>NW_026695300.1:0-1200000 GCF_028974205.1 Penicillium antarcticum | reverse complement strand
CTCGGAAATCTTGATCTTAGCTTGTATGCCCAGGGTAAACGCGCGCTATCCCATGGAACATGTCCCGACGTTAGTATCGGTGGCCACTTCACTCATGGAGGGTATGGTTATGTATCCCGAGCCTGGGGTTTGGCAACGGATACCATTATCGCCCTGGATGTTATATTGGCTGATGGAAGTTTTATCCATGCCACCGCCTCAAGTTACCCCGATATCTATTTTGCTTTAAGAGGCGCCGCAGACAGCTTTGGTATCGTCATCACGTTTTACCTCAAAACTCTGGCTGCACCAAAGAAAGTGGTCACTTTCTCAGTGAACATGCCAGCAGTCTTGAGATCATCCGCTATAGCTGCAGACGGGTTCTTGCAATTGCAAGAATTCTCGCTCAATTCACCACTCATGACACGCAACCTAACGCTTGGTATCGTCATTGAGGGCGGGAAAGAATTTATACTGAAAAGGTGGTATCTGGGAAATGAAACTTATTTCAGGAACATATTGTTTCCTGCTATCACAACAAATTTTCCTGGGCCATATGATGCCACTATCAGCTCCAGGATATGGCTTGAGAGTCTTGCAAGTGAAACCGACAAGCCACTGGAACAGCCATTGACCAACTACCATGACCACAGGTCGTTTTACACCAGGTCGATCGTTTCCCGGGGAAATCGTCCGTTAACTTTCAAAGCTTTGCAGAGTTTCTTCAGTTTCATTATAACAGAGTGTAATGATTCATGTCTGACCGATTGGCGATCAATAATCAATTTATATGGCTTTATACAGAACCCATCTCCATCTGAGCCCGTGTTTGATGCAGAACTGGAACGACACAATCGGAATCTCATGACCACAATTCCAGCTGATGTTTACCAAAGAGCTCCTGGGCATAATTACTGTGAAATGCAAGATTTTCCAGCGCTTAAAGTCTGTCCTTGTATCTGTAGTTGCCCGAGGAATCCGGATAGCGTGGGATCTTTCACGACATCCTCTTCGATAGCTAGAGAGGACCTAGGTCCATATGAGGCTGGTGATTATATCGAACAAACAGTGCTGAATATCTTGAACGTCCACTTCCGTTCCAAACAGTATTTGATGTTGATTTTGAACGACGCAAAGAATCTCGCGGTGCTCTGCTCATGTAAAGCAACATGAATGGTCTGTTATTTAATATTGGAGCTTAGCAGCTTTTCTGAATTCCGACGATTAGTTGAGAACGGAGCAAATGAGAGTTCAGTCTTGGTGTTTGCCACGAGGGGGAAAAAATGTACCGGTATTAAGGGAACTTCTCGCCTACTTCAATGGGTCTTCCGATGCGGTAGAGCAAGCCTTCGGTGCGGCTTTTGGAAATAATTACAGAGATATGACTCTGACTTCATGTGAAACACATGGATTACGATAGCAAAAGAAGGGCAATGGTTTTCGTTGCCTCTCTTGGGGATATTTGGACCATTCTAATGTTCCTGGATTTCAATCTGGACCTGAATACACGTGTCCAGGAAACTACAGTACCTAAGATCGCAATAACCAACAGTTCCTATACTAAAAATTGAAGATAGTTGAGGTTTTTCTGTCATGTGGAGCTGATGTTCACTATGGAATCAGTCTCAGACACCGCTTGAAATGGCACAGAGCAGGGGTCTTCGGGAGGTTGTTACGCTTTTGAAAAAGGCGGGTGCGAGGTATTGACCTGATTTGTAACTTTCGTTTGGTGCATGACAGTGGAAGTTGTTACTTTGGAATCCAATTGAGCTATTGGTATGTGTCTGTAGAAAATACATACGGAAAAGGAGCCTTGAACCACTACAAGCGCACCAATATGGAAACTGCAAGCCAACGCAGTAATGCTAAGCGATAATGGGCCATATTGAGGGGGCCTTATGAAGCTGCTCATAACGCTAAAAGAGAACGCTCGATTATTGGTGCAAGTTAAAGAAGTAAGTCACTAGGAGAGTATGACACATGAACGGGCAAGTGTTGTGATTGTCAACTTGACTCGTCTCCGAACATACGAGATCTGTTGACCGGATTGGTGTACTTCGAGACCCCACCCCTACACCCGGGAAGGATGGCTGAGGGAACGGTGTAGGAAAGCTCCATCTTTCGAGGCGGCTCACCTTGATAGATGGAGTGGTGGGGCCACCAGCGCCGGGCTCGCACGTCTTCGCAGTGCTGGTGACCAGTAACCTCCGGTGAAGCTAAGACGAGCCCATATGTAAGTGATTCATTGCTTTGGGGATCTCGAGCGCAAGGGAATGACATGAGACAACTCACTTCTTTCTGTTTCTCGATGCTATTCCTGCTTCGAACGGACAATCTCTATGCCATCCGTTCCCCCAGGATAGGCTCGGGTCAGTACATTGTCCTCAAGGCAGTCTGACTGATTGCCGAGCGCAACCAAAATGCAATCACTCTCACATCCCCATGTCCCAAGCGTCTCTCTCCTTGCCTTGCCCGCACGGCGTTGGCACCCCCAGAACGCTCCATTCTCAACTGATTGTTCACTGACGTTTTCACTGCCCTGTCCCCAAATCCTCGACAGCCAGGATGCTCGGTGGTCCATGATCAACACCCTTCGACTTCTCCACCTACTCCATGGCAGCGAGACCTATCTATTCTTGGTCAGCTTCGGCGTTCGGTGTCAAACCTGCCGCCACTCACCAGCCTTTCGTTCTCGCCTTTTTTCTTTCTTTTTTTTCTATTTTCTTTGCGTTCCGGTCAATTTGATATCCTGCTCAATGCGTGCAAGATAGGATCCACATGAGGTCCATATTTTGGAAAAAGAATCCTCGCTGGAGGGTAAATGACAGAGCCAATTGGCCCTTTTTTCTGTGAGCAGAACCGGGGCAGTCGCAGGGCCTAACGACTAAGGTGACTAAGTTTCAACAACCAGGCTAATATTCCATCGCTCTACAAGACCCCGCGGGATTCAATCTGATCGCTCCCATTAGCACATTGGTGTGCGTCAGCCCTCGATACGCGAAGCGACCTGCTGCATCACATGAACCTGTCAAACGTCGACATCACTACCAAGCCCATGGAGCCCACGCCCAGCCGCAGCCGCATCCCCAGCGTACCGGAGAAAACACGGATGACCATCCAATTGCTCCCACTAACTCCAGAGGTGTTTCACGACCCATCCATGGTAAGCCACCGGTGCAGCGGTGACAGGCAATGGTGAAGGAAGTACCCTGGAGGGACGTGTTTTCCGGAAGGTCAACGGTGTTGGGGAACCACCTGCGCAGAGGCACGTCAGCGTCTAGCCAGCACGTACTCACTGAAATTTACGACCATGTCGCCCTCCAGTCTGATGATGATTCACTGAATCCCTGCATAGGTGGGCTTTTTTGGCAGTGAGGCAGCCGATTTGGAAGCTAAGACGGCCGCACTGATGGGAGCAGGGGGCCAACGGAGCAGAAAAATCGAGTCCCGGAGATTCCACCGCTGGCGCTGTCCGTCTGGCTTCCAGCTTAGAGTGCAGTGCAGGCGCGTTGCAAGGGAAAATACGTCAATCATTAGGCAGAGGAACAAAAGACGGTAAAACCAACCAGACGAATTTTCAAAGCACCGGGCAATAGGATGCTTCGGCTCTACGAGGGCCTGCCAAAGCCGTACGACTCGATCCTATTGGGAAACATGGGCAGGTGGGCGAACCAACTAAGGCATGAGGACTTCAATTATCGGGCTTCAAGTATCATGGCAGCATCAATTCATGTACATATTGTCGCCACTCTCTATGCTGGATGTCAAATGCTGGAGCTTGGGTATTACCTGTACTGGGATGAAATGAAGTCTCATTGAAATATCAAACAATCATTCAGCCAGTCTTACTCCTTAAAATAGAAATGAGCTGTCCCAGGAGTGCACATCATGTTTTCTTTTTCCTTCTTCAACACGACGCTGCAAGAAGCAGCGCCGGGATGGTACCAGCTATCTGATGTTCCTCATCTGCAGTTCGTGGGGCTTCTCGTTGATGTTAAAGCAACCTTCCTGTTCTAGGCAGTAATCTATTTTCCACTGCCCGTGAACACCTTGCGTCAATTTCCGCAATTTCTGCGACCGATACCTATAGGGGAATTTCAGTAAATAGCTCTTCTTTCTCCGCGGATCCTTTGATAAGCTCACCAGTATTTTTCATTATGCGAAATCCATGCTCCGGTGAGACGACACTGGTCAAGCCAAGGACGGTCTGCAAGCCATTCACAACTTCCTAGATTCCGAGCCACCCAGAAAACAGCCTGATTCATGTTTTCAGACAAAGCTTATTTTGTAATTAAAGTCGGACACATGGGACAGGCTATTGAGTCCAGCTTCCCGGGGACAAGAGACAGGAGATCCTGATAAGGTTTTGAAGAAACCAAAGTCTAGTCTATGTGAGGATCTTTTGCGGCTTGATCCCCGGGGACGAGAGGAGTTCCTGATGAGGACAAGCAAGGTAGGCTCAGCTGTGAGATGAGCATCGGAGGAGAAGCTTATAGTATGCCAAGCCGCTACACATAACTGGCCAGTTTCCTTGATAAATAAAATAAAAGCAACTCGCACATCATAGCCAGATCCAGTGCTCAATAAACAGCAGTGGCTGAGGCCCGGTTGTCCCCTATCGTCAAAGTCATACTCGAATGGGCCATATTTGGTTTCAGCTGGTTTCGCGGGTGATTTGAGGACCTTGATAAGCTGGTCTCGACGTCGAATCGTCAGAGAAATACAGGGACATAGGTCATCTATACCGGCGTAATATGTGCAAGATCTCTCCAGAGCTGGTTATCTCAGTAAACTTTTCGTAAATTCTTTCCGAGGATGGAGATTCAAACACTTTGCACAGTAGGCCCAGCGGCGATTTTCGAGTCGAAGAAGGAGTTGATTTCGCTGCACATCCTGACTGTTTACGCACAGTATTAGATTCCTAATACGCAGGAGTCGTGGAAATTCAAGATCTTTGTGCTTCACTATTGTCCCGGATAGGCTGAAGAGCTCTTTGCAGCTAAGGGATAACCAATCTTGATCAACTAGTGAGATGTGTTGGTAGATCTTCTGTAAGATGCTCTCATGTAAACAAAGTATGGTGGAGTATTTTGGTACTTTCTTCCAAATACTATGAAGCAGCCCCAGAAGCATGTTTCGACATCGCGACATCTTCGAGTCTTCAAGGCGAAAGATAATGTCGAACGAAAGGCAGGAGACTGGGGTTTGATTTCAGATACAGACACGATGTAAAACTAAGTAGACCGAGAGCGCCAATCTGATCTATGGATATTTGGTAATATTGAGCACGAAAAGACTTCAGGGTTACGGTCTGTGATTAAGAATTGTGACTTGGTGACGTATTGATTGCATGTACCAATTCCAAATTGATCTAATTCAGCGTCGGGAGGTTTGGATCCGGTGCCTGTCTTGTCTATTAAACCCGCAAATGAGTTTACCGATCACGCCTTGGTTAGCGCAAAAGCTCCGGTAATACAGCGTTCAGACGAGCCTATCTACCAATCGATTCTATTACTAACGCATCCTCGCCCGCTCGTCCACTTGATCCTATAGCTACGCCGCAAAGATCTATTTCTATTGACTTTCGGAATTAAATTTAAGTTTCTTGAATGAGGATATCTCTGTTTCAGCCCTCACTTTCCGAGGTAAGTCAGAAAGTGTGATGAATTAGGAGCAAGGTGACGAATATTCACCTTAGGTGATATTGAAGATATGCTAAATAATCACAAATCTGTGATCGAAATGTATCAAAAGTAATGGATTCTTGGTGGGTCTTGATACTCGCTGATACACCTATAAATTGCCGTAACTCATCTGATAAACTCCAACGATCTCTCCATCATTTTTATGAAAATAATGTGTAGATGGGAAATTACTATAGTCCCACGGGAATCCCCATGGCGGGAGAAAGGTAAATATTATAGTCCAATGGGAGTGGGACTACGGGACTAGACCTCGATGGGAATTCCCATGGGAAATGTCAAGCTCTATACATGGCATGTTTTGAAATCAAAGGTCATCACACTAAGGCTGCTTAATAAATTGGTGGGGCTTCAACACAACTTCATCATAGTGTGATGGTGCTCTCCTGGCTATTAACACACCTATGGCTTTGTTTCAGGTCACTGCGCTCTTACCGTGTGATTCTTTCACTAATAAACCAAGGGTATATAATTTGCTATCACTGGGGAGCGGTCTCAAAATAACAGTAAAGAGCAAGAGTTTCTGAAGAATCCTCAAGCAAGCCAAAGCCAGAGCAAATTGAAGTTTTCCTAAAGGGCCGAGAACACCCGACGGTCTGAACCTGCGCGTTCTCTGCTGCGGCGCGGATATGTGTCGGACTTCCTCCCTCGGTGTTGATCATTGCTTGTGACAATTGTGGAAGACCGTATCGATTCAGGGAGCAAAAACCCTCCTTTAACAATTGTTTGATGAGATTTACCGGATTCAGGATTGACGTGCGTGGTGCAGGGCACTTGAAAATTCTGGAAGATAACCGCCAGGCTCGACTCATCTGTCGGCCCTCCAAGGCACAGGACGGATCCTGACCATCCATCTGCAGGACTAGACGGTTCATTCGTTTTCCATAAAAGTGACGCAGTCTGTGAATACGCAGTGCGGTCCCATAGGTACTGGGTACCTATGACTGTTGCTTTTCTAATTGCATTAGGGTCAACGGTTCCTTCGAGTAGAAGCCGCCTCCCAACGACTGTGGTGCTCATCCTGGTTACGTAGACATCGGACCCAGCGAGCGCAGCTGAGTATGACGCCCATCCCGACACAGTGGGATAGCCAGGCGGGCTGACAAGTTGCCTGAGGTAGATTATCGTCCATGATAAGGCTAAGGTCATGTCGATAGCCAGCGGGAAACGGAAGATCTGGACTTGGATCGTCGAATGTATGGGAGATAACACCGATCTAGATGAATAAGTCGGAGTCCTTGGCAGTAAGCACGGGAAAACGGGCAGAGACTTACCCTCTTCTTCTCCGTCGTTAGCCAAACCTCTTTCCCAATCGGGGAATTTTTGTTTGAACTCCGTACGACTCCAATTTCACAAGTGTCGGATTGAGGTGGTGGGCGGCGGCAGCGTAGAAGAGCGCTCTTGGATTTCAGGATCCACTCGGAAAACATCATCGTCATGCGAGACCGTTGAGGGTTTCTCGCAAAGCCATGCGTTACAGTCGTTATGGCTTCTTTTCCATCGGTCATCCGAATTCTCAGGCCCAAGCAGCCTTGACAATTGAGACTCTCGGGGTTTTCGCAAACTTCCATACCGGATATGACGGTGTCGGCGCTGGCTTCGAGCCTATATTCATCATAGACTGTTCGCAAACCACCAACTTCCATGATCCAGTCTCTCTCATACACGGTTTGAATGTCGCGGAATGATTTAAAAGGACGATTAGGAATCCACTGACGAAAACACGGGCCCCTACTGCCGCGGGGAATAGCTCGCGTAAGCTATCAATCTTCTCGGGGGATAGAAGCTTTCTTGGGTTGATGCCTTCTTTAAAAAGGATGCCTTCTTTAAAAAGGTATTCCTCCCTCCATGGTGAACGTGGAGACAAGATTCTCCCAAACGGGACAAGATTCAATATGTCCTCAGGATAAGGGTGCAATGGTCGCCCTCCCGCTTCAATGTCTTCACACGCGCCCTTCACAAGCCAGACCTCAGGGCCGTACTGGGGATGCGATACGTAAACTGAATCATGTAGTCGCAATGTGGGATGATGAGTCCGAACCAGCCGTTCATTCTCTGGCGCAGTCTCGAGAGTGTGAACAGCGCGTATTGCTGCTGACTCAGGGAGTCCCCATACTTGCGAATCCGTTCCTGTTGCGCTTTAGCGACTCAAGTCTAAAAAGGACAAAAAGCGAAATTCGTCTTACTCGGTATAAGCCTGGGATAAGATGTCTGATGATAGGGGAAGGAGGTATCGAAGTCGGTTTCTGGGATGGGCAGGCGACTATACCGTACCGGAGACACGAGTCTGGGACGTTTAGCTGACATGTCGAGGCACGATGATCCACAATTGCTTTGGCTGGGAAGCTTGGAAATAGTACGAGAGTGGGGTACACGATTCAGAAGCTGGATTGGCAAAGATCCATATGGGAGCTTCTACTTGGTGACTCAGACATGAAGGCACCTTCCGGAAAGGTAATAGTAATTATGTACTCACAGTGACATCCATCCTGAGGATGCCACTTAATCAGCCGTCGGCTAGCTTTACTCAGCCCAGGTTTGTATAGAGACAACGCGCATTGAACTCAGTTCATATAACACGTTCATATAACACTAAATTTGAATAGATTTCATCCAATCATCCGATATGGTGTAAGTCAGGGTCATAACGGAAAGACCACGATTGTGCGTGGTTTTGCGGGGTAGAATCGTGGCGTTTCCGTATAGTGCGAGTATATACGGAGTACTAAGCACGATATGCAAAGTGCGCTTACCCGGTGTAAATTAGCATTAAATTCCACGTTCCAACAAACCGTATTCCAGGGTTATACTTTGCGGTTGATACCCCTGTCGGAACCAAAATGTATCGGCCAATCATGCGTGATCACTACTCTGTATTTCTGTATCCCTTTCTCTAGCAATTTATACAGACTTCTGACTAAGCGACGGAAATGCAAACTAATCAAACAAATATGGGTTATTTTTTAACAAGATTTGTCTACTATAATGTGTGCCAGCCAATAAGGTGATGTAGAGGACTCTGAACTCCCCAATCATGTCCAGTCTTCACGAGCTCCTTCACCGACAGCGACCAGGACGATGGCAAGAATTCCGCGCCCGGCCTTGTGTCTTCCTCGCAAAAATGCTTTATGGTTGGTACGAGCCTATACCAGCTACGCCACTCACAAAACCTATCGCGGTTGTCTGTATCTCTGATACCCACAACACCCAAACCGACGTCTATGATGGAGACATCCTCATCCATGCTGGTGATCTCACACAATCTGGATCTTTCCAGGAACTTCAAGATTCGATCGCCTGGCTACGCAGACTACCTCATCCCACCAAAATTGTGATTGCTGGCAATCATGACCTACTACTTGATTCAGCGCGGGATGATGTGTCCCGTCGAGCAGCCTCCGAGCGAGCTCAAATCGACTGGGGAGATATAATCTACCTCGAAAACGAGGAGGTAACAATTTATTGCCCAAATGGTCGTCAACTGAGGGTCTACGGAAGTCCCTACTCTTGCCGCCATGGCAACTGGGCCTTTCAATATCCCCGAAATCAAGATGTATGGGTTGGCTCAGTACCAGATGGAATTGATGTGCTGATTACTCATGGTCCACCACTTGCTCATCTTGACTTACTGAAGTGGCTGTCCTTATTTGCTACAGACCTTATGGAGAATTCGGCCAAGGCTACATGTATTCGGCCATATACATGAGGGTTCAGGAACTGAGTTGATGCTGTTCAACAGGCTCCAGGAGGCGTATGAGGGCACTGTCGTTGCTGGAGGGGGCTTGAAAAATCTACTGTTTACAGCCTGGGAGTTTGCTAAGGAAGTCCTACGCCCAGCCGTGGAAGCAAAATGTTTACTTGTAAATCCTGCCATCGTTGGAGGGTTACGGGACAATGAACGAAGGCAGCCTATCAAAGTTTTTATCTAATTTTACAATCTTGCTGACCAACTATTTTGAATCCCACCTGTGCAACTGTGCCATGCATGCTTCCGTGCCCCTATTCTATGGACTCGTCATTTCATCTCTGCACATGGTGATGAATTTCTCGCTTTTTGAGGGTATATTTATCTGTCCCATGAATCACCGTGATATGTATCCCGATTTTTATTCATGATAGCTACTTAAATAAACAAACCCGCTGCAATAATATCACTGGATACTAAGGTAAAACTTAGTGTGCTTTTCTCCTCCTAGTCTTTGGTTTTGCAAACAAAGAAAGGTTCTTGGAAAGGTTAGCTGGACCGCAGGCAAAGTACGGAGGAGACAGTACGAGGTTATTGCTTTATTTTTCAAGCGTCAAGTCTCTACTGGTATCTCATTCCTGTGCTCAATGTGCAGAATCATGTGATATGCGCGACTGAACAAGGATTATAGGAACACGCTGCCCTAGGCTGTATGCTGTTTCCCTAAAGTAGTTCCGTATGCTCCTGCCAAATTGAATTCGAGTATGCACGAATGACTGGAGATACACGAGTCGACTGGAAGCTGGTAGATCTGCATTCAAAACTTCTACGTTGATTAAAATGGGTCAGTCGCTGTCCACTCTCCGCTGGCGTCGCAGTGCTCGTAGCCTACAAGAGCTAGCCGCTCGACCAGCCGCGATACGCGACCTGAGTCCGAATCTGTCTTGTGAAATTCTCATTTCTGCCCTCGAGAATGTTGCCAAATACACTTCAGCCAAGAACCAAGACATCACTCTCGTTGTCGTTGGTGGAATCATCAATACAATCTTCCTCAAAAGTCGCCCTGAAACTCATGATGTCGATTTTTTCAATGACAATCTTCCACCCGCCGCGCTCAAGTGCCTTTCGAAGGCAGCCAAGTCCGCTTTCAAAAGGAATCGTATACTCGGACAGGGGTGGCTCAACAACCACGTTGTTCTCTTCGTCCCATCCCATATACGACGTATTCTCCTCGATGAAGCGCTTGAGCAGCATGAAGTTGTTTTTCAAGCCCCTGGACTTACTCTCTTAGCTGCTCCTTGGGAATTCCTTTTTTGTACCAAGTTGCATCGAATGTCTGGAAGAGGTGTTAGCACCGCAACGTCTTATGATCAGGAGGACGCGGTTCATTACATGGAGAGATACATTTCACTTCAATCTACCGCTGCTGTAGCCCAGGGAACTGTGAGGTTTTGGTTTGGACAGTATTTACCTGATTGGACCACAGAAACAGAGGAGCTGCTCCCGGGTGTGAACTCCATGTACCAGACCACTTTTCATGTTGAGCATGATCCAATCATTCTTAGTTCTTGATTCTTGCCTTGATTGATCTCAATACATATTGGTTACTCATGGTCTAGCTAATCTCCTGATTCCAGGGAAGAGGTCTAACCACTCGGATGTTCCAAGTTTCAACTGGGCATCAAGTTTTACGGTCTTAATCGAAATGAACCTCTACGTGATGGACATAAATAGACGATTAAGTATGTGGAATCAAGAGATGATCTCATTAGCTAGCTAGACGTATGAAGTAATACGCCGCGCAACGCAAATTTGTCGCTAACACTTTGAGTCCCGCAACAGCTTTCATTCCTCGTCTACTAATTCATAACTAAGTTTGCGTGGGAGACTTATCATTCAAGACCAGCGCTGTATATATTGCTCTAATTGGAGCCTCGAGTGATCCCAATCGATATCTCGAATATGGGTTTTGTATCGTTTGCACTCAACAGAAACGCACTTAGCGATTTGTTTCTTCGTATTCGTGGTGAGGACGATATCGGCTCGGGTTCCGACCCCCTGCGGCATAGGGTTCTCGCTCGATTACATGTTGGGTTATAGAATTGGACCCAAAACCCATTTTGGGTTGGGTTGGGTTGGGTTGGGTTCGGGTTAGAGTGGGTTGTGCCGAAGTCTATAAATAAGTAATAGAGTATAAACGCGGTTTCATTCGAAGCTTTAATTAAAAATACAGCACAGGCTATTACTATCGAGTAGCTGGGTCTTCGTTATTCTATATGATTTTACTAGCTAATTGGTATCGAAAAAGCTTTTTATCCGATTTATGGTTTTAGGCTTTACTACCATATCAAATATCTAACAATTATATCAAAGACTGGTCAATTATAATAAATACTCTAATCTAATTTTATATTTCCTATCTACTACAATGATCTTCTACCACCTCTCATATAACGCTAAAGCGGGTCACTATTATACCTAACCGGCAAGCCGCTTCCTAATAGTAGCCATAAATCTATACAGCCGTAGGTTAACTTAAGGGAAATTAGATAAGAGAAGTAATACATAATATATTGATCTATCGAAACTGATAGATGGGAAAGGGGAAAAGAAAGCTATTAAGTCCTAACGAGGTGGGGATTAGGTGGTCCTTCAACCTAATTCATAGGGGAAATGAGAATTAACTATATTTGATGACAGTTACCGGCTCATCAGCTGCTATAATACAGTTCTGTGTCAAAAATATCTGAAAGTTCCATTGTTACAGCGTCCGTGTAGACAGGGGCCACGAACGTTCCTCGCAAGAATCAAAAACATCACACGACTTGCAAAATAGTATTCCTGAAAATCTCGCCAATAAGAGGCCTCATGGCTTCATGAATCAGTACAATTTGCTTGTTACTACAGGCGCTTTCCATTGATATAGGTTTCATCTGTGTCATGACAGCGGTTGTGGCGACAGGCTCCAATATGGCGTTCCTGCATCCCGAGAGGGAGGCTCAGATAGGAACACCAAAAATATCTGCACCATGCGATCCACGCCAGCAGAGATTCGAGAGCATGGAATAAATCGCCCAGACTGCCGAGAGAGTACTGCGGCACATCAACAACAACCTCGAGGGCACTGATGGGTTTACACCGGATTCATTAGGTCCATCAAGCAATACGCACTCAACGCCCCAACAGGGTAACACTCAGGGGATGGCGAAGGCCGTCGAAGCACTCGGAAAAATTGCAGAGGACACGAAGCGCCTGAACCAAAGAATTGATACTGTTGAAAAGGCGACAACTATCCTATCGTCGGCTATCTCTTCAAAACACCATTTCGACTGACTCGCCCGCGACGTTCTGGCGCGGCCTCCGATCCCGAGAGTGGCAGCACGGTCTGGCCAATGCGAGTGCGCCCGCCACCTCAAGCAACGACACCTCGTCACCAAGGGTGCCTAACATCGAGCTCCAGGAAGGCCGCGAGGCTATAGTCAAGGTAGGACCGAATCATGAGCTTCGAGGACGATCACTGAGGGAGCTCGTCGAACAAGCGGAACGTCATCGATCGACGACTGTCCGGCAGAAGAACTCTGCATTATATAACTTCTAGCAGTTAATCTGTCTAATAAAAAGAACTAAAAGAATATCTTAATACTAATAAATATTATATCTAAAAGTTCCTATATTCTAAACTAATAATATATAGAATAAGATATAAGTAATCTATACTATTTTTAAAAAAATAATAAGTATAAATTCTCTATTTTTACTACTATTATATAAGATATATTTTTAATCTTAGCTATAGATATAGATATTAAACGTTTTTTTAGTATTCTACACGACGGCAAGCGGGGGGCCACAAATGGCTCCTATTGCCCCGTTTTTCCGCCGCCCGCGACCGCCTGCCCGGCTACGCCCTGCCCCTGCCCCTTCCGGCATGGCGTCCACTGCGGCCGCCCGAATGGGCTTAGCGCCACAGTGGCCGCTTTTATCGGCTGACGCCTCCGTTCCTATCTATAAAAGACCGCTCGCCCTCTTGTCAAGTCTCCCACGCACTTTCGCTCCCCTTGCCACCCGATCCCCCTTTCTTCTCGCCCCCACCAACCTCCGACGCATTTGGACTCATCATCCCGACGACGCACTGCCCCTTTCATTTCACCGGAGATGCCGCTGCTTCCGACCCTCAGGTCGTTCTGGCCCGCGGACGCGACCTCAACGCCCAGGGGCATCGGGTCTGAAACGATCATTCTCGGTGGCTTTCTGGCCAATATTGGTGTGACAAAGTGACAGGTGCTCTTTGCTACAGAAATTATCTAGATCGCTTCCCACCAGAACTCTTGCACGTCGAGCCTGTGCTATCTATTTTCTTCCGCCGACCTCGCACGCCTTCATGATGTCTCCGAATAAAATACCTGATGACGCATTTCTCGCTTTCCTCTGCCCCCTTCGACGTTACATTGCACAGGCCTCGTCCCTGGTATACTAGCGTATGCTTGCGGCTGCCAAGCGTTCTGTTGGCGTCATAACAAGTCTCTTAGGGCCCGATGCACACAGCCAGGAAATATTCGACAACACAGCTCGGTATCATGAGCCAATAGCGAAAATACCTCACCTGCACCTGTACGAGACTGCAAGACGGCACCCTGTGTTTCAACGCCTGGTCCTAGCCGTTTTCCAACATTCAGGGCCCTCTGAAGTGGTGTCCACCCATCTTTATCACTGGTATTGACATCGAAGAAGGAGCCTTTCTCAATAAGTAGTGTTGCTATTTCGTCGTTGCCATGCTTCAAGCATTGTTGCAGGAATGTCCACCCTTCCTCATCGCAGATGTCAATTTTGGCCCCCATATCAAGGAGAAGCCTCGTTATTGCCTTGTTGCAACTAATCCCATATGGACGAAGTGGTGTCTTTCTTTCTTTATCGCGAGCATTCACATCGGCTCCTTTGTCAACCAGAAGCCT
Organism: Penicillium antarcticum; assembly: GCF_028974205.1. Classification (NCBI taxonomy): domain Eukaryota; kingdom Fungi; phylum Ascomycota; class Eurotiomycetes; order Eurotiales; family Aspergillaceae; genus Penicillium; species Penicillium antarcticum. Next base: position 1,185,682 of record NW_026695300.1, on the reverse strand, counting down.
TGTTATTGTCTCGTGGCCACGACGCGCGGAGAGATGGAGTGGTGTCCATCCATACACATGTCTGGCTTTGACATTGGCGCCCTTTTCGATCAAAAGTCTTGCTATCGCCTCAAAGCCATGTTCCGAGGATGCATGTAGGGGTGTGTATCCATCCTGATCGACGGCATTGACATCGGCGCCCTTGTCGATCAAAAGGCTTGCTATTGCCTCATGACCATATATTAAGGATGTATGTAATGATGTATCTCCACAATCATTGCGGGCATTGAAATCGGCGCCCTTGTCGATCAAAAGGCTTGCTATCACCTCATGACCGCGTTTTAAGGATGTATGTAGGGGTATGTCTCCCCACTCATTTTGGGCATTCACATCAGCACCCTTGTCGATCAAAAGGCTTGCTATTGTCTCATGACCGTATTTTAAGGATGTATGTAGGGGTGTATCTCCATAATCATTGCGGGCATTGACATCGGCGCCCTTGTCGATCAAGAGGCTTGCTATCGCCTCATGACCATGTTCCGAGGATGCATTCAGTAGGGGCGTGGATCCATACTTATTGACGGCATTGACATCGGCGCCCTGATCCATAAAAAGCCTGGCCAACGCCTCATGACCACGAAACACGGAATTATGTAGAGGTGTCCTTCTTTCATCATCTCTGGCGTTGACATCAGCACCCTTGTCAACAAGAAGCCTTGCTATTTTCTCATGACCACTAGTCGCGGAAGAATGTAGGATTGTCTCTCCCGAGCTTGTGCTGTCATTGACGTTGGCGCCCTTGTCAATTAAAAGCCGTGCCATTGCTTCATGACCCCCCTGCACGGATAAATGCAGGGGTTTTGGCCCACCTTTCACGCTAGCATTGACGTCGGCTCCCCTTTCAACGAGAAATCTTGCAAATGTCTCGTAGCCACATTTTAAGGCCCAAATAAGTGGTGTTCCCCACTTAGTATCCATACCGTTGATGTCGACCCCTCTCTGGAGGAGAAGCTTCACAATGCCTGTCCGGCCCTCTTGGGCCGCCCAAATCAACGGTGTTCGACATTTGAAATCCTTGAAGTCCTTCCTGTGGTTGAGACCTTCTGTGAGACTGATGCCCTCATAAAAGCTGGAGGAGGAGTCCAAAATAGCAGCAACGGTATCTTTGTCGCCATTGGCCAAACCAGCAAAGAGCGGATAGTCGTATCTCTCCCCACGCACCTGGGTATGTGGATCTTCTTTGGGCCTCGCGCGAATGAGCTCGGGGCATCCTTTGTTTGATAGGATGTAAGACAGACTTCCATTCCGGCTATACCTGTTTTTCTTTACTTTTTCGAAAGCATTGCTCGCTTCGATCCAGTCTAAGACAGCAAACGATGACAAAAATTCGTCTTGAGGGACGACTTTCGCCGCTGCATTCGCGTGGAAGACAATATGCTGAGTGGCATACTCCAGAAACGGGTATTCTTTTGGGCATTCCGTCAAAGCTTCCGTTCGCCGGTCGACGTCAGACTCCGGCGGTAAATTCGTGACAGATTTACGGATCAGATCATGATTCGCATAGAGGTTGCAACACTGTTTGAGCTTCTCGTGACCTAGACCTTCGCAGTCCAATCCAAGCTCAGGCCACAGCTCATATAAACCTCGGTCCTTGATGAGAAAGTCTCGGACGGACTCGTGGATAAATTGCACAATAGGCTCGCTAGACCTTGTGGCTTCCGTGGTCTCGGCTAGTCCTTTTGAGTAACCAGCAGCAGATCTGGTTATCATGCATTTTTCCGGTCCAGCACCAACACTCGAGACAGTGGCATCTAGGATCTGACCGTCGACCAAGTCCTTCGGGGACAACCCAATCCAGAGAGCATGGTAGAGCTCCTGAGGCCGCAGGGGTCTCTTTGCGTACAGAATCCAGAGGATACAGAGCTGGAAGCCCTCCAAGTTGTTTTTGTCACGCCTCAAGATGTTTTTGAATAGTTCGCTCAGATCACTGGGCAATTCTTCGAGTCTCTTCTCCAAGGCCAATCCACCCAGTCCATACTCTCTATTTAGAATTCCAACAACCAAAACGACCCACATGAACACCCCTGCGGCTTTTCGGAGAATTTTTGGATGCAACTTTTCGATAAGCCTAGGCTCTCTGATTTTAAGGCAGCTTTTGAGGTAGGTTTCCAAGTCTTGCGCGTGACCTGACTGATGCTCAAGTGTGAGCCGGATCCCACGTTCTATGGAAATATAGGGATAGTGTCGACTTGAAAAGCAGATTCGGAATGAGATGCCCTTTTCAGTGGATGTTTGGGTCAGGGCTTCGAAATATTGGACCATGTCCTACACCTAGGATTCATCGCACTCATCAAGTGCATCGATGAAGCAGGTAAATAAGCGTTTTCCGAGAGCGCAAACCGCATTCTCAAATGTATCCTTCAGAACATTCAGCGGAGGGCAGCCATCTTGATGTTGAGGAAATAGTTCGGCATTATCCAGGACAACCTCAAGATCCGGGTACCCTTGAAGCAGTTGAAGCAGTAATGACCGATACATCCCAGATGTCGATTTTTCAAGGTCTGTACCTCGAGCGTTGAAGAAGAATGAAGCAGTGACAGCATGCTTGTCGCGGGTGCTGTCCTTCATCCTCATGTACGCAAACTTCATGATTGTCGATTTGCCAGCACCAGGCTTACCACTGATCCACAGAAAGCCATGATGTTGCGTCAATTTAGCGGGATCAAGCCATGCCTTATAATCAGGATGGTTAAGAAACCAGCGACACGTCTTTTTCTCTTCTTTCTTGATGCTGGTTTTTCGGGAATCGATCTGGTCGAACTTGAAAGATTCTAGTAAACGCTGCCGATTTTCCCGCTATCGATTGTGGTCTAAAAGTCAGGTATGAGCGGGGGATATTGGAAAGACATCTCCAAGGCTAGAAGGCATTCTTACTAGAATCGACAGTGGGGCTGACACCTTGACGCGATTCGGTCACAGACAACTCTTCAAGCAACTCTCTTGCGTACGCGGCCGCGGTTGCAGCAGCATATCTCTGCCACTCTTTGCTCTTGTGGGAGTCTGCATAGTCGCAGATTCCCCGAATCGGAAGACATGGGAGGATGTCCATCAGACCAGCACTTTCCATCTCAAAACATATGACATCTAGCTCTCGAGCAACGTTGTCTCGTGTTGTGCCGTCCCTCATGACTTGGTTCCCTGAGGCAATTGCGCCATAATGAATCGTCGCCTCGTCAGAGGTGCGGCTGCTCCTTGGGACTAGCATGGTGTGGTCGCACCCGTCACAGCTATCAGTCAGAGATTCATGATCATACGATGCATAGAACAGAAGATCAGAAGAGGTCGGGCGAGAGTAAGCGGGCTGTCCTTGTAATCTCTGTTGCAAGATGGAGTGGATTCGACTAGGGCGGCGTTCATGATTCGCGCGCACGTTAGACGTGCCAAATAATGGATGACAAAGCCTAGGGATTGCCGTTCGTCGGAGCTGTCCGTCTCCGATAAGTTTTCCAAGATCATACTGCATCACCCTTGTTCCGACGACAACATCGCCCAAACGAACATCGGTATTGCCAGGCACACCACCGCCAATGCCAACCATCAAACATGCACGAATCGCCGGGAAGGTCCGCTTCATGTTGGTCATGATAATCGCTGCGTTGTTCGTTCCATACTGTCCCTCTGGTAAACACGCAATGACGACATTATGCCTAGCGATGCTTCCTAGTATGTAGTTGTTGTCGTCCACACGGGTAGGTAGGCGTTCGTGAATCTCATCTAGCATTGCCTGAGCAGCTGCCATTTCTATGTATAGCGCGCAGATCCAAGCGATGGTGTACTTAGCGTGCGGCGGGGCACGCAAATCGTCATGGTGGGAGGTCTTGGGTCGCTTCGACAAGTGAATTTCTGTCGTGATGTGGCCATAGTTATTGCCCACTTGAAACCCGTAATTGGCCCCGTGATAAGACGTGGATGCCATGATGGGGGTTGCATGCGCTGTGGGTGGATTAGGGCGGACGGTGACTCGAGAGCCTCAGCTGAACGAGCTGAATGCAGGCCGCTAGGCTTCATTGCCTAGGTATCAGGTGACTTCACCTGGGCAAAGCGCTTAGCGGTCAACCTGAAGGTGCGGGCATTTCGTTGCTCTCGAATCGTACGCTTCCCAGGCTCAAACTCAGCTCCATGATAAGCATCCAAACATAAGTTTCACGACATGCCAGGCCTGAGAATAAAGACTGGCGACACAGTACTCTGTAGGTGCAAGTGAAGTATGATTGGAGGTTGAGGAGGGTTGGAGTCGGGGGCGAAGATTGCTGCCCAATAAGGATTCTTCGCATGTTTGGTCTGTTTGGATTAGGTGCGGCAGTTTCTAACCACCGTAGTTATCAGCGGCACAGCTACTGTATGGGTAAATTCACTCGTATCATAGGAGACGAAGAGAGAGAGAAGAGAAAGGGAGACAGAGAAGCTCTCAGGTCTACCTAGACTAAGTTACGGGCTCGGAGCCTGATATATCAGGCACCCACCTGGCCACCTGACCCTAACTTCCACCAGTTCAAGCAGTGCAATATGATGAATACAAAATGTCATTGCTAAACAAAAACAAACCGATGAAATAAAATGTATATCTATGCCTCATTGTTTAACTCCAGGCCGGGACAGCAACGTGGCCCGCCCCATCTTAACCGTGGTTGTCGCATTGGTACTTGTAGTCGATAGTGACCAGACAACCATTACCTATATGATATGATCCACATTTACCACAGCCGCCGATTTTGCGGATATTCTGGTAGGCATTCCACATGTCGTTGCCACTGATGCTGCAACCCGCACCCTGAACAAAGACCTGGCAGCCTCGAGTCTGATCACCCCAACAGTTGCCATTCAGGCCGCCACTAAGAAACAAGTGTTAGTATGTGTATCGAAGGTAATGGGTGTGGTATTTGCACGTACCTCGACTGGTAAAAGGGATAGTCGTCTCGATGTAGGACATTGACGGCATGATCGCACCACTTCAGGAAGTCCGGAGTTGTGCACATCGTCGAGCCCTGGCAGTCATAATCGTCCGCGCGTGGCTCCACGTAGCTCTCCGCTGGATTGTAGCCTTGTGTCTGCACGACAAACTTGCTTGTGTCGGCGGTATTAGTTCCAATGGGTAGCGTCCAGGTGTATGTGTAAGCATCGACATCGACATCGACGGTCCCAATGGATGTCCACGACCAAGGTGGAGTTGTGGAGCCTTTAGGCATCGTGCCACTGTATTTATACAGCGTGGTACCTTCCACCATATAGTGCGTGCAGACGTATTTGTCAACTTTGAAGTTAACACTCCACCCAGGGTCTTCGTCGAAGTCACATCCTACTTGAGACCAGATGTAGAGGCGGACGAACGCGTATGGAACAAGGACATCAGCCGTGATTGTTGTAGATCCCTCCTTCGGGACTGATTTCCAGTTGGCAACGGTTTTGCCGCCTGGTAAAGCATCCGGGTTGATTGTAACTGGATCAGACGCAAGACCCATATTGCCGCCTCCTCCCACCGCACGTACATTGAAGGCATATCCACCCCCCGGTGTCAGACCACCAAGTGTGACTTGAGTCATTGAGCTTGGCAGACTTGCAACAAGCTTGTCGCCTAAATAGACGGAGTATGCAAGAGCATTGTCAACTTTGTTCCAAGAGATTTGCCCAGACGTGTAATCCGAGTTGAGAACCTTCAACCCGAAAACCTGGGTAACACCGCTTCCAGATTTCCAGGATGATGCGTCTTCATTCAGAAGAGAACCACCATCAACTGCAGCCAACATTTTGGTCATGTAGGAATCGACAGGCAAATTGTCATAAGGGTTAGGCAAAAGGTCATCTGTGAGCTGAACAAAGCCAGCTCCGCGCTCCTTAGATAATTTGATCACCTCGTCAATCTTATCTTCTGGCACGTTGTAGATGATATGCCATAGTTTCCGCGGGTCCTTTGGTGTCCAGTCATTAGGTGTATATTTGTTCACGTATGCATCGTAATCCAGCTCGAAAGTCAGAAGTGTGTCCATGGTATCTTCGAAACAAGACGCCATAGGTGACCCAGGGTTTAGAACAGTGTATGCTCCAGGATGATTGCGCTTGGTATAGTCGTTGATGTGTTTGTAGAGGTCGACATATTGATTGCTGTCACCACATTCGGGCCAACCCTCGTCGAAAAAGATACCGCCAATGCTGTCATCATAAAGATTGTACCACATATCGATATCTTCTTCGATCTGAGCAGTCCAATCTGCCAAGTCGCCGGAGCCAAGCCGCGTCTGGAATTTCTGCGTGCTCACACCAAGATATCCCGTTCGCACATAACCTAGGACGGTTTTACCAGAAGCCGAACCTCGGTCTATGACTTTAGTCCAGCTCGCGTCGACTGTAGAATCCGGGCCATTGACGACGTTGGCGATCAAAATAGGCATCTTGCTCTCATCATAACCGACCAGACGATCCCAGGCAGTCGGGTCTCCTGTGGGATTGATGTATGAAGCCACCGCTATCTGTTCTGAAATCAATGATTTCATATTAGCTTTGAATAATTTGACTTCTGATTCAGGAAGTACGTACGGCCATCAGCGGCATTTGAGTCTGACGAACCCGATGAAGAAGGCATAGGACACGAGTCAAAAGTGGCTCGCTCCGGGATCGATGAAAGACCGTTATCAAGCTGGTTTTTATTGGTCATTTCGTATATCACCAGTGAGGCAATGAGGGAGTGAAGCAAGGGCTGGGGGTGGAAAACCCGCAAAAATCTATTCAAAGTCAATCTGTCAGATCTCTCGTCCTTGGTCAAAGCAGGCGGAGGGAATTTCTTACCCGTCTGGAAGAACACTTCGAACCTGAAGAGGAGCATCGGCATCGGAATTAGCAGCGGCCACTTTGACTGACATCAAACTGGCAGTGGTGACAGAATCAGTAGTCGCGTCAGACACATACTGCTCCTGTGAGAACTCGGCGTCTGGATCTAGTAACAAAGTTATCTGCGCAAGAGCATTCATTTGACCCTCAAAAGAGGCTTCTGGGACAGTATTTAGGCTTCGCTTCCACGGGTTATTGCCAAAGACGTCCATTGAATTCATCTCAAAGAACATGAGGCCGGATCTGTCAAGATTGTTAGTTAACCACATGAGTGAGGTTTTCGACGCTCACCTTCCGTTGCTTTCCGTTGTGGATTCATCTACGCCAGCTTCGCAGTAGCGGCCATTGAAATGGCCGACGTACCAGTCGTAATCGACAAACTTGACTTGATCACCGGCTCTTTCCACTGCAGCAGCCTGCGGTTCGGTCAGAGTTAGTGGCTGTTTTGCTCGGAACAGAGTATCATGGGGGAAACTAACAATCTGAGAGTTCACAGCGTCGACAAGATCATTCATTTCCTTTCGATGCGCCTTCGTGAGGCGCTCATTATCTTGGAACTTGTTCGAAGCTTTCTGTTTATCCATCAGTATCATGCTGGAGGAACCTGGCATGGTACTCACATGATGCCACATTGACCAAGTGACTTTATCACATTCGGATGACAGATCTTCAGCAAAGAATTTGGCATAGCTTGAAAGCAAATGTTAGTTGGCGATGTCGGCAGATGGAATATAGTGTCACACACCCAGTATAGTAAATCATTCCACTATGGTTGGTTAGCATTCAGAAACGAAGGAAAATGCAGTATTACTCACTCAGACGCTAGTTTCAACTTTGCCGCCGAAATCACAGAGTCAAGGCTTTTGCTAAAGGCATCTCCGCCAATGAACTTTTTGGTCTTCGCCAATTGTGCATCGCACCCGATGCTGTTTTCTTCCAAACCCAGGGTATTTTCCACGGCATCTTTCCATTCAAATTGTGACTCCTCAAGAGCCGACTCCACCGATGCTACTTGAAGGGGTGTGTACGCGGCCCATTGGAAAATACACTGATTCAGGATGTTTGTGAGCTCAGCATCATTGCCGCCTGATCGCTAATCAACATCAGCGTGTTCATAGGAAGCGCCATGGGAGAATATAAATACCGGCTGATAGCAATATGACTTGTTGTCCTGCGTCGATCAATGGAAGTTGCTCCTTGATAACTTCAGAGATAACGGCGCCAGAGCATGAGTGGAACTGGAACGTGCGTGTCGATGGATCACCTAGCCGTCCATCGTTATGGACAAGATAAGGGTAAGATTCATCATAACGACTGCAAAAGAAAGCTTTGGGCGGATGAAAAAGAAGAATTAGTCCACAAATATTATCTTGGAATCTAACAAAGAGATACTTACCACCCTGTTCTGACAACAAGCTTCCAAGTCGGTTGCCAGATCCAATTCCCGCTGAATAGGAATCACCAACAGCGGCCATTTTTGTGATAAACGAGAGATCCGACGGATCAAATTCTGCCTCATCTCTACCCATCAACATCTGGGTATTCATGGTTGAGTTTTTAAGGACTCTCCAATTGTGAAGTGGATTCGCAAGAGCGTAGCTCCCAAGGGTAGCAATGACCACCAGGCCATGCCATGGTTGCGTACGCATATTTGGCAGATAAAGGAGAGACCACAGTGAAGCGCTGGGAGAGATGGAGATGTGGAAGTGTAGCCTTGCAATTAATCCAACGAGACGAAAGCGTTCTTATAATCGTCGTCGCCATCTACTACTAGGCATTAGGGTTGTATATTTGGGCCATGTAATTTTGCCTCTCTCCATCTACTGAATAGAATACTATTTGTCCGGTCAATCCGGAGCATGAACTCGGAATTCGGCCGACTTGGACGTCCAAAAATGGCCTTTGAACGGTCAAATCAAGCAAATGAATACGGCATGTTTACAACCAGACCCTTTACTGCTAAGCTCGGTTGGTATCCACCGCCAGAATGAAACATGCATGAACAAGATATGCAAGTTCAGCCGCTAGGGTATCTCGGCAAGACAAAGACGGGAAGGAAAACGCCTTCCCACGCGATGCGCCAAGTCGACTTCGATGGATCGATCTGCCTTGTCATTGTCACTCAACCAATGGCCATCAAACCGGGTAGTCCCGTTGGAACGCTTCCATGGCCCGTGGGAGATGCGGCACCGTCCCGAGGTCCCTACGTGCATATACGCCAGGTTTGAGCTAGTATCGCACCAATTGGAAGACAGTGTGTTTTTTTTGAATTTTGGCGCCACTACCCTTCGGATCGCCACGCTCGTTTACGCCAAAGCAGTATAGAATGTATTCCCGTGGGTGCCTGATCTGTCAGGCTCCGAGACCCTGGTCTAGGTAGACCTCAGAGCTTCTCTCTCTCCCTTTCTCTTCTCTCTTCGTCTTCTACAATACATATGATTCTACCCATACAGTAGATGTGCAGCTGATGGTATATGAGTTGCAAAAATGATATCATTCGCTTTTCTTTTCAATACAAACAGAGATTTTCGTTAAGGCGTATCTGATCACTAAAATGTCTTCTTTCATAAATGTTTATCCTGCACTGTGGCTTCTTGCCGTTGGCTAATTTCTAGAGAAGCCTGGGCAATGCGCTAGTATTGGACCCCTTTTTAGTTTGGAGGAAATATCTTCGAATTGGGGGGCCGAGGCTAATTTAGTCATGTCTCATAACGCCCTTGTGTTACTACTGGAGGCGGATCCTAGGATCTCGGGAGCCGATGCGCAGAAAATCCCTAGCCGAATCCTGATCCCTGCGCTAGAAGAGCCTTACCGTGACTCTACGCCATAAAGAGTGAAAACTCCGTGGTGGGCTAGTTTTATAATGCGATATTTCTTGGCACTGCCTTGGCACTCCCTTGGCGTAGAGTGGAGACAGTGGTAGATATCGCAAATCTCCGAACATACAATGTATACTAGTCAGTATAGGGATCGCGAGTGCTAGGCTCTATCGCCTCACCAGGAAGTTGTTTGAGCCTCTGTATTATTTCAAAGCTGCTGCAATCAGCAATATTGAGCGATGATGTTCATGCCTGGTAACTATCGTCTCAGATTTCAGATACCGGTAGCACCGCTCAGAGTGGCGCAACATTGGGTGGTGAATTTGTGATTTCGCTCACGTACGGACCCCTTCACAAGACTAGCAAAGATTCTGGGTCCAAAGCTAGCACTAGCTCGCTTGTTAGCTTCAATCCGGGCTCGAACAAATGAAAGAATAGTTGTCGGCTATGTACTTGAAAATCAAATCAAAGTCTTTGAGACATATGCACCTCCAAGAATGAAACCATAGCATCTAGAATATCGGCGTAAGCCTAGTGATATTTTGTCCGTATTTTATGGTCAAATGGACCTTTCCACATCGAGGTAAGAGACTGGCAAGTGTCGAAGAGCCTATAATGGCGACGGTTTAAAACCGCGCCATTTGCCAGATTCATAGGTATCAGTGATACTGTTCTTCCAAGTCCCCTATATCACCTCTCAGCCGGTATGTAGCTTATCGCCTTGGTGTATAATATTCGTTTCTATTGATTGACTGATGGTTGTTATAATAGTGACACAGCAGAGCGCTCGACACAATGATTGCAATGAGATTTGTTCTAGTCATATTTGCGATCTGGTGCGCATTCAGCACTGCGTGCAGTGCATGGAAACTGGACGGGGAACATCCGCCTGAAGGCGATCTGGGTGTGAGACTCGATTTTCACCTAGCAACTTCTTGGCCGACAAAATATGTGAAAAAAGGCCGCCAAATTCCCCGAACTTTCGCGTGGAGTAGCCATCTCACATTTGAAAAAGATGTCAGCGCGCTTGAAGACAGTGACCTCTGGCAACTCGCACATCTTGCATATGCGGAGATGGAAGCCAACATGAAGTTATACGAGGTTACCGCTAAAAAGGACAAACCCCGAGCCATGACTGTACTCGCTGTTGGCAACGAGATATTCTTGGCTTCGTCAGTGAAGAAGTCAGCTAATTTTGCATTCGCCTACCCCAAGACAAAGGTTTCCAATGCCCTTGAAGAATGCCAAACGACTTTCCACAAAAATGGCGGCGAAAGCACAGACGGGCACAAAAATTCCGCAAACTGTGGCGAGGTAATGAGTGCTCAAATGTACTACACCACAGACAAAAATAAAGACACTCCATTGAAAGGTCGGGATGCGAGGTATTGCACAGTTGTTGCGGATAAGGACGATAAGCCTCAAAATACTGATCCGTGTTCATCCATGGTGAGTGATCGTGAATATCAGCAAATCTGCGGATCCTCTTGACAGCACTAACGTCTTCGCAAGTCAACATGGGGATGCAACCTGTTTGTCAAGCAGCTGGAGGTGAAACCGGTGGACATAACGATAAAAGCACAGCCCTTTGATTTGGTGGAGAAAATGGGTAAACCGGTTATCGACCAGATCCCTTTGTGCGCTTTGGACTATAAGCCCCCCGAGGCTAGCGCGACCCCTAAGGCGAGCACATAGGTGATGCGAGATATGTTGGATTGGCATCTGGTTAGATGGAAGTGACCCTGGGGCTGATATGTACAATCAATGAATGTTAGTCACATTTCATCTGGGAGAATCATTTCGTCTGTGAATATTATGTCAAACACAATTCCAGCATGAGCACCTAGCTCTGCGAGCCGTTGCCTCATTGAAGGTTCCCAGTCATACTCGTCAGTCTCGTATCTAACTAGTCCCAAAGTAATCCTGCGAAGATTCAGCGTGAACGTTTCTCGGTCCTCGAGCCATGATTTTAGCACCTCTAGAATGTGGTGATCCGCCCACTCGAACTGAGGCCAATCTGGTACCACGTCCTCATCATTTTGTAGACACAAATCCCAGGTGATGGTGAGATGCTCAAGATATTTTGGGAGTACATCCTGCAGGCGTTTCGTCGTGTCTAGTGCAAATCCCACCAGGAATGCCCATGGGACTTGAAGTGTCTTCAGATTGTCCATCACGACCATTGCACTCAATGAGCCCTCTGTCTTGATAGCAGGGAGATTAATATCGCCGTCTCCTCCCAAATAAACTTCGCCTAGTATCTTCAGGTCACTCAAAGTGTCCTTAAGACAAGATACCGCATCACCAATCCGATCAAGGTCAACGATTGGTGAATTGACTGCATCGAGAAGACCGCTGTCGTACCAGAACTTCCACTGCAATGATTTCAAATGCGGCGTGATTGAAAGTAGATCCCTGAGATAGTTCTCCCGAACGGTGTTCAAAACGAGCGATGTGAGGCTTGATGGGATAGGCAATTTTGGCTTTGGCCACGTTATCGCGAGAGGACTGTCGACGGCGAGCGAGAGACTTTTGACATTTGATAGATAGAAGAAGGGCAGAAGGTCAGCGGTGTTTTTGACCTCGTGGTCGCGCGCGTAGTCACGTCCTACTTTGAGGAGGTATGTCACATGTTGGAGATGCCGAAAGTCCGGTAGCCCGTAGTCTACGGGCTTGAAGATGGCGGAACGAAGAACCATCCCGATAATTTCACTTCGCTGTGTGAAAGCAGGCCCCAGGCGCAGACACTGGAGATTCGGCATTTGTGCTAGGAGGAGTGCGACAACCGCATCGAGTCTGCCTCGCTGTAATTCTTGTATCCAAAGGTCGCTATACGGGACCCCAGTTTTTTGAATAAAGGATATAGACTCGCTCAGCTCAGTAGGAGAGATGGGCACGAGACGGATGGTTCTCACGAGTGCGGGGTGTTTGGTTGGTAGGCCGGTGAGCTGAAGGTTTCTGATGTGAGTAGCCAAATGAGGCCTGGCCACCAGAGTTCGCAAAAGTTTAGTGACTAGGGGAGGATCATAATGATTCTCTTGCTCCCAGATCATTTGAATATTCTCGTAGAGAAATTTTGCGGCTACCACGCGAACGTTGGTATGAACGAGACATAGTGCATAAAATTCAGTCGGTGACAATAACTCGAATATCGAGTATAAGATGTCTCTCGGACAGCTGGTCAAGCCCGGTGGGTCTCGATGAATCTACCCAAATTAGTCAGAATCCTGAGAAGGTTAAAAATGATGACTTACAGGTGACATTGTTGATGCTCTTGTTTGGATTTGACCCGAAGACTTGTGTTGGTTGGGCTGGGGGAAAAAATGAAGAACGAGAAGGGCTGCCATTTAAGAGCCCACTACTGCGAGTGGAAACTGAAAGAGTACTAGTTGCTAGCCCCATGCTCTAGAACTTAGCTAATCATATTGAAGTAGAGCCCTCTGGAGATTCCCTTTGGTGTTTTAGACCATACCGTATACGGTGAGTTTGCCACTATAAAGACGCTACGAAGATGTGGGTCGTCGTTTTTGGCTACTGAACACGTGGTATCACATGATAACACCAAAATGCTGCGTCTTGATTGGACATCCGCAAAGCCCATTATTTGCATAAAACCAGTCTTGGCATCCATAAAATTGCTGATGAATACATGTATTTTACGCATCCATGGATGGTCTACACTGTAACCTTGGAAGTTTATACTCGCCTCTATATAATCGGAGACCCGAGGCTACTATTGATGTTGAGGCATCTTAATATTTAATGGATTGCTCTTAATGAAACCTTAGATACTTTGAATCGATTGAATTGATCAATGAAATCTATAAATAATACATACTCAGTCAGCTTCAGGCGCGGCGATTTGAATACTCGAAAACACTCGAAAAATCTGTTAAGTTTATACATCTGTCAAGAATTGGCATATTTGCACTGCTTGGGGCCCATTTGAGCCAGGCCCAACCTAAACCTGGATTTTGCGGAGGTCTAGTCCCGATTACCTACCCGCGTATCAACTGGTGTCTATTATTTACTAGCGTCATCCGCAAGGAAGAGGCGATCAAACCCTGGTGTTAGGATAATCTCCTAATTAAGTCCGACCAGGAGATCGAGACTAACACCCTTATAAAACAATGGAAGTGAGAAAAACATGGGCCGCGGTGGTATCGGTGTCTGCAGGTGGATATATTCAGCAAGGTGGAGTTGAGCGGTTCAAGATATCTCACAATGACCAAGGAGCCTTGGAGTGGGAGGTTTTATGGGAAAACAAGTCTGTATTGAAATAGATTCCTTCCTTCCATCATTGAAAATTGAGAAACCGCTGAAACGCGGTGCCACAAGTAAAAAAATGGTCAGAAGGGTGGTATTTGGGTTTGCTATACTGTGCTTTGGATATACCACACAGCCAAGCCCAAGGTCACGTTTTCTCAAAAGGGGCCTTTTCTGGAGATATCAGGGTCAACATCTTCACATTAGTGACTAGGAGAGACAGGACCTGTGATTGGAAGTGCAGTTAGGCCTTTCCCCCAGCCCTTTCCCCCAATTTACTGTATTGCTGGCACTTTGATCATGGTCAAATCCCAGGACAAGTTGCGGGCGTTGGATGACGGAACAAAACTAATGGAGAGAGAAGTCAGATATGACAAGTTTTGACGGATGCACTGTTGTAATGAGTGAACCTCGGCCGGATGTTGGATCCCCTCCTATCCCAGCTTTTTCAGATATGAAAGTTGAAACAGACCGTTCAGATGGTGCGATGTTTGCGGACAGGTCCCGTCAGTGACGAGCGATAGATACGTAAGGCTCTTTTGGTGTCGGCTGAGGTAGCCCTCTTAGTTCAGGATCTCTATTGGTATACAAGTGCCCAGTTGCTATTTGTATGGAGTTAGTATTAAAGGGAGCTATATCAGCGTTTTTATGTACCGAAATGAAACTAATTGGTTTACTTTAAATTGTGCAAAAATATGCTGGAGTTGAACTGTTATATTTTTTAAGAATTGTTTATATATTGTTATATTGTTGGAAGGTTCTAATGTTGATATAGACTGTGATAATCCTACTGTACGGAATATGCTATAGTATATATATTGGTTAAATCTAGTAAGATGGATGGGTACTTCGATGTGTAAATTGTTTATATGCCGAAGATGGCTGGATGTACGGGAAAATCTGTATTGAAGAAAAAACGAGTCAATATCGAGAACATTTAGTATCTATTTACTGACAATATAGAAGGTGAGATCATAGTAGAGTTTGGGAACGAGTGTTAAGTAAATATTAGATGAAATATGGATAAGAGTATGAAAACTCAAGGCTGGCAGCTGGTAGGTGGTTAGAAGTACTAATAAGCAGTCATTGTAAAAAACAAACCAAGTTAGCAATTAATATCAAAATTTCTAATAGTAGCTTGTCTAGTATAATATTAGTATGGCTTTAGGAGGATTTGCAATTACAATTGTTAATAGTAGGTACTCGATTAACGTATTCGATAAGCGAGCTGGCCACCCCATGCGAGCTGGCCACCCCATCAAAAATGCGCCATGTAATTAGACTGTCTCTATTCAACCACCTACCATGCCGCCAATTCGCTCTCAATGCTCTCAAAAACGTGTAGAGCAAGAGGGTAGGATCTTATTAGCTATTGAAGCTATTTAGAAACAAGAATTTAGCTCTATACGTAGAGCTGCAGCGGTTTTTGATGTCCCCCGCTCTACGCTCTCGGCTAGACCTCGTTAAAAACATTTAGAGGGCGGGACATGCCGGCCCTCCGCCCGACCCTCGCGGGCGGAGGGCGGATCCTTGCCCGCCCTCACCCGACCCTCCGCCCTCTGAGGGCCGCTCGAGGGCGGCCCTCATCCGCCCTCATTTGCATAAAAAATGTCGACCTTTCCTAATTTAGATGCATTATACTGCTGATTCATCCCATTAAATTACTGTTATTTAACAGTGTTTCGGTTTGCAGGTTAGTTCTTCTCTCTATTTCTGTATAAATATCATGAAATTTTAAGAAATTTACTTGTATTATAAGTAATTAAAGTAGGTAATGATAATATTCAGACTTTAAATCACTCGATGTCCTATAGTTATTGGTAAGTTAGGTGGTTGCGGATTTTGTACGATTAAGGTTGCAGAGATATATATTTGTACTTGAGCAAAGGTACTACATGCTTTTTGTCTTACATGCTTAGAGAATTGTATTTCGAGATCCCCTCGCTAGACCTAAATGAGCTAGTATTAGGAATACTAAACAGTAACATAATTCAGTTATATAAAAGGATTATAAGGTATTATTATTTATTGGTATACGGTTAAACTTTGAATATTTTGAATGTACGGGATTTCGTCGCTTATTTTCCACCAGATTTAGTGGGGGTATTGAACTCAGCGAAAAAAACGAGGGCGGATTGGCAATATGAGGGCGGCCCTCTTAAAAACGCGGGCCGCTCGAGGGCCGCTCGAGGGCCGCCCTCATTTTTCGAGGGCTAGTTGAGGGCGGCCCGCGAGCGGCCCTAATACTCTAACTAGTTATAATAGGGTTCCCGAGTAAAGGTGGGGGGCATTTTGTGATACGTTTATTAAACTAACAAGCTGAGTCTTATAGTGATTCACTAATCCCGTTTACTAAGCCTATATAGGTCTTAGTATATCTCTCAAAGCTCTCACCCTATTTTTTTATATATGCTCCCTAAGTTACTAGTTGGTTAACAATGTCACAAATTTCATAGTTCTCTGATATCTATCCTTTATCTATATATGAGGGTGATATAACCGACCCTCTTCTCTCTTTTCCGAACGAGCAATTCCCAACCCCTGATATTTCTGGAAGCTAATACACACTCGACTCAGCATCGAATTCTAGGTTTCTTACCCCAATACCTCCTCCCCTGATTGCGCCTTCACTTTAGTATGTTGGTCCTGGTCGATTAACAGCTTATATTCTATACGCGGATATATCGAAAGATGACTTTGTCGCCTAGTGGCTAAATACTGAGTTTGGAAAGAAAAAGCGACTAAATTGGAATGGCAATCGGAAAGCAATATATTGGGAGCAATTCGATCAAGTTGCTAATGCGAAAACCGGTAAACCAGGGGCAATATGTCGTCAATGCTATAAAATCCTTGATTATCTAGCAAATAGGCGGTTTGGAACAACCGCCCTTCATCGGCATTTAGCTAGTCTAACTTGTCGCAAATCCACCGGTCAGAAGGCTAATATCAAAGGGCTACTTACGAATGCTATATATACTAACCATCCTATATTTACACTATTCACTAATAGATCACCTAATAACTAGGCGCAGAACGCACCAAAAAAGTTAATAGTCTTTACATAGGAAGCATAGGAACATAAGCTTTTACAACTACTTACCCTATCACGTCTCCCCTTCCGATTTATCGAACATCCAGAGTTTCGGGAGCTTATTGCCTTTGCCCGACTTGCCCCTACACAACCAGAGATCCCTTCTACGATAACAATTCGGTCTCGGCTACGGGGATATATTCAAGAATAGCAGCAATCAATCCTACAGAAGCTTCCTCCTAATGCAAAGCTTTCACTTGCATTAGATTGCTGGATATCCCTATTTCGATAGGCCTTTATAGCTATCACTAGCTATTTTCTTGACCAGGATTGGGAGTATCGAGAGGTCCTTCTTGGATTTGAACCTCTATCTAGATCCCACTTAGGTGTTAATCTAAGTGACGTGGTTTTGAAACTCCTTTAGCAGCATAAGATTACGGATCGAGTGCTTGCAGTCACTACTAATAATGCATCAAATAATAACACTATAATATCGAGTATCCAAGACTCATTATAGTCCCTTAAACTCAATAATAGTTCTACGATTGTTCGGGTTCCTTGTATTGCCCATGTTATTTAGCTTAGTCTAAATAACCTTCTTGGCAAGATAAAGGCAATTCCAAAGAACGAGAGTACGGAGATAGATTGGTCTAATGATCGTGTCCGATCTCTTCGTGCAAGGCAACAAAAAAGAGAAATTATTGATACACTTAATAAGGTAAGACCCTATTATTATACTTTTCCTAGTATACTAACTCTTCTTATCTAGGTTCGAAACCTAGCTATCTATATCAACATAAGCCCACAACGGCGGGAGTCATTCTATAACCTTTAGACTGAAGAGCCAAGGCTTATTCCAATCTAGGATATCCGAACTCGCTAGAATTCCACCTTTTTGATGCTCCGACGTACTAAACGGCTCCAATCAACCTTCGATGAGTTTTGTTCCTAGTATGACCAAGACCACTTCGCCTTAAGTCAGGAAGAATAGAGACAGATCGAATATCTTCTTTGGATCACCTAGCCCTTTTTCAAATTCACAACCCTTCTTTCAAAGACAAAGGATGTTAGTATTCATCTAATCTTTAGTATCTATAACAAACTCTTTACCTACCTTGAAAAGTCGAAAAGCGCATTAAGACGAAAGAAGGTTGCTTAGAAGCAGCTTATGCTTGCCTCTCTTGAGGCGGGAGAAAAGAAGCTTTCGTACTATTATAGTATGACTAACACTATCGATAACAATCTCTACGCAATTGGCACTATTCTCTCGCCGTAGCAAAAGCTTTAGTTCTTTGAAGGAAAGGACTAGGATAATCCGGATAATGACTAGCGGGCAATCTATCGAGCTAGTCTTGAAGATTACTTTCAATCTTATAAGCGACGCTATTCGGATGCACAATCAACATCAAGAGCCTAATCATCCGTAGTCGCTATTTCAGAGCTTGAGATAGAATGCGTGGCTAGACCTTGACATTTCCCATGGGACGCCTCCCATGGGACTGTCCATGGGAATTCCCATGGGACTAATTTTGGTCCCATGGGAGTGGGTCCATGGGACTAAACATCTATGGGAAATTCCCATGGCGGGACTAGACTCCCGTGGGAACTCCCATGGGAGTTATGGGAATTCCCATGGGACTGTAAACAATGCAAACATGAGCTATCTCGTGACTTATATGAATTATGCATTTCTTGGCGGTTCTGAACGGTATTTCATTTACAATAGCTTTTTCTAAACGATAGATGATTTTGGACCAAGTAAAATTTGGATTCTTATATATATACAAAATCTTCATCTTCTCGCCTTGGCCGCTTCTGACCTCGATTTCTTGTTGCCATCCTTGTCTGTGTATTATTTCCCACCGCGGGTTGGTTCTCCTTATTCTCCTTATTCTCCTTAGTATCTGATATAGACGTAGTGCTCTTTCGTCTCTTTCTAAGGACGCGTTCACTTAGTATTTGAATAACTGGTTAGGCTTGTGTCTCGCTACTTGGCTCTTCCTTATCGTCACTAATCGTAGTCAGGATTTCTTATGGAAGCT
Organism: Penicillium antarcticum; assembly: GCF_028974205.1. Taxonomy (NCBI): domain Eukaryota; kingdom Fungi; phylum Ascomycota; class Eurotiomycetes; order Eurotiales; family Aspergillaceae; genus Penicillium; species Penicillium antarcticum. The sequence goes on along the minus strand of NW_026695300.1, from coordinate 1,166,663 downwards.
CTTCCTCCCTATTCTCCTTATTAGCCTACTTCTCTTCACGAGTATAGCCTCTATCACCTAATCCAATTTCGTCTTGTTTTATCTAGAAGTTCGAGATATAGCGAAATATTATTAGATCCTAGATAGTAGAAGCTTAAAGGGAGCCACGCCGATAATGGCATATATCACGGGCGGAGTTGAAAAGGCGCTTAACGCCAGCCCCTATGGTAGGAATTGAGAAAATATCCCGTGCTAGACTAGCAAGTGTAGGATATTGGTGTTAGTGAGAGCGCCAATAGTCATAGGGGTTAAGATCTTTCTATCGTCCTATATAGAAGGTTAGACTATAAGCTTTGAAGCACCGAAGCGGGTATTTATACCAATATTTAGATAATCACTAAGCTCACTTTCAAAGCCGGATCTCTAGGGCTGATTTTGTAGAGATCGATCCTCGTTGAACAAAATATTAAAATAACTCGCTGGTTAACTTAAAGTATCTAGTGGCGAGGGTAGCGAGGGTAGTAGAGGAGACTCTTGCTAATATTTAATTAGATACCGCCGTAGAGATTCTTTATACCTCCGACGCTATTCATAGTTATTGTCAGCCTAGTCTTTCTCTGAGAAGAATTCGAGCTTATGTTCTAGGGCAAGAATTGTCCTAATCGCGAAGAGATAGCCATGAACTTACTCTATCTTATTGTAGTAGATAGATAACTTCTCCTTTCCTGCATAAAGGGCGTAGAGTATTGCTTTTTTCTAAGCCACCCTTTTCCGTTAAAACTAACGAATTGACTTCTTAAAATACTCAAAGAGTACGTTGTATACCTTGAAGACATTGTAGATTGTGATATCTTTGATTTTTGATAGACCGGTTGTCTATTTGTAGAATGGCTATGTGATTTGGAGAAGGTAATCGATCTATCGCTATTCTTCTAAATCTAGTTTGAACCGAGGCTAGTTATACTCGATATAGTATTTATCGAAGATCGATATAAGACGTTTTGCTTATCTTAATATAAGAAATATTGAGTTCTAGCGAGTTCGAATATCTTATATTGGAATTAGCTTCGGCTCTTGTACTTGAAGGTTGAGAAAAGTATCACGGTGTTAGGGACTAGCATTAATAAAGATAGCAAGGCCACGAATCTATATATGATATATTAGAGAATGATACCACGAATGGGTTTATTGAGATTTACCTTTAAAAGTGTGTACGAAATCCCTTGCTATTGTTGGATAGCGCGGAGTGACTACTCTTGATCTTCTAACCATTAGCGGTCGGTCGTGTTATTTTTTGGGTTAACCTTTATTGAACCAAGGAGATCACGTAGGCTGAGTTAAATAATATACGCGAGGTAAGGAATCCGGACGATTGGTGTTTAATTAGGCATTTCAAGAGAGTTAATCGAATGTTAGATACTCTTAACCATAGTAGTGTTATTCGACGTATTATTAGTGGTTACTACTAATACCCGATCAACAATACTATGCTTTTGGAGTAGTGCAAAAACCGTAGCACCAAGATTAGCACTAGAGTGTATTCTATATAATGGCTCGAATCCGAGAAGGACTTCACGAAACTTCTAGTCATAATCAAGAAAGTACCTAGTGATAGCTATAAACGCCTGTTGGAACGGTGATATCTAGCAATCAAGCGCGATTGAGAGTTTTGCGCCTTGCGGTAGTGCCGATAGAACCTTTTCCTAGTCCTCCTTTACTATCGTGTGAAGTCGACGTCGTGTAGTTTTAGGTGAAAGTAGTTTAGGCTTTGAAGGGCAAAGCTAGGCTTCTGCAATTAAATCTTCAAAATCACGATGCGCGAGGAATTGGAATAGAAGCGAGGATTTTGCAATCAATATAACTTATATACGTTCCTACCGATCGATATCGAAGACCTTGCTTTTATTCGGGGTATATTGAGCCTATAGATAGAGATAATTATTTAGTAGTAGTTCTGAATAAGTAGGTAGTAGATTATTTATACCGCTGATTCCAACGATGTTTGGATATTCTATTGCCTTAAGTTCTTCTTGGAAGTACGCTAATATAGGCCTGCTGCTCTATAACGCTTCATAGAATTGGTCCTATTTGAGGTTGACTAAGGATATAGAAATATCTTTCCACACTTCCGATATAAAACCTTTGGCTTACCGGTAATAAAATAGGCGACTTGGTCAAAATCGTCCTAAGTATCTAAGGTACGTTTCGTATCCTAGCGAATCCGTTTCTGTGTCTCCTCTGCTTGTGTTTGTACCTACTATTGAACGAATTCGTCTTTATTTATTTCGGTTCGGATCACCTAGAATTGCTTGTTCGGAGGCCCGCCACGCTCGAGAGCGAGAGGAGCGGAAACAGGGGTAATAAATTGAGACCTAGGTAAAGAGGTAGAAGTTCGCTGGCTATCAAAGGGTTCGTATACAAGGGATTGGTCATCTGAAAAGAGTAAGGTAAGATTAGGCGTATCGCTTAGGAGCTACGAGAAAGGGCTAGTATTAGAAGACTGACTCAATTCAGATATATTGGCGTGAATATAAGAACGTGAAGGATTATCTTACTAAGTAGAAATCGTAGTATACGACCGTAGAAGATACGACAGGGGTATAGTCTCGGACTAAGAGAAGTGTTTAGATCTATCATACAATAAGTAACTACCCCATAGTAGACGATAGTCTAATTGGTAGATTGGATAGGATTTCCCATTAGTCCCGTGGGAATTCCCATTAGTCCCGTGGGAATTCCTATTAGTCCCGTGGGAATTCCTATTAGTCCCGTGGGAATTCCCATAGAACTCCTGTTAGTCCTATAGGAAATTTTTACAGTCTAATTATCCGCTAACCATAACACCACAGAGTTTAAAATCAATGTTTCAAGTACTAGATCTTATAACCAACCGTAAGCCGCTATCTAGGGCTATATATAAAAGCTAGTAGTGAGTTGTAGAATAGTCGGATATAGATATCTCTATTACTCTATTAGGCAGAATAAAAAAGGCCTTGGATTCTGAAGAAAGTCAAAATCCCACCTTGGATATATATATATCGTGGTGGTAAGACTACTACATACATTACACTACCCTTCTAACTTCCTCACTTTCTGACTTACCTCAGAAATAGAGGCTACAAATAGCAAGTTACATATTTTGATTTTTAGACTTAGATCAGAATACAAGGTGCCTTCTACAATTAAAGGGAAATAGTTATGTTCGAGCCAGTAGCCCCTTGTTTTTCAATTTTTTTTGGTAGTTTACATCATTTCAGACTAGTTTTTCCGCAGCACCTATCAGTTATTTCCTAGAAGAAGAAATCAAGCGAGTCTTCTGTGCAAGAATCTATATCGTGGGAATCTTCAAAAGAGGACCGGTCGTAGTCCGAGCCTAGATCGGAGAGGACAAGCTTCTCGAACGAAGAATAGGAGATAAGCCAATTATTAGAGGACCTATCTCCACCAAAGTTAGCCTTGCAGGTCGATAGGTCATAGTCTTTTGATACATCGGGTGACTAGGTGCATAGACTGTTAGCTTTAGCGCCCTCTATAGCGCCATCTATAGGAAAAGCACGCTTCTTGCCCCTAGTGCTTAGCGTAGTAGACTTGGTTAAGGTTCGGGAAGCTTCAGACGAGTGGATCGGCACCCGCGGGGAGACACTATTAACCTCTATGTAGTCAGTGTCAAAACACTAGCGGTCGGTGAAATACACTAGTCCTAGGTTGTGATAGTCCTCGAACTCGGTTCGCGTAGCATAGCTTAGAGCGACGCCTAGTATATCACGAAGAAGCATCTCAGATAGCCGGGGGACGTTTAGTAGTTTAGCTTCAAGCTAACTAGCCTATGTTGCTTAGTCGAGGGGAGCGGGATTGCTGTCTTCGTCGGCCGAATTTTCCTTAGGCTATAGCGATACCCACCAACTAGGGGGACTTTGGGTTTTGTGATAGATCGTATTGTGGAGTGTCTCAACGTATACCGCTAGACTATCCCGGAATTGGGCCGCAATTTGAGGAAGAACCTTCTTAGTATAGTTTGCTTCGATCCACCTCTGGATAGTGTGGTCTTGGAATAGTAGCTAGGCAGTCTAGGGGGTAGACTATCCAAGGCGATGAACGCGCCCAATAGTCTAAAAAAGGGAATTGTAGTTAAGCGCGGGCTCAAACAGAACAACTCGGCTATATTTGTGATGCATATTCAGGCTAGTTGACCCATAATTGTACGTCGTTAGGAGGACTTAGGCCGTCGAGGCGGCTTCTATAAAGCGGGTCACAGCGGCCGTGCGTAGTTTAGTAGGCATACCTACGCGGATCTCCACAAAGTCGAGCGAAAGTGCGTCAAGGAACATTGACACAAGCTACATTGTTATAGGCCAGTTATAAAACACCAAGAAGCGGGGGCGATCTCCCACTAGATTGAATGCACCCTCGGTGGCAAGAAGGTGTAATAGATAGCGTAGACGTAGGCTCTCGTGCGCGAGGTAGATAGCCTGGGCGGCACGACTAGTCGGCACTCGAGCACTACGATCTTCACTTATGCGTTCCTAGAACACTCCAAAACCATGGTCGGCACCTGTCGAAACATAGGTAGAAATATCAGCCGACAGCGCGTTAGTAGGGTTATTGCGTAGAAACAGCTCTAGCTTGGGAGAAACGCTAAGGTGACATAGACGGCGGAAGATCGCCCAATCCATCGACTAGCCCGAATCCTGAGACTCCGGATTGCTATCTTCGGGTTGAAAACTCTTAAGGCGCTTATGTAATAGATAATAGATCTTATTGTGGTTATATTGCGCCTACGCGGTGTATCTTAGCTCTACCGTCTGCACGGTAAGCTCGGGAATCTCGGATCCAATATGCAAGGTAGCTCCGTTAGCACCGATCATCTGTTCGCCTATCTCCCTGCGAAGGCAACTGAGACGAAGGATAATTAGGAGAACCTAATATCCCTCGGTCGGGGTAAGGTGGGACTTCGTAGCAATTGACACTAGTCCTTTTAGGCTTAGGAGATAGTATAGTCGCTGGGCCGCTAAGGCTAGAACCTCTTTCTCCTAAGACCATAGGCGATACTAGGAAAGAAGGTCGTCGCAGTGGTTGGGTGGAGCCGTAGGTGGAAGCTTCGCCGGGGTTTCTTTGATACTAGCCCACTCCTCCTTCCAGAGAAGGCTAAGGTATCCTACGATATCTAGCGGCTTATTCCACATTGGAGTTGCCGTGAGAAACCAGATAGTATTGCGCTGTAAGGTAGACACGCTCCGATGCTGGCGGGAAGAGATAGTTTTCACACGGTGTCCTTTATCGTAGATCACGCGTTTAAAGTGGAAATTCAATAGTGGCTAGAACTAACAGCGGACCTTCTTCTTCTGAGACTTTTCGAGAGCAGCCTCGGGATCTAACAAACCGGAGGTGTCGTTATCCTATAGGACGGCAAGAACTTTAACTGCTTCTTGGCAGGCAGATATCATAGGTGGAGTCCCTGGTAGAGAGCTAGGTAGAGAACTAGGCACTTGGTCGTTATCTTTATCTGCAATATCCAAGTCATCCTTATTCTAGTAGTCGTGGTCTAGCACCGCGGTATCCTTATTGTGATCCTAATTGACTCGCTTTGGAGTGGGTTTCGTGGTGCTATCCGGAAGTACCTCTATAAGTGTGCGTTTGGCCTATATAGTGTATAAACTAAGGATGATAGTGCGGCTAGTAGCGGAATCATTGGTATCTATCAAGGCGAGCTCTTCGCGGAGACAAGTAAGGGTATTTAGCGTCTGCTTTTTGCGTATAGCATCGCCTATACGGCTAGTAAAACCGTGAAACACCTAGAGGGTAAACGCATTACCGAAGTGAGCTTGGATTTCGTTCGCCTATGTGTCGATCAACGAGGATAGCACTAGGATTAGAGTGGGTCGGAACGGAGCCGGATCGGCCTATGCGATTTGGTATTGGGAGGCCTACCACACGAGAGATAAGGCTGTAAGTGTTTTGCCTAAGCCGTATGTATCCGCTAGGATACCACCGGCCACTAGACTTACTTCCTGGTCAAGTATCCACGATATAGCCGTGACTTGCCAAGGTATAAGAGTCGTAGGAGGCACTCTATATATGTTCGGGGGGGCGATAAAGCTATCACTATTGGAATCAATCGAGATATAGGCATAGGCGAGACTATCCGTGAAGCTTCGCGGGGTAGTAGAGACGGTAAGACTTGAGCGTTGTTAATAGACCCACTCGGGTAGATCTAGGATCTATAGGGGGCGATCGTTATAACTGGTCTTTAGCTACTAGTCCCGGTAAGTGTGCTTCTCGGCGTTTTTATTGGCAATTTCGGCTAGTGCTTCGCTCGACGAGATTAGCTTATTGGCGGAAGGGGTTTTCAGATTAGCTAGGAGGTCCGATACCTAGGAAGTCTTGGTAGAGGGAGCCTAGTAAAGAACATATTTCTGTGCCTATTTCCCCTTAGTAAGGGCGTGAACAAGGCTGTTATGGTTAGCGGGGATAAGTGGGGCTCGAGCCAATAAGCTTGTTGTGGGGTGAGCTAATATATAGGTAATACTAGTGAGTAGGGATAGGTAAGGGGCGCCGTCGAAAAGGGTTATATCGAGGAGGTCGATATCTAGTAGAAAGATGTCTTCGGTGTTAATAGGATCTATTTGAATGCTATTAAGGACAATAGCGTTCTCCACACTTGATATAGTAGCTATAGTAGCTACGGTAGAAGTCGTGCTAGTCTAAAGTTTAGGCACGGCTGATTGCGAAGACTGGGGTACCGTGTTGATATAATTCTTGTTCTTCTTAATGTTGTTTGCAAAGAAAATAAGAGTCTTCTATATATATAGAACCTCTTTGGCGTCAAACGAGAAGGGGGATTTAGTGACCTAGGATACCTTAAATATGTTGGTGTTGCGGGTGCGTATCAATCGAACAATCCACCAAAGTGTGCGAATCTCGAAGAGGTAGGACGTATCGATATTGTGCTTTCTAACTATAGGGCGCTAAGAGTCAGCGAGAGTAGGACTCTATTTTAGGGCATTATCAAAGGCGTGTTTGATGATAGAGAAGCGGATCTGCTTCTAGCTAGCGGAGAGATTTGGATGATTAAAGGAGTTAGCACGATTAGCGGCGAATTGATCGATGATATCGCGAGAGTGTTTAAAGTTTGGGTCGAGGCTATAGATTTTGTGCAGAGAGGCTATAGTTAGGAAACTATAACAACTAGTAAGCTTTAAGGCTGAATTCTCGATAGCCGTGATAAAATCAGGAGTATAGTTGATATTACTAACTAGCTTGGAGCGGCGGGTTAAAGCTATAATAGTGTATAACGCGGGGAGATACAAGAAGGGTGATTCTAGTGGTCAAATAATAGAACGGCGATAGTGTTAGTAGTAAGGATACTATGACGGTGTTAGTAATGATTCATAAAAAGCCTTGAATTCTGACGGCCGTCAAAGATATAGGCTAAGGGATATCAAAGGTAGATAGGTAGGAAATAGCCTTAATTTCTGACGTCTATCAGAAATATAGGCTAAGAGGATACTAATAGTGGGTAGGTAGGAAATAGCCTTAAATTCTGACGGACGTCAAAAAGGTAGACTAAGAGGTATCAAAGGTAGGTAGGTAGAAAGAGCCTCAAATTCTGACGGACGTCACGTATAGTAGTGATAAGGGTGGGGAAAATAGAAGATAAGGTTTGAAAAGGGGGAGGACTTTGTATATATACCTTCTAATCTAGCACTTATGAGGTTATTAACCTCTATAAGCTTACTTTCTAACGGACGTTAGAAAGTCTAGGTACGGGATGTTAGTCGATTTATATCTTTAGTATAGTCTCTACACAAAAATATGCATATATATAGTATCCACAAAAGAAGTTTATTTAAGTTAGTTGTAGTGTGGTGTGCAATAAAACAGTAATAATATTAAAGACAATGTGTTAATAGTGCGATAAACTTGACCCTAACGACGACTTTGTAGTAGACTATAGAAGTTGGTTAAGCAGTTCTTGCCTTAGACCTTATCAACACGGAGCTTGACCTTGCGGAAAACATAATCCTCGTTATTCTAGAGATCGGCCAGGAGCCGGCGGCTCCGAGCCGCCGGTGCGGTTGACCAGAGTCTTGCCGCCTAGTAGCTCCTATTGAATTATAAAGAAGAGAGAATTAGAATAAGTGTTGTATTAGCCAATTTATATCGTTAGTGATATAATAATATTAGAGTAGGTTTACTTAATGCTCAGAAAAGCTTCACTTTCTGATTTAAATTGAAGTTTCTTTCATATAGATGTCTCTGTTTTAGCCCTCACTTTCTAAGATACGTTAGAAAATGTGATAGATTAGTATTAAGGATAGTTAGATAACGAATATTGATATTGGAATAGGTGTACTAGATGCTCATAAAAGCTTCGCTTTCTGATTTAAATTGAAGGTTACTAGGTATGATATCTCTATGTCAGCCCTCACTTTCTGAGGTAAGTTAGAAAGTGTGAAAAAAATAGGATCAAGGTGACGAATGTTTATATTAAATGATACTAAAGCTATACTAAATAATCACAAAATTATGGTCGGAATGTATCAAAAATAATGAATACTTGGTTGGTTTGGATACTCGCTGAAACACCTTTAAATTACCGTATTCTATCATGATAACTCAGCGATTTATCCATCATTATTATGAAAATAATGTATAGATGGGAAATTTTTTTAGTCCCATGGGAGTCCCACGGGAATTCCCATGGCGGGACCAAATTTTTTTTTACTCCCATGGGAGTGGGTCCACGGGACTAGACCTCTGTAGGAATTCCCATGGGACTAAGTCCCATGGACATGGGACTAGATTTTCGCTAGTCCCATGGGAAATGTCAAGGTCTATGCGTGGCAGAGGAGTCCTAACCTTTGGTATCTAGTGAATACGATGAGCTAAAGGAATACCTTGATAGCGGTGAGTAGGTAGAATCTCTCTACAATCTAGCCTATACTAACTTCAATTCTAGGAATTATACGAACTCCTACCTATGTTTTCTAGAAGGATCATTAGCATTAATTCCCCGCTCTTGCAAACCTTGCACGCGATATGCTTTCGATACCTGCTATAGGAGCAGGTGTAGAGCGCCTCTTTAACTCCGCCCGCGATATCTACCACTACCGGCGAGGCTCTCTAAACCTATCAACAATTCAAGATCTAATGATGTTTATATGTACATCAAGGTTTGAGATTGAAGAGGGTCGGCGAGCGCTAATCAATGAATATCTCTTATATAAAGAGATATAGGCAAAGTAGGAGGAGAAGAATACCGATACACATCTCCTTAATCCTATTAGTGATAATAACGAGGGTGACAATAAGGTTAATAAGGATAATATTTCAGTGGTTCCTAATGCTGTTCAACCCCTAGCTAATAGGGCCCAGTCGAACCGGCGACAGCGTGCTCTGTCGGAGCTAGAAGAAGGAGAGTATAAAGAGGAGTGTGAGCCTGGTTTACCTAGTACACAGAGTCGGCATTCAGGGAGGGTTCGGAAGCGTTCAAGGCTTCTTGATAGATATAAAGTTGAAACTCTATAGATATGTTGTATATAGTATAGATCGTGAAAATAAATGTGAATCGGATTTGATTAATTACTTGAATATTGTGAAGACAGTCCTACTAGTAATTCTGTGACTCTTTGAGAACTAAGCTGTAAATCGAATACTCAATAATACAGCTGAAATTTGTATATTTTATGCAATTGAGAGATTTTCTATGTTTGTCATGTTTGTCGGCCCTCAAAATGTTTCGAGGGCGGCCCTCTGAGGGCAGGTAAAAGACGTGCCCGACCCGCGGGCAGGAGGAGCCTGCCCTCCGCCCGCAAAATGCGGGTCTGTGGGCGGCCCTCCGAGGGCCGCCCGCGGGCGGTTATGAGGTCTACTCTCGGCGCGTCTTAATGGCATCACCTATCGCGCCGAAACTCGCGCTAACAGCTATAAATTGACTGTTTTAGAGGAGGAATCGCTTTATAATTGGATCCTCTCACTCGACGATCGCGGAGCTGCTCCTCGGCCTCGTATAGTACGAGAAGCAGCTAATTTACTACTCAAAGCGCGCGGGTTAACTCCACCTATTACTATCGGCGAAAAATAGGTCGAAAACTTTGTTAAACGGCACCCTAACCTCTCTACTCGATTCTCGCGATCGTACGACTACCGGCGAGCTTAATACGAGGATGAAAAGGCGATTTTAACGTGGTTTAACTTCGTAAAAGCTACGATCGAAAAGTACGGTATTCTCGGCGACGATATCTACAATTTCGACGAAACCGGCTTCGCCCTCGGCCTTATGGCTACTACGAAGGTTATTATAAGGAGAACGTACGGTCGGAGAGCCGTTTTACAACCTAGAAACCGCGAATAGGTGACCTCAATTAAAGCTATTAGTACGGGAGGGTAGATACTTCCGCTATACGTTATTTTTAAAGGCAAGGTCCTTATAGAGGTATAGTTTAAGGATACTAACCTCCTATTAGACTAGCGCTTCGAATTAAGTGATAATAGATAGATAACCGATAAAATAGGTCTTAACTAGCTTTAAAAGCTTTTTATTCTATCGACTATAAGCCGGACGAAGGGGAGGTATCGTCTTCTTATCCTCGATAGTTATAGTAGCTATCTTACGCCTCAATTTAACTCGATTTGCTCTTAAAACGATATTATACTAATCTATATACCGTTATATTCCTCTTACCTCCTACAACCTCTCGATATCGGCTATTTTAGGGTACTAAAACGGGCGTATAGGGAGCTAGTAGACTCGCAAATAAAGCTTTATATTAGTCGTATCGATAAATACGACTTCCTTATAGCTTATCCTCGCGCCCGGAAAGAGGCATTTAAGTCGGAAACCATTCTTAATAGCTTCGTAGCTACTAGTATCGCTCCTTTTAATCCGAATCGCGTGATTTCGAAGCTAAATATACGCCTTATTACTCCTCCACCTCCTCTAAGTCGAGGAAGCGATTCTAGCCGCAATTTTACGCCGAAAACCCCGTATATAGTAAAGGACGTACGCCGGCAAGCTTCCTCTATTAAGGAAATGCTATAAGAGGACCCCTCGCGCGCCGAAAAAGCCTTTAAGTAGATCGTAAAAGGCTGCTATTTAGCTATACACGGCGCTACGTAGACTTCCGCAGAACCCAGCTCAACCCGGGCCCAACCCGGGCCCAACCCGGGCTGGGTTGGGTTCTGGGCCGGGTTCTCCAACCCAGTACTGGGCCCGGGTCGGGATTTCTGGCCCAGTGCTGGGCCCGGGCCCCCAGCTGGGTTCATAAACAATGCAAACATGTCAAGACTCGTGACTACATAACTTGTGCAGTTTTTGGCTGTATTTTTGGGTATTTGACTTGTAAGCAAGGCCTCTTTCTATAATCACTGTTTAATTTAATTGTACGTTTAATAGATTCCTGAGGCTATAGGGCTACAATTCTGACGGCCGTCAGAAAATAGGGTTATTAAGCTATATTGCTAGTTTTTTTGACGGCCGTCAGAATATAGGGTTATTTCGAGGCTTTTTTGAAGATCTGTGAATTGGAGAGCTTTAATCGATTAACTAACTAATAGTACTCGAATATATCATTATCGCAATTCTTTCGCTTCCGTCCTGACGCACGTACTTAGGTGTTATTCACTAGCAATGGCACCTATAGACTTCCGCAGAACCCAGCTCAACCCGGGCCCAACCCGGGCCCAACCCGGGCTGGGTTGGGTTCTGGGCCGGGTTCTCCAACCCAGTACTGGGCCCGGGTCGGGATTTCTGGCCCAGTGCTGGGCCCGGGCCCCCAGCTGGGTTCATAAACAATGCAAACATGTCAAGACTCGTGACTACATAACTTGTGCAGTTTTTGGCTGTATTTTTGGGTATTTGACTTGTAAGCAAGGCCTCTTTCTATAATCACTGTTTAATTTAATTGTACGTTTAATAGATTCCTGAGGCTATAGGGCTACAATTCTGACGGCCGTCAGAAAATAGGGTTATTAAGCTATATTGCTAGTTTTTTTGACGGCCGTCAGAATATAGGGTTATTTCGAGGCTTTTTTGAAGATCTGTGAATTGGAGAGCTTTAATCGATTAACTAACTAATAGTACTCGAATATATCATTATCGCAATTCTTTCGCTTCCGTCCTGACGCACGTACTTAGGTGTTATTCACTAGCAATGGCACCTATAGACTTCCGCAGAACCCAGCTCAACCCGGGCCCAACCCGGGCCCAACCCGGGCTGGGTTGGGTTCTGGGCCGGGTTCTCCAACCCAGTACTGGGCCCGGGTCGGGATTTCTGGCCCAGTGCTGGGCCCGGGCCCCTAGCTGGGTTCATAAACAATGCAAACATGTCAAGACTCGTGACTACATAACTTGTGCAGTTTTTGGCTGTATTTTTGGGTATTTGACTTGTAAGCAAGGCCTCTTTCTATAATCACTGTTTAATTTAATTGTACGTTTAATAGATTCCTGAGGCTACAGGGCTACAATTCTGACGGCCGTCAGAAAATAGGGTTATTAAGCTATATTGCTAGTTTTTTTGACGGCCGTCAGAATATAGGGTTATTTCGAGGCTTTTTTGAAGATCTATGAATTAGAGAGCTTTAATCGATTAACTAACTAATAGTACTCGAATATATCATTATCGCAATTCTTTCGCTTCCGTCCTGACGCACGTACTTGGGTGTTATTTACTGGCAATGGCACCTAGGGTTTACGTATAGTCGGCCCTTTAAATGCAGTCAATAAAGCTTTATCTAGCTCTGTCTCCTTATCAATTGAAGTCTCCTGTTCCTCGGTATCACTGATTGGCTCGATCTCAATGTCGTCGAGGTTATTATCCTTCTCTTCCTTTGCTACTTCTAGCTCATTATAAGAGAAGAACTTCTCAAGAAGTCTCGCCTCTTGTTCTTCTATGTCAAACCTTAAGGTGCAAAGAAACATCATTAAATCCTCGATTGTATAAGACTTCATTCTTCCTCGACGGTAATAGCAGATATCCCGAGCAGTATTAAACAGCCGTTTAACGCCTACCCCGGTTATAGGGAAAGAGAGGATATCACGCGCAAGAGCAGCAATTGCTAGGAATCGCGCTTAGTTCTCTCGCTAGAACGTAAGAGGAGCAATTTGAATAGGATCTAATCCGAAGTTAGTTAGAATTCTGAAAGGCTTAGCTTAGACGTACCACTATCAAGATAACGAGTCATTTTATTAGCAGCTATGCTTCCCTAGGTATTGCTCCTATCTAGCATCGTATTAAGCTTCGATCCTAGCCGAGCTATTATTTGAGAGCCATCTAGTGACTGATCAAGGGCTAAAAGCTATTCTTGATATAGAATCAGAGCTTCCTAGAAGGATAAGCGGTACGTGTCACGCTATTTCTGATCCTAGTCATTGGTAAGAAAGAACTTAAACTTGTTCACGGGCGCTAGTATTGTGCTGATTGCATAGATATATCCTCGAATGTTATCGGTTTAGGAGTAGTACTTATCAAGCTTTAACCAACTAGCTTCAAGTGCGTGAAGCATCTATTTCTTCTATAGCACACGCTTACGTCGTAGCTGCTTTATTAAACACTCAAGATACTCAAAGAGTTTATTGTAGATCTTGAAGACGTAATGCGTAGTAATATCTCGAGTCTTCGATAGCTAAGTTGTGTAGGCGAAAAATAGCTTAGTGATACAAAGAAGATAGTCAACTTGACGCCACTCGTCCTTATAGAGTAGTATCTCTTCGCAATCATACTCTACACAAAATAGCGCAAAGATCGGACGTAGACGTTTTGCCCGACGTAGCATTAGAAAGGTTGAATTCCACCGAGTCCTTATATCTTGGATCGGTACTAGCTTCACGGTGCTTATCTGGAGATTATAAAATGTCTCCCGGCGCTAAGGGCTTACGTTCACATAGATAGCAAGATAGCGGACCTTATTCAATGTAAAGGATATCTCACGATTCCGATGCTACGCATTTAAATAAGCTAATCTTGATTGCTTCTCTATCTATTTTGTCTTAGTTGAGTCATTTAGTGGAACTACTTTAATGCGATCAAGGAGCTAGTTTAGACTAAGTTAGATAACGTAAGCAAGGCATAGGATTCGAACAATGATAACACTATCTGATAGACCCTATTGGAGGGAATCAAATAATATCTTATTGTTTGAAGCATTGTCCGTTGTTAACCCAAACACTCGGGCTTCAAGGTTATGCTCGATCAGAGTTTGAAGAAGAACATTGCTTAGATTCGCGCCTATATACGCACCGTAGAGAGGTTTAAACCTAAGTAGTACCTCACGATATACCCAATCAATATCTACAAAATAGCCTATAATTGCCATAAACGCCTATAAGAATAGAGATATCCAGCAATCAAGTGCAATTGAGATTTTCGAACCAATAGGCAGTGTTCGGAGTATCCGCTCTTACCGATCTTTAACAATGCTCCCTAGTCGGCGACGAATTGTATTAGTAGATAGGATAATCGGAGGTGACGGAGCGGTACGAGCCCGAGAAATAAGACGCTGAAATACTGGATGCTCAATAAGATAAAGTGGAAACCGATTGAGTGTGATAAATTGTAGGATGTCTTCTTCCTAGGCTACTTGCGAGAACAGTATTTCGATATCTTCCTAAGTTTAGTATTACTATTAGTAAATGAAATCGAATAAAAGGGTTACTCCGAACGTACTACTTGCTTTAGAAATTTGGTAATCTGTGATTTTTTTGTATATCCGCTCTTTAAACAAGCCGCTATCTTGAGATATCTCTGCATTGTCGATATACCATGATATTGTATTTTACCTATGGCCTTCGTATTGACTATATTAGGGTGCTCAAGAATATTTCCACAATGTTGGCATATAACCTTTGGTGCACTATCTATACTATGAGCAACCTGATTGTAGTGGCTCCAAATCTCCGAATGGCGCGTTGAGTCCTAGACAATCTTGCTCTTCCTCCCAAAGTCGGTTTATAGCCACCATTCTACCTATTCGTTATAGGTTATTTTATCGTAGAGAATAAACGCCTTCCTTCGGTCGGGTCTAACGCGTTGTAAGGAGGATAGGAGTATTGGCGGAATTGTCGGTCGGAGGAAGTTAGTGTCAAAGGGATCGATCGTATACTAGCTACTAGAGGGAGTCGCTAGGTGGTTTAATAGCGCAAGATAGCTAATATTATCTATATCGCCATTATAAAAAGAGGACGCGAAGTTAGACTACTGGCTTTATGACATAATAAATTGAATAAGTGTAAAGTAAGTGATAGAGGGGGAATAGAGGACTTACGGAGCAATAATATCTAATGACGGTGTATAAATAAAGCAAACGCGATAGATCAATTTAGAAGAGGACCTTAAAACGTATCCGCGTGGTTTATTAGTTATATTACTCCACCTCCGTATCTATCCAGCCCAATAACCTAGTAAGAACCTAGAAAGCCTAGTAAGAACCTAGCAAAACCCTAGAAAGCCTAGCCAAAACCCAGAAAACCTAGCAAACCCCTAGTAAAAACCTAGCAAAAACCCAGAAAGCCCAATTCCCACCCTAGCTTCCACCTAAGATCGTCAAAAAGTTTTATCCTGCCTTACCTATCCGGGTTTATACAAGTACTTAAAAAGACCTACAATCTATATAATCTTACTAGCTACTAGTCGAATATAGTGGAATAATAAAGAATATAATTAGTATATATGATATATAAGATTTAAAGTAACAATACCCGAATTCTATAGTGGTTTTTTCAAGTATTCATGGGTATACAAACACTGTATATTGTGAAATATATATCCGCACACTATATATATTTACACCATGATTTCTAACAGCCGTCAAAAAATCAGTACTAGGTTTTAAGATAAACCTCAGTTTAATAATTTCTGACGGCCGTCAGAAAACCTATAGTGTCGCCTATAGAACTTATCTACGTATATCTAATATAAGGTCAATAAAAAGGTCATAAGTCAAACACTGTGAAAACCATAGCAAAGTCTGACCTTTCTGAGCCTAAAGAACCATAACTACTTATTTAAAATTGATTCTACGCGTTTATAGCTTTGAACACACTCTAGTTATACTAGAAAAGTATGGTGGTTCAAGGTATAGATCAAAACCGATGTAAAAAACAGTGAGTTATCTTGATGACTGAGCAGTTTTATGATTGAAATAATGCAAAAGTTGGGCCGAGTTGGGTCCAAACTGGGTTTACTGGGGGCCCAGTGCTGGGCCCGGGTTGGGCCCGGGTTAATGAAGTTCAACCCGGGCCCAGGCTGGGTTGGGTTCTGGGCCGGAACCTTGGGCCCAAAATGGGCTTTGCGGAAGTCTAGCGCTACGATTATACGCTAGGAAAACCGCGAATTACGTACCGCTAATACGAAAACAACCTAGAAAAGGAAGCGTACGAGGAAGCGAATAGCTTATAAAGGCGGAATATCGGTTCTAGAGGCTATATCAATAGTTTCAGGACCGGAAATAGTTTATAAAGCTAGCTTAGGTCGAGATAGAGCTGTATCGCCGACGCCGAATCGGACTAATAAGAGGAGACCACAACGATGCAGCCTCTATAAAAACCTAGGACATAGGAGAAATAGGTACCCGGAGATGTCTGAATAGCTTCAATTTTACTGAATTTATGTTGTGGTTGAAAAATTCAATAATAATGGTAGATTTAATAGGTGGGTGGCCAGCTCGCATGGGGTGGCCAGCTCGCTTATCGAATACGTTATACTAAAAGGATCCGGATAGACTACCTTAAAAAGCTGCTAAAATAGAATAGTATGACTTATTTTCATATTATGATCTATCTTTGCTTACTTTGATCAAAGACAGAAATGAGAGATGTGGTGAATAGACTGTTACTGGTTTGGTTGTTTAAAAGATGGTTTAATTCTCTATCCTTTAAATATAGGGGATTGGTATAGCGACCCCCCCCTTTGCGTAATGCGACCCCCCCCCCTGCCTGAATTTTGAGGCGTCCACTGACCGCTTTCGTCACCGCTTTCCTCCTCGAACTTTTTATTTATTGGTACCACTTCCCTGCATGTATATCACCACCTTGGGTACATCCAATTACTATGTAAATCGCTAGTAAAAATAAGTCACTCCTGTTCCACTGCAGTACACAGTAAGGAATTCAAAATAGTTGTTGTTTACACCTTCAAACCTCCCATTTTTCCACCCATTTTTGATGCATTTTACTTCTCATTCTCACCTATTTCACTACCTTTTACAATGGCTTCATCACAGCCTGATTCGCCGTCCGACTCTGAGCCTGAAGCTATTCCCGAGTCCCCGCCGACACTGCCAAGCCTCCATGACGCGCCGCCAAGCCTCCATGACGCGATTCCCACGCTGCCAAGCCTCTATACCTTCCCGCTACCTCCCCTCGATCAGCAATACGATACGTCAGAGCAAGGAATCGCCGCGATTAATGCTTTCGGCCGTCAACATGGCTATGCAGTCACAATTCTCCGCTCAAAAATCACTAAAAAAGGCGTCAAAAAGACTGTCCGGCTATGCTGTGACCGGGGTAGAAGCGTACGGCCAAATAGCCGGATACGGCAGACTACCTCAATGTCTATTGAATGCCCGTTTTTGATCTCGCTACGACTTCATGAAGGCCAGTGGAACCTTACGGTAGAGAACCAACAGCACAATCATGATCCTTCGCCTCCGTCTACCCATACACCTCACCGGCAGCAGGAGCTATCTACAAATGAGCCGAATATCAAGAAGCAGCTCGAGTAGGGCCTTTCTACCCGTCATATTCTCGCCGGTCTACAGAAGGACGATCAGGATTCATGCCTTACTAGCCAGGATATCTACAACTTCCGGAAGAAGCTTCACGTTGAATTCCTTGCTAGTCGTACGCCGCTTCAAGCCCTATTAATAGAGCTTCCGAAGGACGGCGAATGGATCTTTAAGCATGAAGTTGATGATGAGAATCATGTCACAGCCCTCTTTTGTATGCATAAAACGAGTATTGCCTTACTTAAGACCAATTCATGGGTTATTTCAATGGACTGCACATACAAAACTAACCGGTACGGCCTTCTAATGCTCGATATCGTCGGCTTCACTGCTACGGGCTCAACTTTTTACGTCGGCTTCGCCTTCATAAAAGACGAGAAAGATGACAGCTACGAAGTCATTTTAAGCTGTCTAGCAGAGGCTTACGAAGCTCTTAGCCTTCAAGCACCCCGGACCATCCTTTCCGATAAGGAGCAAGCGCTAATAAATGCTGTGAAGGTCGTCTTCCCTTCTACAAAGCACATGATCTGTCTATAGCATATTAACATGAATATTATGAAGAAAGCTCGCCCGATTCTCGCGGAGCAGCTCCTTAAAGCTCAGCAAGAAGCTGACGTATCAGGTTTAGGTAATACTTCCTCGGGTTCCTCGGCTTCTTTAGCTAATGCTTCCTTTTCTTTAGCTTCCTCACAGCGTCGGACGAAGTCAGAAAGAGACCGAGAGCTCCGCGAGAAGGTCCATAAAGCATAGAAGACGATGCTAAAGCGGTGGATTCGCGTCGTCTATGCTATTACAGCCGAAGAAAGGGAGGAGAAATGGAAGCAATTTAAAGAGCGCTACGAAGAGCCGATTTTTGAGCCTTTACTCGAATATCTACAGAGTGAATGGCTAGACGACTGCCCCGAGTATTTCCTTCATGAATACACCTCTGAATACCTTCATCTTAACGAGATTTCGACCTCTCGGACCGAGGGAGCTCACTGGCTGCTTAAGCAGGACCTTCAAGTCTCGACTAATGATCTACTGGTTGTTCTCCGCACCTTTGAGAATGCTGTAAAGCTTCAATTTCAAAAGGTTACCGCTAAGATCGAGAATGAGAAGGTAAGAAGGTCTACTGATAGTCGCTAGAAGCAGCTATTCAGGCTAGTTCTTAGACGAATTTCGGCTAAGGCGATGGAGCATACAAAAGACGTCTACAACCGCTTCCTGCCAGCAAGTGATAAGAAGCCGCCGATTCCTCCACTTTGCCGCTGTAATTCGCTGAATACGGCAGGGTTTCCATGCATTCATCTCATTATACAGTACGAAGTGGAGAAGAAGAGCTTTAAGCCTGAGTTATTCCATCAACACTGGTATTTGTACAGTGTCTCTACGCCTCCTATTGACCCGCTGCTTCTACTCCAGGATCCCCTCCAAGTACGCCGGCGAGGACGCCCCCAAGGCGCTAGGAACTTCATCAGCGGCGAAGGCACCTAGGCAAGCACCCAAGACACCTCCACCCAGCGAGATCCCTCCGGCTTCGAGCTCATACTATCCCAGGAAGGTGGCCGTGGCCGTGGCCGTGGACGTGGAGGGACACAACAGGCATCGCAGGGTGATAACGGGGTGGGAATAGCTTCATCTACGGCCTAGGAAGGTGGCCGTGGCCGTGGACGTGGCCGTGGACGTGGCCGTGGACGTAGACGTGGACGTGGAGGGACACAACAGGCATCGCAGGGTAATAACGGGGTGGGAATAGCTTCATTTACGGCCCAGGAAGCTCATACGGCATCGCCAGCGAGCATTTCTACCTCTCCAGGCATGGAAATGGCTTCATCCACGGCCCAGCAAGCTCACGCGGTATCGCCAGCGAGCATTACTCCTACATCTCAGGGGTCGGGAATAGCTTCATGAGCATCTCAGGGCGAGGATTCCTGGTCTGATCGCCTCAGGAAGCGCCGGAAAGCGTTTTAAAATGCTAATACTGTCGAATTTACAATATGCCTTCGCTATTCTCATGTAATTTTTTGAAAAATTTGACGCATGGCTGCTGGCCGCTGCATGGGCCAATTCCTTCATTTCTGTAGAGGTTTCGAAAACAGCATCCATTTCCTATTTGGGACTAGTGTGATGCTGGGAGCATGGTCGGTGGGAGAGTACAAAAGTGACTTAATTTTAGTAGGGGGCTGCATAGTAAACAGAAGTACCTCAAGTTTGTGCTGGAAGCATGGTGGGTAGACTTCCGCAAAGCTCGAAAAGCCCGAAACCCGACCCGACTCGACCCTCAAAAGGGTCGGGTTTCGAGCCCATTTTCAAAGCTCGCAGCGGGTTTCGAGCTTTGGGTTTGGGCCCGAAGCTCGAAGGGGGGGGCTCGACGAGGACCCCCCTCTACGACTAAACAGTGCAAACATGCCAATTTCTCGTGACTGCACAAATAATGCAGAAATTCCCAGTCATTTTGGGTATTTCAGTTATATTGTTCACTCCCAATAAAATAGATTTTAGAGAATATTGATTGATTCTAGTATATGCTTCTAGTATTTACTAATAAGACTCATACATATCATCCTCTATATGCTTCCTTTTCCTACCTAACACACGTGGCTAAGTGCTAGGACCTAGTAATAGAAGATCATCACTATTATCATCATTATCATAAGTAGCACCACTATCATCTCCATCCTTATAAATATCAGTCAAATCTCTAGAAGTCTCGGCCTACTCTTCTATATCACTAATCTAGTCAACTTCAATATCGTCCAGCTTCTCGTCTTTTTCCTCTCTCAATGCTTCGATCTCATTTAAAGAGAAGAATCGTTCAAGCTCCTTTGCCTCCTACAATTAAAGGTCAAATCTTAATATATAAAGGAATAGTATTAACTCTTTAATAGTCTCTACCTTTATACGACCCCGGCGATAATAGCAAATATCGCGAGCAGTGTTAAACAGTCGTTCTATACCTACACTAGTTGCTAGAATTGTAAGTATATCCCGCGCAAGCGAAGCAATCGTAGGAAAACGGCTATAGTTCTCTCGCTAAAACGGTAGCGGCTTAGAATCAATGATATCTATATGAAATGATTAACAAATAAATACCGAGTAAATATAATAAGGATATAATTTACCACCGTCAAGATACTGGGTTATCTTATCCCTAACTAGCTTCGCTTTCGGTTTCTTAGGGCGAAGCAAATTATAAAGAACTATGCTTAGTCTTGATCTAGGAGAGGAGACTAGTAGGTCTTGACTAGTAGCGTGACGTTCTTAGTTAGACCTCGCTTTGGGTCGGGTTTGGGTACGACTTCAGGAACCGTACCCATGGGTCGGGTATGGACCCAAAACCCAAACCCAAACCCACGGGTTTACGGGTTCTTGGCGGGTACCCGCGGGTTACCCGCCAAGAACCCGTTTCAGCATAACTATCCTAAATAGGCCGTGCCAAGATAGATAAGGCTGCTGATTAAGTCAATTAAATTACGGTTATTTACCTCTGTTCTAGTCACGTCTGCTGTTCTTTCCCGAAAGCCTCTCTTTCTTTTGTGAAATTTCAGGAAATTGCCTTGTTTTCAGAATAGTAAGTCGTGGTAATGTTATAGATATTGCTCTCGGCGTTTTTCTATATAATTGTGGTAGTGAAAAAAATGCTTGTTGGAATACTGCTCTGTAGATAGGAAATATATATATAAGACGTGCAGTGAACTTAGCGGATATTTATAACAAAGGCATCAAAGTTCTGACGGCCGTCACAAAAAGGGTGCCATAGACTATAAGTAATCGCACTAGTACTTTTGACGGCCGTTAGTTAATACGATTATTAAGTTATAGTGTTCTACAAAGCCTTATATACCGTACAAGCTTTTTTCGATGGCCGTTAGTACTTCGGGACCAACTTGAAGGGAATATATTAAGTGTAGCGGGTAACCTATAGGTTTATAGGTTCTTGGCGGGTAACCCGCGGGTTACCCGTTCTATATACATACGATAAACCAATTAATATGCCTTTTCTTCTTCCTATGTAGGCCTTTATTAATATATTATCTTTTTGTCTTCGAAGAACAGGGGTATCGCGAGGCCCCCAAATATAAGTCTACGCGTTTTAGAATCTTCTGTAAGTCGTCTAACAGTTATTAGCGAGAAACCCTTCAATATATATAGTCCCTAATGTCTCAATTCACTAATACCTACGCATTATCTACGTATAACATAGACCTCCCACTACTAGATAACCTTCCAATTCTTCCTTCGGACGACCTTACCCCTAATCCATCGATTAGTCAATAGGCATTTCCTCTAGTCGCAAGCTCCGCAATCGACTCCGATTTCACACTACAAACCTTCTTGTCTCCGATTCCACCTAACCTCGAGACTATTCGACCTAACCGTGTCACTCTATATATAGTATATACTAAAGAAATAACTATCGAGTTCGTACAATAGTGGCTATAATCAGACTTTGGAAGAAAGAAGCGCCTACGCTAGGACTCACGGCACTTCTCTGATATTTAGGATCGTTTTGACTAGGTAGCCAGGGCTACTAATAGGGAACCGAAGGTAATATATAAGTTTTGCAAGGCTATTCTAAACCACCTAGGGCTTAGTGATAGGACTTTAACCATAAAGAAATATGTTGCAAGCTACGGTGTAAAGAAGAGAGGCCCAAATATTAGGCAATTCATGCAAGCGGTATAATACCCTCTTTATCCTTATATACGTCGATTTTAATGATTTCTCAAGGCGCTAGTACCTTCTACCGATACCCCGTTTAGCCAAGAAAAGTGGGAATCATGTCTTCTTCGGTTTATTACTAAATCAAGACTACTATTCTAGCTCCTAGAGCACGTAGGCTTCCGGGATATTATAGCTATAGCCCAAAGAGCTCCTAAGGATGTCAATATTCCGTCTACAAAGGTAGCACGGAGTCGACTACGCACTATAGTCTTCGAACGCCATCGGAAAATACTCGAGAGCTTGCCCGCAGATAGGAAAATCTCAATTGCCCTTAACTATTGGACGTCCCCTTTTGCCCAAGCATTTATAGCAGTCACTAGATATTTCATTGACAAAGACTAGAACTATCGAGAGCTACTTCTTGGATTTGAACCACTTCGTGGAGCATATTCTGGTGCTAATCTTAGTGCTATTCTACTTTAGCTTCTACGGAATCATAATCTGGCCGATCGAGTGCTTACTATCACTACCGATAATGTATCAAACAATAATATATTGGTGGCAAGTATTCAGGAATCGGTTTAGTCTCTTGATCTCGGTAATAGTATAGCAATCATTCGAGTTCTATGTATGGCCCACGTTATATAATTAAGTTTGAAGCAACTTCTCGGATAGATAAAGGCAGAACCAAAGAACAATACTGCCTAGGCCGAATAGACTGAATCCTAGGAACAGTTAGTTCGGGCTAGGCATTAGAAAAGGGAGATTATTGACACTCTAAACAAGGTTCGCCCCTAATTAATCTAGTAGATATCTAATTCTAATATCGCATTAGCTTCGGGGCCTAGCGATCTTTATTAACGCGAGCCCCTAATGTCGTGAAGCTTTCCTGTCTCTTTAGACGGGTTCGAACGCTCTTATTCTAATATAGGACGTCTGTACGCGCTAGAACTCGACATTCTTAATGCTTCGCCGAGCTAAACGACTACAATCCTACTTAATTGAATTCTGTTCAAAGTATAGCTATCCCTACCTCTAGCTTGATTATGAGTAATGGCGTTAGATTGATTATCTACTCCTAATTACACAGCTATTCTTCCGATTTACGACTGCACTATCAAAGACAAAGGATGTCACTATCCACCTAATCTTTGCAATCTACAATAAGCTCTTTGATTATCTTGAAAAGTCAATCAGGCAGCTTGTAAGGAAGAATGTCGCCTAGAAAAAGCTTATATTCACTGCTCTCCGCGTAGCCGAGGAAAAGCTAAGGCAGTACTATAGTAAGACGGAGGATATCTATAGTGATATTTTTGCTATTAGTACAATGCTTGCTCCGCACCTAAAACTCTAGTTCTTCCGAAGTAGAGAATAGGGTAGTGGGCCTAAGTTAGTTACTCGATATCGATAGAGCTTTAAGGACTATTTTGAACCGTATAAGCAACGTCGGTGAAAAGAACAAACTAGCAGTGATCAAGAGCCTACTACGCAAGGCTTAAGCCTAGATCTTGATCAAATATTTAGCCTTAACCAGGTATCTTAAGCTTATTAGTAGAACGAACTTACAATATATCTTTATAGTGGTAAGTATACCTAGTCTTTATATTGTCAAACTTAGGTTAATCAATATTCGTTAGCAACTACTACTATTATGCTAGTTCGCGCGTTCTAGAAGGAGCACTAGGCTATATTTCCTATACTTGCAAAACTCGCACGAGATATTCTCTCGATTCCTGCGACTAGCGCGGGCGTTAAGCGGCTATTTAATATAGCGCGGGATATCTATCACTATCGTCGCGGCTCACTAAAAGCTACAACAATTTAGGAAATCATGTTATATTATTGCACGACCGAGTTTGAGGTCCAAGAAGACGTGATTGCTGTCTAGAAGGAGTACTTTTCTGAAGGCGATATAGAAGCGGATTATAAGGAGAGAGATAGTCTAGATAGACAATAGCTAGAAGATACAATTGAGCCAATTAGTGATAATAAGGAGGGGAACGAGGATAATACACAATCGGTTGTTATTCTTGTTTAAACCGAAGTAGCTATGCAAGGTCATTTAGAAGGTTCTCTTGGAAAGAGGAGAAGGAGTATTGTATTGCAATAGGATACTAAGGGCCGTAAGGATGATAAAGAGCTAGAAGAGGATGATATACCCCTACCTAAGACCTAACAGCGTGTCTTAGGAAGATCTCGAAAACGCCCACGGGTTTATAACGATCAGTTTATAGAGTATTAGTCTTTGATGAAATTGAAGCTATTCACACTTATTTTGCTATCTAGTATCTATAAACGTGACTACCTATAAGCAGAATATATATAAATACAGCCAAAAAAATACACAATTTGTGTATGTCACGAGATTCTCTATGTTTGCACTGTTTATTAACCCGTGGGTAACCCGTGGGTCGGGTCGGGTATGACTATCAAAACCCATACCCGACCTCGGGTATAGACTTTGGACCCAAAACCCGCCAAGAAATGGGTATGGGTCGGGTAAAACCCGCTTACCCACGGGTATGGGCGAGGCCTATTCTTAGTAAGGGATAAGAGTGTCTTAGAATAAGGCTCGATATATATCACGCTATTGCTTCGTCTAATTATCCGTTAAAAAAAATTGGAACCTATTATCTAGCGCTAGTATAGTACTAATCGCGTAAATATAACCACGATCATGATTAGTTTGCGAATAGTACTTATTAAGCTTCAATCGACTAGCCTTAAGAGAGGAAAGTATCTATTTTTTCTATAGTACACGCTTTCGTCGAAGCTAGTTAATAGACTTCTCTAGGTGCTCGAATAGTATATTGTAGATCTAGAATACGAGATATATAGTTATATCTCGAGTCTTTGAAAGCGTAAGTATATAATTATAGAATAGCTTTGTAAGATGAAGAAGGTAATCGATCTAGCGCTATTTATCGTTATCGAGTGCTATCTCCTCGCAGTTATAGTCCGTATAGAATGTACTAAGGAAATCACGAAGCCTTTTTGCCCGGCGAAGTATTAGAAATGTTAAGTTCCACCTAGTCTTTACATCCTAAAGTGGTATAAGTGCCTACTTAGAGGGTTAAAGACTAGTAAATACTTCGCGACGTTAGGGACTAGCCCGGATATAAACAGTCAGATACCGTACCTTGTTTAAAGTATAAGATATACCCCGGTTCTAACTTCGGGCATTTGCTTTAGCGAGGATTGATTAGCGATCAGACCATTTAGTCTTAGTAGTATTATTTAAAGGGACTGCTTTTAGGCGATCAAGAAGCTAGTTTAGACTTAACTGTATGACATATATAAGATAGGGGATTCGGATGATATAAATATCACTAGATAAGGCCTGCTGTAGCGAGTCAACAAGGGTCTTATTGTTCGATATATTATCCGTGGTTAATCTAAACATACGATCTTAAATCTTATGGTCGGTAAGAATCTCTAAGATAACACCACTTAGATTAGTACCGGTATAAGCCCCCTTAAGGGGTTTAAACCTAAGAAGCACCTCCCGGTAGGACTAGTCAATGTCAATAAAATAGCTAGTAATAGCTATAAATGCCTATCTAAATAGTGAAGTCTAGCAATCTAATGCAATTAAGATCTTTGTATTAACTAGAAGCAATTTAAGTGTAGATTGTTAGCGTTCTTTGATATAAGTGGATAGTCGACGTCGAATTATATCGGCAGAGGGTATTGATAGGAGGCTTAGGGCCGAGTGTGCTTGTGATATTATCCGGCGAAACGTTAGATGTTCGATAAGGTAAAAGGGAAGTCGATTGATAGTGATTATCCTCCTAAGCTGCCTAGGAGAATGTCTCTCGGATAGTGTTATCCTATTTTAATAAAGTTAGTAGTGTAAATAGTAATAAAGGATATCTATACTGTTAACTAAAGAAACTTATCTAGTCTCTCTCGTTACTAGCCTGTATTTGCAGCTAGACCTTGACATTTCCCATGGGACGCCTCCCATGGGACTGTCCATGGGAATTCCCGTGGGACTAATTTTGGTCCCATGGGAGTGGGTCCATGGGACTAAACATCTATGGGAAATTCCCATGGCGGGACTAGACCCCCGTGGGAACTCCCATGGGAGTTATGGGAATACCCATGGGACTGTAAACAATGCAAACATTAGCTATCTCGTGACTTGTATAAATAATGCATTTCTTGGCGGTTCCGAACGGTATTTTATTTACAATAGCTTTTTTCTAAATTAAAGATATACTAAATAATCACAAAACTATGGTCAAAATATATCAAAAGTAATAAATATTTGTTAGTCTCAATACTCGCTAAAACACCTTTAAATTACCGTATTTTATTATAATAACTCAGCAATTTATCCATTATTATTATGGAAATAATGTATAGATGGGAAATTTTGTTAGTCCCATGGGAGTCCCACGGGAATTCCCATGGCGGGACCAATTTTTTTTTTTACTCCCATGGGAGTGGGTCCACGGGACTAGACCTCTGTAGGAACTCCCATGGGACTAAGTCCCATGGACATGGGACTAGATTTTCGCTAGTCCCATGGGAAATGTCAAGGTCTATTTGCAGCCCTTTTATAGGCAGAAGTCCTAAGATACCTAGTTATAGTAGTTGTACTATAACGCGTATCCTTCCCGTTTATATCCCTTTTAGCTATATAAGGATACTTAAGAATCGTAGAGCAATACTTATATATAACCTTCGGGCTACTATCGCTACTATAAGCTACCTAGGCAAAGTAGTCCTAGACATTTAAAAGATAATTTGAGTCCTATACGACCTTGCCCTTTAATCTATAATTAGTTTGTAACCACTACTCTACCTACTCTTAGTGATTCATTCTATCATATAAAAAGTATGACCTTTTCCGATCGGGTCTAACGCGTTCAAATCGTTTAAGGTGAGGGAGTAGGGGAGGATTGTCTGGTCGGAGAAAAGCTGACATAGAGACATCAAAATCCTATTAGCTTATCGATAGGGTAGCTGGATAATTGGTTGTAAGGTATAATAAGTTTTCGTAGTCACCACTAAATTATGATGATGCAAACTTAGACTGCTGAATTTGGGACATTGTAGAGTTAATAAAACGTCTAACAGTAAGGGATTTCTAAATAGGATAAAAGAGGATCGATATATTATAAGAGGCCACACTACCTCGAAGTGTTATTTATTAGTTAAATCAATAATAAATATATCAAACGGAAGGTAGTAACAGGGGTAGATGATTAGTTAAATAATATATAATAAGTAGGTCGGGCTCGAAGAAAGCCTATAAAGCTCGAAGAAAGCCCATAAAGCTCGAAGAAAAGCCTATAAAGCTCGAAGAAAGCTCGCAAAAAAGCCCGAGTGCCCCACTTAAAGCCTATAAAAAGCCTATTCCTAGCTCGTTAGACTTTGATTTCCCTTAAAATAGTTTACCCGATCAGCTATAACATATTTTCAATCCTACGTAGCTCATCTAGAACTATTAGGACTAGGAATCTTAAAGAATACTAACAAAATTCAAGATATAGGCTTTCTTTTGATATATAATTCGAGCGGGTTAAACCACTTAAAGTCGATATTAAGCTTAGATTGACACTTAACTATGAAAATATACATAGTTCCTAGTGTAGAATATATATTTCGGCAGACATAACGCCTGATTAACTTATATATATAGAACATTTCTAACCACTTGATATTTATAGCCATAAAGCTTAGTTTTTATACTCAAATCTTAGAGATATACCTCAATTCACTAGAATTTCTAAATATTACCTATTCCTTATTACGATAATACAGTACAATTCTATGTACAAACCAGAACAAGGGTAAAATACAGTTATTTATTAAGATGATTCAGCCACTTTATGAACGCCAAGACCATGGTTTTATACAATTTCGAGCCCATGGGGGGGGCTCGTCGAGCCCTCCCCCAAGCGAGCCGGGGTCCGGGTCGAGCTCGAGTAGTTCGACCCCTAGCTCGTTGAGGGTCGGGTTTCGAGCCCAAGGGTTAGGCCCAAAGTTGGGCTTTGCGGAAGTCTAATGGTGGGTGGGTGGCAGAAATATGTCCGGCAGAAAATATGTTGGCCTGAATTCTCAGGCAGGGGGGTCGCATTACGCAAAGGGGGGGTCGCTATACCAATCCCCTATATATAATATCTATTATTATTAATAAGATTTATTAAATAAGTTAATAATTTAGGATCTAATAATACTTTACTATATATTATAGTTTAATATTAAATATAAGATAAATAAGGATTCTTAATCTAACTTAATCTTAAATTTAGATAAAATAACTAAAACTGATAAGATAAAATAATTAGATCTTTTTAAGTTTAATCTAAAGGAAATAAGTAATAATAAAGATAGCAAAGATAATTAAACACTAAATAAGATAGATAAGATTAATATAGATAGGAAGAATATTCTAAGAGAGTTAGATAATAATAATTCTTTGCTATACTTATTATCTATATCTAATACTATTAGCTAAGCTCATCTATAAAGAGAGCGAAAGTAGCGTTATAATAATAATAAATATAAGTATAGTAGATAGGTTAGACGTTAAGTTTAATCTATAAGCTAATCTTTAAAGTAAACGAAGAAATCTATTTTCTAACTAAATTAATATAATATAATATATCATCTGTTACGCCCAGGTACGAAGAGACAGACATCAACCAACGTAGTAGCATTTGACGAAGAAACTAAGCATGAGGAAGGAAAGAAGGAGAGAGTGCGAGAGATGATCTAAATACATGATGGATGCCTGCGGCAGCAGGCATCAACACAGGCATCAACCCATCACATCATCTATAAGAATGAATCCTTAGATAAGGATATAAACAAAATACAAAAAAATACAGGTTTCTACATAACTTATGCAGGTTACGTTTTTCGATATATTTGCACTGTTTACAGTCCTATAGGAGTCCTATCGTAGCGGACTGGTCCCTCTAGTCCCATCTCTTGGCATCCCATGGGACTTGTCAAGGTCTAAATACTCCGAACCTGATTTGCCTTCACCAACTGGCCAATACTTGTTTTCCTCGCCATCTGACTTAGTTTTCTCCCATTCTACACTATTTTCAAACGTGGACATTGGGAAAGCGTGATATTTAATATGAAAGTGCAGTTAAGAAGCTATTTACGTAAGATGTGTCTAGTTGTTTTCAGTTTCACAGCCGGTGACATAGTCAACCTTCATTTCGCAACCGTTATCAAAGACCATATGGCCACAAGCCTGATTGCAGTCATCGAAAATGTGATCGTAGGCACTGTAATTGTGAGATCAGTATTGTAAAGCATTACGGGGCATAATAGAAGACTTACGCTTGCATGGTAGTGCCCTTGACTTCGCAGCCGTCGCCCTTGATGAAGACTCCGCACCCACCCGAGGCGTGCTTGCCATCGGTATAGCATTCTCCGGTCTTTTTGCCGCTTGTGGTTCTATTAAAGAGAGGGTCAGATTCATGAAACATAACCTCAATAACCAACGAACTTACCCGTAGATATCATCGCCTCTGATATAACTCTTGGCCACGTCACAGAACCCATGTAGGTTGCTGACGAAAAGATGGCACATAGTCTGGCCGTGGCCACATGTACTTGCGGACTCGGATGGCTTGTATTTGTTGCTAGTGGTCGTTGTTGCCTCCTCTGTTGATGTGCTAGACGTGCTGGTGGTGGTGGGGGTGGTGGTATATAGCGAGGAGAAATCGTCGTCGATAATGCTAGCCTGACTCGTGATAGCAGCATCATCAATAGTCCGACTATAGAAGCGATACGCAGCCTTCACGGTACTATCGGAGGTGATTGTGGATGTTGTAGTAGTGGGTTTGGCATCACAGGCGGTGATGGTTTGACACATGGTGGATGTTTCCGTAGTGTAACTTGAGGAGACCATAGAAGAGGAAATGTACTCTGTGCAAGTATCTGCTTCCTTGGAGTCGCAGTCATCGTCTTCCGACTCACATCCATCGCCAGTGCATTTGCCCCCATCGCAGTTTGAACCCGAGCAGCTAACCTTGCTGCAATCAGACCCGGTACATTCTCCAGTCTGGGGATCGCAGTCGGCACCGATGCAGCCAAGAGATACACAGTCTGGGCCAGTGCACTGTCCAGATCCGTTACAGTCATCGCCTTCACATCCGGCAGTGTCACAGTCGTCGCCGTCACATTCTCCTGAATCGGTGCAATCAGTACCAATGCAGCTGGTGACATGGCAGTCTGATCCGAGACATGTATGAGTAGACTCATCGCAATCGGTACCGGTGCAGCCTCTCTTGACACAAAGAGGCCCAGTACATTTTCCGCCCTTGCAGTCTGGGCCGCTGCATCGGGAGTGTGATGGTGGGTCAGGGTCTTCGGGGTCCTTCCAGTTGTCGTTCGAGGCTGTATCATCGCAATCCGTCAAGCAAGGCGCATCACAGAAAGATTTACACTCGGTGCCACAGTTTGAAGTACAGGTAGGCGCTGGAGGTCCGCCCTGTGTCCATGTGATCACTGGCGTGGGAACATCGACAGGCAAAGAAGTTGTAGACCAGGGCCAAGGAGGAGGGAAGAAAGTGCGGTCCTCAGAGCCTGTAATGGTCACGTAACTGCCATTGATGCCACTCTGCGTCTGCGTCTGCTGGTAGCTCAGAGTGTTCCTGAATGTAAACGAATCCAGCGAGAAGCTAGGGAAGAGGGTCTTGGAACTTGAGGTGTCGTCAGTTCCGGTGATGTTCCAGTTCCACCACGGAATGCTGCTGGCAGTGATGGAAGGAATCGAGAATGTGGTTGATTGAATGGTGCGAGTGACGGTAGTTGTGACGGTTGGTTTATTCGAGACTGTCACCGTCTTGGTTGTCGTCCAGGCAACTTCGATGGGTGTCACTAAAGGTCCAACTGAAATAGTGGTTGGTGTAGACAATGAGGATGGAGCCACAATCAGATTGACTGGGGCGATAGCGGTTGCAGTATTTGAACCCTTTGGTTTGGCGACGTCCCCATCGACATAGAAGTTACCACTGCCTGAATCACTTCCATCTGTACTTGCACCAGTCATGGATGTATCTTTGGGGTCAAGGTCATTGGGGTTCGCCGTGGTGCCAGGTCCACCCTCTTCAATGGACCATGCGAAAAGGCCCCCGAGGCACTTCTCATTAGCAAAGTCGGCCTTTTGCTTCAATGTCTTCGCGTTGTCAAATGAGACCCTAGTACCATTAGCTTATAGAACCTCGACCTCTCTTAGCAAACATACCATTGATTTGAATCCCAAGTCATCCAGTTGACCGCAGCTTGTTCGTTATAAGTCACATCAGGATTATACTGCTTGATGACCCGCTCGATCTCGTAATCGGTCAAAATGCCAGTTGTGTTCGTGCATTTACCAGCTTTTCCACCACCTGCAGAGTCTTCGGTCTTGTCGAATGCACATCCTGGTGTATCACAGCTAGGATCCTTCAATGTGAACGAGCGCCCATAGTATCCAAGACCAAGCAGCACCTTGGAAGGATCGACATCATTGCGCCACAAGAGATCCAATCCATCCTTGATCTCTATATGATATGGTCAGTAAATTGGTTGATTAGAAAGGAATGTTTCTTACCAGTGAGGTTGGTATGGGGGTTGATATCTGACTCTGTCCACTTTGTCTTTCCATCCCAGGTGCCGTGGATATCGTATGCCATGAAGTTGAAGTAGTCGACATATTTTGACAGTCCCTTTACATCAAACCCTTTCAGATACCCTATCAGAGGAGTCAGCAATATGTTGCAAAATGTAAATATGCCATATACACTCACAGTAAGAAGTAGGCAAGGTTGCAGTGATGCTATAGGACCCGTCGCAAGCTTCCTTCAGCTCCTTCATAAATGTCACGAAATTTTTCGTGTCCTCATCACGACCACCTGCCGATTACCATGAAAATTAGCACGCTTTTCCATATACACGCCAATCAAGAAAAAAGGTAGTTGCTTACCTCGATCTGTGGCAGCCGGGTATTCCCAGTCAATATCAATTCCATCGAAGCCGCGGTCATCCATGAAAGATATAACGGAATCAATAAATGACTTGCGCAGCCCGGAAAAGCGAACCATGTCTGAGAATGGTTCGCCTCCAAGATCCCAGCCACCAACGGAAATGAACGTCTTCAAAGAAGGTTTCTTCTTTTTGAGGTCATTCATTTGTTCAATGTATATATCGTCCAAGTCGTATACGGTCTCGATGGTCGAGTCGCCCGTGTCAATACCAGCAAAGCTATAGAACATGTGTGTCCAGGGATTGACATTAATATCTGAGGGGGTCATTGTGTCGCACGCGCGCTCGTAATTCCACGCTTCGAAGTACCCTCCATAGACCTTAGAGCTAGAGGACCCCGAGCATGATGGCTGCTTCACATCATCACATCCACTCTGGCAACCTTTGCCACAGAAGTCTGAACTGGTACCGCAGAAGCCGAACTCCGAGCAACAAACATTCAAAGGGCACGTTTGATTGACCACCGGAGCATATTTTCCACACTCTGCCTGAGCGTCGCAATTCGAGATACAAACGCTATCACCGCAAAAGTTAGGCCCAAAGCCACAATAGCCTGCTTTGCTACAACATCCTGTGTCACACTTCTTGTCTTTGGAACAAGTGCCACTGGTGCCTTTAGCGCCCAGCACTAAATCGCAAAATAACGGTAACAAGGCCAAAGCCTTGACCGTAGAAAGGATATTCATCCTTATGCAAAACGAAACAAAAGAAGGAGCGTGAAAATGAACGTGGAATTGATTCAAAAGAATGTGAGGAGATTCATGCAGGACAGAGAAATGCCTGGCACGATCTATATAAGTTACTTCAAACCGAGTATGTAACGGACTCCATATCAATTCAACAAGATTTCGCCTGTAATTCAATTACGGTATCAGACTGGAAATCTCAATACCGGACCCTCAGCGGAATCTTTCTCGTTGCAGCCTCACGGCCCATGTCTGTGACGATCATAATGTGCTCTATGTACATTGGCCATGCCCCTGCATTAGCTTCGGTCAAGCTCTAGAAACCAGTCAGGCATGCGTGATAACGATCTTTGAAACAAAACGGTGGACCTCAGTGGACCAGGATCGGCATCAAAGTTTTGAAGTTGCGGATAGCCGAGTACATTTACGAACTCAAGTATTTACGCAGTCTACCTTCCAATCTTGCTGTGAGATGATTGATAGAAATTTTTGCAGATACTCCACTCATGTCAGGCACATTCTCGGTTTTCATCCCACTTCCACGGTTTAGCCTTTGGCCCCCGGGGCCAAGCATAGCCTAGTGTCTCCACATACTGTCTGTATCGTCTGTGCAGAAGCAGAGGCTGTTTGAAACTACTCAAATGAGTAAATTTCAATGTTGTTACATGCGCTAGTCTACGCGAGCCGTCTGTTCCAGGAATTTGTCACTGAGTTTGATATTTTTGTTGCATAAATGTCTCTTGGGGGCCACTACTCACCCCATTTTATCCACGCCAATCTTGAGTGCGCGGAATCGGAAAGCCATAGCCACCATGAAACCAGTTGCAGCATTGTTCGTCGTCTCACTTGCATCCGCAGCATATGGGTGGAAAGTCGGAGACAGTTCTACCGGTAGCACCGATCCCGATGTCACTACGAAGTGTACTCAGTGGGCGAATGATATTTCCTCCAAAGATAGCTGCAAGGCTCTGCAAAAGGAATTTGATATCGACTTCCAGCAACTCCACGAATGGGTGCGTATCTGTCTCTCTTCTGAAAATCTTTTTTTTTCCTCCAGCTAATGAGTCAAACCTGTAGAATCCCTCACTCTTGAAGGACCCATGCGTTCCCATCGAGGGATGGAGTTACTGTGTGGGTAGCTCGAGCAAATCAAATGATCAGGCCTCGGGGATGGGTACTGCGGCACCCTCACTCCATCTTTCTACTTCTACGGGGTCCACTGCGACTTCGACGGAGGCGACTTCTTTGCCGAGCCAGTCAACCGAGTCTGCTGGCACTGCCACTGGTAACAGTGCGACAGCATCGAGTGCCAGTAGTTCGCCCTCGGCCACAGGGACTAGCGATGGAACACGCCTAATGGCGATCGAGGGTACTGGAATTGTGATGGCAGGGTGTTCACTTTTTATTTCCTTGTTTCTGTAGTCTACTTTAGGCTGAGTTGGGAGACAATGTATCTAATTTACTTTCTGTTGATGTGATTCAGTTCTTGAGTCTATTAATCTTTAATATACACCATTGACATATGATATTATCCTAAAAACAGCGATACGTTCTTATGAGGAGAGCCATTTAGTTTGAATGGTTGGTCGTTTGTATACTTATGCAAAGCAAGAGACTTGTTTGAAGAACCCCAAGTGTCACTTATATATCGAGGGTCGGGTATACAAAGCTCTCGTGGCTACTTTGCTTATTACATGTCTCTATTTTGCTCGATGAAGATCAAATACACGCAGCAATCGTTGTTTGATATGAGATACAATAGACTAGTAGTAAATTCAATAAAAGAATCGAAATTGTCGTATTTAACATTGAAAATGAAGTATGACCTTCTCCTATTACTAGCAATGGGCCTTCAATCTAGATATAGGCCAATTCCTCAATAGCACATTTATTTAAAATCCGCAGAAGAATAGTCTTAGGAGGATGTCGTTCCTATAATCATATTAGAATGTAACAATGATCTCAAGGCTCAGGGTGACAGAAACTTACCAGGTGCGCCGACACAAACGTTAGTTTTACGCCACAGATTGGTGCAGTTGGATCCAGTAGCGGGATTCAATTTATAGAACTCCGCTGTGGTAAGATCGTACTGCTTCTCGATGGAAGCGCAGTCATCATCGCCAGACACGTAGTGCCATTTGTTGCCTATTTACCAAAGTGTTAGTCACCGACTTTAGAGAATGGGATCTTGATCTTGAAAACCTACAGTCCGAAGCTACTCCAGTCTGAGTTGGGAAAGCAGATGTCGAGCTGGATGAGCCAGTGGCGGTGATGGTAGCAGAGGGCGTGAGCCCTAATATTATGTTAGACAAGGTTATCATGAGAGCTTGGAGCAAGGAAAACATACCTGGCTCACCAACGCAAACATTAGTCTTACGCCAGAGGTTGTTGCACTTAGAACCGGTTGCAGGGTTCAAATGATAGAACTGTGCTGGCGTGAGATCATATTCCGCTTGAATTGAGTCACAGTCATCCTTTCCAGATACATAGTGCCACTTGTTGCCTGTATTTCCGCATGTGAGAATAGTATCATCGAGAGCATTACGAGAAAGAATAACTTACAATCGTGAACAACCCCAGTCTGAGTTGGGAAGGCAGAGGTTGAGCTGGCAGACGCAGACGCAGATGGAGATGACTTCGCAGCCACACAAACAAAGTCACCGTTAACCAGTCCCTTGCAGCCCTTGGAAATAGCGCTGCCCAAGTCAGAAAATCTTCAATCTCAGAGCCGCATGATCAACTTACGGATTCCAGCTGTAGAATTGACTCAGAGTGAAGTTCATATACATGTCTTGAATGCTGTTGCAAGAGTCCCCATTCTGCACCAGATGGTAATTGGTGCAAGACTTTGCGATTCCACTCTGGGTTGGCGCAGCAGTGCCAGCGAAGCTAAAGCTACTAGCTGAGGTCGCCCCAGTACTATTACCACCCATAGAAGCTGTTCCGGCCGGACCAGACACACAGTAACTCCATTTAGGTACCAGTACGCAGTAGTCATACTTCAGGGAGGGATTCTGGAGAAATGTCAGTCACGATCCCCCCCATTGAAAACTAGGACATGGTATAAGTAGGGACTTACCCAGGAAACGAATTGCTTTAGTGAGATTCCAAAGAAGTCCACTACTGCATCACAAGTGTCGCTGTATTGAACATCATTCACCCAATAATCACATCCCACAGCAGCATTGGGGTCTTTAGTTCCAGTAGCTGATGGCCCATTCGTCCACCCGCCTTGAGTGGCAGCAACAGCCGCACCCAGCAGCAATAAATGAATGAATAATTTTGGTACGAACATTCTGAACAGAGACCAGTTGGGAAAAGAAGAATTGTGTGATGTAAAAGAGCGACCTCCTGCTTTACTTAGGAAATTTAGAAGGGGATATCGAGGAAACGACTGTTCTGATTTTGATGGACATGGTACATCAGTCAGGTAACGTACGTTTTCCGAAAATTACGGTAATTACCGTTTCATGTTTCGCCCACTGCCATTGTCCGAAGTTGGAAATTGTCATTCCACGTCTTGCAAAAGGATGATCGTCAATGGGGCTAAAATATAGTGGGGCGCAGACAAGCATGTTGCAGTTGAAATCTTAGCTCAAACAATTATACTGGGCCCCATTTGGGGTCCAAAAGCCTGACGAATGAGAGATCCCAGTTGATATCTGTGCAAGGGGAGAAGCCCCAGTGTTGGGGCCATCCGGGTGAAGTGACCCTTTGCTGGAAATTTCAATTGGTTCCCTGATATTCTCCATTAATGCAACCATCTATACGTACTTTAGTGCAACATAGACAGAGGAAATTCGCGCAACAGCCTTTGAAACACGGACCCCGTTTCCTCTCTTTCCAGTCCCATTCTGGTAGCGCTATCTGGCCAATAATGCGACTTCATGAGCTCCGTGTCAGAGATTGCAAGATACTTGATTTCTATGGAGCATGAGGGATTTATTTGTAATACAGAGATTGCACATCAATGTCAATTCACAGTCTTTTACGCCGTAGGGAACCAAATACACGGGGCGGTATTGTTGGAAATGAACCTGGGCCTCGCGTAGGGGTCATTGAAGAGCCCATCACTTGAAGAAAAAGATCGAGGAGCTTTTTATTTAGAAATGGGGAGATACGCAATTTCTATTAGTGTCTTTCCAGCACATTTCCACTCTTTTTGAATACAATCTTTTGATCTACTTTGTTGGACTACACGCTCTTTTGATCATAACCATGATCTTTGGTCCCTTTGGCAAGGCCTGGCTTGCCATAGTCAGTCACCTTTTTTTCTTTGCAGATGTCTTGAGCGTAGTTCAAGGCTTCCCGGTTGAGTTCAATCATAGTGTTGCCTCGGTTGGTGTGGAAAAGCGCAATCCGACTGCGGCCACATGGACATCCGCTGGAAAGTTTACTGGAGTCCGGTTGCACAGCTCGTGTGCGGGAAAGGATAGCTTCTTTGAGGACGTATTGAATAATATGGTTACTGTTGTGAGTGCTTCGTGAGGCTGAACTATCGCTTCTATCGTTTTCTTGCCAAAATTGAGTTGCAGAGATTATTAACTAGTTGTGTGTGCCCAATGAATAGACTGGCAGTGCCAAAACATCAATTTCTACAATCGAAAAGGCAATGAGCAAAGATCGCAAGAAAATGCTTCCTACTGAAAAATCATACGTTGACCTTTATCAATCACTTTACGGAGAATTCAAGCCTACTGATAAAACCGCGGTCAAAAATGCTAAGACCAAGTTGAAGTCACTGTCAAGTATGTCTGATTGACACTAATCAAAGATATTTGGCCAAGAGCTAATCTGTGAGCACAGGTTTCGTGACCAAATACAATCAAGGCCTGTCCGGGAATGCGTTCAAGCTGGACGTGTATTGCGATCATACACAATGGGTGACTGATGGTACTAAGGATAAAGCAGGAGATTGTAAGATTCTTTGGACTGCCATTTTATCCTGCTTTGACTCGATGCTAATCTATTTCATCGGGTAACAACAGATTGGTTCAAATTGACTGGTGAACCACTGGCTATAATGACCGACAACAAGAACACGGATATTTGCAAAGAAGCCAACGGCGATGAGAATACCCTTGCTTTTATGACCACGAGTCGAGGTAACGTCAAAGACTTCATGACTGTGTGTCCCAGAGCCTGGAAGGCTTGGACAGGCAAAACTCTCATTTCGCAGAAACAGGAGACTGTGAAATCACTCCTAACCAAGTCCATTGACGATGTCTTGGACGCTACTCCCGAGAGTCTGTTTTTGCACGAACTAAGTCATACAGAATCATACTTTAGTGCCAAAGGTAGCCTTGGTAAGTGAATGCCTTCCTTGATGCTGCTGCTTTCTCATGGACATTTGCGCTGACTGTCAATTTGACGCAAAGACGACGAAGACTTGAACAATGGTGAATCTGCCTATGAATGGGTCGCAATCAACAAGCTTGCCAAGGAGGACAAATACGAGACAACCATATCGAAAATTCGTCCACTCAAGAACGCAGGTAAGCGTGTACCTATTGATTACAAGACTTTTTGTCAGAACTAACTAGGCTATTCAGACACTTTGATGTACATGGTTTCTGGTATGTACCACCGTTATGACAAGCAACTTCCTCGGTATTAATTTTGTCTATTACAGGTCTCTACCTTAGTGAAAAGGCAAACTGGGGAGACGGTACTTGCAGAGACCCCAAGAATGTGAACTAAAGCATGTCAACACAGAACTTGCACTCTGTCGATGAGAAATCCATATCATGGGATATAGTCGACACAGCTAGAATCATACTAGATCTTAGTTTGAGTTTTTATGAGACATGGGAAGAAGCAGGAAGAAGCAGAGCTTTGCGTGGTCTAACCTTCCTTTCTTCTAAATTCGCTACTCTACCTCGCTGGATGCTGGAAATAAATTTGCCTTTTCCTACAAACAACACGATGAATCTATTATTTACCTAACAAATCGGAATTTCACAAACTCTCGATGTAGAAAGACCATATCAGTCGATTCACGATCATTTGGTATCTCGAGAAACTCCATACTTCAAGCAAATATCAATAATAGGTTGACAGCCAGAACTCATTGCACTTTTAGCGACAGTTGTCCTGCGATATCCTGCATCTAGGCTGGCTCCGCGCTCCACTAAATATTCAAATTCGCGAGGCTTTTCTAGGTTGATTGCTATCAGCAAGGTCTGGCCGTGCCTTATTGCTATCGCCCCGTATTGAAAAAGGAGCTCAATCAGAGAATAGCTCTCGTCTCTCAATAGAGCGCAAAAGACTGTTGTAACCGACCGTTCCCTTCTTCCAGATGAGTAGGATTTCGATCGTGAAGCTTCTCCGTTTGGATCTGCTCCATGATCTAACAAAAGCTTGGCGGTACCGAATGGCCGTGGAGCATCCCGGAGTGCACCACATAGCGGTGGATGACTCTCTTCGGGTAGTTGGAAATTAACATCCGCTCCCCGGGACAAGAGGTATCGTATGCGGGCGTCATCGCCCTGTTCCGCGGCGTATTTCAACATCCAGTAGAGGTCCAGTGCGGGATCTGGTTTGCTATAAGTGTATTGGCGAAGCTGGTCGAAGAGATAGTCTTCGATCTCATGGTGACCCTTTGATGCTGCTTGTGAAAGCGGGTATCTTCCCTCGGTATCGTGTGATAGTTGCTTTGCGCCCAGAGAAATGAGTTTCTGAGTCAGAGTCAAGTGACCCTCGCGAGCTGCGAGGGCAAGGGGCGTTAACCCATCCCGGTCGCGATAATTAAGATCAGCTCCTAAATCGAGGAGATACTCCACGATTTTTATATGTCCCTGGGCTGCCGCGTATGATATTGGATGCTCTTTCATGTCCTCAATTTGAATCGGCCATCGGATGCGTGATCCCTCACTTTGTATGGAGCAGGCAAAATACTGAGATTCATATTGAACATTTGCTCCGGCCTCAATGAGATATTGCAGAGTCGATTCCGACCCCTTAGATGCTGCCCATAGCAGTGCCGAGGCATCGTGTTCCTGCACATTGCGTTGATAGAGGGGTTTGTTGAGGATCTTGAATAGATAGGAATGACATTCCAGAAGATGATTCAGATCGGAACATTCTAAATGTGTCCCGATTTGTATGAGAAGTTCGGGGGGTAATTTGAGCATCGACATGGTGAATGAATACAGAAGAAAGAGGAAACATCTCAGGGCTTGATCTATGCCGATGAGGTCAGCGGTCCACTTTTATAGTGTAACATACGGTACGCCGTATGTATGTATTTCGTGACAATACCCTATATTTGACTGCCATTACTTGGATCGCATTTCTCTTGATATCATTCAACTTGATGGTATTATTATTACAAGGGCACGTTCCAATATATCTGCCTTTTTGGGCTAGCTTTGCCTGCGTCTTCGCAGGGACATTTGAGTCAAAATGTAGTAATAACTACTGAAGTTGGATGTATTTTTTGTAAACCTGCGCTGATTAAGTACCGGCTAACGCGAGTCGTAGCCGAGTCAATCTGATCTCGGTCATCTTCGGTTCCGAAACACGGCTAGCGCCCTCAGCCAAGGTTGACAGGACTCTGGCGCAGCAATTCTGCCTCGCTGCACAGGGACGACTGTCCTGAAAGAGTAGGGAAAATGCGCCCGCATACGCAAAGGCCAACGATGGAACAGAGGGAAAGGCGTCATCTCGAGCGCAATGATCGGAGTTGAGGAGAAAACAGGGCCGGACGAGGGAGGGCGGCGCAGGTTGCCATTTCGGGATCGCAGGAGAGTCGACGAGTCACACGGGAAAGGGGTGGCGGAGCTCAGGAGCTCGGTGATCTGGATCAATAGCAAAAATGCCTCACCGGATCAACCTGATACGAACAGATGAGAGTAAGAAACGACGAACATAACAGGGGAACAAGGCGTGTTTATAGAACTACGCACGGGAACGCACAAGGACAAAGAGCGCTAAACCACAAAGGTCAAGATTAAACCTAAGAGCGTAATTCGTAGTAGCCGTCCGATATGGTGTAGTGGCTAACATCGTCGTCTCTCACACGACAGCCGGGGGTTCGATTCCCCCTATCGGAGTTTCTTTTTTGTTTCTAAAATTTTTAAATGGGCCCGCAACCGTGGGGATTCAACTTTATATAGGGTTTGCAGCCTTGGCAGTGTGGGGCTAACCTGCACTTCATCCAGATAGCGAGCAAAAGCAGATTCTGTATAGGCTGGGATTCCATTTTTATACTAGTACCATGTCTACGGTTATTATACTGGACATTGATAGTCAACAATGTATGCAAAATGGTTCGAAATCCTATTAGTGCAATATTGAAGAGGTGTCAGGGGCAGATATATACATGGGCGAGCAAGATCACATTCCAACCTCACATATATAAACCTGAATGTACAACGCAAGAGTAAATAAGGTTATTCTCCTGATCCGACCCGTCTATAAAAGCATTTCCTTACGGAGTACCCTAAGGGTGCTCTTAACACCTCGTACTCTTAACAAACTAAACAATTTTAACAAAAGACCCGAAAAATGGGGCTGTTCCTCATGGTATGATTCAAATATTAAAATCTATAGCTGTATTATCTATTGGTATTCATCTCGGAAGACCATAATCCTCTCAACATCTTTCTCAGAACCATCCTCCTCAACCCAAGCGCGCCACATTCCACCACAATTAAAGTCAAACACAACCTTGCCGCGGTGTAGCTTAACATATGAAGCCCCATTGACAGCAAGTGCCGCCTCAATGCCAATGATGCCACCCTCTCCCTCGCCAGTCTTGCGCCATCTCGAACCAGCTGAACGCTGTAGCTCACCGCCAGGCCCGGCGACAGCCGACACCGCATCAGCAAGTGTAGAGGGATAGTTTCCCGGCCCAGAAAACCGCATCATAGCAGCAGACGTACGTGCAGCCGCAACACGCAAGAAGGAATCCCCGTTGCCTGTCCCAGAGACAGCAATGGCACGCCGAGAATCACAAGACCGATGAGGATCAGCGAACGAAAGAGACGAGTAAGCTGGAGGATCCAATTCGTGCCCAAGCTGCGGCATACAATCGGCCATCCAGCCACGCACATCGTGCAACAAGCCCCGAACCGAAAAAGAAGCATCCGACCCCGAAACACCACCAAACCCACCACCATCGACCAGTTCATCCCAAGCCTCCGCCCAAAACCCAGCCCCAAGAGTCGGCGTATCCCCAATCCTCCCAGGCAACTTATTAGTCAACCCACCAGTACTAGTAGCAACAGCCAACCCACCAAACGAATCCAAACAAACACACCCAACAGTCCCCTGACTAAGGAACAGCGGTTCCTCCTCACCTCTCAGCCCACGCTCATGTTCATCCCATCTCTTCTGCGTGAAAAACCACTCATCAGGCATAAACTCCAGTCCCCAGTCTCGCGCAAGGGCCTCAACATACGGAGCCGCAAGCTGTGAATGCATGCTCCCCCCATCACTGGTCCCAGATCCATCTGCCGAGACACCCGTTCTGAGAAGTGATTCGCGCGCAAGTTGGATGGGATGACGGACGTTCCGGAGGCCCATTACACCTGCGCCGCGTTTAATCGCGCCTGGGTCGGTTTCATTGGGGGTTTGTACGGATGTTACCATTATTGAGGCTTCCATTTCGATTGTTCCGGCTGTGGTGAAGACACTGCCGCGGCCGCAGTTGAAGAGGGGATCGTCTTCTAGCAGGGAGACGGCGTGGACTGCTGCGTCTAGGGCAGTTGCACCATTTTTGAGGAGGGTGTGGGTTGAGCGAAGGTAGGATTGGAGGGAGGTGTGGTATTTGGCGTA
Source organism: Penicillium antarcticum (assembly GCF_028974205.1). Classification (NCBI taxonomy): domain Eukaryota; kingdom Fungi; phylum Ascomycota; class Eurotiomycetes; order Eurotiales; family Aspergillaceae; genus Penicillium; species Penicillium antarcticum. Next base: position 1,123,851 of record NW_026695300.1, on the reverse strand, counting down.
GAGGTCTGGGGGAAGTTTGGAGCGTTGGATGTTGCCGGCACCGCCGTGGATTATTAAGGTGGGCTTGAATGTTGCTGGTGCTGTCATTGTGCCGTTGTAGGATTATGATGCAATGCTGTGAAATGGAGGTTTGCCGGTTGGTGCGGGGGAAAAGAGCGGAGATAACACCAGAAGTCAGCAATGCAGCCTCACACTTCGAACTCGATAAAGCCCGAACTCGCATCCTACTGAGGATTGATTAATAGTCTGAGAGGAGAAGAATCAATATTTGAGCATTTGAAAGTGAAGTTGCGTATTATGCCTGGTAGCTGTGCGTTAATGTACAAGAATCCGTCACCATCCCGACGCTTTTTGCAGGAGTAGAGGACTTTTAAAAGCCAAATGGCCCCGAGAAAAGACACACGGCAATGCTAGGAACTGGCCGTAGAACGAGCCCGCCATCCATAAAATACAGTTCCAAAGACATAGACAGTGGAAGGGTGGTATGAAGTGCAAGCTAAAGCAGAAACAGAAAAAGAAAAGAAGCCAAGAACCTCTATGCCATGTCGTTTAATGATGATGACCCAAACCAAACACCTGAGAAGAGAGACTCAACGTGAGATGTGTTATAAAGACAAGAGATCGGAGATCGAGAAAAGGAGGTGGATCGTAGTCCACCGAAGTGGTGAGTTGGATTGCGCGGGTGTAGCGGTCGGGGGTGGAGATAATTTAAGCAAGAGCCTTTTGCTCAGATGGGGGAGGAGGAGGAAGCTCGAGTTTTGTGTTATCGGCCATCATGCGCTGGAATCCGATACCGACACCTTCGATGACGGCCAGGAAGACGGCACACATAATGGCGGAGTTGCGGGCAGCCTTGACACCGCCACGGACAGCAAGGGAACCACCGGTGAAGAAACCGGCGATGATGGCGTTGTAAGGGTCTTCCTTCTTGCGGATGCCCTTGATGGCACAGTCGAAGGTTGAGAAGAGACCACCCCAGACACCGAAGTTACCACCGAGAACGGGGGCGCGTGCCTTGATGGCTGTGAGAGCACCTATCCGGCGCTCACCGTAGGGGCTGTTGCGGAAACCTTTCACACCGTGCCAGACAGCACCACCGATAGCCTGTACAGAAAGAGATGATTAGTTGGTCTGTCATGACGCGGATGATCGGAGAATTGATAATATGGTCAGACATACACCCATGCAGAATGCACCACCGAAGTCGCTCAGCGCGACCCATGGGCAGGGATCTCTCGAGTGATCCATTGTATAGAAGGGAGGATGATGATGGGATGGGGTCGGGTTGGGATGTTTGTTTGGTCGCGAGGTATCGACCAAAAGAGATCCAGCTGATCACTCAAAGTGTACAAGCTGTTCGAGAGTGGATCTGGAGGGTGGATATTGATGGCAAGGAGAAATGCCAGACGAAGGGGGCGTCACTTAATAAACGATAAGAAGTCGGGGAAGAGTTGAACTTTTCGTTCGGCGGAAACGTGACCCCAGGTCACGTGCGTCCCGTTCGCCACCGAATCTCTCGGGAGCTTCAGGAATTCTGGGATTTTGTTCCTTTGACAAGACTTCCGAGCCTATGATTTGAGGCTCGGGAAAGAAATGCCGCTACAGGGATAAGAAACTTTTCACTCTGCATTAGGTTATTTTTATCTTGCTCTCAGATTGCTCTTGGGGTATATTTCGTTGCGAGGACTAATTACAACAGCTAACATACAGATAAGCTTACGATGGCAGATTCCAGATAAAGTCCAACGCTCCACCTTCATACATTGGAAACTGTCCCCCATTGCTCATACCGAAAGGTGCCATGGAAGGATCAAATGGCAGCGACAGCCAATCATCGGCACCGACATCGTTCAACGACGGCATGAAGCCCAGATCGGACGTAAGGTCCTGCGATACAGGGGTATTCATAGTATTGGACCGATCGCCCGCCTCGGGCCAAGGAGGAGGGCCCATGGATGATCGTCGCGTGTTCCCTCGACTGTTCTTCCTCGCTTTCGACGACGCCAGCAGATTACGCCGTAACCGCGCGACGTGCATGTCCAGAAGGGTGGCATAACGAGTGCTTAAATGCACGTCATCTAATGCATTCGATTTGAGTGCTTTGATACTTTTCTCCAGGATCTGAAGTGATTCTTGGAGCTTTGCATGTCGAGTACCCAGACTGAGCGCTTTCATCAAGAAGATCGAGGCGCTGGTGATACGGAGGACAATGCGCACCGGCGAGAATCGCAGAGCACCTGCATCAGCTAGGTGGGTGACTTTCTGCAAGATTTGGCAACATCCGTCGATCACCTCTTGGATATATTCATAGTCGGTTGGGTCAATCGCCATAGGTCGCACTTCGTCGAAATTGTTGGGATCGTTTTCTGCCACAGCTCGCTCTACCACAGCTTGCATTCCAACAGAATGGGTATACACCCGGACAAAGTGGTATTCGATGAAGAGATCATTGTAGAATGCCTTGTCAAGGACTTCTACCTGCAGATACCTGTCTTTCCATTGGTTGAGGAGAGGTCGGAAATGCTCTAGCAAGCCGACATAGCGGCCGCTATGCAATTGCTGGCGTGCGAACGCTGCGGACGGGAAGAACATATCAGTGACAGACTTAGCTAGCTTGGTCAATTCAATCCATGAGTCCATAAATGTCAACCAAGTGCTTCCAGGCTGGCTTAGCCCCTGTGGTTTTCGCCCACCAAGGATAGCATGGTTCAATGACTGAGGGATTGGCGACATGCATCCAATCCGCCAGGCTAATTGATTGATGTAGACGTACAACAGACGCTGTACACGTTGCCAACGAAGCGTCATTTGATCTCGCCATTCTGGCTCTTCTGCTGGCGAGCTACTCTCCTCAGTCTCGAAGATGCCTAGTTCATGTGCAAGAGAAAGTGCAGAACCCAGTAACATCCAAGACATTTGATCAGATCGGCGTGCTGGTTCAATCATGTCTTCGAGCCAACGGTTGGCAGGCTGATCGTTTTGTTCATGGGTAACAGGAGCTGGTGGTATCAGATCATCGTCCCAGCCATCTGTGTCTGGTGGGAAATGGAGCGAGCGAGGATGCCATTCTGACATTAATAGTAAGGCCTCCACGGTACCAAGGCTTCGAATTTTGGACTTAGTGGCCTTCTCCTGTCCGAATATGAGCCTCATCGTCAACTGCTGGCAATGTAGCCAGAGTCTGTGGTGGATAAAGAAATTTCTTGATTCACCTCCGGCTCCAGGGAGAACATGGTAGCGAGAGGATATCATGAGAATAGTACAGCATAAGACAGGCTCTCGGGTGATCAGCCAGTAATGATATCGGTGGTTGGCATAGAAGTCCGTTAAGATTGGAGATAGGCATGACATGTTCTTGAAGAATCTGATAGCAGTCAGTCTCACAGAGCCATAGAGTATATAAGGCTGTGTTTGTTACGGGATACTCACAAATCAATGAATGTCACAGCTTCTCTGGCAGTAAACCAGCCCATCTTAACAAACCGACAAGCCTCCCAGACATTGAGAGTGTCTCGCGAGGCATCAGATAGCTGTACAGGGTAAATTACCCGAGTCACTAGATCAAACGCAGCATCATAATTCCTAGGCGTTCGGTCATGATTATTGGGACCTGCCGACGGAGGCCCAGCCAGTGATTCTGAACTTGTATCAGCAGGGTGCTCTTCTTGAGCAGTAGCCGCCTCGAACAAAATATTCAATGCATCATTCCCGCTCGCAACGACAGTCCGCATCATAGAGTTTGCCAGCGAGGAATTAGACCGGTGCTTGCTGTTTTCATATGTACTCGAGGGCGATTGATCAGTTTGATCAGGGCGTGGCCGTTCCATAGCCCCGCCATGGTCATACGAGCCATACTGAGACCGCGATTGACCACGATGAACAGACCACCCAGGTTGAAAGCCAGGCGACTGCTGAAAGTGATTCGTCTGCGGTTTCGCATCAGCCCTGTCGACAGTATGTGGATACTGGTCTGCTCGGCCATGAACAAGTGTAGCATCAGGCGAAGCCTCTGTGAAATGACCAACCTGCCGGGGCGAAACATCCGTCTCATAGTCCGCAGAAGATCGAGCTAGAACGTGTAATTGACCAGTCAGATATCGCCCAATTCACACAATGTCAGCATGAAAATCAGTCTAGCGCACCTCGTTTGCGGGACCTCTCCCACGCACGTTTCTCGGGAAAGACACACTCCCTCAGCTCCCTGCGGCATCGCACACATGGTGGGCCGATCGGGAATCCATCAGATCGGCCTTCGGTCCCTGATCCTAGATCGCATTTGGCCTTACGTTGCCGGCAAGGGATGCATGCCTTGTAGGTGCGCTGGTACGGCCGGCTCGACCGGGATGGCCTGATCCCATCCATCTTCAACCGTTTCTGAGCGGATGAAACAGTAATCTCTTCCGTAGTGGATGCTGTGGATATTTGGTGATGGATAATTGCAGGGTATGGAGGTTAGCTGTGAGCCCCGAAATAGCCGGCGATACCCGCCCGCTAACATATTGTTGTGTGGCAGGATCGGATCTTGAGCTAATAGGAATTTTGCAATTGAGATTATCTGAGTAATGATGTGTTTCAACATATAGCCTGAATAGACCACAGAGCACCAAGAAATTAGGGAAATATTCGATAGTTATCCGAAATTGGTGCCTGACTTATATGGCACATAATCCTAAGTTTGTCAGCTCCAAGACAAGCTATGCCATATATCTCCTACTAGCTCGGCAAGAATTTCTACTGGTAACCCCTTCCCTAAATTGCCATGCACATCACGAATTTACCCTACGGAAATTCAAAGAAACGAACAAAGCGGAAACGCACAGCGCTTTAACTCGGCAGTCAGATCACGGAACTGATTCCGCGACCCCGGACTATATACTCCAACCTCAAATGCAACGGGATACGAGGCCCGCGCATTCTATAACTTAATATAATAATGTAACACGAGTATTCTGCTTAAAGTTCTAAATCCACAAACTCATATTTGTCTATTCCTTACAACAGTACACCCGAGTCCAAACATCCATCAACATCAACCAATCCACTACCACAAATAAATAAACCCCACAAAATGCCAGACAAAGTCACTCTACACACCTACTTCCGCAGCTCCTGCTCCGCCCGCATCCGAATAGCCCTGCACCTAAAAGGAATCCCCTACGACGCAGTCTACGTGAACCTCCTGAAGAACGAACAATCAACGCCAGCCCACGTGGCAATCAACCCCTCCGGCACAGTCCCAGCCCTAGTAATCGAACAAGACACCAAGAAAACAACAACAATAACCCAATCCCTAGCTGCCCTGGAATACCTAGATGAGGCCTTCCCAGAAAAAGGACCCGCACTTCTCCCCTCAGACCCGGAAACCCGCGCTACAGTACGCACCTTGGCGAATATTATTGCGTGCGACGTTCAGCCTGTGACGAATTTGCGGATTCTTAAGCGCGTTGCACCGCTTGGGGCTGATCGTGCTGGGTGGTCGCGGGATTTGATTGTTGATGGGTTGAGGGCTTATGAGGCTGTTGTTGCGGGTTCGGCTGGGAGATTTAGTGTTGGGGATCAGATTACCATCGCTGATTTGTGTTTGATTCCTGCTGCTTGGGGAGCTGAAAGAGTTGGAGTTGACTTGGGGGAGTTCCCCGTTACGAGTCGCATTGTGGGGAATTTGGAGGAGGTTCAGGCTGTTAAACTGGGACATTGGAGGGCGCAGGAAGACACGCCTGAGGAGTTCCGAGTGAAGGAATAGACAGTTGGATTATGGGATTTATTTCACACTCAGTATTTATTTACTGACCTAAGGCAATGGCTTTGTTAATGTTCTATTTTGTTTCATTGATAGCAGATTGAGTGTTGTTATTGCAAGCTGTCTAGACTATGGAATGAGATCAAAGAAACATAACAAATTCATTTTGAGTTTCGTTCAGTTAATTCAGTGAGATAGCAGGCAGGATAGTGCCAACGCAGTCACCAAAGCCGACGTAGTTGCCTTCTGTACCGGCCATACCGCGCAGAGTAACAGTGTCTCCGTCCTCGAGGAACATACGTTCAGAGCCATCAGCCAGGACAATTGGCTTCTTGCCATTGGTCTGTTCCAAGAAACTGCCCTCAGTCTTCGACTCAGTACCAGAGATAGTACCGGATCCAAGCAAGTCACCAGTACGCAAATTGCAACCGGTGATAGTGTGGTGAGCAACCATCTGAGGGAAAGAGTAGAGCAGGTTGCGAGCATTGCTCTTGGAAATGATGGTGGGCTTGCCACCGGGGTTGGTGACCTCGACATCGAGAGGAATCTCGTAGGCATTCTCGGCGCGCTTCTCGCGCAGGTAGGGGAGGAGAGACTCGCGGTTGCCAGGCTCCAGACCGGCGGCACGGAAGGGCTCAAGAGCATCAATTAGGACAACCCAAGGGGTGATGGTTGTGCCGAAGTTCTTCGCGTTGAAAGGACCGAGGGGAATGTACTCCCAAGCCTGGATATCACGGGCGGACCAATCGTTCATGAGAACAACACCGAAGATGTGGTCCTCGGCCTCGTCAATGGGAACGGGCTTTCCGAGGTCATTGGGCTTGCTGATAAAGCAGGCAAGCTCGAGTTCAATATCGAGACGCTTGCAAGGAGAGAAAGTAGGCACCTTGGGGTCGGCGGTAGGGTTGGCCAGGATTTGACCCTGGGGACGGTGGAGAGGGGTGCCAGAGGCCACAACTGATGACGCACGGCCGTGATAGGCTACCGGCAGATGCTTATAGTTGGGCTGGAGGGCATTGTCTGGGCCACGGAAGAGGACTCCAATGTTGTAGGCGTGGTTCAGACCGGCGTAGAAATCGGTGTAGTCACCAATCTGCATGGGAACGTGGTTGGTGACCTCAGACAGAGGAAGAAGAGCTGACTTCTGGAGAGAAGCATTGTCCTTCAGGATCTGCGGGAATTGTGTGTCGGCACGGAAGACGTTCTGCAGGTACTCGCGGACCTGCTTGTGCACAGGGCGACCGAGAGCAGCGAAGTCGTTCAGTGTTGGCTGGTTGAAGACAGCCAAGTGTTGCTGAATTGCAGGAAGCTGAGAGAAACCTCCTGAAGAGGCGAATGTGCTCAAGTTCAGCGCATGGTCACCGATGGCAATTGCGGCTACTTTTGCAGCGGACTGTGCTGAGATGATGCCGAACGGAATGTTGGCCAGCGAAAAGGGAGAGTTCTTGGGAATTTGGAACCACGAAGCCATGATGAATATGTGAAAGGATTATTGAAGAAAGAGAAAAAAAGATCCAAGCTTCATCTTAACTATGCGGATGTTTGGCCCCTCGATGCGCCGTTCCGAGCATGCGGAATTCACCCGCACCCCCGCATCCAAGCGCGGAAGAGAAAGGATAATCGCGGCCGAAGATTCCCGCTCTGACGTTGAGCTCAACAGCTCCTCGGTTGTTATTTTATACAAAGATAGCTCTTTCAGCTTGCACATATTCGAAGTCAATCATCATGCCTGTCACTAACTTCGCCCACCCCGATCCATACAAGTACCAGACGGGCTTCGGCTCGTACCACGAGTACGTGCATACCCCACGTATAACAATGGCGCGAACTAATCCGAAGACGTAGATCTGAAGCCGTCGAGGGAGCTCTTCCAATCGGCCAAAACTCTCCACAAAAGGTTCCCCATGGTCTCTACGCAGAGAAGCTCTCAGGAACCGCATTCACCGCACCTCGTCATGAAAACAAGCAGACATGGGTGTATCGCATCCTGCCCGCAGCGGCACATGAGAACTTCTTCGCTGAAGATGCCGGCTCGTATCACACTCGGATGACCACCGAGACCCATAAGCTTCACCATATTCCTAACCAATTGCGGTGGAATCCCTTCGACCTCGATGAGAAAGTCGATTGGGTACATGGGTTGCACCTCGTCGCTGGGTCTGGCGACCCAACAATGAAGCAAGGACTGGGAATCCTGCTATACGCTGCTGGCAAAGACATGGGCAAGGAAGCTTTCTATTCCGCAGACGGAGACTTCTTGATCGTGCCCCAGCACGGAGTTCTGGATATCCAGACCGAGCTCGGCCGTATTATCCTCCGCCCGAATGAGATCTGTGTTATTCCCCGCGGTGTCAGATACCGCGTCACCCTCCCCGACGGCCCAGTCCGAGGCTACATCTGTGAATTGTATCAAGGCCACTACGAGCTTCCTGAGTTGGGCCCCATCGGCTCCAACTGCCTGGCCAATGCGCGTGATTTCCAAGCCCCTGTTGCCGACTTCGACGACGAGGAAGAAAGCGAGTACAAGCTCTACAGTAAATTTAACAACACTCTCTTCTCTGCGCGCCAGAATCACACCCCCTTCGATGTCGTAGCCTGGCATGGAAACTACTACCCCTACAAGTACGATCTGGGACGATTCAATACCATCGGTTCCATTTCATTCGACCATCCCGACCCATCTATTTTCACTGTCTTGACAGGTCCTTCGGACCATGTTGGTACAGCAGTTGCCGATTTTGTTATCTTCCCGCCTCGCTGGCTGGTCGCCGAGAATACTTTCCGTCCGCCATGGTACCACCGCAACACCATGTCAGAGTTCATGGGATTGATTGCTGGTAACTATGATGCGAAGGTTGGCGGTGGTTTCCAGCCTGCTGGTGCTAGTTTGCATAATGTTATGAGTGCACATGGTCCTGATTATGGTGCTTTCGAGGGTGCTAGTAATGCCGAGTTGAAGCCGCAGAAGGTTGGTGATGGAAGTATGGCTTTCATGTTTGAGAGGTGAGTTTAGAAACAAGTTATGTTATTTAGGGTCACTGACAATTATTTAGTTCTTTGATGGTTGGTGTCTCGGAATGGGGTCTAAAGACCTGCCAGAAGGTGCAGGAGGAGTACAATGAGCACAGCTGGAAGCCGTTGAAGCGACACTTTGTCAACCCTAACAAAAAGGCTTAGGCTAAACTTAAGCCACTGTCACGAGAAATATGTGAATACTTTGCAGATAGCTACATTATGGAAAGATACCTGAAATTAAAAACAAATTTCCAATATAACGTGCATTTTATGGTTTCATCTATTCAACGGTCGAATGATGCTTAAACTACTATTTCACAAATTTACCCTTCAATCTCTTTCCTCATCGCCTCTTTAACAATAGCCCCACACATCTTTGCGTACGGATTCGTCTGTACAGAAAGCTGTTGCGCCACCTTATTTCCATAGCGACCACCAAAGAAGAAATCCCGACTAGCCATTTCTTCGAGTTCATCAGCCCCAAGTCCCCTCAACCGCTCCGGACCGGGTAGATCTGACCCATGTTCATCAGACTGCACCTTCTTTCCCCGTGCAGCTTTGAGAAGTAAATAACCACGATGCGTATGTGCATCAGCCAAGAGACGTCCTTGGACAGAGGATACAGGATCAGCGGGCGAAGCAGGCGTAGCGAGGGTAATTGCTTGGCCTAGATCGGAGAAAATGCGAGATGATAATTCCGAAGTCTGAGGTGAAAAGAGGACTGCATCGTCTAGTTCAGAGATTGAGCCTTGGACATTATGGTTCTTGCTTTCGGGGGTATTTTGGATGATATCGATCAAAAGGCGAAATGTTTGTGCTCGATTTGTGTATGCGGAAGGATAAGTTGGGTACTGGCTGATAAGTGTGTCGAAATCATTTAGTGCGGACTTGACTGTTTCTTCGCTTGGTTGTTCAGCGGTTTGCAGCCTGCGGATGATTTCTGTTTCGCGCTGGCTAAGCAATGATAGATCTTCTTGCGAGATTCCCAAAGCGGTTGGCCATGAGGGAAGAGATGAATCGACTGTAATCCCTGATGATGGAGAAGATTCGGCATCGAAAAGTGCTTGGAGGACGGCCGAATCATTGGATGTTAATGATGGGCGGGCGGGTGCGATGCTCGTCATGTTGGACTTGATAGAATGAAGTCTCGGAATGCAGAGATAAAAGTAGGAAATTCTTCTCAGATAATTGAAAGAGAAAACAAGATCAGTTCCGGCAAGCTTTCGAGGTGAAGTGAAGCGCGGATATTGATGTCAGGCCCGGCTAATTCCGGCTACTTCAGGAACCTGCAATAACCGCCGCCCAAAGCCTACGCCATAGCTTCACGAAAGGGTTAGATATCCGAGCGTAACTTGCGGCTAATAGAGGTTGTCGAAATATGATTTAAAAGCAAGGGTGGCGTCGAATCATTCATATCATCTCAACCTCTACTTCAACTACTTACTTCTCTGCTTCCATCTTCACAAAGAACCATCCACACCTATCAAAGACCAAAATGGCACCATCAGCAATCTCAGACAGTCCTCCCCCTTCATCAAATGGCACATCCTCACTGGCAACCTACCGTGGCTACGACCATGTCCACTGGTACGTAGGAAACGCCAAGCAAGCAGCAACCTACTACATTACCCGAATGGGATTCAAGCGGATTGCCTACAAAGGCCTCGAAACCGGCAGTCGAACGGTCTGCTCGCACGTAGTCGGCAACGGCAACGTGACCTTCATCTTGACTTCGCCGCTCCGTTCCTTGGAGCAGGCAGACCGTTTCAATACCGAAGAACAGGCCGAGCTGCGGGAGATCCACAGTCACTTTGAGAAACACGGGGATGCAGTCAAGGACGTTGCTTTCGAAGTCGATGATGTTGATGCTGTTTTCAATGCTGCCGTGAAGAATGGCGCCAAAGTCGTTTCCAACCCGAAGGTTCTGGAGGATAAAAATGGCCATGTCAAGGTCGCTACTATCCAGACTTATGGACAGACTACGCATACGCTCATCGAGCGAAACCAATATCATGGGACCTTCTTGCCTGGATATCGTGATGACACTGCAGTCGTTGATCCCCTGGCTAAGTTTTTACCTGGTGTTCATCTCTCGAAGATTGACCACTGTGTTGGCAACCAGGATTGGGATGAGATGGATCAAATTTGCGAGTAGTAAGTTTTACACCACTATCTGATCCAACACCCACTAACCTTTCTTCTAGCTACGAAAAGGCTCTCGGCTTCCACCGTTTCTGGAGTGTGGACGATAGCCAAATCTGCACGTAAGTGCCTCCTCCCTATCAATCATCACCGACAAACCAAACTAACACTACCCGCACAGTGAATTCTCCGCATTGAAGTCCATCGTCATGGCCTCGCCCAACGAAATCGTAAAAATGCCCATCAACGAACCAGCAAAGGGCAAAAAACAATCTCAAATCGAAGAATACGTCGACTTCTACAACGGCGCTGGGGTGCAGCACATCGCACTCCAAACAGACGATATCATCCGTGATATTAAAAACCTCAAGGAACGCGGTGTTGAATTCATTAAAGTTCCTGAGACTTATTACACAGACATGCAAGCCCGTCTGAAGAAGTCTGGGTTGGTGCTGAAGGAGGATTTCGAGACGATCAAGAGTCTTGATATTTTAATTGATTTCGATGAGGGGGGTTATTTGCTTCAGCTTTTTACTAAGGTATGTTTATCGCACTGGTTCCTGAAATTTGGAGTTGGATTGGTTGCTGACTTGTCTTTTAGCACTTGATGGATCGCCCTACTGTCTTTATTGAGATTATTCAGAGACATAACTTTGAGGGCTTCGGTGCTGGAAACTTCAAGTCGCTGTTTGAGGCTATCGAGAGAGAGCAGGAGCTTCGCGGTAACCTCGTTTAAGGGCGGGGTGAAATGAGAAGAAAGGCAAAGAAAAGAAAAATTGCTGGCGATGGCTTGTTGGATACCTTTCTTGTTTTCTGAACGGGCTATTGCAGTTGAGCCACCTGCATTTGTACATTTAGCGATTCTTGTTCACAGATTATTTGACTTTATTGATACAACAGCTCATATGCTTTCCCAGCGTATAGTGGGAGGCACGTATCGAATGCTTGCTCACACCCCTTCTTGTGGGTCATCTGAGTCTATTCTCAATGTGGGAAGTTCTTTTGTAGACCTTTATATGAGTAAAATGGACCACATTTGCCCTGACTAATATTTACTCTACACTATGCCTTTACTATTTTTTTTCTCTTTATTTTCATTTGCAGAGTGATGCAATGCAAGACTCCTCTACTTCCTCTTCGACGCACTCGAAGTAGGAGCATTCCCACCCCGTCTTTTGAACTTCCTAGGATCTGCCACCAGTCATTAGCAACCAAGCTTCTCAGCGAGAAACAGGAAACATAAACATACCTTTTCGACTCATCAAAGCACGATTCCTCGTTCCCTTTCCACCCTCCCAGAATCCACTACCAGCCTTTCCAATGAGAATCGCTTTACAGATTCCACAATTTTCGGGTCTGTAAACTTGTTCGCGAGAACAGTAGCCGCAGATCATGCGGTTTGCATGTTCATTTGGATGGTCCGTTTCCGCATCGTGGCATCTGGTTTCATTGGTTTAGTATGTATGTTGTCGAGGACGGGTGAAGCAGTGGAGTAGAACGAACTTATCACATGGGAAAACCTTTGCACAGCAACTAAATCTGAACCAACGTTGACTTTTGGCATAGTGCTGGCAACGACCACGCCTGGGGAGTTCTTGGCCTGCGACGATACCGAGGACTTCCTTGGGCTGTTGATTTGGTTAGATGGACAATCGAGATAGAATAGGATGGGTTGACAAACCTTTCTTTTGAGGGGGAGACCACCGCGGGCCGAGACTAGATAAAATCGCAGTGAGTAAAGCAGGAATTGGCAAATTCGGTAGTTATAACTTACTGGCTGCGCTGCCTACAAGGAGGAACTTCACTTCGGGAATTTTGAAGACCATCTTGCGATGACATTCACGGCAACTAGCCATAGCACTTTCTCCGCGAACGGCGGATACACCAGGTGCTGGATGTGGGGTTGAGCATTCAGCACATGTTGGGATGAAGTTGCTGAACTGGATTAGTCACACGAATGATATTGGCAAGTTGCAACAAGAGAACATACCTCAGTAGCATGTCGCCAACGATGCATCCATCCATATCCAAATAACCAGCGCGGTTGGCATGAGTGTGCATCAGCTGTCTCCGGAATGCTGTATCAAAAGGGTTAACAAAAGCGCATAGAGAAACATTACCAAACGTACCAATGCTCATGTTATTAGCACACTTCTTGCAAGATTCCATTTTCGGCATGGCACCCTTCTCATCGCTAACTTGAGGCACGTTCTTGATATCAACGGAGGTCTTGCATCGATCACACTTGACAGTGATATTCAATGCAGTAAGCTCCAACAACTCGATACCATAAAGCTCCAAGAATGGGAATGAAAGTGCGACGCCTCGTCCAGGGGTGCCAGTGTCCACCGATGGGGGAACAGGCGCGCCTCCTTCCTCGCTTTCTTCTTCTTCCGAGTATTCATCTTCGTCGTAGCTGGATTCTTCTGTTGTTCCCTCAGCGCCACCATGGGGATCAGGAACCGACCACTCTGGTGGCCGAGGGATAACATGGAGATGGGGTCGATCTTCTGAGCCTTGAGTTAGAGGCTCGGTGGACTCTTCTACTTCGTCCTCTACTTCTTCTTCTTCTTCTTCTTCTTCTTCTTCAACTGTGGAAGACATTTCTTCACTAGGCTTTTCCTCTTCTGGCAGAGGCGTTTCAGCGAATTTATGCATGTTGCTTGCCAGGTAGTTGATCTGAGACACCAGATTCAGCTGCGAGGTCTGTTCAATCCACTGCGAGAATCCTGCCTCTGTGGCTTTCGCCTCTGGTCCATCAACTCCCTGCAGTTTAATCGAACTTTGATCGAGCGGGTAGAGGGTTGGAACAATCAGTCTCACAGTCTTGAGTGCCTGAAGTGCTCTAGGAAGGCGATCCTTCTTGGCTGGTTGGACTGGAATAATGAATGTTCTCCCATCTTGCATCTTTTGGAACATAGGAATTCTTCCAAGACGCGCCTCGAGTTGTTTTGTCTCGAGTGCGCGTCTCTTCTCAGCTGTAGCTTTCGCCTCGGCTGAGTGTTTGGGAGCTACACTTCGTGCTTGTGTTGCCACAGTTGGCTTTTTAGCACGAGGGTTTGGTGCTGTCGCATTGACATTAGAAGAGCTCTGACTCGGGGCTTTTTCTGGAGCCTTTGAGGGCTCCTTGGTAGCAGTGGAATCACCGACATTGGAGACGAATTTCAGTGTGGGCCCACGCTCCAAGGTAGTAAGTAGCTTCTCAAGCTGCTTGTCCAAGCTGTTCAGCCAGGTTAGCAGTGTTCCCCGATTATTGGTTCGGATTGTGAAATCGACAATATCGTCGAATCCCCTAGCAACATTGGCTTGATACGCAGCTTCCATTTCAGAATTGGTCACTGTAAGCGTAGGCCGCCCATTGGGGTATGATTCCGGTACACGAAGGACACATTGAAGTCTCTCCAGCTCAAATGGGAAGTCAGGATCAGAGGGAACCAATCCAAAGGTCAAGATAGAGCCTTGGTCGTCATTGATCTCCTGTGGGCGATAACGCCGCCTCAATTGGTTGATCTGGAATTCTCTGGGGTCTGATTGCTCTAGTTTAGAAACCGGTCTTTGGGGCTGGGCTGGCGGCGAACCGGCAGAGCTCTTCGACTGATTACCGCAGATGTCCAGCTTCTGGGCCTCGGCGACGATTTCCTGCACAGGAGTTTGGGTATCACCACGCAAAGGCTGAGTGGGTGTCTGCTGTTCCGACGGAGACCGATTAGACTCTAGAGCCAAGGCATCATGGAGGTATGGACATGATGATCCAAGCCGGCATCCTGGACACACGTTAGCATCTGACCTGACGACACACAGCTTCACGTCAGGATGACCAAAACACAAAACATGAACACAGGCACAAAGTAATAGGGCACAAGCAAGTCACGCAATACTAGCTATGGCCTCGGCATTCCCATTTGGGAGCATTGACAGATACTGTAAACAGGCGTTCGCAAAAGGCCTGTGTGCGGCACCCGAAATACCAAGCCCTATATTCTATGACGCGTCGAGTGTTGCAAAGACCAAACAGGGAAGCAGCCCAAAATCAAAACGCGGAATGTGTACATACCCTTTTTAGATTTGAAAAAACGACATTTAGCACGTTTCGACTGGCGAATACTCAATTCAGATGCAACGCCATGCGACCGGGCCGCTGACAACTCAGCAGTCGAAGACTTTGTATCTATTCAACAGATGGATATGAGCGTGTGATCAAAAAGGTTGCGGGTCGCCAGGTCCGATCCTCGGTATTGCATTGGCAAGAGACGCCCCACGGCCAAGTGCACTGCGAGATAGGCATGACAGGCCGTGTGGCGGATGCAACATGTGCATGGGCATGCAACAAGGGGGCTGGAAATACGAAAGAAAGGCTGTGTGGAGGGCCGAGACAACCGCCCAAGTAGATCTCATGGAATTGATTGGGATCAAGAGCCCCCGGGCTTCACAAAACCAATAATAGAAAACACTCACCTAGGACCTGGGGTGCTGGACCCTCGTCAAATGACACATTCTCCATAATGAGCCTCGTTGAGCTGTGAGATGATCCAGAAGGCGAGGTGACGTGCGTGCCAGCGCAGAGATCGGGTGACCTTGAAGAGATCGACAGGACCAGATCTGCACAGTAAGTAAGCCGAGATGTGCGACTTGAACGATGCTGGCACTAAGTAGGAATCAAGGAACGAAGGGAGTGAGGGCCACGTGATGACAAAGGAATATGGTGGAGCTATAGATGAAGTTATACTCAGATGTAGTGTTGACAGTTTTCATGCCAAGACATTTTGGCGGGGACAATGATCTCATTCGATGATTCGAGTTGACTCACCTTTCTACTACTCCCCAGAACTATTCACGTTGACACACCGTGAGTCACAGTGGCAAGATAGATTCAGATCTACAATGAACTACAGATCCTCTACATAATTGGTAATGGATGCAGGTAGAACCATCTAGCCAACATCTGCAAAGTGCAAACCTTGGAAAAGGTATCATGCTTAATTAAGATTTGTCCATGTCTGTTCCTCACCTTTAACGTCCCTACTTCCTACATTACTAGTCACATCAAAGTCCAAGTCCAAGGATCAAGCCAGTAGTCCGTATTCTGGAATCTCATCTGCCCCAACCCACAACAGGAAAGCAAATATACACACCCTCGCCCGAGTTCAGGGATTGATTGGCAATAACGACCCTGCACATCACCATTGTATGCAGAGAACCCAAGCAGGAGGAAACAGGATTCCGATCTAATGTATGGCAAGCAGCCCGTCTTTTTCCACGCCACCTCAGTCAAGGGGTAAAAAAAAAAGCCGGGGGATATCGACAGCACAGTAACTCGTACATAGTACGAATGAGAGACTCATATAAACATATCAACTTGAGTAATACGACCCGACGAAGTCACGGGAAGAGAAGAGGGGTTCGATTTCTAGAACTCCAGCTGGGGTACGCGTTTAGCCGGATGCAACATAGATCCACCAGGTACATGTACAGTATTCTGTCCAAGTTACTCTACATTGATCTGCTATAGTCAATTAGAATAACTAAATTAATATGAAGTCATATACAGAATCTTCACGAATGCATATACCGACACCTGGAGCCTCACTTATAGTTCCCGTAGTTTCTCCGTCTTTACCCCGACATCTGAGGGTGTAAAGTATAAGGCGATACGGAAAGGGCGGAAAGTGGTCCCCGTCGGAGTACGGCGTACTCTCTGTACACATGTACGGAGACATGTACGGAGTACACATAACCCAGCATGAAACGACTGACCACTCTATTCAACGCCCCAACTAGGCCCCGGGTCTGATTGCAGGAAATGTTCTCGCAAGGTCACTTGCTCCTGTGTTCCGTGCATTAAACCGCGCCTTTGGCTTCCGCTAGCTTGAATACCGGTCTCCCAACCCAGATTATCGGGCAAGGCTTATTGTCACAGGGTTATACATGCTCGAAGGTGATTTTAGAGTGTTTGAGGCTGTCGAGTTGTCCTACATCTTGTAAACAAACTAAATTGGCGTCCTGATATTAAACGATATTACAGTGTGCATACAATGTATACATGTATTCCGGTCTCCGCACTCGGAACATTTAAGCCTCGGCGGAGTTGCGTGTATTGGGGTAATGTACGGTATTAGTATTTGAGGATACACCGAAAGCGGAAAGGTGCGAATCGGGCCTTGAATTCGCCGTCCAACCGGATCGACCTTCCAGAAGCCTTCCAGAACTTGACCATGGGCTCGTAAACTTCGCTTGTTTTTTTCGGGAATATATCGGCAGTTCTATTTTGAAAATTTACTATTAGCATATTAATGCATGGATTTGCATGTCAAAACCGGTCCATTGACCGAATCGACCGAATTGTCGAAATTCTTGACATCTTGCGGGGTTTCGGAGTACTGAGCTCCCCGGAAGCTTTTCCACGTGATAATGTCCATCTCCACTGGAAGGCCTAGAATAAAGTCTAACCAATCACAAGCTCTGCAATGGCTATGATAATGTTGTTTTTACATTATCACCGCGCTTTCCCATTCGGGTCCTGGAAAACAGGTATACCGTGGATGACCGATCCCCCAACGCTTCGGGATTTCGCCGAGTATAAATATAAATTCTACAGTACTACGGTACTGTCGATGTCGGACATGCAGCCACATAGTGCGTGATAATGTGCAATCGTTCGAAAAAGACAAACATGAGCCAACTGCATATCTCTGGTCATGTGCAGTGTACATAGTAGATCCCCCTGAGTCGAAAAAAAATCCCACCAGTAAGGAAGGTGTGCCCAACCCTAAATTATGACTGTAGCAAGCATGAAAACGGGTCAGCTCTAGATCTGTAAAGGCCCAGGGCTAGTATGGGTCGTGGTTGGCCGATCCCTGGTGTAGTGGAGGGCGATCAAGGGTCAATCGACGAGGATTGTTGCGTGTCAAGCTTCGGAGTGGCCGTCTGAGTCGCCATCAGGTTGAGACATGTGGCCAGAGTGCACAGCATCCAATGTACATGCAGTGAGATCAAATCTCTCAACAAACTCAGTATCCCTTACCGTGCCCAGAAATGATAATCTCGCATGATTGACATGCAAGCTCAGCTGCATCGGCTTGCCGATACCTCTTGTCGGGCGCACATCACCAACCCGGGAACCTTGTTAGGCGTCAATGCTACAGCAAGAAGCGTATAGCGTCTCTAGCAGTCCCACGGCAATACATATGCCTCTAACCATGTTCAGTCGAAAGTGATCCGTGGGGGTTCCGATTTCATAACAGGCGTTCTGAATCAAATCCCAAAGAGGCAATGCGGAGCCTGAGCTGTCACTGTGATACAGTCCCAGTGAAAAACATTTCCGTACGGAGTACCGGTGAGATGAGACCACGGGACAAGAAACATGGGCGAATCAGAGGCGCTTATTGCTTGACCCACTGACTATATCCACTGTCCTTGAAAGCTGAGATCGAGAAGACTCTTCTGGCCGGTATGAAAGCCCTAAGCTAGGCTTCAAAGGTGGATTCTGGAGGTGGCTTGAATGCGCGCACAGTGTATCTATATTGAAGATTTCATGTACGACAAGAGGCTGTGTCTGCATGATGTGGCTTTCTTATCCCGCCCGGAGGGAAGGTTAAGCGAGACGAATTGAAGTATGGGCTGTAGGTTCCCGGACACATGAAATCATCTGGAGTTGCTGTGATCAGTCTGAAGTTGTCCCTTGTTCTCTAGCCACAGTCCACAGTGAAGGGTTTTCGTTGCCCCACGACTCGGGCATGGCCGGAGAGTCGACCAGTTTTCCTAGAATGGAGATGGTGTCGGGCGTTTTAGGAGGAAAAAATCCTCACCCCCACACCCGTTCGGTCGGCGGAGCGGACTACGTCATTGGCTGAAACACCGCGCCGGGGAGAAGATCCTTAAGATTTGGGGCGAATGTTGACCGGTAATATATTCAGTATTCTGAGGTTGTAAAAAAAGATCCATGGATCCAAGATTCGATGGAAGAGAGAATAATATGTAGAAGATGTCGGCAAGTAAGCGACTCCACCCCCGGAATCATGTGCGCTGGTCATGTGCGGGTAAGGTGCCACATGACTCTATACAAGCCCTATCGAGTAACTGTTGAGTTTCATAGTGGCACCCAGTACCTAGGGCAGTTTTCAATAATCTCCGAGCTCAAATACACTATTGTCTTTTACTAGACTTCCTACCGAGGCAAACCACGCCGTTGGTTATGACATCATATTGAAGACAATACAAGTTACCCGACTGATCCTAATCCTGATCCTGATCTACAGGGATGAACCAGAGATCCCAGCCCTAGGTACTTCCTTATTCTAATCCTCAAGCAGGTACCTAACCCCATGGCAACAACGCAGGCAAAGGCCGAATGATGAAATCACGCATCAACCCCGGCCAGAAGTAGACATGATGTAAACAACAACGCAGAATAGTGTCACCATGAGACGGGCAACAGGAACTGAATTCCTTCAATCTACCCTCCAACCAAAAAACCCAAAACCTTCTCCTAACGGTCAACCAAAAGTACAGCAAAGCCTAGAACCCAAATCTCTCCAAGCCAGCCACAAGGCACAAAGACAATCCCTCCCCCTCCTCTCTCACCCACACACATTGCCCCCAGATCCCAGATCGATGAGCTGGCCCTGCAAATCATGAAAAACAAATCAGCCACCACGGCCCATACGCAGGACTGAGCGCTTATCTTGTCGAGTCGAATCGAAGCCACCACCACCACTTCCGTTTCTCCGCGGGAGCTTCTACCTGCAGCTAATGGGGACCAGATGTCATGTTCAAGACATGTGGGAGCGATCAGTGCGAACAATTACCTACTGAAGTCCCGGTCTAGATCTCTGCCTTGCCGACCTTATAGTATTGCAGAACCGGGGGGGGAGGTGTGTGATTTATGCTTTATGACTGATAACCAAAACACCCGTATACATCGTACATGCGCACTTTATATTAACTGAGGTCGAATTGAGATGACTAGCGCTTTGACAATCCAGTAGATGCCTTCAGTTTATTATTAGTACTGTACAGTATTAGTCTTCCCGATCCAGGATACCGGTTTGTGTTTCTGGATCTGCGCGAACTATCTCGCCTCCCCCATTCCCCTCTCCCCGCGGGTGGTACTTTTGGCTTCTTTTTTTCAAGCTTGCAGGGATGGGGATCTCGGGCCTTTGGGGGTTCGTCCTTTTCTTGTATTGGCTGGGAGGTTTTTATTTTATTCTTGCATTTCATTTTTTTTTTTTTGGTAACCCCCCTTCCACATCCTTCCCCCTTCACCCCTGTATTCTTGATTGATGGTGTTTTTTTCTTTTTTTCTTTTTTTTTTCCCATGCACCTGACCAGCTTGATTTTTCAGGCTCTTATGGATCTGCAATTATTTTTTTCTGAAACGTTCGGTGCTTGAACTGGTGGCCTTGTTCGGGGTACATTGGACTTGTACTTGTACTTGGACATGTCTGCTGTGCTGTAGATAGCTGAGCTTGGAACTCTATACGTTTTTCGGTGCCCCATCTAAGCAGGTGGTACTACAACTCGATAGTTCATCTTCCTGATAAAGAACGAACGGACGAATGACTAGTTCGTTGTTTTTGTATACATCTACTACTACGTGCAATCGATCATTCTTCATAGTTTCTAGATAGCCCTACATTACAGCCCTGGAATAGATAGACACCAACACTACTAGTACTAATACCCAAACTAAGCAGCTTCATCACATACCTCCCTTGACAGTACGTCAAAACACATACCCCCTACAATTAAGCCATGAATATGCACAATGGCCTACGTATACCAAACAAACCATTCCAAAAGACCCGCATAATCGGCAGCAAGGTCTCAGCCATACTACTCCTCACACCCACCTCAACAGCATAGAAAGAAAGAAAGCTCCTACGTGTCAGCGCCACCAAATCAAGAAAAAACCAAGTCCAGAAACCCTGAGTTTCCACATGATAGCATGACAGGCGCCGTTATCGCAGGGATACCATACCAGGGCCATCCTCTTTACGAACCCTACACTGCAGTGCGCCTGTACATGTACCATGCACGTCCAATGTACAGTACAAGGACAATGCGGGATGGGAAGTACCGCCCCGTGATCTGGTATAGTCGGGACCTCCGACCCCCGAGCCCTGTGCTCTGCAGTGCATGCTCCTAATAGCTATAGCTACTGTATGCGTTATGCTATGGCTGCGAGGACGAGTCCAGACCGCCAATTCGGGTTATGCGTGGCGCCAAGCATCTTTCTTCTGCTGGTATGACCGAGTTACTTCTGCTCTTTTCTACGGAGTGCTGTTTACGTGGGAATACGATGTGCAAGGTGCATGTGAAATGAAGCTCGGGCGAGATGTTCTCTGAATATTCGTTCATTTGTTTTTTTGAGTTTTTGCTTTTGGCAGTCATCAGGTAGCGTACATGGGAGGAAGTGGCCGATCTGATCTGATCTCAATCACGAGTGGATGAGGATGAGAACCGGGGCCGGATGGATTGCAAGACGTAAAAACGTGTGGTATCAGGTATCAGGTATCGCAGAGAAAGTAGAACAAAACAAAGAAAGGGAAACGGGGAGGCTATCTCTGTGATGATAATCAAGAGTAGAAGACAAATGGTAGGCGTTTTCTGCTGCCGAAAAAGGCGGACACGCAGTCACGGCGCTGAGATAGATGATGAAAAAGACCTTTTTTTGGTGAACTTCCTGTTCATGAAATGAAAACGCATCCGGGATATCTTTTGGAAACAGATGATTTGTTTCAACCATTTGCGACCCGAAAAGAGGGATATGAGCTGTACATTGGTATTAAGTTCGTAAAGGAATTAGCCCTCGAGTGAGGTGTTCCATAAGCTCCATACAATGCTGAATGCCATGATAACACCCCAGATCCCCGAACCGTGAGATAGAAAGAAATAAAACAAATTCCGTGTGCGCCATAGATGCAATGCATGATCGTGATCGTACGTGTCAAGAAAAGAATGCTGTGCTGTGCAAAGCAAGTCTGGAAGAGTTTCGAAAGGCGCGTAGGCAAAGTGATCGCAGACGAGTCGACTACCATCCCTTCACGTGGTACTCCCAAGGACCGAAGTCGGTAGTGTAGTTGGTCCAGGAGCCATTCTTAGCAGGGTCGAAGTTGGCCGCATTGGGGTCGGCTTCCGCGCTGGATTGATTCGGACCGACACCCCTGTGAGGGCCATTGGGACCTGGGTATTCCTGAAGGTTCTTCATGTCATGGGCGGTGTGTCGGCGCTTCAAGAAGGCATTGGCGGTAGCGCTCTTCTGCTGGCGCTCCCAGAGAAGATGGCGGCGGAGGGACTCGGTCAATTCGGTTGCAAGCATGTTGCGGCGGGTAGTCCGAGGAGAGTGAGCCATGGACTGGCATCCACCCGGCTTCATGCCAATAGGCTTCGACCGGGGTACATCCGGGCCGCGCATAGTCAAGCTTTCCTCGTCTTTTGGAGGCGGAGACGTAGGAATCGATGGACCGTTGGGTGAGGTCAACCGGGATCGTTGGAGCGCGGGACTGGACCGGAACGCGTTCCCTTGCATCCGGGCCGGCTGGTGCATCATCATAGTGAGCATCGAGCGCCGCGACACAAGGTTGGGTCGGGAATCCACCCGTTGGAAAAGCTCGCCCCGGTCGTCGACGCTGGACTCGCCACCTTCGGTGACTGAATCCTCCCAATCCGAATCTTCATCATCCTCAATCGCGCTCTCTGAAACTTCGTCGTCGGTTTCAATGGCATCTTCGTCGGATCGACTGATGTCCTTGGGGTTGGGGATGATGTGGGAAACCTGGTTGCTGAAAGATGCCGTCTTTTTCGCAGAACTAGGGTTGCTGGTTTTCGGCTTTAATCCTCCGCCGGGCGCAGTTTCCTGAGCCACCTGGGGACCCATACGCTCCTCAAAGGAACTTTCGTCATCGTCTCCAGAAGATCCACCCAATGTAAACATGCCGCCCTTCTTCTTCAGTGGGGAAGACCTTAATTGAGTAGCGGAATGGGAGGGACTCGGGTCGATGGCCAGTCTCGGCTGCGATCGGAAGGAAGAGGAGATGTGTGAAGGGGAGAATCCGCGAACGATGCTAGGAGACTTGATCAATTCAGGTCGGCTGGGAAGAACACCCGATGATGAAACGCTAGTATCAGAGGCGTTAACCTGAGCAGTGTCGCTCTCGTTGCCTTCGGGGGCGGTAGTGGAGCAGGACTCCGTCGACTCGTGGGGATAGTGAATCGGGCGTGTGAAATGAGGAACCTGGCGAGCAGTAGAGACAGAGGGAGGGGTAGGAGTCGGAGTAGAAGGGCGAGGAGTGATATCGACGACGGGCGCAGCAGGCTCGACGGCAGGAGTAATCGGTTCCAAGCACTTCTTTTCCTTGATGTTGAGAACCATGCGTTCGAGATCCAGCGAGGTGATGTGCTTCTCCTTTCCACGGCCTAGGCTAGCCAGCGAGTCCTCGCGAACGACAGCAGGTCGGTAGTCGTTGAACTTGGGGCGCTTGATGTGAGCTTCGATCCGCTCGGCTTGGTCGGACGCGGCCGACTCGACACTGGCGGAGAGCTCCGGCAAATCACCCGCTTCGGAGCGAAGTAATGGTAAGGCGGAGGTACTGTTGTTGGACTTGGGCTCGACGCAGAAGGTCTCGCGGGTCCACAACCGCCAGCTGAGGTTTTCCAGTCGGCGGCCCTGATCCATGTAGTCGGCACATTTTGAGAATACTGTTCACAAGTCAGCATAACCAAATTTTCCCGATTCACATATTGTACGTACCCATCCACATTCCATGAAGACTTTGAGCATTGGCCGTATCCACCTTGTGGATGTTGTCGGCGTCCACCGTGAGGACGGGTGTCGTTAGAGGCATTGATGCGTCGCCACAACTACCGTTGCAATTGAGTTGGTCCGTGTTGATGCTGTTCCGGGGTCGCCGTCTCCCCCGAGAGTGGTCGTACGGCGCTTAAGAGTCGGTGGTGACGGTTAGAATCAACCGGGGGTATTGAGTACGGCTTGAAATTGGAGACTGGGCCCGGAGGAATGTAGAGTCAATCGGTTGTTGTCTGAGTTGCAATCAAGTACTGAGGCAAAACATCCAGCTGATAGCGAGGTAGAAGGTGAAAGAGTCGTAAATCCGAGGCAAGTGCAGAGTCAAATCCTAAATTTCCGTTCGAGCGCCACACAGTGCGGAGAAACTGGGGAGCGGACAGGCGGAGTGTAGATGGTGTGGGTATCTTGTAAGAACGAAAGCAAGACCAGATGTCGAAGATGAACAGTGAGGAGGAAGAGCAAGTGAAGAACGGAGAGAAGAGAGAAGAGAACGATAATAAGGACGGGGGCGGCAGTGGAGTGGAGAGGAGAGGGGGTAATAAATCAAAAAAGAAAAAAAAAAGAAAAAGGAAATGTAAATACGTGACAGTACAAGGGGGAAAAATCAAAAATAAAATAAAAAACCAAAACGGAATCAAAACCAAAAAACCAAAAAACGGTGAGGAAAATTCAATCGCATCACGGGGTTCATTACACGTGTTCTTATGTAATCACATTCATTCACCCGATTACTTACATTGGATATGGAATGTTCATTGGGATATAGGAACTACGGCGAAATATTCTTGTGACAATGAATGTGAATATTCTGAGAAATCTCTTATTGCCTGTGACCACAAACCATAGTTGTCACTGCGGAAGTTCAGACCCAAGGCTCACCACGCCACCTCATGTACAAGGTCGTTTGGTCTTGGTCGTTTGGACACTTGCCACTGGCAATTTACTTATCCTAGATCTAACCTACTGACAGATGAAGTGTCCAAGGGGCGATTGGTGGTCCCATTCAAGCCTTGCAAGACCGGCTGACTCGCCAAACTGATATGAGTCGCCTACTCCTTTCGTCACGGCCACTGAGGACTGGGATACACCGTATTCAAAGGGCTAGAAGGGATCGGTCTAAGACTTCAAGCCACGTTGTGCTCATCGAGCTCCATTGTTATCTACCGGAAGTCCTCCGTATTCCGTACTCCGTCTCGAGGACGGAGGCAAAACTCAACATAATTAATATCCCCCCCGGAGATTATAGATGATAGCGCCTCGTAATATCGGGCGGCTTGTTGGGGCATCTCATACCGGCTGAATCGCTTTCCCGGCACTCCCCCAGTCTCTCCAATCCCCAGTCCCCAGTTCTCCCCGCAAGCAGTTGGTATCCGGCAGAAAGGGATGATTCCAAGGATGCCTGCATACCGGGGAACTCTACTTCCTTAGATCGGGCTCTCAGGCGCATCGCTAAATAATTACTTTCGATCTATTCTAGACATCGGTGAGGTCTCATGTCGACCTTTGCGAATCAGCCTTACCGCCGTCTTTGTTTGTGTTTTCTTTTCTTATCTTCCGAAAGACCACACATCCTAGTTTCTTTTTTTTTTTTTCCATTTTCTATCTTTGACCCAGGACACGACAGCAGTGTCACAAACCGACATAGTCACGAGTTGCAGAAGTACCTAGGTGTCCTTTCTTGATTTCCCCAAGGGGATCCGTCATTATGAAACAACAGAGGCGACTTTGGCAGTCACGGGAGGACGTTTAGAGCAACTGTAGCCCGGACTGGCGGAAAGGAACTGTGTTTCTCTAATTCCAGCTACCCGGGGGCCTGGGATAGGATCGTCCACATCCCTGCCGGGGCACAAGTCACACAGGGCGCACGTTTCATCATGTGATGTTAACAGAAACTGATACTACCAGGATACCCGGATCTTGCATGTTAATATCCCAGCTCCTGTGGGGAAAGCTTTGGGGCTAGGAGTATCTGAGAGTTTAAAATAGGTAAAGTTGGACTGGCCTTTGTGAGGAGAAATAAGATTCTGCAAATCATTGCCGACTAATTCAACAGACTAACTTGTACAGTAGTTGCTCTATGTATTCTGTAGAGCGTCGTATCTCATTCCTTGTATACAATCCAATACAAAGACAACCAATCAAGCATGAGATATCTCCATCGATTCGTTTACAGCAGTTCGTTGGTAGTAGAGATATCCCTGCGGATGTATGACATGACTACACAATCATCTACTGGACGCGAAGCATTCTCTGACCGCTTGTGCAGCCTGACTCTTCAAAGCTGCTGACCCCATACTGGGTGCCTTACTGGGGGGGCCCTACTGGGAGAAGCTTGCACAAACAATCTCCCAGGCTCTGTGGAAGTCGTCTCGAAAGCTGGGAAGCCTCATCTCATCTTGACTCCCTCTATATTGCTGTCTCACTGGCTCTACCATTCGAGGGGGACACCAGTTGGCAATAGGAAACTGCGCATAAGATACCTCATTAACGCAGGCGTGCTGCAGAATGATCGACCTCGTCGAGGGTTCCAATAGTTAGTTCAGTCACGCCCCCATGCCCATTCTGGGGACGGGAAATTTGGGTACCGAGGTTGCCGGGAGAAGGGATTGGCGGGGTAGATCAGTCAGACGGGGGGGGATGGGGATGGGATATTGGCTAATGGCTGGATCTATGGTACAATACTCGCCACGAGATGACCACGGGCCAGGTGCTAGCAGATGACAGTAGACGCAGGTCATCGCGCTTCGAGCTTACTAAATGGATCAACGGGGTGTACAAAGATTGACAAATTGACAACTCATACTGTGGCGAGGTCACGCGGGTCACATGATGTGGGGATTTCCTCGGCTGACGGAGGCGACATTGGTTCATGTGATGAGGTGAACATGGATGTCGGTCCGATTTGGTCAATATCGAGACGCTGCTTCACGCCTCAGATTCTGGCATGGTCACTGTATGGAGTTGTGCATCATTAAAGGCGCCCAGCTTGCCAGTCCAACCCAATGAGATCATCAAGTTCAGGGGTAACCAGCCACTGTTCAAAGCGAACACCACTGTCATGCAGTGAAATCATCCTTTGTCCCAATGTATACTCATGCATGGGCGCACCATAAGCCGCGTCGATCAGTAAGACATGCTTTATCTATTCTAGGTAAATGGCTGATAGGTAAAAGTGAAATGGAATCTACCATTCGAGATCTATGATGCCTAGACTAAGCTTCAACTGACACTTGTCCCTGGAGGCGCCTCGGTGTCAACAAACCAACAGCCAGCATGCTCCTCCATTGTGACAGGGCGCGACGCCGGTGACTGCCCTCCATATTTGTGGCCAAACATGTAACAGATCACCATGTGCGAAAGTGATTTCATGACTCCCACACTCTCCTTAATTACAGTAACTCCGTAACAATCTTTGTTTCCCCTTGATCTAGATCGCAAATTTGCGATGATCTGTCTTTTTTTGGTGCGGGCAAATCACATTCCTTCAAATTCATCCCCGATTTGGATCCGCTTCCCCGGTCGTCTGTGCGTGTTTATGTATCCGACTTCAATATACACATGTAACTTATAGTAAGGAGAAAGTAGACAAAGGGGTACGTCACTTGAGCCTCGGTATCCAAGCCCTTCCTTAAATGTCCACGGGCTGATATGATTCGAGCAAGGGATATCGGGGAAGTCGAAGCCGGGCATAGTTTAGTTTCGATCGAAGGACTCCGGTCAGGTGGACAAGCGAACTCAATCTCAATTTGGATGCATTCATACCAATATCAAGAGGCAAGGCAAAATGAATGGAGTGCGTCATGACCGTTCTAACTTTCTGTCCTCTTTTATCTGCCATTTCCCGACTCCGCAAAGATCGACCCCAGCCCTTCACGCATGTGACCCGGAACAAGGGATATATCCTGGGAGTCCGGGGAATCTTCCAGATCGTAGGAAAGCTTGCTCTCTATTGGCAGTCTGTGGGCTCTGGGAACTTAGTACTGCGATGGGAGGGCTGTTTGGTTCCTAGCAATCCAGCCGGAAGGAAGACTCGCAGATCCGCGATGATCAGTTTCAAAATCGCCTTGGCCTTGGTTCTTTCTACTCCGTGATAGTCGTCTTCTAAACATTTAGTCTGGTTGTTCAAAACATCCCTACCCCAGGCAAAGACCGTTCTGGACTCTAGTCTTCTTTGTTTTCGCTAAATATGACATCCCTCGCTGAACAGCCTCATCCGAAACTTGGTAGTAGATAGTGAAACGTGTTCAGGTCACGCTGGCAATATTCGGTTGCTCCTTCAACCAGCTACTACGATAGCACACACCCATGCATGCCGTCGGAAAGGTCTAGCCCTTCAATATCGACGGTCCCTGTTCCCGGATCGCTCAAGACGCCCTTGTTTGGGATATGTTCAATCTATCCTCCCTGTGCTGCAGATCCCTTTCCCAGGTATTTGGTAGCCCTGGCATGTCTGCTCTCATTTTCCGACGTTGCGGACCCACTTCCCTAAGCTTTGTACTTTGTGCAAGGGTCTATACTCTACAGCACGAAGTATTCGGGCTTTAGGCTTCATCCGCCACCTTATCATTGTTATTGCTGGGGAAGCATACTGCGAGGGTAGAGTCTCGATATAGACAATTCAATGGAACGCTCGTCTCGTCTTGTAGTTTTGCTTGTTCTTACTGCGTGGTATTTTCGTTCAGCATTGGTGAATGACAACCCCCCTGTGATGCGCCGTCTCTAATTCCATTAGGAACAGCTTCCCCAGACCCCTGATTCAAGTGGTACCAGCTGATCTCAGCCCATTCCAAGCCCCGAATTATCACACCATGTCCAAAAAGAAAATTGAAACTCCCACCATACAGGTCCCAAAAGAAATCATAATTGCTTTTTGTCATTGGGTTGGGCCTCCCAAGTACACCGTACATATAGTAATTAAAGATACAGCGAATCCAGAAATAGACCTGACAAAATCACTTGACCAACAAGCCTTGATCTATCAACCTATGAGTGCAGTCAGACCCCATTTCTATTCTCGCTCTCTGCCGTCGCGCAAACCATCGAACAAGATACGTGCTGATCAGGGCCCAACGGGCCAATTACAACCCCAACCCGCAAGCTGACTGCATCGGGCCATGTGCAGCCCCCAGTGGATGTTTGGGGGCGGCTATCTCCTGACAGCTCTCTTTGCCTTGTTCCGCTGCCCATAACGGCTGTGGCGGCTGTGAACAAAAAGACCTGTCTAATCACCGTAGCTTCGGTGTCTCTCGCTGTGATTGTGGCTGAAGTCCGAGATCGCTGTCTTTGATCGCGTATCTGTGTGGGTGGTTGCATCACGTTGTATAGAGTCTGGGCCTTTGACCCGGTTAAATCGCTGGAGATATGTACGAAGCCTTTAGGCATTGTTGTCCGATCTACTATCGTATACTTCTTTTGTGGCGCGCCACGCGACGGCTTTGTGATCGACTGATCTCCTGCTTGGGCTGTTTGCCTTGACGCCTGGCAGCCATGGCTGGCTGCAGGCGCTGACCGGGTCATTCAATCTAGGCCTTTTCATTTTTGAGGTCTTACTGTTATATGTTTCAGTGGAGTAGGCTTTGAGTGTGGGGGTTCTTTGATGGAGCCTCCGGGCTTATTTATCCGGCTTTGAAGGGCGCTTCCCCGTCCACTGTGGCTGCTGTTGGTCGTGTATGATTTGAAAATGGACTGGGAATAATACAGTATGTTACATGCGTCAAATTAAAAATGATCTTGGCTTGCTGAGTTGTGGTGGTCGCAAGCCACTACGGCGGTAGAGAGGGGTGCAATATATATCACTGCCACAGTTATACCCACATCTCTAAAAGTTCTAGAAAGTAAAAGCCCTTTTCCATCTGTACCAAACACGAATGAGTTTCATCGCTCCATGCAAAATATGTACCCGCTGTGGAGATCGAAATCTGGGGAAGCAACATCGATGGCACACCCCGGATCTTGAGGTATGTACGGCCGCATCCGTCCAGGGTGCCCAACACTACCCCAGCCCGAGACTAGAAAAATGTCCATTTTCGATCTGACGCAAATAGAATACGAGAATTAAAACTGACAGACAGATCAGGGGATCCAGAGTATTGTCATTCCCGAAAGAATACCATACCAAGTTCCGATCTATACTGTAAGCCGGAAGCATCTATAGCGAGCGCGATCGATCAATATTCGGTGAGACTAAATAGCGCCCAAGGCAGCCAAACATTATGCGTATATCTAGCGCCGAGCGATCACTGGATTTGTGATGTGTCAATGGTTGACAGGTGCATATCAGTCGTGTGACTACCTAGGAAATCAACGATTCCCGAAGGAGGCCACAAAGAATGCAACATGACCCTCCACATATATCCAAGGTGACAAATTTTCATCAGGGAAGTTTCAAAACCGACGCCTAATCTACATGGAATTATTGTCACGAGCGAAGAAACAGAAGAGACGTGTTCTGGAGTCTTTGCTCCACTACGAACAGATCGAGGCCACGTCGATGAACGATGCCATGTGAACATCCTGGTGATTCACATTCTGGAACTGACGAGGCTGACTCGACTGTCCATTTACCTCACCTCCCTAAATTAGAACCGTCACTTCCTTCATCGATATCGATATCGCGACCTCGGCTTGTCCACTTCTCTCCCGCTCGCCCCGTTCCACATGGAGCCGAGCCGTCTTTTAGGTCATCTGGACAGTCGTGCTAACTTTATCGGCAGATGATGGTCCGAAGGCTAGCGCGCCTATGGAATACCACTAGAAGGAAGAATACACGATATTGATTTCTCCTTGTCGGACAGAATCATGGCAATTGTCGAAACCAGTCACACCGCTGTGTTCTCACAAATTCATTTTTGAAGTCGTCCTTTGTGATTGACCAATTCCACATGTGGCATTACTGACCAGAAGATGCTTGGAAATCTGCCTCAGTTTTACAAGCGAGAGTTACTTGTGTCTAAGAGATGCTGACTTTCGTTGCCCTCTATTAATATACCACACAGCTTACGACGAGCCTCGGCAAGATAGACTGGCAGCTATCACAACCCGAAGAACCATTCAATTGGCCATTACTCATGTTTTGATGAATGTGTTAACGTGCTGACGAAGAAAAAAAAATAAGGAATTGATTACTCCAGAGGTGTCATATCCGACAGCTTTCTTCCCATGAGCCAAATGTACCCGAGAAACTCTACATTTCTACCAGATCTATGCTCACTGTGAGTTTATCTGTGACAAGATAAATAACCGATTAGAGAAGAAGTACAGGTACTCACTGAGAGCTTTGCAAAACATTATGAAGTTTCAAGCCTACTCAAGACAAGTATAGCAGTCTCGGGTAAATAAAGAGAGCAAGGTCTCACCTACGTTATACAAAAAAAGCCCAGACCCATTGCAAATCAATAGCCCATCTCAACCATCGTATCCAAGCCTGGGCCTAACAACCCACATCCAAAACCCACCCAACAACCCCCCCACCAACGTCCCACGAAATTCCCAATAAGCCCCGAGAACGAAAATCAGCACGGAGATCGGAGCTTGTCCTCGTACCTGTCAGCGACGTCACACCGCAGCGATGGATTGGAATTCGGCCCGATGCGGGAGCTCGAACCAATTCATGTACCTATACCGGTCTCCTCCTCCCAACCTATCCGGCCCAGCCAGGTAAGGCAAGTCCATGTAGATGCAGATACAGGGTGTGGTACCTAATTATACCAGTCTCCATATACTGTGCTTGGCTCTGCGGTGTCGCTGTTGCTGACGTCCGACCCGTGGTGGCGGCCTGTCGTCTTTTCAATTTATGCCGCCTTCTTGACTTGGCCTACTGCGGGCCATGGGGGTGTTTAATTCATCTGCCGCGGGAGACGCAGGAGTGCTATACAGGGATTGTTGGATTATTGGATGGATGTATGTATGTGTGTGTGTGTGTGTGCATGTATATGCTATGCTACTGTATGCTGTAGAAATTGATGTAGTGGCATGTTCCCAATAAAGACCTTATGACCGAGTGACATCGTTTGTTCTTTTTTTTTTCTCTTCTTTTTTCTTTTTGGAAAGTGCCCTGGTTGCTGTCTCATATTTTTTTACAGCAGTTTTCTTTGTAGGAAGTAGGTCTAGGCTTTGTTTTGGTGAGTCCAGGCCGTTCTATGGGTTGATTAGATTGACACTGCGAGTAGGTAAGTCGAGTGTTATATTACATCCACCGATTTTGATTCTTTCACTGGTCATGAGCGACTCACGTGAAGGAAAAAGAAACACCAGACAAAACAAAACCCGAGCAAAAAGAACGAGCAAGCGGATCCAGGCCATGATCTCCAGCCAAGCCGCAATAAACCGAAGACTCCCAAAATGAGTCAGTTGCATACCGTGAAGGACCAGGGTTGTACTTCCATGCATTGTGCAACCAAGGCACCCAACCTGGAATCCCTGAACCAAAACTGTAAGCCTCGTCATACCGGGTCGAAAAACACACGAAAAGAGAAAGAGACAGAACAAGTATGACTCGGAGTTCATTTCAGCTAAACACTCTTCTGAAATAGGTATACACCACCCGCCGTAGTATTCCGATTCGGGCGCCCTGCGAGAGCCCAGCAAGCTCTGACAATTACGTGAACCCCGTACCATATCCAACTGTATGTAGTAATGACAATTCCTGCTCGCCCCATAGGCCCATGCCTCGTTGCTCGATGCAGTCCCCCGAATGGGCGATGATACAGCAGACCGCGAGACATAAAACAAGGATCTTGTCACCTCTCGACAATATCTACTCTTGTCGTGTAGCTTTTGGGAAGGCTAGACTTTGACTCTGGTATTCTGCATCACGTCAACCAGGAAGAAACGTAACTACAAAGCTGGAGATCGCGGATCGCTACCATTTTCTACATACTTGGCGTGCATGTCGGACTAATTACTTCATCAAAGACCGATCCTGCCTGCAACCATGATCGGATCGTCTCAGTTCGTATCCATGAAGAAAAAGCAGGTACCATGTGTATCCTCGCATGAAGAATCGTAGGCATGACCATGGAAGAATTAGGGAGGAAGGGAAAGGGACTGGCAGCGGACCGAGGTATAGGTATTGAACAACGCATCACTCATTTGATATACCATCATGATCCAAGAACCCGATGCACAATGCACGACTGCAGGATTCAACGATCGCCAGACACTCAGGAAAGAGCCGTATGTTCAGTTCCTCGTATCCGGGTAACATGGCAGTGTAGATCTCTCGATGGGGTCCGGTCACCAGTTAACCTTGCTTTGGTCTAGATGGGGTTCATGACGGTAACAACACACCGAGGTTGGAAGACTATCACCGAAAAACATATGAACAGAGGGAGTATGTCTGTTCTTTACTTTTTCTATTTTTCCCTCTCTTTGGGGCTGTACGGTGTTGTTCCTCGGCATATCGGGTGAACCCTCGTGAGCAATGGCGAACCCTGACGGTCCCGAAGAGAGGCACGGATCGCTGCGAAAACTGTATGAATGAATGTGATAGTATTTTGGTGCTGCATGCTGGTTTCAGTTACTGGTGTGTATTTTGCATGGCTTCCTTTTCGATGATAGTAGGAAGTTCATTTCGTTTTGCCCTAGCCAGCTGACATGACCGGGGTTGATATGTACGCAACTGGTACGGATGAACCTCGTTGTACTTGTATCTATAGACCCTTCGGATGCCTTGAACAAAGCACCATGAGTGGTGTCTCGTATTTGCCTACAGTGAATCTCGTAGATGGAGGAGTATAGTTCCAGCTGCTTGTCCACGGGAGCTCATGTCTAAAGTAGAGCAGGATATTGGCAAGGTGAGACATTATCAATCCTTTCGCTTTCATTGTAACCGAAAGGTTCTATGTATGGGTCCATGTTTTTACATAGGCAAACCAGAATCATCAATTTTTTTTCTTTACCATCGTCGATGAATACGGAATCGAGACATTTAGAACTCTGACTCGTCGTCACCGGAGATGATAACGTTGTTGATCTAATTGAAGGTTAGTTTAAGACAAATCAAGAAAGAAATGGAAGCCATACCTTAAGAACCATACGGCAAAGCTGGGTGGCAAGCAGAAGCTGCTGGCGCTTGCCGATCAGGGGGTCAATGGCGAAGTGCTCGCGCATGTCTGGGAAAAGGTTAGTACATGAATATCAATAAATACCCAAAACAGTTCAGCTTACCATTGGTACCGGTCTGCATGCAGTCAACACCGAGGCGGGTGTTCTTCTCCTTAACTTGACGAGACTTAATAGCAGCAAGGGTCTCAATAGGGCTGAGACCAGAGTTCTCGGCAAGGGCAAGAGGGATGGCATCAAGCGCATCAGCGAAGGCGCGCATGGCATATTGCTCAATGCCAGGGCTCTTGACAGCGGCATCCTCAACAGCGAGAGAGCAAGCAATCTCAGCAGCACCACCACCGTAGACAACACGGTTGTCACGGACTAGGTTGCGGACGACACACAGAGCATCGTGTAGTGACCGCTTGGCCTCATCAATGATCTAGTTGTTATTAGCGATTGATAGATCTCTTTCCTCATCGCAGGCCAACTTACCATCTTGTTACTTCCACGAATGAAAACGGTCACAGCACGGCTGTTGGCGCACTCCTCGATAACCAGCATCTTCTCTCTTGTGGTACCGAAGCTCATCTCACGGACCTTACCGGCGGAACCGAGCTTGTCGGCGGTCAAATCCTCGAAGCGGGGCACAATGCGGCCGTTTGTGGCAATGGCAATCAGCTCAATCTCAGGTCCACCGACCCAGCGGACGGCAGGAAGCTCGTTCTGGAGCAGAAGGTGGTTGGCCTCGTCATCGAAACCCCACTGACAGATAACAAGGTTGGCACCAGAGTCCTTCAGCTTCTGAATCATCTCTGTGAACTTCTCCTTCTCGTAATCCTGCAACTTCTTGAACTCCTCGACGGATGTGATGTCAAGTTTGTGTTTAGTCTTGGGCTTAGGGGGCTCGAAGGGACAGGTGAGGATAGCCAGCTTGGCATCCCGAACCTCATCGGGCATCTGGGGGTGAGAGAAGTCCTTGTCCACAATAACACCCTTGACAAGCAGAGAGTCCTCGAGAGCTCCACCGACCTTGCCGTCGACCTTGATCAACTCGAAGTCGACATCCTTGCGCTCAAGGTCGGCAACGGAAAGCACAGCATCAATGGCGATATTGGCGAATTGGTCGTGAGATTTAGAAACACTGCGAACCTTGTCAGCATCAAGCTTTTGTTCCCATATCCACGATTCCATACATCTTGCTACCGAGACTGGTCTTGGCCACTTGGAGGAGGTTGGAGGTATCGTCTTTGCTGAAAGGAATTTCGTCACTGATCTTGTCGAGTTCGGCAACAGCGATCTCGCAGGCCTGGTCGTATCCATCGGCAATACGGATGGGATGGATGCCCTTGTCAATGAGGTCGGAGGCTTGCTCTAGCATGGCTGCTGCGAGCACCACAACACCGGTTGTACCATCACCAATCTCCTCATCCTGGGACTTCGAAAGCTCAACTAGCAGCTTAGCAACGTTGTTTGTGATCTCCATCTATTGACATCTCACGCATTAGTTTCCTGAATTGAGAATTTGAACCTCGCGGAGGAAAAGGAGTTCGGAGTCGCACCTGGCCGAGAATGGTTGCGCCATCGTTGGTAACGGTGATATCGCCGTCGGCGGAGATCAGAATCTTGTCGAGACCACGGGGACCCTATCAATGAGAGTCAGAAGTCGTTCCGTCATCTGTTGTCGAGTGCCATACCAGAGAAGTCTTGACGATGCTGGCCACTGTCTTAGCGGCAACAATGTGTGACTTGACAGCCTCGGTGCCGTGCTGTCTCTTCTTCTTTCCCTGGCTGTTTTATCAGATCTCTGTCAGCCCTGGATATCCAAATGACCCTCATGGTATAATAAGCGGAAAAATCGGCGTAGCGGTGAACGTACTCCCGAACGACGATGAATGGCCGTCCCTGTTCGTCCTTCAAGACTTGGGCTACCCCTGAGTGTCAGCAACCGGATTTGAGTTATATCAGGCTGGTATTTCGGTAGATAGTCACCTTGAGACATATCAAGCTCTGTTTAAGACCAAAATGGAAATAGTTAGCCATAGCACATTTCAAGAATGAGGGGTATGGGGGTGTGCTTCTTACGCATTGCCATATTGACGGTGGGCTGCCACCTGGCAGGGTATAAAGATTTGAAAGAGAGAGAGCTCCGAAGAGAAAAAGGAATCAAGAGTGAGCGAGAAACACAAAACACAGCTTGAATGAAATCCGAGGGGTTGAAGCTTCCCGAAATGCACTTTCGACAAATGAAATTCTGACTACCCGAAGCGGACTAGCGTCTCTTGTCCGCCTTCACGCGTTCTGAACCCCATGCTTTTGCTATGCGACTATCTTTATACTGTCAGTTTTACTGCCACAATTGAGGCGTTGACCTCGCATCGCCAATCTGTTCTCACGACTTTCAAACCTCATCTCCCCATTCAGACCAATCATGCCTCGTAAGCGAGCCCATTGTTGATCTGTCGCACGCGCGCTAGAGCTTCGTTGTTGACTTTTGGATTGTCTAGCTCCCGTGGAGGATATGTCAGACGAGGAGTCTGGCGATATCCCTTTCAGGGATGCGCCTGAGGCTCCAGCAAATGACAACGCCGACGACGACCAAGCCGACGAGGACGAAGACGACGACGAAGAGGAGGAGGGAGTGTGAGTGGCGCATTCCTGCGCAATCTCGGAGGATTATAGCTGACAAGGAACAGGTACATCGTCGAGAATATCGTCGAGCACGACTGGCTGGATGATGTATGTCAACAACACAAGCTTCCTTTTCCGTCCGACAAGCTGACCCGCAATTCTTAGGGCACTCTCAAGCTTCTAGTCAAATGGAAGGGCTACGAAGACCCGTCAGATCGCACATGGGAGGAAGAAGAAGGCCTCCAGTATGTGTACAAGCAAATTGGGCTCTGAGGCCTGAAACCTGCTTTCGCGCTTTTACTGACAAACGATCTAGAGAGGGAGCGGGTGACATTCTTGCGGCCTACTACAAGAAGGTGGGTGGAAGGCCAGAATTACCAGCACCAAAGGCCAAGCCGGGCCGTAAACGTAAGTCCATGGCGGATTCCAAGAGCGCCACACCTACCGCAAGCTCCTCCGCAGCTGCCGAGCCCAAGCGACAGCGTCGCAAGTCACAGAAGGCCACCAAGGAAGTGGAGGCGGAGGCTGAGGAGAACGGTACCGACTGGGTGCCGAAGGGAAAGAGCTGGGACAAGGATGTCCAAGAAGTTGACA
Organism: Penicillium antarcticum; assembly: GCF_028974205.1. Lineage (NCBI taxonomy): Eukaryota > Fungi > Ascomycota > Eurotiomycetes > Eurotiales > Aspergillaceae > Penicillium > Penicillium antarcticum. The sequence continues at coordinate 1,086,883 of NW_026695300.1, read as the reverse complement.
CAATTGTTCGCGACCCCGACAGCAATGGCCTATACGCTTGGCTCGTCTTCACCAACGGACGCAAGTCGAGGGTGACCATTGAGGCTTGCTATGAGAAGTGTCCAATGAAGGTAAGCTAGCCTTGACTGCGCACCTCAAGAGATTTGACGATGCTAATTGCCAATCAGATGCTCAAATTTTATGAATCGCATCTGTGAGTCCAGCCCATCCCCACGAAATCCCTGACGCATGCTAACCTCCCTTGCAGTGTTTTCAAGGACGGTTAAAACTTTCTTTTCTATGAAATTTCGGGGAAAAGGTGAAATACCCGTGATCAATGCCCTCTACGGATTTAGCCAAAGCAACTTTGCATATGGCACAATACCCTCTTCGCATTCGTCCTTTTTGTTGACTTCAAGCCTTTTCTGTTTCTCTTCGTTCTCGGGTCTTCATAATTGGTGTAATCTGGTTCATTTCGTCTCCTAACAGCCGGCTATCTCATGTGCATTAAATTTGCAGTTCCTTCCAAGTTTCCTTTCCTTGTGATTCCCATTCATGCGCCTGATAAAAACAAAACCTCCCATGGATATCACTAAATGAGACCTGTCTCCCGCGCCATTCTGTAGTACTCCCACCGCTCCTTGACGAATTCAGCACCGTGCTTCATCAAGGCTCGTTCCACTTTCGCCCTTTCTTCGGCCTGTAGACATCGATCATCATCTGCTGTCCACACCCCAGGTACATTTTCAGGGATCCCGTTCCCAGCAGTGAGCTGGTGTAGAACTTTGTCGGCCATGTCGGGAACCATGCTTGTGCAGCGCAACGCGTCGAAAACGTGATTCTCATCAACGCCCCGACTGAGCCGTTCATCGATCCAGGTGTCCACGTCTGGTCCGTCACTTGCGTCGTCGTCTATAATTTCTGGGCTTGGGCTTGCTGGGAAGAATGGCAGCTCTAAGAACACGGCATCCACTGGGTCTCTGAAGGGATCTTCGACTGGAGGTCTGTTCTTGTTCAGCTGGTTCTTAAATCGACCTGACTGGGCAAAGGCATTGTCTCCTCTCGGACGGGAAATGGGGACTGGCCTCTCTTCTCTTAAATTGGAGACGGGGGTCAATTGTTCTTTTCTTGGCTGAGAAATGGAAGCTGGCTGTTGTAATGTATTGACCGGCTTTTGTATCGATGGCTGTGTTGTGTTGACTAGTTGTTGTGAGGTATTGAAGGGCGGTGGTGGGAATGCAAGATCCCCACGACGAGTTTCTGTGAAAGGACTTGGGACCTGGAATGGGGTGGGGTCTCCATAAATCCCGTGTGCCTTTGCTGTTGGAGATGGGGCGATAGGGTCTTTGGATAGGGGTTTAGACGCTGGGTTTGGTGCCATATTCGACAGTTTTGGCCGATTAGAGGATATCAAACGCGGTACGGGCTGAGCAGAGCTAGAAGCTGTATCAACTGCTCTCCTCTTTGAGGGTGAATCTCCGGACTGGGGATTCTCGACTGGGTTTAAGTTTGAATCTCGCTTTCGCTTTGAGCCAGATGGAGCATCTTTCATAAACTCCGGGCGTAGTTCAGGAACTCCACCTCCAGGACGGGGTTTGCCACGCAGCTGCTTCACGTATCGAGTACGCCACGATTGCCATGTATGATTAGGGTGCTGAGGCTCGAATATTAGCGTTTTTTGTCTTACTTTCTTGAAAGGAAAGTGAAGGGTCCACCATACAAGTTCTTCTAGTACCTGGTACAATTTATTACCCATAAGAGGAGATCCAGGTTCTTCTTTCTGAATGTGGGCAATCCAGTCAAACAGAATTTGGTCATCTTGCAAGGTGAAGGATTGCCTGGTTCCTTTGGTAGCAATGTGAGTTGCCCCAGTTGGACGAGGTCTGATTCCCACAGCTCGGTGGGTTTCAAGATCTTCAAGTTTGCCATTTTGAATGGACCGTTCAACATATCGATAGGAGTATCTACCATCTGTTAGTATGTTTTCCCATCCGAGTAAGGGCAGAAAAGCTCACGTATCAGTAGGGATGCCTTTCTTTGCATGATCAACCAGCTTCACGTCGGCATCCTTTTCCATCAGTACAACGGTGCCACCATGTTTCTACCCCAGTCAACTTCCCGATTTATCAAATAGGTGAAGTGCTAACAAACCGCTATCAATTCCTTGAACCTGAGCCTTTGGGGGACAGTCTGGGACAACCAAAACCGTGCCCCTTTAAACAGGCTGTCTTTTGTTCCATGATCACCAGGAGACGCCATATCTAGTGATTCTACCCCTGGAGGGATGTTGTCAGTGTCTTTGACCTCTGAACGCGATATCACGCGTCAACATGTCACAAGTATCATAATTCGCGTCCAAAAAGACTGCATAGGACGTCAGCCTTTCATAAACTCCGAAGAGAAGCCCAGAGCAAACCGGTAGATTCACTGAGATAGGTTGGCGTTGAAAGTTGAGTTTAAAATGGAAATGACGGTCACGTGGTGTACACACAACCGACTCGGCGCTTGACGGACCACGCATCAAGGGTATCCCAAAGGAGCATTGAGATTTTGCGAGACAATGTACGAGTGACCTGTAACCAAGAAAAATAAAATGGGTGCTCTCAGGACGGTCGGTCTGGTTATTTTGGGAATCTCAGCGCTCACTTTTATCGCTCTGTTTGGCAGGCTCCCGGCCTTCAGGTAAGGAATGTGCCAAAGAGTTCCCAACACGCGCTAATTAATTCAGAAAAACACCGGTCGCCTTTTTCCATCGGCTTCTGTGGGTGCATATTCCCAATGGAATCGCTGTTGTTGATGACCGCCGGTTCGGCGGACGGATAGTGCAGTGCTGGACTCGATCCGGCAGCTATGTATTGAAGGAGAATCATCCCTTGGTTTTGGTATGTCTCCAAACAGTGTGTATCGGCCTATACTGACCTACTACATAGATATTCTTTGTGGGACTACTTGTGATCGGCGAAGGGATATTCGTCCCAGCAGCATGGCCTCGACTGTCAAGCTCCCATAAACTTTGGGTCCCCGGTGCTGTCGTGTTGCCATATGTTCTACTCTACAAATGTGTAATGACGAAGTCTTTTATTACACCTGAAAATCATGAAAAAGAAATGAAACGGTACCCATACGACCGGGTCCTCTTCCATCCAGGACATCGCTGCACCACCTGTGACTTCCTCAAGCCAGCGCGCAGCAAGCACTGCAGTTTCTGCAATGCCTGTGTCTCAAGACACGATCACCACTGTGTATGGCTTATGAACTGCGTTGGAGCCGACAACTGCGTTTACTTCATCTCACTGCTGTTGTCACTCTCTGCCATGCTGGTCTACGGATCTTATCTTGGTTATTCCTTGCTCTCTGAGACTCTCGAAGAACTAGTCCCGCCAGATATGAAGGCCGCCATGTCAGGATGGTCGATGTACTTCAATATTTGGGGCATTGTGATTGCTACCGATCCCCGGATTGGGGCTGTTTTCCTCTTGATGCTCATGACTGCCCCGCTGGCGGCTGCTTTCCTGGCTTACCATGTATACTTGATCTGGGCTGGTACGACTACAAATGAGACATCCAAGTGGTCATACTGGAAGGATGATGTCGAGGATGGATTTGTCTTCAAGACAAAGCGAAGCTTGATCTTTGAGAACCCCCTTCCTTTGTCTCTCCATGACCAAGCCTGGCCTGTCCACACTGATCAGATTCTTGTCAATGACGATGATCCTCCAACGGAGGGATGCTTATTGGCATCTGACTCCAATCGCATCGTTCGTCGCCCTGGTCATGAGATGCCACCTGACCCACGATGGAAACGACTTGATAGTATGAGAGATCTTGACAATATCTATGACCTGGGCTTCTGGGATAATCTCCGCGATGTGATAGGTTTGTCTGTCCGACGACCGAAGAATGTGCATAGATAGGTGGTCGCTGGCTAGCTTGGATAGATGTGAATTCAAACTTGCTTGGCTTATTTGACTATAGTCCCCACACTCGCGGATTTTTACCCAAATTGTGCCATCCACCGCGTCTATATTTAGCCGTCGAAAGTTGACATCGAATGATGTCGTGAAATGAGTCATTTGAGGGCGAATCAATCCCCGCGCCCGTCGTCGCGCATACAATCGGCTTAAAATGGATACGAGAAATCACCAGCTTCCCGATATCGGGCTGATTGATTGACCCTTATAGTCTTGATGGAGACCCAGCCTATTGGGATTCATGAAGTCATTTTCCAGAATTGACAGCTTACAACCTTGAACTATTCACAATATGCTGCCGACACTCAGAATTGCCGATTTGAACGATGCCCCATCCCCCCAGCGAATCTTCATCGTTGGAGGAGGTATCGTTGGCGCAGCCCTCGCCTTCCATCTGTCGCAAAATAAAAAAGGGCATCAAATCGTTCTCATCGATAAATGCTTAGAAAAGCGTCTTGGATCTACGGGTCATGCCCCAGGCTTTGTTGGCCAGCTCAACGAATCGTCCGTTTTGACTCGACTTGCCAAAGATACCGTTTCAGAGTATCTCACTATCCCCGGTGGTTTCAACACCGTCGGCGGCTTGGAACTTTCATCAGCACCATCAGGCATGGAAACATTACACCGCCGTCTCGAGCTAGCACAAGCTGCTGGCCTACCCGCTGAGATCATCAACCCAGAAACGGCGGCGTCCCTTGCTCCGGACTTTATTGACGCCGAGACTGTGAAGCTTGGCTTGCATTTCTCTTCCGATGGAACGGCCAACGCGCAAGTCATTACCTCTTACTACTTTGATCAAGCGCGAAGCCGAGGTGTGGATTTTGTTGAGGCTTCTGTTACTGGTTTCTCCACCACAAATACCAGGGATGGAAACGTTGCACAGATAGCAGCTATCCACACCGCAGAAGGCGACATTGACTTGCAAGGCAGCACTGTCATTCTTGCCACTGGTATTTGGACTTCGTTATTGACAGGCACTGCCATTGGCGATAAAGCTTCCATCACAGAACTTCCGATTCCTATTGTTCCAGTCGCACATCCTTACACCTTTACTCTATCTCGACCTCACCGCACTGGAACACCATATCCATTCGTCCGCTGGCTCGATCATCATGTATATGCCAGAGACCACGGAGATCGCGACGGACTGGGCAGTTACGATCACGCTCCGCTGCAGTTGGATCCTGTCGATACGGCCATTGGAGCTTGGCCCTCCAGCTTCGACAAAGTTCTTTCTGAAGCAACTTCATACTTGAAAAACGGTGATCAATTCCAAGCTAAAGGATGCAATGCCGAGTCGGATGCCTGGGAAGCGAAAAGACCGTTCAATGGTATCTTCTCGGTGACTCCTGACAACCTCCCACTTGCGGGGCAGGTGACTGGTGTTACCAATTTGTGGATGGCTGCTGCCATCTGGGTTACTACTGCTGCTGGCACCGCGAAGCTTGTGTCACGGAAGATACTGGGTGAGGTTGAGAGCTCTGCTACCTCGGAAGATGAGCGGCTCCTGGAAGCATTGAGTCCTGCTCGTTTCCAAGGGGTTGGAGCGGATACTCTGGCTAGTCAGGCATTGGGGAAGTATAATGATATTTACAATAGAGACACTCAGGGTCATTAAAATGACTACTTTAAATCGGGTGGAAAGATGCTGCTACGGAGAGATGTACAGGAGGTGTCATACGTCCTTTCACTTTGGCACTCCTCCAGTTTAAATAACTACAACCTGAAATATTCAAACATTGAGCAGAAAAAGTGTCCAAAAACAGATGAAAAAGGAGATAAAACAGTACACTCGCTTCAAGGGTATGTAGATAACATCCAATTCTGCATAGCACTGTAAACAGTCTTGTGACCCCTCGTGTATGTATAGACCGAAAGGGCACCTTCAGTTACCGTCTCCAAATTTAAGGCCAATGTTCTTTTTGAATTGAATTCATGCTAAACTAGTAATGACTAAGTCTTTATTTTTCGGCTTGTTAAATAGTTCTGCTCATCAAGCCTTTGCTAGGCATCCAACATGCTTGGTGGATTTTTGCGCACAGATTGAGTTTGAAGTGCCTTGAAGCTGATCAAGATATACCTCAATAGTAACAGATATTTACAGCAAGCTATGTTATCTGTGCATATTTTGAGACAAGGTATATAAGCACCAGGTGATCCGGATATTGTAGCTCCTTGTCATGTCATGTCATTCAGGTCCACCCATCATATATAGCTCCAGCTCCACTTGGTCAACATCATGATCTTAAGCCTTTCAGCAACAAACTGGGAAGCTTCTCGGTTTTTCATTCTCACCTGCATATAACAGCCGGCTAATATTGATAATGCGGGGAGAGCTTACGTCATGAGTATATCCTTGTAAAGGGCCAAGTGGAGACAGAACTACAGTCATGATTGCATATGTTCAGGAGCAACACGTAACAAATCGGCCAACCTTAATGTAGATCAGGCCATCCCCGCGCGGAATGCTGGGGTAAACTTCGCTATAAATAACGCTCCTTTCAACTTGCCTCCTTCCCCTCTTTCCTCCTTCATCTCTCCATTCCAACCATGACACGAGGATTCGCAACCATTACCCCTCAGTGTGAGGAGGTCTTTGACCAGGTCAAAGAGACTGACACTCTTGACTGGGTCACCTACAAAGCTTCCGCCCACGACAAAAAGATCGACGTCGCCAACTCTGGCAAATCCAAGGACTACGCAGACTTCATCTCTAACTTCCCAGAGAACGAATGTCTCTACTCTGTCTATGACTTCCAGTACGACTCCCCAACTGGCGGAGAAAAGCGTCACAAACTGGTTTTCATCACCTGGTATGTTATCTCGTATGACTCTGACCCCGCCTGGGTTGGTCGCGTGATGTCGATGCAGCTTGCTAATTGCTCAATCTCTCACCCCAGGGTTCCTGAACAGGCGGGTATCCATGACAAGACCTATTACACAACAAACAAAGATCATCTTTACCGCGCGTTTGAGGGCATCAGTCTCCATGTGCAGGCACATACCCCGGCGGAATTAGCTCATGCTACCAGTATGTACCCATGTATCCGTAAAGGATTCTATTGCTTGCACCAGTACACCAGGCTTACTGTATTCTTTCTCTTTCTAGTCCTGAGCCAGTTCAAGGTTCTCTGAAAGGCTTCTGAACCTTTCATCGTTATCGCGAAGAGAGCGAATGATCTAGTTTGCAATGAGGGCAATTAGGTAGCATTATTCAAATCAAGTGTGCCGTTTGCCAGCCTTACACAGACGTTCTTTTTCTTCGCCAGTCCTCCCAATAACCCCAGTGCATCCTTCTACCTAGTACATCGATGCACTGCTGTCAGGTGGTTTGTATAGAAACAGGCACTAACCCAAAAGAGCTTACTGCATCTTGTGGGCCTTGCAGTATTGATCACCTCTAGCCAGAGCAACAGGGCAACAATGTGTCTGTCAAGACCGAAATTGACCTCTCGATATCTCTGCCATTGTCATTCTTTGATCTCTACACTGAAGGAAGGGGCTCGTTGAAATTAAACACCGCCTTTGATTCTGCCAGAGCGGCGAGAAGATAAACTATTCTGCCATCTCCAACCTTTTGTCGACCAAATGTCTAGATTGGATGGCAAAGTGATTGATTCATTCGAGCGTTGCTGGTGTTTGATGGACAGAAATCCTAAAACCTGCAATTGGGTGGCATGCTCATCTTGTATTAAATCGCTTTTGTTTTCAAGAGGCGTAAAAAACATTCAAACCGTTGAAGATAACTATGGTACGCTAGTCACATGGCCGATTAAATTTGGTAATCATAATCTCTTCTTGTATTTTCCCAAACCTCAAAGTGTATTGCTTGTTGACGGAGGGTCGGGCGGGCGTGTTCGTGCGGGCGGAAAATTTGTCTCCCCACACCTCCAAATCTTTGACCTCTCATCCCACCCCGCTTGGTATTTTGGCTACGCTCTGATCTTTCACTATGGCGGACCCGAAGCCATTGTGCACACCTGCCGAGCTGATGCTCAAGGTGATCCTCGCGGGGACCCTCAGCCACTATGAGACCAAGGGCATGATCGACGACAAACGCCTCGAGCACATGCTTGCCGCTGGAAAACAGATCCTCTACAAGACACATCAAGAGAGCGATGTTCGGTAAGTGATCTCTAGTCCCAGCCTGGTTACTCTGTATGCTAATGCTGGGCGATCACAGTCACAATCTCGGCATGTCGCCAGACATCTGGCAAGGCCTCACCAACGTTCTCACGAAAGCGATCCCAGTCCTCGAGTCCCAGTCTTTCGCATGGAAGAGTCCGGCAGCGAGCTACGAACATTCATCCTCCAACCTCATCGCATACAACTATCTCTCGCTAGTCAAGGACATCGAGCGCCTCAATGATCTCTGCACGATTGCCCGCAACCTTCTTGCCACAACAAAGAAAGCGCAGAATCTTGCCGCGGAAACTGGCTTCGATCAGAGAATTCTAGCGCTCATCGACACCTGCGTGCGCGTAACTGCCAGAGGCTTCGACGGCGAGACAAATGCGCGCAACGAGGAGCGATGGCAGAAAGTGGTCAACCTCTACAAGCGTCTATTGATTACATGCCTCCAGTACCTCCACAACTTCATCATGCATAACGAGCATCGCAAGATGGTTCTTTGGTTGGATCTCTTTGGATACCATTCGACTGCCGATACAAACATCATCAAGCCCAAGGAACCGCTGGACGATGCCAGTCCCAGAGAAGGAGTGGCGCCTATTGTGCAGGTTGGAGAGCGCGTTATCAACCCTCCTATCCGTGCGCTTTACGACCAGACCGCGGAAGACTTGCTGTTGGAGACCATTGCCAAGTTCCCCCGGGAGCCTGCTACCATCAAGGAAGAGGCCGCTATGTTGCTTCTCGCGAACATCAAGGATCACATGGAGAGAATCCTCGGACGGGATTTGAGCGCCATTCAAGAGATGGGCCGGGACCCAGATCAGGTCAAGGATATTCGGGCGGCTCTGACCGCGATACTTGGAGCGAAGGTGGATGGTTGGTCAGATCTTCAAGAGCGAGCTCGTGAGATTCCACCTGCGCTTCCCGAAGATGAGAATGAAGAACACGAAGAAGAAGAAGAAGAAGAAGTAGAGGAGGAACATGAAGAGCACGAGGATGATGAAGACGAGGAAGAGGAGGAGGATCACGACGTCACTAAGAAGAAGACCATTCTAACTATTGATCGCAGTCTAACGGCTGGTTTCCCTCGTCTTTGTTGGGCAGATCTCCCTGAAATCAACGATTTTGGGGCAGTGGATGCACCAGTGACTGACGAGGACACTAGCATGCCCCGGTCAGCTCAGTCTGCTGCCGAGACCCTTCAAGAGGCTAAAGATGAGCTCATGGCTCGTCTCCAGGAGCCATCACATATCGATGGCGACGAAGAGCACGAGTATGACCATGGGGATGCACACACAGTTGGCGACGATGACTCGCGCAGCCTGGAGGCCATGGCTGACGGTAGCGTTGATGGCGATGATGTGGATGACGTGGACGATGATGGCGCAGATGGGGATGGTGATGAGGAAGACGACGAAGATGATGAATACCGTGGCCGCCCTGGTGATCAACAACGTGGTCTTCTGACGGACATCCCTCTCGTCCTTGGACCCGCCGAGATCGAAGCCTTGCCCATGATCGTTCAGGCCGGCATCGTTGACAGCTTTGGACTCAAAGGTGGTGAACGCAATGGAACAAGAAATATGCAAGCCCTGAGATGCCACATTCTGCTCACCCAAGAGACTGGGCGCAATCTGCTCCGTGAACTTCTGATCTTCATCGCCGCTTGGGATCTTCCGGATGACGAGCTCTACTTTAAGATGATGGTCCAGATCATGGAAGCTGTGCTCAAGAACGGCCTCATGTCCCACGCCTACTCCGACTTTGGCCAGCCTAAGGATATTATTTCCCCGGCACAGGCTGTGGTGATCAAGATTCTCACCCACATCTTCCGTGCGAAGTATTCCCCTGCTTCTGTGACAGGATCAGCCCAACCCAACATTCCCCGCAACCCATCGTCGCTCAACCGAGTTGACATTCTGACCGTCCGATACATCTTTACCATCTTCCGTGGTAACATTATTCCCGAAACCTGCGCATTGATCTACCTTCAAGGCCAGATCCGCGCCGAGCGTGCTCTACCAGAGGACTTCCCGCTCAACCTGTGGGACATGGAGCGGGTGTACGAGGGTGTCTACCAGTTTTTAGAATTCTTTGCTGTCCTGACGGAGAACAACGACTGGAAGAACCTGCTCGTCAAATGGGAGATTGTCTACGACCTGGTGACCTTGATCAAGGAGTTGGAAGCCAGCATCCCCAAGGGCCAGTTAAGCCAGCTGTCCTTCGGTTCAGTTCCCCCACCCCCTCCACCCCGCAACGATCCTACAAGTGATGTCCTTCCTGCCCCTGTCGCAGTCGAGCGTCCTTACGACCCAAGCGACCCCGACCCCATTGACAACGGCTGTGGCAGCGTCGACTCCCGTCCCGAGTCTCCACCCATCACCGAAGACCCTTCTGAATTCGAGTGGCGCAATCTCAAGAAACTGGTCGTGCTGGTCCTTTCATCGCTTGTATGGAAGTGTCCCGAAGTCCAAGAACAAATTCGCCGCTATGGCGGTGTCGAGGCAATCCTCTGCTGCACAGCCTTTGACGCTCACAACCCCTATATCAAGGAACACGCCGTGATGTGCCTCAAGTTCTTGCTAGAAGGCAACCGTGAAAACCAGCGTCTTGTCGAGGAACTTGAGGCTCGTGAGGTCGTCAAGGATGACGGCGGTGTCCTCGAGAGAAGTGGATACGAGGCCATGATTAACCAAGCGGGCAAGTTGGCTATTCGTCAGAAGGATCGCGTCACCGAACTGTGATGATCATTCAATTATGTTTTGATGAAAGCACTGTATTGGATATCGTACTAGAGATGGCAGCTTCCCGGAAAAACTAGGCAGCTTTACTGAATGATTACATGAATTCTTAGCCGAGCAATTGACAAGGCTTGTTTACATTTCGCTTAATTATCGTCTACACTACTCTGAATACGAGGTGCTTGGTATTTGTACTTGTATTGCAATATGAGTCTGACTACCTACTTCCATTTGCTTGGGTTACAGGTTTTAGACCAGGTGGCCCTCATTTTGGGTTATGATCTGATGAATTACTTTGCTCGGCTAGAATCTATATCTCATCATCTATATTCCAAAGGAACGCGCTTGTTGCTAGATTAGTCTAGCAATGAAAGATCAAGTCGTGTTCAGAATACAGTTCCGCTCGGACATCCTTGCGATTGATAGTATTCCTGACAAATTTCACGTTCTTTATCCGCCAGCATGTCTGCAGATAGCTGCACTGAGCAACGGTCGTCCAGGGACTTGTCGCCGCATATCTTCCCATTTCCTCCTCCACCCACCCACACCATCCATCACACAGGTGGTCGGAGTACCTTCTGTCGTAGATATCTCACCAAGAAGACCAGCTATAACTGCTTGCTGCTTCGGATTGTGAGACGCAGCACAGGCAGCAATCAGGCAAGGCGTCACATAGCAGGCTCCTAGCGGCATATATCGATCTGGTATCTGGCTTACAGCAATGCTTTCCTCGACGAGCATGTCATTTTCAGAAAGCAAATTTGTGTCGAGCGAGGAGGACTCTTGAAGAACCGTATTAACCATCAATGCCAGCGTAAGCACAGTAGCAAGTCGCGTTTGGTTTCCGAGTTGAATCTGGGGAGAGGGTTGATCCGTAGACGGTTCGTTGTTGAAGAAGAGAGACTTTGGTAGGCGATTTAATTTCTCCAAGTCGCTTAGTAGTAAGTTGTAATTGAATTGGAGATCGGAGGAGCGGTGCGCCGGCTCGCGGATCATCTGTATGGTCTCAATTATGCGGCGCAGCTCTAGGCTCGGAAACCTGTCTGGGCTTTTTCTCATTGCTTCAGTATGCAAGTGGCGGTCTTCAGCGGATTTTGGAGCTTCGACTTTTTCGAGCACATTCCACACCCATGGCTCTAGATTTATTCGGGGATTGCCCAAGCTTTCCATGACCTGGGGCTAATTTAGCTGTGACCTCGCATAGTTAGTTCAGGGAGAGCTTCGTACCACGATGCCAGTGAGTGTCAGGAGAGTTTCCAGCTCAAACTTAGACTTCCAATTCCAGTGGGCCGTCATCTGCAATAAATGCAACAAAATCTCTATATGGGATACGCGCGGCCTATTCGTCCGGTTATTTATTAGATCCTGTAGCTAATATTAGTGGTCTGACATATACCCCTTGGCTAGAAATACCGTGTACATCATTGAGCATAGTGAAATATATGGCCGTTGCAATCTCAGCAACCTGTCCATCGAGAGGCATCTTCAAGCAGTCCCGCAGGGCTGTCAGCGCCTTCCCATGCTTGACAAGTGCCTGCACGGGATACTGGTCCAAGTGTAAATTTGAATAAACAGTAGCAAATGTATCTGCTGCTATGTCAAGGGCGTTGTTAGCCCCAATGCGCTTGGGGATAAGATGTAGAAAAGCGCCAAAGCAGTTCGTGTCGTAACGAATATCCCTGACTTCGAGCCTGGATATCAAGTGCCCAGTAATGAGCGTCGTCCGGTTGCTGGAGACTATGCGTAGGGGCTCTAATCCCGTGGCATTTCGGTTAATGAATTTGTATCGTTGTTGGCCAACGCCAAAGCACTTGATCTTGAGCTGTGCGCATCTAGCGCAGACAGGCATTGCCAGATTGCACTGGGTTGGGCCGTCAGCGGTGGCCTTGTGGGTTCACGTCAATGTTTGCTGACCTTCTTCTTTCGCTTGCGACATTCATCGCATGCTCGGCTTGACGGTACTCCTGGCATCGTGAAGGCGAGATGTGGAGGAAAGACTTGCACACCAGGTGTAGATCAGGTGATACAGTAATGCCTTTTGGCCCCCAGAGCCACTTACGTCTCCCCCGCACCCTACTTCCACCTACGTCTACAATTATCCACGATGCCATCAAAATGCACCGTGTCCTTGTGGAAACCCAAGGTATGTGAGAACAACGCCGAAAACGACATTCTGCCATGACTTCTAGCGACAAGCCCCCCTACAAAGCAGACAATACTTAGTTATGAAAGTTCAACTAAATCGCCGTTTATCCTACTTCGTCTATACTCCTTCGGGTCCCAAGTAGTCAGTAATGATACAGGTTGTGTGTAATAGGCAATTTTTGTGGAAGGAAGTAACGAGTCTATCTAGTGTTCGTCTTGCTGGTAAGCAGCCTTGCATTCGGCGTTTAACCGTACGAGATCACGGTAGAAACCCCTCGCCTCATCTCTCTCAGCCTGGGTCATTTCCCCTCCCTTGCTAGGTACGACGTCCACCTATGGGTGGCGAGGTGGTTGCGGAGCTGCTCTGCTACGGACAGGGGTTTCTGCATCGGGCCAGTAATCGATTTTTTGTCGGCAGCTACTGATGGAGCCCACCTACGGTCCGGTGGACGCATCGATCATCATCGGATCCCCGGTTAAGGTAGACGCGCTACACCTGGATATTCTGTACAAAGGTGGGACTATGCATTTTGGTGGAATGGTGGGAAGATTAAGATCAAGAAGACAAAGACTTTCATTTTATCTTATCAAACTGAGTGTATCCTAAAGCAGGTGCGAGCTCATATCATTGCTACTTCCTTGTATGAAAGTGAGTGAATCGGCACTTGGCGCTCTAGGAAGAAGAGTGAACGGGATGTCTCTCAATATATAAAATAGATAGATTCCCAGACGGAAAGTGATAGAAACGTTGACAAGGCGATTATTATCTATTTGAAGCAAGCAGTTGAGAGTATTGTTGGTCATAATAGGGAGAGATTCAACATGAAAACAGAACGTTGCGGAAGGGAGTATTCTTTTCATATGAGCATCTAGCAGATTAAATGGGAAAAAAAAGGATATTTTCGCAATATACCGCAGACCATTAGCTGTTTTCTACATACAAGGCGAAAGCTCCTTCAAAGTAAGCCTCTATAGATAGTCTATAATGTATCATTTACTATCTGTTGAAGGCTGGAATCTGGTAAAATTATATAATTGCTACCTTGAATGAGGGTATTGTTCTCACTCGACGTGATTATCTACTGTCTTTGTGTATGTATCCTTTGATCTTTTTTCAGTGATCTTTCGTGCAATGTATATTTTCTCTTTGTCTCCTTTCTTGTTCAACTGAAAGAACCTGCAGGTTCATTGTCCGAATCCATTCATTGAAGAGCGCTCAACTGTCCGGCCCAAGTATAAGTAGCGGCCCAAGTCGCTGTCCTCGATACACATATCAGCACACTTCGTGCTTCATCGTCTGATACAGCACAATTACCTACAGATACCTATACCTTGGGCATGATCCAATATTTCATTCGTTTCTTTGCATAGTATTGTGCTACCTACCTGTCAGTTTCTCTGTCCCTCCCCCACCTTTGCTAACCATGGCTTCATGTCTAGGAACATATCTGCTGAAGATCAGCACTCTAGTTTTGGGACTAGCAATCATGGTGATCATGATTCTTGTCAAGGAGTGGACCCAGTATCAAGCTGCGCAGTTCTGGCCGAAACTGCCAGTCACTGGCCCTCCAGACCTCGAATCCAGTTTCGCTTTTAGCGCGGAAGCCTGGCGGATGAGGGAGCTAGAGGCATCTTGGTCGCTTTATCCCTTACGCCTTACCCACCTTTCGCAACTACTGAATTTGATGGCCTCAAGCCACTAAGACCGGACGACTCGATGTCTACCTCGACTTACTATTTCCATAGTTAAGGAGGTAGCTTGGACGTTTGAGATCGTTTGGTTACGGTGGGCTAGCCCCAAAACCCTTATCCAATACTTCATCTTTCGAGGCGGCTCACCTTGATGGATTGGAGTGGGTAGGGCCGTCGGCTATGGACTTGCACTTCTTCGCAGTGCTGATGACTAGTAACCCTTTCGGGTGAAGCTAAGCCAAGTCCAAATGCCCTATGATAGGTATCGCCATTGAGATTATACTGATCATAGTTCATGAAAATTATTACTGTCATGATATACGATCTTTACTAACTTGTCATGATGGGCACTGCTAATTGAGAATACCTCTTATGGCTTTGTATTGTATTTTACGACGACACCATCAAAAAATTTGTATTCATTTGCAAAGTCTTTACAAAGAGCATTGTTACTCTTCAGTGCCTACCGAATTGCTACGAGTTACGAATATGACGATCACGACAAATATAATGTGCTAATCAACACTTGATACCTTACAACACTCAGACGCAAAATCAAAAATCAAAAAGCACTCATGCTCTATAATATATAATTCTCTATTCAAGGTTGTTCAATCAATCTCGGCTCTGTCGGCTTCCTTCACTTTTCTTTGTTGCCATTGCTTGCCAACGAACACAACGCTTTTGGTAAACCCCAACCTCATTTCTGGCAGCTATATGAAGTTCCGACCCCCACATATATTCTCAACATACCAGGCCTTCATACTTCCAGTTCACATCCCAGGATCCATTGCAACATCGCAACCATGGCCTTCCTAAATTCAGTCATCAACGAAAGGCAGAGAGATAAATCTATTGCTATTCCTAGTAAACACTCAAGTATTCAAGTGGTGTAAATGAATACCCCAGTATAGCCTAAATCACGTGTTTCAATCGAGTCATCGCCGCCATCTTCTTAGGTCTCACTCATGAAACGTTGATTTGAACATTATCACACTAAATCTGTCATTCGTACATCCATAAAACCCTTTTTGCCATGGAATCTGAACCGCCCTCAGCAATGTGTTCCCTTGAACCTATTGATCTACAGAACGAGGACCAATTCAACGAGATGAGAAGGCAGCGCCTCATTTGTGGATGGGATTCAAACCTACAAACTTTACAAAGTTGGAAAGAAAAAGACAAGATAAAAAGACTATTCTGGATCACGATTCCTCACCCCAGTATTGGAAGCAACACTATCCGCACTGGTCACATCTCACTCGACGCATCATCTGGACTACTTGAACCCGACATCGCACCCGAAAACAGAACGGAACTTTCCATCAGCTCTTTCTTTATTCTACCAGAGTACCGCTCATTAGGGCTTGGGAAGAGAGCAGTGAACTTAGTTGAACAGATGGCTACTACTGAGCGGTTCGGAAACCCAAATTGCCGATTTATTACACTGACAGCGTTGAGTAAACGTTATATCTACAATAAGGCGCCAGAATGGCAAGGTGTCTGGGCGAGACTTGGTCTTTCTCCACCTTCGTTCAGCATCCAAGAGTGGTATGAAAGTCTTGGGTATGTTGCCTGGAAGGAGGAGCCTATTACCGAAGAAAAAGGGATAGATGGGCAGATTATCTTGCTGTGGGAAGCATTCATGAAGAAGGATCTACAATCAAATATTGATATTGTGGTTTGCTGAGTCTTTGTTGCGCTATATGACTATCTTTTTTCCATTGAGTTGTTCGGTCTTCAATGTGTCGAGATCAACATCTTTCAACGTCCGTCCCTAATTTTCCGTAAGCGAAGCAACCACAAGAACTCCGAAAAGTATAGGGCTTACATTGACAGCCACAATATCTTTGTATTCACCCTCCTCTGAGTAAATGTAGACACTAGTTCCGCAGTTACGACAGAATGTATGGTGAAACATCATGGTTCCGAAGAGATACTCCTATTCCTAGCTGTTAGTTATGAGAAGTATTTGATTATGACAAATAGTAAAGCAGAGAGATATGGAGCATGATACGAGCCTTGGCAGCGTCTGCACTATGATGAAAGGTAATGTTGGTCTTTTGAACATAGACCATGATATAACCGTTGATACTGCAGATAGAGCCTGTATCAACTCCAGTATATTAGCATTTGCTCATTGCCTTCCGCAACTCAAAGGCGAGACCTGTACAATTGCAAGTATTGACAACCTGCTCTTCTACAGGAGAAGGGAGCTTTGCCGTGTAGCTGACTTGTCCACAGTGACAGCTGCCCTCGTATGAAATCAAGCTAGCTTGGGCTTCCGACATTATGAAATTGAATAGAACTGCGTTCAAATGATTGAGATGGGTCGACACAAGAGGGGCTATCCGGAGCAATTTGAGGTGCAGCGCGGTTTATATTGCCATGCATATTCCCCTCAATGGACTGCGCCTTTGCGCCGAGATCTTCAAGTCCAAAGCTCTTTCAAATAGGTTGCAGTAATCTTGGTGGCAGTGACTCCACGCTAAAGTGTAACTGTAAATACGAGCTACGGGCTGATGTGGTATACCCAATCACTGTGAAAGCGTCGGAATACCTCGTACATAGATCAGGTGGATGACGCAATGCAACTAGGTCAGGTAGCAGTGCTTCAATTGTCAGCTGATATGCCTTTTTATGTGAATGCATTCGAAATGTACACAAAGTATGGAAATTTTTGGGAATAGTAATTCACTCCATGCTAAGGTAAAATAACCAGGTATGCATCGTCATCTTCATCTCCGCTTCGTTACAAAAGACAAGGACTGGTCCTTGTGTATGCAATTTCGACTTCGCTATCTGTTCAACCGTACATACCATCCCACTCCTCCTCTTCATCTTCTTCAACAAGCTTCTTACGCGCCTCAACCTTCTCCCTCTGCTGCTTCGCGAAATCCACTCGGTCAAGTGGACACGTTCCGCGCAAACGTAACCAAGGCCGCACACATTCCATGTCAAAGCGGTGTGTAGGGTGACAGGGCAGCTGGACGACGAGCGGGTAAGGATCTTCAACGAAGGGGTTATTGCAGATGGGGCAGATATCGGAATCGTTGAGTTTGGCTTTGGGGACACGTTCGAGCACTGTAGAAATTGAACGCGGTTAGCAATGCTGAGATGGACGGGCGGAGGGGACTAGGGAAGCATCTTACTATCGCAGAATTCCTCACTAACGCCCTCAACTTCACGCGGGGGTGTATCAGCCTGCGAAAGAAGCGACTGGATCATAGTGGTCAACAGGTCGTCGCGGTGCTCTGTGATGGTGTTATCGGTGCCTGCTTGCGCCTGGGGGTTCGGCTCGGTGTCTGCATCGCGGCGCATCATCTCAAGCGCTTCGGCAAGAGAGTAGAACGCTGCGCTGATATCTCCTGGTACTGGGACGGCATGGGGTCTGTGGTCTGGGGCGGGTGTGATCTCGGAGAGAGCAGAGAAGAAGGTGGAAAGGTCGGGGCGACGGCGGCGTGGCTGTTGGGCCGTTGAGGGGTCGCTTGTGTTATGTTCAACTGGAATAGAGTCAGCATCGTGGCTTTCGCCTTGCGATGATTAAGAGCTTGTACTTTCGTAGGTCGACATGGTGGGCTGCGGGGGAATCTCAAGCTTTCGGAGCTTGTGTAATGGGAAAGAAGGCGGGGAGAACCCGTCTGTGACAACTGTGAAACTTCCCTGGTTTTCACTTGAGGTTGGGAGATGCAATGAGGGAAGAGGAATTGTAAATTACAGTATTGGGGGAATTGAAGGAATTGGGATGTTCAGGTCCCGAAGGCAGCAGATCGATAACGCGGCCGCCCGCCTGTGATTGGCTCTTCAATGTATAACTTCAACCTTTTTATTAAACAGTTCTCAACCATTTTGACCGTTGTCACTCTTCAATTTATTGCTAGATAACTCCCTCTCGCTCAGCCATTCAATTTAGAACGGCTCCTCTTCAATTCCACTCTGCACTCTATTAGAAGCATGGGGTTGACTTCATAAGTTTGTACCTACCGAGAAGGATAGGTACGATGACATTCGATGTGATGCAATCTTCCTAACCCCAGGCAGATGTTGATGCTGTCAACTAGTAAAAGCATTTTTAGTTTGTACTACCTCCAATGCATCCAGTTTAGTATGACTGAAGTAGCTCAGAAGATGAATCATTTTGCCATAAAAAATAGTCCTACAAATCTAAGTCATTTCTGTGCAAAGTGATAAAAAAAACGACGGGTTATCCACAGCATTCTAACCCTATTTGCGTATTATAACTAGCCCGTAACCAAGCGAAATCGCTAGCAGGTCTTGAGTTGTTCATTCCTCCCACGTGACAGCTCCTACCTGGGGTACTCTCGGAAGGGACTGACGGACCATATCCCATTGTAATCTGCAATGTCCTGTACACAAGGGGGATTATGAGGAGAGCTTTTCGATACCCTCCCAGGTGCATAGAATTTTCTCGAGAATCGAATCTCATGCTCAGTGGCATCATTGGAAGGTTAGGTCCATCAAGTCTGGCGGGAGGCGAAAGATCGATGGCGCTGGCTGCCTCTTATAGAAAATGTATCTCCATCCTATGTCCGCAGCCAACAGAGAGCCGGCTAGCAGAGTTGTTATCAGTGGCATATCAGGATGATCTAGACTGAGGGTTAGAAGAGACAAGAGTAGAGACTGGAGAAGAACAGGATATGTTTCTCTCAAGCGTCATGCCGATTAGTTTCAATCAATCCCTTCTAAAGTTCTTTGCCAATTGAAATTGCGAATGTGTATATATTTCTATACCTAGGTAGACTCCCAACTCTACGGTCTCAGGGGCCTAAACTATAAGACTAAAACTGTATCTGATAGGGGATTTTGATTGAGCAAGTATCTTGCCAGCTAATAATTAGGACAATGTCTTGATACGTTCAGGTGGCGACAGTTGCCCCGGTCAACGATGTGTATACCCGTGTGGAGCAAGATCGGCAGGACGGGAGTCGGTCTGGGGCAACGGAGCTAAACGCGTTAGTGTGATGTTTGATGTTTACTCTATGGCCTGAAGGAAATTGGTGTTAGCTTGAGGGAGCAGTGTACAAAGGGTTGTATGAAACTGGAGGTTTGGGTTATTAATGTGAAACATTCGATCTACGGTAAAACAGGTAAAACAGATTTGCATGCTTCCAGTATCCTATAGACGGAGTAGTTGTAGCTACAATATTCTGATATTTGGGTCTTAATTCGACTGCAATTGTACTTATTCGAATCATTTCCTCTATATCTATTGTTTCCGTAGCTATAATAGCAGTAATGTACAGCCAAGTGTCCAAGACCCTACGCAATGCACAGCCCAGATCGTTTATTAATAGCCGTGACGCACGCCCGTGTGGAGCGCCGATCATATTTACCTTGGCTTATGTAGGGGTTCTCTGCCACTTCCACCTTTCATCCTTGCATCTATCCAACATGCGATCGAAACCCTCAGTCAAGCCCTCGGCTTACCCGCCACTGCCATTCCACGCGATTCGCTTCTTCAGCTTCCTGTCCGCCATCGTGGTCGGCGCAATCCTAGCCCTGTTTATCTACCACCTCCATGCCGATGGCTACAAATTACCATATTCATTCCTGGTGGTACGCAGCTCCCCAAGATCAACAAAGCAAATCAACACAAATGACTGACACTCTAATAGCTCCTCATCGCAGCAGCCCTCTCCCTCCTAAACATTCTCCTAACAACCTTGATCCACTGCAGCTGTGGCCTTTCCCCAAAACTCTCAATAACAGCAAACGCAATCCTCCTCATCCTCTGGGCCATCTCCCTAGGCCTAATCTGCTGGTCGCTCTCCAGCACAATAACAGCATCCTGCACAACAACATACTGGGGCAACTCAACCGGCATCTCAGTCTGCCGCAGCTACAAAGCCCTCTTCACATTCACGATCATCGGCCTGGTTTCACACATCGCCGCGCTATGGCTGGATATTATTGTCCGGCGCCGCCAGAATCGCTTTGGCACATACGGCGCTATGGGGTCGCAGCCTGGTCTGGATGATTCTGGTGCCTTTGATGTTAAGATGGATGATCATTATGCTCACAATCTTGGCACTGGGTACCGGAATGAGCATTTGAGGGGTGGAAGTGAAGCTACGCCTGCCCTGCAGGATTTTGACAATTTGCCACCGACCAATCCCAATTCTAGTGCTACTATGCATGGTGCCGGGCCGTATGGGTATGAGCATGAGGCTCATGGGGAGGTGGCGCATGCTGGTGATGCACAGGACTATTATGGGTACGATTCTGGCGGCATGAGCCACCGTGGGAGACAGGGGTATCGGGATCCGTATCAGAGGGAGCACACAGGTTATGATCCTGCGGCGTATCGCTGAGTGGTGGTCGGTGATGGAATGATGGGTTTTCTTTTCTTCATGACAGCAAGCGGTTACTTTACGATATATCTTTTGAGGAATTGGCGAAGGCGCTTTCAAAGGATTCAATTCATTATTGGCATGTGTGATATCTGGAACAAAAGCATCGAGACAAGACGGAAAGCAATGCGAGAAATCAAATCTAACGACCCTTCATTTTGGTTCCAGATAGACTAAAATCTTGTAGATCGTTACGCTCACGAAACAAATATCCATCCGAACAGTAGACAGATTGAGGTATTTTAAAGACCGAAACATTGCACGTTTACATAATGACCTCGTTGGCGACATCCTGTAAACAGTGTTAGTGACTGGGACAAACGACTCAAACGATTCAAACGGGGATGGGGAGTACTGACCCGCTTGAGTTCCTTGTAAGGCAAGCACACGCAGTTCTGAACGCGGACCTCGTCGCCGACACCACACTCCTTACCCAGAATGGTAATGCTCTGCACCTTGATGCCGTGCTTCACAATGCTGGTCGAGTGACTTCCAATGGGAATGGGTGTTCCCTCGACGCGAGCCCAGGCACCGACGCGGCTGCTCCAACCGATGATGGAGTGCATGACACAAGCGTCGTGACGGATCTCAGCGTCCTCGAGCACAACCGAATCCTTGATACGAGCACCGGCGCCGACAACGACACGAGGGCCAATCGAGACATTCGGTCCAAGCTTGGCGGTGGGGTCGACAGTAGCGGTGGGGTGAATGTACACAGGGGGCACGATGGTGGCAGAGGGGGCAGTCAACTCAGGAGACTCGGCCTGGAATGCCTTCTGAAGGTACAGGGCATTGGCGGGAACGGCAGAACCAGCGGTTTTGATCTGGCGCCAGAAGTCCTTGGTCTCATGGACGAAGAAGCGGTTGCTATCAGCCAAATCGGATAGAATGTCCTGCTCCAGACGAAGAACCTCGTTCTTCTCGGCATCCTCATCATCTCCCATGGCGACGAAGGAAGACTCCAGGTTATCGGAGGAGGGGTACGACAGCAGGCGGGGCCGGGTGGTGCGACGCTTGATGGCACTGCGAATGGCGGGGAAGATACACTCGGTGGCGAAGAGGTAAACACCGCAGTTGATCAGGTTGGAGATGTGCGACTCGGGCTTCTCGACATAGTGGAGGACACGCTTGGTGTGGGAGTCGGAGACGATGCATCCGAAGTTGGTTGCGGCATCGTTGGACACGCGTGTACCCAGGATCACAGCCTCGGCATCCTTCTCATCGAACAGGCGCATCATCTCGCCCAGAGGGAACGAACAGCAGACATCGGCGTTCAACACAAGCAGGCGCTCGGGCTTGCCCTTGAGGATGGCATCACGGAAGTGGTACAGGCCACCTGCGGTGCCCAATGCGGTGTACTCGCGGAGATACGAGATGCGGAACTGGGGGAATTCCTTCGACGCATCCTTGATGAAGTCGCGGAACACGGTCTCGTCATAATATCCAACCAGAAGAACCTCGCGCACATCGGGGACCTTGGCCACCGCCTTCAGGCAGTGGTGAATGATGGGGTGGCCGGCGACTTCGAAAAGGGGCTATGAGGAACGGGGGTCAGCTCCTTGCTTGGTGCACGTGAAGACGTGATCATGTAGCAGAAATGCACGTACCTTGGGCACATCAAGCGACAATGGGCGGAATCGAGTACCTCTCGAGGGACCTCCGACCTGTGGACAAGCTGTCAGCTATGGGACGGCGGCGATCATTCCGTTACTCACCAAGATCACGGCCTTGGTGGAGGCCTGGCTAGAATGCTCCCGCACAGGAACTTGAAGCATTGCGACAAAAGGGTATGAGTTATGGAGGAAGTTCAGGCACTCCAAAACAAAGTCAAGGAGGAAGATGCCAAGACGACGCTTTCGGTGGGGGACTCACCTGACATCAACGTTTTACTCCATTGGGTTTCTACACACTCTACAATACGGCCTACAACACGCTCCTAAATACGCTCTGCAACACGCTTTACAATACTCTCTACTCTATGCGGAGTTTTGCTTCGTGAATCCTCCGTACTCTTGTTATAGAGCTTCACACCTTCGTTGAACTCCATCACTTCTCGCTGTTCATCCTCCGACAGGCGGAACCAGTCTTAGTACTATTGACGGGCAGGCCGTTGTCACGCATGTGGCAGCGCAGGTTTGAGACTGTGGTGAAGCCATCCTGCAATCCATTAGCAGGAGCCTCCAAACATCACTACAATGCTCGTAGTTCGAACGTATGGGTAGGTTGTACTCACTCTAGGAAGATTCCTCGCTTTGCTCCTGAAATTACATCATGGCAGGGGCTGCAACGGCAGCCGTGGGTACGGAAATAGAAGACGGAGAGATTCAAAAGTGGAAAGTTGGTATTTATATCAGTATTATGTTGAGAAATGAGTATTCCACATATTCCAATAGTTGTTTCAATCAGTATTTCAGCTTCTGCAGTGTAGATCGGACTCTTAGCTCCGAATGCTGTTTACATACCCTTCCTCTGAAAGGGTAAGCCTAATAGAACACTTCATCTATTTATCCGTCATTGGACTAAAGACAAGGAGAGGCATCTTCAGGTCCACGAAGCTCCCTCTTTACGTTACAGCGCATATCACATCTACACTAGAAGGAGTTCATGAGTGTTTGACCGGAAGATTCTGATTCATGTGTGGTTCAAGGTACAACTGTTTTAGCCATTCCCTGGATCCTGGTGAATGATTATCCCCGTGTTAATTGGGTCGAAAAAATAGCAGCAAATGGAGGTATTGGGCGTATATCCAGTTTGCCATTGGCAATAAAGGGCGTTTCAGTGTCAAGATCTCCTTGCTGGAACTTGTGATAACTCTTGGATTATATATTCCCCTCTCACTAAAATACCGGTTTATGTACAACATTTTCAATTATTCTATCCTCATCCTCTTCTATATTCCCAACAATGGGGGACTCGACTAGTATTGCACCTCTTGTCAGAGACAATTCCGTGAGTAAAACTAGCTGCCATGTAAACTGTGAACCTTGAACAGGACAATAATAACGTCTATAAATACTTCAATACAATCATCAAAAGTGATCACCGACGACACGCTTGACACGGAAATGATGCATCACTAGGGTTGGTACACTCACGGAGCTATCCCTGACCAGTCGAGTCCACGATTGCTGGGAATATAGAAGATGAGACCAGAAAGACCGAAGGAGTTGGTATTCGTATCAGTACCGTGGTGAGAAGTTTATAGCTTAAGAGGTACTGCAAGACATGTCTCAAAACGTATCCCAATGCGATGCGTATTTCAACCAGACTTTCAACCGAATTTATATAGCTCTCAGTCTTCGACTATGGTATGATCACCCCATCTACTGCCATTAAAGCAGGTACACTTATGATAAGAAGAATCTGTTTTGGAAACATACTCATAACACAATATTGGGTATTTCATTCTTGAATAACATTCACCAGTTGTATGCCACTTATCAACTAGATCTTTAGAGTCCGTGAATAAGCAACGACGAACAAATCCTAAATGGACAGACGCGTAAAAATCACAGTTCCCATATCCTGCAATAGGAAACGACTCGTCATTGATTAAAATTCATTATCCAGCTTTGAGCCCACCATTTCAATACCCCCATTTCTGAGGCTTGAGATCCATTTTTGCGCTTTGGCAAATTTCTCTCGCTCTTTGTACAGAAAAGCACGACGATTCTGGCGCTCTGCGTCTTCAGCCATCAGTTCAAGACAACGTTCGCGTCCTAAATGAATGATTAGCGAGATCTCAACTTCCAGTTCTGGATGTAACTCTTACCGTTGTCCCCAAAGATCTGGAGCTCGTCCCGAATGCTGTTGACTAGGTCTCCACGACACTTTCTTATCAACTTGGTATGAGCAGACTGACACAACACATCCAGAAAACGAGAACGAGCGATCTCATAATAAGCAAGTGAGCTCTGCATGAAATAATTAGCCAACGGTCAGAAACAAGTGTCCGAAGAACTGCCAAGACAAGGGCCTGGGTGATGTTGTAACGTACGGCCATCATCTCGATTTCCTGACCATATTGATCCACACCTAGATCCTCCTGAGTAATCTTCTTCTTCCTGTCGGCAATCAGTTTCTCATCCGTCATATCGTAGCCTCGGACTTTCAACCAGGCGTTTGAACGGGCGTTGAAACGTCGTGCCTTGAGTGTCTCGAACGCTTGCTTCATGAGCACTTGGTGCTGCGTCTGGGCCATTGTAAATGGCTGTCCATGCTCGCTGCGCCAATAGTCCTGGACATATTTGAGGTGCTGGTCTCGAAGATTAAACAAATAACTCTCTAAGATTCTATTCAACTCCTTGTACAACCCGGTTTGGTGGTATTCTGTGAATTCCTCCTGTAGAGCGGTAAGAAGGGTCTCCTGCACCAGACTGTGCAAGGCATTGATAAAAGTGTCGGTCAATTGTCCCCAGTGCTCAATGCTCTTCTTGTTGAGGTTGTCAATTGCCCGGGGGTCAAGCTGGTTCGGGACTCCCACAGTATTTGACCGGATCTTGATCTCTGATAGCGCCTCCAATGTGAAACGATGAGTAGCTCCTTCACGGTCATCGAAGAGCTTGGTGTTGAATGTGGCCTTTTTGGCAGAGGCTGAGACCGACTTGGACTGAGGTTTATCTTCCACCTTCACGTCCACAGACAGCTTGCGTTTCTTTGACGAAAATCTGACCATCTGGATCTCGCAGTCTGAATCTTCCGCAAGGTCCTCGTTATCTGTTGATGCATTCATGTCAAGAACGGGACGCGTTCTCAACAAGGCCAACTGAAAGTCCATGACAACACGATTCCAATCCTCTTGCAAAGGCTTTTTGGTTGTTGGGCTCACGCTGGAGTTGCCATCAAATACCCCCTGAACTATGTGCTCGAAGTCGGATGTTTTGCCCCACAGGATTCTCTGGACATCTTCGGTTGGGGGGTTTGGTAGGCTGCTCAGTTCCGTGTTGATAGCATCAACCTTTTCGTCAATCTGAACAATGATCGAGGGCAAACATCCGAGAATTTGTTTTCGAAGCAGATCAGACAGTGAGCTCTGAAGCTTTGCAGTGCCGAATAAGCTTGCATACGCTGCCAGCTCTGCATTCCAAGGTGGTTCTGCGAAAAACATCTCTTCCTCCATTCTTGCCTGGACGTGGCTGACGAACGGATCGGGGTTGTTTTTTATGACAAAGTATCCATGCCCCAACGTAAACTTCTTCCGGTCTAGAATCTCAATCCACTGATCAAACGACTCGGCATTGGACATGCGGTCCGGCTTGGTCAAAACTCCCAGGGTTCTCTCCTTGGCGCCTTGGATGTCGCGGATAATACGGGCAGTACTGGAGTTTGTTGCATCATCCGTCATGGGCATCGTGAGAATCACAATGCAATTCTTTTGCGACACGTAGTTTTTGACCAGATTCTCGACGAGCCGAACAAGGTACTTCTCGCCGTCATGCTCCGTTTGGCTGATGACACCGGGGAGATCATAGAATGAAAGATTAGGCAATCCAGGACCGGAAATATCCAGGCGCACCGCGTTTGGTGAGAATTTGACTAGAGCTGTCTTCTGTGTAGCTGTGGCCCGGTTGTTGCCCGGGACAAGCTCCTGGGAGTTCATCTGTGGGTTCAGCACAGCAAGCTGTGCTAACCAGATCGCTTCTCTAACCTCGCTCTTGTTGACTAGCGTCTTGAAGTGCTCGTCTTCGTTGCTCCCCGATTCAATCCAAGGTCCCAGTGGCTTTGCTTTGGTGGGAAGCTGTGTACCCCGGCCGCAGTTGTCTGGCAGATACGTGTATCTGCGTGCGATGTGGATCACGCATTGCCAAGGGTGATCACTGTCAGAGAGGTTTATCTCCATGGGGCAACGAGTACAAGTTCCCGTGTCCCGAGGAACTTTTATTTCAGAAATTCCCTCGATGAGGGAGCTCTTTCCCGTGCTTTGATCTCCGACCACACAAATCTTGGGGAGAACAATTCTGCTGTCCTCGATCCCTAGATGACGGAGATCCTGGATCTTCTGTACCAGGCTTTTCATCTCCATAGCGTAGTAATGAAAAGGGCCTTTCTCGGCGGATTGGCTCGATTGAGTGGGAGCATTGGCGCGGAGTGACATATTGGCTAGGAAGAGAAAGTAAATTAGTAAAGGATATCTGCATTATTTGCGGAGACCAGGCTCACAAAAGAAGGGGTCCATCTCGTCTTTCGGGACTGGGGGTTGCTTGGTTGAAGCCATAAGAAGATCGTGAACCTGAGCAGAGAGAGGTTGTAAGTAAAAAGAACAGACTCCAAGAGACCAGACAGAGGGGCCCCAAGAGCTTAGCGGGGCATTTGACGAAGCTGAAAGACGTACCGAGATTTTATTGAGAGAGAAAGGAGGTTGTGCAGCTCACAGACTCGACTGAGCAAGACCTGAGTGAGGCTCAACGAATGAGGAGGATGGGGATGAGGAATGAAGCTGGAGAGAGAAGAAAGAGTAAAGAGGAGGAATGAGGATGGAGGATGAGAAAAGAAAGCTGATGGGTAGTTGCGAAAGGGAGAGAAACAAAACAGGAGAGCCAGAGTGATTTCTCAAATAAGAGCAGTTGGAGTTCAGTTGGAAAGGGGAAGATGGTAAACAGCACAACCTCTAGTGTGACATATCCAGCTCTGATCAATTTCCTACTCTACGCATGTGACAAGGTTTTGGCAACCTCAGTTGCACATCGAAAGTCTTTGCGATTCTTGGGCATACGATGTAGATATCAAATCGAAGGCCTGGCCATGGCATGAGGATGGGTCATGTGAGACCGGTAGTGAAAGATTAATGCATCAGTATAGCAGGTGTCAGATATACAGGTGTATATGGGTTTATGAGTACTGGATCCTTTTTCGAAACGAGTGTATTTTCTTCTATATTGATTTGGTCCTGCTTTGGCGACTCTTTTTCACCTCTTCTTCAACACCTCTTTGCCTATTCTAGAGTACCTGAGGCTAGTCATCTAGATCATACAAACATGAGGAGTGTGAAAGGATCTTTGTCCGTTTAATTAAGAGGCTCATCAACATAATATGTTTGGCCTGGGTCGTCGCTCAGTATTTCGAGACATGTTCACAATATGAATTGGGGATTCACTTCTAAAAATTTCTCGACTTGTCTGTGGACGACTGTTAAAACTGACTACTATACTTTCTATAATTTTGCAGTCATATAATGTAAAACGTAGTGGACAAAAATGGAGTTATGTCTAGACATGAGGTTGTATAGATCGAAAGTAGCCGAAAATGGCATGGCGGGGTAAAACCCCACTGACGTGCCCTAAACCCTAACTTCCCAATTGAGTTCCTATGAATTGATGAATAGGGAAGAAAAGGAGCATGATTAAGAATAATAAGGGGCAACCAATTGACATGGATTCCTACAGGATTAAAGCATTAATGCAGTGAGTCAATGTAGATGAGTCAAGAAAGATTTACTACTTAGGCCCAATCAGGCGGCATGCCGATCCCGCCCAAAAATTCAAGTGTCCCTCCTTCATCCCACCATCCACTTTTGTTTCCTCAACACAGACATTATGGCGGACTCCAACCCTGTTAAGGAGGCTGAGGCCTCCATGGCCAACCTTCTCCTCGACGAAGTCACCGGCGAGAAGGTCTCCAAGACCGAATTGAAGAGACGCCAGAAGAAGCGCGACAATGACGCCAAGAAGAAGGAGAAGGAGGCCGCCGCTCCTCCCAAGGCTAAGGCCGAGAAGAAGACCTCCGCTGAGGATGAGGAGGCCAACCTGACTCCTAATGTGAGTGACTCTGGTACTATGCGCGCATGGCGGGGTGATTGGAGCTAATCGATATGTCATTTGTAGCAATACTTCGAGATTCGGAGCAAGAAGATCAACAAGCTGCGCGAGACCAAGCAGCCCGATCCCTACCCTCACAAGTTCCAGGTCGACACCGACCTCCGCCAGTTCCTCAAGGATTATGAGGGTCTCCAGAAGGGCGAGCAGAAGACCGATGTTTCCGTTCGCATCGCCGGCCGTATCTTCACCAAGCGTACCTCCGGTAACAAGCTGAACTTCTACGATATCCGCGCCGAGGGTGTCAAGGTCCAGGTCATGTGCCAGGCCCAGAATGCCACTGGCAAGCCGTTCGAGGAGCAGCACGAGCTCCTCCGCCGTGGTGATATCGTCGGTATTGTCGGTTTCCCCGGTCGCACTTCTCCTAAGAACCGTGACGATGGTGAGCTTTCCATCTTCGCTACTGAGGTCATCCTTCTGGCTCCTTGCCTGCACGCCATTCCCTCCGAGCACTACGGATTCCAGGATAAGGAACAGCGTTTCCGCCAGCGCTACCTTGATTTGATCATGAACGACCGCTCCCGTGACATCTTCCGCACTCGCGCCAAGATTGTCAGCTACGTTCGCCAATACTTCGATAGCCGTGACTTCACCGAGGTGGAGACTCCTATGATGAACGCGATTGCCGGTGGTGCCACCGCCAAGCCCTTCATCACTCACCACAACGACCTTGACATGAACTTGTTCATGCGTGTCGCTCCTGAGCTCTACCTCAAGATGCTGATTGTCGGTGGTCTCGAACGTGTCTACGAGCTCGGCCGTCAATTCCGTAACGAGGGTATCGATCTCACTCACAACCCCGAATTCACCACCTGTGAATTCTACTGGGCTTACGCCGATGTCTACGACGTTATGAACCTGACTGAGGACCTGATTTCCGGTCTGGTCAAGAAGATTACTGGTGGATACGAAACCACCTTCCACACCCAGTCTGGCGAGACCTACAACGTTAACTGGAAGGCACCCTGGAGGCGAGTGGAGATGATCCCTGCCCTCGAGGAGGCCTGTGGAGAGAAGTTCCCTCCCGGTGACCAGCTCCACACCCAGGAGACCAACGAGTTCCTTAAGCGCATGCTGAAGAAGATGAAGGTCGACTGCTCTCCTCCTCAGACTAACGCCCGTATGCTCGACAAGCTGGTCGGCGAGTTCATTGAGGAGACTTGTGTCAACCCCACTTTCATCACCGGTCACCCTCAGATGATGTCCCCTCTTGCCAAGTACCACCGCCAGAACGTCGGTCTTTGCGAACGTTTCGAGGCCTTCGTCTGTAAGAAGGAGATTGTCAACGCCTACACCGAGTTGAACGATCCCTTCGACCAGCGCATGCGTTTCGAGGAGCAGGCCAACCAGAAGGACCAGGGTGACGACGAGGCCCAGATGATCGACGAGACCTTCTGCCAGTCTCTTGAGTACGGTCTTCCTCCTACCGGTGGTTGGGGTATGGGTATTGACCGTCTGGTCATGTTCCTTACCGACAACTACAGTATCAAGGAGGTCCTTGCCTTCCCCATGATGAAGGATGACAAGTCCGCTGCCACTGAAAAGACTGCCGCCGAGGTTGCCGGCATTGAGCCCATGCCCGAGGAAGGGATTCGTATGTTGTTAATATCCTGTAACTTCCATGAGCCCGTATCACTAACGATGAATCTACAGCCCACAAATGAATAAAATGATGTCTCCGAGAATTGGATGTTGACATTTTGAATGCGTGATGGGTCTAGGGTTTTGCATGCAGCAGCTGTTATATGAGAAATGCCTGAGATAAAATAGTCAAAAATATCCAAGCCATGTTCAACTTTTTCAAAACTGCCTTTTTGTAGATTGAAGTAATGAGAAAAGCAGCTCGATTTCCTGAGCCTCATGAAAACATAACTTCATGGCACTCTGCTGAACATCAACTGTTGCTATCGTTCACACAAAGTGCCTATCATGGTTTGCAGTATCTCTCTCGCTATTCCTATTTTTCTTTCTTTTCCACGAATAAGCATTCTTCGGTCATTAAACATATTTCCTCAATTACTCTTGTACGCTTGATCGAGGTACATGTATTCCAAAAGCACAGACCATCCATCACTTGGCCCGCAGTTAGCCCTAACTGAAATTGTACTAACCCCCAGGTATCTATTTCCTTGATGCCATCCTGCAGTTTTCCAAATTCATAACATGTTGAAAGCTTCATGTCAATAGGTTCGAGAATAGCAAGTGACTGATGACATATATGATCTACCTTGCTCGCCGGCGAAGTAATCTCACTTCATCCTGACAGCGAATTTTCATTATTGGTGCTTGAAAGAACCGACGCCTCAGATGAATGTATTGAAATGTCGCTCACATATGTGAGAGACTGAGTCATGATAGGAATATCAACAATGATTGACATGTATTCATTGCAAACGGTACAATCGATATCGAGTACCATTTGTTTGCCTTTGGTAAAAAGGAAATCCCCGTTCGAATACAATATACCATCCCAAACTCTGATTGTTTGACCTTGAGACTGTGTATAAATAAAGCCTTCTCAGTTGGAATCTTCTTTCCATCCTCCATCCTCCCCCCCTCCTCCTTCTTCTCTCCTCCTCTTCTCTCTGCACCTCCTTCACTCATCTTCGAAGACAAGAATCTCTCAGACTCTTTTTTTTTCTCTTCTCATCGTAAGGGGCAAAGGATAAACTACCTTGAATGCTCTTTCTTGTCTCGAGAAAAGCCAAGGGACGTGACTTCATTCTTTGTTTATGTGGAATCTTCGGCCGCAGTTTCTGAAAATATCTCATCATCTGGCAGCTGATATCTCGGTATTTCTACGCTGCCACAACATACAGCTCACCCTTACAATCAACTGACACTGACCATTGAAGTGACTCAAAATGTCAGGGGAGCAAGACCTGACACATCGAGTGCCTGGCTTCGAAGAACTTGACGTATCGTTACATCGTCACTGGGCAGAACATAGACGTCACTTCGTGACGGATGAAGATGCCTCAGAGCACGCGAATGGTATTCAGAATCTGCGCTTCTCCTACAATAGCGCGCTTGATAATCTTCCACCTGCGAATCGCTATCCCATTTACCCGGTTCGAGGTCATGACACCTCTGATCCAAGCCTCAATGTTAGTGCACTTTCTTCATTTCATCTGGATAATATGCTGACTCTGACTAGATCTTCCATGGACAGGGATTTACTTCACAAGGCGTGCGTACAAAGCAACCATCACATCAGAACATTATATTGACTATCGATACAATAGGTCTTTGCTGAACATGATGTTATTCCTCTGGCTGGTTGTCAACTCCCCAACCGACTAGAAAATGGTCATGCAAACGATGGTATGCATACACCAAAAGAAACAATAACCCACCCAAAAAAAACAACTTACTAACATGGCTGACTTGTAGTATCACCGTCTGCGATTAGCATTCACCCGCCTCCAGACACAGCTCCTGTTCAAGAGACAGCTCAGCGACAAAGTGCTACACCACCGACCGGTCAACATCACCGCACAATCACAAGGAAGATCATAGTCAGCTTCTCTGATGTTGCCGCCCACACAGCCAAATGTGATGATGGGAATGAAAGGAACAGGGATGGTATGTCTCGTTGTAACCTGTGCGGCTGGCAGATATGCCGCGCCTGCATCAACCAGCGCGCTGGCGACAGGAGCCACTCCTCATTCGGGAGTGAACATATCGAGGAGGACTCTCGAAGGCGGCAGGCAAGCTCCGTTACCCGCCAAGGAACCTTGGGAACTGGAAGTAGACCTGAAGGCCAAAGAAGTGTTGGCGCTCGCGCTGCCGAAAGGTGTCCATCTGCACGCGGAGCCGGATCTGGCGGTCATACAAGTGCTGAAGATCGTGCCGCTGGGGCTCTGGTGAGGCTTGGATCCGGCCATTCTGCTGGTCCGATTCCCTCGCCTCCCGATGGAGAACGAGCTGAAGTATGTCCTGGGAATATCGAGTCGACTAGTGAGACAAGGAATCTACCATTGCGTGGACGCAGACGCACATGCAATGAGACGGAATGGAGCGATTCAGAGATCACATTGTCATCGGCCACTAACAGAAATTCGGGTTCGGATTCGGCTGTAGGCACTTCTGATGAGCCAGAAGTGCCTATCGGGGACAATGGACTACCTGTGGACTATCGTATTGCTCGGAGGAACCCGACGCGTCGTGCCCGTCCTGCCACGCGAATGGCGGAGTGAGACTGTTGTGAGGCAACTAAGGCTTGAAATGGGCCTCATTGCAGATAGACCCTGACAGAGGACGTGAAACTTGGCAATTAGTGATCATCACAGTTGACCAGGACTTGGGTTTATGTTTCCGATATGAAGGAATTGATATCATGTTCAATAGATGTTTTTACAATAAAGAAACAGTGGTGCTAGTTATACAAAAGACTCGTGTGATGTTGCGAGTCAGCAGATGAATGGAGATTGTAAGTGTCTCCAAGAAGGGTAACTTCAATGTACCCAGTCTTGGTCACCATATTCATACAGTTGAGCGAGTCAGGTATTTAAACCTTTCTCGCAGTGAAAGAAGGAGCATTGGTTGTCTTCTTCTTGGCCATCTCGGCTGCCATCTTCACCAACTTGGCGGTGCGAGACGGGTGCCAGACACGGCTACCCAGCACAATAACCCAGGTGAGGAGGAACAAACTGCCAGCCTGGTGGGCGGACGCAAGAGGAGTGGGGACGAGGTAGAGGAGAGTGGAGATACCAAGGCCAACCTGGCAACAGGCAAAGGCGAACACACCGTGGACACCCTTTCTGGCGGCAGCAGGCAGGTGACGCTTCATGGAGGGAGCGATACGGGTGTAAGCCAACAAGGCCACAATGGAGGTAAAGGTGGTCATGGCGAGCATGCGGTGGTCAAGCTGAACAAGAGAGGGGTTCTCAAGCATGTTGCGCCACCAGAGATCGGAGCGGTCCTCGTGCCGGGAGTAGCGAGCGTCGAACAGCTCCTCCTTTGGCGGAGCAAATCCATTGCCCATATATGGGAACTCGTTGTAGATAAGCCCGGCATCCAGGCCAGCGACGAGACCACCAGAGATAACAGTAGTGAAGACCAAGAGAGCAATACCGGCAACGGAGCGGCGGAAAAAGGCCAGTTTCCCAGAACGCAGAGCAGCCAGCTCGTCAATACCAGCGGTGGCATCAGCCATCAAGCGGTGAGAGCGCAGGATAGCAAGACCGTTCCACAGCATAGCAACGTAGCAAGTGAAAGCAGCGCCCAAGTGAGCAGTCAGACGGTACTGACTCACTCGGGGGTGACTGCCCGGAGCAAATAGATCATCCTTCAAACCAGACTTGACCATCCACCAACCCAAGAAGCCCTGGAAGCCAATGAGACCAGCAATACCAAACAGACGCCACGCCATGGGCGTGGAGACCTTCTTGCGTGCGACGAAGTATACAGCCGGGATGACAAAGGACATTCCAACGAATCGTCCCCAGAGTCGGTGAATCCATTCCATATAGTAGATCGATTTGAATTCGGAGAGGGTCATGTTCGGGTTCAACAGTTGGAATTCAGGGGATGCACGGTATTTTGCGAACTCAGATTCCCAATGTTCCGCGTTCATAGGAGGGAGGGAGCCGGTCACAGGTCGCCATTCGGTGATACTCAATCTATACCAAAAGTTGTCCGTCAGCATCGGAAGCTCACATCACATCCCATAACATGTATACGCACCCTGATTCGGTTAACCGTGTCAACCCACCGAAAACCACGATTCCGAAAACACTGGCCGCGCTGCCGAGAAGCCAGTAGGCGACGGCCTTATCGCTGATCTTGGGGAAGCTGCGTTTGGCGCCTTCGGCTCCCCCTTGGATAACCTGTGCTGCGGCCTGCGCCGCGGCAGATCTCTGAATGCTAGAGGTGAAGAATTGGCGGTTCTTGTTGTTCAACAGGGTTGATTGGGTCTTGGTGGGCTGGCGAGAAGGCATGGCGCCGAAACGACGGATCGACTTGGCCGCAACACCCTGGTTGCGGAGGCATTGTCGACAGGTAAACACATCTTTCGCCAGATGTGGGGCAAGTCTCCGCCATAGCGGCAGAGTAGTCCCTAGAGAAGCCATGGCTGTTGAAAGAGAGAGGAGTGGAAGAAGAAAGTTGTCGCGGTCTCGAAAATCATATGATATCGCGGAATGCGCATCGGCCAATCAGCGACAAAGCATTTGTCTCAACAACCTTGATGTAGTCTGCAGCTCAATTGACCATTGAGCCCTGGCGGATAAGTGATCAGACGATTCTCAGTTTTCCGGTCCCTAATTGAGCGTGATATCGCCCATTAGGCCCAGAGGCAATGTTGGTGCCTGAGGCGACGATCTCCGGGGCTTTTGTGATCGCCGCTCCAACTCTCAGCGCCTTGATTGCTTCACACGCGCCAACATGTCTTATGAGCTGGAATCAAAGAAGCGCAAGTTCCATCGGATCTTGGACTCAATATCCAAACCTCAGCAACCCGAGCCTACCCCAACACCACCTCCTGCACAGCCCATGACAGCTCGAGAGCGTGTCGCAGCGAACCTATCGATCAAGAAAGTCCGCCTGAGCAGCGGCGATCGCTCCGAGCTCGCATCAGTGCGCAGTTCGACCCAGAGAATTTCCAGACCCTCGAACCGAGCGTCATCCGCGTCCTTAGATACAACTGCCTCCTCGAATAAGCGCCCAACCTTTGTTCCCTGGGATCGCGAACGGTTCTTGGAGCGGTTAGAGACATTCCGCCGTGTGGATAGATGGACTTCAAAACCAGCCCCGATCAACGAGGTACAATGGGCGAAACATGGCTGGATATGCGCCGATTCAAAGCGCGTCACTTGCGTCTCTGAATGCGGTGGTGCGGTCATCATCAAACTTCCTGATGAGATCGACGAACTCGATGGATTTGACAGCGAGAAGGTGCAAGAGCGAAACGAAGTTCGTGAGTATTCCACACAGTTTCGTGGGGTGAATGACGTTGGACTCAGCGCTAACTGTCATTCTTACAGGTGCGACGCTCGTGGACCAATACGCAAAGATGCTAGTTGAAAGCCATGGCGAAAGTTGCCCATGGCGGCAAAAGAGCTGCGATGGTAAGTCTACCTATTTATGAGGCAAGCATTTCCTCAATGGACTAACATTGCGCCAGCTACTATTCAGCATCTTCCGTTGACCAATACCGACGCTGCCTTGTCAGGGCTACATGACCGCTACATGAACATCTTGAAGATGGGAGATAAACTACCAGCTGATGATGTCATTCACGCTCTTGAGGAGCCCAATCTTGATGCTATTGCAAAATTACTGCCCGATGAATGGTTCAAAGATGCAGCACAGCCGGCTGAGCCTGTATCTACCCCCACGACTGAGAGTCAGACGCCAAGCAGTGGAAACCAAGAATCCTCGGCGATTAAAACAGCCGCCGATACACCTCGTTCAGTCAATCGAGCAGCATTGGCACTGGCATTATTTGGGTGGGATATAGCCTCCGATGGAGCTGCTGGCCTAGTCGGCTGCGGTGCATGCTTTCGTCGGCTGGGACTCTGGATGTACAAACCAAAAGACAACGGAGAAGTCACAGTCTATACGTCCCTGGATGTGGCCAGCGAACACATGGATTACTGCCCATGGATCAACAAGGTTGCCCAAAGTGGTACTGGTCGACCCAACGAGAAAGTGGAGAGACTGCGCGCCGGCTGGGAGTTCGTGGCAGAAGCCGTCAAGGTGAAGAACCGACGACGCATGCGCTTCGCGAAATCTTCAGAGAGTCTCCGGCCTGCCACTCCTGCCGAGGACTATCCTCTTGAAGACGAGGATCCAGAAGCTAAAAAAAAGGCAGATAGTGAGTGGTGGACGAAGATACAACGAGTGAGGCAGATCTTGAAAAGCAGGACTCCAAAGCCCAAACCCGCTGCATCTTGATAACATTTGCCAGGGTGCAGTTTGTCATGATCCGGCGCTTAACATGCATATATCATACCTGTTTTTCATATCAAATTCTTCTAATGCGTGATATGAAACTTTGCCATATTTATTTAGCCTTTACTACCCTTATTTGTTCGCATGAGTCAAGCTAATATAAATTCTCGACCTGTCTTGGGCTTTGCTGGCAGAAACGTGTTATTGACTAAGACATGGCAGCAAGTGCCTTGAAGTATACAAGGTGTTTCAACCTGAGTCTAGCCATGTTATTAGGAGATTTCCCTTTCGAATATCTCAAACCCTCCTCGAGCTCTTCTGGAGAGTGCAAGAAGAAATCTCCTCTCCCAATGAGTAGGCAGTGTTAGCTCGAGGGCCAGAGTAAAATGCACTTGTATCTCCTCTTCCGCCATGTCATGGCCCTATAAAGAAAAGGTTAGAACTTATAGTCGAATTCGGAAACAAGCTCTCCTGGAACACACGTGCTGTATCTCTGGCCTCTACCCAGCTCTTGATTTGCCGCCCCGCATTTCTCATGTTTGAGATTTCAACATTCAGTAATCATTGCAGAATACTATCGAATGCTCGAAGGGGAGGAGTTCCTTCTTAGGAAGTAGAATTGTGGATATATGACCTTTGCGAGAGATAATATCTCATATGATAGTGATGAACTTTCTGTTTTGAACCAAGCCAGGGAAAACAACAGGTCTGCAGAATTCTCTCGTGTGTATTCTACACATTTCTCTGAGGAATGACAAAAGCTGAAATTGAATCACGGGTAATGATTGGCCGTGCTGAATTTCAATTCGCTCTTAAGTCATTGTAATGCTATATTTCCATCCAGCCTTCGTGTTTATGGGCCCACTATACTCCTTACCATCAACCAGGAAGTTCCTATCATCCTCCACCTTCACCGAAAGTGAGCCTTCAAGCGTGGAAAGTATGTTTGCGCTCGTAATTTTGTGTTCCTTCCAGCTCATGTCGACGACAAAGCCCCCTCGTGCTCTCAGGCCAGCGACACTGCCGTTCGGGATCAGGCTCTTTGGCAAGGAAGGACCGATATGAACAAACCCGGCGTGGCTCTGAAGTAGCAACTCCGCGATGGCTCCGGGGAACCCTAAATTCGCGTCTATCTGGAATATGGAGGTCTGTCCAAAGAGATTATCAAACACCGAATTCTCTAGAAGTTTTCCTGCTCGGTATAACGCATTATCCCCATCGAACAGTCTCGCATAGAGTGCAATAACCCAGGCTGCAGACCATCCCGTTTGGCCGCTTCCGTTATCCATGCGACGCTTGAGAGATACAGCGGCGGCGTTGAAAATGGTCTCGTTGATCCCTGGGTGAATTTGACCTCCAGGGAAGAGCCCTACCAGGTGTGAGAGATGTCGATGGCCAAGCTCTGTCTCATCGAATTCTTCCGACCATTCCAGAATTTGACCAAGAGACCCAATGACGGGGCCTTCGATCTTGGATAAGTATGTTTCAGCTTTGGCAACTCCATTGGTTTCCTTTCTTGCGCTCTTGAGCTCAAGATATCCCGTGAAAAGCTCATGAAGAAGCTGACGGTCCATTGCCGGTGCGACATCAAGGCCAGATTGCCCGTTTGCAATGGCTTTCCCCGATGGAATATAGTACTGGTTTTCAGGCGACATACCATAGGGTGTAACGTAGTAACCGGACCTCTCTTGTAAAAAGTCATAGTAGAACTCAATCGCAGCTTCCACTATTGGGAGCACTTTTTCAGCAAATGCCGTGCTCCTGCCAAATCTATAATGCTCAAACAGATGAAGCGACAGCCAGGCTGGACTCATTGGCCATGCAGCATAGTACGTTTGCTGATCCAAGGGGGCGCAATCACCCCAGATATCGGTGTTGTGATGGCAGACCCAACCAGACATATTGTACATCTGTCTGGCCACTTCTTCTCCTCTGTTTTGCATACGTGAAATGTGGTCGAAGAGAGGTAAGGCGGTTTCTGGCAAATTTGTGGTCTCTGAGGCCCAGTAGTTCATCTCCAAGTTAATATCAAGAGTAAATTTCGAGTCCCATTCTGGCGCAAAGTCTTCATTCCAAATCCCTTGGAGATTGGCGGGAAGTGATCCGTCCCGAGATGAGCTGATCAACATATAACGGCCATAGTTGAACATCAGGGTGATGAGCTCCGGGTCAGTGGTGAAATCTGAACCGGCTCTCCAACTCTCCAGTCGTTGGTCCGTTGCAAGGGCTCCAGCTGCACCGGAGTCTCCAAGATCAAGGGATGTTCTGTGGGCTAGGCTTTGGTAATCTTGGATTGCCTTTCTGGAGATTTCATTCCATCCGAGAGAGACAGCACTGTCAAGCTTTTTCTGCAGCGCGGCCGTGCGTGTATCGTCGGAAGTGTATCGCCAGCTGCTCTCGCCGTCCACATATATATAGGCCACATCGGCATCTTTGACTATCAGACTATCTTCGCCGTTTGCGGTCACAGTTCCTAGGAGAGATTATTAGTAACCCATAAGTGGCAAGGATTTGGGAATGGCGTACCTCCTTCTGTCACCACTCTGGCCTCCGAGATGAAACTGATAGTATCATCTACGGATCCAGTTCCCCTCAGAATCACCGACTCATTCGATTTCACAGATATGGAAGTGACGTTTTGTGTTCGTGTCAAAGACAAGTTGAAGTTGATAGAACCAGAAGTTGAAGCCGAAAATCGAAAGGCCAAGATGTCGTCAGGGAAAGAGGCGATAGCTTCGCGAGTATATTTCGTGTTACCAAACATGTAGCTGACAGCTGCAACTCCAGTCTGAAGATCAAGGCTTCTGTTGTAGGACGTAGCCCCATCATGACCAAAATCGAGAGCCAACGAGCACATGGGCTGATAAACGCTCTCCCTCAGCGGTGTTGACATGCCAGAAACCCAAGCACTATTTGCTTGGGTAATGTTACCATCAAGCATATAATCGTTGACCACTGGAGCGGTTGCTACAGCATTCGCGTTGATTCGGCTAGTAAAGCCTCCGCTCCAGATTGAGTCTTCGTTCAAGCTGATGGTCTCGGTGCCAATTTTCCCATAAATCATTGCCCCCAGGCGGCCATTACCTATGGGCAAGGCAGTGGTAAAGTCGACCGCGGAGGAAGAGTACCATAAGGTTCCTGAGGCGCCAGAAATGGCTGCGACTCCTTTGAGGAAACAGGTAAATGAAACAACCCAGAGATCCACTTTCATAGTTGGAAAAATGCGCAGTAATAATGATATATTTGGGCTTTTACTCATTCTACCTTACACCATAGTGCATTTATAGATACTGAGATGCGGAATCCGGAGAAATGTGTCAATCTACTTCGGCAGGAGTTTGAGTGCTCCCGATTCGTGCCATTGAAGTCTCCGGTCTATGGCTCGGTAGGTTGCAAGACCATTATGGCCAAGCAAGTTGCCACGGTTGCTACTCCGCAGTCTTCACCCCATAATCTCACACGGCCCAAATGGGCGAATGCAGGGAGCCAATGATACTGGATGATTTCAAGATCCTGTGAAAGCCTAATTAATAACCTTAAGCAGTCTCGGAGATGGCGCGGGGGGTGTTTTCCCCTTTGCGACATGCGGGGGATTAAAGAATTACCCTATTTGCTGAAAAGTCCCGCTGAGGTACCTTCCTAACCATTATTACCCGGAATTCTCCCCTGGTGTTCTTTCCAACAGACTAATGATGCAGTCCTACAGCCAATGGGGTAAATGATCCGGGTATATCCATTGCTCTACATCTTGGAGTAAGTGGGACGAAGGGTATAGTCATCATTATCGTGCTTCATAAGTGATACTATCTCCTATTGCTGCACTTTATATTGATCCATTTCTTGAGGCAAAGAAGGCCAGAACACGAGCACGGTACTATTCCACAACAATCAACCTAGGCGAACATGGATTCGGTACTTGAGACTCATGCTCTGAGATTGCCTTCGCTCATTTTGGGAGGCGCTGGATTCAGCTATCAATTGCATCCAGATCCAAAAAGTATCCCAGTCTCCAAAATCATTCGTCGGGCTTTTGATGCTGGTATGACGGCCATAGACACATCGCCGTACTATGAGCCATCCGAGAAACTTCTGGGTTCTGCACTTGCGAGCGTCGACGTAACCAGCAAATACTCGCGAAGTGACTACATTCTGATGACCAAAGTGGGCAGAGTGTCCGCGAATGAATTCAACTATTCACCGGAATGGATCCGAGCGTCGGTTTCAAGGTCCCTAGATCGACTGGGTACAGCATATCTAGACGTGGTGTTTTGTCATGATGTGGAATTCGTTTCGCCGGAGGACGCCATCGAAGCGGTTGGGACTTTGTTTGAATTATCCGACCGAGGCATTATCAAACATGTTGGAATATCAGGCTACTGCATCGATCGTCTCATTCACGTTGCGAAGGGGGTATTGGAAAAATACCAACGACCTTTAGACATCGTGCAGAATTGGAGCCAGTTGAATCTTCTAAATAGCCGTTTGGAAAAATACGGCATTCCGGAGCTACGCAAGGCCGGTGTGTCCGTTATTTGCAGTTCTAGTCCTCTAGCCTCGGGGCTCTTGCGGTCCGGCAATGTGCCTTGTGGAAAGCTGGGCGACTGGCATCCGGCGCCTGATGGTCTGCGCAAGGCCGTGCGACAAGTTTCGACCTGGGTGGAGGCCCAAGGATCAACACTAGCAGCTCTGGCGCTGCGGTTTTCCTTGAGCAAGGCAGCGCGAGCATCTCAAGACGGAATCTCTGTTCACACCATCATCGGAATATGTTCTATTCGTGATGTTGAAGAGAACTTGCTAGTGATAGAGGGCATGATGCAACCGAGCGACATAAAGCATCACTCGATTGCTGGTGTGCTGGACGCAGACTCTTTCAGTCGTGAGAGAGAAAATGTCGATCTTGAACTCTACCAAAAGATTCAAGAGACTTTAGGAGAGTGGGCAGAGTATGATTTTCAAACAGGAAAGAGAGTATCGCGCATCTAGTGGCTTTGTCTCATCGATAGATTCATTTGTTTCCCTGGCGCCTTCACAATAGATGAATACTACGATAAATAGCGCATACTTCCAACAACCTACCAGTACCAGGGGAAGTATGTAACTTAATCTCAAACCATGTGGTATTTCCCCGCATTAACTCAATGCCAAGTCCAACGCTAACAACTCGGCCATTAAGGGGGGAGGCATCCTTTTCACCAGTCACTGCATCTCTCAAATACAGTGTACCCCCCCCCCAGGGTTCCTTTCGCTTTGTTTGTTGTGTGTTCAAAGGCGTGTAGGTATTAAAATGGACCGTCACAGGAAGATGTAGTTTTCTTTCTGTCACGGACTCACCAGCTGAAATACATAGCCTACGATGCATCTCGGAGCCTCCAGCGGAGAAAATGGCTTAGCACGCACAAGGATCTCGCGCGCTTGCGATAACTGTAGCAACCTGCATATTCGATGCAATGGCCATTTGACATGGTATGTTTCCTTGGTCTCTTTTATACTTATTCTCCAAGGGCGAAACAGTAAGATTGACGGGATTTGCAGTGATCGTTGTTTTAGTGAGTAGTGATTTGCACTTTGCTTTTATCTCATTTTGATAAAGATACATGGCTTACCCCTTTACGTCTTCTAGTGTCTGGGCTGGTGTGTAAATACAGCCGGCAAATCAAAAAGCGTGGCCGCAGGAGCAATACATCCAAGCCAAGGCAATCCCAGGTTTCTCTTGTGGTCGCTTCTCCTCTGCCATCATCCCAAAGTGAATCAGCACCTGGGGAGCCCATTTCATATCGGGAGCATGGGGTCAGTACGCGGTCAATCTCGCCCTCAGCCTTGCAGCCAGATCTCGTCAGTGCATCTAGTCAATCTAGCTTTGATCGACCTGAGACCCAGCCTGTAGGGCTAGAGTCGGTCATTAATGGTGAGCCAAATGCTTCCTTTGCCGCTGGTCTCCATAATTCTATTCATTCGACGCATCACTTGCCTCAGCTGGGGTTATACTCCCTCTCACCTAACGTTTCGACGCGGTCGGACCAGCCAACAAACCCACCTTTATGTCGCTATCCATGTCTTGAACCCCTTCTTCCATCTTTAAATGGATTCATGTCCGCGGAGGATGCCTGCCAGCTACTAGATATATTCTTCGCTGATCATCGCAACTCCGTCTCAAACATAACTTGCCCCTACATTCTCACTACTGTCTTACGAAAGAAATCCGTCTTGCATCCAAATCATCCCCGGAAAACATCGCTTGCCTTGCTCACAACTATCCTCTGGACCGTGGCACAAACAGCAGAGAGTGGTATCTACTATTTGCCGGGTTCACGGAAACGCATTGTTGACCATCTTTACTCCCTTACTCTGACGCATTTCCATCTAAGAGATATCGACAACTGGCATCGAGTACCTGGTATGTGCTTTTACACTATATTTACTTGATTAAAATATACTCATGCTATCTGACTAGGCGGATGGCAGCTAGACGAGGATGATATGTTCAACGTTGACCAGCAGCAATGCAACAAAGCCAGGACCACATACTCAAAGGGTCCTAATCCAACAGTGGATGATGTACTCACTCTCACTCTACGAACTCTGGTGATATCAGGTGGTGAATTCAAAGCTGATTGTATCAAATGGTGGAACAAAACCGTTTCGCTCGTAAGGCTTCTCGGTTATAACACCGAGGCGGGACTAAATACAACGCATGATCCATCTGCCGACACATTCGAAACACAGGAAGAACGCCGTAGGGCGTTCTGGCTGGTCTACATCTTAGATCGGCATCTGGCTTTGTCATATAATCGGCCGCTTTGCATTCTTGATGCCGAATGTCGCGTCTTGACTCCTCTCCCCGAAGAGCTATGGCAAAGCCTGGATACAACCAGCATTCCCCACCGCAGCTTTGGGCCTCCAACAACTATTTCAGGCTCCGGGATCTTCGAGTACTTCCTTCCCCTTACGGCATTGCTTGGCGACATCATCGAGCTTCGATTAATACACCATCACCCTCGTCTCACCATGTGCAGCGAGTTGGCGACTTTTGAAGTCAAACATTCACTTGAAGAATGTGAAGAAAGTCTCAAAAGCTTCGCGGATAGTCAAGTGTCCACAGTTCATACTTTCCAGGCAACTACATCGCAAGTACGAGCGAGTCTAGTGGTTGCCTACTCCTCTTATATCCTCAAAGTGCTTTATGTTCTTCTTTATGGAAAGTGGGATGCTGTGACTATGCTGGAAGACACAGGCGAATGGATTAGCACAAATAACTTCTCTGAATGTGCTTCGAACTCCATTGCCGCCTCGCAATCGCTAACAGAAATTTTAAGGGTTGATCCAGAACTATCCTTCATGCCCTACCTCTTCGGCATATACTTGTTCCATGGCAGTTTCATATTGCTACTATTTGCTGAACGAATGCCTCAGATTGGGCCGAATGAATCCGTGGAGCAGGCTTGTGAAGTGATTATCCGAGCCCATGAGGTCTCCATAGTCACGTTGAGCACTGAATTTCAGGTTAGAAGCGAACAAAGGTGGCAATGCCCTGTGTGCTGGCAAGTAATTTTAACATCTTCTTAGAAAACGTTTCGTAAAGCCTTCCGATCGGTTTTATACGGTGTTCGAAACTTTGAAGTAACTGAGCCGGACTTTCCGGTGATCAGAAAGGAGGTGTTGGCAATGTATCGGTGGACTATGGGACACAAGGGTCTTTGCCTTTAATTACTCTTGACTCCGCATATTATCAATCGAACATTAAGTTACAGCTATAGTTCTGGTACCCAAGG
Source organism: Penicillium antarcticum (assembly GCF_028974205.1). Taxonomy (NCBI): domain Eukaryota; kingdom Fungi; phylum Ascomycota; class Eurotiomycetes; order Eurotiales; family Aspergillaceae; genus Penicillium; species Penicillium antarcticum. The sequence goes on along the minus strand of NW_026695300.1, from coordinate 1,042,377 downwards.
TTCATAATTTCCCACCAATCGGAAGTTTACCCTAGCTCTTTTATCCATTAGTTGATAGCGCGCGACCAATGGGGTAATTTATCACATTGTCGCTTCCTTTTGCTTAGCGGGATCTAATTCTCGAGTCTTGGCCGACTGATGCTGTCACATTGGCTTGCTTCGCCTCGTAGCTCAAAGCATAAAATTTACTTTGTGTGAAAGCGTTCGTTCTGTTCCGGGGATTGTCTTTCAATTTGCATCTAATAATCTGGGGAAGTGAATACGGATTATCATTGGTCCTCATGCAGGCTGCGGACATATGTATATATAGTCTTTGTTGCCTCACTCAGTGCCCATGTTTCCCACTTTCATGGATTTTGATTTTCCTCTACTGGTGAACATATACTGACTGTCATCCTTTCAATTGTTTATTGCCATTGCTCTCTTTGCTCAGCATGGACTTTCGAAAATTCTTCAAGAACCGCTCCGGGCTTCGAGTGGACAACAGAGCAAGAACGTCCGCATCCAAGCTAAGCCTCCGAGAAAGTTTATGGCCCTTGATGTTGGTGACAATCTTGTTTTTCCTATGGGTAAGTACACACTATCCGAGAATTTATTCGAAGTATCGCTCGTATCTCACGCCCAATTCTCAGGGTTTTGCTTACGGATTGCTTGATACCCTCAACAAGCACTTCCAGACTACACTCGGGATTACTCGCACCAGATCAGCTGGGCTTCAAGCTGCTTATTTTGGGTTTGTTCCCAAAATTTCTTAGATAATAAACAGAACAATTCTGATATGTCCCAGGGCGTATCCATTAGCATCATTAGGTTACGCAAACTGGATGCTACGCCATTATGGATACAAGGCCGTCTTTATCTTTGGCCTGGTACTATATGGTATCGGTGCGTTTTGTATGTGGCCAGCTGGCTTGAACCAATCTTTTGGGGGTTTCTGCGGAGCGACCTTCGTCATTGGCAGCGGATTGGGGAGCTTGGAGAGTGCGGCAAACCCATATCTTACTGGTAAGTTGGCATTATCTGGCAATGTTTTGATCAACCTTCTCATGCCTACTCTAGTTTGTGGTCCTCCCAAGCACGCTGAAATGCGCATCAATATAGCGCAGGCCTTCAACGCCATTGGAACAGTCGTCGGTCCTGTCTTGGGCTCATATGTATTTTTTGTTTCGACTTCAGATAACGTCCAAGCGCTCCAGCGCGTTCAGTGGGTCTATCTTGCTATTGGGATCTTCGTCATGTGTCTTGCTGTTGTCTTTTTTTTCTCCAATATCCCGGAGATCACAGACGAAGACATGGAGTTTCAAGTTTCCCAGACGCACGATGAAGATGAGGTGGTACCATTTTGGAAAAATTTCAATCTTTTCCATGCAGCTTTCTCCCAATTCTGTTATTGTGGCGCGCAAGGTATGGCTCCCCATGACCCAGTGATATAATTCAGCTACTTGGTCGCTTCGGGAAGCTGTTAAATCTGCTAGGTGCTAATGCTTTCTGCATAGTCGCTATCGCCGGATACTTTATCAACTATGTCACAGAAACATGGCCAGGTAAATCAAGTGCCACAGCTGCGAAGCTACTTTCCGGTGCGCAAGGCACATTCGCCGTGGGGAGATTTACCGGGGCTATCTTGATGAGCTTTGTGAGGCCCCGTTGGGTCTTCTTGGCGTATCTTAGTGGTGCATTTGCATTCGTGGCAGCTTCTATTACCCAGGTGGGAGAGGCTGGGGTGGGTATGTATAGTCGTGTTTCTTCCATTGCTTGAGCTACATTTCTCGTGCTAACAAGGAATTAGCAATGCTCTTCATGACTCTTTTCTTTGAGTCTGTATGCTTTCCTACGATTGTTGCTCTGGGAATCAAGAACCTTGGTAAAAGCTACAAGCGAGGATCTGGATTTATTGTTGCGGGAGTTGCTGGAGGTGCTGTCGTTCCTCCTATCCTTGGGCATGTCGCCGATTTGCGGAATAACACCGGCTTTGCTTTCATCGTCCCAGCAATGGTAAGTTCTCGCAAAGTTCCTGCCTTCCAATCACATTCGGAATAGGCCTTATGCTAACCAATTGTTTTTTTCTCTCATTTTAGTTCATGCTTTTGTCTTGGACCTATGCCGTGGCTGTGAACACAGTACCTTTTTATCGACGTATTGTCGACCGGGTTCTGACCGAACAGGATTTTCGCAGGAGCTCAGAGGATATAATTGAGAAAGATGATATTCAACTCAAGAATGAGGTGAAACATTTGGATCACGTGTAAGGGGGTTCTGTGGATTCAAACAGTCTCGTTTTTGCTGGATGCAGCGACAAATCTGATATTATAGGCCGCTACTGTTCGCTATCCATTCATCTCAACTAAGTTTTTATACCACAAAAAGAAGAATAAGATAAACCTAGTGTGAAGTCGGAAAAACGGTTGATAAATAATCCATTAGACCATAGTTATAGCAAGACCGTCAACTGACGCCGCAGCGTGTATAGCGTATACCCGACTCAGCTTGCACCGCAGAGTAGCTGGGGTGATCTGAGCTACTAGTTGATCTCCCTGAGACGGTCTGCGCTCGACTCTTTAAACTTCGGGTTCGAGGAGGGTGTTCTCAATGTTGATTATTTATCTTGTATTTGCTTCCTATTTCCTTCCAATGGCCAATATTTATTAATCGGGGGTGCTCAAATGCAACCTGAAAAGAGACCAAAAGAAAAACGCTAAGCTGCGATCTTCCTCGGCGATTTTTGGGAGCCTCCATACAATTGTTCCACACATATCGTGGGAGATATGTTGCAATGAGAAGAAGCTGATGTTTGTAATTGCCAATAAGTGACTGACATGTCAAATAATATCACATGCAAAGTAGTTATACTGATATAACAACATGCAATATAAATGAGTTAGCAGTTATCTGAAGCACTTGGAAGTTAGGGCTGCTGTGCTCACTGTGATTGGCTGAGACGCGGAGGTTAAATCGACGGATCTCGAGTGCCGTTGCTTTCATTTCACTCACTTCTCTAGCTCATCATGTCCCTGGCAATCTGAACAGAGAATACTTATTTTCTGGTTTTCTTTTTCCTCTCTCATTCTGAAATCCTATTACTTCCCGAAAACCGCCGACCTTCGTTCTCCCAACCCTTTCTCCGAACAGTTCAGACCCTTACTCAAATCCCGCGACAACGCCCTCACACAGCCACTATGGATAACCGCACTGACGAGGGACATCGTCCTCAATACCCCGACTCCCGCTCTCCCCGTCAAACCACAGACTCCTACCGTCCGGGCGACCAGCAAAAACAAAGAAGCATGGACGGAGATGCAGGATCAGACAGACCATCCGCGCCAGTATCCAAGCGCGAGAGAATGCAGGAGCGACACCAGCGCCGCAAGCGCGGCCGCACACCTCCATCCGTATTCTCACGCCGGAACCGCTCCCGCAGTCCGGATGGCTCAACACCACGCGATGACAGAGAGAGACGACGCTCCCGATCCCCTCTAGCGCCCCGTTCTCCTTCACCCGAGGCGCCTCGCCAGCGCAAGCGACCAGGTGGTGGTGCGCGCCAGGGTCTTGCAGACCGTGAAACACTCCGGCGGAGACAGGAGGAGCGCGAGCGCGCAGAGCAGGACGATGCCTTGCGCAACTCCCGTGATCGCGGCGTGACAGATGTCGTTCGGCAACATTACAATGCGGTCCCTGAGCGTGGTCGTGAATGGCGGAAAACTGAGAGTAAGATCAAGGGACTCCGGAGCTTCAACAATTGGGTGAAGAGTACTCTGATTCAGAAGTTCTCGCCTGATGAGGAGTTCGCCGCGAGGTTTAATGATACCAAGGACTGGGCAGATGACAGTATGGGTCCCCCGCCTATTGATGACAAGCGGCTGCTGGTGTTGGATCTGGGTTGTGGCAAGGGTGGCGATCTGGGCAAGTGGCAGCTGGCGCCGCAGACGGTTGATCTCTATGTTGGTCTGGACCCTGCCAATATCTCCATTGAGCAGGCGCAGGGCCGGTATGACCAGATGCGCTCCGGTCGTGGTCAGCGAGGCCGCCGTCCTCCCCAGCCGATCTTCCATGCTGAGTTCTACCCCAAGGATTGCTTTGGAGAGTGGCTGGGTGATATCAACATCATTCAGCAGGTTGGTATTGATGCGAATGCCGGACCGGGGGGTCGATCATGGCTTCGCGCTACGGTGGTGGTGGCTTCGACGTTGTCACATCCATGTTCGCCATTCACTACGCCTTTGAAAGTGAGGAGAAGACCCGCCAGATGCTCAGCAATGTTGCAGGTTGCTTGAAGAAGGGCGGTCGCTTCATTGGCGTTTGTCCAAACTCAGATGTCATTGCCGGCCAGGTTTCCAACTTCCACAAGAAGCGCAAGGAGCGCGAGGCTGCCAAGCCTGCTGAGCCCGAGGGTCCTGAGGATGGCGAGGTTGAGGAGGATGAGCGGGCCTCTTGGGGCAATGATATTTACCGGGTTCAGTTCCCTGGTGCCACACCAGAGGATGGAGTCTTCCGTCCTCCTTTTGGTTGGAAGTACAGCTATTTCATGCGCGAAGCTGTTGAGGAGGTGCCTGAATACGTTGTCCCATGGGAGGCTTTCCGAGCGTGAGTATTCATCTTCAATGTGAAATGTACATCACTGACTTTTTTTAGTTTGACCGAGGACTACAACCTTGAGCTACAATACCGCAAGCCCTTCTTAGATATTTGGGAAGATGAGAAGAATGACCGTGACCTTGGACCTTTGAGTGAGCGCATGGGTGTCCGGGACCGCGCCACTGGTGCCCTGGCCATGACGGAGGAGGAGAAGGAGGCAGTCAGTGAGTCTTCCTCTGATATTGTATCCTTTCATTCGCTAACAAGAAACTAGGCTTCTACCATGCCTTCTGTTTCTACAAGGTCTAGGAACATCGCAAACTCCGTGGGACATGCTGAAATATCTAGCTGTCCCAGTCCAAATTCGTATATTAACAAAGCTCCGCCACCAGCTTTCAACCCTATGTATGACTAAAACGAAAAGAAAGATAGAAAAATTCATTCAATCCATCCCCCCAAGTCCCAATTACCAGCCCTTATCTAAACATCCTGTTGCTGAATCTCCACCAAATTTCCATCAGGATCCCTAACCAACAAAAAATTCTCCCACCCAATCAACCCCTGAGCCTCAACAAGCCTCCTCTTGGCCTCAAGATGCACACCCGCAAACCCACCAACCCCAAGCGCATTAGGAACAGCCCCCTCAAACGCCTCAATAGGCACGCCCACCCTCTTCAGAACGTCAACTCCCCTTCCCTCAAGATACGTCTGCGCCTGAACAACATCAGGAACAACAAGCCCAACATGACTGAACGTATTCGTCCGCTGCGTCGAAGACACCAGAGTATCATCGGAAACACTAAACTCCACAATCTCAAGTAATCCGTACATATTATTCTTGCCCATGGTCATTTCGGTGCCAGTTTGGAATCCTGTTCCGTTTCGGCCGCCTTGCGCGTAGCCCATGTATGTTACTGTGTATTCTGGTGTTAGAGCTGCGTCGAAGAGTAGGCGCATTCCTAGGATGGAGCCGTAGAAGTTCTTCATTGCTGTTAGGTTGTTGGTTATTAGGCCGATGTGGTTCAAGGCGTAGCCTAGGGTTTCGGGCGGGGCGGGCCCATCTGTACCCAGGGTGAAGGGGTTTGTTGTTGTGTTGTCGTTTGTTGAGCGGCGGGTTGGGTTGCAGGCGTTTGTTTGGAGGGAGAGGAGGGAGAGGAGGAATGGGAGGAGGGTTGATATATGCATTTTGGTGGGTTGACTTGGACTTGGACTTGGAATTGATATGTGTCTATAGCCTGGTTGAGATCCTCATCTCGACAGGAATTGGGGCTATATTTATATGTTTCCCTAGTCTTTAATACCCTGCTTCATTGCGCCTTGAGCATTGGTATCATGCAGCCAGCGGAGCATCTACACTATACTCAGGGTCAATCCCCTCGTATACATCACAAATCAAACAATGACCCGTCAAGCTTAGTGGGGGCCATTCGGGGATCTAACTCTATCAGGTGTGACCTGGCGACACCCAAGTCTGGAGCAAGAATCAAAGCCTAGCTACTTCCCCCTCTAAGACCCCAAGGCATCCAAGCTTCTGCATGATAGACTTGGACATGCACAAACCATGGGCTGTGGGTGAGCAGCCACAATCTTGGCGACGACAACTACATAGCTGCAAGGTCTAGCGGTATAGATTAACATCGTTCGTATAGCGCAGATCAGAACTCAATTAAGCTATGTGCATGGCTGGCCACCGTCTGCGCCTCTGAGATGTTAGCCCGGCAGAACGAATATAACTGCCGACTACCAGGATCGTCGGAGTAATATCATTCTGTGAGATTTCGGCGAGGTCAGAAGTAATAATTACTCCGTTGATGGATGAAACATGCGGTGCCAAGGGATAAGGCGTCCCAGTTGGGGTGGAATTTCTATTTCTGGGTCATGGGGGGACTGGATGTCTTGTAATAAGTGATATGTTCTATTTGTGAGGCTTTTGTTGGTTCGAACATGCAAATTGTACAGAAGTTTGTGATGGGTTCGGTGTTCAGTTATAAGACTACGGACTGGGAACTGGGAGCTGGGAGCGTGGGGGTTCTGTTGCGCGATTATCTGATGGTTGAAACGTCTGTCCTAAAATGCTTGCAATGAGTGTAAGTTATACTTGGATTTGACAGGTCGAACCCTGACGCCGAAGAAACTTTTAGAAATGCTTTGTGAAGGTTATAGATCCTTGGCTTTTTAAGGAATACGGGTTTGAGATCTCGCTTTAAAATATATTTCGGTCAAATATGAGATATGAGGCTCTGTTATATGAGTCTAGTGAGGATTGGGTACCATACATATTCAATTTTATAGTCTAAAAACAAAGTAAATCTCATCACTTCAACAAAGAAATGTATAGACCCCGATAAGGATTATCGGCCCAAAACGGCTAGCGTCATCGCGTCTCGCGTCAGGATTTCGCGATACGCATTCACCATCCAACATTCGAGTAAGACCCAACTCACCTCCAACCACTCCACGCCAAAATGAGCGCAACACCAGACAGGCGCTCAATGCTCTCCCAATCCCACCCCCTCTCAGCCCAACCCCGACGAAGCCAAACCCGCCCCACCGAAGTCCCATCCTTACCAGATTACGTCGCGCCAGAAGCACCCCTCACAGCCGAAGCCCAACGGCACCTCGAAGCCTTAATCTCAAACCACCACCACCGGAACCTAATAACACATCTCAAACACGCCGCCGAAAAACTCACACACTCAGGCGGTGAAGTGAATGAGCGCTTAGCCGATGCGCGCGGCCGCTTTGAGAAGAATAAATACCAGCGCCGACAACGCAAGGGACTTGAAGAGGGAGATGACGATGAAGATGAAGATGAGGAGGAGTACCAGCGGCTTGCTGAGGAGGAGACTAGAGTCAATGCCATTACAGCGCGGATGGAGGAAAAGGCACGGCTGATAGTTGATGCTGAGGTGAAGCTGCAGGGGCTGACGGATGCTGTTGCGCAACTCGAGAGGCAGGAGGGTGAGGCTGTTGCTGCTTCTTTGGGGTCGAGGCGGACGCGCTCTGGGAGGAATAGGCGGAGGGGAAATGATGATGATGAAGATGGGGATGGGGAGGGTGAGGATGATGCTGATTATGAAGATGCGCAAGAGCGGGAGACGCAGGAGAGAAATGCGCGAAACCCTCCTAGTCGGAGATTGGAAGATAAGATTGCTGAGGGTTCTGAGAAGTGGAATGAGATGTCTTTGACGGAGAGGTAGGCTGTTTCGTTTCTGTTTCTGTTCGAGATGTGGAGGCTTACAATTACGGTCTAGATATGCCGGCCACAACCACTACATCGGGTTCTATCGCATGGTGCACGACTCCAAATTCCCCGGCGACGACGTGCCTCCGCTCCCCCACTCATCTACATGGTTCCAACATATGGAGGATACCGGTGCTCGCTCTGGTGGAGCACGCACCCGCAACCAACGGCGTCACTCCCCTGCTGACGATGACGATATCGCCATTGAGCGCGAGCGTATCTCTCTCAAATGCCCCTTGACCCTGTTACCATTCCAAGATCCGGTGACCAGCACCAAGTGTCCCCACAGCTTCGAGCGCGAACCGATCTTTGATATGATCCACCGCAGCCCAACTACCATTCCACCTCCAGCGGCTCGCCGGGGCCAGCGCCGTATCCACGTGATTAAATGCCCTGTCTGTTCTACTCCGTTGACTGCAGACGATCTGAACCCAGACCCTGTTCTGCTGAGACGAGTGCGTCGTGCACAGGAACTTGAAGAGCAGGAGGAAGACGAGGATCATCTTGGCAATGGACGGGTCAACAAGCGTCGCAATAGTGAAATCAGTGTGGCCAGTGATGATAGCAACGATGTTATGGATGTGGATGCGCCTGAACCATCTCAGCGTATCAAGGCCGAACGGCTCAGTCAACCGGCTCCCATGCCAGTTGACTCGGAGAGCGGAGAAGAAGAGCAATCCGGGGAAACAAGCGAAGACTCGGGCTGATATGTTAACGTTTCAATGAAAGCCAAGAATCAAGTGTCACATCGTATTGAGACACGGCACAAACATGACAAACTCATTTAAGCTAGGCCCAGAACGTTGAAACACCTGATAACACTAAGCCAAATTAGGAATCCCCGCAGTCGACCCAGTAAAAAGCGGTGGGTAATTGTGGGTCCCGAGCCAATCACATGGCAGCTTGCCACGAGGAAAAGAAGTAGAAGTCGCCCCTTATCGCTTATTATAGCCTCCGCCTCGGAATACCATAATTCGCTTGAGGGTTACTCTTAATCTAGTGTCAGTTAGACATCGAAACTAACTCCAGCCACATCTTCTAGGAGTAACCCTGCCGAGACGATACCACCGTATCTAAACCCCGGCTTAATCTCACGCGACAAGTCAACAAGCTTACACAAAGAGACTGTACCATCCGTAGGGTGTAACCATGCTATCAAAGCGTCCAGCCCAATCAGCTATAGACCCCGCAAACTAAAGCCAATTGCTGTTAGGCCTGCCAGTTCTGCTAGGCTAAGGCCAGCCACCCAGAAATCAGTCGTCTGTTCCAATCCAAGCCGATGCTACCCTGCAGCTCAGTATCGCTCTATCTTAGCGCTTAAAATTATAGCTTCCCTTTTTAAGCATCCTCTCCCCATCTTCCAACCTCGCCTCTTCCCACCACAGTCTCTAATCAACATCTTTCCTGCGGTCCAATCCCGCTATCCATAATGGAGAAGTCTCCCGAACACTCCACCGCCGAGCCCATCGACGTTCCCCGTCCCACAGGATGGATGTACAAATCGCACGCCATCGGCAAGTGGTCAACCAGCTGGTATGCCTCGCCTCGCATCCAGCTGGGCATGGTCGCCTTCGTCTGCTTCCTCTGCCCAGGCATGTTTAATGCCTTGAGTGGCTTGGGTGGTGGTGGAAAAGCCGACCACACTCTCGCCGATCAAATGGTAAATCTCCGCCCCCACAGTGATAAGCGTGGATTCGAACGCTGACTGGTCAGAACATCGCCCTCTACTCGACCTTTGCTGTTGTCGGTTTCTTCGCTGGTACTATTGTCAACCGTCTTGGAATCAGACTGTCGCTTTCTTTCGGTGGTATTGGTTACTGCTTGTACTCAATCAGTCTGATCGTCTCCGAGCACAAGTATGTCCCTGGCTTCAACATCTTCGCCGGTGCCTTCCTCGGTGTCTGCGCTGGTCTGCTCTGGGCCGCGCAGGGAACAATCATGATGTCCTACCCAGCTGAGCACCAGAAAGGTCGCTACTTTGCCTGGTTCTGGGGTATTTTCAACGTCGGTGCTTGCATCGGTAGCTTGGTAAGTGGAGCGATGAGACAGATCCACCCACATCAACATCTCTGCCAGAAACAATATCGAAAAGGATACATACTGACCAGGATAGATCCCCCTCGGCCAAAACATCCACGTCAAGACCAACTCCAACGTCACCGATGGCACCTACATCGCCTTCATCGTGCTGATGTTTGCAGGCGCCTGTCTAGCCCTGTTCCTCTGTGACGCAAACAAGATTGTCCGCCCAGACGGCTCCCGCGTCATCCTCATGAAGCAACCCTCCTGGAAAACAGAGTTCATCGGCCTCTGGGATACAATCCGCTCCGAGCCATGGATCGTCCTCCTCTTCCCCATGTTCTGGTCTTCCAACTGGTTCTACACATACCAGCAGAACGCCATCAACGGCTCGTACTTCAACACCCGCACCAAGGCGCTGAACGGCTTCCTCTACTGGTTCGCGCAGATCGTCGCCGCTGTCATTATCGGTCCCCTGCTTGATGTCGAGCGTGTGCGTCGCTCTGTTCGGGCTAAGATTGCGCTTACCACGCTTTTCCTGTTGACTGTTATTATCTGGGGTGGTGGCTATGCTTGGCAGAAGAAGTATACCCGTGCCGACGTCGATCCTAAGATTCATCCTGAGTTCAAGGGCTGGGATTGGTCTACTGATGGTTATGTTGGTCCTATGTTCTTGTACTTCTTCTACGGAATGTACGATGCTATCTGGCAGGGTGTTGTTTACTGGTGAGTTCCTCCCCTCTTCCTTCTTCATCATCATCATCATCTTCTTCTTCTTCTTCTTCTTCTTCCTTCCCCCTTCCCACTGAGATGGTTTATACTGACTTTATCAGGATTATGGGTGCCCTCGGCAACTCAGGCCGCAAGCTCGCCAACCTGGCTGGTTTCTACAAGGGTCTCCAATCAGCCGGTGCAGCCGTCATGTGGAGTCTGGATAACAACAAGCTCCCCTTCATGAACGAATACGCCTCCAACTTCGGTCTGCTGTGCGGCTCGATCCTCGTCGCCGTCCCGGTCGTCTTCTTCAAGATCAAGGACTCCGTCCCGGTCGAGGAGGATCTTGCCGGAACAGACGAGACCCTCGACGATGTTCTTCCCCCCGGCGCTGTCGAGTCGAAGCATGTTGGCGATGAGAAGATCTGAAGCTGAGCTTCGTCTTCCGCTTCTCCTCGAGTCCGCTGATATTGATAGGTGGTGGTCTGGTACATTAATGCGCTTTGATCGTTACGAATTTGCTTTCTTTTCCTTCTGATTCTCCCTCTGCTTCTGCTCTTGGATATTGATGCTCATGTTCATACGATATCCCGCCAGCGTGTATGCCTTTCTTTGTTTTTTATTCTTATTTTTTTATTACTCCTGTTCCTAGCTACCTGCCTATCCAGCTGTGCGCAGGTGATGACATGACTTGACTCGGGGATTATGTATTTACCAAGTGCCCATTCCGTTATCCATGGATTTGGGTCTAATTATTTAATCCTCTATCACGATGACATGTCTTCCTATACTGGAACAACCTAATTTCTGTAATTGTTTTTTTTTATCATGGCGGTGTTTTGAAGAGTGGTATTGTGCTTTTGTAGTTGGTTGCATTGCGATTATTGGGTTGCGGCCCAGGTCCAAGCTGGGCAGGGGATTCATCCGTTGGTTCTTCAAATTCGGTGGGTGTCGTCATTTTGGTGTTCTGATAAAGCTATAGAGATATGGGAGATTAAAAGGATTGGGGGTTTGAAGTTGTTTCAGGGAATTGTGTTGGGCTTGGATATATCCAATCACAATCCTGGTCTGGGGTGGTTACATTTCATGCATGGTTACTACGTGCGTGGGGGTCATTGGGCGTTGGACTTTTGTTATCAACACCCTTGGTGAGACATTGACGGTAGAAGTACCAGTAAAAGTCTCGACTAGAGAGTTTGTCTACTGAGCTTAGTAGACTGGAGGAAGTAGAGTATTCCGTAACATCATTCATTACTCCTATTAAGGAAAAGACAACAGTGTCAATCATGAGCAAATGGCAGAAAAACATCGCGACCGAAGCAAATACTGATAAAACAATAGAGCCAGACAAGGGGTATTCGCTTGTCGAAGAACGTAACAGATAAGTCAACACAGAAGGAATAAGTAAGAGCATGTGGTCGTCCGATACCTCTCCACGGAGAAGACCGGCCATGGATCCGACATATTTTCGTGGTTTTTTTCTTCCCCGTGATTGAATGTGTCGGACCGGGGATTCGTTTCCCGGTCAAGAATTGAATTAGGGGTCGCTTCTCAGTGAATGACGAGGAGTGCGATAAGCGGCGGAGCTGTAGCAGCGGTATGAATTAAGTTGAACTTGGTCTCCGCCGGACGCTGCATTTAGAATTGTGTGCTGAACTGTGAAGTTGAACTTCGGGTATCAATTCCGTCAAAGCAATCACTTGGTGATGATGTTCAGATAATCGGCGACGATGAGAGTCACCATCCTATCAAAAGTCAGTGGAGAACAAGTAAGAAAGTGGGGGCGACTAACGCATGAGGAGCGATCCGAACGTAGTAAGTCCCGAAGCCCCGGTAGAAGCGCAACCATCCCTCCTCGGCGACAACCTTGCGCGCACAATCCAGTAACCCTTTGTAGGGAACCTTCCCAGTTTGCGGATCCTTCTGCTGCTTCTGCAAACGAGTCTTGATGAAATCAAAAGGCAACGACAAGAAACTAGCAAAGAACCCCGCAATGGCCGAAGCAGCGAACGTCTGATTCTGCGCCGACAACGCGGTATGCTGCTTGAGCTGCTGCTTGGCCTCGGAGAAGAAAGTCAACTGTCCCATGTTAAGTGCCATGGCCCGCACAACCGTCGGGAACGCACCAGCCCACAGGGCACCGATTCCCTCGCCGCGGGTGATCCGGAACAAAGCGTCGAAAACGGAGCGGTAGTTTGCCCGCGCCTCGGGGGCTTTGAGGCCGTCCGACTGCATGCGTACGAGGGCCAAGTCGGCTGGGTTTCCTATCATGGCCGCGATACCACCGGCGCTTAGTCCTGCCGCGGCGCGCTCTGCGAAGGTCACTTTGCGGTTTGCTGCTGAGGCGCGGGCGTTGAGGCGCGTGATGAATGTGTCGAAGAAGCCTAGGCGGGCCGTTGTGTATACTGCTTGGCGGAGGATACCGGCTGAGAGGCCGGTGTACAGATCCAGGACTTTGCCGGATGCGATGATATCGCGCGTTATTCCCAGGGCTGAGGGCTTGGGTCCGGTGCGGGCGCCTTCGCCAGCGAGTTGCAAGCGCACCTTGACCATGTCCACGGGCTGAATCACGGCCGTGGCTGTCATACCGGCCAGACCGCCGTTGATGAAGGGCAGGGCGGCGCGAGTATATGGGTGGTGCAGGAAATCGGATGGGGCTTCAATGGCCGAGGCGGCAGCTGTTGCGGTAGCAGCAGCATCGCTGGCAGTTTCTTTAATGGTGCTTGATGCCATGATGAGCGGTGGCTTGATCTGGATGCGCGGTGTTAATGCAATGTACTGAGAAAGAACTGGACAGATTGAACCGAATGACTGACGTGTAATACGAGCTGTCTAGGCCTCGGTCAGTCTGTTCGTACAGTCTACCGAAAGGACGACCTGGACCATGGAACTTACCGATGACGTATCACAATGTTACTCGCAACAATATGGAAGTACAGTTGAGAAGGAGTGATGGGGAAGAAAGGAGTAGTGAAATGTCACCGACAACGAAGTATGGGAGTCACAGGACAAAACGTCAGGTGCGGGGGGGACTGTTCTACTGGACCAACCCGGAAGGGGTCTGAGCCTATATACTTGTTGATAGTCTGTCTACTAGAAGTACAGTTATCCTATAGACCGAGATCTCTTTCCGACTCGGCTATGCCACCCCTTCACCCGGCAGCTGCTATAGGCCATGGCCATGGCTCTGGAAAAGTCGATCGGGGGCCGCGATGATTTCCCGATAGTTTGTGATACTCCACTGGCTATACAGCCTATGACAGGGATCTAAGGCAGGCGATTCTAAGCGGATTATCAATGCGCCAACGTGGACTCGCCTGCAGACGGAGCTTGAAATGCGGGGATAGCTTGATCCCGGAAGATATTCGTGATTCCGGATATCCGGACTACATGGGGGGAGCAAGCTGAGGGATATCCAGGGACTGAATGCGACACTTGATGTATTTTATTAATATCCAGTTAGCTGTGTAGTATCTGTGTATCTGTTTGTGTTTCCTCTAAGAATACAAGTTAGTGCAACTCCACTCTAAACTTGGAATCCCCACTCCCCACTTACAGCTATTCGGACTCCCCAACTGCCCAACTGACGGAACGGCTCAGAAATACTCATAACCCTCCATACTGACATCCGAGGGAAAAGGAACTTCTTCCCGATGACCTCACCTCCCTGCATGAGCCCGCCTCAACAAAGCCCACCACTCCCAACGTCCCTCACCGATGAGCTCTCCGCCACAGTACACTACCACCTACCTACTAGCTCTCAATACACCAATAACCATCCACAGTCCCACCCACCTCGGAAATGACATCGGCGGGACGGAGTCGGCTGTTCCTCAATAATATTCTTCCGCGCCCTCGGCCTACCCGAGGGTATCAGCCCGGCAGTCCAATCGGGCCAACCCAATTACTCGGACGCTACGAGTTATTGTCAAAGTGGGTGCACGCTGCCAACTTGCTAGTCTGTGGGGTGGTTCCGATGTTCATTTTGGCCAATCTTGACGCCCACATACCCCCGTTTCCCGGATGTGAATGGCGGCTCCCGCTACTTCTGTTGAGACGTCAGTGCTAACTTTACATGGAGCTGCGCGCTTGGAATCCTCCGTTTTGGGGACCTTCGCCGATGACCGGCGGTTTGGGGGTTTGGTTTGTTTTTCCGGGGTTTCCTACTCCGTGGCTGGTGCGAGCGCTGACGGTTTAGATTGGTTGATTGTGACGATGGTTGTCTGTGTTGTCAACGGTCGGTAGGTCCTTGCGGAGGACTGTTCTCCGGGGAAATCGTTATTGGGGTTACGACCCCCTGGTGGTTGGGTTGAGCTGGGTAGGTGTTGCGATGGCTATGTATGGGACGGGCGGAGTGCCTCTGGTTTGTCGTTCCCATCATGAGGTGCCAGGGGGTGTTCAAGGTACCTGAGATTTCACTACATATGGTGCAGTAGAAACAGGTTATACTATCCTTGATTTACTCGTTCTTGGTGAGTATACAGCTTATCGATCTTGTCTCTCATCGTCGCACTCCCAATCGCCAAGGCATCTGCACGCCAACAGGGCTAGAATGTCAGGTACACAGTAGACAGTATACTTACTCCAACATCTATATCGCTCTAGCGATTGCTCCCTTGCGACCTATTACTACTATACTCAAACTGCCGTTATACCCTTGAATCCACGTATGAACATAGACTATCAATCACGACCCAACATTAAACCTAAGATCAAGAGACCAACCAATCGAAAACTACATTCCCCTGCCAATCTCCCAATGTCCATCGCGGAATCCACTCCGTGTCCACCCCCTGAAGAAGGCCAACCTGTCAGATCGTCTCCACTCCCCTCCGCGGAAAGGGTTCGCGGCATGTCGGGCTCCACGGGCCTAATGTCGAGATCTGGACCCACCGGCTTTCCGACCGGGAGCTCGGGAATAGAAAGGCGGTTTTTATCATGCTATTCCGAGGGTAAGTTTGTAGGGGCGGCATTCGCGGCGGGAGTTGTTAGTTAGGGATAGGATAGATAGGAATGGCGGTGGTTGGTCAAAATTCACCATGGTTTTTTGAGTGAACGGCGGAAACTCAATAATAGAACAATTATGCATTATTATCGATCTGAGTAAAAAACGAGCACAAATGTTATTATTGGGGAGTTAAAGAGTCAACAAAAATTGAAATGAAAAAATATGTGCACTGACGGGGAGTCGAACCCCGCGCTAGAGCTGACAACTATCAGATGATAGTGGCAGTGGAAGGCTCCAATGTTACCGATACACCACCAGTGCTGTTCGTGGTATAACCTTTCTTCTTTCTAATAATAATCCGCAATTTTTGTTTTTCACACTGTTCTTCATTATCCTAATATCCAAGGTTTTCTACACCAATGGTCCTTTTTCTAATATCTTAAATTGATTATTTACCCATATCGAATACTTACCTAGGGTTTAAATTGTGTTTTAGTAAGAATACGAGACAATAATTTCAAGGACAGTTGTGATATATATCTGGCACAAGCCCATGCTGTACAGGCTTAGAGGTGCATCATCCCCAACACATACGTATCAGATCGGTTCAGTCCTATCCAACAACCCCACCAAGATGAACGTCGCTTTTGTTAAGCTCTACACCATTAG
Source organism: Penicillium antarcticum (assembly GCF_028974205.1). Classification (NCBI taxonomy): domain Eukaryota; kingdom Fungi; phylum Ascomycota; class Eurotiomycetes; order Eurotiales; family Aspergillaceae; genus Penicillium; species Penicillium antarcticum. The sequence goes on along the minus strand of NW_026695300.1, from coordinate 1,026,211 downwards.
GCTAAGTGAGACAGGTATGTTAAGATACACCGTAAGGTGACACTAGGAAGCAGAAGAAGACACATGATATTCCGAAGTCTTCCCCGGACCTTGGATACTTTAGAAAAGCAGAACTAGATTCATCAAAGAGTGCGAGGGCCATTCGTAATCGGCGATAAAATCATAAACAAACGGTGGAAGTAGTCGCGGATGGCGTGGGGTTGAACCCGCCACCGAACTTGATGGCCTAACCACAGATGCGCATAGACCATATAGACACGTTGAAAGGGGCTTAGCCTCCATGGCTCATCATCAGCCTTGGGGAACCGAGATTGACACGGAAGTGGAGGTACGAGAAAAGTAGTCGCTGATCCTCAACCAATGCTCCTTCCACCACAAGGAGTAGTATATCTACTCGCAGATCCCATCATCCCCGTCATAAGTGGTACAAGTGCCATCACAGCATCCGATATTTGGGCCACATTCCCCTCCTTTCACTACAAAATGCAATAGAAGTTAGAGAAACCCATGGTTCAAGACTGGATCGAAACTCACGCTGACACTCATCTCGAGCCCAAGCCGATGCGCTCAGAGCGAAGAGACAGAAAACAACAACAAGAAGCTTCATATTCAAGGATAAATAAGCTAGGTAGTTTGTATAAGATGGTATGGAAACTCAGATTTTGTGTAGAATTGCGAAAGGGGAGAATATAGATGAAAGTCGACTGGATGAAGCGATTCTTAAATACATTGGGGTTTCGGTCATCCATTATCAATGAGCCCAGCATGTACCGAGAGCTTCGAGTGATTTACTATTCCACCATCACCGTGCTGGACTAACCCTTGCCGCTTGCAGCGGCATACGAAAGGATGACCACACCTCCAAGACTCTGCTGTGCATAATGTCTGATCGGAGAGACTGATTCCTACAACCAAGACCCCGCTTCATCACCATGTGCTGCCTAGCAGACCCTCATCCCAAGTGATGGACTCGATTCACTGCAGAAACTATCACTGATCAGCTGTAACCTGCATGCGTGAAGCCCAAATCTAGAATGAACACAGAGTACGGCCTTGACATGATGGAACAAGGCTTGCGTCATAAAAACCAAAATATGAGAGTGATTGGGTCTTCAATGTAGGTTACGGCGCACGTATAGCGAAACCGACGGGGCTATTGAATCTGCAATGCACTTCCCCTAGCCTGAGCTATCGTGCATCTGGTACCCCACAGTCAAGCTATGCAGACTGTATCAGGAACTTGGTAGGCAAGACCAAATAATGGACCACAGGTTTTACAGCAAATTAATTCAGAGCGGAAGAGTCGCTGTGACGTTCACATAAATGATCACCTGAAGTTTTGTTATTCAATCAAGTTTATAGAGATATGAGCCCGAGGAATACAAAAAAAAAAAAGATTTTAGCCCTAATATACTTATCCCCAAGGTATTCATATGGACCAAATAAAAAGAAACGCAGACTACAAGGTAAGATTGTCTCAAACCAGCCAAATTTGGACACAAGACAAATCCGATTTCCTTACTGATCAGTCGTATCTCCCCGCATGCATGGGCGATCAATCTGTTTAGAGATGTATCATTGCAGATGAATTGATGTCAAAACTATTTACAAAGAAAAGGACAAGTTAGTTTCAATCTGATGACGTGGCCTTCGATATAAGGTGTCGCTGCTTGGCTCCGGAGATCGAGGATAAAGCCGCGTCGGCAGTCTATGGCCACGCCACACAACATTCCAGCACAGCAACATGCACCAGATGCACCAATTCACTCAGGCATTATCCTCGGGTTTGCATGAGAGCCTAGGATATATTTAAGTCATACTTTTGGATACGTTTTCCAATACTGATTTCTGAGTATGTGCGCTGCTCGACAGACATGACCTTCTCTTCAAGCTCAGACGCTGGCAGACAGTCTCAGTGTCACTGAACCATGCATACACATCAAACTGCATAAAAAGACCATTATCTTTTCAGTGCATACAGAGCAACAGGACGAGTTCGACAGCTTTCGGCCTGGAGTTACGTTACGCCTTACCAGCCGTAGGAGTGAGGCTGAATGTCCTTTACACCGGTCGCAAATCGGTGAGGTCGGAGTTCTCGGACTTTGCGGTCAGATATACCAATAGAAGAATAGTCCTTGAATCAAAGGATCAAATATATGAAAAAGAGCCTTACGCCGGTTGACCGGGGTAAACATGACGGACATCGCACGTAAATCCGCCGCGCCCAAAGTAAAATCTCAGCCCCGTGCTTTCGATTTGTATAAAGAGAACCGAATTGAGGAGTGAATAGGAATTCAAATAACTACATCCCACAGCAACCTAAGAATACCCAGTCAACAATGTCTCTCGTCGGAAAAGTCGCTCTCGTCACCGGTGCTTCCAAAGGAATCGGCCGAGCCACAGCCCTACGCCTCGCCAAGGACGGCGCCAATGTGGTAGTGGGATATAACTCGAACCCCGAAGCAGCCCAAGAGGTTGTGAATGAGATTGGAACTGATAAAGCGATCGCAATTCAAGCCAATGTAGGCGATGTGGCCGAAATAACATCCCTCGTCGATCAAAGCATCCAGCGCTTCGGCAAGATTGATCTGCTGGTCCCCTGCGCTGGTATCATGACCCTCACTACACTTGAAGACACGACGGAGGAGGTCTACGATAAGATGTTTACCTTGAATGTTAAAGGACCCTATTTTCTATGCCAAGTAAGTCGAACTCCTGGAGAACTTATCCTCGGAACAAAGCTAACCAGCAATAGAAAGCCGTTCCACATATGGGCCCTGGGTCACATATTGTCCTCTTATCTACAACACTATGTGCTGCCTCCACTGTCATGCCTACCTACTTGCCCTATGTTACAACCAAGGGCGCAGTCGAGCAGATGACTAGGGTTATGTCGAAGGATGTCGCCCGCAAAGGAATTAGTGTCAACTGTGTGGCCCCCGGGCCTACTGCCACCGATCTGTTCATGCGGAATCAGTCCGAGCAGACGCTGAAATTTTTGAAGGGTCTCAATCCCAATGGGAGGATTGGAGATACCGAGGACATCGCTGATAGTATTGCATTCTTATGTAGTAGTGATAGTCGCTGGGTGACTGGGCAGACACTTCGTGTGAATGGGGGAATGGCATGAGAATACAGGGGAAAAAATAAGCAAAATTTTCAAGCGAATTGATATTATCGTTTCATTTCAATGATTCACATCCATGGGTCTAGGTAGTACTAGTCGTCACTTACGGCGAAGGTGAAGCAAGTCTCTTGGTTTCACTACCATATGTAGGGGTAAGTTCGTAGTAGATACTCCGAGGCAGTGGAGATCGGGTTGGACATGATCATGTCCTACTTGCATATATGGCTATCTAAGACTACGTGAGATAATCTTTTGGCAATTGGTTCTGTAATGGCTACTCGATGATGTAGTGTCGTGAGATTCCAGCCATACTGACACGTCACGGTCGGGTATACTTGATGTACGACGTGAATCTTGATGTATTTAGAGATCTTGATATCCAACTTAATCTCATCTCTTTTCACACTTCAACATAAAACATTTGGTTCCCAAACACGAACAGACATACTCAATATGAAGTTTTTTACCCAAGCCATTTGCTGTGTCCTTGCGTTGAGTGCGTCCGCTTTGGCTTGTAAGGGTGAGTTCATGCACCCCGTTTCATTGTGAGACTTTGAAACTTACCATGCATTCTATAGAGAGAGGCAAAAGTTGCACCAAAAACCATGAGTGCTGTGGAGGAATTTGCGAGACTAGATGGGGATTCTGTTGGTTATAATAGTTCCACGTCTCGGTATCGGAGTGCTTTATCAAAAATTGGTGTTATGGACTCTGTATATTGAGAAACCATGTCCTAAGTCTACCTGAATTTATCCTTTTACTGGAATTTCAATATTCGAACTGTATGAGAATACCAGTGGGATCAAATTGTGAGCGAGAGGAATACTGCCGGTTCTACATCAGTAATAGGCATGACGATGCTGCCGAGCAGGGGGACGTTCTATTTTCAGCTCGCCGTCGTGCTTATGGAGGCACTCAGCTTCACAATCACATCGCTTATTCACTTGCGGGTCGGCGTAACTGAAACACCAATCCAACTAGGCTCACAGCAAAAACCTGAAGTCGATGCGAGTTGCCAATGAGAACGGTTGAATCAAATAGCTACTAATGACGAACAAACTTTTAGATAACATTTGTGCACCAGGAGAGCATTCAATACTTCTGTCGGGGATGACCTGAATCATCTGATTCAAGTACCGCAAAGCAGTTCCTCTGCACTATACCTCTCGTTTTTGGTGACACATACCCAGGGATAATCGTGTTTGTCGGTAATGAGTCCAGCTCCCACGAAATCTCTGTCACATGGATTCTTTTGTTTGTTGACATAGGTCGTTGTAATCCCTGCAACGTCCATATTGGAAGCACCCTTTTTCTGGGATGCCTGACAACGTATAGTATTCAATGGAAAGTGTGAATTAGTCCAAGTAATACGCTTCAGGGTCGAATAGTCTGTTCTCTGAACCTTTGTTGACAGATAGTCGCGAAGTTTGCTGTTTTGATTGTCGCACACATGGATGTGAATCTGATCCTGATCCCTCACTGTGACTGAATTGACCGACAGAGCGCCCGTATCCCTCCCAACAACCTTTCCATTCTGAGAGACGCCTTGCGCCAGCAAGGACTGTCCAAATGCCCAGCCACCATTGTCAGAGCCCAATTCCAAGATTCCTGTTACCTGATCTTGGGTGGTGATGATGTAATGGGAGTTTTCCAACCACCATCTGCCGCTGTTTTGACAGTTATGGGCAGTCTTTTTGAGGCAATGGCATAATTGGGAAAAGTAGAGCTCGCAGGCTTGACCGCAGTTTATGTCTGCATTCGTGCAACCTTTGCAAGAGTGCAGAGGAGCTTTGTGATTGGAGTTTGGACATGTCGGATCGATACAATGCTTGCAGCCAACTTCCGTGAAAGTTTGAGCACAGTCACAATTTGCCACTTGGTTATTTACGATATTGCTTGTATGACAGATTTTCTGTCCAATCGTATTGGACGGAAGAATCAACATGAGAGCCATGATCGTGGATACGAAGCCCATAGCTTCTTTGAAGTTGATCTTCATGATGATAGTTTGTGTATGGTGTTACTTCAGTGAAAGTCATACAATTGACAGAAAATATCAGAAAGACAATTCTGGCCTGAGCTTCTACGTCACTTCGAAGCATTTATGCGATTTTAATCAAAGCGCAATAGAGATCTCATGACTATGCTCGTATTTTGTTGGTGGCGTCTCTTACGTCTTGCATTATATCTAATACGAGAAAATCAGTTGTTAGACATGGAAGAGACATAGGACAGATATCTAGTAAGTGACTTTAATCCACCAAATCAATTTTCCGGCAAGTTAGACAATTTACGTGGGAAGATGACATGTCTCCGCGTCAAGTAGGAATGACCATGACGAAATGTAGCTTCTACATAACAAAAACTGAAAATATCAAAATATTGGACAATCATGATTATCAAAGAGTAGGGATGAGTTCTCAGGTGCTCTACAAAAATGGAAGATTAAAAGATACAAAAGCAATTGCGTCGACCTCGGCTAACCACGACCGACCTCAACCTCATCTGTAGAGACTCAAAACACGAGCAATCCACTTGACAGGCACAACCATGGTAGTGAACATTGAATTTCTCCGCAAGCAGCAGCAGTTTCCCATTTCCGGCGAGCAGTTGAACTTTATTGAATTCATCCAATTGGGCCTAGATATAGTCTTGAGATAGTATAAAAGCCTTGGTGTGTCATTGAAATTGCTGTTTAGGCCGTTTACTGATATGCTGTAGAATAATCAGTGAGCAAGACCCAGAGCTTTCTCATAAGGAGGCACCAATCGGGCAACTCGTGTGCAAGAGTCCGGTACAAAATATCATGATGAGCATGTGAATATGCTGTACTTCAGTGATGTATACAAGCGAAACCGATGTTCTTTGACAGATAGATTGTGTTAATCAAGGGGACTGGCAGAGGAACACTCTGGCGTCCAAGATAGCCTTTTTTTGGCAGCTGATTTACCCTCAATGGTGCCGTAGTCTAATACCCATTCTTTGAACATAAAAACCCTCATATTTGCAAAGACCCTTCTGAATACCTATTATTAAGAGACTTCTCAGTATTGTTATCAAGAGAATAAGCTCCTGCTTTTCGGTCAGACAGTTTGCTAAACATGTAGTAAGCAAGATAGATACTAGCTTCTAGTGAGAACTTATGTATACGATACTACAAGGAAGAGTATTTTTTAGAAAGAATGATATCATTGACTATCATGAAGGAAATTCATAAACATCACAAACTCCATCTAGCCAAGGGAGATCGATGGCCTAGATTCAAAAACAAAGCCCAGTTCGGGGGGAAATCAAACATATCCAACGCTCGTCCCGATACAAGCGGCAGACGTGAGAGGTGATCCAAGAAAGTGATCACCAGGAAAAAGTAGCACGCCATGCAAATGACTTATTCATCCCATCGGAGGAACAAGGACCAAAGGAGAAAAAGAAATTTTGAAACCGCTCAAGTCCTTTAAACCTGGGGCGCGGCAGCGAGGACGTCAGGGGTAGCCTCATCGGAGTACTTCTTGAAGTTCTCGTTGAAGAGACCGGCAAGCTTGGTAACCTCCTCCTTGAACGAGGTGGAGGCGGTCCAGCTCTTCTCGGGGTTGAGGAGCTCGCTGGGGACACCGGGGCAAGACGTGGGGACGGGCAGGTTGAAGGTGTCGTAGATCTCGTAGTCGGCCTTGGCGAGCTCGCCGCTGTGGATGGAGTCCAGGATGGCACGGGTGTACTTGAGAGGGCAACGCTTGCCGCCGGTGGTGGCGCCAGCGCCAACCCAGCCGGTGTTGAGGAGCCAGGCGTTGACCTTGTGCTCCTTGATCTTCTCGGCGAGCATGCTGGCGTAGCGCATGGGGTGGAGAGCCAGGAAGGGCTGAGCGAAGCAAGAAGAGAAGGTAGCCTGGGGCTCGGTGACACCGTCCTCAGTACCGGCCATCTTGGAGGTGTAACCGGAGATGAAGTGGAACATGGTCTGCTCGGGGGTGAGCTTGGAGATAGGGGGCAAGACACCGCGGGCATCACAGGTGAGCAGGATGATGTTGGAGGGGTGGTTGTCACTCTTGCAGGGGATCTTGGCGTTCTCGATGTACTCAATGGGGTAGGCGCAACGGGTGTTCTCAGTGAGAGTGACATCGTCGTAGTTGACAACACGGGAGATGGGGTCGAAGACGGTGTTCTCAAGGACGGATCCGAAACGGATGGCGTTGAAAATATCGGGCTCCTTCTCGGCGGAGAGACCAATGCACTTGGCGTAGCAACCACCCTCAATGTTGAAGACGCCGGTGTCGGTCCAGCAGTGCTCGTCGTCACCAATGAGCTTACGGTTAGGGTCGGCAGACAGGGTGGTCTTGCCGGTACCGGACAGACCGAAGAAGACAGTGACGTCGCCGTTCTGTCCCTCGTTGGCAGAGGAGTGGAGGGTCAGGACGTTGTGCTTGACAGGCATCTCATAGAAGAGGACAGTGAAGACACCCTTCTTCATCTCACCAGCGTACTCGGTACCGAGGATGACCATCTCCTTGTCGGCGAAATTGATGGCAACAGAGGTGGCAGAGGTCATACCCTCAGTGAAGCGGTTGGCAGGGAAAGAGCCAGCGTTGTAGATGACATAGTCGGGGTGGAAGCGGTCGAGCTCCTCACGGCTGGGGCGGATCAGCATGTTGCGCATGAAAAGAGCATGGTAGGCGCGAGCGCAGACAACGCGAACGCTGATGCGGTAGCGCTCATCCCAACCGGCGTAACCATCGATGACATAAATGCGGTTACGGGTGTTGAGGTAGTCGACAGCACGCTCACGGTTGATACGCCAGACCTGAAGAAGTGATTAGTAATGATTCAATGACGTCATACACGTGCTAGCCTCGGTCCAAAGGGAGCCGCAAGTGAGAGCCGAGAGGCAAATTGGGCAAAAGGAAAGTCCAGTGATACAAGTTCAAGTGACATAGGAATGTATCGGAAAGGACAGCTTCCTAATGTTACGCGAAAGGCTGCCAGAAAAGCTTGGTCTCCCGATGCATATGCAAGGGATCCCTGTGGAGCTGATCGGTCTCATATGCAAGGGCTGGAGTATGCAAAAAAAAATCGCGCAAAAGTCACTCACATCCAGAGTCATGGGCTTGTTGACGGGTCCCCACCAGATGTCCTTCTCTGAGGAAGCCTCCTGGACAACACGCTTGTCGGAGGGGGAACGACCAGTCTTAGCACCAGAGTAGGCGCTCAGAGCACCGCTGGAGGTGACGGCGGTACCAGTCTCATAGACGAGAGCATCTTCGTAAAGAGCAGGGACGGAGGGGTTGGCAATCTATTGAGGTATTAGTTGGGTCCAGTGTATAGACCGCGGGGTATGCTCACAATGGCGACACGGTCATAGTCAATGTGGGCGGTCTCGTGGAGTTCCTCCTCGAGCTCGGTGTGGCCCTTGCCAGGCCTAGAGATGGTCAGCGAGGTCAACGACAGTCAGATCGAGGCAACATACTGGACACCACCAGGGTGCAGCGCAGTGCGATTCACAGATGTAGCAACCATGTTTCTGAGTGAAGTGGAGTGATAGTTATTGTTGCGTTGTTTCGCGATTTGCTGTTGAGAGAAATCAGAAGCCAGAGGTCCAGGAGACTCGGGGCGATTGGGACTAATATAGTCCTTTCCGGCAGGCATCATGAGTATGAAGGGTAATGTTTCTCCACAGTTTCACGGAAGATGTCGGGGCTGAGCGCCGAGCTGAAGCGTCCACGCGGTTGGTGATGGATGAAGTGCCGTGGGTAGCAAATTCCTAGTATGTCCGACTTGACCCGAAAGGTTTTAGTGGACACGAGGTGTACTCGGAACGTTCTCGATCGGAAGGAGGCTAGACTGGGGTCCTAGAAAGACTAGGGAAACTAGGGGTTATCAAAAATAACTCGTTTTGAAGGTGGTTACAAAGTGAAGTTCTTTGAGCGTCTCAGGGTCTTTTATGTTGACGGTTGCGGCAAACATAACGTTGTTTTACAAATTGTACCTAGGTTAACTTTCCAACTATCGTCAATGACTACCAATGTATGAACATGAAAAGAGTCTAATTCCACTTGTATTCAGTTAGATGACGCGCAATGACTTCACTTATAGTTCATACAGGTCTCTATACTCCGTGTTCCCGGCTGAAATCGCGGGGGGCTGACATAATCGTCGATCAACCGAAACTGATTTCCGGCCTCATTCTACTCTTTCTCTTTTATCTCGGCTTAAATGAACCCGACCGGAATGCTTCGTGTCTGAAAATTGCTCAAAGCCGGATGACGACAGGGTCGGCTGAAAAGTCGGAAGCATCTGGGTTCAAGATTTCAGCAGCAAATAACGGCGTTTAACCTGCCGAGGATGATGCATCCGCATCCATCGATCGCGGCGGTCTCAGCCAATCAGCGCATTCACATTTCCACCTCCAAGGATGGTCGGGTGGGCAGAAGATATTGCCGCTGGGTCCTGGTGCGTATTATCGCTAGTTAACTGGAATTCCAGTGAGAGACACCTTCCGACTGGTACCTGACCTCCGAACATGACTCCAAGCTCCAACGCGAGCCTCCGGAAACCATGCATATTACGTGTAGTCCTTGATGGCCTCGACCACACACGGCCAAATGGACAAATGGACAAATGGATAAATGGACCATTCGAACACAAATGAGCGGTCAGTCATAGTCAGCCTTGACTCTGCTTTTCGTATCGCATCGCCACTCGGCATACCCTACCTGTGGCTTGTCTGCAACCCCAGATCCTTCTCCCCGTGGTTTAGCGGCGGATCCCGACCCGACTGCGGCCTCGGGAACGCGACCTTTGTTCGAATTCCAGTCGGAGACTATGAAACAATTACCCATTTGCGCCATTTTTGACTCAAGTTTACGTAGTGATTTCTATTTCAAGTACCCTGCTGATCAACTCATTCTTTATTGCATCCTTGCGCGTGACACGGTTGCCGGGCGGCGTGAACTATGTAGAGTTGAGGCTTTTTTTCTTGCACTCCCTGAAGCAGTAAGGGCTGGTGGAGCTTCCCCTGTCCTCTCCGCAAAAAAGGGATATGAATAGACAAAGTATACCCCGTGATCCTAGACTGTCTACACAATGAATCTATTCCGGGATCTTCGCTTTGCCCCTTCTCGTGCATCCGTATTGTTTTCTTTAATGTTATTTTGTGCGCCTTATCTTACCCGGATCAACATTCACCAACATGGAATTCTCGGTCCCTGATTGTAATCAGAGCCAATCACTAGCACTTAGCTTCCTAATTTACCCGTTGTGATATGACTGTGCTCGTTCATTCGAGTCTCTACCTATCATCAGTGTATCTGCCCAACTAGTTTCGAAACGGCCTGGGCCGGTGCGTTTAAAGGGGGCACAGAGATCGTCTCGCCTCCTATTTCTCCCGATCCAGCGCCGCACGTCATTGTTGATACCTCCAACGGCTATGAACGGAGTCCGGATCCCATGACTTTCAGGCATTGGATGAATTCTTCCGGCCCGTGTTCCTTTTTGTGCACGACCACTGCTTGGCGTCTTGGCCTTTTTCTGGGGAAATTGTCGCGTGGCCTTGCCTTGGCCCCTAGCTTATATGCGGGGTATAAAGTGGCGTGAACTGTTGCTCGCTACTGGGCTGAGGAATTTTGTAGCAGAAAATGCCGCGTTTTGGATAACCTCGTGTCAAGGCAGGCATGCATTTCATTAAGGCTGTCATGTAAAGCGCTACAAAGAGAAAGAGTAATCTCGATTCTCATGTGAGGTATCGCCGGGAACAAACCCGTACATGCAGTAGATAATGCATCTGATGTGTTGGTACCATAGTATCGTGAGAAGTATATGCTATCTGCGTCCGAGAGGTGTGATGCACCACCATCACGATAATTTTTGGCTGTACGCCGAATGTTCAAGGTTGCTTCATTCTGTTTTACTATCCTGATAGTTCTTTCCGATCGCTTTTGTCCTCATCATCTGTGTTTGCGGAGCCCCAGTGCCTCCTAAAATATATCTCCAACTTCCAAGTAGAATCTCCAGGAACCTAGACATGGAAAAAACGAGAAACTCGTCTGAATTCCCATACTATCAACACCGAGAACGCATTGCAGCTTAGTATAAAAGAACCTCATCCTGATCAGCCCCAGCCTCAACCCACCCACCAAGCAATTTCCTAGCAACACCAGCTACAAGCTGAGGATAATTAGGCGGCGGCACAGCACCAGGAGGTAAGCTCCGACTAGGATCCCCAGCAATCCAAACAGCAGGTTCCAATGAAATACCGGCAACCTTCTCGCGAAGTGCCTCAACATCCTTCAGATCAAATCCACGACCGAAGATGATCGCTCGAGCCGGTCTACTGTAATCATTTGTGCCGACCTTGTTGACCTGTGGGGACTGTGGGTCCTGGCCGGCGAGGAGGTGTGGGATTTCGGATTGGGCGGCTGTAAGGCTCTGGATAAAGTGGATTACTGGTAGGTATTAGTTATTGAAGACAATCTTCTGGTTAAAATGGGATGAGGTCGATATAGGATGGGTATAGTAGGTACTGGACATGGGAGAGGTAATTGTATATCGGACTAACCTTCAAACTCGGGAAGAAGGAGCTCGGAGACCGGCTTGCCGATTTCGGCATCCAGGGCGCAGACCACAATTGGGAGAGAGGAGGACATTGCGATAAATTCTTATTGAAGGTACTGGAGAGCTTGATTCGATCGATTTGTCTTTAATCATAACGAACCACCAAAAATTTATCTGTTTATATCTTGATGCTCGGAGTCCGACATTCTCAATGCGGTTAGACTGGTGGGTGCCTATTCAGTAAAACGGATCACTACACAACTCTGTAAACGAATTGAAGAGCGAATACATGCGGTTGATCATATCCATCTTCTCTTTATGACTTCAACCGAAACCAGGTGATATGAGAGAATAATGCCTACAATATCAACAAAACATACACCCTAATGCTGAAGAGATACTTTTTTAATATTTTAAGAAAAATATCCCTTGGATGTAACTTGGAGTAGAGCATTCAGCCCTACCAGATATGGCACACTAATTTGATCATAACAAATTCAAAGGAAATCGCTACCTTCTATCACTGACATGTGTAATACAGGTTGTGATCAGAACTCCGCGAGTCGGATATGTAGTACTCCAACACCGAGAACTAGTTCTGCTTGACCCAGCAGGAGCTTGAAAACCGAGTATCCGGTGAAATTTCGCATGTTCGCATGGAAAATCCATTTTGAGGTGGGGTGTGGGGAATAGGGGTCAATCATTGAATCCAACATGCTCTATCCACGTTATTTATTCTCAAGACCACATGGACGTCATTGAAGACATGTACCAAATTATAAAGTTCTAGATGCATACTTCTTGGGGAGAATCCTACATGATTCTGTTGTCACCATTGAAGTATGAAGCGAACGTTGGGTACTGTCCTATTCCTTCGGATGAGATCATCAGGGGAAAGGACCGCCCACCATGGTAGTTAAGACCCACAGTTTGACAAGGGAATCAAGTTCTTAGGGCCTTCCAGTTGAATCCATAGTTTAACTATGTAGACAAAATGGTCATTTAGCTCCTGAACTATCCCCACAATGATCTAATACCAAGACCAAAATTTGTATCAGGGACTACATCCGTTAATCCGAAGTGAGTATAGTCGGCGACTAGGTCACCAAGGTGCATTTACCTATACTCGAAAAATCGAATCTATAGTTGTCTATGGGTAGGAAATCATATTTCTATTTCTAATCAACATATGTCTTGTAGTTGAAAAAACCAGGAGCTTTCCCTGCTATTCCTGCTATGCTGTGGCCACTCCCCTTTCTGAATTATTAGCGTCAAGCCCAGGAAAAAGAGTTTTATATCTAAGTAGGTTGCTTATCCACGGTCTTGTACCTGTTTCTCCTGAATGATGTATAGTAGTGTGCTGTCAACCCACAATGAAGAGATCCAGGGTGCTGTTCTCATCACATGTACTACCATTAGACCACCAAGGAACCATTTCTACTTGAATGAGGATGTAATGTGCATGCTTGATATTGAATGTGCGGTTCTCTGTGCCAGCGGTTTAACATAAAGGAAAGTGGACCGCGTAGTTCCTGTCGATTGCGAATAGATTTCCTGGATCCGCCATGAAACTATCAGCTCTGATCTAAATTAGTGCTGCTGATCATTTGCACTTTCCGGTGGCAGCGCTGGCCTCCTTCTACGTGACATCATTAGTTCTTGAAATTCTCGGACATCGGTAAGGTCACTTACCACACACAAACCCGAGGCACAGATACCCATGCTTCCATCAGGCTTGCACGTTCCTCCGGCAGGAATCTGTAATACTGTTAAATCATGCCATAGCAGCGAGGAAGGTTCTAATTACAGTAGCGAGGCCAAGACTGGCAAAGGCAAAGACAGTGAAGAGAGTAAAACGCATGGTAATGGGTATTCGAGGATAGATGGGTTGTAGATGTTTCAGAGGAGTTCTTGGGTAATTGTGATTCTACACGAGTGATCAGGGCATTCTTATACTTCGGATTCGGCTATATAATCATGCGTTACGCCCAAGCGATCTGTATCATCATTACTTGATTTAGTATGCAACTACCCACCTTCCCCACCCGCTATAAATAGTCGGATGGTAGCGGTAGATCTTAACTAGAATGATCACACCAGTGCACATGTATGGATATAACAAAAGTCAATGGCACTTAGTTCAGGGGAATTTGACACGTCAGCCATGTTACAACGGAGTATAACGTCCCTAAAAAGAGGTCGTGCTTTGGTCCACAGACCTCGCGAATTCCTGAGATATCTTCCTGGCGGCAATAAATTTTTGAGCTACAAGCTCATTGGAACGCTGGTTGCAATTTTGAGATCTAGATCATTCCTTTACTTCCAACCTTTTCTGCTTGTCGGTTGATCAAATCAAGTCATGCAAATGAATCTGCCACCGGCGATAAATGTTCACTACCAATCAATTTGGATGTTTTTAATGACATCTCACCGCATGTTTGTGAAATAATGCAAGTTTGAGACGGGATTTTTCTTTCAGCAACTAAAATTTGAATATGTTGTCTGGAACACTAGGCATGCAATCCAGTGGTGCCTAGTGGGCCCATTTGACCTTTCTTGTTCGGGGAATCCCACTTGACTACGATGAAAGTCGCAAGAGTCTTTATCCTGGCAGTTACATGTGTCACTCTTGATTCAGCTACCCTCCTAAGGCATCATTTCGTGGAGAAATCTCCCTACATTAGGTCAAAATGTATCTCAGGAGCGCATAGTTGGAGTCATCTACTTTCATTCTTATATTGGCAATCAAAAACACTCAACCCTGCCGACACAGGCGTCAATCGATCGATCCACATGCTAAAGGATGGTTAGCTTTTTTTGGCATTGAAAACAGCAGTATCAATTATTCCAGGAAGTTCTTCTTCCTTAATGGAAATCTGGTTCAAGTCGCAAGCAATACAAGTCACGTAAAATCTTTGAAGCGGTCAAGCGTCCGGAAGGAACAGCCAAAACTAAACCCAAAGAAGGGAATACAGCTTGGTGAGGGGAATGAAGGAATTTTCCAGTACGTAGATGAGTTATGTATTTATCCGCCTCAAACATCTCACCAATGAGGAATGCCACCTGGGCCAGCGTCAAAATCTTTATGGAAGATATGTACGTTTGACACAAAGGTGGCGAAGATGAAGTTCTCTAGCCTGAGCGAGCTCAATTTTCCGAGAAATTGCTCCAAGGCACTCCGGCCTCCGGTCATAAGCGTTGCATGGAACTTGGACACTGTGAGAGAGCGAGAACTTTCAGATGGAGAGCGACTTCAATAATCAGATCGGACCAAGTATGAGGTTTAAAGTGTCACTTGGAGCCCCAATGCAGATTTGAAGGTCCTCGAGATTATCAAGAGCAAAAATAAATGAGTCGTACTGCGCTCGTTCTAAAAACAATCCATGGATTATATAACCACGATAACTAGGTCCAAAAGTATGCAACATTGATTTTTTGGTTGGACCCGAGTGCTTGGATTAGACTTGTTAAGGCCAAAGAGCGTTTGTCTTCCATTCGAAGGTAATAGAGAATCCTAAAGTCTGTAAATTTGAACGGGTGTCAATGCGATCTACTAGTTGGGTGGCTCCAATCTAGGAGCCGGACTCTCTGCTGCCGTGGATTGAGCAGGAACAACGTTGGATAATGTGCCAGCTCAACTTTGTCAAGCCTGTTGAAGTGTTGTATGCATTTGCGAAGTCTAGCAGCAAATGATTCGGCATCGGACTCTAGGAGACGAGAGTTGTCTGCAAGTATGTTTTGATATACAGCATGACGAGCCACTAGTTCCTCCCCTTCTAACGACAGGCAGCTTTTAGAAGACACAACACATTGGAATATAGAGTCTTGTTCCAATCGAAACATTCAAACATAGTTGGTATCATCCATAGCTCTTGAACTCGCCCCCATATATCAGATTCAGCGAGAGCTTCTAATTCGTGAAGGCTGCCGCTAGCCATAATGAAGCGAATACTTTTGAGATACCGATTGCAGAGCTCTTCAAAGATGGTTTGTATAGTACATGACATGTGAGTCTAAGCGCTTGCCATTCCGAAATTGAAGATGGCTGCAGATCACACATATCAATTCGACTGGAAGGAATGTGATTGACAATAATCCTAAGAGACTCCAGCGAAGACTCATCATGAGCATATCTGACGACTTGGGAGATATTTTACATGGCATATTCCTTGATCCTTGGCAATGGAATGGTGAGGTTGTTTACGGCTGTAGCGATATTTGCAGCTCTGACAATCAAATATCATCTTTTGAGAAGTTGACTGGACGCAACTCCCGCTACCAACCACTTGACTCTTCCATGTTTCCATGAAGTCCCAAAGCTGATATTCACTGCATGTATTCTGTTTCCCACATGAAACCATGGACTCCAATACTAGAATCAATAAAGCGCACATAATTCAACTTGGAATACATTGCATGAACATAAATGGCGCCTCTCTGATCAGCCCTACTACCATTGATTTCTGAAACACTCATCTGCACTCCGATATCACAGTATCACGCGCCAACGGTTTTGATCTGCGCTATACTGGAATCCTTGCATGTGCAGCAAGGTATCATGCAGGATGTCGCTAGTTTGAATGGTGGCTTGCTACCGCTAGCCCCCAAATGTCCAGATGGACCATAATCTTCAGCATTTTAGAATCTCACCCTGTTCTATAGGTTGCTTTTGGTGGTTATGCAAGATCCCGGGCGATCCATGTGAAGTCTAGATTTCAATTTCGCGATGTTGAAGTCAAAAATATGTTCCAACTAACTACTTAGTTCATTTGAACATTGAGAGCCAACAAACGCATTGACCGTGGCAAACTTCTCGATTTGAGTGAGCTATCTCGGGTGGCGTTGCAATTATTGATCTGAGCTGTGTTTAGTACTTTTGCTATCTTTGAGCAGAAAGGACGGGTGGCTCAGATTCGCTTTATAACTTACCTTGGAAGATGCGAAAAGGAGAAAAAGAGTCCTCACATCCATCTTTCTTATTCCTGACCAAACTCTATCTTACATTGGACGTTTGGAGCAACGCGCTACAATGATTGAAAGCCTCGTTATGTCTCCGGCTTCCTATACTGCAACTCCGGTTTCTTCCCTGGTTACTCCTTCACATCCAACTCCCCACAAAGATGAGACTCTGAAATCGTGGGCTAAGATCGGGTCTTTGGTTCATAGAGGCGTGGTCAATGTTGACGGAGAAACTTTGGATATTGCCAGTGTGGTTGCTGTTGCTCGGTTGTACCCCTATTTACTTTGCTTTGCTACACAACACATGTTGCAATATCATGACTAACAACGTATTTTAGTGAGGGATGCGGCGCAAAAGTATCCAAAGATACCAAGGTTACTGAGAGAGTTGAAGCGGGAATCGAGACATTCAACGACTACCTTTACAAAGGGTATTGCATATATGGTACGAGCCCCTGTCTAAATAGAAATCAATTCCAAAGAAGAGCAAAACGGTTAATCCTTCTTGTTAGGAGTCAACACTGGCTTTGGAGGCAGCGCCGATACCCGTACATCAGATGTCATCCGACTACAGCAATCGCTCCTCCAACTGACCCAGTCAGGGATACTCTCAGGAAGCGACTTTTCTCCGCGCATGGGCGACTACAACCTATCTTCACACGCCATGCCAGTGACATGGGTTCGAGCGACCATGCTTGTACGCTGCAACCATCTACTGCGCGGCCACTCTGGCGTCCGGCTGGAGATCATCGATACGGTGTTGAGATTGCTTCGGGCAGGTCTCACTCCGATTATCCCATTGCGCGGGTCGATTTCTGCGTCGGGCGATCTCATGCCCCTCTCGTATCTCGTTGGCATTTTGGAAGGAAACCCTGATATCAAGGTTTACTGGGATCGCAAACCAGAGGCTGCGATTGTGTCTGCGACAAAGGCGCTGGAGATTATTGGAATCCCGCCTTTCATTTTGAAACCGAAGGAAGGTCTTAGTTTGATCAATGGCTCGGCTGCTTCTGCTGCTGTTGCATCTTTGGCGGCGCATGAAGCCAGTCAGCTGGTCTTACTCGCTCAAGGTCTTACGGCGCTAACGTGTGAGGCTATGATGGGTAATGCGGAGAATTATCATGAATTCCCTGCGAAGATTAGGCCGCATCCTGGCCAAATCGAAGTCGCAGCCAATATCCGCAAGGGAATCATCAACTCCAAGTTGATAGAAACCTCGGGAACGAAAGATCGTCTGCGTCAGGGACTAATCCAAGACCGATATGCCCTCCGTGGTGCATCGCAGTGGCTTGGACCGGTAGTCGAAGACCTAAGACTAGCCATCCAGCAACTCACCACAGAACTCAACTCCACACAAGACAACCCCGTCATAGACTCTGAGTCAGGAGAAGTATACTTCTGCTCCAACTTCCAAGCAGCGTCCGTCTCGATGGCCATGGAAAAGACACGCGGAGGCCTCCAGATGATCGGCAAACTGCTATTCAGCTACTCGTCCGAGCTCATCAACCCAGACATGAACAAAGGTCTCCCAGCAAATCTCGCAGCCGATGATCCTAGCTTGTCATTCACGATGAAGGGCGTCGACATCAACATGGCCGCGTACATGTCTGAGCTTGGCTTCCTGGCCAACTCGGTGACTTCGCATGTACAGTCGGCCGAGATGAACAACCAGCCTATCAATTCTCTTGCGCTGATCTCAGCACGGTATACGCTGCAGGCTGTCGAGCTGGTCTCCATGATGAGTGCGGCTCTTTTGTATGTGACATGCCAAGCGGTGGATCTGCGCATTCTTCACGAGACTTTCCTGGAGAATCTATACAGTGTGCTGTATTTGGCATTTGACTCTGTACAAATGAGGCAGGATAAGAGTTCCGCAATCCGAACTGAGCTCCTCCAAGCTCTCCGCAACTCGTGGGGACATTCTGCGCGTGACGATCTCTCTGTTAGGATCCAGGCACTGTCCACAGCCATGGCGCCGGTCCTGCTAGCAAATGCCAAGGAGCTCAGCACAGAAGATCCATTTGCGGTAATTGAGCATCTGCAAAAGGAGATCCGTCAAGAAGCAAAGACGTTATTTCTGGGCTTGCGAGTGAAGTCATTTTGTGGCGACCTAAACGCGGAGTCATCTCTTGGACCTGCTGCTAAAGCCCTCTACCGCTTTGTCCGACGGGAGCTGGATGTTCCATTCCACTGCGGCATTGGAGAACATCCTACGGGTGATACGGAGGCTGCGGCGGACATTCCTCCTCGTCCGCGGAAAACTGTCGGGTCGTGGATTTCGATTATTTACGATGCTATCAGGGATGGGAGGATTCGGCAGCCTTTGGGGGATGATTGGAGATGTTGCAATGGCTTCTAGACCAAGACAGAAGAAGACATGATTGGGGATAGTGTGCTATTAGATCATGCCACAATGGCACAATGGAATTGATGTTCACTCATTCATTCTGTTTCTGCTCAATCCAGTTATGAAGTACAAGACAGCGAGAAAGGTTTAGTCAAATAACAAATTTGCAATTCGACTCTAGGAAGAAATTAATCTAGCCCTCCCCTGGAGGAACTATAATTATACAAAACCGAATTAGCCAAAGGGCAAACAAAAGCCCACCAGAAACAATCAGAGTACGAAAAGGCATTCCAACTCGAATTTGAAAGCAGCAGCGTTCCACATTTAGCAAGAAGCACCGCTGGGGAGACCCTTGCACTTACTGCTCTTCTTACCACCGGAGACGCTGACACCGCTCCAAGACCAGTTGGAGCAAGCACCGGAGGCACACAGGATGTAGACATCAGTAGCGCTGCTGGATACGGAACCCTTGACGTTGCTCATGGTCAGACCGGTGATGGGGACGCCGCTGGTGGGGATTCCGGTAGGGCTGCCGTTCTTATAGTCCTGCTCGATGACGACTCCGTACTTGGTGATTCCGGAGAGGGTGATGTCCTTGTAAGTAACGCCCTTGACGGAGCCGGTGGCACCATAGACGGTCTTGATGCGGACACCTGTGATTTGCGTTAGAGAATCTTGTTGTTATAGGCATTGGGAATGGATTGTGTACCGTTCTGGGAGTTGCTGATGTTGCAGTTCTCGATGGTCACACCGTTGACGGCATTATCGGAGCGGCCGCCGACAGAACCGATGGAGATACCGTGGCCACCAGTGCACTTGGCGCCGGTGAAGTGGACGTTCTAGATGGTATTAGCTAATGTTTCACCAGGATTGCATGTAGAATATACATACGGTGCCGGAGTTGACAGCCAAGCAGTCGTCCTGATTGTGGACGGTAGGGTTGGTGATGTAGACACCGTTGCTGGAACCAACGTCGAAAGCGTCGGTGTTGTGGCCACCCTTGCTGTCGCCATCGGTGTTGTCGACAGTGACTCCGGTGAGGGTGAGCTCCTTGGCGCCGTTGATGCTGAAGACCTGCACGGGTGAGTTCTTGATGTAGATGTTCTCAATGGTGGAGCTGGTCAGGCTGTGAGCGTAGAAGAACTTGGGCTTGGTCTTGCCGCCGTTGGTTCCCTTTCCGTCCCACCAGCGAGCACCATCACCGTTGAGAACTGCGCCGGAAGCACCCTTGACGGTGATGGAGGTTCCGGAAACGGAGACGAGGGGACCTTCCCACTCCTTGTATCCGAAAGTGGTGCTTCCTTCGAAGACGACCTATACAACTGTCAGTAATGGACCTTGAGCTTGGAGGTGGATGATCTTACAGTGGTGCCTTTGTTAAGTCCTGTCAGGTCCAGAGTGGTTCCGGCTGGGACAGCGACGTTGTTGAGAGTGATGGTCGAGCAAGACTTCTTGTTCTTGATGGCATTGGCAGCACCACTGGAGCCGGAGAAGGTACAAGAAGCACGGGGAAGGAGAGCATTTCCAAGAACATCAGCCTCCGGGGCGATGACAGGAGCAGCATTCACGGCAGCAGCGCCAAGCAGGCCAACAAGGGCAAGTTTGAGGGACGCCATGATAAAGAAAATGAAAAAGAATGTAATGTTTTGGTTAGATTTTCAAGCAAAGAGCAGAGGGCGGCTATATTATATACTCCTACAGCTCTAAAATGAACTGAATCGGAGCTAGAACAGAACCTCAACAGGGACGGCCCAATATTTTCCGGGAGATTGGCTGACCCCATCTGGACAGGCAGCCGTTATTTCCTCCAATGTGATGCTCGGCTTTGGCGGCAATCAATGCTTCAGGATCTTGTTTCAGTTTTAAACCGGGCGTGGAACCCAGAAGGGAAGGGTGGCAAGCCTCAAGCATATCGAAACAGCGGGGTGGTCGAATAGGCCAAGCTCATTTGTCATTCTAGACGGCTGTTTCGAAGAAAGACATTTAGGGCTTTGAGTGGAGATCCACTATGCAACGGGGTCGTGTGAGCCGACGGCTCATTTAGGTATGGTCTGATGCCTGAAGCTCAACACCGGTGAATCTTCGGATGAACCGGGATCGAAGTAGCAACAAATTCATACTTATTGAGCAACTTGGCGATATTGACTTTGTATGGCTCGGAAGTGGCGGTCTACCTTGACGGCAAACCTTGAAATCCACAGAAGTAGGCGGGCATATAGCCCCTTGAAAAAGCTCGGCGAAAACAATCAAGCAATATACCAAGTTTGTAGTTCACGCTCAGGCTATTCTTCAAAGGGCACCAAGTCTCCACCATTCTGGCCTTTGCTCTATGGTAGCCCTCGGCATACCCCTTTCTTTTGAGACCTTTGAGGCAATATATACTACAATTTGCTCTCAATATAGATAATTACAGTCTAGAACAAGACAGCGCCATGATCAGTGCTTATTGGGCTATTTTGGTCATCACCATTCTTCACTTTTCATGAATGTAACCATATGCAGGGCGCATGCATCCAAGGATAAGAGCTTTCTTCTATGGGTCACTGCTGTCACTGCTGCCATGACAATCCGGAACAGCCGGCTCTGCGCCATCAACTCCCTCAAGTTCGCGCAAAGAGGTGCTTTTGTCTGAACTTATATCTTTTGCCTAGACTACGTCTTCCACGTGGTAGATCGTCCCGCAAAATACCTACAAGCCTGACGTGACCACCAAGTTACATCATCCCCCATACAAAACATACAAAACCCCGAATAAGACAAAATATAACATACGCTCCCCATCAAAACCAAATCCCTCATCAATAAGCGTCAACCATGCCATCAACCAAACCACCCTCCCAATCCAAATCAACCCTCACAAAAAGAGCAAAACGCTACCGCCTCCTCTCAACCCTCCTGTCCCTTCTAGACAGATCCATCTCAACGCCCCTCCCGATAAAGCCAACTTCAAAGATAACAATCCCAACAACAATAAGCAAAAAGCCCGGCACAATAGACCTATACATCTACACCACCCCCCAAGTCCACTCACCAAAACCAATCCCCAACCCCAACCACAGCCCTCAAATCAACCCAAACCCCCAAGACCAGTCCTCCTAACCTTCCACGGTGGCGGGTTCACAATCGGCCATGCAAAAGATGACGCGCGCTGGTGCAGTACAATCCTAAAAGCAATCCCGGAAGCAATATCAATAAGCATCAACTACCGCCTCGCACCGGAACATCCTTTCCCGACAGCGCTGGATGATAGCGTTGATGCTATACTCTGGCTGTGGAAACATGCCGAGGAATATAATCTCGATCAGTCGCGTTTCGTGCTTAGTGGTGCTAGTGCGGGTGGGAATCTTGTTTTGGGGGTTCCGTTTCGGTTGGGGGATGAACTGCGGAAAAGGAAGGGGCGGGAGGGTGACGAGGATGGGGATGGTGGTGAGGGTACAGATGGCCAGGGTGGCATTAGATTTGCTGGGATAGTGGCATTCTACCCACCTGTTGCTTGGACGAAGAGTAGAGAGGAGCGTGATTCCAGCAATCCCATTGCACGGAAGAAATCTATGATTTCGCCGGGTGTTTTTAGGTTGTTTGATGAGTCTTATTTGGGGTGTGGGGATTTGCCTAGGAAGCCTGTTTCTACTATTTCTCCTTCTGCTGTCGGTGTGGAGATGAGTGTTGGTGAGGTGGATATGGCACATCCATATTTATCCCCTGGTCTTGCACCGGATCAGTTGATACAGACTGTTTATCCTCCAAAGGTGGCTATCTATACTTGTGGCTGGGATCCGTTGCTTGTTGAAGGGGAGACATTCCGGGAGAGACTGCTTGGGTTTGTGAGAGATGGTTTCATGGAGAGCGTAGGTGGGTTTATGGTTGAGGGTGTTGTTCATGGGTTTGATAAGAGGCCTTCGTTTTGGAGGAGGGATGAGGTGAGGGTGAAGATGTATGGGGATGCGGTCAGGGAGGTGAAGGGCATGTGGGATATTTAGTGCTATGTATTCCCAGTGATAAATAGTCTGTGTTGTCCATCATGTCAAGTGTCTCAACGGAGGATATAGAGTCTTTACAGTGAAGCTATATCTTGGCGCAAAGAGAGCGGGGCACCAGTCAGGCGGGGTACAAAAGTCAGCAATTTTCACTTTGTTGATTTCTTTCTCATCACCTCGACTAGTTCATACAGATCAAAGGTATGTTATAGGCTCGGCTGCTCCACATTTGAGTACCTCGGTGGTTAACTCACGCCAGATCCGATCTATTTCTTCACCCACATCTACAAATCTACATCTACATCATGGGTCACGCTTCCTGCCCCAAGTGCGGTGCCGCCACTGACGGCGCTGGCAAGAGCTGCGGCTCTTGCGGTGCTGTAAGTACTTGTGTTTCTGTTCCAAGGCTGTGGTGTGGCCATACTGACTATCTCAGACCTGCCCCGTTTAAGCCGTCCATGTGACGCGACCTAGGAGCCGGTGAAGTTGAGCGGGAGTTTGGACCGGAGGGTAGATTTGCTAGGGAGTTCGGGACATAGCCACGATGCGACGAGAATGATATCCGATCTATTCAAGATCCAAGAAAGCCAAGTAAAGTTATATACGAGAACATAAGAACTGCATGTAGACATATACTAGAAACAGGAAGGTACAAGTCTGTTCATAGACAAGAAACGCATTCAGGATATAGGTGGAGTGCGCAATAATAATACCTCGACCAACTCTCGTCTCACGACCAACATGCACTGTTAGGTAAGGTAGTGTCGAGACACCGGACCAACATGTCCCCCCTCACCAACAAGACGCCATTTATGCGGTCTTGCGCCACTGGGACCAGACACCAATCAAACTGCTGATGGTACCGGTGATACCGACGATGCCATCGTCAAGAGCAACCCAGCCAACAGCAGAAGCAGGAGCAGCCAAGTCGCACAGATCGGAGATGAGCTGTATCCGAGCAGCGGAGCGCTCCCTGATCAAAATTATTAGCATCCAAACCAGAAGATCCACAGTCCCGGCATAAGGTGACGGGTGACGGGGAACGGGGAAACTCACTTCTCAATCTTCTTAGCCTCAACAACTCCCTCACCCTCCTTCCGATCAACAGTCTTCTCCTTCTGCTGCAGACCGTACAGGGTATAAATACCGGCAACGGCACTGCAAAGCAAACCAGCCGCCCACGCCTTATAAGCGGACTCCTGCAGCCGCTTCGCGGAAGCCAGCTTCCGAACGCCGATCACGTCAATGACGGTGACCGTGTCGAGGGTCAGGTAGCCGGCATAGCCGAGCTGGCGGCCGATGGCCAGGTAACGCAGGATGGGGTCGACGGGGCTCTTGTTGTCTAAGGCGATGGAGGCGGCCTTGAGGTGTTCGATAAACTTGCCGATTCGGAGGATCTTGCGCGTTGTGCCGAACTGTTTCTTGATCGCGTTGAAGGGCTCGATGGCGCTTTGGGGCTTGTTTGTGCGGTATAGGTACCAGGCGTAGAAGCGGGAGAAGTATTGGATTGTTCGGAGGAGTTTGTCGCGGCCGACTGTGTGGTTTGGTTAGCGGATTCAGGATCGCGTCTTCAGTGTGGGTGGGGAAGGGGTGGAATTGTTGGGAGTGGGAGTTGGGATTGGACTGGATGTGTAGGATGAGGTGGTTGCGGTGGGATCAGGGGGTAGTTGGCTCTGCTGCTGCAAAGCTGGTGTGCACATGTCGTGTGCAGGCTCGAGGTGTACAGGCGTGGGATCGGGGTTCACGTACCTGTGGTTGCGACGAAGCGCAGGTAGTGCGCCAGCGCAGGGTGGTAGACAAGAGCATCGGCGACCATGATGACTGTTGAGTGTGTATGTCAAGAAGTGGTGAGAGGTGAGAAGTGATAAATGAAGATGGTCGGTAATTGAACGGCGAATGGAGCCGGAAAAGCAACCTCGGCTGGAGAGATCTCGGGAGCCAAGGTATCTTTACGTCTGAAGTCCACTTCCCCGTGTTTTACTCGTGCTTCACGTGAAGGCCCGAGTATATACGTCAATGACTAATACTTATTTTGTGGAATGTTACGATTAAAGGTCAATTTATACTCGAATAGAGTACACCTTATTCTGCAGTATTGTCGCTCTAGATTTTCTTCGCTTTCTTTATCTCTTTTGGATCTATCTTTCCAGTGCGGAATAGCTGTAATCTGAGCTGTCTAGTCTCTTCTATAGATGATACGTATCGGCCGGTAAATTACCACTCTGTTATCTTCAATGCATAGTTACTGTATTGCGGCCTAACTATCAAGTCACAACTTATACCGCAGAGTCCTGTTCTGCTGATCGGTCAAGTAGGAGAAAGCATTGACAAGATCTTTTCCTTCCACCCCAGCGAGATCAACATCCCTAACCTTGTTCTCCCGAGCATACAACACATACAATAACCCAAAGACAGTAGCCATATTGGCCGCAAAAGCAGCCATACACACCGTGATCCCAGTATGATAATAAGGCGCCTCACGCGTCAAGAAAACCTGCGGTGAATCAATATTCGAAACACAAGTCGACGAGACTAATAGCACGCCCGCAAGTACCTTGTTCGAGTATCCAGCCACATTAGTTGCCAGAAGCGAGTACATAATACCAGCAAAAGAAGCCACAATCGGAACATTAAAGATGACACCAAGGTGCGCAGTCTTCGTACCAGCATTGAAAGGCAAAGCGAAAAGCATCGCAGTCGAAACAAGACCAGGAATATAACAAAGAATAATGAAGAAAATGCGCTTCCCTTCTCCCCACCTCGTCGACAGCGTAATACTAATAGCAACCATGGTAACAGCCATATAATCGAAGGCAGAATATGAAGCAAAACAGCCTGATAAGTCGAATACCCGTAGCCCTTAATAATAATTCCCATAAACATTGTCTGCAGCTGTCTGCAGCGAATTCGTCAAGTTATGCGCGAAAACCGCAAAAACCAATAACCAAATTCGGCCATTAAGCAACGTCTTCGCAATCTGATCTTCGTTCATGTGCGTATTCTTCGCACCGGTCTTGTTACTGCTCAAGCGGTGGACAACAATCGCTCCCGCTCTGTCAGAAAGCTCGCTGTCAATGGTGAATCGGAGAGCAGCCATCACAGACTGATTCCGAAGGGAATAGTGAGCCCACCGAAGATTATGAATTGGTAGGAGAACACCCCGTTCACATTTATGTGGACGATTGCTCAGAATATGACACCTGATGGTGCGCCGATCATGCCGTTCGCGCTATACCGGAGGCCTACGCGGGCGGGTTGTTCTTCGTGTTTCCACCAGGAGGAGGTTACTAGCACAAAGCCTGGGTTTAGGCATGATTCGAAGACACCGAGGAAGAAGCGGCTGCGGCTAGTTTGTGTAAGTTCTTTGCTTAGCCCGTTGCTGCTAGGGTTGCTCCTGCTTTGAATTAGGTTGTGTGGGAATATCTGTTGCGGCGGTGCTTCTTACTCCCGAGAACGAAGTTGATTGTGAGGGATTTGCCAACAGGCTAGCGTTGTATGAGGAGGTTGATGCCTGCATTGGAGAGTGTCTGAATGGCGAGCATCTGTGTAGGGATATACTCAAGAGCGAACAACCACTCTTATCAACGAATTGAATGCCATTGAATCAGAATGAGTATAAACAACTTATACACACGAACCAAGATCTCCAGAACTTGGTCTTTGAAATGGGCCTCTTGCAATCGTTTACCCCAGAGTCACGCACTGACCTCACTGGCAGGGGTAAAAGATCTAGCTTCATAGCTTGGGATAAACGACAGAGGGTCATATCCCAGGTGCATCCGACGAAACAGCCGATGTAAAGCCAATGAATAGCTTTAAGGGGCGTACTTAAGCGAGCTGCGTAAGCTGAGATCGGGTGGAGGCTGGGGACGGTGGAGAAGGAAATCTGGGGAGAAGAAGGGATTAACAGTCGACTAGTAAGGTATGGCTGAACCCTGCAAAACACGGCACTCATCCGAGATCTGCTCGGCAGTCTTTGATGTACCGTGGTGATGAGCTTTCAAATCTGGATACCTTGGCGAAGGCTTATGTGGACTCGCTCATACTTCATGCTTTTGTCCAGCATATCTTTCTGCCAGCATATAGCTGGAAACAAGCACCCACCACGCCCCCTTTCTAAACGCCTCCCTAATTGGCGAGTTAGATGACAATCTCGCCCTCTTCTGTAGAATCTCATTTGCAGCTGTCAAAGAAAGATGGACGCACAGCGAAGTAACCAATACCCTCGACTCACCCTTCAACGCAACCAACTTCGGCCCCCGGTCTCCCCAGGGTGAAGGCATGGTCCTAGTCACCGGAGGCGTGACCGATCTAGCCCCAGGCGACGATGAATTTGAATGCGTGAACCTGAACATTTGCGTCCCGGAAATGTATTGATTAGATCAAAAGTTAAATAGTTTGCTACCCCGGGATTTCTAATTAGGCGGGCGTGGCAATTTGGTGATGTTTTTCCAATTATTGGGAGGGAGAAAACTAAGAAGCTAACATAAAGAGGCGTCTGTCGGTTGAAAGACGTGTCAAGACTAGATTGAGATGGATGGACTAGATTTCTTGAGGTGTTGAGTTCTTTTGTTACCCCGGATTGCCTATTTGGGCGGACGTGGCAATTTGGTGATGTTTTCCAGTTAATGGGAGGGAGAAATCTTAGTTGCGGACATGAAAACGCGTTTTTTGGTCTCAAGACGCGTCTTGGAGATTGATAAGGATTTAAGCTATTTGCCTTGTTTTTTCTTTGTTCCTGCCCTGGGACCGTGCCTTGTGTCTCAGGCTTGATGTGATCTCTGGCCTGCCCTCCACTTAATGATTATCCAGTTATACTCACGACTTTCTGCTAAGCTGCTCTGGTTGCTCTCATGCCTGGTTTCTTCCTCTCGTATGTTACTTGTGGATCAATGGCTTCCCATGATGAGAATATAATTCTTCTCTGTCGCACTCAGGCATATCGGTGGTTGTCTTGTATTCCTCGAAGCTTTACACTCGATATCATGCAGACGCTGGTTCTTGCTCCGAATTATCACTACAGATGTAGCTGAAATCCATGAAGGTCAAAAAAGGTCTCCCTGAAAAGGAATTTTCAAAGCCAGACAAGAAATAAATGATGCAATAGGCTTTCCATATTTCTCAACTAAGAGATCCGTTTCGACCACATGCATGTATCAACCGAGTTACCTATCCCGCGAAATCGCACCACCAAGCTAGATCATCAGCAGATCCGCTCCGTCAATGCCCACGCTAGGTACATGAATATCGCGTCTCATGAAATTATCAACCATGTCGCAGGGGCAGGGGAAACAAGTCGCAAGGGCCAGTATTGTCGCTGTCTCATCAATCGTGTCATGGCGTTTCAAGATTACTGATCATATTGGCGCGTGGGGTATTATGTTTTTGAGAACGGGTGATAGGGCTGCAGGCTGTAGAGCAAGAGCTCAAATGGGTGAGCAATGTGTGGTGTGGTGCGATGGGGCTGATCTGAGTAAAGCGATTACTCCTGTTCCGTGTTGGCGCTCTCGCGGTTATGGTTACCCATGGTGGTGGTGTCGTAGCCGTTTGCCTCGAGGTAGTCGCGGAATTGGGAATCTTCGTAAGTGATCGTGTCCTAGGTAATGTTCAGCATTTAGGGTGAGACGGGCTTTTGTGTTACATCATACCTGGTTAATTTGCGGGACCATGAAAATGGCCAGGAAAGCGGCCAGCAGGCACAGTGAACTGGAGACAAAGAAGGGATCCTGGCCAGAGCGGACTTTGTTGGGGGCATTCTTCTGGACGATTGGGATCACGTAGGTTCCCACGAATGCTCCGATCTTGCCGATAGCAGCTGCATATGAGTAGTATTGGCCACGGATGGCAGTTGCACTCGTCTTGGCTGCGATCAGACCGATGTTATCGCCGGGTCCCATTTCACCGAGGGCAGAGAAGATTCTGTAGTCAATCATTTAGCATAGGTGGTGGTTATTTCAGGTGTTCCCTCATATGTCTTGAGTCACTCACCCGAATACAACAACAAAAGCGGCAACGTTCTCCTTGGTTGCAAGCCACTTGTAGCATCCGGCCATGATAAATCCGACAATTCCTTGGAGACCAACGCCAAGAGCGAGGGTATAGCGAGGACCAATCCAGTCACTCATGAAGGCACCAAGAGCGGAGCCGGGAATGTAGAAGCAGTTGACCACGGTGGCCCAGCCAAAGCTCTTCCACAGTGCGGTGTCGTCGCCGAGAATGATAGAGACCCACTCAGAAGAGTAGATCGAGAAACTATAGGATGAAAAGTCATAGAGGAACCAGATCAGAGAGACGACGGTCTGTTGAATTAGGTTAGTGGCTATCATTTTGAAAATTCGACAAGAGTCCACATACCAGGCGCTTCCAGTAGAACCTAGAAAGAGGTTAGCCAAAGCCCGTTCATATCCAATAACCAAACTTACTTGATGATCAACCAGATAGGGAAGTTGTGCATGCGCTCCCGGTTGAACTCCTCCGGTTCATCCATCTTCAGTCGAAGATACATGAGACTCAAAGGTGGAATGACACCCAGTCCCAAAGCGACACGCCAGCAAGCACGCAGGTGGTCCTCGGTAAAGATCAGAACCAGGATCATAGAAACCAAAGAAGCAATCACGAAACCAGCATCGATTTGGAAGTTGGTAAACATGATAAACCAACGGTTGCGATGACCATGCTTCAACTCTCCAGTATTCTCAGCAGCTCCCACCGATCCAGCAGGATACTCGCCTCCAATACCCACACCAAGGAAGAAACGATAAGCAGTCAGGGCAGCGAACATTCCTCCGATGCTGCCACCAGCACCGTAAGATCCTGCTCCGAGAGCAGCAAAGATGAACAGGATAATAGTGGAAATCATTAGGGACCACTTGCGCGACCAGTGATCACTGGTGTAACCGAAACCCAGCATGCCGACCACGGTGCCGGCGAAAACAATCGAAGAGACGTTCTGCGCCGCAGTGGAGTCGGTATAGGCCTTTCCGTAGATCTTGCCCAGCATGGTGCCGACTGGACCGATGATCTAGATTGGAGCGTGTCAGTACTGGAGCATCCCATGTATGTCGGACAGCATTGTTGTGGTACAACACGGAGAAATACTCACCTGATTCAGGTACCCATCGGAGAAAAGACCAGCACCACAAGCAATGGTTGGCCAACTGCGCTCCCAGCGACTTTTTGCGACATCCTCGAGGGGTGGCAGGTCTCCACGCTCCTCCTTGAGAGGATCGGGTCCCTTCTCGGTCATCTGTTTGGAGTCGGATGCGCTCATATCTGCGGGTGAAACTCAGGCAGGTGGATTTGCGCTTCACGATTGGACCTCTGCAGGATTGCGGAGGTGAAAAGTCGAGGGGAAGCTGCAGTGAGCACGGGACCGTTTGCGGTATATCACCTGGTTACGATGACGGGAGTCTGGCGTGAGGAAGAAGTTGTGAAGAGAAAAAGGGTTTTCTTTTCTCTAAACTAGAGCAATTAAAGAGATATGGAAAAATTAGGCAAAAGCAAAAAGCCTGCTAGGAACATCCTAGATGGGATTAGCATCAAGGTACCCGGTACCTATCACAGAGTGCGGAGGCCCGCGTCTAACCAAGTATCGGACGGTAGTGGCACCCGGCCCCCGAGCTTTATCACCCTAAGCTTTAGCCCCCAAACCGCCGGTTTCCGCCATGTGCCAATAGCGCTCGCGTGTTTATTTGATAAGAGTTACTTTCCTGCAGGGCTGACCAATGGGACTCATTGTTGCATCGGTCACTCCGAGAGAAATATGTGCTATCGGGATATAATATAAAATACAAAGAGTACACGCAAGTCACCTCTATTGATTACGGCTTGCCGTTAAGTTGAAGGGAGAACCTCGGAGGAAATAAACATCTGTTTCCCGCACGTGCGCGCCCGAAGTGGGCTCACTTTGAAGTGGATTCTCTCAGCCTTTTTTCCTGTTACATTTTAGTTTCAATTTCCAAGACTTTCTAGCATGGCTATTTACATCAGCGCTCTAATAGCCCTACATCATTGTGAGGTTCATTGATTTTCCTGGCTGGCCACGTTCAAGACCATTGCTAAACCTATATTCTCTCTTCTGCTTCATAGGAGATCCATGCGCAAGTTAGGATTTAAATCCAAGAAATATGATATACATGTTGTTTAGAGGGAGCCTAATTCAATAGTCAAATATACGTACTTGCTGAATTTCGTTTGAGAGGCCTATTAAATAAAGTGCAGAGCAGTCAAGGAACCCTCAAAAGTCAAGTTAATTGATGCCCTCTTGAAAGTCAACTTAAAGTGTGCATCTTCCCTTAGAAAGAGTTAGCAGAGCTTGCACCCTTAGCGACACCAAGTGAAATCTCAAATTGAAGACGCCACTGCTCAGCAAGCTCACGGTTCTCCATGAAAGTAGCAAATTCAGTTAGAGATGAACCTTATACTCCTTCCAATCTCTCCCAGTCTGACCCTCCAAATCCTTCCGAAAGACGTAGCTACCTTTATCAAGGGACCATTGCTGATATTCATCGCTAAGCAGCTAACTCAAAAACGACTTAGAGCTCTCCGGTCGAAGGGTGGTAACAAAGATGGCAGCAGTCTGAGGCCATAAGATGCGAGTTCGGCTTTCCGGGTGGTTAGCGATGTTGTCCGCCTTGATCAAGTCGTGGTGAAGGACAGAACGCACGAGGTGTTCTTCTCTGCCACATAGTTCGCTGGCTCGCCTGTTCCACGAACTCACTTCACGTTTTGTTTCTGAAGACCCTCAAACCATTCCCGGTCATATTTTCCGATAATCACTGAGTATAGGTAGGTGATCGCAGCACCGTCGTTGGGTTGGGTGAGAACGAGCTTGTTCTTCCTAGAGGGGTCAAGCAATTCGCCGTACGCCGAAGGGTTGTTGGAAGCCTTCGGTGATTGGTTGTTGTAGGCGAAGCTGCGGAATTGGTCTGTTTTCTGCCATGGCTTGTTAGTAGTTTGTTAAATAACCGTTGGAGGTGATGCTGCATACAGATGAAAGTTTCGAACGTGCCTTCGGGATATTTGATGGAGGAGTAAACATCTTCCCACTTGAGAGGCTTATATGGAAGAAGCTTCCCTCGCGCTTCCAATGACCATAGACCTGTAGGGCTTGCAAAGCAGCAATATCAGCACCATCGGTATCGTCACGCTGGAATTGGCGTTCGAAGAATCCACAGTCAAGTTGGTCTCTATATCCGGGAATCAGGTTTTCCAGGCAACAATAGTCCGGTCTCCTTGGCTAATAAGTGGAAACTGGGAATCTTTTTAGTACATATTATAGGGATCGGGGATCAAATTGAATGAAGCAAGCAGTGAATGTACCATCTCCACCCCAGAGAACTATCAAGCAAGGTGGGTCCAACGGTATCTGAGGTACTCTAACTTTCTTCAGAAACAATATATCGAGATTTCACTCTGGCATGTCTTGGAAGACTATGTTAGGGATTTATCGAGCTTACGATGTCTTGGTTTACTCCCTGGCAGCCGCTGTTGGGAGACTTTCCATCTCCTGCTTCCGAAATCGTGCTTTCGAAATCGGGACATTGATACGTCTAGGAATGCCCCGGAAAGTAGGCCAAGACCCTTGACATCCGTGCTCTATTCTAGTTTATTATTGTCTTAGTTGGAACCTAATGGAACTAATTACATACTATTGCCATTTGCAGGCTTTTCGCGCCGTCTAACCCCGAAGTTCCGCCAAGTACTAACCATGCTCTTTTGGTCAGAGACAGCTCCAGGGGATGTGGAAATCCATTATCACATCTATATGAGAAGCCTTGATAATATTGCTGTTCAATTGTCTCAAAAACATATCTCAGTGCTTCGCTTCAAGGGATCAATGCAAACACTGAAGTCTGCGTGATGGAGTGTTGACTGTGTGTATGTATATATATATATATATTTTTGTACAGGACTACGGTTAGGTTTGAGAACATATCACTGGCTGTTATGGAGTGGCTTGTATCTCCAAATTCCACCAAAAAAAGCAGCGTATTGAGGACTGAGAGCTCTTTGTAGAAGGTGTCCCCGATGTGAATCATAAACATTGGGGCGTGGCTTAGGATGTGATACCGAGACGGCGTTATGATTATCTATCATTTGGCACATTCAAATACGCTCGAGCCACACCTAAGAGAGAATTATCTTCTCGGGTATCGAAAGGATTGTGAATCAGATAAAGTAGAGGGGGCACAAGCCGATGAGGACGTCATTTGATCTGCAATCGATCTCAATTCTGCTAGAAAATGAAAGGACGCGACCAATAGGCCTGACAACAAATTAGCATAATCAAAATCATATCTGCTAGGAGAAGAAATAAAAAGGAATCATGTTCCAAGCTGTATGAAGTTGGTTGATATGAAGAACCGCAGAGAAGGCCCGGGGCGGAACAATATTTCGCCAGCTGAGCTCGGGCTACGGTGATGCACCTGGCTTGACCATCAACATCACCTCCATCCTCCCTCTATCCTTTCGAATCTCTTTATTGCTTGTGATATTTCCCCTAGTATCTCCAGTCCCCGTCGTCACCATGGGGTCTGATCCGCAATACATCAAATTTCCCAACCTCTCCCTCGCCCAAGATGTCTTCAACCTCTCCAACCCGGCTTGCACGCCAGCTGTCCAGCAAACATCATTGAAGAAGCTTCAAGATGTCATCACTGAGCACAAGATGGCACCGCTTTATCGGCACCTAGCTCATCCCACCGAGGGCATCCTGAACAACTCCGGCGAAGGCGTAACACAGCACCCGCAAAATGCAGGTACCTCAACGAAGCCGCTCCTCACCTCCAACCTGCTTGCCTCTCGCAAAACACCCCAGAAGTTTGATTTCCCTTGGGATGAGAAGCTTTACCAGTCTTTATTGGAGGATAACAAGAAAGAATTGGAGAGTTTCCAGAAGGAGGAAGATGACGCAGAGGAAGCTGCTGGCGAGACTGAAGTACAAGCCGCGCGCGGCAAGCGAGCTGAGTTCTGGGCTCGCGTGGGAGATAAGGTGAGATCGTTGGGTATTGTTTGCTCGTATTGACGTTTACTGACGCTGGTTTCCAATAGGACAAAGCTATTGAATCGCACGAGGCCCTCCTCGAAAAGACCGGTTTCCTTGGTACCAAGATCGACTTAGTGCTTGCTATGCTCCGTATCGGACTTTTCTTTGGCGACCTCCTGTTTGTGAACAAGACGATCGAACGGGCAGAGACCCTGGTCGAGAGCGGTGGAGACTGGGACCGCAGAAACCGTCTCAAGGCATACAAGGGACTGCACCTGCTTACGATCCGCTCTTACGCCCTTGCCGCACCTCTCCTCCTTGACAGTCTGTCTACCTTCACAAGCTACGAACTGTGCAGCTACTCTTCGTTGGTGATCTACTCAGTGCTTGCGGGATCTTTGTCCCTCAAGCGGGTGGACTTCAAGGCGAAGGTGGTGGACGCACCCGAGATCAAGGCTATTCTTGGTTCTGGAGAAGACCAGCTGGCTGCACTGAGTGGAGAGATTTCCTCTGGCCCTGGTGCTCGGGAAGAGGAGATGAAGGATGCTTCCGTGTCGCGATCTACACCCGCTGGTGCCACTACCGCCGTTAACTTGACCTCATTTGCAACTGGATCTAGTGCCCCAGTAGACACTGAGGTTCCCGTCGATTTCTCCCCACTGGCAAACCTGGTGAACAGCCTTTACAATGGCAACTACCGCTCGTTCTTCGTGGCACTGGCAGGCGTTGAGGACCAATTCTTGACCCAAGACCGGTACTTGCACGAGCACCGGGCCTGGTTCGTTCGTGAGATGCGTCTGCGCGCCTACCAGCAACTCCTGCAGAGCTACCGGGTGGTGGGGCTGAGCGGCATGGCCAACGACTTTGGTGTGACAGTAGACTACCTGGACCGGTATGTATTTCTCCTCTCGCGCCATGATATCTGCTGACAATATTCCAGGGACCTTGCCCGATTCATTTCCAACAACCGCATTGCCTGCACCATCGACCGTGTCAACGGAATCATTGAGACGAATCGACCCGATGACAAGAACAAGCAGTATGCTGATGTGGTGAAGCACGGTGACTCTTTGATCACCAAGATTCAGAAGTACGGCCAATCCGTGCGTCTGCGCGGAAGTGAGCGAAGCTGAATTGATATACCGGAGGCATGAGCCAAGACAACCAATTATGTACCTGAATGGAGAATATGCGTCTAGAATCAAACCATTCCCATGATATCACTTGACTAAAAGTAGATCGGTCCCCGCATCGGGCGGCGCCGGAGAACCGGGGGCATTTAGTCAGACTTTCCGAGGGAAAATGATCGTCGGAGGCTGATCCGAGGCGCTATCGAGTTACCATTATACATCTTAGGTCATATCATTCACCGGGTTTCCATGTTGAGCTCTGTAGAAACGCTGTAACCGCTGTAAAACCAGTAGAGACTCGGTGAAGCCTCGATATCCCTTATCGTCAGGACTGTGGGGAAAAACGCTGAGTCAACCCATTCACCGCCCAATGGCCGGGGCCCTGGATTTTTTCCTTCTTCCCGTCAACACAAGGGTTGTCAGAATATCGTGTAATTGATTACTTTGAACATGTCCTGGTCAATTAAGCTCGCATCCTGTGCGCGGGCAGCTCCGCTGCGGGCGCTGACCCGGCCGAATGGCCTCCTATATCGCCCGGTCCATGCGGGGTGCCTCTCCGCTTCAGGTACGTATGATCTCGGCTTTATATAGTGGGATCTCCGCAATATGGCTCTCACGTCACGGTTTACGGTTGCCTGATTGCCTTGTTTACACATCTCATTGTGGTTTATACTGCTTGCCTCACCAGCCCAACATCGGGAACAACAATCGCCCTATTTTGAACTTCACTAACAGCCTCGGGTCAACTCAGAGCCCACCATGACTCAGACTACCGTCTCCTATACCGCTAAGCGTACCCTGTCGGCCTTCCAGACCTCCAAGTGTCTGAACGTCGACAATATCAACCCCGCCGTCCGGGAAGCCAAGTATGCGGTGCGTGGTGAACTCGCCGTCAAGGCCGAGGACTACCGCCAGCGCCTGACCGACGGCGACAAGTCGCTGCCTTTCGAGAGTGTGATTTTCGCCAATATCGGCAACCCCCAGCAGCTCGACCAGAAGCCCATTACCTTCTTCCGCCAGGTCCTGAGTCTGGTCGAGAACCCATTGTTGTTGGAGAACCCCGAGGTCCTCAAGTCCTCATTCGGATACAAGCAGGATGTTATTGAGCGTGCTCAGACCCTGCTCGCCAATGTGCAGAGCGTCGGTGCCTACAGTCACAGCCAGGGTGCTCCTGGTATCCGGAACAGCGTCGCCAAGTTCATCGAGAAGCGTGACGGCTTCCCCGCCGACCCCCTGGACCTGTTCCTGACTGCCGGTGCCTCTTCCGGTGTCAGCACTCTCCTCAGCGTCATTTGCAACGACGAGAGCGCTGGTGTTTTGGTCCCTATCCCTCAGTACCCTCTCTATACTGCGACCCTCTCCCTGCTGAACGCTCGGTGTGTGCCTTATCTCCTCGAGGAGGACAAGGCCTGGGGAACTGATGTCACCGCGATCCTCAAGTCTATCGAGGAGGCCAAGGCTGCCGCAATTGACGTGCGCGCCGTTGTAGTCATCAACCCCGGCAACCCAACCGGAGCCTCCCTGAGCGCCGACGACATCAAGAAGGTCCTTGATGTCGCCGCCGAGGAGAGCCTGGTTGTGATTGCGGACGAGGTCTACCAGACCAACGTCTTCAAGGGCGAGTTCGTCTCCTTCAAGAAGCGCCTGCGCCAGCTGCAGAAGGAGACTCCCGGCAAGTACGATGACGTCGAGCTGGTCTCGCTGCACAGTATCTCCAAGGGTATGGTCGGCGAGTGTGGCCACCGCGGTGGTTATTTCGAGCTCGTCGGCTTCGACCCTCTGGTCCAGGAGCAGATCTACAAGCTCGTCAGTATTGGTCTGTGCCCGCCGGTCGTCGCACAGTGCCTACTCGAGTGCATGGTCAACCCTCCCGTCCAGGGCGAGCCCAGCTACGAGCTCTACCAGAAGGAATACACTGGTATCTCGGAAGGTCTGCACAAGCGTGCTCTCTCCTTGTACAATGCCTTCCAGCGCATGGAGGGCGTTGAGGTCCAGGAGCCCCAGGTACGTTTATCCCACTCTATCTCCAGATTTCCAATTCACTAACTTACCCTAGGGTGCCATGTACCTCTTCCCCAAAATCAACCTCCCAGCCAAGGCCATCGAAGCCGCCGAGGCCGAGAACCGCGCCGCAGACGAATTCTACTGTCTGGCCCTCCTCGACGCCACAGGTGTCTGTGTCGTCCCCGGCTCTGGCTTCGGTCAGAAGGAGAACACCCTCCACTTCCGCACTACTTTCCTCGCCCCCGGCACTGACTGGGTCGAGCGTATTGTTCAGTTCCACTCCGAGTTCATGAACAAGTACCGCTAAACGCACTTGTACAAGTATAAAAAAATAACATATGCATGGGTCGTGATCTGGCCCGCTTCTATTTAGGCGATTAGAGTCTGCTGTTTGGGACTCTGTGATGCTATGTTTTGGATCTGGATCTGGGTTTGGTTCGTTCGGGATACCTCATAGACTACTTACTCTATTGGACTCGCCATTTTCTTATCAAAATGTTTCTTTTCGTGCCATTTGGGGCTCATGGTTTCCGGGTTATACATATCTGCCGCGAGGCTTACCTGCATGGTTTTTTTGTGGGATTGCATATTGATTGACTTAATATAATCCATCCCCTATATCAAGCTCAGATACTTATCGTGCTTGGGTGGTATTGGTTTGGCATCTGACTCCAGTATGGATGCTATATACAAGTCTGCCTACAAATACTAGGAAAACATGCATATCTTCCCAAACCTTGCACACCTACTGCACTCCGTTTTGAAACCCAGACTCAATCCCAACCTCCCATCACATACTCATAATATAATCTCAAATCCCAGAAAGCGAACCACATCACGCGACAAACCGACCAAGTTTGAAAACTGTATGCATCCAGGAACAGGGCAGCAACCTGAACCCCAGTCCGCATGGAGACTACATAAACTCCTACCCAGTAAAACTCAAGATCCCAGTATACAATGACAAGCATGATACCATCTACACCCATCGAATAAATTAACGTAACACAACGTAGATATAAAAAGAAGCGGTGAGCCCCAGAACCAGATTCCCAAAGCAGAATCAAGACTCGAAATACAAAACCACACACACCAGCACGTAATCACCGAGAAACATCCCTATCCAACCCCTTTTACAGTAGGCACGGGATACAGTGTACAGTGTGCAGTGCATGCAAGGACTGGCCAAGCTCATCTCAACTCAGCTCAGCCCAGTCCTCCCTACAACACATGACCACTATAAGCTCGCCACCGCTAGATCGTAGATATACCTCGAATAAGACCCCTGCACAACCCAATCGTACAGCATACATGTAGATGTACATATACACACCAGAATAGCCCAGTCACACCGACTAACCACAAACCCACACACACCGTCTCAGATACAAGCCTCGACTTGCATTCTTGGCTAATGCTTAGCTATTTCGTGTGGGTTTGTGCAGGGGTCTCCCTTGTTGGATATACTTTTGTGCTGTACGTACCTGTACAGTACATGTGTATGTGCGTGGGTGGATATGAGATGGACTTTGCATTGCATTGTATGTATGGTTTTGGTACGGGATTTACTTATACACGGTTCATACCATAGTATCAGTTATAGGTCGGAATTATATTCTTCTATTGTAGGCCTTGTTTTTTGGTGAGTGGTGATTGGATTGGGGATACCTGATATTTTAGAGTACTTTCTCGTATTGATTATTGGCGGGAGTGGGTATGGAGTATAGGTAAGCTAAGTGCTAATCCATCCTGAATGAAAGATCGACAACTCCACGTAAGGAAACAGATCAAGCCGGTCAGCCGGTGAAGCCGGGATGACAAGATTCAAAATGCAAAAGCCAAATGTAAATTCAACCAACCGCGCGTGAGTCGGTCTGCCGAGCTGAGCTGAATGTCGCATGGGTGCGAGATGCGAGATGTACCAGGCACCCGGTCTCACCGCCAGGTTGGAAGCCACATTTAGAAAGGGATACTCGATCGATATTGGGTACTTGATTTGATTGGTGGATGTGTAGAAAGAGGAGAGTAGTGTATAGTTTATTTGGGAAGTGGTGTAATCATTATGGTATTTTCATTTTCATCTATGGTCATTTGCTGATATATCGGGGTTTGAGGGCAGGGGGTTTCGGAGAGTTACATCCCCTACACGATATGCTCATGTACAGTAAGCCACGAATCCGAAACTGACACTGAAGTGTCTATGCACTGCATGCATCTGGGTATCATTGCCCGGAGGCGACTGTATTGAAAGTACCGAGTCATTGTACACGAGTAAAACAAACTGGAAGGTCTATACAACAGTAAAACACACCACAGGCATGCACAGTAGGAAAAGATCAAGCAAAAGAATGTACAGGCACACTGGCACACAAGGCACAGGCACACAATGGACCAAATCGCAAACCCCTCTAGATTGAATGGCTATCAAGGAAGGAATCTAGACTGGCTAATGGAACAAGACAAAAGGCATTTATCATCATCTCTCATCAGGGTCATGAAGACGGTGTGGAGGTGGTGGTGAGTGCGACTAGCAAGCCCCAGGACAGAGGAAGAGAAGTAGAAGAAGAAAGCAAGGTAAGGTAAGAAGAGGGAGTTTGGACCACCCTTGATCTTTTTTTTACTGCGCCCAGGACTGCTGGAAGAAGTTGTCGTCCATGGGCGGGGTGGAGTCGGCGTCGAAGAGACCGGTCGGCCAGATAGGGACGGAGTCTGGCGGCGAGGGCATCGTCATCGGGGCCGTGGTCATGGGCTTGTATCCCGGGGCCTGCGACATGGCGTAGAGGTCCTGCGAGGGAACCGGTTTGGGGTCCATGTTGGCTTGCAGCTGGTGCTCGAGCGCGGCCGTGGACTCATTGGCCGACTTGAGGAAGTCGTCGATGTTGATCGAGTCCAGGTCATTGGATGAGAGGAGACGCGTCTGGGGCAGACCGACCAATGAGGAGGCAGAGCTGAGGCGCATATGGTCCATGTCCGACGCTTCGCTGACGCTGTGCAGATCATGCATATCATTCCCGGCATGACCTAATCCTGGCAGCGGTCCAAACTCGTCGGCCTCGGAGATCTCCCCTGATGATGACGGTGGTGGGAGACCGGATGGGTATGTGTAATCGAAGCTGGCGTATGACGGGGCTTGTGTGCTAGTGGAGGCAGGGACATCGGAGTACAGGGGGAAGCTCGACCAGTCGACAGAGGGAGCACCAATACCGGCAGAGCCTAGAGGCATATCGGAATCCGGAGAGGTGAAGTAACATTCTCGGTACGGTTCTTGGAAGGCCATGCATGTGGCCGGAGAATTGGTGCTGGTAGTCGGGAAGGAAGAAAAGGTGGAGACGTCGAGGGGTGGGACATTGGTGACAATATGCTCCAGGGGATATTTATCCATCGCAGAAGGAGCAGAAGTCGGATTCGATACCGCATCATTGGGTCGATCTAATGGCGGGAGAGCAGGGGTGGCAAACTTGTCGAATAACTGGTCGAGAGGAACGGGGTTCACGTCGTCATCGCCCGAGGCTG
This sequence comes from Penicillium antarcticum, assembly GCF_028974205.1. NCBI lineage: Eukaryota > Fungi > Ascomycota > Eurotiomycetes > Eurotiales > Aspergillaceae > Penicillium > Penicillium antarcticum. Next base: position 985,626 of record NW_026695300.1, on the reverse strand, counting down.
GCGCACTATTCGGAGAGCCCTTTTGCGATGTTTGTTGCGATTGCGGGTGTTCAGACAGGGCCAGAGGATCCTTTATAAAGGCCGACTGGCCCAACGGCAAATGATCCACGGACCGACGGGGTAGATCGGACGGGTGATGGATAGTATGTGATCGTGGAATCGTATAAGGCAATCCACATTTGTGGGCCATGTCATTATGTTTATGGGCGGGTTTATGGTGGCCGTCGCGGAATATCGTCAGAGTCGACTCGGACTTGGTCGAGGTCAGAGGCGGTTTCCGCGCCGTTTCAACTGGAAGCGGTGGAGAGAAAGGGAGACCGGTCTCAGGCACAGTGTCTAGATGTTCCTTTTTAAGTGCACAGGTGCATCGCTGGCCATGGCAACAGCCACAACGGCCATGGGTATCGTGAGAGTCGGAATCGCTCTTCTTCTTCTTGTCGCCGCATTCACATTTGATGTGAGTTGTCCGAGACTTGCGTAGGCCGCGACAGTGAGTACATTGAGAGACTGGGCGGCCTTTTTTATTGATGTGGGTCAAAGGGCGGTCTAATAGAGGTTAGAAGAGACCAAATTGAGAGATTGTGAGATTGCGAATCGCATGATTCAACGTACCACTATGGTGACAGCTGCTGACGCGGTGACCCCGGACGCAAGCTTCACAAGCCCACTTCTCACCTTCGATGAGCATCGCTGCGGGTGTTACTGTGAAGTACACATGCGATGACCGAGAGAAATTGGGTATCAAGAAAACAAGCCGGTCGGAGTAGACCGGGGGGAAATCAAGCCGTCAAGGCGATGGCTACTGGAGCCGAACAGAAAGGGTATATAGAAAGGTCCCAATGCGAGGTTCACAGAACGCCAACAAACAGCGAACTGCCAGAAAAAGAAGCGGAAATCCAAAGGGTATCAGGCGAGATTGGAGGAGGGGGGGGGGGGGGGGGATAAAGTCGGAGAGTAAAGAGTAGAGAGGGGGACCAAGCCTACGCACCGTTTGGCGCCGGCCTAAAGACAGGACACCAAGTACCGGTAGTGGCGGCCAAAGTAGAAAGCGTTCGATATAAGGAGTCGTTGAACACCCTATGGAAGAGGGAAAGGGAAGGAAAGGGAAGGGGCCGTTAATAACGGGCGAGGATTTTCGTTGCGGCTGAGGTGGCTGTGGATGGCCGTAGTGGTACCTTGTACTGTAATTTAAGTTACTCCAGATTTACCCACATTGTCTAAGTTATAGCGTTGGGTTGGTTAGGGTACTCTGTAATTAGGGTAAGGGTTATGGAGTAATGGCCATTTTTCTTTTATAAAACTTTCGACTCTTTATGCCCAAACCGGCAGCCCTACCCCAACGATATGCAGCTATATTACAGTACATTCGACTTTCTACATTCTGCATTCTACATTCTGCATTCTACGGAGTGCATTCTACACTCTACGTGTACTTTACCATAGTCCAGGTCAAGTCCCTCTAATTGTTGAGTACGAACTCAACCCCACCGATCTCGCTAGCAAAATCTGGGGCCGCACATCCCGACCTTGACACCTAAATTGTACGTAAGACATCTGTACACTTTAACTTTTTCGTTTAACCCTGTTTAGTGTTGAATTCAGGAGCCCAAAGATCGTTCCATAATCCCTGTACAGATACATGACATACGATGAAGTAACCAAGTGCTTCGGGCCATATACCTATCCGGTGTATCTTAAAAAGAGGAATGTTCGTACGCCGTACAATGCAAGTCATCGATGGCGTCAGTGTTCCTGCTTCGGGCGGCCTGCAGAGCCTTTTGGGGCCGGCGGGCCCTGATCTGCACCCCAAATCCCGCCAATCACACAAAGGGCCCGGTTCGTCTATTGTTACGCTACATTACTATACATGTATTGCCTTGTACTGCAGTATAAAGAGATTTCATTCCCTAAGAGTACTCCAAGTAATCCTTGCTTTTGATCATCTATATTTATCTTTAGGGTCAGAGGATCCAACCAACCGTGCAATTTTACGGTATGATGTAAAGTTTTGCGCGCGTAGAGCGGAGAAATATCGAATGCCTAGCGCTAACTCGACTGAACCTACATGAAATCAGGGTTCCTTAGTGGCTACTTGAACGCCGAGTCTCTGGAGTGTCCTGTTTGGTAGTCAAACAACTGGACCCAGTTGGCCAAGTTGACCAACTTCGCTGGCATCCTCGACCCCACAGATGATAAGATCAAATCAGAGGATAACATATCCGGAACTGCGATTGAATCATTCGGAAATCACCCGAGACTTCTCGGGAAGAATGCTTATCTTCCGGTTGTCTTTCCGAGTACAATCGCTGTGTGTCAGTGTCTTGATATAAGACTTTCGACAAGAATTCGTGGACAAAGTCTACATGTAACATGGAGCCGCAGACGGTTGCCCCGTAGTAACCTTGGAACACCTGAAACGCCTTATGCATGGGAGAACCAAGAACCACGATACATACTTAGTTAAGTGTTCCAAATATGTTCAAGCCCAGTCTATTTGGCAGGTGTAATAGTAAGTAACTTATTTGGAGTGTCTTGGTAACATCTGAGACAATGAATAACAAGAACAAGTCCCTGTCCAATGGTCAGACTCCAACTCACCCCGTGACATTTATGCCTGAGAAATACGGCGCCAAGGAAAAGGTGTTAATCCGCTCCAACACGCAGAAACGAAAGGCCGTCCTCCGTGCGATCCCAAAAAGTAAAGGCAAGATCTATATAGCTTCAAAATGATATATCAATATGAATTCTACGTCCAAATGTTGTTGCTTAATGCGGCGCCCTCGGCGCTAGCCCCCTTGGAAATTCCCCCGCGAACTTTTAGCCTGTAAAACTTCACTTCTGGCATTTTGCGTCCTACACTTTCTTCCCCCATCTCCCGGAAGCCCGCTTCGCCCACAACCCATCATAATATCTGGATTTTCCAGTCATTTATCGCGTGATGAACTCTCGCGAGCAATCTGATATGCCTCCGGCGCCCTCCTACCCATCGCCCAATGGTGCGCAGATGGCCCAGGGCGCCATGCCGTATTATGGTAATCGCCAACTGACCGCCGACGAATTGCTATCCGCCGAACTGTCCCGCGAAACCTCCGGTCCTGGCCTTGGTGAGTCCGGCAGTGGTGTCCACCATGGCCAATCCATGGTCTTGGGTTCCTCCAATGCTGGTGACATGGGCCGTACCTCGTCGGAGGATCAACACCAGCACCAACACATGCTCCAATTCCCTCCGAGTCAGCAGGTCGGCGTGGACCCGAACCACGACTTGAGCTATGGCGAGCAAAGTGCGCGGAAGCGATCCAAGATCTCTCGAGCGTGTGACGAGTGTCGGCGCAAAAAGGTACCGCGATTTTTTTTCTCCCCAACGCGACTTTGAGCCAGAAGCTAAGACGCGTTTTCTTTCCAGGTTCGATGCGATGCGAGTTCAGAAACTGGTCTCGAAACATGCTCCAACTGTCGGCGTCTAGGCGTTGTGTGTCAGTTCAGTCGCGTCCCAATGAAGCGCGGTCCGAGTAAAGGGTAGGAAACAACAAGTGTGTCAAAACAAGAACTGTCCATACTGACAGGGACACAGATATATCAAAGAACTTGCCGAGCGCCTCCATACTCTGGAGAACCAGATGCAACCCGGAATTGTCCAGCCCGATGTGCCGTACCAGTCCATGAACGAAGTATCGCTACCAAGAGGATACCAAGATTTCGCATCCCCCGTGGAATCGAATTCGGGCAATCGCAAGAGAACATACTCTGTGTTCGAGGGTCTTCCCAGTTCCTCGTTCGCGCAGCCGTCTTTCAATGCCCGTGTCTCGCAAAATGCCTTCGATACGTCCGACACATCGGCAGACCCATACAATCCAACTGTTGCCGGTGGCAGCGCACCAAAACCCGGCAATCTGTTCTGGAACCCGACTGGCCATGAGAATGATCTCCCAAGCGGGCTTGAAATAACCGACTTGCCTAAACATGAAGGCGATGATGACATGAGCCCGGTGACTCTCGATGAAGGTGCCCTCGATGCGTACTACCAAAAGATCCATACTCTCCTGCCAATCCTTCCTCACACCAAAGACCGGACTTTGGAGCTTCTGCACCAATGTAACCGCGAAGCGCAGGAAATCTTCTGCTATGCCCTGTACAGCGCAACCCGCATCGACTTGACTCGTGTTGCTGGTAATTTTGAGAAAATCAACGGCTTCGACAATGCCCAGGATCTCCTTCTCTTCCACACCCGCCAGCCATTGATGGTCCAGTCGACTGCTGTCAACCTTGTTTGGCTCCAGTCCCTGCTGCTAATGATCATTGACTGTGACACTCGTGGACCGGACAACTTTGTCTTGAAAGATGGTGTGCCTAAAGGTAGTCTTGTCCAGGCCGCTAACAAGCTTGGATACGACCTAGCGAAGAACCAGGGTCAGCTGAAGAACAAGCGTTCTTCGGATCCTGATGTTGACTCGGATGCCAACCTCACCAGACGTAACTGGGTTTCCCTGGTTATTCTGGCACGCTGGTACGCTATCAGTGTTGCGGACGCTACTGTTTTGGGTGGCCACGAGATTGGTGGCCGCGAAGATGAGAGAGTAGTCGGTCAAATCGCAACTGGAATCGCCTGTACGTACCTCTCCCTCCCAATCTGTCAGCATGATACTAACAGCACCAGCCTACTCGACCTTCCTTTCAGAAATGGTAACCCTGGCCAACGTTGACCACAACGTCTGCCAAACAAATACAGGCCTAGGCCGCATAGTCGGCGCAAACCTAGTCTCCTCCCTAGAACGCCTAGCCGAAATGGAAGACGTATTCCAAGTGCACGAACTCCCCGAACACGCAACAACGCGCCCCCTCTACGAAAGCCTCCAAACCCAACTCTACTGGACAGTCCGCCTCTTAATCAAACGCCACGTCTATGTCTACAGCCCCTACGAAATAATCTTCTGCGCCCAGGAAGTCATCACCGAAATGCACAAGGCAACTATGCAAAACAGACTCCCTTCCCCCTTCGACCTGCACAGTCTAGCCCTAGCCTCAATGACCCTTCTCGAAGCAACCGTCCTCCCAGAACACGCCCCAGAATGCTGGGCCTCCCTAGACAAACTGGAAGAAATTCTCGAACGCCGCGCTAAGCGCAACGCCGATCCCTCTGAGTTTGCCAACATCTTCGCGACACCAGAGTGGGATTCTAAGATCCGCATTTTCCTCGAGTGGCGCCGGATCAAGTCCCAGGAAAGTCAGCTCCAGGAAGCGGATCTGAGCCTCGGCGCTGGTGCAGGTAATAAGGGCGGCCAGCCGCCTATGGGTCCGAATGAGCAGCGCTCATTGCAGCATCTTGCTGATCTCGCTGTTGGGGCTGAGGGCTCTGTTGGTCAGAATGGGCCTTCGACGCCTCCGCCTGGTCTTCATGATCAGGGTGAGACTTCGCCTAATCTTAACCCGCAGCTTGCACAGTCGCAGGCTGGGTCTGGGCGCGTTGTTGTTGATTTCACAATGTTGACTAAGGAGGGATATCTTAATGTCTTCTCTGGTTTGATTTATCGTCGCACTCGTTAAGTTGACATGTCTGTGCTGAGTGTGCTCGAAACTATCCCCTGTCCTGTGCTGTGTGGTTTTAATTGTGATATCTCTTTCCCTTTTTCTTTCTTTGCTGCTTTGTCCTCCCTGGGCGGGTCATGATTTGAGTGCTACGGGTCTTTCCTTTCATGATGTATTCTATCTAGGATCCTATGCCCCTCCTGGGCTATTCAGGGACGAACAGGGAGTCGGATTATATTAGCTTTAGTGAAATACTATTTTACCAATGTCAGTCATCTATCAATACTTCTCAACATCATCATTCCATCCCATCTCAATGAAATCCGTAGTGTTGACCAGATATACCGTGCGCTAGCTCGAATATACCATGTTAGATATAACAAATCCTTAAAAAAAGAGCTCCACCCTTGATCGTTGATATGGCATAGTAAACTCTCAAACCCGGATCATAGCACCCTCATGGCTTCTTCCCAAACGCAAACCGCCTCCACGTCCCCTCCACATCCTGACAAAGAGTCATGAACCTGTCGTCTTCGATCAGTCCACACATCCAGTTTTCGAGAAAGGCAACGCGCTCTGGTGTGGGCGCAGCTAGGTATTGTGCCAGATGGTCTTCTGTCATCACGGGGACTGTGTGCGCCGGTGCTGATACATGTGGGCTTGGATGTGGAAGTATAGGAAAGGGCTGGTCCTGCGTACCATCAGTGTCGTTGACTACGTTGTTTGTATCTGCCTGTGATGCAATCTGGATACTGCGTTTCTGAGCCGAGTGTTTGATTGCCCTGGTGCTAGGAATATCTTGGGATACGAAATCCTCATCGGCGAGTGATGTCTGGCTCGCTTCTGAGTATGGGGCTTGCTGGGAGGGAGGTTGAATCTGGGATTCTGGCAAGCCGGTATCTAGAGCTGATGGCTCAGATTGCATAACTGCATGGAGTGAATGGCGAAATTGCTCTTGTGACTTGGCTAAGTCTGCAGGCTGAGGTTTGTTCTCTGTGGCTCGAGTCACGCTGGCAGAGCGTGGTTTCTTTGTCGGTGGCTTTTGGAATGGTAGATCTCGCTTTGGAGGCAGCATCTGGTTTAGCTGGTCCAGGTTGTGAATTGCTGAGACTATAGACAACTGAGAGCTGGATGGTTCCGGTTCTTGGTATTGTGCATGGGGAATATGAGTAGATTGGAAGGGAGCCATGACTGGTGGTTCAATGTTCTGAGTTGGACGATTGAACGTGGGTTGACGAGGACCGAATCTACAGGGAGCGTAGGACACCGTGCTCGCAGGGGATGATGCCCGGAGAGGTGCTGCAATAGCCAAACTGTTAGATCAATGCCTCTTGGACTAGGAAAGTTGGTGCTTACTGGTTCTTTCAGATCCATATGTACCGATATGATGAAAAGGTGCACCAATGCTGCGAATTGAAGTTGATGGGTTCATGATAGTTGGTGCATGTGAAAGGTGACCAGATGTCCACGATGATACCGAGGGGGTTGGTCGCGGAACAGGTGTATTGCCTTCGGTCAGTAAGCATCCGATTTCGCCCAAGATGGCTAGAGCTGTGTTGTAGTCGCCTTCCGTCGTGAACTTGATCTGGAACCGACGAATCTGAAGATTGTAGCAGAATGACCATTAAAGCATACCCCCAAGAGATGATCACTCAAAGAGTATACGCACATGGTTTCCGCCGTCAGGATACTTGATCGCAAGACAAGGTAGCTTGACAACAGCGGCAAAAGGAAACTTGGGCAATGAGCCATTCATGTCTGATTTAGCTCTCAATGCAGCCATTTGAACAAGATTCGTGAGATTGACTTCCTCCTAGTAGAGGAAACAACCGGCGTCAGCATTTGATAGTCAATGTGCACGTGTGATGGAAAGATACCAGAATGACATTGCCTCGAATCACTCGCTGGATTAATCTTATCGGCACAGAATCACCATTGTGGATCTTCTCAAAGATGCAAACTAGGTCCTCATTGCCACTGACATGATTCCATGTAAGGGGTCCAATGTGGTCAATGGCGGTGGTGGTATGGGAGAACTTGGCAATCGCTAGGCGAAGGACCTGGGAGATGTGTGACTGCGGTGGCCACAAGTTCTGCATGATGGGACACAAAAGATAAGATTCAATTTACTATGAGCTTAGGGGGCAATGGGTAGCCCATGAACGACTGTCGGGTGAGTTGAATGTGGAGGGTACGGCAGCATGGTTGAGAGGCAGGTCACCTCAGCAGAACCAATCTGAGAAAGTATCCCATGATTGGAATTTTACACATTGTTGCAATTTTGGATATGATCTCTTTTATTCCAATCTAATGTTTCTGATGCCAATCTATCTGCGGTAGATATCTCTTCTTTTGCTGTAGTTGTGCATCATAACAAGCTGTGGAGTCCTGGGAGCCCCAAGTATCATATATGTAAGCTATAGGTTTAGAGTCAGTTTACATGGTCAGAAGCAAAAAACAACAATTCAGTCTGTGTGGAAAACAGAGAGTTATAAATATACATGCTCAACATCAAGGGCCTGATCTCTGCGAAATGTCAAACGGCCGCACATGATTAGCCATGAGGAGGTAAATAAACCGAGATAGGGCAGCCCATTCTAACTCGAGGAAAGCCCCCGAAAACAATCTTCAACACGATCTCATGAATGAGGACCACCATGAACTATTCCATACAGCACTGCGCTAAACCTGATAGGGAAGAATGTTGGAGCCCGAAACATCAGGCATAAAAGATGGAACAACTGATAATCCGGCAACGCGCTGAGAGCGCGGACTTTTGGCTGATCAATGCCGTTGATCGCAAGCCCAGCTACAGCCCTCCAGGGCCGCAAGGCATTGATTATTATTTCACGTTGTACTCCTGTCACTGACACCTGTCATATCTGCGCAACCTCACTTTACGTTCAGATCCGCCATTGCAGCTGAGCCGTTCGCTATTTTCACTGTCGCATCCTCGATCGTCTTGACACTCGAACGCGCGCGAGAACCCTGCGCCCCAACTCTAGTCACCATTCTTGATATCCCACTCATCCACCAAAGATTTTGCTGGGCCATAGACGTTGTGCGAGCCTGCAAACACGAAACTCTATCACGAATTTGACAACCTTGCAATTACAGCGAACTCGCCTTCCTCGTTTGCTGCCAGACGCATCAAGGGCAGGACACCTCCAGGCGTGACAGTCGGAATCGCTAGTTGAGCAATCACAGAGCTGTATTTTTGGTTGATCTCGGCCTTGCAAAGTGACACCAGTCGTCTCATTTGCCCCGGATTCATTGAACCAACTGGGCTGGAATTGCGAACGTCGCAAAACTATCGCGTGCCTCATCCTCCACCATGTCTACCCCTCGCACCTCTTTACGACGTAAGAAAACTTGCCACTTGGGAGAATTGAAGCGACTATACTGACTCAGCTCACAGAGGGGCTGCGCCAGGCCCCGAAGGTCAACCAACCTTTCATCCCTGACACCACCCCAGCTCGTCGGTCACATATCCAACATGACTTCACCTCACCCCAACCATCAACGAGTCCCCACCCCGTGACCTTCAACCCTGCCGCAAACCCGCAGAACTCGCAATTTGCAGTCGACAGTTGGGAAGGAAAAGACCACAGACAGCTTCCTATGTCCACACGAGAAGTTCCAACCCCAGGAAATCGACCTGTTTTGTTCGCCAACCTCCGTGACCCAGCGAAGGCGCCCCGACAACTGGATTATTATGACCCCTACTTTCCCCTGAAGTTTTTGGAGGTCCCACGAAGTCTGTCTACCCCTTCATCCCGTGGAATATCCCAATGGACTAACGCCCTCTCAGCCGACCATATTTACAAGCGCGCTCACTATGGCCTACAGTCAGGTATTCCAGACGAAGTTGACTTCGCATTATATCATCTCGTACAAATCTCAAATCAGCGATGGGACAAGTTCAAGTTTGAAGGTTTCCCGCTACTTGCTGAGACACTCATGCAAAAAGCCCTGGACATCACACACCTCTGTACAGGAGTAAAATGGGAATTCCAGTACGATCCTCTTCAGCCGATTGACCGTGTCAATGTTCTTAACTCGCTACACGGCACACGGGACCTCCTCGATAAGATCAAAAAGATCCCAGTCAACCTTCCCATTGACAGCCTCGAGACTGACGAGTTCAATCATCAACTCCGAAACATCAAAGAGGCAACCTTGGTGCTGAGGAACATGGTTCTACTGAAGGAGAATGCATTCTATGTTTCACGCTACGCGAAGGGTCTATTGCGAGACTTCTTGGTCATTTTGATCAATGCACCCAGCCAGCCCCGACTCAACGAAATCAAGAACGACGCTCTCGACATCGCCGAAGAAGTCACAAAGTTCTTGCGCACCGACCCAAAAGACCCCCTCTGGATCTCTCTTGTGAATTGCATCGACTCCCCAGACCGCGCGCATGTCGTACGAGCTCTCTGGGCTCTGACCCATTTCGGTACCGAGTTGGATGATGCGGATGCCAATCGGTCCATGGAAAGTTTGGCAAAACCAACTCTCCAACAATTATACTACCACACTCTTCTTGACCTCGACAAGGATATCCTGAGCGGTGCGCTGGACCTATGGTATCAATATACTCTCAGCCCTGATAACATCGAGACATTGATGGATGTTGTCAACTTCCCAATTGTATTCGTCCCACGCATGGTCGCGCTATTAACTTACGAGGCACGACCAACTAGGAAGGAGACTGTCCTCCAAGAAGAAAAAGTTGCACCACCCCCAACTGACATTCCTCGCGTACCTCCTGAACTCTTAGAGAAGCTGATGGAGTTGTCGGAACCAGAGCGCAGCTCACAGTGGCTGCGTTGCTGCTTCATTGAAGATGCAGAGTGCGAGATCACACAGATTGCTCTATGGCAAGCATACCAGAGCCGATTTGCAGACCCTCGCGTTGCTGGCGGTGGTGTCCTACCTGCCGCTGAGTTCATCAAGAATGTTAGTAACACCTTTACGAATGCACAGGCACAGGTCATCAACGGCCCGGGCACTGCCACCAAGTTCATTATCAAGGGCATCCGACCTTTGGAGATCGCCCATACTTTCGAGGCATTCCCCTATGTCTACTGTCGATGGGCCGATAACTCCAAGCCATCCAAGATGTGTCAACGCGCATTCACATCCCCGACAGACCTACGGAACCACGTCTTTGGTGACCACATGAGCCTCGAACCAGCAGAAACTGAAGGCCAATACAAGCTGGATCCCGCAGAGACAGCCATCCACACCTGTCAATGGGACCACTGCGCACGATTCCGAGCATCTGGCCCCAGCACCAATACATCCATGGTTGCGGGGCACGTTTCCTCGCATTTGCCGGAGGACCGTCCCGCAGATGCCCAACCCCCAAGTTCCAAGCGCGCAATTCTGCAGGAGCGCATCGTACGCAAGTGGTTCTACATGGACACACCAATCAACGAGAAGGGCGAACCCTTCGGCGTAGCCTACAAGGCCGCATTGGTCCTGCGCAACATCGCCCGCGGGCTCCCCAACCGCACCACATCCAGATACGGCGGCCTACCCTGGAAGAAGGCCTGCTTCACCAGCCAACGACCGAAGATCGTCGAAGTCTGGGACCGAAACCGCGCCCTGCGCAAGGAATTGACTGAACTCATTATGGTGATTGAAAAAGAGGTCGACTACTGAGCTTTTCTCCTAAAAAAAATCTTTTACCAACGTCACATCTTCTCTTTCCTCCATTTGTCATGAAATCAACTTCCTTATCTGTACGACTAATACCCTGATTACTCGTGTTCTCACCGTTCCTCTCTGGTTCTCTCGCTCCTGTATCTTGTCTCAATGTACAACATTAAAGGGCAACAACTAGGCTGGCTGTGTTTTCTCGTTTCCATTTTGATTTTCCACGGCTGGTCATTATTTTTCGACTTATGCTAATACATGTACCTGCGCGCAAAAATGCACCCTAAGAGCGGAGTTTCCAAGGGGTGTGGGGTGGGTGGATGATGTTTTTGGCTTAACTCTTCTTATCTTTTATTTTTCGGCGTCTCTGGAAGTCAAAGATAAAAATTCGAGTCTTACATTTAGTTCGCTGACGCTTGGGTTTTTCCTTCTCGGTTTTCGTCTTGTGGTTTTGCTTGCTGTTTTTTTTTTTTTTTTTTTCATTCCGTGTATGGTGTACCATATATCTGGGGTAGATAGTCCTAGAGGGCTTGCAATTGATTCATTATCACTCATTTTCGTGCTGGATAGAACCGGACCTCGTCTTTCGAACTTGCGAGTAAATACATCCACTTTCAATTGCTGCCCTCACCAGCAAACTCCCCCAAAACCCGCATCGCATCCTCAGCTCTAGTGCCAGGTACATAAATGTGATCATGGAAATACCCACTCACAACATTGGCACTGATCCCATGGTCCTTTAGTCGATTGCTTATAGCAGCGATGAGTCCGACCGCTTCCAGGCTGGAGTGAATGGTAAGAGTGATCTTCTTGCAGGGGAAGGTAGATTCAGTGAAGCCATGAGAGTTGGCTAGAGACTTTGTTGTCACGATTGTTGTGCCTTCGTCTTCTTTGACGAGGAGTTGGGGTTCGAGGGTTGATAGGGGGAGTGTGTGGAGGGGTTGATTGGTTGTTAGGAAGACGTAGGTTGTTGGGTCTAGGCTTGGCTGCATTGTTGCTAGGAGGGTTTGGAGGTTGTTTTCACCTGACATTCTGGTATTGGGATTTTGTTTAATTATTGGGGGTACTGATTTGGGGGAGTGAGGTGTTTTGTATGGAAGAGTGGAGTTGTAGTCTACAGGGCGTGGTTAGCGGAGCAAAGTTTGGTCAACATCGAGGAATGGGTATGGCCTTAGGGACTATACAAATGTGAGAGCCCAGTAGATTTTTTTCAATTAGTAGATATTCAGTACTAAAATTTAGAGATTCATGGCAAGTTATCAAGATGGTCAGCCCTTGGCTAGTTTCATGTTTATCGAGGCAGACGATACATAAAGTCGACGAGATATTAGGACATGAGTTTCAATGGCCTTCAGGAAGGCATGACTCTCCTATGGTTTCTTTGCTCAATTCTACGCGGTAATCGAAAAATGCTTCAATATCATTCGGTGATAGATGCTTGACGTCATATGGCAGACCTGTCAAAATGAGGACGCAGGATTCCTCATCTTTATGATATCATCAATGGATATTTAGCCTAGGAGTTCCTTGCCATAAATATTTCGAAAATCAGAAGATTCTTAAGAAACACAACCAAGCCACAACCAAACCATAACCTTCAAAGACATAAACATGGCTCGCATCTTCATCACGGGCTCAAGCGACGGAATCGGCCAAGTAGCCGGCAAAATCCTCGCAGATCAAGGCCACTCAGTTGTGCTACACGCACGCAATGCAGATCGCGCAGCACACACGAAAAAGGCCGTTCCAAACGCCGAAGCAGTGCTAGTAGGCGACCTCCGCTCAATCAGCGAAACAAAGAACCTAGCCAAAGAAGCCAATAACCTAGGCAAAGGCCCCTTCGACACAATCATCCACAACGCAGGCATAGGTTTCGGCGCAACATCCAGCCGAGAAATAACCGCTGACAAGATCTCGGCTGTTTTCTCTGTCAACACGCTCGCGCCATACATCCTTACCTGTCTTATGGACAGGCCGACATCGCGGCTGCTGTTTATGAGCTCTGATAGTCATTACGGGGGTGATAACTCCATGCGTAATATTACGCAGTCGCATTCGTATGGTGATAGCAAGATGCATGATATGATGCTTGCTAATGCGTTTGCGAGACGGTGGGGTGAGGACATTCAGGTTGTTAGTATGGATCCCGGTTGGGTGAGGACTAAGATGGGTGGTTCGATGGCTCCGGGAAGTATTGATAAGCCAACGAAGGCTTTGGCTGAATGGGCTTCTGGAAAGGGGCATTTGGCCAGCTTGAAGAGTGGCACTTTCTTTAACCCTCGGGGCGCGGACTCGCCTGACCCTGCTGCTGGGGTTGTGGCTAAACAGGAGGAGCTGCTGAAGATTTGTAAGGAGGTGTCTGGGGTTGGAGTACCAGGTGAATAAGGGTGATGGAATGTACATTAACAGAAAATTATGGGACTATTGTGACTCTAAATATCATGTCGCGCGTATTTGCTCGCCATCCGAATTCTTCGTCCTCGGTAGATGAGAATGAATGGGAAAGGCACAAATAGGAGAGTCAAGCAGCCAAGCAGAGTGCAAGCCCATCCAACACCCAGGTTATGGAACATGGCTGTTGCGAAAAGTGGGAATCCAGCACCAAATGATGAGCGCATGAAATCATTGCCTGCAAGGACGGAAGCAGCATACTTAGGATAAGCGTGGGCCTGATAACAAAAGATGCAGTTGAAAATCAAACATCCACCAACGGCGAAAAGCATAGATGCGATGATAGGGACGATCCAGTGGATACTAGCAAAGTTGCCTGTCCAGCCAAACCAAAAGAGAGAGATAGGGAGGGCGAGGGCGCCCACGATGGCCGGAGGCATTTGCATCTCTGGTGCGATGTTGCCATCTGCATCAAAGTACTTGGACTGCCAGCGGTATTTCCAGTAGAAATAGGCTGGGATGACAATACAGCAGGTTGATACGAGGATTCCAAGGAACGCCATACCACCTTCACCTGGATTGAAGCCGCGGAGCTCCTGGAAGACGATCGGGAAAGCCTCAAACCAAGTGTATAGGATTCCATAAATGAGAGAAATGTACAGATTAGTGATAAAGACAATTGGTTCGAGGAAGCATAGTTGAAACGGCCGGATGAGAGCTTCGAAGAGGACATCCTGAAGTGAAGGAATTTTCAATTAGAAATTGTGCATGGTGTTTGAGAAGATATTAGTTCACTTACCCTGGGCTTGACTTCACTAATCTCAATCTCTGACTCGGACATATATTGAGAATTGCCCGTAATACGACGAACCCGACGAGCTCGGCGAGCAAGGATGTTTGGCGCAAAGGTCTCCGGCAGACAAAAGAATAACAGGACCAAAGCGAATGCCGACACCCAGACTAGCTGCCAGATAGTCCACGTCCATCCCTCCGCAGAAGCGGCGAATCCACCCAGCATAGGACCCAGGACTGGCGCGGAGATGGCAAACATTCCCCAGATACCAATCATGTAATCTCGACTTCTGGGGCTCCACATATCCCCCATAGATGCAGCCCCCGTTGCTAGAACAGGTGATCCAAGGAATCCAGTAAGGAAGCGGAAAGCCAATAGCATGCCGAAGTTGTGGGCATATATCACGCCGAAGTTGAAAAACACGAAGAAGAGCAGTGTCAGTACGTAGGTTGGGCTTCGGCCAATCATAGGAATTTCCGAAAGTGGTGCCCAGACCATCGGTCCTATAGATAAAGAGGTCAGTACTTTGTTGCGGATTTGTATACGGTTGATACGAACCTAGACCGTAGCCAAAGACAAAAAGGGTCAGACCTAGCGTCGCTGCTACACTGCTCACTCCGAACTGCTCCGAGACGCCCGGTATACCGGGGGTATAGATAGCAGAGCCAATATAGACAGCAAAAGTAAGAAGCCAAATTTGACAGCTAACAAAGAACTTCTTTCCCGTGCTCCAATTTTGAGGGTCCTGCATAGGAAAGTTAGCGTGTTGTTACGCTAGCCTAGCATCATACTGGTGAGGGCTCACCTCAGGGTCATCGGCTCCCCTCCAACTGATTACAAGCGGCCTACCACTCTCCCTTAGTGTAGAAACACCTGACATCCGCCTGGAAGCCTGTGACATAACAGTATAGAGACCAAAGGTCTCGAGATCCTCGGGTTTTTCATCGTTGACAACTGGAGTGGAAAGCTCCTCTTCTCTCGGCAAGTAATCAGTCTTGAGGCACTCAGGCCATATTGCTGAATCGCGCTCTTCAGGATATTGCAGGCATCGGAAATGTGAGAAGAGGCGCACCAGCTTTCCGAACGCGGTGTCTCGAATGATCTCCATGGAGATGGGTATGTCTCCCGGGCTTTGGCCAATTGAGAAATTGAGCTCTGGTATAGCTGCAAGCGGGACAGATAGAAATTCAACGAGCTTGAGGTTATTTCTGGTAACGTCGCATTCGTATCTATAGGCTGTCAATGAGATTTTCCCATGGTCGAAGTACTTCGTATAGAACTATATCTCGACGCCGTAAATCCGTATGTCCGGACGGGGCTGTATCATCTTTGATCCTAGGCCTATGAGCTCGTCCTATTTTCGGTTAAGATGACGAAGGGTAATATGATGAGGTTCTCTGGTTTGTGATCTCATATCTGCGGCACTTATAAATATATTTAGTGGGGTTGTTTGCAATCACAACAGACTTGGTGTTCTGTGTGGTTGATGTCACCGGACGATCTAGGCCCCGAATTTACAACAGAGTAATTCCCTAGAAACAACAAAGTTTTACACCCAAGAGAAACTTCAATAGTGACGTTCAAGAATTATTTCAAAATCTGCACGTCGGATGGCATTCTGAATTAAAAAAAAGTACATGGATTCCTCCAAGGTTCGACAAATCCCTACCCAAAAAATCGTATGAATAACATATAAGAATAAATCATCCAAATTCCCGGCTCCTAGTAGTCACCAGTCGGCATACCACCCAAGGTCGGAACATGCTGGCCATGAAAACCAAATCCAACAGCCCCATCGACGTTCGCACGACCAATTTCAGTCAAATCCTTCGCATCAAGACAAAGTAGATAGCTCTTACTCTTGGTACCATCAAGAACAACACTGAGAAGTACACCATCATCCTCGCTCGTCCCCTCAGGATTGGCAACAAAGATAGGCTCACCAGGAGACTGGCCATGGCAAGCCCAGAGTCGAACCTGCTGAGTGTCACAATCAAGCTTCATGATTCCATCCGTCAAAGTAGACTCTCCACGGAAGGTGACAGCGTAAACATATCGGTGCTTCTGTGTGACTCGCTTAGGATCCATTGTCGGCAGCTCGGGTGACAAGGATTTGCACACCGACCACTCAATCGATGCGTTCTTGATATCAGACTCTGGGCCAGATGGAATCCTGGGCAATCTGAATCGAGTAATCGAAGCACGGAAGGAATCATTCCTGTTCTTCTGGAAATCCTTGGCTGTATCTCGTGAAGAGATCAGGTTATCGTATAGGAGGGTTTGCAGGATGTTAGAGCTGTCGGTCTTGACAAGGTCTGCGATCATGTCTATCTTGGTTGGATCTTCCTTGGACGGTTCGAGCCAGGCATTGATAGTGTGAAAACAGAAGAAGGCTGGGCTTTCGTATGTTGCGATCAGACCGTTGCCATGCTTGCGGTCAATCACGTACCATACTGCGGGCTGGCTGGGATCTGTTGGTAAAATGGCAGACATAAAAGACTCTTCAATTGCCAGTGGGTTCACATGCGCATTCCAAATACACAGGATAACGTGGTCTTCGGTAATGAGGAGAGAGTGCAGATAGGCTGGGATGGCGTCAAAAGTTGCCAGGATTGTTGTTTCTCCCGTGGACGCTGATACCCCGAACACGCGATATGTGCAGGTCTGTCCAAGAGTGAGGTTGAAGTTGAACATGTCTCCAGTGACGGGATCGGATCGAGCATGCGACGCAGACAGTTGCCCCGAGAGCTCGGGATCCAGATCTTTCTGCGAGGCCAGACCTATTGGCTCCAGGGTTTCCGGGTCAAGCTTCTTCAAAGCATTGTAGTCGGTCTTTGCATAGAGAGTTCGAATTCCCTCAGAGTTGGTCCAGCGTGAGGTCGAATCATCGCCTGGTGGCGTATCAAGGCCCGGGAAATTGATCGAAAGAGTAACGCCGATGTTGACACTCGCTGGACCGGGGTGGGGTTGAGGTTCAGGTTCGAATTCACTTTGGACTTTTCCTAAGACACTCTTGCACGGATCGCGCTTCTGCCCGAAGCTGATTTTGTCCAGATTTCCTGCCTTTCTGGATTGTTCAATCAGGTCATCGGTCGAAAACCGGGAGTTGTAGAATATCCGAGTTGATGGATTAGATTCATCCGGGGCTCTGATCTGGAAACGATGTGTTTGACTGAATCCATCGAACCAGTGAGTTAGTCGCAGGATTTCTCCGTTGTCAGCTTGAATCTGGCTCTTTCCTGGCCCAGTGCGGTATAAGACTCCCGCGGCGTAGGCAGGGAACTGGCCGGTGACTGGGATTTCAACTGGTTCGCGTTGTTCGTATTCGGGATCGTACTAGAGTGCAGGGATTAGTATGTATACTTCGCGGGCCACCACGCATCACTTACGCCTTTGTCAGTAGGCCAGTTGTTATAGTGGTCGCTGGTTTTCTGGGACCAGTCCATTTCTGGTGTTGACTCGAGAAGAGCAGGCATGGTTTGAAGTAATTGTGAATTGTGAATTGTGATCGATCTGATTTGTTATGTTTTGTGGTTAATGTCTGTCTGGGAACAGGCATCTTGAAGAGAGCGCTTTCTTTATATATTGAACTAACTACTCTAGCCCGACAGACTGAGCCCCTGATCTCATACAAGATAATTCGGCGCAATGTTGAAGTGGGGGAATCGCGACGGCTGCACCGGCCCCGTTTGCACGTCCAATCGCCACCCCCGAATTACCGAGTTCCAGCCCATCGTCACTCCAAACTTCGCCAAGTCCGCCAACTAACTTCAGCAAGCGAGAGATCTCGGCAAGAGTCCTCGATTCACGCCGATCTTCCGTGTTCTTTTTCAGGTCCTAAATTAACGCAGCTTACCACAACATCCGAGGTCCCCTTGGCAGATCGGCTTCTTATCGAACCGACGCCAAACCTCCATGGAGCGACGGCGACAAAATACCACCCGTCCAAGAGCCAAGAGCTGGAAATGTGACAAATGCCAGTCAACCTTTCGACGGATGGATCATATGAAGCGCCATGCGCTGACTCGTACGTTGTATGCTAACATGACATGGTTGCAAAGTAATGATTTGTATCAGATCACACGGCCGAGAAGCATGTCTGTTCTTTCTGCGGCTCTGATTTCAGCCGAGGGTGTGTATATGCTTCCGAAGCAACATACATGCATCGTGGCTCACTAAAATGCCTTTCCAGGGATGTACTACGCAGACATTGGAAGTCTTGCAAGGATCGCGTAGGGAGTGGTCAGGCTATTCCAAAGCCTGATCGTGGTGGGAAACACAAGCGGGCTTGTGATAGTTGTGCACGTCTTAGGAAAGCTTGCACTGGCGAGCTTCCTTGTTCGGAGTGTATTCATCGCGGCAGGGGATGCACCTATCAGCGGCTCCATGAGGAAGAGACTACTTTACCTTCTATATCTCAGGTCCTTTTGGAAAATCCAGATACCGAGGGCCTAGCATTGGAGACGAATACCTTCAAAGCCCCTGGCTCCTGGAATCTTGGCCCTGCTACCCTTTATCCTTCGTCTGCAGAGGCTTTTCGACGCAAGACTGCACTGACTCAATAGACACCGAAAAACCAAACAGTGATCATGAACACAGTTGCATTGTAAGTCACATTTTGTGTCGCTATTTGCGCTTTACTGATCTAAATCATAGGCTCACGGGTTACAAAACAGCTCCAGCCAAGACCAGCTACCCATCCAAGTTCTTCAAGTACCGATAAATCTCAACAAAAGCGATGAGCCATATTTTCTCCATATTAGGATGGGGATCCAAAAAAAGAGATTTTGGCCGCCAGAAGCTTTTATGGTCACCGTATTTGAGCGTTGTGAAATGGGGTCCCTTGAAAGAAACCGCTCCATTTCCAGGAAACTGTTCGGACCACGGCGTATTCACTGTGCGAAGAAGTTCGCCATCTACCAGTGCTGCATTCTTGTGCCTAGGAATTGATCGTAAATCTGGCCAGCCTGCGGGCAACAGATAAAACTTCGGCATTCCATCGATGACAGTTCGAACTGAATCCATGATGGAAGATGGGTGCGAAGCAGTACCAGCTGAATTCATGGTCTCGCTCGCCACGCCACCATCGGCTTCCATCAAACCATGCTTCTGCATCATATCCAACAGTTGGCTTAAGGCCGAGTCGAATGGAATGACCCCCAGGAAATCATATCGGAAATGTTCGCCAGCGAAAAACCTGCGGGCCGAGCCTCGCATGATCCCATCAGCGCTACGCCGCATTCTCGACAAGATGTGTGTGGTGTTTGGCCGATGTGCTTGTTCCGGGTCCAGAGTGCGTTTTAGAATATCCGGATTTGCCTCCAACATATCGGCAATCCAGTAAAGCTCCTCAGCTCTCAGATGGTATGAATTGGCTTTTGCTTTCTGGATGTCCTCCCAGCAATCTCTGAGCTCTTCAAAAGTCTCGTGAATCTTGAGAGTCCAAGGTCGATGCGCATGTTCGTTGGTATGACTTTCAGCGCCAAGCCGGGTTAGATCTGCTTTGCGCCAATGAAGAGCGATCTCATCATGAATGCGATGACGCAGATAATCCCAGATATCTGGATAGTCTGCAGGATCTATGCAGTGGATATTTGTGCCCAGAGGATTTCTTCTAATACTGGATGGTGCTACCATTGGTTTTTTCACTGCTGTGAATATCTCTCTGTAGACTGTAACAGCGAATTGCCACTTGGAAAGAGCTTCTTTGTCGGCACCGAACATGTTGCGGCAGATTGGATGCAACATGATGCGCTTGTCGAGCAGAAAGTCCCTGAGCAATATCAGCCTGAGGACGTCCCAGACTCGCAGATCATCGATGATCTGGTTTGCGATCTCGGTCGGAAGACGCGTGATCTCGACCTTTAAACCACTGATTCCCAATTTCCCATCACTCATTTTGCCCAAAATGCCAAAGAATAGGAGATGACCAGAATGAGAACAGAGAAGAGCGTGGAGCCTCGCGGAATAAAGCCATGTTGTGCCTCAAATGACTCAGTGGGGGCCCAAACACGGGCCAAAGTACACGTTGATTTTTCCTGCCTCTCATAGCTTTTTATCTATGCTCTTCTATCTTATTCCGTCGCTCTTTCTGTTAAAATCAACATCAAAAATCATGACAGACATTGAGGAATTGCATCTGCCAGATGCGGAGACAATCGCACAGCGCCTGCGACAGGATCAACAAGCTTGTCGAGACAGAAAAGTGCCCAGCAACCTGGCAATCCAATTATCATCTGCTTCAGATGATTTAATTGACAAAATAGCCTGGCATATCACGCCGCACAGCAAAGTTTCAAAAGCATTGCGGTCGTTTAGATGCAAGAGCATTGTGGAAGGCATCAAGACCTACCTAGGCCAGTTGGAATTTATGACCAAATCTGAGACCGAGAAACATACTTCCATGGATAGTATGCATGTACCAACATCAGATGAGTTTGAAACAACTTTCAAAGTGCTAGACTATCTTCAAAAACACAAAGTGGTTGCTCCAACAGCGCCTCTATCTGAGGTTCTTGTTGCCTTGCAAGGCCAACTCTCAATGGATAACAATACTCGATACAGACAACATGAACGATTCGAGAGATACGATGCGCCAAAAGGCTCGGATATGAAGAAAAGATGCTACATATGTCGATACCGTTTCACGCCCACCGATTCTCACGAACTATACCCCTCACTATGTCGTCAATGCGGCATGTTCAATGTCGGCTGCTCAAATCTCTCGCTACCGGATAAGCTCAATCTCAATGGAAAAATCGCTCTCGTTACCGGCGGAAGAATAAACTTGGGTTACTCCACTGCATTGAGACTCCTCCGCTGCGGAGCCAAAGTTATCGTCTCATCTCGGTATCCAGCCGATGCAGCAACCCGCTATTCCACAGAGCCAGATTTTGCTGAATGGGAGAAAAGACTGAAAGTGGTCGGTGCAGACTTCAGAACTGCATATGATGCTTTTCGACTGGTGCATATTGTCAAACAATTACTCTTTGCTTGGGACGACGAGAGTCCATCTGATACTCCACGATCCCTTGATATCCTGATCAACAACGCGGCACAAACCCTCACAGATTCAATCAAAGCAGAAGTGAGAGCCATCTCTAGAGAAGACAATCTCAAAGACGATCAACAGGCCCAAGCCTTACTCGTGGAATCCGAGAATGGCAAATATACACCCCGAGTGAGAGGAGGACAGCAAGCAACCTGGATCCCACGCATCACAAGTAACAACCCACAGCATCAAATTGAAGATGCCATCGACACCCCACCTACAAACCGAGTAGCCACAAAGGGCCTCCGAACAACAAATGATGAAGATGAGGAGCCCTCAAGATCATCCTGGGTACAGTTCCTCAACCAAATTCCCTACGCGGATCTGATCAGCGCCC
Organism: Penicillium antarcticum; assembly: GCF_028974205.1. Lineage (NCBI taxonomy): Eukaryota > Fungi > Ascomycota > Eurotiomycetes > Eurotiales > Aspergillaceae > Penicillium > Penicillium antarcticum. Next base: position 963,870 of record NW_026695300.1, on the reverse strand, counting down.
ACTCTGTCAACGCATTCGTGCCTCTAATCCTCTGTCGTGAACTCCTCCCAGTGATGGGAATTCTACCCCCCAAAACGTCAAGCTGCTCCAGGCCCATACCAGCGGGATATATAATAAACGTCTCTTCCCGCGAAGGGATACTAGAAGATACAACCATATCACAAAGCAAAGCCGGACACCACGTTCACACAAACATGTCCAAAGCTGCGATCAACATGATCACAGAGACAGAAGCACAGGCTGCATGGAAGGAACGGCGTGTTGCTATGAATTCTGTCGATCCGGGTTACATGAGTGCTGCACCAGAGTGTGTGCCTGCCGATGGATGTCCGATTGGGTTTGAGGATGGTGCTGGGCGGGTTTTGTGGCCTGTTGCTGCTGGTGAGATTGAAGGGGAGGTTGCTTGGGGACGGTTTTTGAAACATTTTCGGGTTGGGGCTGCTATTACTCGGAGGGGATAGATTTAATGCATGGGCTGAGCTCTGTTGTTTATATGTTGCTTTCAATGTTTGAGTTCAGATAGGTCTTCCTTTACATAATCTTTCAATGATAGGAAGATCGGAGTACAAGCAATTGATACAAAGTAGCACATGATTAATCCCATATAATTTGTGTGTGTTGCAAGAATCGTCTTCACTTTCTCCAATGATCCGTAACGATTCTCACCTTGACAGGAGACTTAAACACCGCAACGCCGTGATCGGACCAAGCCAAACCTTCGTCCTTGCTAGGGGATAACAATTCCATATCGAATCGACTGAAAAAGATGGCAAGCACTGTATAGATCTCAAGATAGGAGAGACTGCATGTTATCAGAAATCAATTATGAACTCCCAATAAACAAGGATTACTCACTGAATTCCCGGGCAAGATCGGCTGCCTTTGCTAAAAGCCACAAGGTATTTCTCAAGCCCAATGCTATCCTGTTCAAGCCACCGCTCAGGCTGGAATTTCTCAGGCTCGGGAAACAAGTTGGGATTTTGATGGATGTGGTAAATACAGCTGGATAGGACGGTCTGTGTATGAATTCATTAGTATAATGTCTCATCGATTCCACGAAGTCCCAGAAAGAGTAATCTACTTACTCCTCCTGGTATAAAGCTAGTTTTGTGATGTAACCCAGCGGGTGGAACAATACGCGGAAACCTGCCTGGAGCCGGGGAGCTGATGCGCAAGGTCTCTTTGATAATCGCACTCTGTCATACTGTAAGTCCGTGTGCTATTTTCTTCAAGTATTCACAGAATTAAAAAGATCCACTTACCAAATAAGGAAGTTGGCGGACTTTGTTCCAATCATACGTCTCTTCAATATTCGGGGTGTTCCCGCGGAGCTCGTCCTGTAGCCGCAGCAGGACATCTGGAGAAGAGAGAATATAATAAAAAGCAGAAGTCATTGTAATAGAAGACGTGTCTATCCCGGCGAATACCAACGAGAAAATCTGATCAGTCAGAAACTCTTCGTCGGGCGATTCCCAGGTGCCAGCCTGAGACGCATCGAGCATGGTATCGATGATGCCTGTTCTTCGAGAGTCTTTCGGCGCGTTCAGCGTGGTTTGTACCAGCGCGACACATTGCTTTATTCTTGGTCAGCAAAAGAAATATCAACATGCCGGTAATGTTCTATCCTACCTCTCGGAAATTGTGATACCCTGCGAAGAGTGACCGTTTCATCCAGTTGGGGGCATTTGTTAGGTGGCTTGCAAGAAAGGGAAGGTAGTGTACTTTTTCAATGTGAGTATTAGTTTGGCCAATCCAGTAATACAAACTGAGACTTACCTTTCCAGAGGTGGTGAGAGACTAAATCGGTTGTTTGAGAGATACCTGCTGGATCGTCCTCGTCGGTGATGATATTGAATTCACGCCCGAAACAGCACACACAGATAATACCGGCCTAGATGATTGGGAACCGTCAGATTGAACCATGATTCAGAACGAAACGAGCGATTTGTTTTATACAGAGTGTACTTACAGACAGCGACTGAAAACCGGGTCGTATATTGATACTTCCTTTCTTCTCCAATGTTATCTCGGAGAATTGCCGAACTTTCTGGTAAACCATCTCAGCCATTCTATCGACACTAGGCTTTGCTAGTGTAGGATTAAGAAGCTTGCGCAAAGCTTGAGCTTTGTCATTGTCGAGTTCCATGGGCAGTGATCCGCGCATCCCAAAGGCATGATAAAAGCCAGGGTCTTTCAGGAAGTCTGAGTTGACTTTATAAATTCTAAGGAGTGCTTAGCGTTGTCTAAATGGCCGAGATTGGTTTTATTTGACAAACCTGTGGTAAAAGTCTGGATCATTAATGTGGACATGGTTCGGGGATATCCGAATTATATCCGATTCTAGCAGAGTAAGCTCGTTGGAACGACGCCTATTTGGGAGAACAGAGAGATCCCCTACCATATTCTTGATGTAACTTCATAAGAAGTTGAGTCGCGGCCCCATTGCAGAAGGCATCCTGCCACATGAGCCATAGCCGAGAGACAGCAGCGAGTCGCGGACCAGGAATATCAGATAAGGGACTGAACCATGCCTGTTGGATCGCTGTAAGAACTATCCAAGCAAGCAGGCTTGCTCCGGTTAGGTAGAATAAGTCTACAGGCGATGAAAGCAACGAGGTAAGCAACGACTGCACAGGGGACTGCGCCATATTGTATTGCTTGGATGAAAACAAAAAGCTCAAAGATAAAGGGAGTATGAAGGGGATATGCGGGGTAATAAGAGACATATCAAATTGTACCTTTTCTGCCTGACATAGAATCATATGCCTGAGCCACTGGATCATTTGATACATCCCATTTGTCAGATAAGATCTTCGATGCATGTCTTGATTCGCTCCATACTCACCAATACGAACTACCCCGTCGATTTTTGTATGTAAACCTATACGCAAATCAGAGCCCGATCAAATATGCGCAAGGTGGAAAGTTTGAATCTATATCCTGGTTGACTTAGGATCACCACTACTATTGCACTAGGTTCACACGAGATCGATGACAAAAGTACTGCAGTACATGAGGTACTTGTGTCCTCCCTGCAATTTTTTTTTCCGTGTCACTTGTTGTGCATGTTATCTACAGTACTGTATGATGTTATGCACAAATGTCCACATAATCAAATTATCTTCTCCCAGCAGCGTTCTTGTGCATTCGTACTAGGCAAGTACTGATACTCATCACATGACCTTCTTATAAGCTGCGACTAAGAGTGGATTCCGCTCGCTATTAAGATCTGAAGGTCTCGAAGAACACAACGCTTCTTGAGTGACCCAATATACTTCTGGCATACTTCATTGAAAGGTTATGCTGGCTAGGTACTTGGATACCCCGGGCCATGTTCAGCTCTAATTGGCGACCCCAAAGCGGGAAGGGTGAGCACTAAAACGTAACAGGAAAGATGACTTATGTCACATGGTGTAAACACCGGTGTGTGTATATATTGCATGTGCTATGGTTGTATAGACAAGTCCACCACTCCATATATCCAAGGTTCATAGAAAGTAAAACGCATCACATCACATCACTCATCGCGGTAAAAATATAGAATCAGCGCTTTCGTAAACATTCTCAATGAAATTCTCATAACTCAGCCAAGCATTGTCATTCGGTGGGACGAAGGTTGTATCATTGAAATCCATCGCTTCCCAGACATTCGCCCAGGGCATATTCTCAAACGTGATCGGAGGCGCAGCCATGTGCATTCCCGTCTGTGGATTAATAGCTGCGTCCATACCGAGCATATTCGGTGGCGGTACAGACTGGGGTATTGCTTGTGGTTGTTGGGGCATGTATCCGGTAGCGAGTTCATTGAATGAGAAGCGAGACATTGCTTGGCTGGCCGACTCTTGTTCTTGGAGTTCTTTCCGTCGTGTTTGGGCTTGTGTCATGAGTCGCTCCATTGGTTTCCAGAGCATGCCTTGTTGTGAATCGGCGATGACATATCGGGATCGTTGGTAGACTTCGTTGACGACAGACCAGTATTGGGACATTATTGATGGGTCTTTGCAGACGCATAGCTCGGCGATTGCTACTGCTAATGCGTGCCATGGGACCCACATTGAGCCAAACCAGCGCCATCGCGCGGCGCCTGGGTAGCTGTATGCTTCTTGGGATGTTTGGAGGTTTTCGGCTGCTAGCTTGAGGAGGGCGTCGCCGTGGATCTTGGGTGGTGTGAAGGTTTTGCTTTTGTAGAGGGGTCGTAGGCAGGCTAGTTGCAGCCAGCTGCTCATCACGCCGGCTAATTTCTGTGCGTACCATTGGAAGTCGGATTGCTCGGGTCTGCAACCGCTGAGGAGGGTTGCGACTGTTTGTTGGTAGTTATGGACTGCTTGTTGGCGTTGGCCCATTAGTTCCACGGCCTTTGGTTCAATGAAGTCTGCGAATGCGAGTGATCTGGTGACTGATGAGGATGAGGCTATCACTAGGGAGTGGGTCATGTCTGTGAATGTGCCCGGTGGATGCTGTGGAACTGGTCCTGGCATGCCGAACCAGATGTCTTCGTCGTTGATGTTTGAGGGTGGGTGAGAGTCGATCCACATTGCTTGCATCATTGGCTCAGATGCTCGGTCTAGAGAGGCGGCTATGTCAAGGATGCCGATTCCTAGCCAGACACGGTTGCGCATTTCTTGTTCAAAGGGTGTAACGTAGAATGGTGGCTCGACAAGATGAAGTGATAGTGCTTGCGCCACTCTGAGTGCCATACTTAGCATCGTCCAAACTCTTCGGCTTTGATCCTGAGATCGTGCGGCGAGCTAACTAGAGGTTAGATACGGATCTCATGTTGCACAGCGGGTATGATACTTACTAGTGAGATGACGTATGCTTGCAAAACAGCGAGATCATTCGTGGTGACAAAATCTGCCTTTGCCAAAGCTCCTTCAGTTTCTTTCTGAAACTCTGCAATCACGGTTCGTTTGTCAGCATTGAACAACGACTGACATTCCGCATCGTCAATGGTACACACGGCGGCAAGATACACCGCTGATGCAAGAGTCGCCGGCGCCTGATGATCTGGCTCATAATCCAGGTATGGCTTGTCGTCCTTTAAAAAGTCTCGTAGGGTTGGTCTATGTATTACTTTGAACACAGGATCCACATTTGCTAGATAGATCTCGCACAACCTTTGCCGGATGTGAGGTTGTAGAGAGACTCCTCGGTTAGCATGAGGCGAGTTTGATGAGCCCTCTGGACTCTCCGAGCTCACAAGAGACAATCCAAAACCCGTGGAGTCCTTGATATCGCTATTATCATGTTCTAGTCGGTCGTCCAAAACTGTGCGCAATTCTTGTGTCTGGCCATCAAGTTAGTCTTTTCCTTTGACTAAAAATGCAACAAGTCTGTCTGATAGACGAACCTGTTGTATAATATCCTCCCAAAAAGAGATTCCCATATAAGTAGTCGACGGACGAGGTCGATGTGGGATATTCGGACTGGGAATTTCACTGTGATCGGCCCCATCGGGATCAACCGTCCTGACCTCAGCCGAAGCATGTGAAGCCTCAGTAGCCGTAGGATTCGCGCTCCCATCACGCTCAGTCGCAACCTTTCTCAAGAGGGCCTCAAGTTTCGCGACCCGCTCAGACAATTCCTTGTCCGAGCCCCCGACCCGCTCAGCGGGTTTTCGCGTCCGCCCCCTTGGAAGCCGTGCACGCTCAACGGGAACGCAGACAAGACCGAGACGCTGGCAGCTTGTACAGGGGCTCAGCTTGTCACATCGCACCTTGCGCTGACGACAGGCCTCGCAGGTGAGTCGCACCCGCGGGGCGGAGGAGCGCGAAGCTTTCTCGATGCTCACCTGGCCTACGGTGTAGCTCATACTGAAGCTGAAAAAGTGTCGTGTTCCACTGTGACGGTGGATTTCTCGCAGATCGAGTGGACATCGAGCAGGACTGTGCGAGGAGCAGTTGAGTGAGGTTCTGGCCCCAAGCTATCGGGATCTCCACTAGGATGACCAATCATCGACCAGTCAGCAATTTATGGCTCGTCGGATGATCTTCAAGGCTGAGAGTATAGCATCTTTAATTTATATTCTCTGCATAGTGCAATACCCCTGCAGACGCCCCGTGCTTCGAGTTATGCACATCCTCAAACTCAACTTAGTATAAAGCGACGAATACTTAGTCCCCAGGCAAACCCCCCTAAAGCAAAGCAAAGAAACCCCCCAAACATATCTATATGCATACAAAGCGATCAATCTGATAATTGAGCGCATTTGGAATCATCACAAAATTGGAAGAATTATCATGCATCTAAGCGGGTCAATACATCCCTATCTCTCCGTAATCGCACCCTATATAGCTTGTATTTGCGAATGGGAGACTGTTCCACGCTTGCCATTGCTTTTGGGAAATACGGTCAAACTGGAGGATCGTTAGAGCCTATTCGTCCAGAGTGGGAAGGAAGATCAAATGATCGATATAGTTTTGGCGTGTAGAGATAGTGCGATAGGGGTCGGATGCGATCGGGAACTATAAAAAATCATTGAATCGTGATTTCACAGGCCATTATTTGGCCACCATTTTGGCGTCTTTTTACTTCAATAGAAGCATAGATCAAGTGTTGGCTCATGAGAGCCACATTTGTCATGAATGAGCCGTGCTACTCCCGGCGCAGGCCTCTATGATGCAATCTGCATAAGCTGAAATGGCTGGACATATCCGCAGAGTATAAAAGGTTGACTAAGTGAGGCAGAATATGATAATGAAAGCAAAAATATATCTCTCTCTATGAGAACAAGAAAGCAACAAATAATCTCATGCTTTGCAACATACTGGCAGATAGAGCTTCCCGACTCTAGAGGCAACAGCAAGGCGATACGAAGACCAGGCATACTGAAACAATAACGAAGATCATTGTTGTTAAGAGGCAAACCATAATGAATGCTCAGATCAAGACAAATGAAAGAAGAGCAGACAAGATCATCCGTGACGGAAATGAAGCGGTTGACTTGTCCGCGAAGGGGATCGTCGTTCTCGCCTCCATTGGGGTAGTTCCCCCGAGCCAAGCCAAGAATTGCACAATCGAAAGACCCATCCTGCGAAGATCTTCATTATGATTGTGAAGGACAAGGAATTGTGCAAGGTGGGCAAACTGTGGACACATTACACTATTCTGCTCTAGAGAATTAGAGGGTTTCAATCTTTCACGCCTCAGTTCTATAGTCCACGATTGAATGGCGAAATTATTGACGGGCCGTGCGCGGAGTTATTTCGGGCTGCCTCGGTGAATTGTATTTCGATCAGCAGTTGCTTCACTTTTCTGTGCGAAATACCGGGGTTGTTTCTTTAAAGGGCGAGTCGCAATTCCGAGTTTTCAGGCCGCATGGTTGATGTTGATAGCTAAATACTTCAATTTAGGGCTCGGTTTGGCACGAGTGTGTACATATGAATGTACAGTACAGACCACCCAACGCAATGGGATTATATTTCCTTCCGCGTATCATTGGAAGTGAAATCCACCCTAGAAATCAGAGTTATTAGGTTATTAGACACTATTGGCATTGACAGCCCGGAACCATGGAAGGGAAACAATTGACAAGCGAGCGAAAAGTGGAGTTGTCTTAGTGGGAGGCGTTCATGCATGTACTGCTGATCTTTGTTATTGATCCTGCTCCGAATGTTCCTCCACAATGCATTTGCCATTGCCATACAAGTTCACTACTGTAAAGGTTAAAAATATGGACTACCTCGTATAGGGGAACAACTTCCCTCTGGAGATTAACCACACTTTGGTTCCATGGATCATTCTTATACAAGCGAACTACACTTCTTGCGAGGCCCAAGCGCTTAGTCCAACAGGCATATCCCGTGTGGACCTCAGCTGTACTCTCTCGTGGCCAAATACTCCGAGCTCCACAGGTACCCTGACACTCCTGAGAAAGCCCATCTGATAGGTTTAGAACACAATTTGGCCACTGATCGTCAGCCGCCGTCGTCTCTGTAACATCCGCGTCTAATCCGCCCTGACTATCAAACTCTATTACAGGATTACAGGCGCATTCAAGAACCTACAAAGCAACGCATCAGTAGTGCTCGTAAAATGGGACCCGCTAACGTTTGGTGGCGTCTGGCACCCACGTTACTGGGACGAATATCGCCCTTTTCAGCCTAATAGTTAGCTACCCCATCAATAACTTGATCTTAGCCCCTCGGTGGCTGGATGAAGATCTTTAGATCGGGACTGTGCAAAGCATTTAAGTTATTGTGCGGCTTTTTTTCTTTCCGTGTTCCCCTCTATTGCGTTGCCTTGTCTTTTGTCACGTCTGTATTAAACTATAGGCCACGCCCACGATCCTCGTGTCGTCCGGGTCGTTCTTTGCATGGACCGTCGAAGTGGTCCTGCCCCAACATTCGTTTACCAACGCTCAAACTTCCTCTCGTTTAAATTCCGCTGGCACAAGAGATTATTCCTTGCCATCTTCAACACTCTTTTCTACTTTGAACACGCCTTGATGACACTATGACTACCTTGTCGACCCCCCGAGGCCATGGCGCCCTCGCTGCGAGCACCGTGTTCACGGTCCTGGCAACGCTCATCACGGCCATCCGCATGTTCACTCGTGCATTCCTCGTCAAGAAGATGGGATCCGATGATTATGTGATCCTTGTCTCTCTGGCATTCTCCTGGGCTTTCTTCGGATTGCTGGTTGGTGAAGTCTACCACGGCATGGGCGAGCATTACGCCAAAATCCCCCCAGCGATCTATAAGACACAAATGATCGTAAGTCACTACAACGCCCCCAGTCAGCCTGAAGCACAATGGAAACAAAAGCAAAATGAAATAACATGAAACAGTGCTTCTGGGCCTCTGTTCCAGTCTACCAAACAAGCCTCATCAGCACCAAGATGTCCATCCTTCTCCAATACAAACGAGTCTTCTCCACCCCCCGCATGCGTCTTGCTTGCTGGATTCTAATCGGATTCCTGGGTGTCTATGGAACCTGGACAATCGTTTCTGCTTGGGCGAATTGTGTTCCCCTCGCTAAGTTCTGGGACTCCTCTGTCCCAGGCTTCTGCTTCGACAAGAAAGCCCTCTGGTTCTCGAACTCGGCTATCCACATCGTCACCGACATCCTCATCCTTATCTATCCCATGCCTGTGCTGAAGTCACTTCAATTGCCGAAGAAGCAAAAACTTGCTGTTATGGGCATTTTCGCGCTGGGTGGATTGTAAGTTTTGATCCCATCCCCAATCCGATCCATCCAATCTGTGGGGAGTATATAATAACAAGCATCCCTATCCAGCGTCCTGATCACCAGTCTCCTCCGTCTCAAATCCCTCGTCGTAATCTCCAATTCCTCCGACCCAACCTGTAAGTTCATTCCTGGCGTTACGGCGACGTCCCCGCGTCTTCCCACGTCTCCACGCTGCACCCCAAACCCTAACTAATCCTCAATAGTTGACAACACCGGCGCCGCTGCCTGGTCCGCAGTAGAATGCAACGTAGCAATAATCTGCGCCAGCCTCCCCGGAACGCGCGCCTTCCTCACCCGCCTTCTCCCCCACATCTTCTCAACCGGGAGCAACGGCTACCGAAGCCGGACGACGCGCCCCTCGCGCATCGGCCGCAGCGCCCTCGTCGGAACTGGCAACGGCACAGGCAACGGCACGGTGCATGGGAACACCGTGCTGGCCTCTGTCGTCGGCGGTCGGGATGACCCCGACTATGACATGGAGGACCTGCCTTCGTCGTCCGGGTCGTATGCAACATTCAAGGGGGGTGAGGGCGGCGCTGCCGCGAAGGAGGCCTTCGCTGGCATTACAGTTACGACCCGGGTCCAGCAGAGTGAGGATAAAGTTGTGGCGCGTGCTGATGCTGATGATGCCAGCACTAAGGAGCTGATCTGAAGAGATTGTCATGACTCTCTTCTTAATTTTGCTTCTTTTTATTTGTTGTTTGCCTGGGAATGGGAGGATTATCTGCTTTTTTGTAATGGGTGTTTTTAAGGCGTATTATACCCTATCAATTGCAGAGTACGGTGTACTCTTATTTTATCATCACGTTCTTCTTATTTAATGGGGAAAGGGTACCTGGGTTGAGCTGTTGAAGTGAGTACAATGGTACATCTGTGAAGCCTTAGGAGTACTACGGTATTATGACTCAATTGTAAGTAGAAGCATAAGTATACATGCCAAAGCGAGAAAAGCTACCTAGTCTTGAAGCATGCATGAGACCCACTCTGTACATCCGTAACAGTCCACAATCAATGAGAGTCGAGGTCTCGTAACGAAAAAGGAAAATGCTGAAGAATAACATAGACAAAGATTTGATTCTAGGCAAGTGGGAAAATGGAAACTGGTACGGGCTATTGCGCAGTATCCAATGCGTGAATGCCCCCAGTTATGCAATCCTGAAACTCATGTCGCCTGCAAATAACCACCGATTACAAATTATAAAACGCTCTACTCCCAAACATTAGAGAAGAGGTCGTCTGATCCTCCGAACCCTCCGGCGGGCTTGGAAGTGTTGGTGCTTGATGGGGTAGGGTTGGAGACTGGAGCAGCGCTGGCCCAGCCGCCGAAGTCTTCGTCAGCTGCGACAGTGGGCGCGGGCTTTGCCGCAGGGGTTGGTGCGCCCCATCCATTTCCAAGGTCGTTGGGAGTCAGGGTGTCAGGAACCTTCATCGTGGAAGCAATGGATGGAGCAGCAGCTGCGGGAGATGGGGCACGGTCAGGTGTGCTCCATGCATTACCACCCCAGGGATCAAGGCTGCCCGACATCATGTTGGCAGCGGCAGCGTTGGCGGCAGTAGTGGCTGGCGCCTTGGGAGGCGCAGGGGGCTGCAGCGGGGGACTGGAGATATTAAATGCAGATTTCATTTCCTGCTGGGGAGAGGTTGCAGTGGGCTTCGGAGGCGACATCGTAGAGGCAGAGACGGGAGGAGGCGAAGAAAGACCGAACAAGTCATTTGAGAGAGATGACGATGGAGGGTTTGGCTTAGCGGTTGGAGGGGGAGAAGCAAATCCACCAAATCCCCAGTCCTGGCCGTTCGAGGAAACCGAGGTCGTGCGGGATTGGGGCTTCGGGGCAGACATTGTTGGAGAGGTGAGGCTATCGAAGAGGTCGCCGCTGGCGGACCCGGAAGGAGATGTGACCTTCGGGGCAGCGGGGGTGGACTTGGCGAAAGATGTAAGGTTGGCGAATGGCGAGGGCTTCTCGGCGGACCTAGGAGGCGGAGGAGAAGTAGTAGTCGGGAAGCTCAGCCCACTGAAGGCATCGGTCAAGCCACCCATGTTGGAGTGACCGGATGGCGCCGGGGGAGAGGCCATGTCACCAAATGAGTTCGTTCGCTCATGCTGCACGGGTGCAGGTTGTGGCTTCGCGTACAAAGATAGAATTGATTGTTTGAGATCGGGACGAGACATTCCGCTGGGAGCGGCCGGTGTGGATGCCGTGCTAGTTGGGCGACTGCCGGCAGACGGCTGGGTGCTGCCGAAGAAGTCCAGGCCCAGTAGTGAATCATTAGGCTTGTGTGTCTTGACCGGCGCAGGCTGTACCTGTCTCGGGGGCGCACGCGGAGTAGGATCGGTCGTGCTTGGCCGGGTAGGAGGAGAGATATCATCGCCGAACAAGTCAATTGAGGCTTGTTGACGGTGTACCGGAGGCTGGCTAGGAGCGGCGACTCGTTGCGAAGCGGAACGTTCAATCTTGGCTTTCTCTTGTACCACGGCGAGAGGCTGATAAGGTTAGCGGCCATTTTCGCTCCCGATTCATCACGCGATCACTCACCACATCGTCGTCGCCATCATCCAGGGTGGAGGGATCTGGTAAACCGCCGTCCATCACCCATCGCTTGCTCTCGTACTTTGTCCGAATGAAGTTCTCAATTTTCCTATTCGCGCAATTCGTCAGGACAATGCGACCCAAGAAGTCCGAGGGGGATGGACTTACGATTCCGAGGGAGCGTGGCCCGGTGCCAACTTGGCTTCCCAGTACCTGTGACATATTAGCCAGTGTCGGACAAAACCAATTGGTCGCGACATACTTGTTCGCCCTCGAGTTTCCCCATTTGATCACACTCTGAAGCTGCTCATCGGTCCAGGCATCGAGATCCACGGACTTGACTCGACTGATATGCGTTCCCATACCCCTGTGGATTCCGGAGCACCGAATGCAAACAAACACACCCAAGTTCCAGGAAGCCCATCGCGGATCTAAACAAAAGACAATTCAGTATGTGACCGCCAAGAAATGAAACTAGAGATGAAGCCAATGTGGGCGCAACTCCACGGAGGGGATCGGAGACTGACGCTTGTTCCGTTTACAGTCGGCACAGATCTTGTTGTGTTCCAGTTTCAGCAAACCCTTGATGGTCTGCGAGTTTTGGGCGGCTTGGCCCGGAGTAGGGCGTCGAGACATGATCTTAACGACGCGAATAGATGATGGTGAAAGAGAAGGGAAACAATGAGGCCTAATAATCTTAGGTGGCGGTCGGCACGGTTGCGGCCTAAGGCTGCAGTGAATATACGGACGGGGAAAAATGCCAGTCACGCAGTTTGATGTAGAGTGAGGTGAGGTGGAGATAAGATTTGAGACATGTGTACTGATATTTTCTACGAAATGAATGATGTTATACTTCAGTTTACGACACCTGGTTGGTCCACTCCAAATGACACCTCTCTTATGCACGTCCTGCAGCCTTACTCCCCGCAACACCTGAAAACACATAAATAACACTAAGCCTTGGCCTTGGGAGCTGCGTCCTCAGAGAAGCGCAGACTAACACTGTTGACACAGTGGCGCTCATCAGTAGGAGTTTTATAGCCCTCACCCTCGAAGACATGGCCAAGGTGGCCACCGCAATTGGTGCAGACAATCTCCGTCCTCTTCATACCGAAGGTGTTGTCCACGTGTCTGGTCACAGCCCCAGGAATGGAGTCAAAGTATGCAGGCCATCCACAGCCAGACTTGAACTTGTGATCAGCGGTGTAGAGTGGCGCATCGCAACCGGCGCAATTGTAGACGCCCTTGGTTGGGTAGTGGGTATCATATTCGCCTGTGCCGGCACGCTCGGTGCCCTTTTCGCGGAGGATGCGGAATTGCTCTAGAGTAGTCATAGTCAGTCAAAGTATTGCTCGGGGAGGTTTGTCTCGCTGTGTCGTGTGGTACAAACCTGGGTTCAGGACGGCCCTCCACTGGTCCTCGCTTCTCTGGTCAGGGTATGACATGACTGTGGTCTTTTCCTCGGTGTTGCGATTCGAACTGAAAAAGGCACCAAAGAATGGAATAGTCGGTGCAGCTTTGAGTGCTTTGCTTGATTTCGAGGTAGGTGACTTGCGCGTGGAACTGGACAGAAGCCGGGATGCGCTAGGTGAAGCCGGGACGCGGATGGATCGGTATCCGAGGGGAGAGATGGTGTTGCGTAGTAATCGATATCGCATGGAGATGATTTGATGAGTTAAGCCAGCAAGATAGAAAAGAGAGGCAGAAATAAGCAGAGAGTCGAGAAACCAGAGTGGGGAAGCTAAACCCGCCTCGGCCATTACGTCATCATGCGGGGAGATCGCATATAGAGGGCCTTCTATACTTCAATATTGTATGTTTCTGGACTACTACTACAAAGAAAATTAGAGAAAGCCTTTAAAATTTGAGCGACAAAATTGCCTTGATTATCTGGTTGTCTTCTCAACAGAGTCTGTCTATTCTAAAATCGCCTTCGCTCCGGTCTAAAGAACTCCGTGAAGTGCAGGGGTATCATCAACAGCAAATCCAACAGCAAATATGACAGGAAATATGTCACATATCCAACCCCGGGCTAGCCAAAAGCATGAAATAAATCAACATGGCTCTCACATGAGTCTGAGAGAACTCCCAGAGAATCCATGCAGGGTATATGTAAGAAATAAAAGATCATTCAGCGACGGTGACCGGTCACCAGCAGCACGCCACGATCACACTCAACCTTCCAACCCTCACTCTCCAACATTCTGTACACGGCAGGGCCAATACGTGCGGCACCATCGCGACTATGGTTTCCAACACCGACAACGATCTTGAACCCACCGTGTACATGCTTGCCACCACCTCTGATGTGCTTCAGTTCGCCCAGGGAGTGCCACCAGGCATTGACACGCTCCCGAGAGATTCTAATCGCATTAGGGACAGTCACACCGTGCAGGTCCAAATCATACTGGGAGGATTGTCGGTCCACCAGTCTGTCCGAGGCGGTAGCCAGGTGACGCATCGCCAGCTGCCGCTGCTCGTTGCCGATTTCGCGGTAGTAAGCAGAGGCCCCATTATATAGGGGGTTTGATCGGGCACGGCGCGCGGCCTGGGATGCCTGCGCAAAGGCGTTTGACCGCAACGCGAAGTGAGCGTTTGCAGCAGCAGCAGCCTGACCATAATCCATATCAGATGAAGTCTCAACGAAATTTTCGGCCGAGGCCGCTACAGTGGTTTCCTCCGGGTCAAGAACTAGTGGTGCCGAAGTGAAGGTGATGATATCTGACAGTGAGTTGAGAACAGGCCCCTGAGCTAAGGCCTCCGCCAGCTCATCTGCGGCGATGATTTCATTATTGGAAATGCGAAGGAGGCCAGCGATCGTCGTCTCAGGGATGGCGGCATATTTGTGCGAGAGTTCCGCCACCTGGGGGATGATAGCATCATCATCGTCGAGTTCCCCAATGTCCCTGGGCGCGTAAGCGATTGCCAATGCTCTGATGGTTGCACAGAGCGACATCGAATTTTCGTGATAGGTGGACGCGACGTTCTCTCGCAGAAGAACAGAGGCCCGGATCGAGATGAAATCGATGTCTTTCTTGCCCATCTCCCATTTGTTGACAGAGGGGGTGTTGAGAGCTTGGGATGACGTTGCGTCGCGGCGCAGTTGCTGGTTTCTCTTCTTGTTTTTCTTGCGCGATTTCTTGGTCTGACTCTCGTCTGCTTGGAAGCCATCGATTGACCTGGGTGCCAAAGCTTGACTCATGGCAGCAGCTTCTGCAGGGGTCTCTTGCGCGGAGCCACGGGCAATCTGGGTCTCGTCGATGAAGGCAAGGTTCAGGAGAACTTCCATTGCGCGACTGAGACTACCATGGCATTCTTCTAGAATGCGCTCGGCCTGGTGACGAGGAACACTTGGGAACATACTTATCAAGTTATAGACTTTGTCGTCCGATGTCATGCCCAGGAATGTGTATCTAAGGCGTGCATCGTGTCCGCCATTCTGGTTGTTGTCGTTCTCGTCACAGTCATTCACGTCAATATTGTCAAGCGGTGACCAGCTTAAACTTTCAGGAAGATTCGCGTCTTGGAGGTTGCGGGTGTTGGTCGTGCCGGTGGGGTCGAAGGGGAGGTTTTCTTGATCCAGAGCAGATGTCTTCAGCTCGTTCAAGGTATCGCGAAGTGCTCCAACCTCAGCAGGCATCGAGAGATCATAGTCCATGAGGATTGCCATGAACAGAGCTGGGTCAATTGGTGGGCAGTACAGGCCTTGAAGCTCCTATCGATACCAAACAGGATTGGGTCAGACCGTAATGCGACAGAGCGCGTGGTTTTTTTGGATGCGAGGCATACCTGGGATAACTCATCGGGTTCCAACATGTTGAGAGCCAGATTCCGCAAAGGGGACTGCACCAAACAGGCAGGAGAACGGATTTGTGGGAAAGAAGAAATGGCTTGGAGATGGAAACCCCGCGATAAAGGCGATAAGATACGGATAGCCATAGATTATCACGTGTAGCTCATCACGTGAGATAACGGAAGATGTAGTCACGTGGACGGGCATTTAGGCTTTCATGCTTAAAAACGCCACATTCCCCTATTTTTACCATGTGCTGACCCCCCATTGACTGCGAACTCAAGCAAAAGGTGAAGCCTAGCTCCCAAAATATGATGTACAGCATCTATATCATCATTTCAGGGTACAATAGCTCTAGGAATCCCGTACATACAAGGAAATACATGGATAATGGACGGATTCCATGAAAACGCATGAATGGACCAACTTATCTGTTGTTGGACTTACTACCATATAACATCATTGTCTCAAATCCAATGGATGAATTTTAGTGCTATTTGAGAGCCTTGCAATTAATCTGGCTCCTCGCAATGCATTTATAGTGCAACTAAATTACTGGTGGTTGCCAGAACTGTACATCCCATGAGGCTGGCCTCAATTGTCTTTTTCTGCTTGCGTGTATTATCCTTTCTCCCTCTTCTATGTGATCGCTTGCGAGTTTTTCGCGCCAATTACCTCCTTCAATCTGCCCAGGGGAAGTTTGCCTCTCTGTCTATTGACAGTTGTCACATTTCCCTTCTTTCTAACCCCAACTTTCAAGTTCCCGCGAGACAACATGTCATCTTCGAAGAGGCATCGCCACATCCGTGGAAAATTTTGCCATTGTCAGTCGCAGCCCTATGAACCTGGCCCGCGTCATACATTACTTGAAGAGGAACTCATCGCTGCTCCGCTGTTTTCACTCCCCGACTGTCAAACTGGCAACGAATGAGGCGTTGATATTCTGCCCAACCGCTTCATTGGAAACTGAAAGCGTAATCCGCCAAAACGATTCTTCTAGCAGCTTTGCTCTCCTTGAAGTGAATACGTTATTCGTCACCTCTGAAAGGTGACTTTTCTTGGCTTGGCCAAAGACAAATAAACTCATCGACATTTTTATAGTCCGGTAGTTTTAGATATGCAACTGTTTGATCAGCTCAAATTGGGGCCTTGAAGAGCAGCCATCTCAGGTATGCAAATCAATGTGTATCTTTCGATGGAAGATTGGTGGTAAGAAGGTTGTGAAGAGAGTAGGAAAGATATGTTGTTATATAGCGGAGGCTTGGCCTGAAGTACGAAACGCAGTATGCGAAAAAAAAATTGGAAGGGGAATGGTGAATACAATGTTGATGTCATTGAATAAAATAGTAAGGATTGATTATATTGTTTCGAAGAATAGCCTCTCATCTACTGTTTTCTATGAACTCAAATGACTTTTTCAAATATGCCAATGAGGCCTCTCGATTGCAAGTAAATTCAAGAGCGGCTTTTAATATATATGTGTTGTACAGAATGAAACAGAAAGCAAAGAGCAGCTGTGTCTGACGATAGTGGAAGTGTCGGAGGACACAAACACAAGCTCCAGGCCAAACGGGGACCTTATGTTATGGCAATCAAGAAAAGGATGTGGCCCGGAAGACAGCCTAGACACTATCTGGATTACTCTAATCTCATCCAATGAATGACTTCCCGAAATTGGGCTCTCACCATGTGCAACTCTACAGGTATATCTCTACACCGTTCTAGGTAACTATTTCGCAACCTCAGAACCTCCTGCGATAAAGCTTTCTGTATGAAGTGGGTCATTTATCTAATAGTTTAGAGTATCTATGTGATAGTGCCATTCTCATGTTGCAATGTCTCATGAGGTCGGGTACAGAATGGGACCTTTTTCTTGGCGTTGTCCTACCCAAGGCCATACCTAGGCAATCCAATGTTTTTGGTGTGCTTGAACCTTTCGGACAATACTGTCTGTCACACTGCCACCAGTTTCGGCAAAAATAGAAAATATATATCGCAGTGATGATAGCTTGCTTAGGCTGACCTTTAGAGTGTGGGCGCCGCGATAGATTCTCATAACTGCGCTTAATATATCTACAAACACTAATGCAAATGTAAAATCTAGGGTCTTCTGTCACGATACTATCGTCCAATATATCAGCAGCTGCCCAGGCGGATCAACAATCCTGGCCTTTTGATAGATCCCTGGCAATCAGCAATGCTAAATGGACTGCAGTGAGCCTAGGTGCCCCGTGCCCTAGCCAATGATCACTAATCTGTCGAGCAGGAGAACTTTTCATGCGTGATTGTATCTTTCATTCCAATACAGACAGAAACTATGACGCGCGGCCGGTTGATATCAAAGATGCTGTACATCATGAAATCGCCGACAACAAAATCAAGCCCAGTCCAAAATAGAACTTTCAAACTACCGCATTGACAGTTATCTCTTTGGATTTGTTTTGCCTCAGAATAGCAAATAAAAACCAGAGGATCTCAAAGATGCGGTCCTCGCCTGGTCATCTTGTACCCCCAGAGCTCGGGAGCACGAGGCACACTGTATTAAGGCACCACCAAAATCAGCCCAAAAATAAAGATTCGTAATTTAGATGAGGGAGGCCCTGTGAGGTGAGGATTGCACCTTATGGCCGCCGGCATACATGCTATTAAATACTATGATTCCGTCTATGATCTACCCCCGACTTCTACTTCCCTTTAATCTCGCGGTAGTATATCATAAGCCGACCCTGCAGATTTGAATTTCACTCCCTTGTTCTTCTCCCGTTTGTACTTGTTACCAGTCAAGTCAATCGCTATGCGTGTTAACATTGTGTCTTTGGTGGCTTTTGCTACTGCGGCAGCAGGTATGGTCTTGTCCTCTTTGGCTATCGATGACGCTAATAACACTTCACAGGTCTTGTCGTGACCTCGCCACGAATTGGCGAGAAGATTGACCCCGATCGCCCACTTACTATCAAATGGCAATCCGTCCAGTAAGATACGCTTCTTATGGCTATGAGCTGAACTTTTAAAAGAGCCGCCACTAATCGAGAATAAAATGTGATCAGGACCGATCCTGATACTTTCACCATCGAGCTGGTCAATCAAAATGTGTATCCCCCGACAACAGAGGTCGTGGCCCAAGATGTCGACTCATCAAAGGGCTCGTACATGGTGAAAGCGAAGTCCTTCACTGACGTGGACGTTGGGTAAGTCAACTAAGTAGATTGCTTCAAACCGATCACTGAATGTGCAATAGAAAGGGATACCAGATCAACTTCCTTTCTGATAGCAACGGAATTCTGGCTCAGTCCCAGCAATTCGGAGTGACTGTACCAGGTGCTCTCTCTAGCTCTAGCTCTGGTAAGGAAACTAGCACTGTGCTTGAAACTTCGTCTGGGTCAGCCTCCATGCTTTCTTCCACAGCGTCGACAAGAGAGATGACCTCTTTGACTTCTGCTTCCTCGGCTGCTTCTTCTATTTCTTCGACGACTTACTCTCCCACCAGTGTGTCTACCCCTACCTCGTCCCATATATCTTCTACTTCTGTCTCTACCCCTACAACATATTCTTCTATAATGAGCTCTACTCCAAGTGGGTTGACCTCTTCCTTATCTTTTGCTTCATTCCCTTCTACCTCTTCTGATGCATGCACCACATCTGCCCTTGTTCCTTCGATTTCACTTTCTACGCCATCCTCCTCCGCTCTTACAGAATCCTCGTCCTCCGTTTATACCAAATGACCATGTTCTGTTTCCTCTTCAGCACATACTTCCCAACCTCTTTCAAGCTCATTTCTACCACACTCTACGACACCGTCTTCGATCAAAACGCTTACCACTTCTTCGTCGCCAGCCTCTTTTTCAAAATCTACACCTACAACTTCTACCAGTCCATCCATACCCACATCTACACCTAGACCATCATCTCTCTTGACAACAACCTCTTCTGCTATCAATCATTCTTCCTCGACTTCCATTTCGAGCACAGGCTCTTCTACTTCATCTCATTCCACCCCATCCTCCACATCCCATGCCCGCTCAAGCACTACCCGTGGTTAGTAATGCAGGCAGCTTTAGCTGTCAAAACCATACATCACCCGCACCGATACATTGATGGCCAAAGACTAACTATTTCTATAGAGTCGAGCTCAACCATGACTTCGAATACTATGTCTAAGACCCATACCTCCACACCGACTACCACCCACCACACAACCTCGACCAAGACTTCGACTGCGACTGAATCGGCTACTACTACTTCAAATGCCGCTGCAATCCTTATGCCTCCTGCCCAGGCTGGCGGTCTCCTTCTTGGTCTGTTTGCTCTGGCGTTCTAGATTTCCACATCGGTCACTCATTATGCCGAGGAGCGTTACTAGGTCATGTCTTGTGAAATGAAATATATGGATCAAAGACCGTTCAGATATCTATGCGATGTTTGAGAGAAATATGGAAGGATGATTTGGTTTATGCTTTCTTGAACGATTTGGCCTATGGGCCTACGACACCCTATGTTAATGAGAAACACAATTAATTTCCTGCTTTGGAGTGTTTACAAACTTGTATAGATGTGCCGAGTAGTTGGCGTAAGGTTGGACCTCGGCTAATAGCTTTCTCCGCATGAACTCATCCTATAAAACTCCCCACCCCAACACAACTCAACTCCACCAACTACCAACTACTATTATCAATTCCAATTTACAAATCCAAGAACACATCAACACAATCCACAATGCCAGCCCTCACGCTCCACCTCCTAACTCTAACCCCACCAACAACACCAGAATCCTTCATCGCACAACTATCCAAACTACCAGAAACAAAGATTGTTGTCGCATCCCGTCCCCGCCAAACAGTAATCCACCCAAACATCCTGGACGCAAACCCCCTAGCAAGCACAAACTGGGACCTCCTCCTCCTACTCCAGCCAACAAATCCTGCAAGCACAAGCACAAACCCAATCCCACCACCCCTCCAAAGCCTCATCAAATCCGAATACAAAATAACGGCCGGGATCCCCTCAAAACTCCTCGCAGCCTACCCAACCAAAGACAAAATCCTCAAAGCAAAGCCCCAGCCAGCCCTCACAGGCTCCCTTTCCAAAGCCCTATCAAAAGAATCAAAATCCACATCCCAGAACCTGGAATTGTCACCCCAGCTTATAGCATTCATGGATGAACTGTGCAAAACGCACAATGGTCCCGTGACGATGTTGAATCTTCTTCATTTTAACCATCCAAATGGTAAGAAGAGTTACTTCAATTATGGGCAGGCGTTCATCCCTGTTGCTGGCAAGAGAGGTGGCGATGCAAAGATTGTTGGGAATGTGGTTCGGCCTGCTGATGGTGCGGGAGATTCGAGAGGTGAGAATGGGAGGCCGAGCGAGGAGTGGTGGAATGAGATTTCTATTGTTCATTATCCTTCTATTCGCCATTTCTGTGATATGCTTGCTGGGGAGGATTATCAGGGGATTAATGAGGAGCATCGGTTGTCGGTGAGTTTTCCACGTTTCTTTGCTAGTTTAGTTTGGTGCTGATTGTATAGGCACTCCGGGATACATTCTTACTTTGTACGACTGAGTTCGATCTTGAGGGTGTTGCAAGCTCAAAGCTGTGATCTGCCTACCACTAGCTACGTGTGGATATATCGGTGTCAATTCTGAGGTACATGATGGGCCTTGGAGGGCTGGTGGTTTGATTGGTCGTTTGTACGGGGAGACTGTGATTTGTACATAGACAAACGAATTAAGTCCAAAGTCATTGACAATGGAGCAACTGGGTATCTGACGACTAAACGCTTGAAATCCGGAGGACGACATCATGATTTGACGACGCTGTCGCTTGGTCGGTGCCAGGTGCGGATGTGGCCTGAAATGGTTGTTAGCAAATCTGGAGGTGATCGGAGCTGTTAATATAATGGATAATACCTTCAAGAGAGGATGTCATGATACAATCTTTTTGGAAGCCGAGCCAACAGATAGGGTCTTCGCCAACGATTTTCGACTATATGTTCGTCAATATTTTATCATAGAAGTTTGTTTACCGCCACTGACCATGATCGGAGGCAGGAGAGCTGTTCGTGACCGTGGTTCAACAGGATGGCTAGCCGTCTGGTCGATCTCTCCATTGAGATGTTCAGTTCCATTAGAGTCGGAGCGCATACGATTACCAGCGCTGTCCGCGCGGTGTCTGTTAGAAGTCTGTGAGCCGGGCGCAACAATGCTGGTGCGCTTTCGAGTCGAGGCTTGGTGGTGCTATTTTATATGTTAGAAAGGTGCAGCTAGTGTGTACCGGCTAAGATTCAACTCACAGCTCTGGGACGATGCAGCATGCCAACGCTGAAGTCCCACAGAAGCAGACGACAGTCATCTCCGACACTGCCGATTCGGTATGTCTTCTGGTCGCAGCGCCATGGGTCGAATGCTACCGACGAAACCCATGAGTTGTGACCTTGGCATCTTGCGACAATCTTGCGTTCGGGGAAAGACCAGATCGTCAACAGGTCATCTTGACCGCCGGTAACGATGTATTTGCCATCGGGTGACCAGCAGACACAGATCAGGCCGCCATAGTAGCTGCGGAAGATATCCAGCACCCTGTAACGTCAGTCGGGACTTCAATTTCGCTGGATCAACATTCGACTTACTCTTCCTTCAAGTAATCCATAAGACGGAGAGACCCATCCTCAAGAACCACGGCCAAATGCCTCTGGCCAGGCGAGAACGAAAAGCTCGAGATCTTCTGGTTTGCCAACTTCCAGTATGACAGCGGATTCGTCTTCTGATTCTTGGAATTGACAGACTTCAGAATTTCCAACGGCAACCTTCCGTTTTCCTTATCAGAAGGGTTGCTCGGCTCAGGGGTGAACAAAGCATCTTCCTTCTCCTTATCGTAAACGACCAACACACCATTGGCGTGAGATGCGATGAACAAATTCTCGGATCCGGGAAGCCATTTGATATGAGTGACGGGAGAATTGTTGATCACACCATTCTTATTAATTCTGGCGTACTTTTGTGACATGGGCTCATACCAGATGATGTCACCGGCTGAAGATCCCATCACAATATCCAAGTGGGACGATGTCTTGGTCAATTCGTTGATATCGTGGCAGAGCATATGGGCTTTGGTGAAAAGGACCTTTGTGAGATGCTCCTCCTTTGTGGGCGAGCTGAGGTCCAGCCATTGGAATGCTCGATTGATATTCGCAAAGGCAAAAACACCATTCGGGTCACGGTCACTCAATCGCTTGGCTGAGGTCTCATGGGTAATAACTCGCGAGACGAAAGACGAGCTGCTCTTGATAATATTGTTCTTGGGCTTTCTCCTCTTGAGTGCGTCCTTTGCCGGTACGGGTGGTGCTGCAAGTGCCGAGTTCCCGTCACCGAACTGAGGGGCCGTGATGGCCGAATTCAAAAAGGTCGGGGGCTTCTTCCGAGGGTCTAGGCTGACTAGAGACAGCTTCACGCCGCATGTAGGCGGCAGAGGCACTGTCGCGAGAGGATTGGGGTTCACAATCGGGGCTTCGGAGGGGTGCGGAGGCGGGGTCGCGAGGAGGAGATCATCTTGAAGGGTGTACGTTCCTAATACGATATCACTAGTAAGCCAACTCTGCGCGCCCAGAAGAACCGCTATATCCGCGGGGGGTATATGCGACCAGTGTCTGGCCATAGGTACGTACCCTCACCAACTTGTAATGGACAACCCTTTTCCGGGTGGGTGATAGTGTTGTTCGTTTCAACCACAGGGACTGCCATACCGTTCGCCGCCCCCGCCGCATAAGCGACAGGGATGGTATAGCGAGGAGGAGGGGGTGGAAGGACACTGGTGGTGTCAGCAAGAGAAGCGATATGGAAGCGTCGTGCGAGCCTCTCAGGTCACGCAAGTATGTGCCAATGCTGCGACTTGCCGATTTCCCGATGGTGCGAGTAGCGCTAGAGAAATAAACACAGAAGTAAGAGAAAGAGTCGAACTTACAACATAGTCGTCACAAGCTTTCAATGTCGACCGAGATCTGTGTGACCAAACACCTGGACCTTGGATCCGATAACGTATACTGTAAACCCTCGCCAAGCTGTCAACACTGCAGCTATTGGATTATATCTTGCTAGCACCTTATCAATGGTACTTTGCTGCGCTCGTGTCGTGAATGACTGGCTGTGAGGCTCCAGATAAAGGCACGGACGACCGTCAGCCAGTAGCACAGAATCACAAGTATATATAGGTTATATGCAAGGGCGCAGGTATATCAACAAGTCGAGTAATCAGGAGTTCGGGGATTCGAGGATTCGAGAAAGAGATGGAGAGGGGGTGCAGGGATCAGCGAGGAGGTGATGTCCGGGGTAGCGGAGAAGAAACCGCGTGCCTGGGGCCCGGCTTAACTCCGGAGCCGCCTTGCCTAACTACGTTGGGAATCCCGGTCAATTAGGGCTCTACAATATAAACATAGGTGGATGGTATTAAACAGGAGCTATAATTTTGATGTTGCTAATTACTACCACTGACACGTCGCCAAATCATTACCGCTGCAGCGCCTGCGCAAACCACTGCTCCAAGGGCAATACCCCATGACATCCATTTGCCCTCGACATCCTCTTCGCTGCGGGGAAATGCGGTGCTAGGCTCCATCGCTGCCTCGGCAATGTGGACAAATACCTCCTGAATTGAACTCCAAGTCACGCTCACATGGAGAGGCGGACTAGGCATGTTCAACATGGCTGTGTACTCATGGGGTTGATGCTCAGCCCGCTGGGTGGTCCGATCCAAGTCGGCCTTAAGAGCGATAAACACACTGGGCAACTCCTCCAAATGAGGGTACTTCGCCCACAAAGCTGGAATATATGCAAAGGAGTCCGGGTCCGAGGAATCATAAGTGTAGGCGATGACATCACACTGATCCAGCAGTTTGGACTGGTTTTCCAAGAGAGCAGGCTCCAACTCGCCTAACTCGTCCAAGATCAAATAACATTGTTTCCCACCAGGTAGCTCGACTGTGTTGACGGCGGTTCGTGGTTGGATTGTTGGGTGGTAGGTCGTGCTAAACCCGCGAGAGAGGAGGGCATCAAGTAGAGCTGACTTTCCGGACCCAGGCGCTCCCAAAACATGACATTGCACCACATTTCGACCAACACGGCCTGGGCGTCTACGCCTCTTGCGTGGTTTTGTTACTTTCAGAGCTGCTGTGGTAGATGGACTGCTTCGGTCGGAGGGCTCAAAGCCGAGGTAGGCCAAGTACTCAAGGGTCGTTTTGGGAGACATGAAAGTCGTCATGCTCCATTGGGCCAGCCAGCCTTGAAGTGTTACATGCCCTGCCTCATTGCGAACCGTGGAAGAGGGGAATGAGCCGTCGGCCCAAGATGCGGGCAGACCGGGGGTGGGTGCAAACAATGATGCAAGCTCAGCATCGTTTAAGCCTCCGTCATTGTCCTTATCGGATAGGAGGAAAAGGTTGACGAAAAATCGATATCCTTCGGGGGACAGTTCTGCGGAGGCAAACGGAGGGACTTCAAATCGAGGATGTAAGAAGCTCTCCTGAAGGGAGAGGTTGTCCGTGTATTGGAACGCTCGCAGAATTATCCAAACAGTTTCGTGTCGACCTTTCTCCGCGTAAAGTTTGTTCAAGTGGATAAAACCCTGACAATCAATTCCAGACTCAGTGACCGATTCTGTGTAGCTTTTCTGGATGGTATCCTTGATGTGAATGAGATCCTCCTCGCTCAGAGGTTTCCCAAAACACCTGGTCTGAAAGTCCTTGATCTCTTTGTCCGACAGATACCCATCACGATCCTTGTCGCATAGATAGAAGATCCGTTGTAGAGCCGCAACAGCTGCAGGCTTCAAGGCGGCCTCCTTGGAATCAAACAGCGGCGCGATTGGGTGTGTCACAGCCTTTTGGCAGACGAAGAAAGCCTCATTCACATTGTGATGCTCCCGAGCACTGGTGCGAATACACGAATCGATCTCTTTGAACTCTGCCATCAACGGTAGCATCTCTTCCTCAACCACCTGCGCCTCGCTGTGACTCGCCGCAAGATCGGACTTGTTGGCACACAACACAACCGGGACATTGACGCCCAACGAACGGAAGTATGGTAACCAGAACAATGCAACGCGCTCGTAGCTGTAGTGGTCCGAATACACCAGCAGAATCACGTTGGACTTCCGGATCTCGCGCGCAAGGTTGTTCCGTTCTTGGGGAACAGCCGAGGTATCGACGACAGTCGTTGTGGTGACATTTTCGGGTGTTCCGATGGTGGGAGGGATCGTTATCTGAGGGAGGACGGGTTGGATTTTATTTGTGACGAATACACCTTTGACGAGCGAGGTTATGAGACTGGACTTGCCAGTTCCCTCGTCGCCGCAGACGCAGATCCGAACTGGATACGCGGTCAGTCGCGTTTTGGAAATTTAATGGGATAGCAGACCTACCTGTTGCCATTTTCGCAGCTAAGCGATTGAAAGTATTATACTCCACACATGGCCTCTATATGAGCGCTGGACGTGACGTTAGGGAGTTACGATAACACGGGAACGGGGAAGGTCTTGGCGGCCTGGGGCAGCAATGCACGTGCATAAATATATAGATCGGAATATTTACAAGTTCATACATGACTTAGGGACTATTATGCACTTTCAGTCGTATTCTCTTAGGTATTCTGGTAGGTTCTCGGCACTACAGACTGAAATTGCCAAGCTAAGCACTTTTGCTCCGCCTCATTCAAGCGGGGGGAACAAACCCAACCCTCCAGATCCAGAAGATTGCCCATTAACTGGTCCAAAGTCTCTCAATTAATTGCTTCATACTAGGTAGCCGTTAAATTGACCATTCATTGATCGAGGCGGAGTCCTGCGAGGTACAGAATCTCTTGAGCCTCCGACGAACTACCGTCCCGCGTCACCCGTCATAAGGCCCACACTGACTAACGGGAACCCGATCAACACTTGCTCTCCTCATTCCTCAACCTCACTCCTCTTACAGTCGAGTTGACTCTTTTTCCTCGACATATACCGCCCAATATGCCTCTCGGGATCAACAATCCGTTGCCCTCTTCTATGAGCAGTAAGTGTCGATCCCTTAACCCACTTCCCCGCAGTCGTGTGTGGCATATCCGGCTGACAATGACTCTTACTTGAACAGGCGAGTGCAAGAAGGCCGCAAAGATCTTAACCTCCTTCGTCGATCCCAAGCAAGCCTTTGGTCCTGACAAAGTCATTCCTCCAGAGATTCTGGCCGGTGCAAAGGTAAGAACCTCACAATCCAATCGTCGGTGGAGTGGGCTGACGTCCTTTTTGCTAGGGTCTTGCCGTCCTCACAGTTTTGAAAGCCGGATTCCTAGGCTCCGGTCGATTTGGATCCGGTATTGTCGTCGCTCGTCTTGGTGATGGTTCTTGGTCGGCCCCATCGGCTATCGCGACTGCAGGCGCCGGAATTGGAGGTCAGATTGGGTTCGAATTGACCGACTTCGTGTTCATTCTCAACGATGCCGCTGCCGTGCGCACATTCTCACAGGTCGGTACGCTAACATTGGGTGGTAACGTTTCCCTCGCCGCAGGACCGGTCGGCCGAAATGCCGAGGCTGCTGGAGCTGCCAGCACAAAGGGTGTCGCGGCTGTGTTCTCTTACTCAAAAACCAAGGGCCTGTTCGCCGGTGTCAGTCTGGAGGGTAGTATGCTAGTGGAGCGCAAGGATGCCAACGAGAAGCTGTATCGCAGTCGCGTGTCTGCTAACCAGCTTCTCACTGGAAGCGTTCGCCCACCGCCGGCCGCCGATGCCCTCATGCGCGTTCTGGCCTCTCGTGCATTCCAAGGGAACTCAAGAGCGTATGGCGATTCCATGTACAATGACATGCCCGTATATGACGAGAGCCACGACGATGTTGTCTGGGAGGGACGAAGGGGCGAGGCATATGGCCAGGGTAGCCGACGGGGTCGATCCAACACCAATGGCGACGACTACGACTACCGTGATCAGCCGCGCCGTGCGAACACCTGGGCAGATGATGTTTACGACCAGCCTGCCGGGGGTCTTGGCCGTTCCGCGACAGGCCGGGAACCTCCCAGCGACTCATACGACGGCTACGGGCGCAGCCGGAGCAACACCGCGCCATTTGAGGAGGACTATGTTTATTCAGATCGCCGACCTACACGCCCTACTGCTCCCAAGCCGGTCTTCGGGCAAAAGACAGGTGCGGCTCAGTTGCGGCAGGACCAGGCTATTGCTCTCTTTACATTCGATGCGGATCAGGAGGGCGACCTTGGATTCAAGAAGGGCGAGATCATCACGATTTTGAAGCGGACGGAGAAGGCGGAAGACTGGTGGACTGGTCGCATTGGTAATCGCGTGGGCATCTTCCCCAGGTAAGCACTCCTTGCATTTCTGAGCTTTATGCTTGGCATTTTCTAATATGAACTGCAGCAACTATGTTGATGCCTCGTAAGTTTGTGACTATTATATGCTGGTCCATGCAGCACAAACTATGAAACCTCGATGCACATTCAGTTGAAGCTCATGGACATAGATGCCTCAATGCCCTCAATATATCCAGGCGGAAATGGATCCGCCAACTTCTTTTACACGTCAAATCGTTGCCTGTTACATCCTTCAGCGCGGAGTTATCGTTCTCATTTTTAGTTCCTCGGGGACTTGGAGGTTTTTGCCATCTGTTGGGGTCTTTTAGGTTTATGCAGAATATTGTCCTTTCTGATTGCAATCTACTCCTAGAGTTCGCTTCGTGCTTTTCCTCTCAGGTTTTAGATTGAATGCACTGTTCAGCTTTCTCAGGTGACCTACCTGACAATTTGAGTTCGATTGTACAGTCCCAGCACGGAACTCAGCTATATCCCTGTACCTCACAGCTCGTCTAGGTCATCTAGGCTCTGGCCTGTGCGTACTCGGGTCACATCGTGTGCCAATACTTGCACAGCTGGTGCAGACCAGCCACTGTCTTCCTTGGGCAGAAGAGGTGGAGTAACACGGGTTTCATGTTCAAGACACGGACGGGATCGTAGAGGAAGAACTTGCATAGTACAAATAGTTTGGTTTGCCAGAGGGTAATTTTCTAAGCAGTGTTTGGTTATGGCAGGTTTGCCTCCTTTTTGTAGTATTTTGGGAGTATATACATATCGTGTCAATAAGGAGTTCGGGCCTCAACGAACGCGTATGTACCTTGGTACGAGGCCTCAACCTCGAGCTACATGGATGCAGTGCTACCAAAGAAGCATATGAAAGAAAATCCTTTTTCTCCTTCAAGTACGAGCTCGAATCCGAACTGAATGTACTACTGAGGCCAAGGACCAGAACGTGTAGATCGGACTGATCGTCCATGGACCATTTCCCGTTTAAGTGGAGACAAGTACATGTAAGAAAGCCAATTTATGAACAGCTGAACCGTAACTAATTTACAGTAAACTGAACAGAAACTGTTCTCAAAGAAATATAGTAGATGTCAGGTGCTGCGCCCGCAAGTCAGCAACTCTTCTCCGCCCGCAACCCCATAACCCTCATTCTTCTCTTTCCTTTCTCTCCTCCACACAAATGACTCGGAC
This sequence comes from Penicillium antarcticum, assembly GCF_028974205.1. NCBI lineage: Eukaryota > Fungi > Ascomycota > Eurotiomycetes > Eurotiales > Aspergillaceae > Penicillium > Penicillium antarcticum. The sequence goes on along the minus strand of NW_026695300.1, from coordinate 934,834 downwards.
TCGACATCCGAATGTCTGATCTCGCGATTCTTCTCTCTTTCCCCGCTTCGATGCCCATTCGTTCCCCCCTTCATTGACTTCCTCACCCTTTGGACTTCAGGGTCTTTCGGGTTGTCTTCGGTCCCTGTACAACTGGTTCCCATGCAGGTGCGTTGTCTTCTTTCCTTCGTCCTCCCGTTTATTCGTGTGCCTGGGTTGTGTGTGGTCTCGGGGGTCCCGTCAACCTTTTGGGCCACTCAAGCAACACTTGCTTGGGGCGTGGAGATGCACCCCGATTGAACAAGACCACTGTTGGCAAATAGCGCGTCACAAATTCTGATACTCTTTGTCTTCTATTTAGGCCACCACGAGTGCCCATGAGGCTGGCGGAGGACACGCGACGCGGCGAGGTCATGCCCCCCATCTTTCGATTAGCGACCCGAGTCACCATGTGACAGAAGCGATCGGGCATATGTATGATGATGACTACGACCCCAACGATCCAAGACGCCTCAGCTATATATCCTCCCCGCTGGGCGAGGCAATAACAACTATCCCGCGGGCCGCCGCAGGATCCGAGTCCAACCCCTCCCCATCCTCCCCCCTGCATAATTCTTTCTCGGAAGGGCAAAAGAAACCGCCAAATGGACATACACGGCCGCCTCTTGTTTCAAGTCGAGCTTATGACCGGGAGACAGACTCCGCAGTCCCTGAGGGGACTCGGTCTCCCTCAGAAACCGCTACCTCTTCTTTTCCTCTGAACGACATCGACTATGAGTCCGACCCCGCTGCCGTTGCCCAAGAGCTGAACAACCTCGCTGCTATTCGGCGCATGTCCATGGATGTGGCGGCCACTGGTGACCCTGACCTCCCGGGCTTTTCACTGCCTCCGTCCCCCTCGGCCGACGAAGATGACGCCTCGAGATTATTTTGGGTACCCGCGCGACTACACCCCGAACTTGCGCCGAAGGAATTCAAGTCTTTTCTGGATAGCAAGGCTGATCATATTAAGCGTAGGTCTGGGGATCACTCTGGTCGTGGCACCGAGCGTCAAGGGTCGGGGGCTGGACTTCAACGCAAGCGTTCTATGCTATCAAGACAAATCGACAATTCTTCGGGCTACACGGATGGCGCAGATCGACTGGAGCGTCAGCGCTCCCAATCGAATAGAAGAGATGGCATGTTGAGTCCGAACTTGCAACAGCTTGAAACCATGGTGGACGATTCGAAACCGACGGACAAAGAATCGACAGCCATGCGTGGTATGCAAGATTTAAGCATTGAGGATAGGCCAATCCTACCCCCAGCACCTCTAGGCAACAGTTTGCGTCGGTCGACCAGGACTCAGTATAAAAAAGCGGGGAGTGTTAAAAAGGGCGAGAAGTTACCATATTCTAAACGAGTCGGGCGGGGGGCTTCCGAGTCTGCAGGGAGTGATGCAGATATACCCCCGGTCCCCAGCAAGTCTCGGATGTCACCTGATCCTGTGCCCAACACGAACCGCACAGCTCGTTCCCAGTCTGCTTCATCCCATGGCACAGCATACACGTCAGGCGCAAGTGCTGGTTCAACATTCGACCCGATTGTCGATCACCCTGAAGCCGAGCGAGATGACCCCTATGCAGGCGATCAATCGGATGCTATCTCAGACCGACATGACGAATCACGGCAATGGCATTCTCGTATCAGCTCGAATGGACGATCTACTTTGGTAACACCTCCAGGTGATCAACAAATTCCTGCTATTGTTGAAACACCGCCTGCCCCAGAGACCAATCGAATTCCTAGTCCTCCTTCACAGCGTCCAGCGGAGCGAACTGCAGCAACACCACCACCACCACCGAAAGCATCTTTGCATGACCCAGCACCAAGCAAACGCCCCAAGAACTCTCGCCAATCCCCTGAAAGCACCTCTTCACTTAATGATTTCGCCAATAACCCTCAGATGATACCCGGCAACAGTACTCGCACTGATAGTCTTTCATTCATCCCCACAATACCAGAAGAACGCAAACATGACGAACGCAAATCGGAAGGAAAGAAATCAAAAGACAAGAAAGATTCCGATGGGAGTCGCAAGTCAAGTTGGCATTGGCTACTCGGCAGTGAAGAGAAGGATAAAGAGAAGAAGAAGCACAAGGATAGCGATTCGAAAACCACTAAATCAAAGGCCGACAAGTCCCATGACAACACTCGACTGGATGTACTCCAATCATCCATCGACAGCACTCCGCGTGCCCGTGAAAGTCTTGTATTGGACCGCCTTGATCCTAAGCTAGAAGAAGAACGGCGCAAGGACGGCGTCAGAAGAGCATCGGGAGACTCCAAGAAAGAAAAAGATGGCATTTTCTCCTCCATCTTTGGTGGCGTACGAAAGAAGCATGGTGGAGAAGGCCACCATCGCAAACATTCATCTCGAAATCTGTCCCCTGATCCTCCAATGCGGGTTATGCGTCCTGATATGGACTACCCTTGGACTCGCTTCTCTATCCTGGAAGAGCGGGCAATCTACCGCATGGCACATATCAAACTTGCAAACCCCCGGCGAGCACTTTACTCCCAAGTATTGCTGAGCAACTTTATGTACTCATACCTGGCCAAGGTGCAACAGATGCACCCACAAATGGGCCATTCTTCATCGGGATCCCAGAGGTCATCAAAATCTAGGGACCAGCCAGATGAGTACACGCAATATCAGCGATACCAAGAGGTGAGTCCCTGAATCCTCCTACTCACGATCATCTGACTAACACCTCTCCCAGTCCCAGGAGCAGCAACACTACTCAGAAAGTGCCTACGACGATTCTTCCATGTACGACTATGACGACGATCCGCATGATCGCTACGGCGCTCAGTCGAGAGGCAGCAAGCAAGGCTACGAAAATGGTAGCGCTTACGGCCCAGGGTACCAGTACGGACACTCGTCCTTTGGCGACGACGTCCAACTCGATGACGACGATGACGATGACATGTGGTGAAAAATCCGGCCAGGGCGTCTTCACTCGTTTCTTTTTTTGATATTCGTTTTCACACGCACTTCCACTCGCACTTCCGTTTCAAGTCTTTAGCAGCGCACGGAAATACCCATGCTTTTTGTCGGTTCGGTCTATTCCTAGAACTTGTACACTCTTGCCGGTTTCTTTTCCCCCGTCTCTTTCATACATTACCCTTTATGCTTTTCGGTCGTGGCTCCTTCACTCTTGTGTACCTCTGCCAGCCATCTCGGTGGTTTTCGTATTTTTATGCTCACTTTTGCGTATCATAGCAAAGGGAAAGACAGGACAGGGTCAGATGAGGTAGGGGCAGGATCAGAGGATCTCGCATTCTGCTGCCCTCATCCCTGGTCAGTCCTTTGTTTCGCCATATACATTTGAGCTCATGGTCTCATTTTCTCTCTTCGCATAGCGTCTGGGGTTCTCTTCCTGTTTTCGGTTTGGTGCCATGGTGCCACCTGGTCCATTTGGTTTGAAGCCCCTCTGTATCTCTTTTCTATTTCTCATTTAGCGATTTCACATTCTCATGCGAATGAATCACGGATTTGTTGAGCTGTATTCTTTTCTCTAGGGGCTTTAGTTTCCACTATTGTACATTTAGGTATCGGAGGCTGTTCTTTTGAACTTTGATATGTTCCCAACAAATTCTTTTAGCTTGACTAGCATATGCCACTAAGCGAACCTTAATATCGTTGAAATTCACCGCAGGATCGTTCTATTTTTGGCAAATTTATTCTCCTATTCAAGAGGAGTACACAGTAACAATGGCAAGAATATATCCAAGTCGTATAATACAACCCCTAAACAAGAAATGCGTATATATCCAGCTTGTATCTCAATAACCACAAAGCATTGCAATCATTTATCCCGTAAACACATTATATCAACGGTCAATTCAAATCAATTCAAAACAAGAGCCTTCCGTACAGGCGGAACCCCAAGCCAAATATGCTCAGAAACCCAATCCAAATCACGAGGCAAATCAGTAACACGATTATTCTTGAAATCCCCATGGTAATCAAGCAAAGCCAACTCAACACTCAACCGCAACTGCGGATCAGTCGTCGCAGCCCAAGCAGCATACAAACACAAAATAACATACCCCGCCCCAACAGGTCTATAAACATGCGACTCCTCGGCATGTACAAGCGTCTCTTCAACCAGCGACGTCGATTCGATCGCGAACGTGGGATCGTCCAGGTTCAATGATTGCACCATACAATTAAAAAAAGCCGATATCGTTAGTCCTAGCCCGTATGTGCGTAGATAATGCGCTTTCAGCATTTTGGCCATGGTTGTCGGGGAGGATGTCACGGGGTAGGAGGCTTCAAATTCGGTTTTTCGCGTTTTGAGTTCCGAGAGAATTTCTTTGCATTGTGAGTATAGGGGTTCGATTTCGCTTTTTATTTGGGTCAGATCTTGGCCGGTTCGTAGTGCGATTTTGCCGCGCTTAATTAGCGTTGGTGCTTTTGTTAAGCAGAGCATCATTCGTCCTTCGGGGAGGTTTGCGTCGTAGTCGCTTTGGACTAGGGATTCCCATTCTAATGGGGACAGGTCTATTTTTTCGTTGTATAGGCCTTCGAAGAGCTTGATGATATTATGCGTAATTAGTATTGTTTAGTGAGAAGATGTGGGGAATGGTTACTTACCACGCTGCCTCGTAGAGAGAGGAATAGTTTGCGCTCAAATTCGTCGCGAGGTCCGAAATTTTTTCTTGCGCGTAGGATGTTGGCTGCGCCTCCTGCGTGTCCTGATAATAATTGTCCTTGGTTTCCAATGAATGCTTGGCAGACTAAAAGGATCATCACGGCGCAGAGGGTATTTGATGCACTTGCTTGGATAGGGTCGTTTAAGTAGACACTCAAGGTTTTCAGTGCGTGGGAGTACTTTGATAAAGCATTGACTGAGACGAATTGGTGAGTGCAGAAATCTCCATGGACTGTGGTCACGGCATCGACTGCGCGGTCGAGTGCTTCATTATTGCCGAGTCGTCGGGGAACTTCTTCTAGGAATAGACCGAATGACCACCAGAGGTTGTATCGGAGGTCTGTTGACCGTTTGATGGCGCCGACGAATGAATTTGTTAATGATGTAAGATGGTGATTGGGGAATGTAGGAGGAATTTCCAACGGAGGCGTTTCTTTTTTGTTCAATCTTGACTTGTTATCGAGTATGATCATAATTTGTTGTCCATTGCTGTTTTGTGCTGGAGGCGAAAAGCGATGCTCTTGCTTGAATTTATATCTTTGCTGGCCAGACCCAATGCAGGGTACCTTCAGACGCACACATCTTCCACAGGCAGGTTGCTTTTCATCGCACTTATCATACAATTAGCAAATATATTAACTTCCACGTGTCTGTTGCGCGCACCTTTTTCTTCTGCTTGCGGCATGCATCACAGGCCCTGCCTGTCGGTACGCCTGGCATGGTGGGGCACTGGAGAAAGGAGCGGAGGGTAGATCTCGAAACGGAAAGCCTATAGAACGGGCCTGAATGCTAAAATCCCCGAACAGTCTAATCTTCCAGATCTTGACTGGGCTAAGGCTGCCAGCGAAGTTGAGTTGGGCTGACCATGCCATCATCGGCCTAACTGCTTTGGGTCGAATGTGCCGCTGAGAGGCTTAGTCTGGCGATGCTGATTGGTTGGGGGCCAACTATGCACATCTCTCCTCTTCGGAAGTCTTGGCGTGCCTGGACCTGTCGAGTTATCAAGCGATTTTGAGGCATTGGGGCTCATCAAACTCAATATAACCTACCGTTCTACGCCACACACCTCAGATTGCATCTAGCCCGATCGGGACGCATGTGCCGCTTCGTTGTTTGTGTAGATCGGCAGGGCTGAGGGTATGTCAGATTGATGGATTGAACATTTAAAGGCGTCAATTCCCACTGAATTTTCACCTACTCATTCATCAAATTATTAAATACTTCATCATGGTCGTCAGCACAGATCCAAAGGCTGAGAGCCTCTACTTATACACCCCCAGCCACATCTTGCCCGCTATATTTGCAGCCTTAGTCGGCCTGTCTTTCTTACTACATGCTTATCAGAACTAGTGGGTTGCAGAAAAAGTTAAGCTTGAATAGCCAATATCTAACATCTTCAGCCGCTACCGATTCTGGCGTGTCACATTCTTCCTCTGCTGGGGTGGTGCGGTCTTCACAGCTGGCTGGGTCATGCGCTGCATATCCAGTTACCACCCCGACAACCTAAACCTCTACATAGCATCAAGCATCTTTATCTATGCCGGCCCACCAATTTACTCAGCAGCCGCATACAACATCGTGGGCCGACTAATGAACTACCTCCCAATGCACGCCCTCCTAAACCCAAACCGAGTCTTGATCTTCTTCGTCTACCTAGGAGCAGCCGTGGAAGCAATGACAGCCGCAGGCGCGGCCAAAAACTTAACAGCAAAAGGCGATAAAGAAGAATTCAAGACTGGCGGCGCACTCATCGCCGCCGGTCTAGTTCTCCAAGCTGCAGTCGAATGTTGCGTCATTGGAGTCGTGGCAACAGTCCACGCCCGCTGCTCGAAGACCCGTATGCTCTCACCTAACGTCCGCATTCTCTGCATAACACTCTACGGCACTTCAACTCTCGTTCTGCTGCGGTGTATCTTCCGCGCAGTCGAAGCCTTCGAGATGTTCGATAAGATCGGTTGCAGAGAGAACTGCGGTCCAATCCTCAGCCATGAGTGGTATCTCTATGCCTTTGAGTTGGGACCCATGCTTGTCTTTACTTGGTGGATGAATGCGCTTCATCCTGGTCGCAACTTGCCTCGTCAGAAGACCCGTTACCTCAGTCCTGATGGTCGTACTGAGCGAGTCGGACCCGGTTGGATTGATCGGAGGTCTACTTGGGAGACCTTTGCTGACCCGCTTGACCTTGGTGGTATGATCAAGGGTACACCTTCTCATGAAGAGTATTGGTTGAGGGAGGAGCAGTGGCCCGTTTGTAAGGATGGGAGCTTTGCTGCTGGGACTGCCACTAATAAGAGGGCTGTGGTGGGGGACGAAAAGGAGCTTGCTCCTCTCAGTCCTAATGTTTAAATGGTTTCTTTTGGATGTTTCGTTTTTGGGTCTGGACTTCTTGTCATAATTGCACTTTGATTTGTTTTTATATTGGTGTTCATGTCTTCTTACTTGAGCGATATTTTGCATTGCATTCCTTTCCTATTGCCAAAATAGACTTCTTTCGTCTCCTATACCAATCAATTCTCATACAATAATTGCCTATAACTTAGTACTTAGTGCGCCAGTTCGGTTGAATTATCTTGAGCAATTAACTTATTGTAGTGCGCCTGAGGCATTATCAGAAAACATACTATTATTGCAAGCAGACTTGACATTTGTTCATGGTAGAATATATAAATCATAATAAATTTTTCATACCTCACAGTAGCGGTATGGCGAATAGAACTAACATTGACCAAGATGTCGCTAAATTCCCCCGTAGCAGGCGTCCGGCATCAGACGGCCCACACCCGCCCGGTCCGATTCCCGCCTCGAACTAACCTACCTCTCACTTGAACATGGCATATTAACGAAAAAAATGGCCCCGGCAGAAGATGAACGGCCATCAAAAAGGGCCAGACAGGCCTGCGGACCTTGCCGGTAAGTTTGACTATGCACTCTTCGTCAACTACGCTGACACAGCACCAGCCGGAAAAAGTCGCGCTGTCCCGGAGAAAAGCCCGTCTGCTCGTATTGTGAGAGGCTGGGTCAAAGATGCACATACTCCGGTGATGAAGCTCGGAGTGAAGAGCCTGAGAATTTTAAGAAAATGGTAAGTTTCTAAAGATTGTCACCGGATCCTAGATTAAATGGGTTGTAATGCAGGACGAGCGCATCTCTGGGATTGAAAGTACATTGGACAGATTAATGGACTACATTACGTGAGTTTAAATGAGAATGGATCGACCGAATGTACTAAATGAATATGCAGGCGGCCTCCTCAAGACCTGACTTCGTCGGTACCTGCGAGCCACCATGAACCGGAGTTACCGCCCCAAGACAGTCCTTCCGTGTTAGTCGATCCTATGCCTCCGATAAGCCCGATGAAATTGATTTGCTTATATACATTAAAGAACCCGCTCATCAGAGTTATCGGCAGCAGATTTATATCTGACATACTGCAATTCTCAGCCCCTGCTGCTGTTTCCTTATCGATCTTCTGTTGCCTCGCTTGGACCAAGAGATCCCGAACTTATTTGTGCCATTGAAGCTCTTGGGACTCGCTTCTATGATGGCGCAGTCAATAATCCCCAAACTCAGTCTGAAATAAAAAGGTTGATAGGTAGGGCTTCCCAGATGGTCATGATGAGAGTGGTATCTGGTAGTGTGGAACTATCAACTCTTCAGACTATGTGTCTTCTGAGTATGCTTGAATTTACCGGTATGTGAATCTCATGGTGCCATGTACTTGGATTCTAACATCGGATCTTGCACCTCAGCTGGCCATATTATTCGGGCAAGATTCTATACGAAAATGGCCTCATACTTTATGCAAAACCTCAAAGTTAACGGCCTGGATTCACTGAGCAACTTGGAAACCGAACGCGATGAGCGTAAACTGTGCTTCATCGGTCTGAATGTACTCCGGAATTTGCAGGGATCTTTCCAGCCTCTTCATCCCAGAGAGAGTCCAGACCCATTGGGTGAGAATGGTGAACCATCTTCGCTATTGGGGTCCATGATATCCAATGTGGACAATGCACGACGCACCAGCAGCTCTAAACCAGATATAGGAATTGTCGGCACAAACATCTACACAAGCGAGCTGTGGGCATTGGCTTGCAACTACGCAGCTAGTCCCGTTGGAATTCATGCCCACCCACCGTGGTCACCACACTCCGACTACGCTATGATTCATTTCCAGCATTGCGAGCACGAGAGTCTCATGCCACTCAGATTCAGACTCCATGCAAGCCCCTTCCAAGACCACCCATCAGCCGAGCTTCAGGCTCATCGTGATTACTGGGGTCCGTGGCTGTTCTTCCAGATGGTTTGGCATGCAGTTCCTTGCCTCATAAATCACCCTTTCCTTCTTTCTATGCGCCTTCGGAATTTCCGCAGGACAATGCCCCAGTCGTTTCTTCGCAACTCTTTCGAGCAGTTGACGTTTCATTCTGGCTGGGTTCTGCATTTCGTTGAACTTATCGATGCAAAAGGATTTGAGGTTTCCGATCCAACGATAGGTCATTGTGTAGCTATTGTTGCTACGATATATCTTCAGCATAGCTTTGTAGAGGATCAAACTTTTAACAGAAAAGCGCAGACAGGTTTCGAGAAATGTCTCAGATTCCTACGACATATGGGTGGTCGCTGGCCACATATTGATAGACAGGTGAGTTTTCTTCATACCTTTTAGCCCGCCTATCCTAATATCTTTCAGGCTCAACAACTACAACAGCTTAGGGACAGTGTTTCTCCTGGGGGACTCATGACTGCCAGTGGTACATTAGGGGGATCAAACCAGCGCCAGATGTGGTCCGTCAACCTGCAGCTACTATGGAAAATCTTGGTATATGCCCATGCGAGCAAATCCCCAGACTCCGGCAACGACATCTTTGGTCCTGAGCTTGCCAAGGACAGCGTTGGAAGTTCAGGCGATCATTCTGTCGGTGATATCACGGAGCGTGACTTCACCCTGATTGGATCAGCGGGAATCTCAGGGCACAAGACAGTAGCAGCTGAATGTGTAACTTATCCGCCCGAGCAGACTGAGGATCCAGTGCAATTACCGAGTCAGATCGCACCTACGATGGACCTGTCAGGGCTTCCCGATGATCCAAATGTAGAGGTCACAACCGGGGACGGACTCTATCTTCAGCTACAGGATTATGGCAGAGCATTTGAAGATTGGCTAAGTGTCAATCCAATATGAAAGTGCGATGGGATCTATAAAGCACGGCGAACACGGCCCGGACCCGCCATTCCCGGACGCCAAGACCCGGCATCGAGCCGGGGGTGACTCTATATTGCCTCATTTTATAACCACCGGAGTCCCCGGTCCAAGTTGCACGAATTCAACGACAACTGCTCAGTAGACCAAATTGTCACCCACAATGTCCATCGCTAAGAATGACTCAATCGTGATCGTGGGCGCCGGCGTCTTCGGTCTCTCAACCGCCCTAGAACTGAATAAGCGCGGATACACCGATATCACCGTGATCGACCGATTTGTTCCACCCTCAGCAGATGGAAGCAGTGTTGACATCTCGCGCATCATTCGTGCCGACTATGCCGACCCAATCTACTACAAAATGGCTCGTGAGGCGTACAAGGGCTGGACGACCGAGTACAAAGATCAATACTTCGAGTCTGGATTCGCTCTGTTCTCCGAAACGCCTAAGAACAAGTATATGGAGGGTTCAAAGTCCGTTATCCGGGCTGCGGGTGGGCACTTGGACGAACTCACCGATGCGTCCGATATTCGCAAGCTTTACCCCAGTGTCCAGGCCAATGTCGCTGGCATGAGCGGTTATCACAACCCCAAAGGTGGATGGGCCAATGCCGCAGGTGCCATTCAAAAACTCGCATCTAAGTGTACAGTCGCCGGTATTTCTATCATCGCTGGTCCCAGGGGTACAGTCACCTCTTTGCGCAAGGCCGGCTCGCGCGTTGTCGGTGTCAACCTTGTCGGCGGACAAGTTTTGCTTGCTTCCCAGGTGATCCTGAGTACCGGTGCCTGGACGAACCGTTTGCTGAACATCGGGCATGCCGCGTCTTCTTCTGGTCAACCTGTTGGATTTATCCAGTTGACCGAGGAGGAGGCTCTCGAGTACAAGAAAATCCCGGTCATGATCAACATGAGCTCGGGCGTTTTCTCATTCCCGCCTACACCGGATACTAATGTTCTCAAGCTTGCGCGTCACGGGTATGGATATGCTACTGAGATGAATGTTGATGTCGATGGTGAGAAGAAATCGCTTTCCTCGCCTAAGTTTGAGAGCAGCAATGCTGCCACTGGATATCTGCCTGATGACGCCGATGAGTCCCTACGCCAGGGTCTGCGTCAGTTCTTCCCCAAGCTGGGTGATCGTCCTTGGATGAACCGTCGGTTGTGCTGGTATACCGATACTCCTAAGGGTGACTTTATTATCGATCACCATCCTACCGTGCAGGGTCTGTTCTTAGCTACTGGTGGTGCCGGACAGTAAGTTCTCCATGGTCTCCACATTGTGTTTCTTTTATTTGTACTAACTTGTGCGCAGTGGATTCAAGTTCCTCCCTATCTTGGGTCAATATATCGCCGACTGCTTCGAAGGCAAGGCCCCTCAGAACTTGCGTGAGAAGTGGCGACTGAACCTACCCAAGGGTAACGTTAAGGGTCCTATGGCGGGTGATGGGAGTCGAGGAGGTCCTCCTTTGAGAAGGCTGAGCCCGTTGGAACAGGCCAAGCTTTGAATTACCTACAACGTAATGCTATACTATGATGAATCATTGCACATACATTACTTTGAACGGAAATCCCATTTTACTCAAATTTTCAACTTTTTGAGCGATATGTAGCATCATTGTATTCACCAACTATCCAAATACGTATTCCTTTGATTGTTCTTCGTACCTCGACTAAGGCGTAACGCAACTGAAAGGGCGTCTAACACTGCCTTCGTGATATTCTTTGCGCTGTAGATTTCCGTCAGCGAGTCCCCTTTTGAATAAAAGAGAAGATGGGAAGGGGTACTCACAATATCTTCGATTGTAGAATATAGCCCACAGACCAACACCGCCACACCAAAAATGAACACAAAGGCATTGATAGCAGCTAGAAGTATATTCTCCTTGGAATACCACTTCCCCTTGCGAATGAGTACGAACCACATGATGGGTGGGATATAAAAAGAGAACCCAGAAGTGAACAAAGCAGACGTATTTCCAATCAAATCATTAAAGAACGGGATAGCCTCAGCAAGAACCCATGCAACAATGGTAACGCATGATATAAGCATAAGCCACACAGCCCATCCTTTGGCTGTATTGACATATCGAACCACACTGTTCTTAAACGCGCGGCTGAGTATCAAGCGTCCAGCCACGATTGTGTTGATAGAGCCTGATATGAAGATGACAGGAAGAGCGATACCAAAGGCGACTCTGCTAACTGTGTTGTCAGCTGAGAGCAATGCTGGAGACTGGACATCTAAGCCGACAAAGGCATAGATAGTTGCGCCGGTGATGGTATATATGGCAATTTCGAGTATTCCCAGAGACAAAATAGACTTTGTAAATTCCCGGGGGGTATGCATTTCGTCCATGAAAGAAAACTGACATGTAGCAAATGAATAGGCAAAAACAATATTTCCGATGGCAACATACGTTTCCGAGAATGTCAAATTCTCTTTCGGCAGAGCGGACCAGCTCACGGCTGCTAAGCCACCGGGTGCATTTGTTGCTTGAGTCCCAGTCGAAATGATTGCGATTTCAATCGCAATAATGACAGAGGCGAAGTCAATATAGCCGAGGGTTGCTGCATCGGCAAAGGAGGAGGGAACCGCCAAAAGAAACAGAATAACCGCGGACACGATACCAAACACAAGCGAGCAAATACCACTGGTGGTGATATGTACAAGCGCTATAGACCCTGTGAGGCAATGCGAGCCTATCACAAAGATAAGCTGGAGCAGGAACATGATCGTGAAAAGCTCGTAGCCGAATCGGCCCATCATCAATGTGCCAGCATCACCATAGTGATGTACGGACGGGTTGGCCAGCTTGACTTGACCGATCATGTATGATGTGTAAATTGCGATCAAGCCAACACCGACGCAGCATATGACCCCGGCAATCATACCCAGTGTTGCAAATGCTGAAGGGATTGACAAGGATCCTAAGGCAATTGCTTCCACTATCAACATAAGTGTGAGCTGGTGCCATGGAAGACGGTTGTATTTGGCTTCCCCTGCAATTAAAGTCTCAGTTAAAGCATTTTCATCCTTAGTATCAGAGGTGGATATAGTAGCTGAAGATAAATCTGGTCCAGGGGCTTTGATCTTGTTTGGTTCGATTGCTTCAACATCATGGCTCGAGGAGGGGTCTGGCATCTCTCTGTTACTGTGTATGGCTTCGTAGACAAATTAGAGATATGAATGGCATCAAACTTAGGAAATGAAAATACTGAACCACGAAATATTTTTCTTTCGTCTCGCGCGAACTTGGCGAAAAGAGACGGGTTCGATTTGTATTGTTCGCTTTCGGAACTGTTCTTTTATACACCCAGGCTTCCCCACGAGATGTATGCCAAGGTGCACTTAGTGAATTGTTTTCAAAGGGCTTGTCAAACTGGTTATGCAATTGAAATCACTCATAGCCCAAACTTTACCAATTGCCAGGATCTGTGGGGTGAAATCAAGAAGGTCAAGGCTCAGATCAGGAAATTGCACGATGCTGTCAACCCTGGCGAAAATTTGGCTACTCAGCCTCACATGTATAGACTTCGAAGCAAGGAGCAGATGCAAATGGCTTTGAAGTTTACTTGGGATACTTGGAATAAGACCTTTGGCGCCATTGATCTCATCAGGAGTGCACTCTAGGGCAAGATCGAGGCATGCTAGTTCATTTCAAAGACTTCAAGCTAGCTGTGTAGGTGTAAATGGGCGATTGGAGTGGCTCTTAAGTTTGTGTTGGTTGTCAGGTCTTGATGGGCAGAAATCTTGACTAAAGGGAGTACTGTGGAAGAGCACAAATGGGCAATAATATGGCTTTTCAGAACTGCCATACATGATAAGCTTTTTCTATGTCAAATGTCAAAGGAACCACTTGCGTAACCTTCGAGCTACAAAACGAATCAATAACATACAGGTAGCAGGGTGAACATCGAAGCGATAGGTAATTCGAGTTCCTGGACCCACAAGTAAGCCTTAAGAAACACCTGGTTCTAAGTCAGAACCATTTGATTCTCCATCAAAGCCAGACAATACATTGAAACTAAAATGACCCCAAAGAGTGTATTATGTACTTCAAGTGAAGGATGATTAAAGTTAAGGCCGGCAGTCACGTGTCGGGATTGACGTCGGCTCCGAAACCCCAGGCCTTGGCCACCTCTCCAACGTCTGCTTATTGCCTAAGGCTTTGTGATTTTCGCATTCATTTTACCACCTTCGAAAACACTACTGAATCCTTCAGAATGAGTGACGCTTACGAACGCGAGCAGTACGTCCCTTCCTTCGCCTTGCCCCATCGAACCTTCCCCTGTGGCTGGACATTTAGAGGTCTAACCAAGTCGTTCGAATTCGTAACTGACTATCTAATCAGGCAGAACAATGCGCTCCTTAACTCTCTCTCCTCGAAAGTCTCAGCGCTCCGTGACGTGACGATCAACATCCATGACAATGCGCGGGATCAGGATACACTCGACCATACGGTATGTCTCAATGCCTTGTGTACACTGTGCAGTCCCAAAAGATGCTCGTTGGGAATTTGGGAACTGTAGTTGCAATGGCCTCGGCAGGCAATCTGGATGTGTAACTAACAAATCCGCCTCCCTTTAGAGCGATGTATTCTCCTCCTTCTCGACGAACTTGAAAGGTAGTGCAACCCGTCTTACCCGCATGGCGAAGCAAGGCGACACTGTTGCTGTACTGAAGATCGCCGGAATGTGCATCGCGGCCGGAGTCGTTCTCTATATTATCCTCGGATGGATATTTTAAGGAAATCCTTGATGTTCATCCAATACGCCTCGAAACCTCGCCCTGAAACTGATCGGTCCTCGATGCTCTTGCTGGAACAAGAGCCGGCCCATTATTTTAATATGCTGTGATACACTTCAAATTCCGGTACTTTAGCAAGTGGTGTGCATATCTTGTTTCGTCCAGTCCTCATTCGACGTGACATACTGGGCGTTGGGCGTCTCTGTTTCTCGAATCCTTTTCGCCCACATGTTTTGCTCTACGCTTGAGCATCAGCTCATGTGGGGCTTGTCGAAACCGCAACCTAGAATCTTCAACGATGCGACTACTACATCCCGTCCTCCGTCCTCGACCACCCCTCGAATTTTTAGATTCACGTTTTTATGACTTCGCGAATCAACCCAAGCGGGCTTTGATATTTTGCTTCCAGCATATGGCTCTTGCATTGCGATTTGAAATATCGTTGCTTCCTCCATTTTGTGTCATTAATACTGTGATTACTACCGAACATAATACTTGGCCCGACGCCCCTCTACTCTTTGACCCTGGTTATTCAGATAATGTAATTTCAGAGCAAAGATCGCTCGTTCTGCAGTGTTCAAGGTCACAGCGTGATGGCGCTACCTGGTTATCTAATACTTAGCCGACACCACCAATGAATGCTCATATTCCATAACATTTTACTTCAACAACCCTGAAGACCAAACAAATGAGAATTGTGGGTTTGGGCGTATACTTCGAGTCAATAATTCCAACCTGTAGCGGGAGCGAAGTCTCCAAGCTTTCTATGCCCACGCCTTGCTCTATATGCGTTTGACTTATCCCGGTTAACACTATGGTGTTATGATATTTATTCATTTTTGGTAATAGTATTACACTCCAGATGTGTCTCCTGTCCCGTAATCCCCGCCTGCCCTTGAACCCCACTGTTTTCGGCTCAAAATGTTCAGGAATGTGAGCCCGACCTCGACCAAACCGATCTCGTCAAAACACACCATACATTCTGTTTCCCGGATGCAGAAACCACAATTGACAAGAATGATAGACAAATATCCAAAATGAATCACTTACAAACTACCATCTCTCACTTGCCACTTCCATTCATCCCATCTCAACAACAGGTGAACAAAAATAACACCCACCCCTTCCTTATACCAACGCCAACACCACCACAAACATCACCCAAACCAACAAACAATGTACCACACACGATTCACCCGCTGCCCAGACCCGCACTGCAAGAAATACCCAACAATAGCCAAGCCAAGAATCTACCAAACCCTAATCGCAGGCATGGCTCTAGCACTAGGGATATGGTTCCTATTCATCGAGCTGTACGAAAATGAACAGCGCTGGCGCAAGAATGCAGGTGTGGCTATCTTTCACGGAGATCTACCTCCCGCACCGCACTATTTGCCTGGAAGGGTTCCGTCGCTTGCGAATGAGCGGGTTGAAAAGTCTACGCCTGTCGACGTTGATATGGCTATGCCGGCGCGTCAGGTTGGGGTTGTTGAACATCGATTTATGGCTTGAAGAACTGGATAGATGATGATAGAGACTCCTTTTCTCTTTATTATATTGATGATTCATCGTGGTACACCTACGCCCTGTTCTGGTGGATAGAACCAAAACTTGGGACTCAGATCCATTTTTGTTGGCATGATCAGTATAGCTACCTATGCCGCAGTCTGGGGCTCTGGGTTTGTTATTGGAGATCTCAATGGACAGCTCTGAGATGAGCTTTTTTGGAGGGTGAAGTCCTATGCCTTCCTGCATCTTAAGTTGTCCAGGGACGCTGTGATAGTTGGGGGGGGGGGGCTCGATATCTCAGCATCTCATGCGGGATACATACGATCAGTCAGGCTCTATCATTCAACAAAGGACTGATTGATTGTGGGTATGCTATCCTGGCTGGTCGGCTGCTAATTTAGCATGCTTTGAAGAAACTATGGATTTCATGCGAATTAAGCAAATGGTGCTCACATTCAGGCTTTGGGGGCATGAAGACATTGGCAGGGTGTATGGGAGCAACTCCTTGGCAGGTCACAAGGCGTTCTCTTGGCGGGTTGCCGTTCAGTGGGATAAAGCCGCCTCTTGGGCTTTGGGAATTTCAGGCGTTCACATTTGACAAGAACTGTAAAATAATGGTGAAAGTCTGATTTCATCGGAGATGGCATCGACAAATGTAAATAAGGAACATTAAACACAAGAATTGAAGATTGCCACTGTTCACCACACTCTATACAAAGCAAAACATCGGAATCTCCGAGCAATCAAACCACCCAGCCTTCCCATAAAATCATCCGAAAAACACCTCAGCGCGAAAATTCTTTTCCATTCTTGGCGTCGATCGATTCTCTTAGCTCCCGTGGCATTGCAACCTCGCCCCTGGCGATCACCGGAAGAAAAGCAGGACTCCTATGTTCGGCACGAGAACTACCGGGCGGCAAAAAGAAAAATCAAGCGCTTTGACACGGGACTTTCCACGAATCCAGTCTTTGTTTCAGAGGCAGCCCGTGCTGCATCTTGGACTGACAATTGGCGAGATCGGTCTGATATCGGAGAATTTTTTAAAAATTAAAGGAAACGATAAGAAGGTCCACTGTTGAAAGAGATACTGTACTTTGTATACAGAGTGAAGAGTATGTGATGACTGGTACGTCACTTTCTGTATCTGTATCACATTATGCATGTGTGCTTTGCATGTGTTTCATGCTACTGTACTGTGTATGTACATGCAATCAAACAGAATTAAGGTGATCATGATAGCTGTTCTCCAATGAAGCTCAAATTTGGATAGTCGTCATCTGGACCACTTTGAAGTCAATGTCTATTTTAGACATACTCTGTGCCCATATGGTCCCTTTCCACATCACTGAGGCAGATGATGCAATGCCTGACAAAACCACACCGGCGCCTGGATAGAGCTGCAATGATGGTCACAGTGGAGTCTATCTCTGCAAAAACTCACCGTCGATCCGGAGTGGGTCAGCCCGAGAAAATAAGGACCTTGAAAATCATGTCGAGGGCTGTGATGGGATGGTGGGTTCAAATTCACTGTGCAAGTTCTGGACTTTCAGGGTTCTTTAACAACAGCCTAGATATGCCGCACCAGACTGAAGATGTAGATCTACACAAAGCCTAGACCGTCAGCACCTTGTCGAAGCATAAGCAATCATTTGAGGCATAGAAAGATAAAACATTCCAATCTCTGCAGTCTAGAACCCGATCCAAACCAATAGGAGACCAATCCCAAACAAGTTGCGCGTCCAAAACCAAAAACCAGTTCTAGGCTAAATCCATCCAAAATATCACACCGGCGCAGCACAGACACTCGGGAGACATTCGGGCAGCCGGTCGGGATTCCGATCGGGCGCGGAAATACCCGAGCCTGAGGGATCCCGAATAGGCCCGTAATGGACAGTCAGTTCAACCGAAGGGTTTAGATTGCAGTAGCGAGAGCGTTAGTAGAAGCGTTAGTGGAAAAAAACGAGCATGGGTTGAAGCACGGGAATGGACATCAAAATCGAATCGTGCATCCAGACCTCTGCATCAGCCTATAAGCGGTCTATCGTGAAACATGTTCGCAGATGGGAAGCGCCACATCAGGTCGACCCGTAAGTGGTCCCGAGACAGCTTATCTGTTGTGATTCATTATGGAAATTCACCATTGACAGGTGGAACCTGGCCCGCTCTAACCGCATCTACTAGAGTCGGTTAGATCACGGATATTTCCGATGCAATTTTACCGCGCAGGGATCATAGTGTGCAGTAGATACGGCACAGTAGCATGTCAGTACCTGTAGATGGATCTGTTGAGCAGCCTGTTTTTCCAGGGATTTCCAGGCACTGTCTGCAGAGATCATCGTTTCTGTAGTGCGGTCAGTGCAGTGACAGTGTCCGAGTCCCAATCTTAGGGCAAGCGGTATAGGCTAACTGGACAAGCCCGAAACGCCTTCTGACTGTAGTGGCGCCATGGGAATTGAACCCTATAAGTGTGCATCTGACTGTCTTGGCTCAGGTGTACAATGTATGTATCAGACGGATAATCACAGGGCAATGTATACGTGTGTTGTGCATGATCGTCAAAGGGATCATCCCGAGGTATGGCGTGATGGGTAAACGAAGGCCCCGGAGGCAATAGTAGAGTGTGGCACAATAGAATATGGACTGATGAGTACAGTAGGGCTGCACATCTAAGTAAATAATAGCCCTAAACCTATACTTCGTTGCCTCCAGGGTTGCGTATTGATAGCGCTGACTGAAGCCTCAACCTACGTCTCGTCTTGTCGCGTTGTATTGTCGTATCTGTGGTTTCTCTTAAATTATCTCTTTGTCCCATCTCACTTCTGATCTCATCTTCACTCTCACATCGCTTCTCTACACTGCAGCTTAGTCAACCGTTGCCACTGCAAAAGTCGCCGGAAACGGCACCTCCAGGTGGGACCCGTTAGTCGGACCGGATTTGCGAATCTGGCTATGGTCCGGAAGATCAACGATAGCGAAAATTCGGAAACTTCTGTGTCATACCTCTACTTCTCCTCTATCTTCACTCTCTTTTCATAAACCACTGTGATCTGCCGTTTGCTGCGGCACATCTCAAAATGGCTCTCAGCTTCTTTAGCAGTGGTGGAAGCGCCAGCAGCGCTAAGTATTTCGACATTAGGTGAGTGGGGACTCTGTGTGTTGCGCATGAACGGGCTGACTGGTTGCAGATTGAACGAGGATTATATCGTGTTCCGTGGTGGTGAACATGAAGCCGCCAGCGCCCATCTCCGGGGAACTCTGATTCTGTGCCTGTCGGAGCCCCTCACGATCAAGCATCTGCGACTGGAGTTGACGGGCATGTCGCGAGTTTGGTATGTGCTGCAGGTCTGATCTTGGCAGAGTCATCGCTAACCCCTCCGCAGCTGGCACCTGCCGTCCACCTCCACCGCCGGAGGCCGCAAGTCGTGGCGCGAACGTGTATTCTACGATAAGACTTGGAGATTCCGTGACCCCGGCAAGAGCAAGACTGAGGTTTTGCCTGCGGGCAACTATGAGTACCCATTTGATGTGGTGCTTGAGGGGTCGATGCCGGAGAGTGTGGAAGGTCTCTCGGAGACCTGGGTGATGTACCGCTTCAAGGCAGAGATTGGCCGCAAGTATGCCAAAGATATTGTGTGCCGGAAACCACTTCGCATCATTCGAACGCTTGATCCCAGCGCTCTGGAGTTGTCGCATGCAATGGTACGTGGGGCTTTTCCCCTGCGGTGATGATTTTTACTGACACCCCGCAGTCTGTGGACAACATCTGGCCGAATAAGATCGAATACTCCATCAGCACTCCGACAAAGGCCATTGTCTTCGGAACCTCCATTCACGTCGACTTCAAACTGATTCCGCTCCTCAAGGGCCTGCGCATCGGCCAAATTACGTCACAGTTGATCGAAAGCCACGACCTCACCCTCAACCCCGAAGACCCCGATTCCGTGCGCAACACATACAAGATCACTCGGACGATCTTGACCGATGAGCATGAGTTGGACGAGGACAATATCGAGATCATCGACGAGGCCGCCGAGGGATACCAGTGCACACGTGTGCTGGACATGCCACAGACCTTGACCCGTTGCCTGCAGGACACCGACACCAAGGGTATCAAGGTTCGCCACAAGTTGAAGTTCCGCATTCAGTTGCACAACCCAGATGGGCATATCAGTGAAGTGAGTAGCGATGAATCCGACCGCGGTGATCAGGCTAACATTCCATGCAGTTGCGGGCTACACTTCCAGTCTCGATCTTCATTTCACCCCACATCGCCATCGATGAGAACAATAACCTCGTAGGGCAGACCCCTCAATCCACTCGCATTGCCGTGGACGACTTTGCGCACCAGGCACCTCCTCTTTATGGCGAGCACACCTTCGATCAGCTGTACAGCGAACTCGATCCCAACGGTTACCGCACCCCCGGCCCTGGTAGTGGCCCCGGTACTCCAGGCGGTCCTCTCAGTCGTAACATGTCTGCTGAGAACCTTGCCTCGATGAATGCTCTGACCAACACTGATATCTCGGCCTCGGCGCTGCACCACCGCCTGACAAACCTAAACGCAAGCCCGTTCCACAGCCGCACGCCAGCTGAGACCCCGCATGAGGCTCAGTCTCCTACAGAGTACACCATCCACCGTCAACTGGGCGTTCCCAACGACTACTTTGGGCCCTCTTCCGGCTCCAACTCACACAGCCATGGCAGCCCCGAGCTGTCTCGCCGGCCCTCCGACGAAGTGGAGCCCGACACTCTCCCCTCGGGCATGGCCACTCCCTTCCACCCCCAGTACGCCGAGGTGGAAACCCTCAGCCGGGTTCCCAGTTACTCAACTGCAGTCCGTTGCACAGTGCGCCCGCGTGACTCCGGTCTTCCGGATTACAACGCTGTGGTAGCCAGCAGCCTGCCTACACTCTCCGTCCCCCAGTCTCCCCAGCAGGCACACATCCGCAGTGGCCGTGCAAGCGGGGTGACGACTCCTTTAGAGGTGCAGAACCGCCCCGGATATTTCAACTCTCACGGCACCAATGCTGATGATGAGGATCGCAGACTTAGACTCGTTCAGGCTCGCGCCAGAGCATGATTTGCGGCCCTGATGATTTCCCAGGCCATCCATGATCTCTCCCTTTCCTCCGACAAAAGTTCCCTCTCTGGCCCGGTGCTGGACACGGCCGACCCTTTCTCCTCCCTCCTTCTTTTTTTCTCTCCTCCCGATTGATCATGGACTGGTCTGGCATGACCCCTAGCCTTCGATAAAACCTGGGACCCAGCATTTCTCTTTCGGCGTTCCTTCTCTTCTCTTCTGGCGTTTGGTCATAGACAGGGTTCTTTAGATGTTTGCTTCCACGAATCGGACTACCAGCACGACTTACGCATGTACTTAATTTTTGTCAGATTATGTCTCTACCCAATGACATCATGTCCCGATCAGGTAATCAGCTGTTGATCCTAACGTGTTTCCCTACCGAGCGGGCCACCACTACCGAGTGGGCCACCTAACGTAAATCGCGTCAATTAATTAGACCTCTCTTCTTTAACCACCCACTATGCCACCAATTCGTACTCAATCCTCTCAAAAACGTACGGAGCAAGAGGGTAGGATCTTATTAGCTATCCAAGCTATTAAGAAGCAAGAAATCCTATCAATTCGTGATGCAGCGCGTCAGTTTAACGTACCCCGTACAACACTACAGCGACGCGTTACCGGCCTTCCCTTTCGCGCTGAGACTCGCGCAAATTCACATAAATTGACGGAAATTGAAGAGGAATCGCTTCAAAAATGGATTCTTTCTATGGATTCTCGCGGAGCAGCCCCTCGGCCTTCTACTATACGAGAAATGGCAGATTTACTACTCGCCGCGCGTGGATCTACCCCCCCCTCCTTCGGTCGGCCAAAATTGGGTTACAAAATTCGTTAAAAGGCATCCTCTTCTTTCCTCCCGATTCTCGAGACGCTACGATTATCAGCGAGCTAAATGCGAAGACCCAAAGCTGATTTCCGAATGGTTTTCTCTCGTTCAAAAGACGATCCTTTTATACGGTATCGATCCCGACGATATCTATAACTTTGACGAGACTGGTTTTGCAATAGGCTTAATTGCGACCGCCAAGGTTATCACGAGAAAGGAATTCTACGGTCGGAGATCGCTTTTACAACCCGGAAATCGCGCGTGGGTGACTACAATCGAGTGTATAAACGCGTCGGGGTGGGCGCTTCCTCCGTGCGTGATCTTTAAAGGCAAAGTCTTTATCGAATCTTGGTTCGACGGCCTTCCGAAAGATTGGAGACTTGAGGTTAGCTCTAACGGGTGGACGTCCGATCAAATTGGACTTCGATGGCTTAAAAAGCTCTTTATTCCGTCTACTTCTTCGCGTACGAAGGGGAAGTATAGACTTTTGATCCTCGACGGCCACGGAAGTCATTTAACCGCGGAGTTCGATCAAGTTTGCGAAAAAAATAATATTATCGCAATTTGTATGCCTCCGCACTCGTCTCACCTTTTACAGCCTCTCGATATTGGCTGTTTTGCGGGGTTAAAACGCGAGTACGGTCGGCTAATCGAATCGAAAATGCGGCTTAATATCAATCACGTCGATAAATTAGAATTCCTCGACGCCTACCCGTCTGCGCGAATTAAGACTTTTGAATCGGATACTATAAAGAATAGCTTCGCCGCCGCTGGTCTAGTGCCTTATAACCCTGATCGAGTGCTTTCGAAGCTTGATATCTACCTCCGTACGCCGACACCCCCCTCGAGCCGGGGTAGTGAGTGGGAGCCGAAAACGCCTTCAAATTACGTCCAATTACAAAAGCAAGCTTCTTCAATTAAAGCATTGCTAAAACAGCGCTCAAAAAGCCCACCGAGCCCGCTAAATTCCGCGATTAATCAGGTTTTAAAAGCCTGCGAAATCACTATGCAATCGGCTGCCTTGCTCGAGAAAGAAGTAAGCGATTTACGCGCTGAAAACGAGAAGAAGAAGCGAAAAAAGACTCGTTCTACAAGGCAAATACCCTCCGGAGAAGGCCTCTCAGTTTTAGAGGCCTCTACTCTAATAGCGCAGTCAGAGCAAGCAGTTTTAGCACCGTTACCCCGCGAGGCAGAGCTAGCTCCGACACCTTCTCAGCCACGTACGAGAGCCTTACCGAAGTGTAGCGTTTGTGGAACCCAGGGTCATCGATCGAATGTATGTCCTAATAATAATTGTCTTTAGTTTATTGAATTTAATGACGTTTTGGTTGAGATAATTGTATTTAAAATGAATAGACCGGTGTAGGTGGCCCACTCGGTAGTGGTGGCCCGCTCGGTAGGGAAACACGTTAACTTAAATCCTAATATCCTTATGTAAGCCGATCTCGAGTCCGAAATCGGGTTGACGGGTGCTTCCGGTCTCAATGGCATTGTTTCGCTTGCGGAGATGCTACATTGGCACATGGCCCTAGATTGTGTGGATGGGTAGTATGGGTTGGGTAGATGAGCTTGGTTGGGTTAGAGTTGATATGTACAATAGTTACCACATCCCTGGGATTATAGAGCCAGATACGAAATCCGATCCATTCCTCTAGTATGGGCCATGGGTCTATGACGCCTCACACATCACCGATCTCCGATCTAGAAATTTGGAAAGCCACACACACTCTGTCAAGTTTGCAGGGTTGCAGTGGCTCAACGAGGGGCAGGTGACCTCATTGGCGTTGGGGCCATTTAAGAACTTGCATCATCCCACTTTGCACTTCGACATTGTTGGCACATTCTTGGACAGAGACAGAGTCAGTGTACACTGATCAGTGCACTTGTACAGTGAATTGTGTGTCTCCATTTATGGATCCCCTGCTCACAGCTAACTCCCAGCTAGTCCACTAGCGCTGCTTCCGGCCTTGGTCTTCCACTTTAGTTATTTCCGCCACACCTATTTCCATTTCCCCCTCCAACCCCGGTTTTGGGATAAGATAGCGACCTTACTTGGTTGAGAGTTCGACACCGACCGAGTCTAATCTTCTTTATTCCGTTACTCCATTCGATACTCGATCTGCTGCCATGTCTACCCCGGCGAGCCCCGCAGATGTTAAGCTGCCACAGCGGTCTGGCACTGTGAGCAGCGGCTTCACTCGGCGTACTTCGATGAGTGATGATGAGGCTATTCCCGATACTGATAGCAGTGAGGTTTGTTCTATCGTCTTATTGCATTGGAGTGCCGGGGACTGACTGATGTAGACTACCACTCTCCTGCTTGAGCGTCTCCGCGCTTGGAAGCACATGTGCGGATATCTCGAGGATTATTTCGCTGTCACGGCCAAGATCCAGAAGTCTCAGTCTAAGGATTATGAGAAGATCTTGAAGGTAAGTGCTTCGGCAATGGGTTAACACGACGGGAACTGACAGACATTGGCAATAGACCGTCAACGAACCCCTCAAGGAAGGCCACCACTTCAGCTCCAGCGCTGGCGGTGTGACAGGTCTGTTTGAGAACATCCGCAACAACACCCAGGGCATGGTGAACATGTACCTGGACGGCGAAAACAATCTCAAGAAAGGCGTCCTCCCCGCTCTCGAGCGTCTCCACAAAGAGATCAAGAACAAGTCCAAGGAGCTCAGCTCCGGCGCCTCAAAAGGCGCCAAGGCAGTCGAGAAAGCCCGCGGCCTAACCCAGAAGCACATCGAGCTCCTAGGCCAGAACTCGGCCTCATTCGACTCCGCAGCCTCGCATAAGATCGAGCACCAGCACGACCCCTACCTCCTCAAACGCGGCATCAACCACCGCCTCAACAACCAGGTCAACGAGGAAAACAACCACCGCCAGGACATCCTCGCCGTGCAAAACTCCTTCCAACAATTCGAAGCCCACGTCCTCCAGACCGTCCAAGGAACCATGGAACAATTCCACCAACACATGGGCGGCCAGCTCGAACGCCAGCGCGCAATGTACGCCGACATCCTCGGCACAGCTCAGCGCATCCCCCCAGACTACGAATGGATCAACTTCTGCGTGCGCAACGACGCAACCCTAGTCAACCCAGACTCCCCACCGCGCTCCTTCTCAAGCATCACCTTCCCAAACATGGACCACCGCGCCACTCAGCCTCTCATCGAGGGTTCGCTTGAGCGCCGCTCCCGCGCCATGATCAAGGGCTACAGCACAGGCTACTATGTCGTCACTCCAGCACGCTACCTGCACGAGTTCAAAGACAACGACGACTTCCGCCGCGACCCATCTCCAGAACTCTCCCTCTACCTGCCAGACTGCATCGTCGGCGCAATCGACGGTGTCAAGTTCAACGTCAAGGGTAAGGATGTCTCCTCGGGCAAGATCGGGAACGCCTTCCACACAAACACCGAACTCAGCTTCAAGGCTCATACCCCCAACGACGCCGAGCAGTGGTGGTCCATCATCAAGGACGCAACCCGCGGCCCAGCCGCCGCCGCTCCGGCCGCCGCTGCTGCTACCGCTACCTCGCCCACAGCCACTTCCCCAGCCGCAGGTGGCCCGGTTAGTCCCGCGCGCAGCGTCTCAGACCAGAACCAGCAGCCACCCATTTATGCCGAGAACGAGAAGCAGGTCGAAGGACAGACTTCCGGCGTGGCGTCGACTTCGCCTACGGCTACTTCCCCTGCTGCGGCTTCTCCTGTTGAGGCTAGGGACAAGGCTCCTACCCCTGGTATCAGTCGTACTGCTAGTACTGCTAGCCACTTCCACGGTTCGCCGGGTGGTTCGGCTGTGCAGGAGAAGGCTGAGAAGTCGTAAGCCTAAAACCTCCCATTACCATTTCCCGTTACCGTTACTGCTTGCAATGCATGTTTCTCTAGCTCGGGATTCTGTGCTTGGATAGCTTTTTTTTTTTTTTTGTGGTTTGTTGGACTACAGTGTTCATACATACTCATATTGCGCTTGCATTTCTTTTTCTATCTTGAGGTCTCAAATTGGAGATATGAGATTGTGCGTTGTGTGTACAGCG
This sequence comes from Penicillium antarcticum, assembly GCF_028974205.1. Classification (NCBI taxonomy): domain Eukaryota; kingdom Fungi; phylum Ascomycota; class Eurotiomycetes; order Eurotiales; family Aspergillaceae; genus Penicillium; species Penicillium antarcticum. The sequence continues at coordinate 908,750 of NW_026695300.1, read as the reverse complement.
TTACGGGATTGATTGTGAGTTCCTGGTATACCTCACTTAATGAATTTTCTTTTCTTGCTTCTGTACTTGAGGGATATGATAGATTTAGATTGATGGATATCGGATAGACTGCTATACCGTGGATGGCCACTGGGGGGTGTTCGGACTATGTATAGGTGTTTCGATGAATGAGATACCTGCTAGAGGTTACGATACAGAACAACCTCCGAACTTTTGACTCAATATCAGGCACGACACACAGAAACATGCAAAGAACAGTCAGATTCGAAAAGATATGCAACGAAACTAGAACGCTAACCGATCAACATCATCCAGATCAACTATCATACCCAAAGAACAGAACAAACACACCAATCCACCCAAAAGACAACTCATAAATCCTCAGCTGATATCACCCACGCAGAAAGAGCAAAGAAGATAATCTCAGAAATCCTCAGGACTCTCCAAAGCATCCAACTTCTGCCCAAGGAACCTCGCCAACGCAGCACACTTCGACTCAAGCGCCAACAAGACAGCCGGTGAAGCCGATAAATTCAAACTAGACAACCGCTCCAGGTCAACACTACGATCAATCTCATACTGATCTAGATGGCGATTCTGCGCTGGCGTGGGGGTGTTCAAAGTCGGTGCTTGTGCCGTCGGAGTCCGCTGACCATCCTGCGATCCATCCGGTGAAGTCATCCCATTCCCAATGGGCTGATCGGGCTGTGGGCCATTTTTAGCGTCATTCGTGTTGGCTGGTGCTGGAGCTTGTGACTCGGAATCCGAGCCAGATTTGGATGGGCCTACGGCGGCGATGAGGACTTTGTCGGCGATGCGCGTTACCACCGCTACTGAGTCGTCTAGTTCGAAGACGATTGAGCCTACGTCGCCTAGGGACATTGACTTTGCTGTTACGTAGGAGGATGGGTGGCTTGCTGGGTTCACGCCTGTTAGGTTGCCTGTTGAGGCTGTTTTCGCGTAGCATGTGTAGGCCGCGCCGTAGGTTGCGCTTAGGTTTCGGAGTTGTCGGGAGCTTAGGGTTGAGCCGTGGGCGAAGACTGCGCCGTTTGTTGCGAAGACGCTGGGGGTTGTTAGTGAGGTTTTTGGTTCTTGGGTTTGGGGTTGGGGTTTGGTGAGGGGTGGGGGTCGTACACGATTGTTGTTATCTCTGGTGGTGAGAGGTTGTCTTCTAGGAGGTCGCTTAATGCCTCTGAGTCGATCATCTTGATATCTGGGAGTCCGGGAATCATGGCGTCGGTGTCGGTGTCGGTGTCGGTGTCGATGTCGGTGGTGTCAGGGTTCGTGGCTTGATCTGCCGGTCTGTATTCCTCCACCTGGATGTCGCGTGTCTCCTCCACTGAAATATAATGCACTTCAACCCAGTCTTTAGGTGGTGTGTACGAACAGTCTTCCGGGAAAAAGAAGCAGTTATCGCTGTAGTCTTCGTCGTCGTGGTCGTACTCGATCGGCTGGTCGGAATAATCTAATAGATTCTGCGCGCACTGCGACTCGTATCGGGCCCAATATGGGAGGAACGGCGGCTCGAAGGGGTCTTTCGCGGCTAGAGTCGAGCAATCGGATATCGAGAAGTAGTCTGCGACTGGAGGAGGTTCGCATTCAGCCATCTTCACACCCATGGATATTGACTACGCGAAGAGAAATCGCGACGTGCTGGTGTTTAATGTTCTTTCAAACACAGTGTATTCAATCCGGAAGCAACAGGATAGAAGGGAATGTTCTCATAGCGGGCACTGGGAGGAGGGGGAGCATGAAGGTCGGAACCGTTGGCTCAATAAAGTCTCTGGTCCGGATGGAAAGTCACGATAATTGAAATCGCGTCCGGTGGCGCAGAGGCCAGAGGCCAGGAAGACGGTGCTTTATGGGCGTAGGACCGGGCGTCATGCGATGTGGTAGCCTGGAGGCTCCGCAGTCGCGGAACGTGTAGGTGGACTGACATTTGATTGGGAGGTAGAGAGGGGGATGGATTCTTCTGAGGGCTAAGCGCGGCAGTATAAGAAAGTGGAAAAAGAAAAGAGGTCAAGGGCCTGGCAAAGAATGCGACACGAAGTCGGAGAGGCCAATCGCGTTCAGGGGATCAACCGGGAGCGGGGGGAGGCTGTGGGGAGCATGCAAGATGAAGCGAGAAATCATTCGACGAACCTTGAGAGAATTGGAGCCTGAATGGAGACTGGTGAGAGAGGTGTGAAGATGAAGATGAAGATGAAGATGACGGTAGAAGACGATCTGCGGAGTCGGGCCGCTAGAGGTGACGTTCAGCCGGGAACTGTCAGGTATCTATACTTGAGCTTCGAGCAATAATGCGAGAACACACAAACCTTCTTGCTCTCGGATATCATGTGATTAAGTATTCTATCACATCTGTGAATTCGATTTTAGTATTATTTTTGTAGACATATAACTACCCAATGATCAACCCATGTCTCCCTTTTCCAGGAGTCAGTCGATAATTCCATTCAACTCCTTTGAATTCCTCCCTCTCACTAATATTGACAGGAGTCTGACCTATAGGAGGACTCAACGATGCAGCAACCGCATTGACATTGATCGGCGGTTCAACCCACTCCCCTCCAACAGGACAAATGTCAAACTGAAGAATCAACATAGTCATCAAAGCGATAATTTCCCCAGTTGCAAAATGCCGACCAGCACAGATATGAGGAGATGCACCAAAAGACATGAAGCCCGAAGCCTTGGTCCTCCGATCTTCTGGGTCGATAAATCTCTGAGGGTCAAATGATTCCGCATCATTTCCCCATGCAGATTCACTGCGATTGATCACTGCAGAGGGCATAAGGAGGATTGAGCCCGCTTTGACAAGACACGATTCGCCTAACATGGTATCTTCAAACATCACACGCAGCTGGGCTGAGTTGGAGCGAAGGCGAAGTGTTTCCTGCAGACACGCAAGTAGCAAGGGGCACTTCTCCTGCACGGCGGCTAAATCAACTGTGTGGAGTCCCTCCGCATTGACAGACATGGCGTGCTGGCGAATCTCGTCCCGGGCTTGTTTGAGTAGCTCCGGGCGTGAGAACAGGTCGAAGATTGCCCAATAGCTGCTTGGGACTGTGTTGGAGAGGATTCCAAGACCCATCACTGCTTCCAGTCGAGCTATATCTTCTAGTCTTGCTCCGCCATCCAGCTGTGTTTTCCAGCGTGTGTATGCAAGCTGTGACGAATTGAGATGTCCGTCGGCTTCGTAGTACTCCAGGAACGCATGTGACAGATATTCGCGACCTTTCCATGCCTTTCGTGCTATCAACCACGGCGCGAAATCCATCATGAGATAGCTTAGGTTGTTTTCAATTTCCCTGTACGATTGATCAGTTCCGGCAGCACACGATATCATTTGAAATGGGTTGGGCATTTACCAATAAGAATCACGCACTTTTCGCTGTTTATATGGATTAAGGGGTCCATAGATAGCATCAGTGCTGGCAATTGTCATTGCAAGGGTACACCATTGATAGATATCAATTGTGCCACGATGGGTCCTCAGCTCCTGGACACTCTTTTGCACACACTCCATCATCTTAGTGTTCATCTCGTCTAGTCCCTGTCCCAGTAAGGTAGGACGCATGGTGGTAACAGTGTGATGTCCAAGTCCCTGGCCCTGAGATTCCTTCCCACGGAGAAGTTCAAGGCCAGGGCCTGTGATGCCCCCGGCACACTCTGATGTGCGGGTCAATAGGGGCTCCAAGGACATAGAACGGTGATTGCGTCTCACAGCTGAGACTAGCTCTGGAGATTTGATGACATACACCTTGTTGAAGAGCATGTCCAGGCTGAAGGCTGGCAAGGGGATCTTGGCACTAGGTTTATCAGTCCAGTGTATAAAATCTATGGTGATTCCTGACATTACCTCTGCGAAGCAAAGTATTCAAGTCCATAGTAGATGAAAGCGGCCAGATGGCCGATTACAGGGATTGAACTAGAAATCAGGGGTGGCTCGAGAGGCTGATGTTTGTTTTTCCGGTTGACCAACACATATCCCAGCAAGAGGGCGACGCCTACTGAAATTATTAGAGTGACATCCAGCATCTTGTCAAACAACGGAGTGAGACATGCTGACAATCTGCCATATTTTGCCCGGTCAATCCAGATCCAACGGGGCGGTAAAGACTAACTAGATCTGTGGGCGGTGACTGCCACTATAGAGCAAGGCTATGAACCCAAGAAACGCCAATTGGCTGACTGCCGATACTCCCCGGCATACCATGAGCCTCAAAGATAATATATATAGTAACATAAGATGACTGTAATTACTACATATCTACATAGACACCTGGGCAGACTAAGTACCCCGTAAAAGCTTCAAAAGACCCGTAAAATGAAGAGTGAATGGAAGTGAAGATATAGCGTCATATGCCCCACACTCCCCTCACGGCTGACAAAAGCTCTTCCCCTCCAGCTTGACGTTGTCAATGTTTTCACGACTGTCTTCCAGGGTCCTCAAACCAAGTATGTACATTTGAATCCAAACTGGCCAATCACTAACAAGTCTACAGACGTGCGATCATTAGCAACTATGGCTACCAATACCTCCACCTATAAGCTTAACCGTTCGTCCAACACCAGTTTGCACAAGCTTCCCACCTAACACAATAGATGTATAGACACGATGATGCGGGTCAAGGACCCGCAGCGATCAGTGGAGTTCTACAAGTTCCTCGGCCTGAGCCTAGTGAACAAGATCGACATGCCGGAATGGAAGTTCTGCAACTACTTCCTGGCTTACAACGGCCCGGCCTCCCTCCAGGGTGACCGCCACTGGACCGACCGCAACGCCGTTCTGGAGCTCACTCACAACTACGGCACCGAGAACGATCCTAACTATAGCGTTGTGAACGGTAACACAGAGCCGCATCGCGGCTTCGGCCACATCGCCATCTCGGTCGACAACATTGAAGCTGCTTGCAAGCGTATCGAGGATGCCGGATATCCGTTCCAGAAGAAGTTGACCGAGGGTCGAATGCGCCACATTGCTTTTGCCAAGGATCCCGATGGATACTGGGTTGAGATTATCCGTCGCGCCGACGAGGATATTGGTACCACCACCAACCCCGACAGCTACCGTTTGAACCACACCATGCTGCGTGTCAAGGATGCCGAGGCTAGTGTCAAGTTCTACCAGGAGTCCATGGGTATGACCCTCGTGCGCACCATTGAGAACCCGGAGAACAAGTTCAACTTGTACTTCCTGGGATACCCCGCCTCCAACCCAGAGATCAAGGAGGGTACCAAGAACGGAGTTGCGGAATGGGAAGGTCTGCTTGAATTGACTTGGAACTACGGTACTGAGAAGCAGGAGGGTCCTGTCTACCACAACGGCAACACGGAGCCCCAGGGTTTCGGTCATATCTGTAAGTGACACACGCACCACACGTCTGGCTGTTTGCTAACCCCGCTCAGGTATCTCGGTGGATGACCTCCAGGCTGCGTGTGACCGGTTCGAGACGCTCAACGTCAACTTTAAGAAGCGCCTGACGGACGGACGGATGCATAACATTGCATTTGTCTTGGATCCGGATGGATATTGGATTGAGGTTGTGCAGAATGAGAAGATCAAGCGCACCTCCAACTGGTAGATAGACAGTACCAATGCAAGGACATACAGCATACAACGATTGTAACAAGTCCTCTGACACCCCTAACTTCACATGATCTAGTTGATGGACCCAAAGCAGTCGGAGATGGGCAAAAAAGAGATGAAAGAAGTGAAGCCAATGCTGGACTCAAACAATGCCTCAAATACTACACTAACTTATAAGACTTCGTGTAGACCTTGTCTAATACTTAACCTGCTGTACACTATAAAGAAACTCGGTCACTTGACCTGCTTATCCCCCACCATTTCACTGGTCGCCGCTGTGGACCCTCCCCGCCTCAAGTTCTCTGGGGGTTTCAGGGTTTCAGTTCTCATCTCAGTTCTCACTTCACGATGTCCCTCAACTATGAATTAACCTAATCTATGCTCTCTACTTCCATGGAAGTCGTCGCGACCTAGTCTTCCGGACCGCCACCGCCACCTCCGCATCTTACCCCAACATCCAACATCACGAAATAATGTCGCCAGACCCAGAAAAAACAAAAAAGGCACCGCGCAAGCATGTCACGACAGCATGCGTACCATGCCGAGAGAGCAAAATTAGGGTATGAGCCCGCGCAAAACAAACGCCCATGCGGGGAATAAAATCTAACGAGCCCATTGCGACCAGTGCGACGGAGCAACTCCGCATTGCCAAAATTGCCAGCGCAAAGGAAAAGAATGCAAATACCAACATGGAGACGATAAGCGCAAGTGAGTTTGCACCTTAATCGCTCTTCGTAGTTCCTCCTAGAGGCACTTTGGCAAATGCGATAATTTTAAATGTCAGGGCGGCTAATCGCTATTCCAGGGTATCCTTGCGAGCTGCGACGGAGTTGTTCTCTGCTCGGATTGATCAGCTTTGTCACTTTATTCAGGATCAGGGGTTAGTGCCCCCGCCTATGAAACCAGATGATGAGGCCGGTATGAATAGGGTGCTGGATACCCTTCAGATTCCGCGTGGGTTTCCTCAGACGTCGGGGGCTGCCGTTCCTGTTCTCCAGAAAACGCCGCCTGCTGAGACAAAGGCTCCTGTAGTCGCCGGTCAATCTCCTTCTCAGAGTCCGGCCGCTGCTAGTCCCGGCGTTCCAAACCAGACGACAGAACTGCTTGCTCCAGGTGTATCGTCAGCGCAGGATACGTCTTCTAGTGGACAGTTCCCTTCGCCTGAGGGCTGGAACCCCTTTGGAATGGTGCGCGGTGCCTCCGACAATCAGAACTTCGTTCATTGGGGGTTTACATTGCCAACGGCGGAGAGCCTGGACAACATCTATGCCAATCTAAATGCAGGCTCCGGTGGTCCTGGTGTCCATGTACCCGGAATGCCTATCAACAACGGACTCAGTCCAGATAGTCTACAGCTGGGAATAGACATGGTCCCGCAAGCTAATACTCAACTGGGCCAGTTACCACCCGATGCGGAGCATGATTCGGACAGCGGAGAAGAAGACGAGGCAGAGAACGACGTCATCGAGCAATTATCCCATCGTATCGGAACTCTGAAGATTGCCGGAGATGGTCACCTCCGATTCTACGGTGCAACTTCTAATCTTAACCTGGTGGATGTGTCTGCGACTCAGCAGCGCCAGCGACCAGATGCGCGTACTGTCCGTCATGATGGTCAGGATATTTTGAATCATCTTAGGGTTGGACAGCCTGTTGACCAGGCTCTTGAGGATCATCTTGTGGAGCTTTACTTCACCTGGCAGAACCCTAGCACCTATGTTGTTGATAAAGAGATGTTTATGACTGCACGATCTAAATGGCGAAATGAGTTTGATGATACTCCTTTTTACTCGGAGGTTTTGACTAATGCGATGTGAGTTTGCCTCGGTTTGATATTGGGGACATTATTGACTGTTTACAGGTGTGCAATTGGGAGTGCTTTCGAAGCACGGTACCACCCCACTTTCATCACGTTCCCCAAATCTTTGTCTGAGTTCTTTGCAGACCGAGCTAAGGCTCTGCTGGAAATTGAGCTTGATTCTCCTTGTGTCGCGACTGTCCAGGCTTTGGTTATCATGAGCTGTCACGAGGGAGCTTCGAACCGTGATGCGCGCGGTTGGCTGTATAGCGGTAAGTACTTTCTTTCGAAGAAAAATGGGGGCAGTAATACTCATCAACTCATAGGAATGTCAATGCGTCTCGCTTTCGACCTTGGTCTCCATTTGGATATGTCAGCATACGTCAGTAGGGGCGATATCACTCAAGCCGAGGCTGATGTACGCCGTGCGGCCTTCTGGGGAAGCTATGTTGCTGACCAGTAAGTATTTCACCTATCTCCTTGGGGAAAATATCCTAAAGACAGTAGTTTCTGGGGCTTTTACTTGGGACGCCCATTCCGCATGAACGCTGGCGACATCAGTGTGCCGAAACCTGCTTCTTCTCTCGGGCCAGAAAAGGAAGATACATGGCATCCATACGGGCACCAAGCTGCACAAGGAATGCTTCAAAATGGGATAAAGAATCCTACGGAATTGATTTGCAGGCAGTTTGTTGTGTTGTGGGAGATGATTTCTCCAGTTGGTCATATCTTGTACGGGCTTCTTCCTTTTTGTCGAAGAACCCGCTAACGCAAATCTAGGTATGGATGTTCTGATATCTCTCGGCATGACTTGCAAAGATTATGCTACCAAGTAACCGAAGATCTGTTCGCTTGGAAAGAGAATCTACCATCCAGTCTAGAGATTGACCTGGACGATGATATCTCACCCAAACTACCTCATCTAATGATGCTTCAGTATGTTCAAATGCTAAAACAAGCGGGTACATACTGATAAATTACCAGCATGCAGTACCACCAAATCATCATCTTCTTCCACCGGCCCTGGCTCTCTAAGAGCTATATCCAACCCCAAGCTCCGCGACAAGGCCCAGGCTACCACCACGCACGCCGGATGTGCGTTGAATCTGCCACAGCCGTCGCACGCCTCCTCCACCTCTACGAAAAGCACTACACCTTCCGCCGCATGAACAACCAAGTCGTAGCGATAATCTTCAGCGCAGCCCTAATGCTCCTCTTCGTAACAGTCTCCAGTTCGCCCATGAGCCCCGGCAAGTCCGGCAACAGCCCAACTTACCCCCGCAGCGCCGAGATGGTTGCCTATCTCAACCTCTGCTTCCGCGCTCTCGATGAGCTAGGCCAATCCTTCGAAAATGCCAAGCGAACGCGCGACTACCTTGTTACTCTTCAACGTCGTTGGCAAGCACACATGCGTCGCTCAGGTTCAGCCACGAAGCGCCAGATCAGCAGTGCGAATCTGCAATCAATGTCTTTACACCCTCCAACTAAACAATATGGTCGCGCTGCCAATACCCAGGGGGTAGAATCACGCAAGAAATCTCGTTTGTCTGTTTCTGAGCCTCAACCTCATATGCAATCGGCCTCGGCTATGCCACCTAGTCACCAACATCATCTCCCTCAACAATCTTTTCCGCATCAACAACAACCCTATCAAACGCCCTTCTCCACCTCTCAGCTCGGTGACCTAGACTGGATCCGAGACTCTGACTTACGCCTTCTATCCGAAACGCATGGCGCGAATGGAAATACCCATGCGCCTCCTAATGGCATGGCTCACATGTCTTCGCGGCCGTTCCCTGATGATCCTAATATGCTGGCTGATCTTGGGGATATTGATGGGTGGTGGCAGCCGCAAAATGATACACCCGGTATGGGAGGACCGTCTTTATAATTGATTGAATTGGTGTCGGTGTTTTAGATAGAAAAGAATAGATTGGGGGTTGGCGTATGGGAATTCGTTGAACTGTTGTTTTACAAGTTGATATATTTTGGTCTCCAATGAATCGGACAAGATATAATCTCACAATTGGACTATAGTTCTTCATTGGTAGCCCACAGCCAGAATGACTGAACATACTATTCTACATTTTCCATTAAAAACTAATCAACCTCATCCATAGTCCCGTCAAACACATCCCTAAACCACTCCCCAACCTCCCGCGACTGATCAACCCCACTCAAAGCCCGAGACAAAACAACCCTCCGCTCCCCAAACCCCTTCTCCCTGCCCCAAAAACAAGCCCTCCGCATAACAGAAACCATCTCTTCAGCCTGCCTAGCACGAACCGTATTCCCAAAACTTCCCTCCTTCCCCTTCCCACCACGTCGAACTACTGAACTCTCCGACACACCCTCAGACACACCACCCTCGCCTCCAAAATCCACTCCCTCCCCAGTAAAAACCCTAACAAAAGGCAGAGTAACCTCCAACCTCCCAATCCCGTCATGGGGCCCAGACCACCTCTTCCCCTCAACCCCATAATCAAGCCCATAAGGCGGCCACCGCGAAAGAGCCTTCCGTCGCCGCGTAACCGTCCCAACCAAATCATTAACCTCATCCCCATCCCCATCAGGATAAACGTCCCGATCCCAAAGTGACCCCTCGGCAGCATCATATGCCTCAGCAGCTGTCATAGTCCGCGTATTCTGCAGCACGGGGACCGGATACTCCGGTCCGGTCAGATACCGCGGGAATGTACGTGGTACGTCGCGGCCTGCGGAGCGGAGGAAGAGGATTGGTGAGGCGAAGGAGTCGAAGGCTTTTTCTGGGGTTGTAAAGAATTTCGAGCGGGCTTCGAGGAGGGGGACGAGATCTGTAGGTGCGGTTTTCTTTCTGGAGTGTCGTTTTGGTTTTTGGGATACTAGTTTACCGTTGCTTCCTGGGTCCAGGTCTGTGTCTGTGTTGGTGTTTTCTGTTGTGCAGTATTCGTCCAGACTTGGCCAGTCGCAGATTGGGTTTGTTGCTGCTACTGCGTTAATTGATTGGGCTTCTGTTAAGGATAACATTAGGGCTAGGGATCCGCCGATGTGCGTGCCGCATATTCCTAATTTTGAGGGGTTCAGGTTGGTTTTGATCCAGTCGAAGCCGGTTAGGGTGTCATGCACTGGAGTTGGGTATTTGTATGTTTCTGGTTGGGGGCTTGTTGGGCCCAGGGCTTGGTCTGGGCTTTCATTTTGCCCTTGTGGACTTCGAGTTGATGAATCAAGAGACTTCTGCTGCTTTGCTGCTCCGAGGCGGTATTTGACTGTTACTACCACCGCTGATGCGGTGCTTGCAAGCACATGCTGTGGTGAGGGTGCATGACTTGGGGCTTGGATGTCCCTGTTTTTCAAATGATCAACATCGGATGCTGAGCTTTCATCTATTTGAAGCGCTTCCATATGGTCATCATGAAATAAAGGCCCTGGCGGAAGATAGAGGATCACATTTGGACATCCTGCTGATGCCTCATTAAAGCATAATGTGTTTGGTCGCGTAATTCTATAAACAAGGTTAGCATTGATCACTATATTTGGTCATACGCGGAGATTTCATACTTCAAATCAATTGATCCATTGTTTCCGATGGGAAGCGAGACTGTCTCCTCGATGCAATTTGATAGCACCGTGGAATACCGCGCGCTTCGGAAACAAGCGATGGAAACGCGACCAGCTCTTCTTGTACGTAGGAAGACGGTGGATCCACGTGACGAATAGAGTATGGCTCGCATATTATCATTGGAACTTGTAGTTGGCGATTTCGTGAGCTCTGGATGAGGTATGGCGGAGAGTTCGCTCTGAATGTTGACTTTGGGCGATCGTCGCCTGAGGAGTCAGGCCTCAACTCTTTTTTTCCCGGAGGTTCGAATGTTTGAGTGTCACTCATGATGAAGTCTCTGGATTTTCTCTGACGAGAAGGGCCGACTTGAAGTTGGTTATAGAAATATTCAAAATGGAATTCAAGGTTCATGTTTCGAGGTATAGCCATAAACACTCTATCATCTGAAGCCTGAATGCTTGGATGTAAAACTCAGGCCATCGGTACTTCAGAACCACAAACCTTCAAATTTTGATCCCATGAGCAGGATACTGTATTTGATCATCAGAGAACACGAAAAGATATCGTTAGAGTAGAGAGGCCCTGTCCTCGGTACTGTTTAATTCCGCTGGGTGTTCGCTCGTGCACCATAGGACTGTTAGATTGGCGTTGTCGCCCGCGGGTTCTGGCGTCATGTGAGAGTCATACTTGACGGTCGCGAGGCTTGGATCATTGTGGCCCGTTACGACGCGCCGAGGGTTTGGGAGGGGGGTTGGTTCAGTCATCGTTGTAGGTTATGAGTGGGAGTTTATCAATGAATGTTGAGACTATGTTGGAGAGGGGTATCTGATATCATCAATTGAAGTTTATACGTGGCAGTGTTGGATATCTTGAGACGGCATCGGAAATTTGGGGATTTGAAGTGCTATAAATGCTCGGATGTAGACGGATTTTGATGCGAGCCTTGCTTGTGGACAGTAAGCAAAGTGGATGATCGACTTGGACATGTCAGTATTGATATATAGTATTATTCTACACTAGAGCATTGGGATCGAAATTGGGAACTGTGAAGTATACGGAGTATAAAGGTTGGATGAAACCCTGATATTTGATCTGATACTACGAAAATTAGGAAAACCCGGTGGAAGTTGTCGATTTACCTTTTTGCTCTCGTTGCTACCAAAGCCCCATTCTAGATAGACTGTAGTCACATATCATATCAAAGCAAGAACTGATATATCAAAGAATGAAACCACAGCTCGAAATGCTCTACAATCTATTTCCGAGGCCAACAAACACATCAAAAGGGAAGCTGACTACTCCAAGAATCCTTCCAAGAATAGGAATCCCTCTGAAGAGTAGTTGCCGATACAGCAGGATCATCCCGGTCCAAAGGAGCCTCAGTATCATCCTCAGGAACTGGATGCATAACCTGCAAACTGAGCATGGGATCCATAGAGTAAACACGCAGACCAACAACACAAACAGCATTCCACGGGTCAACAGCAGGTTCATCCTGGCCCATCATAGGTGGGTGGCACTTTGCATCGCCCTCTTCTGCAGGTACATCGAGATCGCTATCGAATTCGAACCCTTCCAGCAGCTCCAGATCACTGGGATCGAGCATATCTGCCGAAACGCGACTATCCAGACTTGGACGTGGCGATTCGGTTCTCCTCATGCCATTCCTGCCGGCATGTCTCTCGTGCAGGCCTTTGCTGCCGTTCACATGGATTGTTGGCACGGAGCCGTTCGTATATGGGACGCGTCGGTCGCTGCTATCACTTGCGACACTTGCGATATCGGTAGGAGATTGATTCACAAGACCATCGGCGAGGATCTGCGTTGGGGTTGGGCTGCGCTCGGGGCTGCGGTCAAACGAGCTGCCGTTGGGAGTGCGAGTGGCACGCATGGCAGCTATGCTCTCTTGACGATCGTGTCGAGCAGCCATTTTCTGATTGCGGATCCAGTTCTTTTGCATCTTTTTCTTGATTTCTTCGTGTAGCTTCTTGGTCTTAGCTATGTTGAATTGTTCTTGATCGCGCTTTTCTTGTTCTGTTTGGCCGATCAGTCCCTTGGCGTGGGCGAGATCGTATGAAAGGCCCACTTGGACGAGCTTTTCACGTCTGGTTGAGGCGACGCGGCGGACTATTTCTTCTGTTGGCTCATCATCGTGTCGGAATGCTGTTAGTTTCATCAGGACGTGATAGCGGCCTGGGTCGAGGCTGATTTCGGCGTTGACGGAGCGGCCCATGAAATGGCTGCTGTGGCTGCGCACCAGGTAGTCCTCTTCGTCTTCCTTTTGCAGGCGGAACTTGAGCACGAAGCTGTATTCGCCAGCCAGACCCTTGAAGTAACGCGTATCCAACTAGGATTGTTAGCAAACAAAATATTGCCACCATCTGACGGGAAACACACTTGTGAGAGGACAATAACAACGGGACCACTCTTGGTTACGTCCATCATAAACTTGGTACTGTGATAATCCGCAGACCAGGGTACATTCAATGTTGTCCATTGCTGTGTGATAATCCACTCAGGTCCAAAAAGACGAGTCCGGTCAAAGTGCTGGTACTTCTTGAGGAGATCCCGGTAAGAGATCCAAAAAAACTGCTCTGTGTCAGTGTATAGAATGAAAAAGGAGACATGGCAACACTGACACCGTCATTTCCAAACTTGTGCCCAAGACGCTCCATCCACTCAGGTGTCCATTCCTTGGATCCATCACCCCAAGCACCATGCCATTCCTTGCGGCCCCAGGGGTTCCTAGCCGGCGTGAGTTTTTCTCTTGGTGTTCATTATCAATTGACATACCTGAGTCTAAGCAGCCGATGCCCATCAATCTCCCGAGCTTCCATGATAGAATAAGAGTGATTCTCCGAAATGCCCTTGCGATCCCTGGGAGGACCGCGATACTTAGGGTCCAACCAGTTGGAGAACATACCAGTTCCACAACCAAAGAGGAACTCATCGTTAACCTTCATCAGCTCCTCGGTCCAGAAGCGGTCCTTGTTGAGGATGTTACTGGACAAAACCTCGGATGTAACGCCTCCAGTAAGATCTTCGATGGCTTCACCAACAAAGCCACCCTCGATCGCAGAATAATCACCATGAGCTTTAGCAAAAGCCTTTTCAAGAAGTGGCAACCAAGTCTCGTTTTCATCCACGCACTGCGCAAAGTACAGAGCCCGCGAGCCAGTCTGCCAGACTCGTCGGTACTCCTCTTCGGTATCGACGCGGTTAATGTCATCCCAGATGGGTCGTTCATCCACGGACTCATCGTAGTCTGCAGCACGCAGATATAGCTTGTCATCCACGATGCACTGCTGCCACTCGCCATCTAGTTATCATGTTAGCATAACCAACAACTGCAGAGTTGAATCGATGCGCCCTACCTCGGTAGAAAACAAACCCATAAATACCAACAATCTCATTGCGAGCAACACAAATCTTCTCGATAAGCTCCTCCTTGTTACCCATAGTACAAAGAGCAGCCATCAGCCAACAATCGCCATCACATCCCTGACGAACATCCGAAGCAGTAGGCCCATTCACATAGAACTGGGGCTTCTCAAAGATTTCCTACACCAAAGATCAGCATCCAAGTCCCAGAAACCAAGAAAATCAAACTTACAGTAACCCTCTTCACACCCCGAGGCCTCATCTCCTCATTAGGCTTATCCAACCCATCAAGATAATGCCTCCGCCCAGACTTCAAGTCAAGCTCAATATCAAAATGCGGATCCGTATACTTCTGGTTAACCCGCTCGCATTCTTTGACAATCCGATCAACGGATTTCAAGCACTCCCGCCGAGCCTGCTCGTATGATTTGACAGCTTCATGGCCTTTAATAGGCCCGCTGGGAACACGCTTTGCGCGCGTTCGTGCGTACGGGTTGTCGGGGAGGACTGTGTATACTTTCCCCGGGTGTTTTGTGTTGAATTGTTCCCAGAATTGTTTTACGGATTCTTGGGGTGGTTGGTAGCGTGCGCGTGGAGGTGGACGGCTGTTTGAGCGCGATGATGCTGGGGGTGGAGGGGCGCCGTAGCCCATTTGGATTATTTCGTCGTCAAATTCCATTTTATCAGTGAAATAGTAGTATTTGGAGGTTGGATGCTATGTTTTTCGGTTTGGATAATTGGGATCTCGAGGTCTTTTGGCGAGCCCCGTCCCTTCTGTTCTTGACCCTAGGAAGCACGACGGTAGATATGACCTGGGCAGTTATTCCTTATATTGCCGTAGTCGCAGTCGCAGTCACTTTGAAGATCAGAG
This sequence comes from Penicillium antarcticum, assembly GCF_028974205.1. NCBI lineage: Eukaryota > Fungi > Ascomycota > Eurotiomycetes > Eurotiales > Aspergillaceae > Penicillium > Penicillium antarcticum. The sequence continues at coordinate 893,569 of NW_026695300.1, read as the reverse complement.
GTGCTGAAAATAGAAAGAGAGGTCAAGGGCATGTTGCTCTTAATAGCACAAGAATGTCCCCCTCCTGCACGGCCACCCCGAGCCGCCATGGGCTCAGCTGTGAATCTCACATGGTGATTCGCTGGCTTGGACCTCCATAGACATTGGGGGCGTTCATAAGGCTGCAGGTGCGTCTGATAAGCGAATGAGTCTGACGGAAGCATTTCTGGCCCCCAACTCTGCTTCAGCTCGGCTCCTCATCCCCATAGGACCATAAGCACTGTCTCTGCAGCTAAAAGGGTCGTTTCATGATTCCAGATGCTTATTGGACGCTAGAGTGAATAGTCAGGTCCCGGTGCAACTGAGTTACCAAGTTATCTGTCGCATTCCAAGATTCTGCGGGGCGCAGCGCTGACACGAGGCCGCACTCTTGGGCCCTTGCATCGATATTACGGGAAAAGAGGCTGAAAGACTCAGAGGCTGATATTCAGATGATACCGTCACATCGGTTTAATAATCCAGAGCCTGCTTACAGGGCGAGAAGGGGTATGTACGCCTGTATTCACTAAAGCACTTTCGTAACATCCAGTAAGCCCGCCCTCCATGTCACTCCCCATTGAACGCCGTACATGAAAGAAATTAACCCCGGGGGTCCTGTCATTACACAGAAGACGGGTGATTGTGGTCATACTAGTGGAAACCGTTGGACTGGCCACGGCCGGAATAGTATGAGCTGCCGTTACGGAAGTATGGGTGCTGGCAGGCCTGCTTAGCGGAGAGTCGGTGAGCCGGGTCGAATTCAAGCAGGGACTCTAGAAGCTGACAGCCAGCTTCCTCCAGTCCAGGTACGATCTCGACATCGGGGCGCTTCCACTTGGGGAAAGTGGCTTTGTAATCGGGGAACGAAGTGACGCCGGGCCAGATATCTTCACCGGGGGTACCGAGGATACTATGCTTCTTAGTATTGCAACCGGGCCGATTTGATATTCACTTACCGGAAAATCTTGAAAATTTCATCAATTTCGGAGTCACCGGGGAAGAGAGGCTTGCGAGTGCACATCTCCGCAAAAATAGCACCCACAGACCACATGTCAACACCGGTAGAGTATTGGCGTCCACCGAGCAGAATCTCGGGGGCACGGTACCACAATGTGACAACCTAAAGCATAGATTAGCAATAGAAAGTGAAAAATGCCAAAGATATCCTTACCTCGTGGGTATAAGTGCGGAGAGGAACACCGAATGCTCGTGCCAGACCGAAATCGGCCAGCTTGAGGTTACCCTCACGGTCAATCAACAAGTTCTGGGGCTTCAGGTCACGGTGAAGAATGCGATGGCTGTGACAATAACGAATACCCTCAACGAGCTGGGCCATGAACTTCTTGACTATTGCCTCACCCAGACCAAGGCTGGTGCCGGGCTTGAATCCGTCCGGCAAGGGCTTGCCGCGGCCACCGTCGCTGACAGGAAGAGCCTCCATGTATTTCTTAAGATCGAGATCCAGGAACTCGAAGACGAGGTAAAGCTTGTGGCCGTCGGCGTGGACAATGTTGAACAACTGGACAATGTTGGGGTCCTGCATTTCCTTCAGGAGCGAAATTTCGCGAATGGCGGTACTGGGCACACCCTCATCTTCGGCTTCAAGACGAATCTTCTTCAGAGCAACGATACGGTTGGGGTGGTTCAATTCACGGGCCTTGTAGACGACACCGTAGGTTCCTGCCGAGATCAACGCGTAAGTTGGGTTGTGGGTGGCACTAGCCGTGTTCAGAGTATGTACCTTCACCAATCTTCTCAATCTTCTGATAGTTATCCATGCTGGCCGTCATTCGATCCTTATCTGCTGCCAAGGAGCTTAGAGAATTTCTTAAAGAGGGTTGAAATGAAAAGTGGTGCGGATTGGAGAGAAGTTGCCAGGGAGAATTTGTGGAAGCAAGGAGGAGCTGAGGCTTGCCACTACTCACTCTGTGGATCTTTTGTAGGAGCTCGGGTACCGCAAGCTCCAGATTCCCTCAGGAAATCAGCAAATATGAATGTTGTGAAGAGATTGACGAAACTCTTGTATGGTGGGGAGAGAAAGACAAACAAACAACCCCCGCGCCTGCTAGGCGGTGAGCGCGTACCTTGACTCGCCCTTCCCTCCACGGTTAACTTTACATCCCGATTATGGCTCAAATCAAGGGCCTGAGTGCTCAGGATCTTCCTCCTGGGCCCATTAGGGACTGCTACAACAAATACTCTGCCATTGATAAGGTGGACAACGATCTCGGCGTTATCGATCTACAGCAGCTTGACCCCGACCAATTGCCACGCGGAGTGATAATCGCGCAGCACCTATCCAGCCAAGAACTACGATTGGCCTTTGATGATTTCATTCAGGGATGCCATGCACTGGCGGAAGAGGATGCTCCCATGACGGAGAACATCCCAGTCTACAGCCATAATTCGATCTCCGGTTAGCATTGAATTGCCTCACGTCACTAACTCCCATAGGAACAGGAGCAAGAACTATGCCTGACCTCTTCCCAGGTCTACTGATGATCCCTGCTCTATTTCCAACCACGGTCCAGGCTGAACTTCTTTCCCGCATGTTCCATCGAGACTTGTCCAGTCCCGAGTATCAGACCAACATACATCTTCACTACGATGTGACCTACCCCGAAAATGAAGAAACCCATGCTCCCAAGTCGTTCTTTGGAGATGACTCCACTCGTATATTTGAATCGAAGGACCCTCAGCTGCACGAGCCACTGGATGTCCAGAGCTTCTTGGAGAAGAGACTACGGTGGATTGCCCTTGGAATACAACACGAGGGGACCGCCAATATGGTCTCCGGGGAGATTCCGTCGATTCCAGGGGATATAGCGAAACTAATGAGCGCAATCTTCCCGGATAGATCAGCCCACGCAGCCATCGTGGATATCCATTCGACCAGAGATACCCAACCCATCCACCTCCACCGAGATGTGGGCAAGGACAGCGATACAGGACTGATGAGTGTGAGCTTTGGCTGCGATGGGCTGTTCCTGGTCAGTCATGATGATGGGAATGGCTGCGAGGTACTTCGGCTTCGATCGGGAGACACGGTGTACATGAATGGTGTGTCGCGCTTCGCCTGGCATGGAGTACCGAAGATCCTGCCTTCGAGCTGCCCTGCATGGCTGGCCAACTGGCCGTCGCTTGGAGAGAATTTCCCGGGAATGCCCCCGGGTCCTTATCAAATGTGGGAAGGCTGGATGTCCAGCAAGCGGATCACCCTAAATGTTCAGCAGAGGCCAACTTCCCATATTCCCAAGGACAGTGCAAAGAATGTCTAAGCTGGGGCATGCAGATCTGTTCACACAATATCCAGATGGACCCTTGCTATGCCATACATTATCTATGAAGTTAACCGAACGGAGTCATCCGCTTTCCAGCTCGGGTACCTGTCGGGGGAACGGCACGTTCGGAGCCCCCCTGCTTCAAATCTTGGAGACAACTCCTGTCAAGCACCTAGACGAATCATTTAGACCAGATAGAGTAAAACAAATGCATGAATCCCCAATTCGCCCGAAGTAGAGTGATAAGCCAACGTCTCCAACTGACTCCAATAGCCCCGCACAGATAAGCCAACCCCCCATATATAAACTGTTGTTTGCACATACATACCCCGAACATCATCTATCATCTACAGCTTCAACATCCTGCCCGCAATGACAGAACCAGCGTGGCGAACTCGAGGCGAGGCCAAACGGCAGTCCATTCTCAATGCAATCCCTGAGAAATGGCGACTGCAGGACCCAGTCCCTCCAGCTACCGAGCTCCGTGATGTCACAGGTTATATTCGGCAATACCTGACAGGCCGTGAGATCGAGATTACAGAGAAAGACGCAGTTGACATTGCAGCCCAAACCACCACGGGAAATTGGACCGCTGTCGAAGTCACAGAAGCCTTCTGCCACCGAGCTGCCCTTGCTCACCAGCTCGTACGTTCCGCCAAATCCGACCTCTTTGCACATGGAACCTCAACAACATCATGAAGCTAACTCCGTCAATCAAATAGGTAAGCTGCCTCCACGAAATTCTCTTTGAAGCAGCCATCGAAGAAGCAAAAGCCCAAGACGCCTACTTTACAGAACACAAAGCACCCAAAGGCCCCCTGCACGGCCTCCCAATCAGTCTAAAAGATCAATTCCACATCAAAGGCGTGGAAACAACAATGGGCTACGTGGGCTGGATAAACACCTTCGAAGGCCTCTCCAACGATCCCCGCCGCTGCACAGAAGAAAGCGAACTCGTCCGCGAACTCCGCAACCTGGGCGCAATCCTCTACTGCAAGACCAGCGTGCCAGCTACCCTCATGTGCGGCGAAACCGTCAACAATATCATTGGCTATACCTGGAATCCCAAGAACAGGCTTCTTTCTTCTGGTGGTAGTTCTGGTGGTGAAGGGGCGCTTATTGCGTTGCGTGGTTCACCTGCTGGTTTTGGGACTGATATTGGGGGTAGTGTGCGTATTCCTGCTGGGTTTAATGGGCTTTATGGGTTGCGTCCTTCTTCTGGGAGGATTCCGTATCAAGGTGCCGCGAATTCGATGGATGGGCAGGGGACTATTCTTTCTGTTATCGGGCCGTTGGCTACCACTGCGAGGTCGCTGACTATGCTTGTTAAGGCTGTTCTTTCGCAGAGTCCTTGGTTGCATGATCCGCTTGCGTTGGAGGTGCCGTGGCGTGATGATGTTGTTCTGCTGACCAAGTCTTTGATTGATCAGTCTGCTGCTGGGGGTGGTTCATCGCTTGCTTTTGGTGTTATGAAGTGGGATGGTGTTGGTCCTGTTCATCCGCCTATTGCGCGTGGTATTGAGATTGTGGTGAAGACTTTGCAGAGGCTTGGTCATAGTGTTGTTGAGTGGAAGCCTCCTTCTCATGCTACTGCTATGGAGCTGTGTGTACGTATCTCAATCTCTACCTTCGTTTTATGTATGGGCTGATTGCTAACTCGTAGCAGGGCAAAACATTCGATATGGACGGCGGTACAGACTTCAGACACCATTTCAGTCTTTCCGGCGAAGAGCAAGCTCCGCAGGTTATTGTTGCCAAAGATGGCAAGGTGATGAATGTTTCCGAGCTTGCTGCTCACAACATTTCCAAGCGCGTCTATCAGAAACAGTACATGGACTACTGGAACAGCACAGCTGAGCTCACAGGCACAGGCCGCCCTGTGGATGGAGTTTTCTGTCCACTGGCACCACATGCGGCCGTTATTCCGACTCAATACGAGCATGTTGGATATACTGGCTTCGTGAATGTGCTGGACTATACTAGTCTGGCGATTCCGGTTACCTTTGCTGATAAGACGATTGACGTGCGTCCAGCTGATGGCTCCGCGGATGAGTCAGGTTATATCAAGTGGGACTGTGAGTTGTCTCTTTATGCTGCTGGATGACTTCTTGCTAATTGTTGTCTAGATGATGCCGAGACCTATGATGGGGCTCCAGTCGGAGTGCAGTTTGTTGGCAGAAGATTGCAGGAGGAGAAGATGCTGACTTTGGCTGAGTATCTGGGTGAGGAGATTGCTCGAGAGGCGAAATGAAATGTCTGGAATAGCATCGCTGCAATAGGACCGAATATCAAATTACTAGCGCATCAATAACTCCATTTGACAAAATATGCGTGAGTTACCCAATTCTCGTATTTCTGTAAGTACTTTACACTGGGAATCATAAGAATAGCGCCGACGATAGGGAAAGCCAGCTGCCTAAGAAAATACATCCAACCGAGACACATTACTAAATATTCTTTCCGAGCCTTATATATAAACAAGATATCAAGAGTGCACTCAGCTCATAGATGTAGGAGGCCTTTGTCCCGATGGCGCAGCAATATTGGAAAGATGAGGTGTGGAAGGTCCCCAGGGTTTACCGATTGCAGATCCCGGCGCAGGAGAAGGGCCAGGTTCGATCGACGACCCCGGTGGGCCTTCCGAGCCGTTCATAAGTCGCGGGCGTTTGGCCTGTGGCAGCCCGCTGGGTGGGCTACGAGGATCTGCATAAGAGTGCGGGGAAGCATAGTTGGTGGACGAGGCAGGTGTAGAAGCAGCGCCAACGTCTGGGCTCATAGCGGCAGCGGATTGCAAGGGACGCAAGCGGTTTGGGTGAGAGGATGTATCCTCACCATGGCGCGGTGGGCGAAAGTCGGGACTTTGCCCAGGCTGTGGCTGGCCTTGGTCTGCGTCCATCAGCGGGCTGGGGTTACCATGGCCAACGCCGATCCGGCCCATGCCTTTATCGTGCATGACGACGCGTTTCCATTTTGCGAGTACGCTGTCATAGTCCCATCTTGTCGAGTCCGCACTGATTTGGCTGTCTTGGGAATCTAGTTCCCGCGCTACTTCCCGTGGCAGGGGAAGTGTGTCTGGAGGGAATAGCGCGAACTCCCGAGGCCACTGGCATGATCCAAGGCGCTCGACTTGCGCACGAAGCTGATTTGCTTCCTGTTGTACGCGGGCAAGTTGGTCATCCCCAAATTTCCGCTTTTCTGCCTCCCGGGCGAATGCGCGCATGATTTCGAGCTGCCACGTATCGCGACGGGTCTCGTAGGTAAGGGAGTTCCAATGGTTGAAGGCTAAATCCAAGTGTCGGAGGCTCATCTCCTCGTGCTGCTGCGCGTTGCGGTATATCATGCTCTGATCCGTCCCGCTATGGCGGTGTTTCGCTTGAGAGTCCGCGGAGATTTGTTCGGTCTGCCATTGTGCAACCTTGGAACGGAGCGCCTGGCGCACAATATCGCGGTGCTCGGCACCGGGAGCCTGAAGTGGGAATGAGCCCGAGGATGAAAATGGTTGCGGCGCAAACAAGCTTGGTGGGGGAGTGAGTAACTGCAGGCATAGGGAGGGGAAGGTTTGAGCTTGAATCTCGAAATCGAACGGTGACAGGCGAGGCCGTGTACGAGAGCTAATTTTCTGTCAGCTAAGATTTGGATTTGGATTCAAAATGAGATGTCTCAACGTACGTCGCAGCTTTGATATTATCGAGAACTTCGCGCAGCGCCAGCTCTAGCGCTCGCATTGTATCTGGTTTGCTGGAACCAGCGCCTCTGCTCGCGTAGTCTGGCAGCTGTAACGACCCAGCACCAGATTGCGACGGCGCAATTCGAGGCCCATCTGGCATGCGACTGGGGTTGGGAATATCATTGATCACCCCAGTTGCATGCCAGGTGGGTGTGTTAAACATCATGCGCACCGGAGCATCCCGCGACTTCGACCCCGTGTCGGCTGGTGCGTATGAGTCCGACGGGGTCTTTTTCTGGCCTCTTTCGGGGCTAGTCTCGTGCTTCCCTGAAGATGTACGGGCCTGGCGACGTGTGATACCACTGCGGATTCGGCGGATCTCTTCAACATCGTGGATACCATCGGGTTTCTTCTTGAAGAGGAATTGGTCGAGGTGTCGACCTAGGGACGAGGAAGTGAAGGATTGTTGGCAGTACTGGCATTTGCGGTCTTTGGAAGCGAGATTCGCTTTCGAGTTCGACGGGTCGTCGCCGGCAGTCGAGCCTTCTGGGGTGTCCCTGGAGGCTTCTTCCTTCATGGTCGCGGATGTGCACGCGGAAGAGGCGGCGGGGGCAGGAGGGAAATGAAACGCGATCGAGATAGTTGTTGAGCTTTCCAAGCTACTCAGTCATGGCATAGAATCCCAAAGGCTGATGTCTAATGCTGAGGCTTGTATTGGAGAATCGCAGAGGTGGAAGATTCCGAAGGGAGTGCCAAGCTTTCGGGCGCGAAGCTCGCGCGAGTGGGAGTTTGGGGGCCGCATGGAGATTTATCTACTTTGCTCTTGTGTGAAACATTTTCGATGCTACCTATGCAGGTACTCAGGTATCGGGTAGTCATCGCAATGTAACTGATCATCTGCCCCGCCAATAGATAGCAGCTGCATGAATGTCACTGCATGACCTATAGCGTGGAGCAACAGATACCTATGAGAGTTCATCCTTTCGGAGAGAAAGAAGAGTATTTATGTGATTGTATAAGAAATTATATCGTCCGAAGTTGGAGAAAATATCCCATCACTCAATAATCTAGCATCAATTCGCGATTACCCAAGTTTATATACATGAACCACCCTCACACCCTCAAGAACTGTTTACTTTACTCTTTCTCGTCTTGCGCTCACTGAGCCATCGCTTCAGGTTCCGAACTCCATGCAAATACAGCCAGGAGAAAGCAAAGACCACGGCGAAATCGAAGATGATATACCCCCAAAATATACCCTAGAGACTGTTAGCCTCTAAACCCATGAGGTACAGAGATAGAACTTACATAGGCCCTCCATTTGTGGGAGTAGAATATGTTGAGACTTTTCGCCTAGAGAATATAGCCCCCGATTAGCTATGTTCGCAATCAAAAGCAGAGGATTAAGGGGCTAACTCACAAACTGATCTCCAATCGAATACTGACAAAACGAGCACATTCCATTCCCGGCATCTCGTACGGATCCACCAGCCTGCTGAGCATACGGCCCGGCATACTCCGCGCAGGTCTGACCAGGTGGAGGACTGAACTGGGCTTCTTCGCGCGGAACACAGCGAACGGGGATATTATGCGTAATGACACCGACGAACCCTTCAAGTAGATAGTGGAACGGCGTGAGCCAGTACATCCAAGATTGCCAAAAGTGTGGCAGGGCCGCATATGGAACGACAACACCACAGAAGGCGGCAATGAATGTGAAGAAACACGGTACAAGCAAACTTGCAAAGAGCTCATTTGGTGCAAATGCGGCGATGAATTGCCCAAATCCGACGTAATATAGTTCAAATAGCATGAGGAGCATCCAAACATAGCCCGAACTGAATGAATCGCGCGGGAACCAGGTGCCCCAGTACCTATGACATCCATGTGAGATTTATATTCAGGCGGTGGGATTCGAGAACCTACCAGCAGTTGAAATAAATCGATCCGGCTACGATGGAATATGGTAACTCTGGGAGGATTGTGCTTGTCACAAAGGCGGCCCATGAGTAGATCTTCGAGTTGGATTCGCGAGATTCGTATAGGCCCCGGAAATGTAGGAATCGAGGTTGGAGTTGCTGGATTAACGGGGGAGAAATGGTCAAGGTCATGAAGACAGAAAAGAGCCTCGACTGCATGTCGATGTAACTATTTCCCAGGTGCCAGAATGTGAAAGTATTGAAGAGACCTGTGAAGATGTGGAGCATGAATTTGCCCTGGTAAAAACATGTTAGGTTAAGCTTGATCTTTCAATGTTCAGATACTCACAAGAATATAGTCTGGAATCCTCCAATATGCCACAAAGGCGCGTTTTGTGACTGCCAATATTTGAACGTGTAGAGGCATTGCAAACTCGCGGTCATCTTTGGTTGTATCATCGCTCTGGGCATCCCGTCGAGAAGAAATGGTTTCCTCGATATCCTCAGAAAGCTGCTTGGATTCTGATGAATTGGCCCATACTTCACCCCAATCCTGGCCCTTGTAATCTGGGTTTCCAGCTCCAATAACTTCCAGCATGTACTATTAAATAGTCAGTATAAGCAGCATACTTGGCTTTGCTATACGTACCTCTGCAGGATTTGCGTGCGGCGAACACTTCTTGCCACCATTTCGTTCAAAATACTCAATGAGCATCTTGGAATCGTTTCCAAGTGGCCCATTATAGACCACACTTCCACCGCTCTTCAGCAATAGAAGCTCGTCAAACTGCTCAAATAAAACAGCAGAAGGTTGATGAATCGTACAGAGGACAGCCTGGCCAGCATCTGCTAGTCTCCGAAGGAATCGTACAATGTTGAACGCAGCAAGTGAATCGAGACCAGAGGTTGGCTCATCCAAAAACAGGAGCAGCTCAGGCTTACTTGCCAGCTCCACTGCGATAGTCAGACGTTTTCGTTGTTCCTGGTTGAGACCCGAGCCCGCAGATCCCACAGTTGCGCCTGCAATAGGTCGCATTTCCAAAAGGTCGATCACTTTCTCGCAATATTCGTATTTCTCTTGCAATGGAACTTCCTTCGGTTGGCGTAAAAGGGCAGAAAATCGGAGAGACTCCCGTACAGTGGCTGTGGGCTCGTGTATATCCATTTGCTCCGCAAAACCAGTTGCTCTTTGGAAGCTTTTGGGAAGAGGTCTGAAAATGTTAGTGAGACATTGAGTACTAATACTGGTAGAACATGAAATACTCACTTTCCATCAACCAAGAAATTGCCGGTGACCACGCCGAAATTGATTCGCTGAGCTAGGGCATTAAGCAGCGTTGTCTTTCTGATCAGATATTAGTAAAGAATGCAGCTTGATTTAATGGTTGTCTTACCCAGCACCAGATGCACCCATCAGTGCAGTAAGCCGGCCTGGCTTGACATAGCCCTGCACATCTTTCAACAGCTGTCTCTCGCCACCTTTGTAGGGAATGGTGTAATTGACATTCTGCCAAGTGAAGATGGACGTGTTCTTGGAAATCCCCTGGACCTTTTGCCCGGCATCTTTGAATTCATCGCCATTCATGTCGGAAGTGCTATCATTCTTCTCAGTTGACTCCTCATCGGCTGGCGGACCGGAATCCTCGATGGCGTCTTGAACTGTCTTGGGTGCCTCGCCCCGTTTGAACACCGTGACTGAGCTTCCACCTTTGTTTGGTCTTTGCAACTCCATTCCTAACATTGTTAAGCAGATGAACAAAATCAACCACCCAATGATGATACCAAGGTTCCGCCAGAGATGAGCTCTGCTATAGGTGTATGCCGTTTCAATATACCTGGATCCATCGACAATTAAAGAGTTTGGGCTACTGCCTTGGATTGCACAGCTCTGGTGAGATGGTGATGTACCTGGTCCGTCGGGGACAATATATGGCGGTTCACACTTGATCTTGAGACCGTAGAATTCATTTGCCATCAAAGCTTCGAATGCATACTGGACGGGGTTGATCCAAATGAGCCATTTTAGCCAAGGGTGCATTTTCCATGGAGGAATCAAATAGCCTTGAGCACTTGCGTTAATTAATGCCAACTTTTCTATAGTAGGGAATGAAAATTACCTGTGTAGACAACTAGCGCTTGGATAGCAACACCAGTAAGACGCGTTGCTTTGATTTTGTCAGTGCCTTCTTTCTATAGATGGTGTTTTATCACTTACCAACGTCCAATGAGGCACACAGAGCTCCTAGGGCACGGAAGAAGGAGTACATAGTCATGGTCAACATAAAAATGAAAAGTAAATTGATAAAGAACTGCGACGCTGTGCGCGCAAGGTTTGCCATGCTAAGGAACATGTTAGCTTTGTCAAATTCAAGATTCTGAGGCAACGTACAAATATACAACCACGTCGAATAGCACGACTTGGATGAGAACCAGAGGCACATCAACCACAACTTGAGCGAGCGCATATGCTGCTGGGCGGTAAAAGGAGCTAGCATGGCGTCAGCATTTCATCTAAAAGTTTCCGTTTAAATCACTGACAAGCTTTTATGTTTCATCAAAATGGGCCGACTCTCAAATGCCGCCGTCAGCTCTGCCATAGCGAGCAATGCATTGAACAACAAGATGAAGAACATGACTCCACCTCTCGTGAAAACGCCAGCACTTCAAGCAGTTAGTAAGTGAATAGTATAGAGCCTTCCATTCAACACACCTTGTGTCAGGCAAGTTATAAAACAGACTCCCAACAATGAGAGCTTGGAATGTAATCACACTCCACTTGCCAATAAGCGATTGCCTGTCACCAAACATCACCAGGAATTGACGGTGTGTAAGAATCCACACCTGCTTGTGAAACGGAACCGTGTAATTCTTCTGCTTCATGTTCTTTCTTGCCGCTTCTCGCTCATGTTCCTCGCTCTTGATCTCCTCCTCGAACTTTTTAATATCTGCAAGCGTGCCTTTGAATGTATCACTTTGACGATATGCCGCTTGAAATTGGTCAGCTGTGCGAGGAATTCGGTCTTCCCAGCCAGGCTTTACGCGTCTTGCATGAGGGTCGCTGACAGACGTCAAGAAGTCGGGTGTTGTCCAACGCGGAGGGCATTCGAAGCCCAGTCTTTCAAAATAGACTTTGGCGTCATGACTAGGACCAAAGAAGGCGCACTTTCCATCCTCAATCAGAATCACCTTGTCAAAAAGATTGAATAGGTTTTCTGAGGCCTGGTAAAGAGCTACTACGGTAGAGACGTGAGCGGTGTTTGTCAAGCTTCGGAGACTCTGGACATATTCCAAGGCTGTACTGGCATCCAAGCCTTTTGTTGAGTTATCCCAACACTGGGTGCTAGCCTTTGTGACCATAGCCTCTGCAATTGAGGTTCTTTTCTTTTCGCCTCCAGAGACTCCACGAATTAGCTCGTTACCAACTTTTGTCCCTAGGGCATGTTCAATCCAGAACAACTTGGCAATCGCCGTAAGGAATGTCTGCTGATAGTCTTTGCGGCTCTCTCCTGGGATACGCGAGGCCTTTTCCGGAGTACGAGTCTTTAATGCAAAAAGCAGAGTATCTCGCACCGACAGAGTTGCATAGTGGAGATCATCCTCGGGGTTGTACAAAACTGGACTTCTGGGTGAGCGCTGCTCCACAGTTTCATAAGAAGAAACACACCTTCAGACCGATAGTGCTTTGCCATCTTTTCGGACTCAGTTCCTCCATATCGCACATCACCTTCAATACTTTCGTATCCAGCTCTTTGGTTGCCAAGCACTTTCAAAAACGTGGAACAACCCGACCCAGGACGACCCAGGACAAGTAGCATCTCTCCAGGGCGTACACAACCCTTGTTTCGGGTCAGCGAAAGTTCCATTCCTGAATCATGAAGATAGTACTCACGCTAAAATCGTCCAAGATTGTTCTAATAGATGGCTTTCCAGTCCCAGTACCCTTTCTCCCACGAGTCAATAGTCGTTTGATGAGCCGGGGTAACCCTAGGAAGATATCTCCGTTGGTAGGCTGGAGCGCAGCACCAAGACCGACACCCTTGACTGTAAGATTCCTCCATACAACTCCAACATGTCGTGTTTTCTCTTCTTCAGAGTTTTCTTTCCGTTCCTGGCCGAACATCCGTGATATCAATCTTTCGATCTGTGCCCATTCCTCCCCTTTTGTTTCGTGTCCGGAGGCATAACTGCGCCGACGACTGATTGTGTTTGCGAGACTCTCATCGTTCAGCCGTGTTCCTGAGGAATTGGATTCGGGTTCTGGGCTAGTAGTGCGGACAGGTTCGAAGTTTTTGGTTATATCTGATCTAACTGACGAGGCGGAACTTGTGGAAGACCCGGGATGATTAGTGGTGGGCTTAGGGTATGAGGCTGATGTTGGCTCGTCCGCTGCCGAGTGCCCCTTTTCCATATTTGCTGTTGAATTCTCTGGTTTGACAATATACAAAGTTGTTTGCTCTCGGTTCAAGTATGTCGGTAGTCAAAGTGATACAACGGGGATACTAGGCGACCCCTCTGTAATTTAGTTGTATAGTGACAGATACACTCATTATTGTCACAGGTAATGGGAAAGGAAAACATATCGGGGGTGTCGATATTACGTCAAAGTCTCCTACAACCTGGAAGCAACCTTGGAAGGAGTCGGTGTCGGAGGCTCAACTCGCCGAGTATGCGACGCATCGAGACAATCCAGTTCCAGGAGCCAATCATTACGAATCATCTGACTATATCTGCATGATTCAAACACCGATAAGTCCGATCATATTGTGGTGTTGGGATCGGGTGGCCATGTGAGGTTTGGATTCTCGGTAGGTTTGTACTCCGATCGTGAGGTCATCGATCGTACATGTTTGGCCTGGGATCTAGACCTTGACTTTCTTGTTTTGATGTCGCATTTTCCTTTGCATATGAGATTATTATCTACAAAATTGGGGCATAGAGATCGCCCTGGCTGTAGTATGTCGCATTAATGATCTCCTGTGAAGGCAATGACGTCTAATATGTTTGGGCAGCTGGCACGACGGAAAACCTTCATATCTTGATTATAAATACAGGTACTGTAATCAAAAGGCAATGAAAGATAGGGAAATGGAAAGCGGAAAAAATGTATAAAACGATACAACGCAAGGGGTACTGACGAGCATAGAATTTACCTCCACTTTGTAATAGCTCCTCCATTTAACAAAAAGGAATTTAACAAAAAGGAGGAATTATACAATCTTATATGAATGATCGATCAAAACTAAGTTGTTATCAAGAGCAAAACAATCAATCGAGCAACCTGCAAAACAACCTCAAGCGCTGTCAGTATTACCTAGTGAGCCGTAGCTATATCCACGGGGGTTGTTCCCGATGGTATCACTAACTGCTGTCATGGCATAAGAAGGAATTGGTTTGCCATACGATGGGGACAATGCTACCTACGTAACAGGAAAGTAGCTCGATCGCATCCAGGTAATTTCACTATCATTGTCTCGTCATCATAGCAGGAGCGCTTTACAAGCGCCGATAACCTTGCAGCTAGAGCTGGTAAATACAACAGTCTTGGACAAAACTAAAATGTTTATAAACAATGTATGGCAATTTATACTCAAGATACATATTCAGGGGCAATGTGGCGAACGTTGTGAAGGACTTATTCGGTTCATGCCTCCATATTGTGTCTAGTATGGCCCGGAAAACGCGGCAGATCGAGGCATCGGGGAGGCATTCCTTTCTCAAGGTTAAAGCTCGACGGCATAATTACCACATACCCTAAGTCTCCGTAAGTCTAGTGGTATCTCTACCTAATAAATCTGGCAATTCCCATCAGAGAACAAGATTATGTCCACCATTCGACTAAGTGATTCTTAGTTGACTATTCCCGAGGAGCATTATCCCAATGAAGTCCCATCGAGCTCACAAATTCCTGCGGAAGGTTTTGGGATTTTTCAATTTGTCTCCTTCCAAGAAACGGGCATCCAGATCACGCCGCAAGTAAGCAACCCTCTCCCTCTACTTGTGAATAATAACGAACAACTGATACAGTGCCAAACTGTGGTGTGTTGCAACCACCGCCGCCCCTTTCTACAGCGTCGCAGCTGCACAAGACGTTGATAGAGTCAGAAAAGAAGGCCAAGGCAATGACATTGCCCAGTACAGCCTCGGCACGACTCTTGAAAGGCCGATCTCAAGCCGCGAACAGCTCGAGTCGCGCATCGTGAAGCTCTGGAAAAAGGTCTGGCTGGGTTTGTATCAAATCAATGACAACAAGGAAAGATACCACATTGAGCGCATCGAGGCCCTTTACTTGGGAGCCGGAATGATCCGTACATACCGCGTAGGCGAAATGCGCGTCCTGCGGCGTCGATTCATGCGAGTTGAGACCAACAACGGTATCGCCGCCATGAAACTGTTCCCTGTCCTTTCTTTTCCAACCCTCCTAGCTATGGTGCACATTCTGGAAGCCTACGAAAGTGAGATTCCGAACTTGGAGTTACTTTATTCTATTTTGCGGAATGGCCAGCTTGGCCTGTACGAGACTGAGGATGCTCAGGACCGCGCTACGGTTGTGCAGTCGGATTATGACGCGATTGCGAAGCCCATGGAGAAGAGAATTCATCAGTATGATATTCGCATGGATGTGCTGAACATGGAAATTTGCGATGAAGCGATGGGTTTCCCTGGCCACCTGAAGGGACAGCATGTCTACATGAAAGTGTTCCCGAACTGATGGTGATGATTATTTGGGCTACAAAATATCTCATTAGAGGGCCTCTATCATTCCAATTTTCTTAATAAGTGGCCTCTTTAGCTCAGTGGTAGAGCGCCGTACTCGTAATACGGAGGTCATCGGATCAATCCCGATAGGAGGCACTTATTTTTTTTGATCTTTTACTGTCATTGCTTAGTCAGCAATTTTGATTCGGCGACAGAGCCCATAGAAATATAATACTAGCAGCTATATATTAGCCAATAAAATATAATACAAACAGTGCAAATATTCTAATTGTGAGCGACCCACTTCCCAACTGACCAGGTGAGCTGCATTCTGCCCATAGATCTATGTGATAGCCAGATTGAAACTAATTTTGCTTCGTCACTAGCCTCATAGGATACTCCGTTTTCCTAACCAAAACCAGTATTAGACGATGAGAAATGTACGATACGAAATTCTCTGACTCATCAGATAAATATATAATGTAACAGGTTCGCTTTAAATCTCCTTTGCTTTGTACTCACGATAAGCTTTGAATTCCAAGCCTTGAGGTGATAATTGATTCTTAGCACATCGATGTCAGTAGATTGAATTTGTTCTATTTTCCTATCATATCTATAGCATGCTCAAAGCCAAGAAGTAAACGACGGATCGACCGCTTCAAACATGCGCATAACCGCTCTTGTAACTACCGGATATCCCATGATAACATCATGCAGCCCAGTCTTCAATATTTCTTCTCGAATAACACCGTTATCAGTCTTCCATTCCATGATAGACCCAGCTGCCCCAAGGTCTGTTTTGGAGTCCAGCTTCTTCTGTTCAAGGTCATCATAACTGATCCCTGCAGGCGTCGACGCATTGACTGCATGCCAAAAAAGCAATTCGGAGTGATGCCATGGAATGTCATAGTCATCCTCTGCATGAATTATCGTCAGGCGATAATCCTCTCCACTTTGCTCATTCGCGCGAATGTATTGCGCAATCGAGTCTTTGCTTGACCACTTGTCGCGAATGAATCTTTGAAGATATTTAAAAACTAGTGAAAACCTCGCAGGAGGTGATATGATCGGAATGGTGCCCGCCACACGGTAAGTTGAGACTCATGTCGCGACGTCAACGAACGGCGCAGTGAGAATGGTTCCTGCGAAGACCACAGGCGGGTCTTGTATTGCGAGGTGTTTGGATACAGCAATGCTCACAGCTGTACCCATAGATTGTGCGAAGATGAGAATCGGCGAGGGAGGGATTCCAGCAATATTCGTTGCCCAGTCGATTGCGGAAAGGGCATCAATGATGAGTCCTGTTTCTGAGGGCGAACCAGTGCTTTTGCCAAAGCCGCGATAGTCAAATGTCAAAACATGTATTTTATTGGGATTGCCGGCAGATAATGCGTGGTAATTAGGGACTCTGTAGCCCGAGGCGACAGTTCCTCCAGCTCCATGCATGTGGATAATCAATCGAACTTCGGGATCGTTCCGCAGTAGCTGGAATCCGAGTCGAGACTTAACATCAGAGACAAATTCCACAGGTTCCTCGAGAAGCGAAATTTCATTCTTGCGATATAATTCTGCTGGAAGGATATGCCAAGCGTATAGTCGCTCACCGTCCGTAGTCTTGATTGGAAAGGGGATGACTTGATTTCTCAGAAAACCAAAAGCCTCTGAGACATTGAGGTCCTTGAGCCACGCCATCTGAATTGCATGGAGGTATACGACATGTGATTGGAAGGTCGATGTCATGAGTAGCCCGAGTAGGATCGCATACAAGCCGACGAAAATTGCTACTGGTATTGACACATATGTCACACCAGAAGCGGCGATATCTCTCGCCTTCATCTTGAGGCGAGAAAGCCTGAATACAGGAGGTCAAAAAGATCGTTCACAGATGTGGGGTTCAAGCCATCATCCACAGGAACATGATTTGTCGCGATTTGATAAGATATATGAAGCGAATCAGTCTTGAAATAGGAAATAGGATGCCTTGGATAAGAAGTGTGATGATATTAGAAACAGCTACATGACTTAGCCCGGGCATTCGGCGCTTGCTGAAACGTGTACCGGACCGTCCCATGTGTGCGGAATGGGTATGCCCGTGCTTCGGCCCGCCGCCTGGTGGGTTGTTGTTCAGTACTGTTAGCTAGGTAGAGATTTCGATTTTGAATTTCCTGGGCTGATGAAGAGGCAAATAACACTGGCCGCAAGTCATAGGGAAGACACAGCAAAGCTTGTGATTGTTGGTGGGGGAGGAATTGTGTTTAAGATAATCATATCAATGAAGTTAGTGCGAGACATATCATCCCTGCACGGATCATTCTCAATAAAAACCCCGGGTTTGTCCTGTCACTTTGCGTCACCTGAATCTGAATGCTGCGACAATACTCCAATCAGTATCACACGGAGAAGTTGGGCTGAAGCTCATACTAGACTCGAGTTTGGAAGCTTACCGGCCCCGCTTTCGGACCGGCCCCACCGAAGTCAGGTGACATGTCAATATATAAACAAAGACGTGCCCACATGTTTCGACTCCACTTGTAGGGCCTCCCACAATGTCACTGCAAACCCTCCCGGTTGAAATTGCTTTCATCTGATAGGCAGTAATTTACTCTGGAAACAAGAGGCATGCTGTCTACTAGTCTCTAAGTGGTGGTGCACTCTTGCAGAGTCTATTCTACTCGAAGACTTGGTTCTCAATACAAACCACCTTATACATCTCCCCATGCAGACTTCTGCTAAGCTCAAAGTATTTGTGCAGCAGCTCACAGTCGATATGAAGGATATCCTAAACTAGCACGACCCTAAACATAAACAGTTGACTGAATGCGTCGATCGATTGCTGCCTCATTGTTCCAGACTGATAGGTCTCAATTTGCACGCACAGAACGATTTCAACCCCGAAGAACCGTTGGCACCTCCTTGAAGCTACCTCGAAACGTGGTCACCGTCGCCTACAAAGCTGCTAGAAATGTTTCAATGTTCCAAGATCCGCGAGCTCGTTATTGACACCTGTGGCTCTAACATCAAGGGCGGAGTGCATATCTGTCCACAACTGGCGCTTCATATTTCTTCTTACGCTCTATTTGCTTGAGGATGGGTAGGATTCGTTCTCAGGTACTTGGCTTCAAGCACGACTCCAAGATTGAGATCATTATCATCAGCCTGAGTCTTCTGGAGCCCAATCACTTTAGTGCAGGCTTTATTCGTTATTGCACAGAGTCGAAATCAGTGCACTGGTTGTATGAAGACATGATTACCGCTGCCACAAAGGTCGCAATAAGCCACCCTTGCATAAAAATGCTGAGGATTACTAGCTCATGAACACCCTTATTTAGAGATGTTATCTACGGATTGCATCAATGGGACTGGGGTGATTATGGGCAACCCAAGTCAGACGATGGAGAAATATCCGACCAAAAAATGTTTTCTCCTGATATCAAGGATAATGAGACATTAATCTGAACTATTGCCTCACATAAGAGTTGCAGTCGTGCTCACCAATCGACCAGGCAGTACCTGGCTCCTTTGGCGTTTCAATTCCACAAAATAATTTGGAACACAGAAGTCTATACGGACTCTTCTGCCTCTGACCTTAATAATCTGGGATCGCCGTCATTGGATAAAGATGTCAAAATGGAAATAACATGATGGTTGATTCTGATATCATAATTCTTAATAATAACTTGGCTATTACAGTGCTAAAGCAATTCGGGCTTCCTAGCCCATGTCAAAAACGTCCCACACGCCAAGCAAAACCAGACAGCTTTATGAAGACAGCCTTTTCACAAAGTCCTGAGCCTTTGCAGTAGGTAAAATATCTAGTTCTGCCAGACGATATTGCTTTGCAGTGAGATGATAAAGCATATATCCTGACATAATTGATTCTAGGCTGATAGAGAGCCTAGAATGAGACATTCCTATCTCACGCAGATGGCGAATTGCATCAACAGGATCATCAAAAAGCGTTTGCAGAAATTGAATCGACTAATTAGTAAATGCCCAGTCTAAGTACCAAAGACAAATCAAAATTGAACACGCCTCTACTGATGTCTCTGCCAACGAAAACCATGCAGGGCGCCTAAACAAGACGCAAAAGCAAAAAAAATTGATTTTGAGCTGACGCGGAAAGTTTTACTAATTCTGTGCGGTTCTTTTGGCGTAGTTTACACTTGGCAGAAGATAATCTGAAGCTTTACGCCTTCATCCATCCATCCTCATTCTGGTCTGGGAAGCTCTCGCGGTATGGATATTTCTCAATCCATTCCTCGGCACCAAGGACTGTTGCGTGTTTCTCATAGAATTCGCTGAGCACATCGTTGAGCTCTGTAAAGTATAAGTAAATCGTGAAATTCATCTAGAGGCATACTGATGTCACTCACTTTCAACTGCAATAGGTTCTGAAGGTTGCAGGGAGAACCGCGAGATGCCCTCTCTCCATAGCACCAGTGCGGCGGGAATGGGAGTACCTAAACAGATGAGCGTTTGTCCCATTTCCACTTGGGCCTGAATGCAACCATACCTCGCTCGATAGAGATGACGGAAGGATCTAAAACACACTTTCCGTCGTTGACATCCTCCTGGTACCGTTCGAGATCAAACCTGAGCATTTGCTGCATCAAGCGAGAATTGGGCATAAAAATCGGCCCGTTGGAGTCTTGTGATGGAATCAGTACACTGTGTCATTTCAAAATACCGAACACAATAAATGGGAAGAAGTTGACTCACAGGGGCTGGATTTGGAGATGCTCGCGTGAACCAATCCATCTTCGGATACTTTGATGCCATCCTTTCTGTAGCGGGTCTCGTCCTGTGTCGAGTCATACATTGTCGCATTCCGCTCTAGCTGGAATCGATACATTGTGGCTGGGAAAGAAGTATGTGTAGAAAGTAGGGAGAACTTTCGGACATTTCCGGGGTTGAACCGGGTGGCCTTCATCCAGTGGTTGGCGAGCATGATGATAGTGTGTATCAAGCCTATTCCAGGGGGAAAGTCACCGGAAGCTTGGTATTCAACGAATACCAAAGATGATTTAAGACGATGGAACGGGGATTCAGAATCTCGCACGCAATTTTCGGAAGAGCTGGCAATTTAGAAGTATAGAGATAAAGGCTCGCGCAGGGGAACAAGTGACGTCCGAGGCTGAACTGCCTAGGCGGTCAGCCGGCTGTGGAGCCGGGCCCGGTGTGTCTATTTGAACTTCCCATCTCAGTCCCAACAACAGCTAACCGTATATGAACTTCTAATTTACAGGCAATGCCCGTATTAGCAGGAAGCGAGCCTGTTCAAACACTGCTAATGGTATGGATTTGATGTATGACATCCTCCTTCTATTGATTCCGATTGCAATAACTGCATTCTCACTACTCCGTAATGAACGACTCTTTGTATTTTGATATACCTTTTATGGTCGCCGATGTCTTCTTGAATGGAATACCATATTTTTCGATATTCACTGAGAACGCCAAGATCTTTCTCGTCAAATCTACTCCTTCCATCCTTGCTGATTCCCTGCTTCACTACTGGCAAAAATTAAATCATTTTAAATGCAAACCATGCAAACATGTCTGTTGGCTTGTCTTTGTCAGACCTCCTTTGTCTGGGGAGTCCATGCAGACGCTTTTCTCTAAATTATTCAATAAAATATCCTTTCCACTAACTTCTTCTGAGCTCATAATTAACCATACAACTGCAGAACTTACTTGGTAGTACCCTCAGAAAGAACCATCGCTGAACAATGTCAAGCCAGAGAGGAGTTGCTAGAAAGAGTCCAACGATCACCCATATGATAATAGAAAAATCCAAAGACTTGATGTATAGGGATCGAGCAGGAAATTACTGACACTGGGCAAATTGAGAGATATTACAAGAGAGATTCTGAGACTTTTCATTCTCTCTTTTCCTCTAAATCACCAACATTTACTTCAACTAATTTTGCAAGGATTGCCGGAAGATATTCTTTCTTACTCCATTGGTTCGGGTCAGATGATTTGACCGGCAGGATCATATACCAATACATTACATTTGAAGTGCCTTCTATCAATTCATCTGCACAGATTAGTGGGGATTCCTCGGTGTATACATAGGTGGCAAAGCATCTACTCATATACACTTCTTCTTCTGTGGTAAGAGGCATTGTCCCACAGAAAATTTATTTATTGATATGGGTATTCTTCGTCAGTCATGAGTTTTTGGTTCAGTAATCGACAATCCGAGTGCGTATATGTTCCACCAAGTCAGCGGGCAACTCTTCCGGCTTCACCAGGCCCAGTTGCAGTAGATCAGACCAAAAGAACATGGCTCTGTCTTGGGCATAGGCCAAGTAATCAAAACCCTCTTCTTCTTCGGCATCAGATTCCACCGGGGGTGTCACGGGCGCTTGTGAGCTGGCAAGACCTTCTGCATCATCGGAAACGCCAGCCATCTTGGCGATTCCTTCTTTCATACCTGGTATTTTGGCTTGGACGATACCCCATGTCGCCCAATTTACTGAGCTGATTACACGCCAAAGACGTGTTTGTTTCATCAAGTCGCGTACTCCCTTTTCTAACTCTTGCTCGATAGATTGGGCTTGGTGCCAGCTGGGCTCTGTGGGATTTTCGTCCAGATCTAGTGGGGTGATAGCCGGGGCATTGCGACCAGAAATGACTGGCGACATGTGTCCAGCAGCAACACTCGCGGGACGATGTGTCAAGTAATTTGAGATGAAGCGATATTGCTCTTCTGGAGTTGGGTAGGCGCGGTTATTGCAGGCCCATGAGCGCTCTTCATCGTGGTAGTTGTAACACCATTCGGTCTAAACTGGTCAGAAATGATGCATCAGAGGCCAGCATTGCTTCAGACTTACAAAGTGATTGGCGAACTCATACCCGCGGGTGTTTGCCGACGCATACTCGAAATCGATGACAACAAGCTGCTTATGCTCATTCGCGGGGAGGAGCAGCGGCGATTCCGTAGCCGGTTGCATTCGGAGTAGATTACCATATTGAGTCTATACAGGTCAGCACCAAGAAAGTTCAAAGGCACGTGAAAACATACATCGTTGTGGGCGAATACGAGTTGCCGCTTGATCTCTTCCATTCCACCACAGGTGGCGACAAGCCAAGTCCTATATTGGTCCACGGCCTTGCGGAACATCGACCACGGCACGCCGAAAACAAACCCGCGCCGCCGCCATGATTCAGTCGCCGCCTTAGCCTTATTTTCCGGTGATTGCACCTCTTTGTCCAACCACGACGTCAACTTCTCACAGTGATCGACCCATTTTTCGTAATCCTGGAAGACTCTCGGTCCACCTTCTCGCTCCTCCTTAAGAAGGTCTATGCCATCATGAAGCTCACGCATTCGTTTCGCAATATGCTTAGCAGTCTCTGGAATCCGTAGATCCTTCGCTGTCAACGTGCGAGCCTCTAAAAATTGCTCGAATCGACCATTTTTGAATGTTCCGAGTACGCGGGGGCCAATGTTCTTTCGACCAAGGCGGCGCAATATCTGCAGTTCCTTCTCACGGTCAATCAAGTGCTCAGCCTGAGGACCGTAAATCCGAAGCAGAAGTTTTCTATAGTATCATTAGTCGTGATAAAATAGAACAGATCCCCATAATATACTGACGGTGGAGGCTTCCTGGGAACCAAGGAGTTGGAGTCACTCTTCGGGGGAGGAAGGTTCTTAGGCGGCTGAACCACATACACCGCGTTAGTTAACGCACCACTGAGTCGCACGACCTCGATGTCATTTGCTTTTGCCGTTGGCACTTTGCGCCAGCCTCTGAGTTGCAAAGTATGCGCAAGTCGCAGGATCTCTGCCCTAAATATCTGCCAAGCTTCCCGATCCTTGGAGCGCTTTGAAGATGTGCTGATGTCAACAATATCGTCATCTGCGGCGACACTTGAGTTGTAGGCCAGGGTCTTGGAGTTATCAAGGACAGCCTCTACTCCGGGAACAGGAGCATCAAAATCAGCGTAGTCTGAGTCCGAAGCAGAGCCCCGGCGAAGTCCTTTGGGTCGGCGCCGAGATGCCCGACTCACAGACTGGAGTGCATCCAACGAATCTAGACCGCGCGAGCGCGAGTACTGCACAAGGATCTCTTCCAACTTCTCCAGGGGCAAGACAGACCCAGAACAACTTCGAGGTTCCTCCGACGCTCGGGGAGCACTGGTAGAGCCATCCCTCTGTTTCGAGGTGGCTTCAGCCTGTTTGGCTTTGTGAACAGTTTGCCGAGACTTCTCATTTTGCAGCCATTCAGATACTTGGTGAAATAATTTTAACTGGAGATCTTCTTCAGGTTTTGTAGGCCAATCATTATCTTCCAATGTCAGAGTACCTAACTTGGCGCTTGCCTGGCTGCTTATCGTGGAAGGCATGTGAGTAGGCTGGACTGCAGGGCGGGCAGTGGCTTTAGGCACAGGCGCGCGATACTGCTTTAGAGACGATGTGTCGGGTGGAGAGGCAGGTGTGGTTCCACCTGCATGCAAGGACTTGCGTGAAGGAATGTTCAAGCCGGTTCCCGAAATAGGGGGCGAGTCTACTGGCAATCGGTAAGTCTAGGTCTGAAGAAACGTCAAGACGTGGGGTGCCGCAATCCCATCAACGTCTAGAAAAGAATGAAAATAAAGGCGGGGGTGGTGTTGTCAAAGCAGTGTTAGGGCAATATGAGGAGAGAAAGCTTACCTGCTACTTCGGGGTCATAGCCACCATTCTTGTCGGAGGACATGGGGTCTGAGCGCCACGAATGAGTGAGGTGGCGTTTGGAAACAGGGGGGTGTCGATGACGGTGAACGACACGGCCAAGGATGTCTGAAATGTATACAAGAGTTGAGTCCCCAACAATTACGCGGTGGGGTCGGATTTGCATGTGATAGAGCGACTTGCTGCCTCAGGCAGAATACATGGCAGACAATCATGTGACTCCAAACCCTGCACGTGATCCTTGACACACATCCTCAATTTCTGATCTCACTCTGTCAACTGTTCAACATGAGCCCACTACATATCTAAGAACGCTGCGTTCGTTCAGTGGTCGCACAATCTGAATTGGCAATGATAATGTTGTCAAATCGGGCTTCATTGCCCCGAAAACGCTGCCTATTATTGCAAACAACACCATGATCCCCGTGCCTAAATTTCACGCTATCCGCTGGGAAGATGACCAAGTTATCGCCATAGTGATGGACTATATGCCTGGCAAACGCCTAGACGAAGCGTGGGAGACTCTAGACATTGACCAGAAGCTCGACCAACTCCATTGCTATATTAACCAACTTCCCGATTTATGGGGGAATGTATCGGGGCCGTTAATTGCGGCAAAGCTATCATTGGACGGATTGCTTCCATTGAGGGTGATCCGTTCGATTCCAAAGAAAAGCTCAACCACTTCATCGTTAGGGATCTCATCACATTAGTACCAGACTTACTACAGCATTATGCTAAATCTGCGCTTATGAATGATCATGAAATTGTTTTCACTGATTCTGACTTGGCCCAGCGAAATACTTTTGTCGAAAGGAGTAAAATCACCGCTATCTTGGATTGGGAATATGCTGGCTGATTTCCTGGACACTGGCAATGTATACAGGCGTTTCGGTATGCAACGCCAATGCCTGACCGGAATAGCTGGCCCGCATTCTGCCGCCCCGATATGAAAGAGAATTCATTGGACTGCCCCTCCTAAACCACCTCTTGAGTCACTAGCTGACTCAAAGTTATGACCCCAAATCGTTTTTCAGGCAGTACTTCCTCCACTCATAGTTATTTATCCTGTCACCAGCCACGAGACGGGCCGTCGGTTCCCGCACCTGGCATCCTTGAACCTCATAAAATACGCACCTTATTCCGTTACCCTTCCTGCTGAGCACGGTTGGGAAGGGGAAAAAAGATCTAATCTAGATTATAAGTATTCCCAGACAATGATGGCCTCAAGACTCGCGAGAACGAAGTAGAAGGCCATGGATATTCTCTGGGCGGCGCAAATAGGAGACCACAAAAGTCGAAGATGGAGCCTCTCTTCATTTGAATTTTTGTTCACAAAGCTATAACGATCGATCACAGACGGAAATAAAAAATTATATTCAAAATAATTCAAAGAATAGACAAAGCAGCATAGATTCAGAATTCATAATGTCGGAAATCAATCAAGCCGTTGCTCCATGTTTCTTGAGTAACGCCACTGCTTCCTCCTGCTCCTCAGCTTCTGCTGCCGCAAGGGCAGTGCGATGGTCCCCATTTTCAAGTTGCATATTCACATCAGCACCCGCTTTTAGCAAAAGTTCCAATATCTCAACCCTCCCACGAGCTGCAGCAGTAGCCAGAGCACTGCCGTACTCGACACGCTTCCATCGCTGGTTAACATCTGCCCCAGCAGCGATGAGAGCCTCAACAATGTTGGAATCGGAAAGAGAGCTGGACATGGCTGCTGCAAGAGCACAATCGTAGTTTCCATTCTCAAAAGTGGCATTGACATCTGCACCTGCCTCAATCAAAGCCTTGACAGTTTCAATGTTGGTATTGTTTGTAGCGGCAGCCACTAGAGCACTGCCGTACTCCCCGTTCTGTGGCGATGCATTCACGTCCGCGTTTGAAGCAATTAGGAGCTCGACTGCCTCCGCATTTTCAGCCTTCGCCGCTGCTATGAGAGCATAACCAAATTCCCCATGCGGAAGCGCCAAGTTGACATCAGCCCCCTTTTCGATCAGGTACTTGACTGTGTTCAGGTTGGCACCTTGCCAGTATCCAACGGCTGCTGCAAGAGGACTCCCATAATTGCCACTTTCGGATAGCAAGTTCACGTTTGCTCCTGCGTCCACCAGTGTCATGATAACTTCAAGGTTGCTTTCCTGGGCTGATGACCTCTCGAGGGCACTTCCATAATCTCCTGAGATTTGCAAGTTTACATCAACACCATTCTGGATCGCAAATTTCATTCCATCAAAGAAGCCACTCTTGATTGAGTGTTCGAAGTCTTTTGAAACGTCCACCTCTGCGCCTGCTTCGACGAGGTATCTGACAACCTTCATATCTCTGCTAAATAGTGCTAGCGTAACAGGATTGCCATCAGCATCGCCTTTGTTGAGATTCGCGCCGACTTCGACAAGATATTTGACCATATCAAGCATGCTCCCATCATCACTCTTTTTGTTTCCGTATGCTGCTGCTCCAAGAGGTGTACCAGAGCCAGAGAGATCTGTAGGGTTCACCTCGGCTCCAGCCTCTACCAACAATTTGACAAGTTCAAGATTTCGGTCATCGGCTGCGGCACGTTCGAGAATTGTGGCAAAGCTCGAATCCACCATTCGCAGCTTTACATCAGGTTCTGCTTTCTGAAGGAGATATTTAGCACATTTGGTGTTGCCAAATCGGATTGCAACAGCAAGAGGATTTCCGGAGTGCTCTGGCACGTTCACGTTGGCTCCAGCGCTGACAATGAACTCAAGAAAATCCAGGTTTCCTGATTTGGCCGCCAAGGCAACTGGAGTGATCAACACGATTGTCTCTTCATCTTCATCTTCATCTTCCTCTTCCGGAGTGTGTGCTTGGTTCACATCCGCGTGTGCCTCTTGGACTAGGTATTTGGCGGTCTGAAGGTATCCGGCAACTAGCGCTGCAATCAGGGCGCTTTGGTAGCTACCATTCGCTACTGCCATATTCACATTGGCGCCTGCTTCGACTAGACACTTGACAGTCTCAGTGTGTCCCCGGTGGGCGGCGGCAACAAGAGCACTGCCATAAGTCCGACCCTCAACTTGCAAGTTGACATCTGCACCCCGATCAATCAGAGTCTTGCAGATGGGTGTGCAGCCTGCCCGTGCAGCGAGGGTGAGGAGATTGTGGCCTCTTTCGTTGGCATCACAGACATCTAACTCTGCATCCTGCCACCACTCTGCCAGAAGGGCATTGAATGAGAAGTGACACATCGCAAAAGTGGATTTGTCTGCCGGGCCGATCTCACTTTCGAACTCGCCGTATTCCGGATGCTGTGCTTGGTTGAAGTCACATATATCTTGGCACTCTTCGTCGTAGCCAGCTGCCACAAGGTAGAAATTGAGATCCGTTGCGTAATCGCTCATAATCGTGATCCTTTCTAATTCGTCTCGAATGATTTCATACCATTTTTGAAACTGTTTGCTGCTGGTTTCGGGAGATCCGAGGAATTTCTTCAGAAGGGACGACAGGGGAGAATCTTCGTCATCCTGGGCTGCTTGAATATGCTTCGTCCAGTGATGTCTCATATATATATGGAATGGGTGCATGAGATGGAAGATCTCAGTTGGCTTTGACTCCCAGTCTTCCAAATCGAGATTAACGTCATCGTCCTTGTCATACTTGGTTATAAACCACGTCAAGCAGGCGCTGGCAGCGTGAAAGTTCACCAGTGGAAGTGTCCATTGCATCTTGCTCTCGAGGTATTCGCGTACTGACAAGTGGGCGAATCGCCACACTTTCAGCTGGGAATCGATGGTGAGGAGGTTATTACAGAGTGACAGCAAACCTTGCTCGTCGATTTCGTCGGCAAGCGCGGGTTCCTCTCCATTCGTGTTCACACGAACAGCAGAAATGATTTGAGATGTGGCCAATGGGTGCTCTGCAGCCATCACCCACATCATGGCACGAGTTGTGAGCAATTTGTCAGGCTCCTCCAATTCTTCCACTTGACTCCATGCCTCATCATATGCCTTCTGGAGATCTTCAGGCAGATTTTCAAGCCTTTGCCAGACACTGGATTCGGTCTTGCACTTTTGAATTTGATGGGTCTGCAAAGCCGCCCACTGGAACATTCCCTGACAGCGTTCGAGCAAAACCTCGGTGATTTTAGATTTCAACCGTCCAAAGAAGGGAGCTTTCTTGGCTAGCTTGCCCATCTCTGCTGAAAGATATTTTTCGATGTCATCCTTGTTTTCACTTGCATTGATACCGATGTTGGGTGTGTTTCCCAGTTGGTTTTCAATATCAGGGTCGGGCCGGCTGGAAATAAAGATCTTGACAGGTCTACTGTTAGACTCGGACACGAAAGAGTTCAAAGCATCAATCAACACATCGCGAGAATCAGGATCACATTCATCCATGGCATCAATCACAATAGTGGTCTGTTCGTAAATGTCCAACGAGCTCCGGATCTGCTCCTTGCAAATTTCAAGACTGAAGGTTGTGCCTTCTTGGCGACACTTCGAATAGAGTTCACGAAGCTTGGTTTGTGTAGCTTCGGGGTTCTTCGCCGTTGTCGAGAGCTGACGAACGATGCTCTGAAGAATGGACAGTGGCTGCGAGCGTCTCGTTTCGTTCTTGTCACAATAAAAGAAGGCAAATCCCACGTCCTTGGGGTCATCATTGATCTTGTCCTGGATTTTGTCGACGACAGCAGATGTGAGGAAAGTCTTTCCAGTACCCGGGGAGCCCTGGAGCCAGAAGATAGAGGATTCGTTCTGTTCCCACTTGCTGAAATCCTCGTGCTGCAGCAACCATCCACCGGTACTAGGTGTCCTCTTTTCTTTAACGTTGTTGTGGTTCTTTCCAAATGGAATTGGTGAAATCCATTCTAACATCTTAATACGTTCTCCTTCATCCACAGTCTGGAGGAGATGCTGAATCCCTTCGTCCATACGTTTCATGGGGGCATTCAAGGCATCTAGCATTCCAATCATGCTATCATCTGCATTTGCACTGCGTCTGACTTCACAGGCCGACACATCGCGCAAAAGATCATCTTCTTGCTCGCTGATAGCTGAAAGGCCACCAGAGACCTTACCGGGGTTGACAAGTGCTTGAAGGGTGCGCATGGCGGTGTTTCTAGAAAACAAGCTACCCGAGTCGGCAAGCAGATCCAGTGATGTGGTATAGATTGTGGTCAATGCACCCTGGAGGTTCTTGGAAAGATTGTCCGTGGGCGCGGCAGCAGTGTTCTTGAGATACACGGATTCATAGACTTGGCCTCGACTAATCACGCGAACGATCTTTTCAGTGGTCGCAAGCAACGCGGCCATTTGCTCACCTTCGATCACAGGGATCTAAACTCAGGGGTCAGTGCAAGGTCTCATCAACCAGTGTGGAAAATTTACCTGCATAGCAGATTTAATAACAGCCCAAGGAATAGCAGCTTGGGGTGGAGCAAACAGTACGGCAATGTCGCCGGCCTTCTCGAGCCAATCGACAATCTTGTTCGTATAGTTCCTCAAGACAATCTCTTCATCGCCAACCTTCACCTTCCAAAACTTCTTCTCACACTCTTCCTGTCTCTTGTTTACAACACCCACGAGATCATCGATGCTGGATTCAACTGAAACAGACTGGGCGGTTTCTTGGTTGAAACCCATCCTCTTCAATATATCCTGCTTTGATTCGGGCAAAGACTTCAGGGCTTCCACCCACAAATCTTTAGGAGTATCTGGCTGCTTGGCTGATGGTGTTTCTTCGGCCGGTGCATCGGCGGAAGACTGGGCGGGCGGTGCATCCGCCGCGGGCTTGGGGGCAGCCGGCTGAAAGGGCGCTGTGGATGCGGATGGAGTTTTCTCATTCCTTCCCTGCGCTGGCTGAGCTGGCTTGTTTCCGATCTACAATACCCCACAATGTCAGCATTCTTGAACAAGGAGCTTCTGCGGTGTCTGTCCTGGGGCTTTATCTCCCTAGACGCTGAGTTTTATTGTAGTCACTTACCACCTTCTCACTCTTCTTGTGTCTGCGAAGATGAAGCTTGTTCTTGATTCGGTCAAACATCTTGAGAGCTGTCAAATTAATGTCACAGTGCAAGACAGTATTGTGCTATGGGCTCAAATTGGTCAATACTGCCTACTGTGGGTAGGCTGGATTACCAAACTATGCACTAAGAAAACAAAGTCAAAGGAAACCAAAATGGAGGAATAAGTCGCACACAGTGACAGGTAACAGATGAACGGGAGAAATCGCAGAAGCAAGAAGAGGGACCCTTCAGCTCCGCAACCCTCACGGCGAGCTGATCGCATACTTTGGGAAATGATATACATAGACTCCATGCAGGGCCCACGTAACCCCTCAGCCGTTCATCGCCAACGTGAACCCGCCAGCACGGTTCAAGCTTCCGGAAAAAAAGAGCTGTAACGAGAAATTTCTATACATGTCATAGTGCTAGTGCAAATTGACAAGATGGTGTCTACTGTAGGGGACCACATCAGTCAGCCACAATGCAATTGTGCAGGTTGTGCAGATTAGTGCGTCATGACCACGCGCTAATTGTATCCCAGATTGATACCAGTACACCGATCTCATGTTCGTGTGTTCGTGTAGTCCAATTATATTTGCCTGTTTTCTCGACCCGATACGTTATGTGGGGGGACAAAACATCGTGGGCACTAAATATGCAGGATGATGTTAGTGTTTGACAGCCCCAACCACTGGACTAGGCTCGGGTCCGTGACAGATCGCTTGTTCAACAGATCCACCGCTGCCCCCACTCGATCATCTGTATTGGCGCACACCCTCTCCCATCAGAGGTTTACATACTGTATTCACGAAGTAACAATATATCAATATATGGTCTAAATGTTGTGCCACAGAGTTTTTGTCTTAACGGTCCATCTTTCCAAGATACGAAGCTAACTGAGACTTTTTCCTTGTCCGGAGTCACTATATATAGAGCCACTTTAGGCACGAATCGTGGCGACAGGCTTGCTACCACGCCGGCGCCTAGTCGATCACTTAACTGTGTTGAGATTCATGGCACATCCAGGCTAGATACCTGACGCACCGGACATGAATGTAGTGATCAGCATTAGACCTACCAAGTAGAGTATAGATCAGGAGAAGAGCTCTCATATATATAGGGTCTTTCACTCATTGAGAGAAGGACTAGGCTTAAACAACCTCGTCGGCCTTGACATAAATGCTTCCCAATTCAGTAGTCATCCAATTTCAACAAACTGTACATTCCGTACTGTCCAGTAGTGAGGTGGCTAGAGCTCAACCGCGCGACGATTTATGGAATCTACGACTACTCTGTCCCCCCTTTTTTGCTTTTTCCTACCCTTCAGTCATCGCACAAGGAAACGACTTTCAAGGAAATTGAAGAAAAACGATACTCGTCTGACTGCCACCTCGGTGGCATAAATCCGAGCCGCTCGTTAAATCATCGCCTGCAGTAGTATCGCCTCCCTCGATATCAGTCAAGCATCTTGGTGAAGAGACTGAGTCGTCAGCCTCATCACCAACCTCATTGCCTCCGACCAAAGATGCTGATCCATGGTCCCAAGCTTATGAGTGTTTCGGGAGACAAATCACGATCAACAACTGATAGTAGAATACGGACGACGCCTATGGCGCCTGACTACTTCGGATGTTGGCAGCCCTATCGCTACCAACCAACCCCTACTACCAATCCCTCCAATCAGGAATCCGCCATTGTTATGATAGAGAAGCTGGTAAAACACTGAGAGAAATATCCTGGCCTTGATGCAAAATTGAGACTCCAGGTTGAGAAATGGATGAAGTTTTTGATTTGGACCGAGCCAGTTATTAAGAATGCTGTGAGCACCCAGCCATATGCAGCACTGTCAGTTTTTGGCGGTTTACTGGTTATACCGCTCCTTGAAGCTGCCCTTCCGCAAAATAACAACATACCCAGTGGTTTAAACACATCATTGGAGATAATCAAATGTACTGGAAGATCTGCGAGACAACCTATCTTCAAACCGAGCATCGACTTGAGTAGCTTGGTTTACGATCTACATTTGGCGTCTCTAGAGGTTAGAAGCAATGGGAGTCCCACGGAAACACACATGCGCGCAAATTAAGCGGCATTTCCCGGCTACAGCCGGGTATTTCAATATTGTCCGGCACCTCATAAGGTTTAGATGGAATCCCGACGCCAAGCGCAGGAGTATAAAGCGGAATGTTTTTTCCATCTCGAAAGACTGAATTCATGAACTCAAATCCAGCTATCAATTTGACACATTGGTTGGTCATCATGAAATCAATCTCGGAATTACCAAATGTGCATGCGAATTCCATGTTCTCTACACTCCCGGAAACACCACTCGATGAACCTTTTTCCGTAAATGGTGCA
This sequence comes from Penicillium antarcticum, assembly GCF_028974205.1. Lineage (NCBI taxonomy): Eukaryota > Fungi > Ascomycota > Eurotiomycetes > Eurotiales > Aspergillaceae > Penicillium > Penicillium antarcticum. The sequence continues at coordinate 860,973 of NW_026695300.1, read as the reverse complement.
TACAAGCAGGACTGTGATCCAAAGAAGGTCAATTTGGGAATCGGAGTATACCGAACTTCAGATGGATCTCCATGGCCGCTGCGAGTGGTCGAGGAAGCAGAAAGGAAGATATACGAAACAAATGACGTGAACAGACACGAATATACCGCCATTTCAGGCGATCCAGGGTTTCTCAGTCTCGCCGCAGACCTTGTATTTGGATTTGGTGAAGAAAAGGGTGTCCCAACTTCAGTGACCGAATTGGAGCGACGGCGAGTCGTCTCGATCCAAACGGTTTCAGGGACCGGGGCGAACAGACTCGGCGCCGAGCTACTGGCTCGGAACGTGCGACCAGGGTGTGTCTGGATCCCAGATCCAACCTGGGCGAACCATTACACCATCTGGGACTTAGCAGGTGTGCCGAAGAAAAGATATCCGTACTACGATGCCACTCGCAAAACGTTCGATTTCGACGGAACATTCCGCACATTATCGACATCCACCAATAAGAACGACGTCGTGATCCTTCATGCCTGCGCGCACAACCCAACTGGTGCTGATCCAACTAAAGAACAATGGAAGATCTTAGCCCAACTGTGCGAAGAAAAAGGCATTATTCCCTTCTTTGACCTCGCCTACCAAGGATTCGCATCTGGTGATGCGAAGAAAGACGCCTGGGCCATTCGACACTTTTTTCACAACGTCCACCAGGTCGAGTTCTGTGTGGCACAATCGTTTTCGAAGAACTTTGGACTTTACGGCCAGCGAGTAGGCTCTTTGCATATGGTACTGAGTTCCACCGCCACCCGTGATGTTCCGGAGAAGGTACTCGCGAATCTATGCCATCTCGTCCGTGGGGAGTATTCCATGGCCCCAAGAGGTGGAGCAGAGATAGTCAAAACCGTGCTCGGCAACGAGGATCTGCGAGAAAAGTGGCTAGAAGATCTTACAACAATGAGCGAGAGGATTCAAAACATGAGACATGCCCTTTTCAATGAGCTGATCAGATTGGGCACACCGGGTGATTGGACCCATGTTACAAACCAGGTATGTTACTGATATCGAGGATTCTATTCAGTACTTTGCGACTAATGTATTTAGATTGGCATGTTTACATATGTCGGCCTGACAGAAAGCCAAGTCCATGCCATTACAGAAAGACATCACGTTTACATGCTCAAGTCTGGCAGAATCTCGATTTCTGGAAGTAAGTCTCCACAACGCTCTATCCCTGATGATTTACTAATGGAAATATCCAGTGAACGAAAACAATGTTCAATATGTTGCGATGGCCATTGATGATGTTATTCGCACAGTGGAGTGAAACGCCGGCTGCGATACCCGCTGCGAACCGGCATTGGGCGCAATAATTTTAACGTAGGAGATAGGCATATAGAGAATAACGGGAAAGAAAAATATATAGACGTAAGCTAAGATTTATACCGTTGACTGCTTTGTAGCAAAGTTGAAATCTCCAATGACCCTGTCTTCAAAACTGTGATGTTTTTATATCACACTCAGTGACTGGTAAGAAGATATCTTACCACAAGGAAATATGTCTATTATCTGCGATAGGGCTTTCCTTGGATACCATCAGTTACTGTAATTGTGTCTAGGCCATTACGCTCGAGGAAGTCATAAGACTTTATTAACGGTAAAAAAGTATCACGGTGACTGTGATTTGTGCCCACTACCATATCGCCACTTCAATGACCAGGCAAGATGAAATCACTTCCAATCAAATGGGGTAGAGGACTTGTCTTGTTGGTACTATCTCACGTATCTATTTCACTAATGTTGATCACAATGGATATTTCGTACATTGACTATAGTCCTCATGTGCAGCCAATAATGGAAATAGAAAGGTCGCGAAGTCGCCGCAGCTGCGCAAATCCTGTTTTTCATCTTCCTGATGGAGGCTCATATCTGGGTACTTGTGGGAGCTTGCATATCTCCTTTTTGCAAGGGATCAGCGTAAATCACAACATGCATCCATCCTACTGTACCAATACTGCAGCAAGCATAACAAGGCTCCCGAATCCATCCATTCCAGAGCACCACTCCTCCCAGCTCGCACTCGTTCGCAACGGACTCGTGGAGGTAATGGCAGTATGGACGAATACCTCGTCCTTGCAAGCGTTTCCTAGTCTAATGAGACCCCCGTTTCTCGCCAGGCCAAAATCAACTCCTGCCGTAGGATCTTTCTTGCTCTCTGAATTCCAAGTTCGCTCATCACTCGCCTCCCAGAGATCTTTCTTGGCCGGGAGTGGTGCCAATACCAGATCTGAGGGTAGATTACACAATTTTGCAGGATCAAAATAAACCAGCATGTTGACAACTCGATAGATGACCGCTATTCTTCGTCTTGATTCCTCATAGACCCAGTCCTTCCAGTTCCGTTCGAGAGTATAATCGCTTGCGGTATCTTTTTTAATAAGTAGCTTGGCTATGACCTGTTATACTGTCATTAGAAATCTAGGGTCATATGAGAGCCAAAACAAATTAACGCCAGACTTACTGTGACTGTTGCGAGCAAGAATGAATCGAAGTCATTGTGCTCTGTCTCGCCTTCATCCAATCTGAATAGGACGTAAATAGACACAGATTGCATAGCGGCAAGCAATCCCCAGCTTGATAATTTCCAGGCCTGAAAGCAAAGAGCCCTTAGCTATCATCTCCGACCTCCCTTGATTCATGGCAGACTTGACTTACCTCGCTGCATAGCCGCTCACATTCCATCCGCACATTCTTCCAAAACAGCTTGCGGCTTCCTCTGGAACCGCTACTGATCATATGCACCAGGGTGATGCAGTTGTCTAGTGTCTCCATTTCTAATGTCGTTGATGTCAGACTCGGATGGATGAATGGTGGCAGGGTGTCATGGCGCAGCATTGTCCGGAGATAGGACTTCAGTGTATGTCGGATTAGCGAGGTCGTTCTTTGTTGATCAGGTCGAGCTTCTGGTCGCTGGTTGAGAAATCTAGGGTTTGATGTTGGTTGTGGGGGTATAGACCAATTCAGGGAGCTCATCTGGCCGATTATGGACGCATGATCAGCAAATAGCGGCCAGTTCGGTGATGCTTCGCGAACACTTTTGTTTATTTCGGGGGTCAAAAGTTCGCTGAAGTCAATACTGGGGATATCCCAATTGATAAATTTTTCATCGTGGTCTGCAACGTGGATTTCTGATGTGACAAATGCACTTTCGCCGCATGTAACATCATCAATTGTTACCGGATGATCCTGAGAGCTCGAGGGAGTTAGTACTAATGCATTTGGCATATCGATCTGTTCGGCTGACGCATCAGGGCGACATCGGGTGCTTTTTCTTGCAGACTTGGCTGGCTTTGTGATGTAGTGACATTCAATACCCTTGGCTTTGCACCTCGAGCATCCAGGCTTCATTCTATCGCAGCCTATCTTCCGTCTGGCACATGAAATACATGATTGGGATTTCGGAGCGTTACCGACTCGTTGAGATCGACAATAGTATCCATGCCTCTTCAATGTGGACTCTAGAGCGCCACGTTAGTAAGAACCCGGCATGGTGAAGGTACTATGTGGAAGTTCGAGTCACCCTTATCGAATAGTTTGTTACATTCTCCACATCGCAGAACCGCTTGCAGTGTTCTCTCGGACATCTCAAAATAGAGCTATTGAGTAACGTTGTAGCGCAAAGTTGAGACGTAGAGGCAAGTCGTCACGGTCGTTCGTTGCGGTCGTTACGGCTGGCCGAGCTCAACCGGCATTTGTCAGCTCGGGGCTGGACAATTTGTAAACGCCGAGCAAGGAATGCCACTCTACCTTCATTTTTTTTCCGGAGAGTTTTTCGACTTAACCTAGTCTAGGGCAGACTATATTCTGCAAGAACCTACGGGATGTTTCAATCATGATGATCACACCTCCGCTTCAAATTGTAGAACTCCGTCCCCGAGTGTCAGTCGGTGGTAGAGCGATTTTTACTTAAATATGGCCGTCTTTCCCTCGACAAGACGATTTCAATCCGAAGATTAATTCATTGGCTCTTGGAGAATTACCTACTATCTTACCTTGCATTCACTATGGCGCCGCCTTTTCCATCCCCAACTGCAACATGGCATACGGAGGGCTACCCAGCCATCTCTCCCAACCGTGCTGAGCTTTCTGCCAAGGGTAAAGCAGTGATAGTGACTGGAGGCGGTAGTGGAATCGGTGCAGAGACAGCCATGTCTTTCGCAGTTGCGGGTGCTTCTCGAATCGCCCTTCTTGGCCGCCGGGAGGAGCCCCTTCTTGTGACCAAAGCATCCATCGAAGAGAAGTTCGCCAATATCGAGGTATTCGTGGCGTCTACCGATGTCACCAACAAGGAACAAGTTGATCAAGCCTTCGCAAGCTTTGCTGGATCCGCAGAAATCGATATTTTGGTGAGTGGTGCGGCCATGATTGGCCCCCAGGAACCTGTCCGGGATGTGGATGGTGAGAGGTTCCTGCACGCTATTGATCAGAATCTGCGAGGATCTTTGTTCGTCTCGCAGGCCTTTCTTCGTTATGCATCTAAACATGCGGTCGTTATAGACATCAATTCATCTGCTGCCCATGTGAACTTCGGTGCTGGCTTTGCCGCATACAACGTCGCCAAGTTGGCGGTATTCCGACTTTGGGACTCTGTGGCTGCTGGAAACCCAGATCTTAGTATATTCCATATCCAGCCAGGTATTGTGGACACAGACATGAACAAGGAAGCGGGAGGTGTCAAAGCCATTGGTATCGAAGATCATGGTAAGTTTGATGACGATCAATGGACCGTCCACAGACTAACGTTGGCTTAGTTTCTCTCCCTGCAAACTTTAGTGTTTGGCTGGCAAGCCCCGAGGCTCAATTCTTGAAGGGCAAGTACTTGTGGGCAAACTGGGATATTGATGAGTTGAAGGTCAAGGCGAAGGAGATCGAAGGCAGTGGTTTCCTTAACATCGGGCTTGGTGGGTGGCCGTTCCAAAACGCTGACTGGAGTGCCACTTGGAAGAGTTGATCTATAAAAGCCGGGTCTTAGTTTGAGTAAAGTTTAGATGACCATTTAGAACGCATGAATGAATGCATGTGAGGCAGATGCAAATTGATTTTAGATCAAAACTACTAGCCTTTATCAAATTCCTTATTCAAGATAACGCAAAGGTTTCTTTTAGACCCGTACCGTATTACTCTTTCTATGCCTTACCTACCTCACTCGCAGGGGGGCCTGAGACCGATCTTGATTGGTCGAAGCGGTGTCGTCCTATTGGGTAGCCTGTGAGATATGCTCAAGGAGCAAACTAAGAGACACCCTGGGTGAGAGGCGTGGTGAATCTCAAGAGTCCAGAAGCCTCAATTACTAGGGGAAAAACCGGCAGTGGCTTATACAAGTAGGCCTGTCGAAGCAACTTTACGTCTCTTGGCCACGACCGCTACCACCGTGGCGTGCCGAGTCTTTCACGGATATTGAGATCTGGTCAGACCGAGAGACAGCAAGAGAATGAGCGGACTTGGTGCGATCCAAATCCGCCATAGGGAGCTAGCTCATTCTGATATTATGTTTTAACACATAAACTGAAAAGCGAGGACTGACGGAGTCTACCTAGACCAATATTGCATGAGAAATGTACGGTGAAGAGTATTGTAGTAACGCATAGATGTATATATCCACAGAAGCTGACCGCTGAAAAAGGATTCTGTCAAATCACGTAACGTGAGTATGTGGCCCCCACGCAAGGCGTTCGCGCATGTGGCTGTGCAAACTCGCAAATTCTTCCAGATGACTTGTCTCTCCCTAGGCCAGCCTGCTACTCATCACCAACCGAGTCTACAAATCAATTGCAGTATCCTTTGATATGTTATCGAGCCAACGGAAGCATAAAAGACACAGGGGGGAGTCCGGCTATATCGGGTCCGAGTCGTCAAGAAAAGTTCCGCGGTTAACAGATACAGTCGAACCGAGCCATTCAGATTCAGATTTGTCTGAATTGATACGACCGCTAGCAAGGCAGTCCGAAAACTCGCATATAACCATTGACCTGGAGAAAATTGATAGCAAAACCCAAGCCCAGCAGTCTAAAATCGTTGCCGAGTTCACAGACCTCTCGCTGGATGATCTAATGGAATTCGACCCGATCAATGTGGATTTTGAACAGGATGATTCCATTCGCATACCTACGGAACAGTCTCTCGATTCTAGCTCAAGAGGCCAGAAAGCGATATCTCTCTCTGGTAGCCTTGACTCGACTCCGTATGATGTTTGTTTCGGCATGGTCAATGTCCCCAAGTCCGCTTTTGTTCAAGAATTTGCTAATTTAAATAGCTTGTTATGGATATATCTGCCTCCATGCTGCCAAATCTTGCCGGAGATTCCATCCCCGTCAACGCAAGAATACATGGAGATTTGCTGAAGTTCCATCACCCTAAATTTGACGAGTATGTCGGTTTGCTTCAGTCACGAACGCTGACCCGACTTGCCGAAACCTTTAGGGTATCTTTTTTCCCATTGCTTCAAACACCCGGAGAAAATGTCAAGTCCCCAAAACGTGGCGTTAGGAAGGTCGGAATGCATATTGTTATCTACGGATTACGAACGGATTTCGACGCAGTAGGCTCTTCACTTTCAGATGACGGCCTGTATCTTCAACACCCATCGCAATTTGATGACTCTGTTCCTTACAGAAATCCTCACTTCCTGCTACCTCCTGGATTTGAGATGCCCAATCACAAATCGACAAATATTGAGACTTGTCCAAATCTCGCGGATACAGATGATAATTGTGGCGATTATTTGGATCGGAAAAAGATGCATGCGGTACTTCAAACGTTTGAATGTGCTAGTGGGCCAGCCACGTATACCAAGTTTGGACCGAGTTTGCGTTTGAAAACACAACTTCAAGAGTGCGTAAATTTTAATTTGAGAATACTTCTAGCTAACCTCCCTTCAGACATCAAATGAAGGCGCTGTCAATGCTGATCGAAAAGGAGCTGGGATCAGTTGACCAGTTGAGTTTTCCGTCTCTCTGGGATGTTCTCGAAGATTCAGAAGGCAACAGAAGGTAATGACCGGAGAATTTGCAATGAATGGGATCAACTTATTATGTATACAGGTATCGACATACAATCACTGGCATTACAAAGTCGACTCCGCCGCCACCTCTCTCTGGCGGGATACTGGCTGATGTAAGCTCATTCATTGCATGCATTGTGAATATCTCATTCTAATAGTAGGCAGGAAATGGGTCTTGGAAAAACACTGAGCCTACTGGCTCATATTGCGTGGCATCTCGATTCTATTGAACAACAGAACGCGACTGCTCGTGCGACCCTTGTCGTCACAACCTTATCTAGTAAATAACACTGTTCTGTTCGGGAAATTCGATTGACTGATAATCAAAAGCAATTCCTAGTTGGCAGCAGCAAATTGAACGGTGATTCTTTATATTCATAGCATGGGGATTCGATTTGACGTTTACAATAGACACTTTCACCCTGGGCAGCTCGGAAGCATTATTTTTCATGGCCCCGATCGACGAAAGCTATCTTCAGATGTTTTCACCAAGGATGTCGTTATTACAACTTATGAGACTCTGAAGTCTGAGTGGTGCAATAATCGGGTAAACAGTCATCTTTTTTCCGAGACCCAGAGATGGAGCCGTGTTGTCCTTGACGAAGGTTGGTAGTTCTTCTTTCCCCCACTCTTTATAGAAATTTATGAAGCTCTAAGGGTTTCTGACTTAATCGACCATAGCCCATCATATTCGAAATCGCTCTTCGAAAACATTTGAAGCGGTCTGCGGAGTCCGCGCTAATTATCGATGGTGTCTCACTGGGACCCCGATCCATAACCGATTGGATGACTATGGAGCATTATTGTCATTTATCAGGGTGGATCCATTTACTGGATCGTCTGGAAAAACCGTATTTTCCCATTGGGTAAGCTCCTCTGTCTGGACCGAAACTAACAACACCGAGCGCCTTGACCGGTTAAAAAAGCTTGTTGCTGCAACTTGCCTACGCAGAACAAAACAAAATGTGAGAAATCAGCTATCGCTTCCCCGTCGCACCGATAAGGAGCATCTGGTGGAACTGCATAGCTCGGAGCGCCTACTGTATGATTTCTTCAAAACTCGAGCATCTTCAATAGTTGCGAGAAGTACCGTGCATCACGCTGCTCTCGAAAGGAGAGGATGGGGTAATATTCTGACTATAATAAACTCCTTGAGATTGATATGCAACCACGGCGAAGAACTCCTATCTTCATCTTCATTGGAATTATGGAAACGCCGAGATACTTTCACCGATGATCTCAATTGGCATGAGAATACCTCACAACTGAGCACCGGAGCTTCACGCAGTCATGACCCACATGATTTGCCGCTACCCGTCACAAATTCCGGACAAGTTTCTAGCAAATGTTGCGCACCGTCTTCGAAAGTGAAAGCGCTAATCAATAATCTTCGAGCTGAACAAAATGAACTCACTCCCAATGATTCCGAGACACCGATCAAAAGGTAAGCGTCGCATAGACAGAATCATTCTATCAAACTAAAGCATTGTATTCGATAGTGTGATATTCAGCTATTGGACAAGCATGTTAGACCTCATCGCAGTTGCCTTGCGGGAGAATGGCTTCGAGTTCGAGCGAATAGATGGACAAACACCGCTTGAAAGAAGGCTTCTGGCACTCAAAACGCTGCATGATGACCCAAAATGCACCGTGATGCTTGCAAGCATTGGAAGCATTGCCGAAGGGTACGTCAAAAGCCATGAATGTGACTACGTCAACATACTTATTGTCTATTCTAAAATAGGGTTGATCTTACGGCAGCTAGCCGTGTACATATCATTGAGCCTCAATGGAATCCAATGGTTGAAGCACAGGCCCTCGACCGTGTGCATCGCATGGGACAAACTCGAGATGTGGTGACAACTCGCTACATCGTCAAAGATTCTATTGAAACAGTGAGCTAGCAGATATTCTTTGGCTCGCCAGAGCTTTTATAATCTCTTGATGCTTCTTACTAAGCTATTCATCAAAACCAGTATGTCCAGGATATTCAGCAGGCCAAATTAAAGTTGGCACTGGAACCCTTTGGAAAAGTTTCAGCACAAACGATCGCAAAGGAAAACCGGTTACAGGTACGGAGGCTTGGTTCATTTTCCTGTCATTTTTACTGATATATAGTACAGAATCTACAAAAAGCCTTGGTTTAGCGGCAGGCCGATGCATTGGTTGACTTAGGAACATTCTTGTCAAATCTGTCTAAATTTCAGATATACTTTTCTGTTTGATGCTTTCAAATCGCTGCTCTTGAGCCCATTCCACCAATTTCTCCCATGGCATGCCCAGCCATTTTTCAATCTTTTGTGTTCCTCTTTCCATATCGATTGTTCGTCTTGGCCTGTCATTTCTATCATCTGATCGTTTCGCTCGAGCGTGGGACCAAATAGTCCTAGCATCGGCGTTTGGATCTGCGCCCCAAAGAAGAAGTAATCTCATCATCTCCGCTGCTTCTCTCGTCATCTTTCTTGAGGCAAGATGTAACGGCGTTTTCTTTGTAGATTCCTTTCCATTCCACGCATCGGGTCTGAAATCCACTTCTGCTCCACGTTCAAGGAGAACCTTGGCCAGCACAACTGAGCACGTTGTTGTAGCTATTAACCTCAATGCAAGGCTTAGTTGGAGCTTCGTCAGGTCCCCACAACGAATGCGTTCTTCCCAGAAACCCGCCAGTCGTTCCTGTTTGATAGGATCTGTTATGGACCGGATGAAATCCTGCGTCATTATGATAAGTTCTGGATAACCTTGACCGGTGAACATGGCATGCGAGACATAATTTTTCCACAAGTCAAAAATTTCTTGGGAATCCGAATTTGCTCCTTTCGAAAAGAAGCATCCACTCAGATGACTCGTCATAGGTTCTCCAAATTGATCCATGCAGGTGTTAGCGAATTTGTGGCTGAGCCACTCGAAGACCTCCACATTCTCGCCCAAAAGAGATTGAAAGGCCATGGAAGCAAGGATACTGTTCCGTGGATTTTCCCTATCACAAGCATCTTTATCACAGGCCATATATATAGCTTGTACCATTGGCAATGGTCCATAGTAGGCAGCTTGATCAAGAAGAGTACGCTGACTGAGGAGACCTAAGGAGTGGAAACGCCCAATCAACGCTTGCACCTCGGCAGTCAGCCCGAGGGTGATGAGATCCGATAGTAGCGGCACAAGTTCATTCCGGTCTGGATTTGGAAGAAACTGAATGGCCCTTGGCTGAGTGTCACGGTGGCACTTCTCCGTATGCGTGTCTAATTGTCCCCGGGAGGTAAACCCGAGGGTATAAAATTCGCAGGCGGGGTGTGAGCACTTGTATGATCGATCATGATTTTCACAGTGTATTTCACGCGAGGCAAGTTTCTCGAACGCAATTCGTTGGGGCTGGCATATGGCGAAATGACATCTGAAGAGACGTTTACCGTAATATTGTTGCAATTTGGCACAAGCGCAATTGGCCAAATGATTCGGAGTCTTACAGAGAAGAGCTTCGAATTTTCCATGTATTTGAATTGAAATTTCTGACAATGTGGATGGGTCATTGTTTTTCCACTTATCATCTAGATCTAGGCTTGCGGATTAGCACAAGGATTCTGTATTCATGGTTTCCCTTTTACAAGAAAGGTTTCAAGTACTATGGGTCGTTACCTTCGTTCAATTTCCATTTCCCAACATCGAGTCGACGCAGTGCAAGGGCGTTATGTAAAAATCGATGCTCTTCCGGTAATCTTTCTTTGAAAACTTCAAACTCATCAGCCTCTAAAAGACTGTACACCGCAGCTCCTTTATGAGCAATTTGTGCTCGATCAAAACTTAAATTCTCTCGATATTGATAGAACAGAGAAAGGTCTTGAATCAGAGAGGTGGGTAGAGGTTGGTTGTGTATAAGCGTTGAGCATCTTTGGAGGATGTGCAGAAGTTGACTGGCTGCGAACCAACATAAGCGATACGCACCAGACAAAATATGCTCTTTTATACGACTAGATCCAGTCTCAGAGTCAAAAATATCAAAGATGTCAAGACAAAGGTATCTCAAACATGTTCTGGCCATGTCAATATTTGCCTCCAATATGCGCACAAATCTTTGTGATTGTGAAGAAAACAAGTATCTGTTTCCATTAGCCTATATCAATAGATAAAAAAACAATCAGCCATGCTTACTCTTGCACAGTGAAATGCACGAAGTGGACATAGTCTCCCGATACTTCCACAACGGGACCGCAGAGCTGAACTATATTGAGGGACGCTGTATTTCGTGGCAGCTGTATTTCGGCCTCAGGCGCCAAATCTAGGGCAAACGCAAGTTCTTGTATCAGAATTGGAATCGGGGAGCACCCTATCCAACCAAGTGCTCGTCGAGACATCTCTCTTTTTGCGGGTTGTAGTTCATGGAGTCGTTGAAGAATACGAGCATAGCTTGGGAAAAATGACTTAGCACACTGTAAGACGAGATAGTACCGAAGAGCAATTTTCTTACGCATCTTGTAGAGTCTCCGGTAAAGCTCTTAACTCATTTTGGATTGCTTCGGGATTGTGGCACATTTGAACGTTGTCCATAACAACTTTCGCGTAGAGGAACATTCCTATATGATCGAGAATCAATAGCTGAAAAAGCACTGTTTGGTTTCGGTATACCTTTAGCCTTGGCTGCCAGCAGAGAAAGGAGATTCATAATTCCCGAGCGAGCCTCTTCATCGAAATCTGATTCACTCAACCATTTTTCACTTGTAATTGAGACAAATGATTGAATACATCCGCCATTCTGGTCGTCCACGCGGACTGCCTTATGAACAGTCTTGCTCATGATCCTAGAGATGTCATCCTCCATTCTGCTGCTGATGAGGGTTTTTGTTTCATTCGCATCCCGCGATATGGATAAGATTTCACGAAGAGTTGGGGCTCGTTCGCCTTCAGTGAGCTCATCTAACCCGTCTATGATAATATGAGCTGACCCTACGCAGTTCAAGAGGGTGCATAGCGTTTCTCGAGCAAATTTGGTGTTGCTCTTTAGGCTCCGCTGGCTTGACCGATAAATGTCGAAAAGTTTGATTCTCATATCCGCTCTCAGTGCTTCGTCAGAACCCTCAGCGCCAATAACCAGTTGAAAGATCAGAGAATGAATAATCGAGATTGCGGAAACATCTCCTTGCTTATAACTCAGAAAGGCGAATAAAACAGCAGTTCGCGAAGTTTTGGCCATTTCCACAATCATGGAACTCAGGTATGATTTTCCTATGGGCAGTATTTCTGCGTCAGTATTTTCATTCGAGTGATACAAATTCCCTGACCTGACATACCTGCCCCTGGTATTCCTTGTAACCAGATAAGTCTATTTTTTGTATCATTTGGATCAAGCCATTTGCTTATAGCTTTGTCTCTTTGAATCCAACGTCCTGTTCTTTCGCACATGTTCCTCTGGAACCGATCCAGTTCGTCATCGTACAATCTCGGGGAAATAAAGGTCTCAAGTTCGTTGTAATTTTGCCGTGCCTGGAACTCAAAGGTTGCTGCCCAGCGGTCGAAGTCGATAAGTCTAGCCTGATGAGCTTCACTTATATGTGTAAGATTTACTTCATCCCGTAGGAGAAAGCTATGGCGCTCTATATTGCTAACCACGACGTCAATCTTGCTTCTGTGCTTTGGCCAGACAGATTCGAAAACAAGTTTCCAATCTATACATTTTAGTTCTCCTCTTTAATTGTCAGTTCATGGAGGTGTCTTACGTTTTACGCTGAGAAAGTTCAAGGCGATACCAAAAAAATCTAAGATATCTTTGTAGAATAATATCAGCGCATCTTTGACCCGATCCCTCGCCTGGAAAAGCGTTGTGAATTCCTCGAACAAAGGCAGCCGGTCTCCGATGATGGCCATGGTATCGACAATAGCGTCAAAGGACTGGATTGTGGCATTCGCCATCTGAAGTAAGAGTTTTATCGGTCCCCATATCAAAGCTAAAACATCTGGCTTAACTGACACAAATACTTCAATCACTTCAGAAAGTTGGCGAAGTCTTTCCAGAAAATTGTTTATTTTCCGCAGGCACCGCATTCCAGTTGTATTGCTCTGTTGAGCCTGGAATTGCATAACGAATTCGTGGATTTCTTGTATTGAAGTGACGTTCGAAACACGGTCAAACAGCGAACAGTCTTTTTGCGATGCAAGGAATTCTCTCTTCGCAGTCATGAAGGCATTGAGAAGGTGGGAATTGGAAGTAGCCATGGTGAGATATGCTGAAGTAAAAGGGACCCAGGCCAGTATTTATTACTTGTGACTCTCCTGATTTATCTCGGCTATAGCGCCGAGGGGGTGGCTTAGTTGTGTGGCGATTTGGAATTGGGATCCGATTGCAGGGCTGAACGAGGGTGCACCCTTACATGTCAGTCACTAATCTCTAGTGCTATTTTAGTGGTGATGATATTGATAATACACTTACTGGAAGAATATTCGGTCCGCTTAGGAAGTTAGGGGGGGGAGAGGAGGTCCTTCTAGCAAAATGGGGTGTCCTTTTAGCAATTTGCAACTTATGTTTTTGTTTATCAAAATTTTGCCTTAGCTGGAGTCCCGCTATAGTCGATCTCGCTCCACACACCAGTCCCGAAGCCGGCTTACTTGTTATTGATCGCATACGCGATGCAACCTGCTTACACAGTTAAGAGTCCTTGCATTCTCATAAGAATGCGCATACCAAGACCTGAGCTCTATAACGAATAAACTTGGTTTTATGATGTTTCTAGTTGTGGCTATGTGCAGATGCCAAGACGTGAAGTGTTTCAGGTGGATAATCCACCCACTTTCTATTGTTGTTCTGCGGATGGGGTCGGGTCGGGTTCGGGTTCCAGTTCAACGGGACCCAGAAAAAGTTCAACGGGACCCAGGATTGGATCAGTGGTTGCACGACTTGCGTGAGTGTCACCCTAATTCTCACCCTATCTATAGCGCACTCACCCTTCTCACCCCCCGTCGCGCGACTCTCACCACTAGGGAATCCTTACTGTTGTATGTTTTTATTTTTACTTTTTTTTATTTTTTCTGTGATTTGTCTTGTCGGTTGATTTGGTGAATTCTGATGTGATTGGTATTTATCTATCACCGAGGTTTTATCTTCAATCTTAGGCAGTTAGAGAGGAAGAACCAGAATTGTGAGGAGAGAGAGGGTCTAGATATTATAGGATAGAGCCTATCAACGAGGTAAGATCAAAGATATTTTAGAACAAGTGGTGTTAGAGTTTGTACAGGGAATATTTCTTAGGATATTTCCAGGTTCATCAAGAATGACTTGTTTAACATGACTAAGAGAGGGGGTGAAGTGACGCTGACCACTCGTTAGGGATACACTAGTAAGAAGCGATGGGTAGTTCATGGTACTTTATTCATGCGTTGATACATACACCATGACAAGCCCAAAAGACTTAACACAGAAGCTCGATGATTCGGTTCAATAGCAAAATTGCCTCACCTGCGAGGCGTAGGAAAGGAGGGCGAAGAAGAAATTGGGGGCTGTTGGGTGGGAAGGGGAGGCAGGGGTCTATATACAACCACGCACGGGCACGCATAGCAACCGGTGCCGCTAGCTTATAATTACATAAGTTGCTTCAGTTGCTATCCAAGATCCGATATGGGAGGCCAACTGTCAGGCAGACAGTTGGAGACGCGTCAGCTGACAGTTGGAAGGTCATGTGACCCACTAGCGTGTTTTGAACTGTCAGCTCTGTGATTAGTAATCGATTATGATTGGCTACTAAAGTGGGTCCATATCTTGGCATTACACGGCCATTACAATCTTTCCCTTTTCATCCACCCCATCTCCACTGAGGTTCCCGACCGCCTTCACTGGATCAATTTTTCTTCGATTTCATCAAATTTCCATCATATTTTCATCGATTCTTAATAGCTGAGCATTATGGCAAGCGTTAAGAAGGAGTTTTTCGACCGTTACGTTGCGCGTGCCATGGCTGGCGACCCCCCCCTGCCTCCCTACGAGACCGTGAGTCGGTTCTATCGCATGAATAATGCATTATTATACCATGGCTAATACATTACAGGATGACAATGGCCATATTGTCATGCATATTGGCGAGGTCTTCTGCCGCGTCCCCGACTGCTCCTCCCAAACAGTGAGTGATGAAGGCATCAGCTATTGAAAAAGTATTAATAATGCATTACAGAAGCAGTTCTCCCACACTGGCAACCTGCGTGTCCACATAAAGGCCCATAAAGACCTCACCCTCCCCGGCCGCGCCAAAGGTGCCCCTAGTGTCGAGGACAAAAATGCCTCGATCGCGTGGTATAAATCGCTCTTTGCCCCTCCGAAGAAGATGGCCGTGCCTTTTACGAAGGCTGGCAATGTGAGTTAATATGATGACAATACATTCTCCGGACATTATTAATGCATTATCCCAGATCGGTATCAAAGAGATCAAGGATTTTCTTCGGACCAAGCATGTGACCCAGTTCCCTTGCGAGTCCTGCGAGCAAGCTAATGCTAGTGAGTTCGACCTATACTCTTATTAATACTTTACTAATGCATTAAAACAGAATGCTGTGCCACCCCTTTCGTCTGCGAGTACCTTGACCGCTACTACGACGTTGAAGACTCTTTCGACCGCCCGGAGTAAAACTACTACTACCGCTTTCTGATATGACTATTATGTTTTGACGATAGATACGGGTGCTTTTTCTTTGAATTCGTGGAGTTTTGATATCCGAGTTACTAGCTGAACTCAATAGCTAATACATACTCTTACTATTATTAATATACTATAAGAATCTTTACTAGGACAAAAGGTGCATAAGCGGACTATTAATAATATATTAACTCGGAAAATATAAGAAGGGCAATACCTCGCAGTAATAAAATAAATGCTAGTGGTATTGGTAGTGGTCTAACTATACATAATATAGCTAATATAAATTATATATCATATATGTTAGCCACACCAATATATAAAATGTAAGATTAATGTATAGGTAAGAGATATATATATATAAAGATATAACTAGTATTTCAATTTAGTTTTTCTAGTTCTAACTCTCTCTTCCTATTTGCAAGACGCTTTTCTAGCACTCTTGCCCTTATATCCTCCGCCTCTTCTTCCTTTTGAAGGTCTTCGATTCCCGATATATCCGGCCGGGTCGTTTCGCTACCGCAGATTAATAATGCATTATTAAGTATATATAGTCCCGCGTACTTACTCTTGCTTTTTTCGTGATACTTTTAGCCTTTTTACTAGACGAGTTTGAACTGGAACTCCTGTCGTAGAAAAGGACATAGATATCGAGTTTTCGGAGGGCGCTTTGTTTGGATCGTGAAATTCCTCCTGTTGGCGGTCGGCACCTAGTAATGATATATTAGATATATATTTAAAATAGTTTAGACGCTTACATCTCGCCATATGACTATACATAGCCTCACTAGTCGTGTTCGCACGGTAGTGTGGCCGTAAGCGCTTCTTTTCAAAGGACTGAAACTCTTCCATATCCTTTCGATCAACTGCTCTTCCACTAAGAATATATTAGCTATATATTAAGAATGTATTAGACAACACACTTATCAATCGCTTGTATAAGCGTAAGCTGACGGCCCCGATTGTTGACCTTAAAGTGGCTCTGTTCAACTGCGTTCGTATTATGCCGAGTCTGATCAAAGACTAGCCATGGGACCTTAGTACTACCCCGATGAAGGCCTGATGCAATATTGTCTCTCATTTTGTGCTTCGCCCACTCTTGAATCTTGACGGAAGGTTCTGACTCTGAGTAAGGTATTAATAATGCTATATTAATAGCTAGAAGCGACATACCAATAATTATACGAAGCGCTACCTGGTAGTCCTCTTTCGTTGGCGTATCGAGTATAGACATCATCCTTTCTTTCGCTCCATGGCGATATTTCACCCCACGTAGACACTCTCTAATTCCTCGTTTGAAGTGTATCTGGCAGAAGATAACTAGAGACATAGCTAGTTCCTCCTTTGGGATATTAAGATCGGAGATTGAATCGAGATAACGTGCGAGACCTATAATGCATTAATGATATATCTACAATAGCTGAAGTTATTACTTACCATTCCACTGTCCTAAGTCCATATCCATCACAACAGCCTGGATCCCAGACCCATGAATTGGGAAGAAGCGTAAGGGCCGACCAGTATAACGCTGTGTAGAGGCTGATACCCTACTAAATATCAACGCATAAGCCTCTTCATCTGATTTGCCTGAGGTAAAAACGCGAGCAAGAGTAATGACTATAACCAAACATTAAGAATATATTAATAATAGCTGGGCTCTCTCACTTACTTCGATTTTGCTTTTCCACAAATTTAGCGAAGACAACCTCTTGGGTCTTAGAATCCTTAACCCTCTTATAGGACATATCGACCTCAAAACTCTCGGAACGTTGCATGATCTCGGCTTGCTCTCTAGTCTGACAGATGATAAGGGTATCGGTAATCTCAACAATGTATTCCTAATAATATATTAGTTATGTATTCATAATATACCGGGCTCTGTTTACCCTGATGTTGCCCTGGTTTATTTGCCATTGAAAAAGAAGCCCATTTTTTCCTTGACCCTGTGGGTAGGCTAGGAGACGCTCCTTCTGAATAATAGCAGCAATCCGGCCCATATTTCCTAGACTTCCATGAATTTCGTTAAGAGAGAGCGCATTAAACTGCGCACAAAACGCCTTAAGCTCAGGTGACATAAGAAAAGCAACTTGATAGATATTAGCAGAGATAATATATTAAGAAGGTATTAAAAATAGCCGTACCCGGAGTGAGGTTCCTAATTTCCATACTCCTAATAACCTTGATCAGATCTAGGAGAATTGCCTGTGGAGGCTTTGCTGGAGGTGGAGGAGGATGCGAATGGATACCTATCGATAAAAAGGCGTAGAAAGGGGTTGTTGTGAGGTTGACTGGCACTAGCCAATGGTATTGTACCTTGCATCCTATGATTTGAAGCTTCCCGCGCCCTTGAAGATGGTTTGTGACTTTAAAGTATTAGCAATAATACATTAGGAATAGGCTGATAATGTATTATTCCTTACGGCAGAATTGTGCGCGGCCTTTATTAGCCTCAATATTGCCGCAAAACTCATGCTCAATAGAGGCGATATCACGAAATAGCCATTCGAGTAATACCATGTCGAATCTATGGTTATCGATGACTTTTTGTGTAAAATGAGTATGGAGTGCGTCCCCTGTATTCACGCATCTAATATAGGCAGCGAGAACTCCGGAAGGTTCCTAAAACAATACATTAATAAAACTTAGATAATACATAAGCCATAGTGCCTTACTTACCAAGTAACTCCCCCATTCTAGCGTTGGTTTACATGTATCCTTCCAGGACACGCCGCATGACCTCCGATCCCGAAAAAGCTTGACTGCTATAAGGTATTTCCTTACTCCACGATTAATAATTGCTTAATAAGGTATTATAGCCACTTACATATATGTCCTTCGCTTCACTTGCTCTGTTTCAGCTAAAGGAATACCCTCTCGAATAGCTTCAATTTCATCCCACTGCGTCTTTGATATAGACGTATGCTTCATATCTTTAAGCGCCGGATCGGCGTATTGACAGAGCTTCACTCCAGTGCAATAAGCAGAGGTATGTAGTAGTGGTACACTACCAAAGATAGTCTCACTATTCATAGGCCGTTCTCGATAATTCAGCCGCATCGCATATTGAACCTGAAATATATTAATAAATCATTATTAATAGCGTGCCTTGTTCACTTACGCTTGAGATCGCGTTAGCAACCGCACTCTGCTCTTGACCCGGAACTGCGACTATGTAGGTAAAGCCATCAGGATCTGATATAGGATACTCTGGTAAAGCTATTGTATATCGAATAAACCGAGTTCGTAGCGGGTGGCATTTTGTATGGGTCAAGTTCAGTAGGAAATTTCCGTCGTTTTCCTTATACATTGTTAATGCATTAACAAGGTGTAATCTTATACGAAACTTACTTGTTCTTCATCAGATATCACGATCTGATCTCGAATAATGCTTTCCTCAGCCATGGTAGAGAAATATTCTAATACAAAAGTAATATATTAAAATGGACTGGTTTAAATATTGCCACTTTTTTGTGGGCCACTAGCGTAAAATACGACAAATTCTAGCGAGTATCAGTCTGTAAAGGTTTATTACAGTCACGTGGTGCCAAGAAATCCAACTGTCAGGTGACGCGTCTCCAACTGTCGGGGTGAACTACATCCTGCCGATATGGTGTAAGTCGAGGTGACGATGGAAAGGCCACGATTCTGCGTGCTTATATCAAACAAAGTCGTCGTGTTTCCATATAGCCATGCAGGTGCGTTATTTTTACATTAATAAGCAAGCCTTAATCGCCTATCTCCAAAACATATACTAAATGGGAAAAATTACAATTTGATATCTTAAACGGTAGTCTATATGGGACGTTTACGTGTTGATTTACAACTTGGTAACCATTCGGATAACCGCGGTCTGCTGATGCATTCAACACAAATCGACCAAGGCATCGAGTGATCTAGAGCGATCTTTCCCGTAAAGCTAAAGCTTCGCCTTGGGCGTAATGAGTCTACTGACGTCATTCACCAGAACATCTGGACTTGCGATTGTCACTCTCGGGATTACGAGAAGGCGAGAGTGCGCGATAGTACAAGAGGACTTCGCCAGGTGTTGAATTTCATGAGGGTTTTCCCCATCTTGACCACCGATTTTCCTGATCATCAATACCAATATTCATTTCTTCATTCTGGTCATCCAAAACATAATATGCCGATCATGGCCACTGTAGCACTGACTACTGCAGAAAGGTCATCCGAGCGAATGGACATTCATCACTCGGATGCTTGGCAGGATGGAGATACTACGCCATCACCCGATAGCCGCGACGAAAAGCAGTTTTTCCAAGATGGGTTGAACACTGGCGCTCGTATTCGAGGTAAATGATCTTCCGACGATATTCACTTAATATTGCCTCATGTGTATCATGTTTTGTCATAGGTGACGGCCGGGTAGACATTCATATCAATCAGGACAAACCGCACCTCGCAAGGCTATTGAACCCGATCCAACGCCCGGATATACGTTCTGACCGAGAGACCGAACGAACCTCCAGCACAAAAAGGCCCTGCTTGGAAAATGTGAATTTTCCACTGCGCTTAAACCTTGTCATTCAAGTGATTGGTTCTCGAGGCGACATACAACCATTTGTTGCACTGGGACGAGAATTGAAAGTACACGGTCACCGAGTCAGATTGGCCACACATTTAGCTTTTCGGCAATTCGTTCTCGATAGCGATCTAGAGTTTTTCAATATAGGAGGAGATCCTGAAGAGTTGATGGCTTATATGGTCAAAAATCCGGGCCTTTTACCGGGATTGAAGGCAATACGCACTGGAGACATCCAGAGGCGTCGGCGTGAGATGAAAGAAATATTCAATGGATGCTGGAGATCTTGCTTTGAAAAGGGTGACGGAACTTACCTTCACCAGATTAACGAAGACCCGTGGAGTAAGACCTTGGATTATCGAAAACGGCCCTTTGTCGCGGATGCTATCATAGCAAACCCTCCTAGCCTTGCCCATATTCATTGCGCGCAACGATTGGGCATTCCTCTCCATATTATATTCACGTAAGTTGACCGTCTTACAGACTAATTTCTAATCACATTTCCCATAAAGAACACCTAATCATGAATAACAGGATGCCCTGGTCACCAACCCAGTCTTTTCCCCACCCCTTAGCAAATGTTCACCGTCGCAACTGCAAGCCGACGATTGCAAATCTCGTGTCCTATAATGTTGTCGATATGATGGTATGGGAAGGCTTAGGAGATATTCTAAACACGTTGCGTAAGAATACCTTGGCACTCCAACCGCTGGATACAATGACCGCCCCAAGTATACTACACCGGCTACATGTGCCACATACGTATCTATGGTTAGGATTATATTTCTGGTAGGTAAATCTTTTCTAACATTTGATACAGGTCTCCTTCATTATTACCTAAGCCTCCCGACTGGGCTGATAACATTGATGTATGCGGCTTTGGCTTCCTTCTATCGGAGACGAGCTACACACCACCAACGGAATTAGCTGCGTTTCTCAGTGCGGGAAAAAAACCAATATATATCGGTTTTGGCTCGATTGTTGTCGATAATCCTGTCAAACTGACGAAGATAATATTTCAAGCAGTTCAGAAAACTGGACAGCGAGCCCTTGTTTCAAAAGGCTGGGGAAACCTGGGAGTAGACGAAGTGCCGGACAATATTCTTATGATTGGAAACTGTCCTCACGATTGGCTGTTTCGGCAGGTTTCATGTGTGATACACCATGGTGGTGCGGGCACCACAGCAGCAGGCCTTGCGCTAGGTCTGCCAACGATCATTATCCCTTTTTTCGGAGACCAGCAGTTTTGGGGCAATATCGTTGCGCGGGCCGGAGCTGGGCCAGAGCCAATACCCCACAAAAGTTTGAACGTGCAGAATCTCTCAGACGCAATTTTGAAGGCGCTAGAGGTAACTACTCTGGACAGGGCACAGACGATCGCAAGGAAAATGCAGGAGGAGTCTGGCGTGCGCCATGGGGTGAATAGTTTTTATCGAAATCTTGACCCCGAGTCATCCAGATGCGCTATAGTCCCGAATCTGCCGGCGGCTTGGCATTTCAAGCATACTAAAATCAACTTGAGTGCTTTTGCAGCAATGGTTCTAGTGAAATCAGGGAAACTCAGTCCACATATGCTGGTCCTGTAAGTTTTCTCAGACAAAAGTCACCAGATATATGAGAGTTTATTGCTGATTCGCCTCCAGTCATCGTCCGATGGAATATGATACATTAATGGACCCTCCCGACCCGCTTACTGCTAGTGCTCAGGTGCTCTTTGGGGTTATAATGAGTTTCATTACTGGGCTTGTAGATACGCCAGGAGAGATTTACCGCGGTCTTTCTTCTGCTGCTCGCGGAATACGCCAACCCCATGAACATTTTGATCGCCACTCAGCATGTCGGGCAGCACTTTCTTCGCCGGGTCACTCCTCCCCAGAGAATAGCCTTGAGAGCGATGAATCACCTATTCAAAATGCGGTGGGCCAAATGCTGACTGAGAATAATGAACAGGGAGATAGGGAAATCCGGGAAGAGAATAGTACACAAGAAGATACTACCGATGAGGAGAATGATGACCAAGTCAACGAACTCGATCGAATCCGGAGCACAGAGCGCAAAAGGAATCTCCAGCTCGAAAAAGCCAAAACAATGAGCAGCTCGATGACGCCCTCAAAACCACCTAAATTCACGATTTTACACGAAACTGCATTGCACGGAGGTCAAATGTCGAAGAAAATATTGAAGATAATCATCTGGTTACCAACCGATGTGTCACTGGGTATGGCTAGAGGTTTCCACAATGCACCAAAACTGTATAGCGACCCGACGGTAAACGACATCCCCCAAGTGGTCAGTCTTCGAACTGGGTTCAGAGCGGCAGGAAAGGTAGTAACGGCCAATCAGCGCCAGTTTAGGACAGATATTCTAACATCTACGCAGGAGCTCAAAGACGGATTTTACTTCGGTATCACGGGCCTAATAACACACCCGCGTTATGGCCTCAAGCATGAAGGTGCTAAGGGGCTCTTCAAGGGGATCGGGAAAGCAATGGGTGGTGTGTTTCTCAAGCCGACAGCAGGTACGTGGAAAATGCAGGCAATGTGATGTGAGCTTATTGTTTGAAAGCTAATATTCATCAGGGCTATGGGGCCTGGCAGGGTATCCCTTGAGCGGGATAACCAGAGAGATCAACGATTCACTGGGCAAGCATCAAAAATGTATGATTGTTATGGGTCGCATTTCGCAGGGAGTCGAAGAGATGCGAGAGTCCTCGGCCCAGGAAAGGGAAGAGGTAGCTAGGGCTTGGATGACGATTGAACACGACTTGGAAAAGTCAAATAAAAGACACAACTATTCGCATGGTTTGGGGTCCGCCCATGCTGTGGTTATATGAGTTCCAGGCGGTTTGAAAAGGTCTTGTGGACTTAACCAGAAGGGGTCAACCACAGTTTGGCGTAGCATCGATTTAGGAAATTATAGTGTTTTCAACTAGCTATCTAGACATTTCGGTGTTGATTTCTCCTGTTTAGATTTAAAATGACACCCACCATGCTGTTGAAGCACTTCCCAATGGTGGTGTATCCGAGAACGAGGGAAATAATGTACATTCTGTCGCCACTCTCTCTGCTGGATGTCAAATGCTGGAGCTTGGAAATGTTATAATTATTGAAATGGGGATGGCACGATGGCAGTCTGACATAGCAGACGGGCCGATACTAATGAAGAGATCACACTACCACTCCCATGGCCTGAAGGCGTAGATAGCGGTTCCTGAAGGTGTAAGTTGTACTGAGCCTGATGCTATATCATGAATCAAGAAGTTTGGTGAGTAACCGTAGTCATATTCTGCGTCTTCGAACATGCTCTGATCTCTCTGTAGGAGAAGACTGCATGTCTCCTGAGGCATTTATGATGCCTCAGGCCATTAATATGCTACTGTCACGGGATTCACCACTACATTATGTAGTATACTACTATTATTGGGATGTATGCCCAGGTTGAATTCGGGTCTGAATGTGTATGACATGTTTTCTTGTTCCGCGCGATATGTAAGACCGTCTCCTTAAGTGTGAGCCACACGGTCGTGGTATGTGCTCCCATTGATAGATTGATGGATGGATGGCACCTAAGAGGAGAAGAGACCGAAGGGTAAATACCGAAGGTCATTGAATCCCTGCTATTAGTAAAGGCAGATAGAAAGGCCAATGAGGAATTGACTGGAAGCACATTGCTTCAGCAGACCGCTTTGGATCGCCTTCAAATAGCTTTTGAAGCTCACTGCAAGTTTGAAATATAAGCCGCTCCAAACCCAGAGTGAGGACCATGTATATCTGGCATGGGATTAATGTAAGTTGGAAGAGACTTCCACCGAGTTCATTTAATTTACTGCCAGTAACCCATAGTACTTTTTCAATTTCGATGCGCAAATTGATTGGCAGAGATCCCTGTTCGTGGGATCCAGATCGCGTACGACTAGAGCTGCAAGCGCCATCGACCGCAGTCGCCGAGGGGCGGTATTCAGACCTCCCCCGAAAAGAACCCCGCAGCCCCTTTTCCCAAGTTTTTGGTAAATTACACTCAGGCTCTGACTCATTAACTCGCCATACGATTTGAATATGGATTCTCGCCATTCAGATCTCGTGCTCGATGCCCAGATTCAAGTTGAATTCAGCGCCGATCTCACGCATCGATTCACAATTCAGTCCAAGTTCTCGTCCGGACGGCACTTCAGACGCAGACAGCGAAAAGACACATGGCAGGTGGAAAAGCTCCTTGGGAGTGGATCGTCTGGCACGGTTTCTCTGCACAAATGCTTGACGAGCGAGGGCCAAGCGGAACTACAGGCCGTGAGAATGATCAATAAAGCACTTCTTTCTAAGGGCATCGACTATTATAAAGAGTTGGAAGCTATTGCGAAATTCTCTCAGAAAAAGGTAGGAGCTGGATCTTTTTATTGGATATTACTGCAGTACTAAACTACAACATTTCCTAGTACGACGGGTCGTTTGTCAAATTCCTTGGGTGGTATGAGAGCAATGACTTTGTTTTCATCGTTATGGAGTATATGAAACATGGAGACCTAGATTCGCATCTTAAAAAACCATTGCCCGAAAATGAAGCTCGTGAAATCACTTTGCAGCTAGCAGAAGGCCTCGAATTTCTTCACGATAATAGGGTCGCTCATCGAAACCTCAAACCTGCGGTATGAATTCTGCGGGATATTCAAAGAGTTTAGCTAACATGGTTAGAATATCTTCGTCTTTCGCAAAAGTCCCGATTGGTGGGTCAAACTCGGCGATTTTGGATTCAGCAAATGCGTCAATGAGAATGAAGGCCTTCAAACATGGGTTGGAACTCCTCTGTTCATCGCACCAGAAATGCAGATGCTTTATCCACCTGGGAAAAATGGCCACAGCGACATGTCTCATTATACAGAGAAAGTCGACATATGGGCGCTGGGTGTTACGACGTATTACATGGTTTTCCACGACTATCCATTCACCCCTAGAAAACGAGTTCATCTGTCACAATATGTTCACGGCGCGGCTCTTCCGCTTCCAAAAGGTTCATTATCGCCGGTCAGCCAGGAGTGTTATAACTTTATCAAGGCCACAATAGAACCGGACGCTACGAAACGACTATCGGCAAAAGCGGCCACGGAGGACGAGTGGCTTAAGGGACTTTATGTCCCAGTAGCTGGATTAAAACGCTTGGGTTTGTCTGAGACCAACTTGACAAATGTTGCTTCACGGAAAGAAGTTCAAACGGCACCAAAATCATTCCATGCTACACCAGAACAAACCATCAAAATCTTCCAGGCCAGCAGTGAATCCAATCCTAAGGAATCTGTACCAGATAATGCAGCGTCACACGTTTACGAAGCTCTCATCGCGACTGATACTTCTGCAGAACATGCAGATACATCAAATAACGAGCAATCTCAAGTTGGATATCCAAACATCGCCCGGCCAAAACATGGGCGCTCAAAATTTGCCAAAGATTTACGGCTAGGCAGGCTAGGTATACTTCAAGATTATCATACGAGGGGTGTCCAACTGTTCCGCCAGAACAAGCACGCGGAGGCTGAGATTCTGCTCCGAAAAGCGGCAATGAAACGCAATCAGGAACTTGGATTGGCGAATCATGACACTCGTAACTCATTTCATTGTCTTGGAGTTTTATACTACCATATGTCCACCTATCGAGTAGCCAGATGGCTATTTCAGCAGGTACTAGAAGTTCAGAAGAAAAAATTTGGACTGGTCCATCCATGCACGCTTAAGACAGAATATTGGATTGGCCTGACGATGCTGCGAGACGGAATGAACAGGGAAGGAAGGCTTACCGTGAAGAGAGTAGCAAACATTCAGAAACGTGTCCTTGGACCGAATCACCCAGACACTCTTCTTTCACTTTCTGAACTTGATCTGAGACAGCCTCCTGAATTTTTGGGACCCTCGAAAACAGATTCATTGCCGCAGATGTCTCTAAGCGCACGGTCATCAGAGATGGATCTAATCACAAAGTCTATGCGGAAGTATATCCAGGATCTCAAAGCAGAACTCTGGCCAGAACATCACAACACTGATTCCAAACAATGCAATCGCAGGATAACTGTGAGATTACCACCAACCGCTTCGCAACCTATCGCGAAGCCCCAGTCAGAGGAGTCACTTTCTTCCAAAATCAAGACCCATTATCGCACAATGGCTGAACTGGGCCAATGGCTCCATGGAAAGGGATATTACAAGGCTGCCCAAAATAGCCTGGAGATGGCCGTGAGTGGGTTAAATCAATGTCTTGGACCAACACATGCCGAGTTCCTGGACGCGCTTTACTGGCTTGGCTTGAACCAATTTGAGTTGGGCCAATATGAAAACGCAGAGAATATATTCAGAGAGGTATCAGTTGGTCGGGACACGAGCGTTGGCTGGAAAAGCAGGCGTATATTTTATTTTGACTTTGCCCTTGCTCTAGGACGAGCACTAGCAAAGCAAGGAAAGTATGCAATGGCCGAGTCCATGTTTCGTCTCAATAAACAAGATACTATATTCCTCTTCGAGCTTGGACTCGTCTTATGCAAGCAGGGGAAATCTGTCGAGGCGGACACATGTCTTTCGCAAGCATTTCGTCAACAAAGAACATACAGCTTTTCAATGACTGATTATTGGATTCAGCGGGTTCGTCATGATTGGAGCACCTACGAACTGCCTTGGACCTGCTGCCTGAGACTACCAGGGCAAAAGTCAATGCTAATGAAGATGAACAAGCACTCAGACGTGTGGCCAAGAAGTTTTTGAGAAAAATCACGAAAATGCGATATTATTCTTTAGTTTAAGCGTCGAAATTGATCCAGGCACGTCTGAGATGACTAGTCAGAAGGAGGTTAGGGGTCGGGAATTGACCAATGACTGTTGCTTTGTATTCTTGTTCTGCCTGCCTTTTTCAATGATAGTTTACTATGATGTCCCACATGTCTCTCTTTCTCTTAGCTTCTTAACTTTGCGACGAATAAGTACGAGCCCGTCCGTTGCGATTGTGAAGATCCCCATTATCATTCCCTTTTGATCACTCTAAGGTCAAGTTTTTGTTCCTGATAAAGATGCATAATATATAGAGGGGATTGATACCGACACCATCCTTTGGATACTCACATCACCCCCTGCCTGAGGTTCCAGGTACCTACTCACCGCTTTCTTCACCGCTTTATTACTCGAACTTTTATTATTGCCACGATTTCCCTGCATGTATTATCATCACTGTAGGTACCTCCAATTACTATGTAAATCTCTAGTAAAATTAAGTCATTCTTATTCTACCCTAGTACCTATTAAGAAATTCAAAATAATTGTTGTTTACACTTTCAAACCTCCCATTTTATTCACCCATTTCACTGCCTTTTTACAATGGTTTTCTGTCAGTGCTGCATTCATGAATACGGATTGAGAACCGGAATTATAGTAACTCCGAATGAGCGGATTACTAAGGATGAGCATAGCATAACGTATTTCACAACCGAGTGGATCACCCAACCGAGTGGATCAGCAATACCTATCTATTCATTTTAAATGCATTTTTCTTAACCACAACGCCATTAAATTCAATAAACTAAAAACGAGTTTTATTAGGACATGTAGTTAATTTATGACCCTTAATTCCACATACACTGCACGTCGGTAGTGCTCTCTTACGTGGCTGTAAAGCTACCGGAGCCGGTCCTGCCTCACGGGGTATCGGCTCTTTAATTGCTGGTTCTTCTACCTGAATAAGCTCGAGAGCCTCTAAAACTGATAGGCCTTCCTCTCGAGCTATCTGCCTTGTAGACCGAGCTTTTTTACGCTTCTTCTTCTCGTTTTTAGCGCGTAAATCGCTTACTTCTTTCTCGAGAAGAGCGGCCGATTGCATCGTGATTTGATAGGCTTTTAAAACGTGATTGATTGCGGAATTAAGCGGGCTCGGTGGGCTTTTTGAGCGCTGTTTTAGTAAAGCTTTAATTGAGGAAGCTTGCTTCTGTAATTGGACGTAGTTCGACGGCGTTTTTGGCGACCACTCACTCCCCTAGCTCGAAGGGGGGTTGGCGTACGGAGGCGAATATCGAGCTTCGAAAGCACTCGTTCGGGCCTATAAGGCACTAACCCGGCGGCGGCGAAGCTATTCTTAATAGTTTCCGAATTAAATGCCTCGATTCGGGCGGACGGGTAGGCTTCGAGGAAGTCTAGCTTATCAATATAGTTGATTCTAACCCGTATTTTTGACTCGATTAGCCGACCGTACGAGCGCTTTAACACCGCAAAATAGCCGATATCGAGAGGCTATAAAAGGTGAGACGAATGCGGAGGTATACAAATTGCGATAATATCGTTTTTTTCGCAAATTTCGTCAAATTTCGGAGTTAAATAACTCCCGTAGCCGTCGAGTATTAAAAGTCTATACTTCCCTTTCGTACGCGAAGAAGTAGACGGAATAAAGAGCTTTTCGAGCCATCGAAGTCCAATTTTATCGGAAGTCTATCCGTTCGAACTAACCTCGAGGCGCCAATCACTCGGAAGGCTATCGAACCAAGATTCGATAAAGACTTTGCCTTTAAAAATCACGCACGGAGGAAGCGCCCACCCCGACGCGTTTATACACTCAATTGTAGTCACCTACGCGCGGTTTCCGGGCTGTAAAAGCGTTCGCCGACCGTAGAATTCACGTTTCGTAATAACCTTCGCGGTCGCGATTAAGCCTATTGCAAAACCAGTCTCGTCAAAGTTGTAGATATCGTCGGGATCGATCCCGTACGTTAGAATCGTTTTTTGAACGATTGAAAACCATTTAGAAATGATTTTAGGGTCTTCATATTTAGCGCGCGCGTAATTATAGCCTTTTGAGAATCGGGAGGAAAGGATTGGATGCCTTTTTACGAAGTTTGTAACCCAATTATTACCGACCGAAGGAGGGGGGTTAGATCCACGCGCCGCGAGTAGTAAATCCGCTATTTCTCGTATAGTAGAAGGCCGAGGGGCTGCTCCGCGAGAGTCTATTGAGAGAATCCATTTTTGAAGAGATTCTTCTTCAATATCTGTCAATTTTTGGCAATTTGCGCGAGTTTCGGAGCGATTTGTGAGGCCGTTAAGGCGGTTCCGTAAAGAAGAGAATGGTACGTCAAAACGACGCGCTGCTTCGCGTATAGAGGTGATTTCTTGCTTCTGAATAGCCTAAATAGCTAATAAGATCCTACCCTCTTGCCCTGTACGATTTTGAGAGCTTTGAGAGCGAATTGGTGGCATGGTGGGTGGTTAAAGAAGAGAGGTCTAATTAATTGACGCGTTTTTGCGTCACTGATCCACTCGGTTGGGTGATCCACTCGGTTGTGAAATACGTTAAATAGCAAGAAATAGCAAGTAATAAATGACAGAGATTTCAATGCCCTCATTGGCTGAGCAAGTTACGGAAGACAGCAAGTTCCGACATTATGTTGGTACCTGAGGCACGAGTTGGTGCCTCGGGAATCGTGGCAGTATAGTACTGCTCACCGCCCGGAAGCTGGGCCAGCCTGTATTTAGTTCATCCCCGCTGACCCTGGGAAGGGTCAGCGTTCAGTCTCTCCTACAATAGAACCATATTGTACCACACGTCAGCTGAGGCTTCTACTTCGCTTACCAAACCAAACCAGAGACTCTGCGTGGTCTCACAATATGGCTCCTAGAAGCGGTGTATGTGCTCCCAGGAAATGCGTCAAATCCCCCAGGAACTAAAGAGCTCCCAGGGCCAGAATTTGCGCTCTCAATTGTGCTAGAGTCATATCTAGGAACGAGACTGATTCCCTGAAGGTTGAGATGGAGAGTCCTACAAGCTAAATCCGATTTTCTGTACGAATACTGGATTCCGTAGATATTTACTCAGAAAAGGTCGTTGATAATTAAGTATCTTTTGCATCGAGCCACTCAGAGATAAGAGTTATGGTGAGAGTAATGCTCCTAGATCGGCCTAGACCGACGGGCTAGTCATCAAGAGATGAACAAACTTGGATAGCCAACATTGTAACAAAAATTCA
This sequence comes from Penicillium antarcticum, assembly GCF_028974205.1. Taxonomy (NCBI): domain Eukaryota; kingdom Fungi; phylum Ascomycota; class Eurotiomycetes; order Eurotiales; family Aspergillaceae; genus Penicillium; species Penicillium antarcticum. The sequence continues at coordinate 830,809 of NW_026695300.1, read as the reverse complement.
AGCCTTCTATGACACCTCCCCTCCCGTATCCTTCGAAGAACCACCATGGAATCTACTATTGCCTTTCATTCCAAATGATCTGTGTCTTATCCTTTGACACAATCCTAGACCGCTACTTTATCCGTCGCCGGCTTAGCGTGCGTACTCTGCAAGTAGCCGTATAATGCACGAACAACAAAACGTGCGAGAGATATAATATCTACTAGAGATCCAAACGCGGCCTAGCCGACGGCTCTATAATATATGATCTTGTAGTATGGAAATCGATCCTCACTATTGAAAAACTCTAAGGATATTCGAAAGCCGTGGACGTGGCTGGCAATACATAGTAACCGCGGTCTTCGATCATGATACAAATGCGGTCAAGGCGTATTGCGCTGCGACACTTCTTGGATAAGATCAATGAGGTGGAATCTGATAAGTGCCCCCTGTGGAGAAGGCTCTCAGACTCCGAGGCATACCTTGCTTCAATGTGAGACGTCCGATCAGCATCAAGCCATTTTTCCCATTATGAAGAGGTCAAACTACTAGATCGTTGTTCCTTGATTACTGCTTGGGGTCAAAGAACAGTTTCGTTACTTTTCCCAGACCACTAGGCTTTCAGAGCCAAGGATTGCAGGTCGGCCTACTGGTCCCATGGTGTTACCAATAGCTGGCAGGCTAACAGTTGAGATGTAATGAATCGCCTGGAGACCAGTTCATCTAGAGCTCCAATATTTGCAGTCCGAGGATAACTTATCAAGCATTCACATGCCCGTCCTCCACAAAGATCTTCGGCTTCGGATAGTCTGGCTTTTGGATTGCAATGACCGTTCCCTTCCCCCGGATTGCTGGGTTGCCCGGTACTTCGTAGGAAATATTCTTGGTTCTAATCAACCTACAAAGCCCGCAAATTTAACCTCTCCATATATACCTCCACTCTCTCAACCTCCAGTTTTTATACAGCGAGATTTGGTCCCGTATACCGGAGCCCCGCTTTATCCTCAATTAGATGATTGTCGTTATTTAGTGGCTAGTTAGGCAGAACCGAAAGTCCTTATACTGTTTTACAATGATAAGTCTAGGAGTAGATGCCAGTCGTGCGTAAACCCATTGGTCTGTTCGTAAACCCCGTGCTCGTTATCTTGGACATGGTGTAGCTAGTTGCCGACTTTTGTGTGGCATTTAGAACATTTGTAGAGCTGGTTCGAACCGAGTTGGTGGTTTCACTTCTCGGGTCTTTGCTCCAGGGCTTCGGCTAAAGCTGGTGGCTCGTAGTTCTTGACATGGGGGTTGTATTTATTTGACGTTGACCTTGATTGGTGTCTTGTTGTCGCTGGGCAGAGCCTGGGTGACACTGGCAAGGTGAGTAGCTTTTAAAAGACCCGAAGACGCCGTCAAGGATGGGGATTTTGGGTGGTCATTCCGGAGTCTTTTCAGCTATCTTTTATCATATCTTTATTTGCCATATCTTTGATACTCACTTCTTCCTGAGCCGCGCTCTAGCGCGGCGCCCAGGCTACTAGCTCATTCAACCCAAACGCGATTGAAGAAACTGTTTAATAGTGCTAGGTATACCAAATCCTGTTTCTAGCACGGGTAGATCTAGCACGGGTAGATATCAATTTATGTCTGCGATCCCCGGATACCGGACATAATACGCCTGCCAGTCATCAATCTCAGTCATCTTGTGGAATCCCGGAAGCTGCACAATACGCCAACGTATGTTCATCCAGCCCACGTCATCCTCAGTACACCCTTCAAGGGGCCCGAACTCCTCAGGCTCTGATATATCCTCGTCCTCAGAGTCCTCTTCAGGCACATCTGTCCATTTCCATTCAGCATTAACCATGCGGACATGCCCTAATTCATATTCTTCGAACCCTCCCAAGGGGGTGTTTAGAACGGACTCCATAGCCTCCTGGTCCACGGTGATGAAGAAGCGGTATCGGCCGCTCGTTGGAGTGTAGTCTTCGCTCACGCCCTGTTCCTCTTTCAATGCAGTCTTCTTCCACTGATGGAAGTGCTCGCGTAGGGTGGCAACCGTGGCACCCTCAAAGGAAGGGTCTTCCAAGACCGTTGGGGCGAATGTGTCGAGGAGAGCAAGGCCACTGTATTCCTCGAGGTCTTCTGAGACGGCGCCGACCATGCGAGCCATGAAGGTCTCCCAGTCAGAGTCATTGTGTTACGTGCAACGAAAGATCACGAAGCCCCAGGTTGTGAATCCATCCTCCTTGAGAAGTTCCTCGACCAGATCAGCCTCATTCATAAAGGAATACATTGTGGGATCGCGCTTTGAGCGAGAGGCCATTGTGGTGGATGTTGAGAGAGTCCTGATTGTGTTGAAATGTGATGTAGATAAGGACTTTGCGAGATGTGAGGGATGTTCGAAGGGAAAGCGAAAGAAGGTCGGGCGGGTAACGCTTGGGCGGGCGAATTGGCTGTAGATCGGTAGATGGCGTGTAGTTTGAAGTATCCTCCTAGTAGTCATGAGTGCGAAGGCAGGCCTTGGTTCTGTTGAGATGAGGATAAGTAGGGGAAAGAGGTGGGGGCTAGGGGGTATGGTCCAGGGGCAAGCAGGATCTCTCAAGTTTGCAGAGATTTAAAGTGGAGATGCGAGTATTCCCTCAAACGCTTTAAATTGCTCAAATCTCGGGTTCCCAGGATGATGAAACAGTACGCCTGTCTGGGCTAGGGGAGAAGTGATCGGAGCCTCGGAGGGAGGGCCCGGGAAGAGATTCGCGGGTCCGTGTTATCGGGCGGCTCGGAATAAGTTCGATACGCGCGCTACGGTCATAAATCAAGAGCAACTTCTTCTATCGTGGATACTCTGATCATTTAGTCGCAATCTTACCCACAAGATTGGGCAGTTGCACCTTGGCATGATGTCTTATCGACTTACACCACACTAACTTCACACATACGCATCTATGAAGAAACCCCCACACACACCGAGTACCCGACTCCTAGATACTCACAGTCCGATCCAATCGCAGGATTCCACTTGTATAGTTCAGCAAAAGTAATACCATACGCGGTCTCGATCTTGGCGCACGAATCGTTCGACACCACCGTGTAATACTGGTTGCAGTTCGACGCGATTCCCGTCTGAGTAGGTGCACTTGCTGTTGCGCTGGTCGTTGATGCCGGTCCCTTGACACAGTATGCTTCTCCTAGCCACAAATTGGTACAAGTAGAGCCAACACTGGGGTTCCACTGATAGAATTGAGCAAGGGTGATGCTGAACTTGGTCTCGACTGTGGCACAGTCGTCGCCCTTTGTAGTGGTGTAGAACTTCTCGCATCCCGACACAGTGTCGGTTGGAGTGGGCCCCATGGAGGAGGAGGAGGTGGTGGTGGTGGGGGTTTGGGTGGCAGTTCCACTGGCTGTAGTCGTTGCAGCTGTAGACCCGACACCAATACAGATGGCGCGGTCATCCGTGGCATTTAGGTTGGCATAGAGCGCAGTGTCACAGTCTCCTTCCAGCCAGCTGTTCCAGGACACAAGGTCGTCCATGGTCAAGCTGTAATCGTAAATGATGTCGTCGCAGGTGTATACTAGCATTTGATTAGTATTAGCTCGATTGGGGAGGGCCAAATCATACCGTCAGAGTAAGACAGGTCGACGGAGGTGAAGCAATTGCAGTTGGATGCCGTTCCAGCCTCCGTAGCATTCATGGGAAGGCAGAGCCCACTATCAGTATCCTCCGTTGCTACATCTGCGTCAGCCTAATCTATTTGTTGGAGCCAGCGGTACTTACAGGCAGTGCTGTTTTCATACCGCAGGATGCAGTAGCTGTTTTCCATGTTGAGCTCACAGGTGCTTGCGTTGTTCACAAGACTTGGATTCCAAGTGACCATTTGTTTCATTGTAATGCCCCAAAATGTCGCCATCGCCACACACTCAGAAGTATAGTTGGAAGGATTTTCGTAGTCATAGCAGTCTGGGATAGTGCCCGAAGCGGTGGGAAGGAGCGCCGCTCCCGTATACACATAGCCAGGATCGCTTGTGGCCGTAGGAATGTCAGTATTCACGTTGGTGAAGTTGACGGGCGTGACGGTGATGGGCAATACTCCAGTCACCGTGTAGTTTGCGTAGCTGGTGATTGAACCAACCGCCTTGACACAGTATGCCTCGTCAAGCAGGAGGTTTGTGCAGTTTGCGTCGATTTCTGGGTTCAGGAAGTAGAAGTCGGTAAGGGAGATAGAATGGGCGAGAGAGACCTTGGCACATTCATCGCCTTTTTGAACCTAGTACAAATGAGCAAAGACCCAACTTGGATGGAAGGATCACTCACCGTATACCACTGGCTGCAGTTGCGGTTGCTATTGTCCATAGCATTTGTTGGGACCGCTGCAAGGCCAGTGGCTACTCCAGTTGCGGTTGCGCTTGAGTCGGATCCACCAGCAGTGTGATTCAAGTAGCCACTCGGGGGACTGTAAAGGTCAATATTCCGGACTTTCAAATTGAGATTGAAGCGAAATCTACTCACCTCACACACACCTCATATCCAATGAAGAAAATCGCATTCAGACAGAGGGAATTGATATTGGGGTTCCAGGAGAAGAACTGCGGAAGAGTCACATTCGCGAGACCGCCGACGACACTATCGCAAGTGTCATCAGCCTGCCAGGTGTGTGTGGTGCACTGCGAGGGGACACAGAGTGTCTGGTTGACTTTCGCGGCAAAGTTTTGACAGTAGAGATCCAAGTCGTTGGCTTGCAGTAGGTAGTATGTAGAGACCCCCAGCGACTTTGCCACGGAGTTACAGTCGTCTGTTTCCTTCACCTGATAATAGTTTTCACAGCTGGTTGTTGGCGTGCTGGTTGCAGGCGAGCTGGTTGCAGTCGCAGTTGCATTAAGCGCGTACGCAGTTGGGGAAGTGACTGAGTAACCCGTGGCGCTGCAGCTCGACGTCAAAGAAGTGAAGCTGTCCGCCACGCCCTCATCATACCCCAAGGGGCTGTTTAATTGAGTCTCTAATGTCCCCAGCCAACAATCCGAGCAAGAACCATTGACTGGCCAAGACCCGTTGGACCAGGAGAGCAATTGCGGGTCACAGTAACTCCCGGACCTAATGATGGTCAGAATCGATAATCATTGGCAGAATCACCACTCACTCATCTTTCCGACAAGACATGTCATAGGTCAACATGTACTTGTCAGCGATAAATGTAGCTGGATAAGCTACATTCTCAACGACGATCACATCGGTGGTCTCTGAGCAGGCTGCCTTGATGGTTGCTCTGGCACTTTTCAAAGAACTATAGCAGGTGTCGACGCAAAGTTCATCGACTTGATCATCATCCAGAAGAGAGTTGCTGTTTAAATCAGCTTTGAGCCCGCAATTCATGAATCAGACCTACTCTGGGGACACAACGGGCAGAAATGCCGGACAGGACACATTAGTCGACAAGGCTTCTTTGCAATCATCGGTGAGACCAGGATAGTTTGTGAATCCTCGAATGCCAGCAGGCTGCTGGGCAAGGGCCGTGGAAATTAGTAGAGCCCACGGGGCAGTCCACATCCCACGCATCTTTGAGCAATGTAGTAATCACCACTCAAGATGATGAATTGGTGAGACTGCAACCACTAGATAGCCAGGTATACAAGTATTCCAGAGCTCAATTCACAAGGAAGAGAGAAGAAAAGTGGAAAAATGATGTTGGGACTTCGCTGAGTAGTTCCATATGCAGAGCAATTTTATCACTCTGCATCTAGCCAAAATATATGGCTCGTTCAGCACTGGCCCTCAAGGGTACAATCATTTCCACATCCACTTCAGCCCGAGGAAACAGACAGCGCCTATAATCCTGTAAACATTGCAATCCTTGACACGGGCGTCCGTGATAATTTTGGCGGGTTGGTCAAATGTTTCAAGGACTTTGTGTACCCAAACAACTCCAAGTATCAAGACAATACGGGTCACGGAACAAATGCTGTGCGCCTGGTCACAAAGGTATATGACAAGGCCCAGGTATACGTGGGTAGGGTGTTCGACGGTCCACAAGCAACACACGAAACACCTGCTCTGATGGCGGAGGCGATACGCCACGCAGTGAATACGTGGAAGGCCAAAATCATCATCATGTCATCGGGATTTCATTCGGAACATGATGAATTGGAGCAAGTTGTCGAGGAAGCTCGTTATGCTCGTACTCTTATCTTTGCCGCGGCTTCAAACCACGGCAACATTGAGCGCATTGCTTTTCCTGCTCGTCTCTATGTTGATCTGAAGCTATTTTGCATGTTTTCTACCAGTCCGAACGTCCGAGCCCATCCCGAGTTCAATCCAACGGTAAATCCAAGAGCAACTCATAATTTTGCTATTCTTGGAGAGGAAATCCAACTCCCCCCGAACATGGAGCAAAGGTTGTCAGGCACTTCGTTTGCAACAATGATTGGGGGTGCGCTTGCTGCCCGCATACTGGACTTCTCACGACAGAAAGACATCCGTGAGAGGATTCGGAAAATTGATAGGCTCCAGGAAGTTGGGGGTATGTCAGCGATATTTGATAAAATGGTCAATAACGCTTTTGACAATAATTATCACTGTATGGCGCCATGGAAAATACTTGAGTGTGAAGTCGGAGATCAGGATCCGGCCACTCGGAGGGGTAAAGAACGTGAATATGTGTGCGAGACAATATCCAGAGCCTTAGCGGGGAGGTTCACCGAATGAAGATATCATGCTTAGGCTCTCTATAAAATCATTACTCAAAGGATAACGCAGAGAAATACAATGTTTAGACTGGGGCCCGTACCTATAAAACCATTTGCACTAACCAGGGCCCTATCAGGCCGCATATCTTACTTATTCAAACCTAGGTCCCATCATATATAACAACTTTCCCAGTCACACAGATCACCTAGTGGCTACGTGTAGATGCCAGCAGAATAGGTGTTTCAGGATTTTTGGCCCCCATTAGCTTTAAATGTCGCGATCTCTAAAAGGTGTTTAACGCGAGGTTTAGGCACTAAAAATGCTATGTATTTTCTTTCGGTGCCAATACTAGCACATACGACCATAGTGTGTGGAAAACAGGGCTTCCCGTGACTTAATAGCCATCCTATTCTTTATAGAATTTTCGATATAAAGAATTATTTAATAGCACAGTCTGTACGAGACAGACTCGGCCTTTATAGTTCCATTTGCACTAATATTAGAAGCGCTGCTAAGACTCTATAGGCGTTCTATTTTAAGACACCACGGCTTATTATTTCTTCTCGATGTACCCGCTAATGTTTACCCACTAACTCCTAAATGGGTATGGTGCCGATGCTGTGGAAATACCACGATTTTCGATTTAGGACCACACTAAATCGCAGCAATTCCATCGTCACCTCTGTTTACACCATACACAACCTGTCCGTTTACGGCTTATCATTCGCTGACAGCTCAGCAGAGAAACTGGAATCACTCCGCGACCGACGCGCCCAGCCAGCGGCGGCGGCGACTAATACACCTAAGCGGGCTCCTTCGTCCAAGACTCAACCCCAGACGGCAAAACAGGATCACATTCGAACGAGGCCTGTCTGCCAATCTCCACGTGTCTGCCAATCTCCATATCCAATGTACAGAGCAGGGGGATACCGCACGAATGATTAGTCTGGTCATCCACACGATCCAATATTCGTACCAGAGGAATGCTGCTATTCCTGGAGAACTGCATGTCTGCGCATCGTCGACTCCCAATGTCATCACCACTTGGTTGATTGAGCTCTGCTCGCCAGTCGTCCCATGGCCCGAGACAAAAGACGGAACACGCAAGACTAGACTAGCAAGGAGGCACACGCCCCCTCCATCTCCAGTCTGCATGACCTGTTGCTTATCCTTCTATCTCTTCCTCTATGCCAATGGTCGTGAAGCCAACGAGGATTTCGGTCACAAGGCGCCTTGATAATACGAGTCGGGACGGCATAGATCTCTAGAATCGACCGCAAGATAGACTGGTTTATATCGAGGGAATAGATATTTGTGCGTAGACCAACGGCACGGCTTTGTAGATCCGGAGGCCGTTTGGAGTCTCGACATAACCGCTATGCACAATTGCGGTCATTGTAAAAAAAAAAAAAAAAAAAAAAACCCTCCATCTTAGTCGCATAAAGCTGCGCTGATTAAGCAAGTACCGGTTAACGCGAATCGCAGCCGAGTCAATCTAATCAATCAATTGAGCCGAGTAATCTGATCCCGGTTATCTTCGGTTCCGAAACGAGGCTAACACCCTTAGCCAAGGTTGACAAGACTCTAGCGCGGTAAGTCTGCCCCAGGTCATATATACAGCCCCGCTATATAGGGACGACTGTCCTGAAAGAGTAGGAAGAATGCGCCTGCATGCGTAAAGGGTAACGATAGACCGGCAGATTAAGTGCTGCGGACTAGAGGAAAAGGCGTCATCTCGGGCGCACTGATCGGAGTTAAGGGAAAAACAGGGCCGGACGAGGGAGGGCAGCGCAGAGTGCAATTGCGGGATCGCAGAAGAGTCGACGAGTCACACGGGAAAGGGGGTGGCGGAGCTTAGGAGCTCGGTAATCCGGATCAATAGCAAAAACGCCTCACCTGCGAGGCGAAGGGGGAAGGAAGGCGAAAAAGAAAATCTGAGGTGTAGGACGGGGAGGGGGAAGCAGGGGACTATATACAACCACGCACGGGCACGCATAGCGACCGGTGGCGCTAAACCCCAAGTGGACAAAGTAAACTAAAAAACGTGGTTTATCGTACTCGTCCGATATGGTGTAGTGGCTAACATCGTCGTCTCTCACACGACAGCCGGGGGTTCGATTCCCCCTATCGGAGATTGTTTTTTATTTGTTTTTGAAATTCTCATGCATCTTCTGACATTGTTCTATTTTCTACACATAGCTATTTCTAATGAAAACACTGTCTCAACTGAAAAACAATGCAACACGCTGTCTCCAAGGTGGAAATTATCGCGAATACCAGTCACATGACCTTATCATATCTAATCGCAAAAATTAAAATTTCATAGCATCAGCAGAACTCCAGCAGCAATACCTCAATTACACTTCAATCCGAACTCGAAACGTGAAGAATTGAAAGTCCTATCTTTCCATCTACAAGCTCGTGCCACTCAAGTCGAATCTGTGGAGTCCATTTCCAAGAACGTTCCCTCCATCACGACCGCGGGGTATCAATCGCAACCCTCCAAAAGATATATCGCAAAGCCACTCGTGGCCTAACATACCACAAAACATCATACACAATGGATCCCACAGCAGCAGCACCCCCGGCTACAGATGCCGCCTCCTACCTCGATCTCGCCATCACCCTTTCCCTCAACAACTGGCCCGCCCTCTCACTAGCCGTGCAATCAAACTGGGGTGGCCCAACCTCAGGCGACAAGCGGGACTGGCTATGTGGCGCAATCTCAGAGATGTTCGCCGACCGACCTGAGACAGACGCCATTGATCTGGAGGACATCCTGATCCAGGTCATGAACGACGAGTTCGATGTCGTTGTTGATGATGAGAGTGCTGGAAATGTTGCCGATCAGATTATGGAGTTGAAGACGCACACGGATCGCGGCAACTTCGCTCCTGTTCAGCAGATGTGGGAGGCGTGGCAGAAAAAGAGTCAGTCCAAGTCTGCCATTGGGCAGTTCCAGAAGGTTGAGGCTCAGGATGACGATCAGGAGACTGATGATGATGAGAGTGACGAGGATGTTGATATGGAGATGGACGATGCGCCTTCTTTGGTGCGGGCTCCTAGAGAGAGGGTTGAGCCTGAGATTGACGATGATGGATTTACTAAGGTTGTTGGAAAGAGGCGTTAAATTTGGAAATTCTAACTGGATATATCTGCATTTGTTTCTTCGTGCCCTGAGAGAACCCCTCATAGGATGATGCTTTATTTCTCATTTACATAGATGCATTGATAAACCATGATTGCTAGTCATACAGCTTGCTCATGTGGACTACATCCATAATGATAGGGATTACGGGTATATCCTGAATACATACACGGTTCAACCGCTTAGATTCATGGATAAACCGAAGTCTATGGCGCAATATAGAAAGAAAATGTTCATCATCGTCAGTTGAGGTGGACTGTCTGTGGTATCATTGCGACCTCTACCCACCCATGCCTCCCTGTTCAGAGATCCTCGCAAGCATAACACCGCATCGCTTTTTTAGGTGCTCACTGCACTTTTGGAAATATGGAAATGCAGGCGTTTTTCGGGGAAAAGCCTTTACTCGGCGGCGGCGGCGGCGGCGGCAGCGTCGGCGGCCTCCGTCTCGGCGGTGATGAGCTTCGTGATCATACCAATGGCAATGGTTTGACCCTAATAGGTTGTTAGTAACCGGGTTCATGTTTCTTTCCAAATTTTTTCTCCTTTCTTTTAAAGAATAGATAGAATACGTACCTGGTCACGGAGGGTGAAACGTCCCAGCTGGGGGTATTCGCTGAAAGGCTCCACGCAAACGGCACCAGCTGTGCTGGTAACCTCAAGACGGGCGATAATAGTCTGGCCCTTGTTGGCGAACTGAGGAGGACGCTTGCTCTTACGGCCGGTACCGGGTTCGAGCTTATGAAGGAGAGAGGCGAAAGTAACCTCCTCAACAGCGGAGTGCACGTGAAGCACACAGTTGAAACCGGCGGTGAGAATGCTCTTCAAGTCCAGAATACGGATCTTGGCCTCGAAAGCAGACACACAGTGGACGGGGCGCTTGGGAGAGCAGAGCACGAAACCTGGGAAGAAGTCTTCTTCTTCGATACCACGGAGACGGAGGCGGACCTGGTCACCAACCTTGGCAGTGGGGATTTCTTCTTCGGTCTCACCGTACAGAGCAGTAACGTAGACCTCTTCGCGGTTAGGCATCATGAGGTAGTTGCCGCTCTTCTTAATAATACCGGATTCAATACGACCCTCGGCCATGGTACCCATGTCACGGTACTTGGCACTGATGGGCATCATGAAGGGAGCGTTGATCTTACGCTCGGGGAGCTTGAAGTCGGTCAAGAATTCAAGGAGAGAAGGCCCGTCGTACCAGGGGCAGACATCCTTAGGGATGCGGTCCTTGATACCGAGGGTGCGCTGAGCGGAAATGGGCATGCAGAAGATGTCGGACTTCTTGTAGCCAAGAGCTTCCAAGAACTTCATGACCTTAACCGTGCACTCTTCGAAACGCTCCTTGCGCCATTCGACACTGGGGTCATCCACTATCATTGTTGTTAGAATATGTATCGAAAAGCCCAGAAATCGGAGGGAAAGAATACGCACTCTTGTTTACTACAATAACCAGCTTCTCAACGCCAGTGTTGCGAGCGAGAAGGGCGTGCTCGCGGGTCTGACCACCCTTCTCGAAGCCGGTCTCGTACTCACCCTTACGGGCCGAGATGACCAGACAGCCGAGATCGGCCTGAGAAGCTCCACCGATCATGTGGGGGACATAGGACTTGTGACCGGGGGCATCGAGGATAGAGAATTGACGCTCAATGGGGCCATCGTCGGAGGGAATGGTGATCTTGAAGAAAGCGCGGCCGACCTCGACGGTCTTACCCTTTGCGCGCTCCTCGTTGGTCAGATCCAAAGCCCACGAGAGGTACCAGGTCTCACGACCAGCATCCTTGGCTTCCCTCTTGTACTTCTCCAGTGTACGCTCATCGACCATGCCGGTAGCAGCCAGGAGGGAGCCTCCCAGAGTGGACTTGCCAGCATCAACGTGACCAATGAACACAACGTTGACGTGCTCTCTCTTCTCACCGTAAATTTCCTTCAAGGTAGCCTCATCGACATCAGCCTGTTGCGACTTGGCGACGGCGTTGGCCTCACGGGCCTGCTTGGCGGACTCGCCACGGGCTGGGCTTGAACGTCCAGGGCTGGAGCGGCCGGAAGAGGGTGTGGGAGAGGACTTGCCACTGATAGCAGCAGCCTTATCGGACTTGTCGAGGGACTTAGTGGCAGCGACCTTTGCGCCGGCTTCAGCAGCGGCAGGGCCCTTGGTGTCACCCTTGGACTGGGTCTCGGCGGCGGGCTTGGCTGCGGGAGTAGGAGTACCGATAGAAAGAACCTTAGTCTTAGGGGCAGAGCTGGAGGAGGTGGCGCCAATGGAGAGGACCTTGGCCTTAGCAGGGGCGGCGGATGCGGGCTTGGGAGCGGGAGCGGCGGCCTGCTGGGGTTGCTGCTGGGCTACAGGAGCCTGGCGAGGCTGCTGCTGGTAGCCACCATATTGTTGCTGGCCATTGTTGTACTGGTTGAATCCACCGGGCTGTTGGGCATAAGCGTTGTACTGTCCGTAGGCCTGCTGGCCCTGCTGAGGGTAGCCGCCGTAGGCTTGCTGTTGGCCATATTGGGCATAGGGGTAGCCACCGTACTGCTGGTACTGCTGGCCAGGAACGAAGGCAGAGGCTCCGGGGGTGAAAGAGGCAGCGCCGGGCTGGAATGAGGGCGCCTGAGGTTGAGGGCGAGATTGTGCGTTCAGGTTGACGCCCTCGGCCTGTCTGGCGAGCTCATCCTCCCAGGATTCGGGGGTTTGGTTCGACATCGTATATGACTCGGAATAGAATCAGCAACACGAAAATGCGCAACCAAAACCGGCTAGAAATAGGTTGGGTCAATAAAGACTGAGGGGTCCACGGCCTTTTGATTTTGCACGGCTGACTAAGACCCCGCGATGCTTCCACGTGATATGTTTATATCAAGATGTTTTTTTTTTCCCGAAGTGAAGGACATTGAATGCAAGTGCTGGTATTTTATTTTCTTTTGAGTCTGTCATTGCCTGAATGCCCAACCAAGCCATGACCCTTTAAGCGCGCGTCATTGTGGAGTTCAGGCTCATCTTCTTTCTTTGGGCTTTCAACTATCTTATCGATAACCCTCAGAGCACCATACCCCCTCCACTACTCAGCCTCATACAATCCTCGAGGTTGGCTTCCAATTGACTCAAGATGGATACATTTCTCACCGGGGTGCGTCATAATGTGCCCAATCAAATGCGGGCAGACAGCTGATCCACGCACTCCAGCTTACCCGGCAAGCGATGAATTATGCGATTCGGTATGGAGTCCCATAATGAATATGCTTGCATTTCTGACAATGGCTATGTAGCTCGGGAATTGCGATTACGGCGAGCTATGCGATGCGCCAGTCGTCGCGGTTGCTGAAGGTAAGCATTGTCCCCCGACATGGGAAAGTATCCGCTAATGCTTTTGCTTGGCTAGAACGTCAGTAGCGAAGACCGAGATGAGCTGTTTTTATTGCAGCAACGCCTAGAGAGCAAAATTCAGGTCGGTACAGTCTGTCAGTGGCGCTTGAGGCTCTAAGCTGAACTTATCTCAGGTTATCTCTCCTTCTATTGACATGATTGAGTTGATGTAATTCACCCAACGCTATTCTAGGTTACAAAGAAGCTCACAATATCTCTAGTGCTGCTCGAGGAAATACGTCATTGGAATCTGCAGTGGCACTCACAAAGTCTCTGCGATGGGACATCCAGGCCCTGGGACAACGTCTAGCAAAAGCCGCCACATCAGAAGAACTAATTCGAAAGGGGGCTAAGTCCAAGGATCGCGCACAAAGCGAAGCGGAAATCAAGTTCATCATCAAGGACATTAAGAAGCTGCTGGCTCGGATTGAAGATGCGGTGCCACTGATGAATCTCGCAATCACTACATCCGGGGCCAAGCTATCGACAAACTTGCCGGCAACAGTTTCACCCTCCCGACTTCTTCAGGCGAGCACATTTCTTACTGCAGGTGACACTCAATACTCGATGTCTCCATCGCAGGCAGTACAAGTTGGACCAACATTTACCCTTTCGATGTACATGTTATTTGCCAGCCACTTGCGGCCTCACGACGAAGAATCTGTCCGCGAAGCAACATGGAAGGAAGTCATGCACAAGGCACGACTGAAGCTACGTCGTGTTCCAATAGACTCATTACAATCTCCAGAAGAACGCAAACGAGCAAAGCTACCTGGGCCGGCCGGAGCCGACGAATACACATACCAAGTCCTCATAATTGAAGACCTTGAGGATGGCAGAGTGCACACATTTGACGAAAATGATCCACAGCCCCAGAACTATGAAGGCATTTCCCAGGCAGGAATTCGGGAAATTCTGCCCATCCATCAAATCTCCAAGATTTTTTATGCCGATACCGGCCGAATTCTGAATATTAGCACTGAAGGCGAAACAAATAATCCAATACTCCTACTGAAGCGTGACTTGAATGCTCTTCCCCCGCGGCGCATGATGGAACGGGAGGAGGTAGAGGAGGAGTACCCTCCAGCTGAATCTGATGAAGAGCCAGAAGATGAGGAGCAAGCTCAACTCGATGCACAGTTAAATGGAGGAAGCGGTTCAGCAAACAACAGCTTCAGCTCTCTCCACCAAGAATCCATACCCGAAGAATGGCGTCTGCCTCCTGGACTGGATCCAGAATGGATCGCATTCGAAGTCTACAACGAAGACGAATCTTCGGACACCGAATCAGAAGCCGAAAACGCCGACTCTACGAACGAGCCCACACTTGACCCAAACATGATGGCCAAGCTATCAATCAACGACCAACGCCACTCATCACCCTCTCCCTCCCGCCAAAGACACGCATCTCCATCAAACACAGGAACAACTACAGTCACAAACCCTCATTTCGAAAACATCCGCACCTCACTTTCACTCTTGGAAACTCTCCTCCGCTTAACCTCCCTCCAACAATTCCAGCAACAATCCCACCTCTCCATCAGCGACGAACTCCTCAACTTTTTCTTGGAAGAATCTTCCACAACAGGTGCCGGAGGCGACGAACAGCACCGTCAACGCCTCCGAAATGAAGCTCGCCGCCGCGTTGGCTGGGATCCTTACAACGAAAGCCCTGTCAAGCACCGTGGTGAAGATTATCAATATGGCTGGGAGGCCGGTAGTCCATATGGCTATACTCATGATGGAGGGGAGCCTTACTCGCCAACGGGTAGAGGGCAGGGGTTCCACCTTCGTTCTAGAGAGGGAACGCCAGAGACTCCCGTGCGAAAGGGTTCGCCCGGGACTCGTCCCAGTGGTCTGCGTGGTATGACGCCAGTATATTCTCAGTCTCCTCTTGGGAAGAACGGTTCGCCTAAGGAAGGTAATCTGGGCTCTGGGACAGCGGAGTAATTGGTGTTTGTACTTTATAAAGCAAGAACTAACTTAGTGTGGCCCCTGTATGGAGTACATGTAATGATTATGATAGCCTAAGACATAACACTTCATTGCCACCCAGAGTATAGAGTACACCCGGCGGAGAATTTACATTCCAAGCACAGAGGAAGAGTGAAAGGTAATCTTCATTCCTAGCCTTTGTAAGAGTAGCCTATTGATGCTTAGCGTGAACAAAGCTTTGTGATCTCTACAATCAGGCTACGGCAGGTGACAATAACACCGATCTGCCGGTTCGATATGGAGGGTACTAGTCTCATTGCATTATCGTTGAATATCTACTAATACCGGAATGTCCGCTATAGGGAAAGCTTAAGTTGCATGCATGGGATAATCTGAGAGTGTCGCGGGAAGACGCTAGGGAGAAATATTACACGCTGCTTGATAAGTTTGGGACGAAGTATTGATATTCTCAAAGGTCAATGTTAGCCCAAACATAGGGAAAAAGGGCCTTCACAGACCCGAACCCACAAAAGTACGGTTAACTACACGTACAGTTCTCTTGAATGGGGTAGTAGCTAAGGTAACAAAGCATCATCCGAGGACCTAGGTCAGATGTCGGGATATGAAGCGAAGAACGATGTGCATATTCAGAGAACAATCGCTGAAGGCAAGTCACGAATAACGGATTTGGGAATAGAAGAGAAAAGTCCGAAACGCCAATATGAAAGAAGACAATGAAGAACCGACATCCCTAAACTCCGAACAAAGCAAAATCTGATGAGCATGGAGTTAGCAGTGCTCGAGTCGCCGGTAGCAAGAATGCGCTCGGGGGCTATATGATATATACAGGCATCCCGCGAGACAAATTTGTGTTCTCTTGCTGAATTTACTCCCAGTCCTCGTCACTCTCCTCTGCCTTAGCATCGCTTGCGCTCTTTTCCTTGGGACTTCCAGGTGTTCGGCTGGCGGCGCCGCTGACAACGTCATAGCTGGATTCGCTATCGGCCTGGGAGTTCTGGTCGTTTGACCGGCGGGGCTCGGCTTTCGGGGTGTCCACCTTGGGGGCGAGAGTCTGGTTGTCGGTGCGGAGCTGAGGAGTAGAAGGAGACTGGGATTCGGAGTCGGAATCATCGTCCCAGCCAACTTCTTCCTCGTCTTCGGCGTTGGCGCCTGTGGAGAATTTGGTCATTAGCATTAGAAAACATATGCGACAATCATGAAGCCAATATACCTTTCAGAAGCTCCTTGCGCTTCTTCTCCTCGGTCTCAACAACGAGACGCAAGAAGTAGTAGCGAACCCAGAACTCGGTGTATTCCACCTGCTCTGGCACGAGCTTCTCCATGGCGGAACGAAGCTCGGGGTATTTCTCCAAGTCGGCGGCGATCTCATCTGTCTTGCTTTCGACGTCGAATTCCTTCTTAAAAGAAGGCCACTCGTTGCTGACAGGGTCCTTGGTGAAGCTTTCCAGGTTCGAGTGGATTACATGTAGTTGTGCCTCAAATCGGGTGGCGTGAATGACCCGCTTGCCTTCGGCATCCTTGCTCTCGAAAAGAAGCTTGCCAGACTCATCAGTCTCGGGAGGAACGATACTGACAGCCTCACGCAGCTTCTGACTGATATTCATTCCAAATCGCAGAATCGCTTCGTCGGCTGCCTCCTCAGCCTTCTCAATTTCCTTTAGCCGCCGGGCAGCTTCGGCCTTGAACCGGGAGATGAAGCTCTCTCCGCTGGCGCCTGCGCCTTCGGCTCCCTTCTCCTGAGATTCTCCATCTACCGCAGCCTTGGGTGTGGCGTTCTCATCGGTTGGTCCCTCGCCACTTCCTGTCAGAGTAGCTGTGCTGAGAGACAGCCCCTTTGTCCGGTCGACGATTGTTTCCTTAAGGTCTGAAAATCCCTTCACAGCTTCCTCACTAGCAGCTGCATACTCCTGGCGAGCACCCTCGTAGTATGTTTCGCCCTGCTTGCGTACATTGTCCCAAAGTCCGCCGATTCGGGAACCCCACGGACTGGCGGAGAAAGCGCGGAAGGTTTCCTGTAGCTCGTCGTTGAGGTTGACGCCGGGCTCCTGGGGTTTAGAGTCGGCAGAGGATTCTTCTTTATTGGAGAAGGCCTCTTCTTGAATGTGATCATAGGCGATATCCATGGTTGTGGTGGGTTGTAAATGTAAGAAGTGAAGTTCGAACAAACAGGGTTGCAGTATCTCCGCGTTCGTCCACCGCCCCGCTTGCGATCAACATTGCAAAACATTAAAACATTTAGACTACTTTCGGGCTTGGCGCTATAGTTTGATATCATTGTTTAAAATACATGTTCATAATTCGTGAGATATCGATACTACCCTTCAGGTAAGCTGTACGGCTCTCCTACACTGTCCTGGCTGCCCATCCAAAAGCTCGGTAGCGGTACGCTCTCCATCACACTCGACGTGAGAAGCTGGCTTCGAGATAAAACCCGACCGGGCCAATTATGATCTATCGCTTGTGATGATTCAACTTGGACTAATGAGTCTGGAGCGCGAGGTCGTTGGAATGGAGTTTCACCCGCGTCGGTCTGAGACTCCCTTTCTCGGGTGGGAGATGACTCGGGAACCATTTCAGTTGATTCTTTGTCTCCCTGACTTTGGGTTTGTATTTGGTAAAAGGGGCCCGGCCGTGGGGTTTGAGAAGAAGGTTTGCATGGTTCCAACTTGGAGGATTGCGTGCTGTCCTCTTGAGGAAACAGTTCGGCCAGCTTCTGAGTATTGAGGGTTGGAATTGGCTCATGCGGAAACTGTGTGGCTGCATGCATTCTATGATAGTATGCTGAGGCATCAGACATCGGAGGCTCAGATGGAAGAGCGTCATCGCTAGGGTGATGTTCTAAGCCAGAGCTACATGGCACATCCGGCAGGGGTAGCACCTGGGAATCATCCTTGGGCGACTCTGGGACATTTTGTGACATTTGCAAACCGATTGCTCGAGGTGTTTTCTTTGGGGATGGTGTCAAAGAATCCCTGTTGGAATCTTCATCGTCGGACTCTCCGTAGTCTGTATCTGCATCCGTTTCATAAATGACTGTCCGCTCTTTTTTTCGAGCTCCATTCTTCGAATCCTCGTTTGCTTCGGAGAGTTGGTACTCAGATGACGAGTCGGTCGGAGGTGCGGGTGAAGGATAATGTTCAGCCGGTTGAGATATGTGCATATTTGAAGGGTTCTGGGTGTTCGACAAGTTGGTAGTTGTTGTTACGGAGCCATCCCTTCGGTCTTGTGAGTTCTCGTTGACCCGCCGAGGCTCTGGGGATTCTTCCTTGATAGGTTGTATGGGCTGACTTGGGGCCAATGGCTCCTGTGTGGAAGAAGAGTGGGTGGCCCCTCTGAATTGAGAAGACGTTATCATAACTAGACCAGGGCTCTCGGGAGACTGCGAGGAAGGGATCTCACGTCTCCGAGGCTTTTGTGGCGTCATTGGTGCTGCAGATACCCGGTCACCCACATTGTCGGTCCCAAAGTTGGAATCTTGTGCATCCTTTGGCTGAGATATTGGCTCCCCTGTTGAGAGATCCAGTTCCTCTTCGAACACTCTGCGATTTCGTTTGGCGGAGTGGAGAAGCCTGGAAGCTTGTGGATTCTTCTCCCCTGCGGGAGTTACTTCTTGTTTATTGACGATAGGCTTCTTCTCTGATGAAGGCTGAATATATCCCAGATTCACATCGTCGTCATCATCGATAGTAATGTAACGGCGCACAAAATCCATCTGAGTCAAGGTCTTGTCTCGCTTCCCTGTCGACTTTTCCAAGGATTTTCGTGCGCCCTTCCGGCCAGCACTGACCCTTGGCGTTGCACTCCTCCTCGGTACATGTCTTTGTTCTGTGTTTCGAATACTCATCGCGGAAGTCCGTCGTTCTTGTGGGCGTTCGCTTATATCGTGCTCTCGTTTCTTTATCTGGAACTTCGTCATACGAGCTGACCGGGCAGATTGTGGTGGAAGAAAGTCGACATCATTGTCAGATTCTTTCCCTCTTTGTGGTTGCTCGATTGCGTTTTCACAGTGTTCATCAATGTAGTCGAGTTGATCGTCATCCGACGCTGTGGCCTGCGTCACGAAGTCGATCTGGGTGAGAGTTGGTTGAGCCCGTAGGTCCGGTAGTATAGTTCTTTTATGGGCTCTCGACAATGCTGAAGACTCTGGCGACAGTTCTCGTTTCGCGGTGGTGCCTTTTGAGTGTGCTGTTGAAGGACCTGGCGGGCTGGGCCTCCTCGAGGTACGGAACTGGTTTTGAGGGTTCTCTGATGGCTTGCTAGATTTGTGCTGTTCTTTCATCGCAGCTCAAGGAACGGATATGAGGGAAACATTGAACTGTGTTTATCCGCAGAAGTTCCTCATGACGTTAGGCAACCGTTGCCTGAGGCTGGACGCGTCGACGCGTCGCTAATATCGACATGGTCCGTGCGCTATAGTACAGTTCACAGTTCAAATCAACTTCATTTCTGCTCTTATTTACACAAATTCGTACATTGAAACATATGATAAATTTACAGGAATTATTCTTCATCAGACATGAGCCAGTCAGGGATTGCATCTTCGTCGTCAGGATCCTCAGACAGCAAAGATCCCTTCTCCAACTCGCTATCAGAATCATACTTCCGCGATGATCGTTCTTGGACTGGAGATGGTGGCTGAGAAATAGTGACCACGCTTGCTGATTTGGATCCAGCATTGGTTGATGAGTCAACTGCAATAGGAGCATATTGAGAGGATCCCTTGAGGGCATTGGAGGAGCTTGGCTCTGGGGATTCTCGCCGTTCATGGGCTACTGCGCCTGGGCTGTGGTTCGGGACGACCACCAAGGAGTAACGGGGTGCATTTGAAGTGTTTCTCTTGGATAAACCTTGAGGATTTGATGTTGGGCGTGTAGCGAAGGGCTCTGGGGCTGAGGCTGCAGCTGCTACCGAGTTCGAATCATTTTCGGTGGGCTCTTCGGGCATAAATCCTGCTCTAAATTCTTCTTCATCCTCGCCGTATAAACCAGATTCAACCTCTGCATAACTCTCATAAGGTAAGTGGGTTTCCAGGGCTCTTGGAAGTGGACTATTCGCAGGCTGGCCAGGTTCTGGAAAGAAGCCGCCTCCGCCTTCCTCAACATTCATTTCCTCTGCAATATCATCTTCATCGACTTGATCTTCGCCCTTGACTGCATAGCCTTTCACTCTTTCTGCAATTCTGAGCTTCACCAAAAAGAGTCGCCAAAACCGAAGAGCTTCCGCAGTTCTTGCTTCAAGCGTGGCAAGTCGTCTCTGGTCTTCAAGGCCTGTAAGAACCTCCTCAACCGCCTCTTGGTATTCAGTCGCAATAACAATGCCATTCACTACTGCAGTTCCACGACGACCTCTGAAGTCGAACCCGGTGACTGCATCGGCATAATCAATGCCGAGAATGCGGGCAGCTCTAATCGCCTCTGCTCGGTTGATATGAACACCTCCCGGTGGTACCATGCTGGGTACATAAACATCGAGGTTTCCATAAACATTCTTAGGAATTATTCCATTAACCACTGGTGGTGGCTTGTAGACTTCCGTTTGAGACTCGGCGTATAATGTAGTCTCTTCAGGTTCATTGTCATCTTCGTCGTCACCAAAACTTGCAACTTTGTTGCGGCTTGCCGGCACACGCTTGAGAGGTTGTTCTCCAACTCTGACATCGCGTCCGAGGCGGTACCATTTATCAGCGCTTCTTACGACATGTAGGTCGGATCGCCGGTAGACGGGCTCAGACGTCTCGGTTCTCACAGAGGTCTTTCCTAAGCCAACGTGTCCAATGACTCGTTTCGGGTGGATGACTTCATTTCGACGGACGTGGCGTTCCAGTGCATAGACAGGGTGGTCTTTGAAGTCTTGGATGTTGCGTGGCATTGGCTCCGCGGCTGATTTAGATGTGAGTTCACTGATCTCGGCTTCATCTCGATCCTCAAGGAAGGGTTTCTCATAATGTAGCAGTGCTGTGTCCCACCATTTCTCTCCATTGCGTGTGGACTCCACTCGCAGCTTTCGTGTCTTTGCATTAAATGCCTTTGCATACCGACGAGTGACATCTCTTGCAGATAAGTCGTCTTCAAAGGCCACCACGTAGTTCATTAAATTGAAGGGATCGCTCGCGGGCGGTTCAAACTTCGAGGGTTTTGCGAGAGATTTTGTTACTACCGGGTCGATGGCGATCCATTTTTGGGCAGCTTCGTTAAAAGCTTCCACCCAGAATACCGGATGTGATGAGTCTCGTGATTGCGGATGATTGCCTATGAATGTCAGTTCCGTTACCTATACAATGGCGGTCTCAAGACACTTACCAAGGCGCACAGGTGGTTGGGGAGGGCGTGATGGCGCGAACTTGGGCTGTCCGATCCGGCGAGACTTTGAAGCCGTAGGCGACTTTTCGGTCTTTGATCGTTCATCTGTCGACGAACCAGGATCATCTGAAGATATCACAATGTATTGAGAATTTGACTTGGACGGCGTCATATCCTTGACGGTTCCAGAGAACGGTAATGGCTGCAATGAGCAAACAAGACGGGTCTCGATAGCCACGCCCCGCAACAGGGCACAGAATAACTGGGCTCCAAAATCGCGAGAGCCTTGTAGCATTTTGGCCTGGGTTCGAAAATCTCGCCTGGATAGAAAGACTTCTGCATCGGACATAATCGAATCCTAGATAATTATCAGCAAATGATCAAAGGTGGAAGAATGCTGAAAAGTACCATCTTCTGCTTCAACTGAATTTGATCCTCTGACCAGTGAGCCCGCTTCATTCCCGGCTTGGTGACTTTAAATCGGCGAGCGAACGCATCTGCGGCTTGGTTAAGACCATCCATGATAGTCGTTGATCTGTTATAGCTAGGTTTATCCTCATCTGGGTGCAAGAGAGCAATGACTTTCTTGGGGAGAATCTTCTTCAAAAAATCCTACGAGTTATCAGATATCGACTGTGCAAATACTCGAGCGATGAACCATACCTGTGTTCCCTCGTCATTGCACCACGAATTGCGTATATGAACGTGGCCAAGGAGGCAAAGAACATGAGACTTGTGCACATCCAGTCTTATTTTCTTCTCCGCTCCAGTTAAAGGCTTTCTTTTTGGAATGGCCCTCATTCGTTTATCGGGTTCTTGTTTTAAAGTGATTTCGAGCATTTCGTCGCCGCCTCGAGATGCAGCAGTTCCGTTGAGTAGGAAATCGGATGGTTGATGGAACTCGACATCTTCCCACTCAACATCTGACTCTCCTTCTGATGACGAATCGTAGACAGTTTGTATTTGTTGAGCATCATCTTTGCTCGACTCTGGGCGTTGCTGTTTGGCTTCGACAGGGAGTGCTTTCATGTCCCCAACCTTTCGCCTTTTGATCGGTCTTTCGGAGTTAAACTGTCCAGGATCTCGGGCTTCAGCCTCATCCAACATTTCTTGATAGACATCCTGGACATCCTCATCACCTGGCCGCTTGCGGGTTTGCTGTCGACCGCGAGATGCGCGGGTCCTCGCGGAGCGAGCTGGAGTTTGCCGCGACATTTGGGATCTTGTTGGTAGGTTGGAAGATGATCAGGCAGCTTCCATGAGCTTTTGTTTGACCAGGCTATACGCGTCGCGCGTCAGCGCAAAAGTAGCAAATGCCCCGCCTTCCACGTTTGTTCAACCAGGCTAATTCACTGGATAGCGTCGATCATGTAATATCTATTGTCTCAGCATACTGGCAGCGTAACAAGATCAATCATCTTTGAACCTTTCCTGATGCTCTCTATATCTTATGTCCTTGGCTGAGAAGGTGCGTCATATCGGAGCTATATTTATCCGCGCCGGTCTGTGTGCAATATAACCCGTTTGGGAAGTGTGTTTTCAGATGCATCTCTTGCTTTAACTGGCTGGATCTTGGCTCGTTGGATTCTGTTTATAAACTTTTTGGGACTATCTGTGTCAGAGATTAGATAATGAGACACTTGTACTTGAATATATTTAGATACAGTACATGATTCTAGCGAACCACGAAATATATATCTCCAGATCTCTTCCTCGTTGTATCCCAATCCTCCTGACCGTAGCTGATATTCCACGGCAGATTACAATCCAATGTCCCAAGTCTATGACTGTTTATACACAAGGCTTTTCATATATTGGGCGCAAGACTCAATTCTACTCGAGCTCGACGACTATCTCAATTCATTTTTTTAGATAGAAACCAACCACCACAAAGCTCCATTATATCAAACTACCTACTTACACCAATTTCAGGCTAGCTCGCATCTTGAAATGTATTTCAAAACCCTCACACGTGTGAGGTTAGCATAATTTTTCACAAAAATGAGCAAACGGATGAATAACACCCATAGCTCATTCATGAGATCTGATACATATCGACAGAATGTGCTTACAGTAAGGTCAAGGTGGCATAGATTGGGTTCAACAAAATTCTGTCTACAGCGTAAACACATGATACCTGCAAGGGGCATAGAATATTCAGGCTAATGTCTGTAGCCGAACAAGGGAGCACCACTGCACTCTTCAGCCCTTCTTTTTCACGCCTCAAGCTTTAGGAGCCTATATTATACAACCGCAAGCCAATAAAGTGCCACAGGTATTGGTGGAGAATTTTCGCTCTCAATGCAGCTAATTCTCAAGTCCACAACAATCCCATGTTCGCCTGTCGGAAGGGTTCATTTCATAATGCCGTAGCCTATGTGAAATCTCCATCGAGAATGATAACGAAGGCTTGAGGTGGGTATACATAATGTTTTTAAACTTCGAGGGTTGACAAATCCCTCCAAAAGCCGCCATTCATTTGTTCCATGTCACAGTGAAGCCACTCCCGCCTATGAGCCTTGCGGGGCACTCGGAGGGGTGATCTACTAAAGGGTCGCTCGCTCTCGTAGACCCGATTGGGCAGCGCTCCCGCCCTCCACAATCCCTTTTTGCAGCTTGCAATTCCAAATCTTTGTTTTCAGTTTAGTTCAGCGACAACCATGGGTCTTTTTGCCTCGCCATTTACCTCAAATGGCCTGGCGGGAACGTGGTAGTCTCTTAGCCGGTGAATACTTGGGACTTTATCGTGTAGTTCACCCCCACCCACTTCAACAGGGTAAATGGTCCATTGGGCCCATTAGGTTGAGGCATATCCCTGTGGGACCTTTTTTCTCCGTTTTGTTCTCCGTATTATCGTATTTTGTTCTAGTTCACTCTTGAACTTTATGCCTTACCGCCAAGGAGCCGACATTGCGTATGGGTCTATAGAACTCTAGCAATGGTACTTACTGACGACTATAAGGAACGCAGTATTTGTCAAGATTCCAATCGCTATACTTTCTGCAATCATTCTATAAGTAAGACACGTAGCTTACCGAAAGCCCCGATGGATTACGAGGGGATGCTAGCTGCATGTCTTACTTGATGCGACGATAGTCTCCTTGGGCCGCACAATTTGCGGTTCGGTGAGTTGTCAAATTTCATCTAGGTGCAAGATACTATACGTTATTAGCAACGTGCATCATTAGAGCGATTTTCCCTGCACGCAGGCTTTAGCCTACCTGTCAATATGCGCTGGCCTCTTCCCCGAATCCAATCTATAGGGCCTGGCTGAATTTTCCGGGATTTACCACCCCCGCTCACACATGCGTGAATAAATTGCTTCATGCTAATTTCAGCCTCTGTGGCTAGGGCCAAGTAGCACAGTATCAGACCAGGATCTTACGACCCTGCCCAACACGATTTGTGGCTCGCCTTCGGAGCCGACGCCGAGTCAGTGATAGGCCCCCATTTCAATTTCAAATTGCCCATTTCTCTGGTTGCAACAAAGGGCCTGAGATGACCTCGGAGCCTAATTTTGAGCCCAAGCAAGGATCCCAAAGAAGACACGACACCCAGAGCATCCACCCCCAACACCGAGAATCCCCGTAACAAAGAGACGATGCATGCTTCGGTGTTCACCGAGCCGTGTACGTGCATGTCTCAATATGTAGCACTTGGAAAGGATTTACCACCCAAGAAATACCACCTATCTACCCGTGCGACTGCGAGACAAAAAACGGTCACTAAAGGTGCCAGCATGTAGTTCCAGAATTCGGCTCTGGCGCCGGGCGTTACCGACACGTTGGGACCCCCCGATACTTTCCCAGTGGTCGGGTCGGGGTGAACTGTTGTGACTCGTCCGGTTCCCAATAAAGCCCCGGAGGCTCCCCTTGAAATCCCGACTCTATGGGAGGTCGGCTGGTTTTTTGGGAACGGGCTGCAGGGGTATGCTTGGGATGTGGGATGTATGCAAGGTTGCTCAATGCAATTCTTATGCAACAGGTGTTATGTCTATTTGTTTTTTTTTTTTTTTTTTTTTTTGGTCTCTGGGTTCGGAGTTATCCGAATACCAGACGGGATGAGTTACATGTACATTTGTTCTTATGTAAGGTTCCCTGTGTTGATAGGTTCAATCTTGCCTACGTGACAGCTGAGTGTAGGATTGGCTGGTAGTTTCGCATCGGGGTTTGCAATGTGCATAGCGATTGTACATTTAGTCAAGAAGTTTTGAAGATCAGATGATTTTGGTCTGAACACAGAGTATAATACTGTGGTATAGAAAGCTCGTTAACTAAGGTGACCCGGGCCTCCGGAAACTCTTTCGCATATTCCGTGCTGCATGTTCCAGATCCCATGTGCCCCTCCCCTCCTCTTGGAAATGAGATTGGACGGAAGATTACTCCTTAGTGTCTTTCCCCAAATTGGAGGAACCCAGAGACGTCACTGGTACATTAGATCTTGTCTAGCCATGCTTGGAGGAAGCCTAGGCTTCCTCCTCGGAGACGCTAATTCTGACAGATCACCTCACCTCCCACCGCTAGGACCCGACATAGCAGGACCCTATGTATGTCAGTATGCCGTTACAAAGTAACAAAGAAAGGTTACTCATCCCGATTTTCTTTGACGTTAATGTTCCGAAATACTGCCAAAACTACTGTAATTAGCAATGATGAAACGGGAAAACGGACATGTGAAATGGCCGATCTGCGTGAAATGGAATTAATTTCCGTTACATAGGGGCATCCTGACAGCTCCACGTCTGCGGGGCCAAGGGCTTTTGTGAGTTTAGCCGAACTCTGTTGCCTCTGTTGCCAAGTGTCTTTTACATTAAAAAAGAAAATGCTTACTCCTACCTGTAGTTTGAAATTGACAGAATATCCCCACATAAAAAAATCGGATACTGTAACCTCAGTCCCAGCAGAGAGGAAGCGGCCTGTGGGCCGGTTGCAAATTCCCAGCAGGATGGAAAGGGTAACTATTGGCCGATCGAAAGGCGATCAGGATTTAGGTGTTCGATTTCAGCAGGTTGGTTCCGAGTAATTGGGTAGGGAGTCCTGAAATCAGGTATTTTAGTGCTTTTTAGTGCTTTTTTAGTGCTTTTAACCTAGGCGTATGTATTTCCGCTTTTAAAACTTGGAGAAGAAATATCATACCCCCGATCTCTCCAATCATTTCATTTCAAAACTCTAGTAAAAGTGAGAGAACAGACCGATTACCATATTAATTCCCATCACGCCCGAAGCGCCCCCCTCTGACGTCCTATACCTACAGGCTCCCCCGCTTACGTTCTGATCTACGGCCATTTATAGTTGTCCGGATCGTCCTCCCGCCCTGCCAGTTTATAACTTAACCCAACCTGTCGGGCTCATTTCAACCATGTCGGGTTTTGCATCGGTCTGAGGGTTCTCTTGGCATGGGTCTAGTTATCCTTTTATCCTAGCTCGTCCCCAGCCGAGTATGACCATATTGCTGGATCCCCCGATAAAGGAAAGTTCTTGGCCTGTTCCTCTTGCTCGGGACGTGAATAATATCCCGACCTGGTGCTCACTGCTCCCCCTCTACCCTCGTTTGGGCTGGTCAACATTGCTTGTCCCGCCGCTTGGCCTGGATCTGAGATCATGGGTGCAAGACCTCCTGTAAGATTACCTTATAGCCCATGCAGCCTATGTCCACCTTGCTTTGCTATCTCATACGTTCGAATTGACTTTCAAGTGTCTGGATGCTAACGCGGGACCATGCAGGTACCTCGCGCATATTGGTAATTCTTCCTGGTTATTTGCCGTGTCTTACTTTGCCACACTCCAGGAAGAAGCTCACTAACCATATGATAGTGACACGCAGTCTCTGACCGAGAGTGTGACAGACTATCCCATCGAGCATGGAAGACGGTATCACAGGTACCACGAGGGAGGTATGTTTGCAGTTCCGGCCGGCGTGTGACGAACATGTCTAACTCAATTTTCCAGCTTATGTCTATCCTAATGATGAACAAGAGCTAGATCGTCTAGACATGCAGCATCACATGTTCAAGATGGTAATGGATGGGAAACTGTTCCACGTCCCACTTGAAGACCCTAAAAAGATCCTTGATATCGGCACCGGCTCAGGAATATGGCCAATCGAGATGGGTACGAGCTCCCTTCCCCAACTTCCAATCTTCTTGTCTGACATCTCAACTTTTCTGCAGCGGCATTGTTTCCAAATGCTGAGATCACAGGAACAGATCTGTCGCCCGTGCAGCCAACAGAGGTACCACCAAACGTGCATTTCCTCATCGACGACGCCACAGAGGAAGAATGGCTCTGGGACGCAAACCATTTTGACTTCATCCACATCGGCCACATGACAGGTGCCATGCCGTCGTTCAAGCGCATCTTACGGCAAACATTCAAACACCTGAAGCCGGGTGCCTCTTTAGAATGTCACGAGCTTGATCCGAAACCTAAATGTGACGACAACACCATGCCACCCGAAAACCCTGATGGTGGCTTCAGCGCATTTGCCTTGCACGACTGGGTAGATATGAATATGCGCTCAGGTCGGGATGCTGATCCAGCACGGCAATTCCGCATTGCACATCGGATCGATCGGTGGATGAAAGAGATTGGGTTTGTGGACGTTCAACAGCGCATCCGTAAGATCCCAACAAATACCTGGCCCCAGGATGAAAAATTGAAGACCCTCGGTGCGTGGAGTGAGAGAAATTGGCTGGAAGCTTTGTCGGGATGGTCATATAAACCGTTCCTCGCTCTTGGCTGGTCGAAACCGGAGATCGAGGTCTTCCTGGTCGATGTGAGGAAGAGTATACAGGACCGCAATGTCCATGCATATATGGATTATTATGTTGTCACAGGGAGGAAACCCCTTAATGGTGAAAGTGAAGCATCTTGAACTCCCCTTCTTCCCCTCTCTCCTAGTGAATGTTTTCGTTTCACTGCATCGTTTTATTATGTCTTCTTTGAGATGATTAGCATGTGATACCACTGGTGGGCATAATTCTGCATGCATTGCATTGGCGTTGTTAATTTACCATTAAATTTCTATCTCATTCTGCTCTATACACATTTGTTTTCACATATTGACCGAAATTGTATAAATCCGAGGATATCCAAATCATCTGTCCTCAATCAGCAGTGTCCAATTAGAAGGGTTTTATATGGCCTTGAAGCCTTGCAGATACAAGCATACAAGGAAATGGCACAATACTCCTTTTAGAACATAAATAGTTAGAATAATCACCTCATTCACTCAACTCTATAAAGCTGATAAAAGAAGCCCGCAGATTGGTCTGTTGCCGTGGAGCTTAGTCATATGCCAAGAAATTGCTGCCATCCACTTTGAAAGTTGATCCGGAGTGCATGCGACAAGCCCAACGCAATTGGCTCGCCCATACAACAGCAGAGCTCATGCCTTTCGGTAGACATGCCTACCGGCATGCACTGAAACCACCTGCAACCCCCACATTCGACCACCTGTGGATCAGCGATGACCTACTCGCAGCCACGTTCCGTCGGTTCGCGAACGGCCAGCGGCGTCATGGGAGCTGTGTCCCTGGACCTCTAGAGGCACGAAGACGTCTTGCGAAGCGGCGGAATACTGCTCTAGCTGGATTTGGAGGTAATCCCGCTGAGGACATCTCGTGTTTATTTGGAAGATATGGACGGGAGCATATGAAGTGGACGGATCATCCGTGGCAGAGGGCTCAGTTTGAGACTCAGGGTATGTTTTTGCAATCAGCTGATGATTGTATGTATATATTGGTTGAGCTAATTGTTTCCATAGGCTTGGTCAATCACTCCTTAGGAACTGATTCTCCGTTTCCTTTCTCTGATCAGAACCCTGTGCCCGAACCCAGCGAATTTCGTGTTCCCAATGTTTCGTCGAGGCCCGTTAGAACAGATTATGACACGACAAAGGAGATACTGGAGGACTTTTTAAGTGGCAGTGATTGGGGAATTGATGATGCTCGGGATTTCACCCGTCGATTGAGGATTGATCTTCAACGGGAACCAAGATACAGCCGACAGATATTCGAACGTTTACTCACTCGTGCGGACCCGAAGCTTACAGAAGCAATTGCATTCCTCGATGATCCGTTCTTAAACACCCGAGGCTCTGGAAATTATGTTGCGGCAGTTGAAATCTTTGTCCGGGGACAAGAAAAGGTCGCGAAACGATCCGCCGTCCTGGATGCGATCAACCGTGCATTGGAATTGGGGTTGATTTCGACCGAAGAGATTTGCATGATTATTACTGCTCTGCCAAATATCGCCATTGCACGGAAGCAGACGTTGGCATCCGGGAACCAGAAGAAGCTGTTGAAGCACTACCAGGCTATGTGGAAAGCTATCGGTTCTTGCAATATTCTCGGATATCACGATCTGGACAGAAAGATTGTTGATGCTTGGCTTGGCGAGCTCCTCAGTATGCGCAGCTTTGACTTTGCCGAAGAAGTCATCATCGAAACCCATGATGCAAGCTCTCGCACCCAGTGGCCTTCTCTTCTAGTTCAAACTTGGCTAGAAGCTATGGGAGAAGCTGAGTCAGAGACTGGCCTGCCATACCCTGATAAGATTTTTACCCAATTGGATGTGAACTGTGCTGCGGACTGTGTCATCCGTGTGACCGAGTCCCTATTATCCTCCCCAGCAAATAGAACTTCCAGAAACCGTATGATCCAACGGTGGAAGGATTGCCTTTCGAGGATTACAGCTGTCTGGACTGTCGCAGAGTCACAGGTCTGGTTCGATTTTCCTCTTCCATCGGTTCAAGCATCACAGGAGCAGGCCCCTCTGAGCCTTTCAACGCAACGTCAGATCGTCTTGCGACTCTGGCTTCTACGCAATATCAGTCGATCTATGGGGCCAATGTACAGCAAAGTGGCCCGCACAACAGATCGACCAATTTCCTCGTTGCTCAACCTCTTTGAACTCGTGGCCCAATCCACGAATGGATCTTTCTTCGCAGACTTGATGCGGGAGATTCACGCCCTCGACCTCCCATGCAACAGTCTTTTACCGCTAGCCCTCAACACAAAGGGCAAAAATGCCATTACTAAAACTACTCGTGATACCCTCTGGCGATTAGAAACCGCCCAGCTTTCCTTAGCTGAAGTATGGACAAACCCGACCATCTACAAGGGAGTCCAAAAACTGTTCCACGGCACATTCGAACAAATGTTCCAACGCATGAATCTCACCAACCCAGCCACGGCAGATGAATTAGTGCATGTGGCCAGAACAGGAGACTCAGACAGCATCTGGGCCGTCCTCAGAATAATAAACAACAACACCGCGTTCAAGCTTTCCCTCACAAAAGCTTGGATCCCCATCCCACACCCGGACGAGAAAGTCCTCGTCCGCTATCACCCGCCTCAAACTGTGTACCCCGAACCCCATGCTGCAGTTGACCTGATCAACAAACTGGCAATCGCAATCTCTTGCTGTGAATCCTTGTCTCCGTGCCAGGCCTTCCATATGGTCCACTGGCTCTACAGTTTCCTTCGCAGACACAGTGGCCCTGTTGATCCAGAGTTCTGCCGGGCATTGTATCATGCTGGCGTTACTCGGTACCGTCGTGATGGTGGTTACGTTTCGGCTACCCGGTACGAGTATATCTTGTGGATCATTAGCAAGTTCGAGGGCCCTGAGGTTGCCAAGCAACTCAGCTCCTTCGGTGCTCTCAGAGAGTCGATGGCTTTTGATGACGATGATGATTGTTAATTGCAATCTGTGCGTGTATGCTGGTCTTTTCGACCATGTGAGATTCTGTACTATGAATCATAGATACCCATACTCAGCTTGCTTGCGGGCTTGATGAGCGCTTACATTCTACATGGCAATTACATTTCAAGCTTTGAAACTTTCCATTTCTGGTTGTATACTCTAAGCCTGTAGCATAAGACTGTACGTCCACGACGTACATCTGTACAATTGTACAGAAACATAATGAGACAGAAGGAACCCGTGCGTGCATTAAATCAATCCAAGGCCACTGGCCTGTGCATCAAGAAAAAGATCTAACTATCAACCTCCATGCTCTCACCAGTGGCAAGCTTATCGTCACCAGACAAAGTCTCGATAGTGACATATTTCTTCATATCTTCCTTGCTGATAACCTTTTGGTTCAACCAAGCAGTCGTACCACGAGGGAAGCGGTAGTTGCGCTCCTTCTCTCCACGCTGGTTGGGCGTCATGTAGTTACGAAGCAACTGCGTAGGCTTATCCTGCTCGATAACACACACGTCGACATTGCTTCCAGATCCCAGGTCGTTGAAGATACCAGCCTTGATCGCCTCGGCACAGATGTCGATGGCGCCCTGGCGGTCCAGGTTGGGTTGCCACATCGACTCGAACACCGACATCGCAGCCAGAGATCCAGATCCCATCGTCACATACGGCAGCTTGTCTGTGGATCCGTGTGCGTGCACAGTGTACAGACCAGTGCCGGTCGGGTCAACGCCTGCAACAACCAGGTAAGCTCCGATGTGGCCCTGGTAGCGGAACAGGTGTTGCTTTAGCATCGTCATGCAGGTGATCACGCGGGGATCGCGGCCCGTTGATAAGGAGTGAAGTTCGACGTTGGAGCTGATGAGGGCTGTGGTAAATTCGGTGTCGGCTGCAGTACCGGCTCCGGCACACCAGATCTTGGGCGCGATGTAGTGTAGTTTCTCACAGTTCTATCAAGAAGAGTATGTCAGAGCATGTCCAAGTAGATCGTCGGAGTAAGCTGCCTGTTTCTTACCTTGTCTGCTACAATGGGACCGCTGGTGGCTCGGGTGTCTGCTGCAATCTGCAATCACGGTGAATGTCAGCTCCTGGATCGAAGAGCTCCCCTAATCCCTTGAATCACGGGGTACCGTACCACAACGCCCTTATCATAGACACATCCCACAATTGTTGTACCAGTGCTTGTGGCCTTGGGGAGGGGAACACCCTTGGCGTGAAGCGCCGCATTGCGGTTGTAGTTGGAGAAATCGAAGCCCGGCATCGTGAACTACGCTGGGTGCGTGACCAGCGGAACAGGTTATCTGAGTAGAGGGTGGAAAAGCGAACGCGTATAAAAGAGCAGAGCTTAGATACAGCAGAGGCGTGAATGGTAGAATGAAGAATGGGGGGAAGCAAGCTGAAGATGGGAGGAAGAGGAAGTGAGCTGTTTGGAGTGACGAAGCTCCCGCAGCCTAATGGCCTGAATCGTCAGGCAGAACAAAGGTGTTTTTGCCGGACGTTATTTTCGGCTTCAGCTGGACTTTGGCTTCTCTGCCTTTTTACCACTCTTCACCTCTGAGGGGTTACTTCGCTTCATTTGCTTCCCTTCTCGATTGCGAGAAGTCGCGCTCTCAAGATTTTCACGCGCACCCTACACCTCTTCAACCGGAGTCCTCAATCACTCCACCGACGCTCTTTCTCTCCTACATCTCCCACCTCTCCCTCTGCCAATGCTTTCAGGACCAGTTCACCACTAGGTGAATCTACTCGTTCTGTCTCTGCAGACTTTGAAAAATACAAGATGTCTTTCGGCTTCGCTGCGTCCACCCCCGCTGGGGGCGGCGCGGAGCTTGGCTCTGAGCTGCCTGATGTCTTTACCGATGTACGTCAATCCTGAAGCTTTTACCGACCTTGCCAGTTCTAACAAGTCTGTAGGAAGTCGGTTTCAAGGGTGTCTCAGGCGACGCCAACGTTCGATTCCTACCGTCTGCCTGGCCCGACGACGCCCTTCCAGCTCCGACCTCTTCTCTTCTGGCCGTCGCGCATACTAAAGGCTTGATTGTTGGGGCTGGTCCAGATGCGCTCGCAATCAGCAGTAATGATGCTGTCCGCAAGGCTATTGAGGCGCCTGCCGGAGAAGACATGGAGAAGACCAAGGCCTTCCAACCTCATGCTACAATCCCTCTCCCTGCGCGCCCTACTCATATCGCATTCAGCCCCGATGACCAGCACTTGATTCTAGCAACAGAGAATGGCGCTTCCATTTCAATTTTTGATACCACAAGTCTGACGCAGGGTAACGCGCAACCTGGGATGCAGATCCCTACGAATGGTGTGTCGCTCCGCGCTCTCGTGCCGAACCCTGATCACAGTTCCGCGCTTGTCGCGCTGGTCACCGTTAATGGTGATCTCCTTATCGCTGATGTCAAGACCGGCACCACGATAGAGGGAGCCAACGGCCCGGTCCTGAAGTCTGGCGTGAGCTGTGTTTCATGGAGCAACAAAGGCAAGCAGCTTGTGGCTGGATTGGCCGATGGTACTGGTTACCAGATGACCCCAGATGGCACGAAGAAGGATGAAATTCCCCGACCCCCTGACCTTGAAGGCGAATGCCATGGTATGCCTGTGAACTATTTGTCACACTCGAAGTGCTCTTTTACTCACAATCATATAGTCTCATCCGTCGCATGGCTGGAAAATGACGTCTTTTTCATAGTCTACACACCGAACACCCTGGAAGATGACATGGGAATGAACCCAGCATCTTCTTACTACATCATTACTCGACGCAAGCAGGCGCCATTCTTGATTCAGAAATTGCCTGAGATTTGCTCGACCATGGGCTTCACCCTGAAGCGCGCGCCGGCGTACCAGTTCATCACAAGGATCAGAGATTACAAGCCTGACTTGAAGGACGTCTTGATTGTTTCGTCAACTGTGTCCACTGATGTCGGGCTGATTACTAGATCAGATAAGCCTCTAGCGAACGATGAGAGAACTAAGTTCCATGTCGGACAATTTATGACCACTGAGGTTTCGGATGATACAAAGCGCGCCAGTGTCCCTTTGAAAGACTCCGTCGATGAGACCTCGGTCATTGGTCTGGCACCAAACCTTTCAGCCACTGAACCTGTATCGGACCCGCTCCCAGGTTCAGATATCTCCGAGAGTTCAAGTCCTCTTCCTGGACTGTTCCTTCTGAACAACGATGGAATCCTTTCATCGTGGTGGCTTCTCTATTCCGAAGCCATTCGTCAGAACACCCCATACTCCGGACTGGTTTCAGCTGGCCAGGTACCACAGGCACAAGCACAGGCTCAGCCTGCAGCGCCCGACGCAGCCCCAGCGGGTGCAAGCAAAACTTTCTTCGCACCGCCAGCCCCTAGCCATCCCTCTTTTGGCTCAAGCGGTTTCGGACAGCCAACTAGCGGACCTGCTACCTTTGGTAGCCCGTCGCCCCTTGGTGCATCGACAATGGGTGCGACTACCTTTGCCAAGACATCATTCGGTAGTGGAAGCCCTGCACCAGCATTCGGAACAACTTCGACACTGGCACCGATCACCCCATCTCAGCCCGGCGTCCAATTCGGACAGTCCGGCTTCGGAAAGCCCAGCCTTCCTAGCCCCCCCAAAAATCCATTTGGTGCCAGTGGTGCATCCACTGGGGGAGGCTTCAGTAAGTTTGGAAGTGGCGGCGGCTTCAGTAGCTTTGCTGCAGCGACCCCAGGCAAGTCGCCGTTCGCCCAGGCTGGCTCTGGAGAAAGTCCTTTCACTACGGCTAAATCCAGTGAACCGCCGGTCAGTCAGCCGCCTCCCGCAGGTAATCCTTTTGGTGCGAGCCAGTCGACGGAATCCCCCTTTGCAACGGCTTCTTCTGGACAGACGCCTTTTGGTGCGGCCAAGTCAGACGACTCACCATTTTCTAAGCCTGGCCCGAGTGCTTTTGGTGCGAGCAAGTCATCCTTTGGCAAGCCCGCTTTCGGTGCAAGCGAGCCAAATGAGTCACCCTTTGGCAAGCCTGCTTTCGGTGCGAGCAAGCCAACTGAGTCACCCTTCGGGAAGCCCGCTTTCGGGGAGAGTTCTTTCTCCAAAAAATCGGTGTCAGCCTTTGACAAGCCCAAGTCCGAAACAACCTCTGCTTTCGGAGCTGGGCCAGGTGGATTCCAGCTTAAATCCAATTTCAAAGGTGATGGCTCGGCCGTCAATGACTCTCCAAAAACAGACAAGCCTTCTTCGGGGGCATTCTCATTTGGTGGATCCTTTGACGAGATGGTGTCGACACCGAAAGAAGGGAGCTCCGACAGTGAGGATATGGACGACGAATCGGACGAGGCTCCGCCTACAAGCAACGAGCCATTCTCCATCTTCGGTGGACCCAAACCCACTGGAACACCTCCCACTTCGCTATTCGGCTCCAAGAAGGACTCTTCCAAGACCACGACTTCGAGTGAAACCAACAAGACCTCTTTCTCATTCGGCAGCCTTTCCTCCCAGAATCAGGTGACAAGTCCCTTGTCAGCGCCTTCCGATAAAACTGAGACGCCAAAGAAAGATCAGCTCGAGGCTCCGTTGCCCCCCGACCCCACTAGCCGGGCTACTTACGCTCCGGGAGACACCTCGGCTTCCTCGAACGTTTCAAAGAGCTCTGTAGAGGATGGTCCTCTTCCTCCAGACGCCACGAAGAAGACCACATCTCTCAAAGAACCCACTGATGCACCACTGCCTCCTGACTTCATGTCTAAGAAGAAGTCTGCGCCCCAAGAAGACGATGCTCCTCTTCCTCCTGACTTCATGAGAAAACCTAAGGAGTCCGATCCTTCTGCTAGTCCCGAGGACGCGCCGTTACCACCGGACTTTGCTCCCTCGAAGCCCAAGACTGAAGCCGCCGAAGAAACGGTGCCAGTACCAGATGAAGATTCTGACGCAGATGAGTCCAATTTCAGTGATAGTGGTGAGGAGATCACCCACGAGGAGACTAAGTTTCCTAGTCCTAAGCCATCTGTGGAGAGCTCATTCGGTGCTCCATCCGAAAAGAGCTTTACCGGAGGACTGTTCAGTGGTATAGCCAAACCCGGACACGGAAAAGGACCGCTGCCAAGACAGCTCTTTGGTGAGATTCCAAAGCAGCCTCTTCTTCCCCCTCCCGGACCTGCTGCTCAAAGTATTCACGAACCTCACCGGTCACCTAGCCCAACTCGGGGCGGCTCCCGTAAGGAAGTAATGTTCTCAGAGAGACCACACAGCCGCAAGGAGTCTACTAGTGCGCTACACTCTCGGAAGACCTCTTTGACACACCTTGCGCAGCGTGATGGGCACCTGAGAAAGGCCAGTGATATTGCTCGCGAAGAGCAAGAACGAGCCCACGCTGCTGCTCAGCGCCAGGCATTGGAAGAGGAAGAGCTAGCTCTGTCTGACGACGACGAAGATGAGAGACTTCGTAATGAGCTCGCTCAACCTATCGAACCCGCCGACACGCTTGATCCGTTCCTACCCCACCAGAACTATATGGGTGAGACAGCAAAGCCAGGTATCCCTGGACAGATCGAGCTACTCTACCGGGACTCCAATTCGATGGTTGACACCGCTGGCATTAATGCCCGTTCAGTGAAGGCCTACCTTGCCTATCACCAGCCCGCGCAGGAGTCCGATGACTCCAAGTGGGATTACATCCTCCAGAGTGAACACCCGAACGATATTCTGGATGTCAAGTTATTCTTCAAGGACATCGAAAATTTCGACAAGATGGTTGCTACTATCTCCCGCTCGCTTGAGTCTCAACGTGTTCAAGGAGTAGATGAGAAGCTGCAGGAATGCCGCGACTTGCTCACCAAGCAAGTGATCACATTGCGAAGCCAGTTTGCCGGAATTCGCAAGACCCTTGATGCGCACACAGATATTGGGGCCATCCTCGAAGCGCCGCTTTCCGCTGAGCAGTCTACACTCCAACTCGATCTCCGAACCGCGTTCACAGATATTCAGGCCAAGCTGGCCGACATCGAGCAGGCTGTGTCGCTCCTACGTGCCCAAATCGCGGATGTCCCTCGAGCCAATGGAGCCAGTGGTAACCGCCCTACGGTGGAGACTGTTATCAAGACACTCAATACCATGATGACCATGACGGAGAGCAAGCGGACCGATGTGGACGTCATTGAATCACAGATGCGCCGGCTTGGCATTGAATCTACCACTGTGGCATCTCCCAGCCGTGAAGGGTCTCCATTCACCACCCCCCGCAAGACCGCGGGTCGAGTACCTATGACCCCGGGCTCGCGTGGTTCTCTGGATGGAAGCGCGTACCACACCCCCGAGTCCGCCACTCGCGGTCTCAATTTCCGGGCTAGCATCATGGGCTCAGCCAAACAGAGCCGACTCCGAAGCGTGGAAGGGGCAGGCGAGTTTGACGTGGCGGCAGAAGAAGCCACCCGCTGGAAGACTAAGTCGGCTCGTCGGCAGCACTTGGTGCAGAACCTCAAGAACGCCATCGAGGGGAAAAAGACCAAGGTGCGCGGCGTTGATGATCTGTGAATTTAATTTTAACATGAAGGCGTTGGGAATTTGCTGAGACACTAGGGCTGAACCTTGAGGCATATCCTCTTCCAGCAAACCAGAAATGACATCATTTCCTGTGACATCAGTCCACGTAGAACAATCCTTTCTCATTCTGTGCAAATACAACCGTATCGCCAACATGTCTCAATCTATCTGCCAATTCATCTTCTTCCGGGTCAAGCCGTCGGTCAAACCCGAAGATCCGTCCAATGAAGAAGGCTATGCTTTCATGGAGGTCCTCCGTGCGACCAAATATCACAGCGGCTTTCAAAGCTCCTCTTGGGGACGCACAGTCGAAGATCCAAACACGATCGTCTGGGTCGTAGGTAAGTTCAGTCCAGCTTCTCTACGAGTTGAGTGACTTTTATACCTGGCTCCCCAAGCCCCATTATACACCAATGATATACCCACCCTCGACACGCTACAACTCTACATCATTACAACAATACAAACAAAAAGATCAACCAACTGAAAAATCAAACAGACTGGAACGACGCCCACTGCTCAACAAATACAACCCAACTATCCCCCTTCCTCGAACCATCGAACACCCAAGCCCCAACATCAATCTACGTAGACCTAAGCCCACCAGTCAAATGCACAGCAACCCTAACCAAAAACCCAGTGACAGAGCTGTTCGCCCTCCCAGTTGCGAGCGAGATCTCCGTGCTAGAAAGCAGACAGCTAAGCACGGATATGATCAATTTTCGCAGAGCGCTGGTTGAGCAGTTGCCCCAGCAGGCTGGACCGAAATCGTGGGCTATGGGTCATGTTGACAGACCTGGTAAGCTGCCTCATGCGAAGAGTCCGGATGGAAAGGCTATTTTGCATTTCTTTGCTGTTGGGTGGGATAGTGTCGACGCGCACGTGAGAGCGAAGGAGACGGATAATTTTGTCGAGGCCATCCGGCCTCTGAGGGAGAAGATGCTGTCTCCTATTCCTGGGTTGGAGATGAAACATGTTAGTTTTCAGATGGTTTAGTTGGTGGGCGATCGCGAGGAGTGGTTGGATGAAAAGACGATAGAAGGAAACAGAAAAGAGAGACAGAGGGTGGCTCTGTGGGTTGATTAGGGTGGTTGAGTGCTGTGTGTATGTAATTTTGTTGCGAGGCGTGGATGGGACGTCGGTGGTAATTAGAGAGGCAATGGAAAGGAAAGGGCTACTAGGTTCAAGGGATAATTGTGGGAATTGTTATTAGGCAAGGCAAAGAAAGGTCACACACACGCCCTGGAATAAGATACAACAAGAAATCAAAGTGTAAAGGAAAAACGCCTCGAGAGATACTGAAGGCAAAGAGAGTTATCATAAACCACCGTGAACTTTTGGGCAGAACACCGCAATGGGATTTCTCATGGGAAGCATAGCAAGGGTTACTTTGCTTAAATCCGGTGTTTCTCGCTTTCTGTATCAAAGAGCGTTAGTTGAGTCGCGATACGAAAAGAGAGATCAGGGTGGGAGTAGAGGGGCAACGAACCAAGTCGGGAATACAGCATGTAAAGGGCCATCTGGTTGCACTCTGCAGTGCCTGTGATGGTGACGAGACGCTCGTTGCTGCTTTCCTGGGGCTCGTTGATCTTGATAACGCTGCCACTGAGGTGACGGATCTCGTTGATCTTGGCGCCTCCCTTTCCGATAATGGCACCAACCATGTCATTGGGAATGAAAATCTGTTGAGTCAGTGGCTGGCCGGGCATGGCACCGCCAACGGGAGCGGGGGCAGTAGGGGGACCACGGGCAGCAGGGGTTGGCTGGGGACCGGCAACGTATGGGGCAGCTGGCTGGTGGGGTCCAGCACCACCGTAGGGGGTTTGGGGAGCAGCGCCGAAGTGCATGGGAGGCTGAGCAACCGGAGCGGGAGTGGGCTGGCCGTGCAGATAAGGAACACCGTAAGCACCGCCACCGGCGCGGTTAGGGTGAGGGTGAGGGTGATGACGCTTGAAAGTATCGGGGTGTCCGTATTGGCCGCCGGCGGGCTGAGGAACATAAGGCACGACCTGCATGCCACCGGGGACAGCACCGGCAGGGCCACCGCTGCGAGTGGCGTAGGCAGAAGCTGCGGGACCGCCGTAACGCTCGGAAAGCTGCTCAACGAGTGTAACAGCGACGTAGTAAGTAGCGATGTGCACGGCGTCGGCAACACCGAGGATGACGAGGGAACGCTCGGTGGACAGAGGAAGACAGGCGTCGGAGGCGTTCAGACGGGCACCGGAGGCCTCCTGGATTTCACGGATACGGCTGCCACCCTTTCCGATGATGGAGCCGATGAGAATGTGGGGAATTAGCAAACGCAGGGGGTACGTCTTGGATTGGGCAGTGGAAGGAGCCTCAAGGGGTTCATTGTTGAGGGTACGAATGATTAAACCAAATGCCTAGGGGATAAAATTAGCAACCAAATATTCCATACTTGGTTGGAAGGAAACTCACCTTAGCAGTAGCATCTTGGGGGCCGCTGACGGTCAGAATACGCTCCACGGCACCCCGAGAGTAGTCGCTGACAGTGCACTTGGCACCTGACAGACGACGAATTTGAGACACATTCTCACCTCCCTTTCCAATAACAGTGGCGGCCTCGGGGCTAGAGATCACAGCACGGATGTGAACCCAGCTCGACTCGTCCTGGGGCTGCTGATCAGCGCCGGCTCGGTCACCCTGGGAAGCTGTTGATTGGATGGGCTGGGTATCTGCAGGAAGTCCCTTGCCATTGGGAGCATCGGGGACGACTGTGTCTCCTTGAACATCCTTGGCGGCATCGACGTCAGGAATCTGGGCACTCGATACATCGGTCTCGGCCTCAGCCTCGTCCTTGACTACTTTGTCGAGAGCTGGGCGCTTGGCCTCGGGCTGGTCATTGGGGCCGGAAGGGGACGACGGGTCCTCAAGAGGACGCTTGGTCGATTGCAGGTTGGAGGGAGAAGCGGACATTTTGGATAGCCTGTGCTGCTGTTTTCTTCACTTACGAGTGAATGTTCGAAAAGGTGTCAAGAATGAAATGTGCTTTCTTCTTTTATGATCGACTATGTACACCAGGGGTTCCCACGAAAGGTGCTGGTGCTGGCGATCGGAAGGGGAGACTGGTGCTTTTGAAAGAAGATTGGGAGGTTGTGGAGGAGGTGGAAGTTGAGGGAGTGCCGAAATGACGGAGGAAGTGCAGGCTCAAGCGGTGATGAGAGGGCTTTGCAGTTTCAACCGGGGAAGCTTCACGGAGTGTGCCGAGATGCTCGAAAAGGGTATGGTAGCGAGGAAGGTGGAAAAGGGGGCCTGAAATGGATGCGATGGGAAATATGAAACAAGGCAAGAGAAATAATATCAAGGGCCAGAAACCGTTGCCTGTTGTACCACCGATAACGTCCGAATCTGAAGTCAAGGGGCTACTCTGGGAGTAGCTTTGTCGATGAAAAGCTGACAATGACTTAAATAAGTTAAATCCACGGGGAATTGCTGACGGGAGGAGATGGGAGATGGTTAAGGGTGAGGTGAGGTGACGAGTGGGAAGTCGAGGGAACAGCTCGGTCACGTGAGAGCGATCATGGGGTGTGCAACATCGTGTTGCCATCTGTTTACTCTGCGCAAACAATACAGGCAAACGTGTACTTGGGGGCTTCTTTGATACTGCTCGGCTTTTCTACGTCTTTTGGAACATATATCACCCCGCCAATCAAAATATGGAAATCTCCGACCAAACCGTGCAGAAGATCGAGAGATTCGCAGTGAACGGCCAAGTAGCTGAGCGCGAGTTTGCACGCGAGCCTCTGAGTGACACTTCCTTACATGCCTACACAAGACGGCTGGACACAACCCTGAAAGCTCTTCAAGAGCAAGTCAAACGCCAGGAAAACGATCTGAACAAGGTACATTTTCAAGGCTTTGATATCGAGAATATCCCAGCTAATCATGACTCTAGCTACGCGAGCTCAATTCCACTGAACTCCCCGAACCGGGGACTGATACATGGGCTCGCATTTCGCAAGCCCGACGGGCCAAAAAAGCATACGAATCGGTCCTCAAGTCTGACCATGAGCTTCCAGCAACAGACTCAGTGTTGCCCTCGCTTCTCGCGCTGGAAGAAACAGCGCGGCTCATCAAGGACAATAAGACTTCAGTCAAGATGACGGCCGAACAGCTATCCACAGATCGAGATCGTCTCCGAGTAGAAGACGCCAATCTCCGCGATTCTCAAGCAATCGCTAGTGGGCTCCGAGAGCGCATTCAGATCATCCGCAATGCGCACGCAAGGAAAAGCGACCAGACTCCGTCCCAGGTTGCGCGTGAGCAGGTTGTCCAGCAGAAGAGTCAGAATAAAGAGCTTGACCGTACGTCTGCGCGTCTGAAGGTTGACCTGGATAAGTTTATAGATGATACCCTTGCTCCGATGCTTGCTGCTGAGGATTTGGGTGGACCGACTGTTGGTGATGAGCTTGAGGTGTCGGATGCTACGCTCAAGGCTGGGTATACGGCGCATGGCAAGCCTAAGAAACAGAAGCAGCCTGTTGAGGAGGATGGATCGCAAAAGCGGATTGATCAGTTCCTGCAACGCAATGGAGATGAGACGTCTCGGAATAAGAGGGAAGCTGCCGCGAAGGAAATTCATCAGCTTCTTGATGATTTATTGGAAGCCAATGCTTCATATATCAATCTCAAGCGTGACTCGGCATCTTCGAGGTTCCTTGTTAGAGCCAAGGTTGCTCAGTTCCACCCTCGAGATGCACGACGACTTCGATTGATTGATTTTGGTCGCTCGCTAGGAAACTGAGGGGGCAAATTTAGTGACAACTGGTGTTATTAAGGTGTATCTTATATCCTAGTCCGTTGTAATAGTGCCTTATATGAATCTACAAGTCAAGTCTGTGCCATGCACCGACGTATCATAAAACATGAAGAAAAACACCTAGCGATGCTTTATGCGTAAACGCCCAAATAATCATGAACATTCCGAACAAAGAAAAAAAAAATAAAGAAAAAAATCAAATAGGCATCATTCCAATCGTAGACTTGGGTGTTTTGGCTCTCGCATTTTTTCGTGATCCAGACTGGCTCGGAGGACGGTCTCCTGACTTCGTTTTTGATCGCGAGCCTTTCCCCTTGAAGCTGCCAGTCGAGCCGTACTTTCGTCGCGGTGCTCGTTTGCCAGGCGCGCGTTTGCGGCCTTTAGAGCCAGAAGCTGAAGGACCGGCATCGTAGTCGTCACCAGAGTCGAAGCCCGGAGATGGAGGTGGGAAGTAGCGGCTTGTGATGTTTTCGGTGGTATTGGCAGGTGCGGGCTGAACAGGATTGTCTAGTGCGAAGCCGTTCACATCATCCACGAATAGGTCATCGTCGCTGTACTCGTCGCTGCTACTGAGATTGATGACATTGTGGTGGTTGGGGTCTGGGACAACGCCGTCGGTCTCTGCCTCTTGTGTCATTTCATCATATCGCCGCTTTGCGTGTCCAACGAGCTTGAGAATCCCTCGGCCATAGCGCTTCACTTTGTCATGGTCGATATTCGGGATTCTAGCAAGCTCATCAAGATCTATTGTAATGTGAGCTTTGTGGCTCCTGTAGCCTTGAAGATTGATACTTACCTTGAGGGAATGAGATTCCCATCTCACGCAACATCTGATCAGAGAACGGCTGGGAACGGAGGTTCTTCTCCACAACGAGCTAGACAAAGTCAGCTTCACAACGGCGCATTGATAGGAGCAGTAGAAACTCACCTTTTGGAGATATTCTTTGGCATTCACCTCGAAGCCTTCCACGACTGCACGGTGCAGGTGATCAAGGCTCTCCAACCGTTGATCGCAGGTAATCGGAGGACCCGACTGGTGTGTATTCGCACGACGAGGCTGGCTGTTAGTTCGAATTGGTTCAAATCCGTCGTCGCTGTCATCAAAAGCCGGAGGGCGAACTGGGGCGCCCGTGTATTGGAAGCGCTCCATGCGCCGATCTTGAGCGGCAATCACAGGCGATGAGACCATGGTGGAATGAGGAGCACCCTGGGTACCAGGATTTGATTTCTTGCCAGCAGCAGCCATCTTGCTTTTGGTCTTGGCTTTGGCTGCTTTGCTGTTCGGAGAAGCCCGAACTTCTAGTTCCATTCGCCGCTTGCCAGACTCATACTCGGCCGCACGACGACCGAGAATGATGTACTGAACTGCGAAGTCCTTTTTGTTGATGACGTTGTCTTCAGCCAGTGCGTCCTCGCCTAGTAACCGATAAAATAGCCGTTCAGCTTCCCCTCTGTCCAGGTTTGCGCCTTTTCCATAGCCTGCCATTTTGCGGTGTGATGGATCTTTCGCTGATTTGCAAGCTCCGCGAAGTATGTCTACACAGTAGAGAACAGTCACCTTCGCTTTCTCCATCTGTAGGTGTCGCACAATCTTGATAGCCCATGAGGCCTGCTCAGAGAAGTCATGGACTTCAAACACCAGATCAGACTTGCAGTTATCACATGTGTTGTTGCAATCGTCTCGGCGGAAGTACTCATTGAAATATGCGAGGACTTGCACACGTCTGCAATCGCTGCGGTTCTCACAGAATTGGACAACGTTCCGCAACATCTGCTTCTGGCGTGCCTTTTGTTGATAGCTGCCATCTCCCGAGTCAATCATGCGCTTCAAGGTTGCGGTATCTCTGTAGCCATAGTAGAGGAAACAGCCAGAACGCTTGCCATCTCGACCGGCACGGCCAGTCTCTTGATAGTATCCTTCGAGACTCTTTGGGATGCTGTGGTGCATGACGAACCGTACATCGGGCTTGTCGATTCCCATTCCAAAGGCAATTGTTGCTACGATTATGTGCAGTTGACCCGCCTGCCACTGAGACTGCACCTTCGATTTCTGTGGTGGTGTCAATTTGGCGTGATAATGAGCCGCTCTGAGACGATACTTGTCTCGTAGATCTTCTGCAACTTTCTCACAGGTTGCTCGAGAGAGGCAATAGATAATTCCACACTGGTTTCGGTAGGAACTTGTGATGGTTTCTGCCATACTTGCCAACACTTCATCATTCTTTCCTTTTGCCCGCACTTCGTAGGTGAGGTTGGGACGGTTGAAAC
Source organism: Penicillium antarcticum (assembly GCF_028974205.1). NCBI lineage: Eukaryota > Fungi > Ascomycota > Eurotiomycetes > Eurotiales > Aspergillaceae > Penicillium > Penicillium antarcticum. Next base: position 786,137 of record NW_026695300.1, on the reverse strand, counting down.
TCTGCAAAAACACCTCACATCCGGACATTTTGAGGTTATGCATGACGTCCACTTTCACGTTTTCTGTGGCTGTGGCTGTGAGAGCCATGAGAGGTACGCCAGGCAGTCTGTTTCGGACTTCTCCCAGCTCTTTGTAGTCAGGGCGGAAATCATGTCCCCATTGACTTACACAGTGAGCCTCATCAATGACAAGCCGTGCTAGTCTTTTTCTCTGGTTGAGCTTCTCCAGGGCACTGACCAAAGTTTGGTTTTTGTTGATCATTTCAGGGGTGATGTACAACACCTCCACTTCTTCCCCACCGGTATGGGAGAGTTGGCTTAGAATCCACGAGCGAAGTTCTTTGTCAGTGTCACCGTTCATCATGAAGGCTTTGATGTTCAATTTGTGCAAGTGTGACACCTGGTCCTCCATCAGGCTCAGCAAGGGGGATACCACGATGGTCACACCCCGAGTGTGGCCGCCTGTTACAATTGAAGGCAATTGATAGCACAAAGATTTTCCTCCACCAGTGGGCATGAGAACGAATGTGTCTTTTCCGGCAAGTGTTGCATCAATGGCCTCCAGCTGATTTGGTCGGAACCCGCGAAGGTGAAATCGATCTTTGAGAACGGTTCTCACCTCGTGAGACCAGGCATGATTCGACCAGAAGGCGCTACGACCAGGTGACTTCTTTGGAACGGGTGCCTTCTGGGTGTTTCCGGATGTCTCTGCGAACACCTTGCGGTTCTGGCTTGCTTTATCTGGTATAGAACTTTGGTTACCTTGATCAAAGCTCCCTGTCACCTCTAGCAACTCATCGTCGCTGGCATTCCAATCAAAATCATCAAAGTCCATTGAAGTAAGCGGTGGAGATCCCATGTTTCGGGTGACAGATTGTTCGTTGAAATTATGCCGCTGTGTCTCTTGCGCCCTTTTAGGGCTCATGACAGGCACATGACGGCTTGGTTGAATTTCTTGGGGAGCAGTGGTGCGTGAAAAAAAGGATGGCTCCTGTGTTGCTGTGCGGGTTTCATACGATGATTCGGCGAGGTTCACAGGGGATGATTCAGGAGGGCAGTCTTCCACCAGCTCGAGAATCTTGGCCTGGGGAAGCAACTCAGAAATTTTGGTTTCGATTTGTTCCAACTCAGTCTCGACCGCTCGACTTTGCGCAAGCTCTTCGGGCATGGTGGTTGGATCTTGACCTTGGGAAATTGCTTGTATCAGGTTCTTTTTCAAAGTCTGCCTGCGAGAAATGCAAGACTTGTGCGCGGCTTGGTGTTTCTGAAGCTCTTCAATTATCCCGACTTGAGCAACAATATTCTTGTTCTCGGCGACAAGTTCTTGGTCTATTTGACCTTCCATGACCTGCTGGTATACAATTTCCGAGTTCTTTTGTAGGGTGGCCCTTAACTTGGAGATTGCCCGCGGAAAAGAATTATATCCGAGAGACAAGGTCTTCAGAAGCCCCGGATCCTTCTCTTGTGAGTTAGCTGGCTTTGACCACGGCGTTGAGGGAGTAGGATCTTGTGAGGGCGTCTTTTGTCTCGTTCGATTCGAAGGTTGTGTAGGTAGTACCGGTGCTTTAGGAGTGTATTCGGAGCGCGAATTCCAGAGGTCACTCTTTTTCTCATCGCCAGCTGGGCTTATTTCAGGAAGTATCGGGTACAGTGACTCCTCGGTATCTAGTACCATATCATCAACATGAGTATCATCACCGAGCCAGTCGTCAAACAGGTCCTCATCGTCGTCCGAATCTGCAATAACCTGCTTTCGCTGGGTTCGTGGGGCGACCGGGGAATGATATTCGGATCGTTTCGCCGCGCTGGGAGGGATTGTCTGGGCTGTCTGGCGTGACGTTTTGTGGTGTTCCGGGACTGTCTCTTCTCTAGCGGCGGGAGGCCGAGCAGCTTTCGAGCGACTTCGCACTTTCGTCGCATGTTTCGATGGAGACAGAAGATCAGATGTATACTCGTCGCTCTTGCGCTTCTTGCCGCGTTTTTCGCGTGGTGTAACTTCCTCCGTCCATAACCCGCGCGGCTCTCCAAAACGGATGGTCCCTGATGTTCCCGAAGACAAGATCGACTGGTCAAGCCCTCCTGTCAAATCAATAGCCTCGATGGCGTTGTGCTTAGAGCTGCCGAAATTATCTGATCGTAGCGGATCGGGCTTCGGCCGAGGAGTCTTGTGTGACGACGCCGGAGGCTCGCGTAAAGTATCTGCCCAAAAGAGATTTCCTATCAGCATAGATGATCCCAATCAATGCCCATATTCGCTCACGCACCTCGAGCACTTGGCTTCGGCGAAGTGCGCCGCTTCGTTGACGGCGTATTCGCAGAGGTCGTGTCGGGGCGACTCAGCATTCGAGGCTTGCTCGCGGATTGGGGAGCGAAAAGAAGTCTGGCCATTTCTTCGTCCGCGTCGCTGTCCACATATTCCGGAATATCATGGAGGGTCGTCGCTTCTTCTGCGGGGAGAGCCGATTGCGATGCGTTGCGTTCAGGCAAGCAGACAAAAGCAGGACATTTAGGTGGAGCTTGCTTAAACAGCCATTTGAGATGAACGGCCAAGTTATTCTTCGTCATGGGGGCGTGTTACTCTCATCGCCGTCAATGATGTTTTTCGAGTTCAGCAATCGCGAAACCATAGACGCGTCGGCACGTGAGCGGTCAGGCAGATTGATCGACCAGGTGTAACGATGGACTGTGGAAAATAAAAACGCGATAAATAGACTATAGAATTATATTGATTAACTACTATGTTTACAGTATTCAACTAAGTGTATACAACTACAGTTGCCCCCAACTCATATAGATCGGAGGGGGGGGGGGGATTCAGTGTGGGGAAAAGGGCATAATTTCTGCCCCACGGCGAATTTTCACGGCGTTTGTACATCCAACATGGGCAAAAAGGACAAGAAGTCCGCCGAGCACAAGGCGCGCGTTGCTGCCAAGCAAACAAAGAAAGGCGACAAGAAGGAAAAGAGATCCAAGGCCAAGGGCAAAGATGCAGACAGCGATGCCGAAGACGCTGATCTTGATGCCATTCTGGCCCAGTACGCCGAGGAACAAGCCAAGTTCTTGAAGGTCACAGAAGTTACCTCTGAGCCTCCTGTTCCTCGGTCTTCTTCAACGGTGCTGGCATCGCCGTCTAACCGGAATGAGATTATGCTTTTTGGTGGAGAATTCTTCGACGGCACGCATGCCTCATTCTTTAACAACCTTTTCGTCTATTTGATTGATCGTGGCGAGTGGAGGGAGGTGAATAGTCCCAACAGCCCCCTTCCTCGCAGTGGACATGCATGGTGTCGTGGTGGAAACACCGGAGGTATCTATATGTTCGGAGGTATGCTTCCCCCAATATATCGGAAGATGTTGTCTGTAATCTGACTTGAAACAGGAGAGTTCTCGTCCCCTAAACAGGGTACTTTCTACCACTACAATGATTTCTGGCATCTGGACACTGCCACCAGAGAATGGACTCGTCTCGAGACCAAGGGCAAAGGTCCCCCTGCTAGGAGTGGTCACCGCATGACCTATTTCAAGGTATGAACCAACCAGAGTCCCGAATGCAATACTTAACTAATACTCCATTAGAATTATATCATTTTGTTCGGTGGATTCCAGGATACTTCCCAACAGACCAAGTACCTGCAGGATCTGTGGATCTATGATTGCCAGCAGTACACCTGGTCCAACCCTACATTGACCACTTCCCAAAAGCCAGACCCACGCTCATCATTCTCACTGCTACCACATGAAACCGGAGCCGTTCTCTATGGCGGTTACTCCCGTGTGAAAGCATCAGCAGGAGGTGGTGGCAAGCAAGGTAAGGGTCCTCAGAAGATGGCTCTCCGGCCTATGGTCCACCAGGATACCTGGTTTTTGAGAGTCACACCGCCCGCACCGGAGGCACCAGCATCAACAGGCCCCGCAATTAGATGGGAGCGACGAAAGAAGCCCGCTAACACGCCCAACCCGCCGCGTGTTGGTACCACCATGGCATACCACAAGGGCCGTGGTATCATGTTCGGTGGTGTGCACGATGTGGAATTGACCGAGGAGGGTATTGATTCCGAATTCTTTGATACCCTCTTCGCATGGAACACCGACCGAAACCGTTTCTTCCCTCTCAGTCTGCGCCGTCCTCGCGCACCTGGCAAGAAGCAGCAGGCGAACCAGGCTGCCAAGACTAAGAACAGGGGTAAGGCTGATGAGGAGGAGCTTTTGGCAAATCTTAAGGCTTTGGAGGCTAAGGTTGGAGTTCGGGGTGATGATGACGAGGACGAGGAATTGTCTACCCCTCAGCCTGAAGAGCCTGTTGAACCGTCCAAGCCTTCAGTTGTTCGCTTTGAAATGCCACATAGGCGTTTCAACGCTCAGTTGGCTGTGCAAGATGATACGCTCTTCATTTTTGGTGGTACATTCGAAAAGGGTGACCGGGAGTTCACCTTCGATGACATGTATTCCATTGACCTGGTCAAGCTGGATGGTGTCAAGGAGATCTTCTACAGGGAGCCAGAGAACTGGAACTTGTTGAAGGAGGAAGACAGTGACGAAGACATGGATGATGAAGAGGACGACGAAGAAATGGATGAAGATGAAGAAAAGGCCGACGAAATGTCTCTTGATGCTTCGCCTGCTCCAGAAGATGCGGCCGCATCTGTCACTAAGGACCTGGAGCAGCTCGAGGTTGAGGAGTCAGAAGAGCCCAATGTCAATGACAGCAGACCTCTGCCTCGTCCATTCGAGAGCTTGCGCGAATTCTTCAGTCGTACATCTGAAGATTGGCAGAATATCATGATGGAAATCGCCAAGGAGAGAGATCAGGCCAGCGAGAAGACGATCAAGGAACTGCGCAAGGCAGCGTTCTCTATGGCCGAAGAGAAATGGTGGGATAGCAGAGAAGAGATCATGGCTCTGGAGGATGAGCAAGAGGCTGCAGGCATTGGTGAGGTTGTCAGCATGTCTGATCGCACTGAGAACGCGGGAGGAGCTGGTCGTCGCCGTTGAGTTCTTTCTTAGAGATATCAAAAAGAATTTATGTGTTTCATGTCCATCATCAAGATCAGTATTCAATATATAGTTATTGTACAAAGTGAAAATAATAGAGCATTGGATAGTCCACGAAAGCTTCTAAAGGAGTATATTGTTTTTGCCTTACTTTGTACTCTCTACTCGCCTCTTTTCTCACCTCTTTTTTGCTCATTTCAAATGCCTCGGGTGAGCCATTCAGATCACATAAACGTGGGAAAGTGAAAGGACCTATGGCCACTGTTGTAGCTACAAGCTACCTACACGCCTTTGAGACACAGTCAAGATTGACGAGGGAAGCAGCATAGGCGGCAGATCTAGAATCTGGTCATCTCGAAAAAGGGGGCGCTCAGAAGAGCAGCCTAGGGGGCAGCAGAGGGGCAACGGACGACTAGGCAAAACGAAGGAGTCCACTATCAAACATACGCCACATCGATCAAAGCATTACGAGCTCAGTGATTTGTGGCTTTAGGCTTTAGGGATGATTCTTTGTTTGTTTATTCCGGTGCAATTCAGAAGGTCTCAATAGATAGCCTAGCTATCGTTTCTCTACTTTGAAGGCTACAAACATTAGCTAGGAGGATTTCGATGTAGGTTATGTTGTAAAAATGGCTCTAGGTTCTTCTATAAAACTCTCCCTTCCCTTTTCTAGCATTCCGGCTCTCGACTAGCTTATATCTATGAAAGATTCCTCTGGATCTATTGTACTTCTAGAAACTTGGGATCTATAGAAGACTTTTCTAGTGGTGAGATTCACGGCCGAAAGCACTAGAATAATCTTCACTATAAACCAATCGCTAGGCCATATATAGGTCGTGCTTATTATACACTTTCGTAGCCTAAATTATATTGCTACTAACTAGTTAGTTAGTTATATAACTAGATTGATCGAAAGATAAAAAGCACCTCAGTCAATAGAACCGCAAAAACGAAATCAAGCAAGCTAGATAGTGATATTTATTTCTGTTTCACGCCACAATTTGGATGACCACAAAATCACGACACACCATAGTTTCACACAACAACTTGTGTCAGTCTGTTGTCGCGCGGCACTATCAGGCTTTGTTTTGCCCTGCTTTTACTAGTGATGCTACCTTCATCCGAATGAATTTTTCTTGAGATACACCACGATTATCCTCACTTTTACTTTTAATCGTCTTGAGCAAAATGGTGTCTTCCGAATGAACTTTTCTTGAGATACACTAAAATTATCCTCATTTTTCTAATTCAGCCGTCTTGAGCAAAACGTCATCGCTCGAACCGGTCTTTCGGACGAAACAGGTCAAGCTTACTACAAACCAAAGTTTTTAGATAATTAGGACGAGGATAGGTAGACATTGTATTATGGGAGCTACCCTGATAATCCTAATGAACTGACGATTGTCATCTACGTTGATGTTCTTATAATTATACCTCGGAACCTAGCTCAGCAAGAGGGGGCGTCTCCAATGTGAACCCGTGGACCTTGGAAGGACTACCTACCCAGGTTGGCTCATCGGGATACCGTAGTTTAAAGCCATTTCAACACACTAAGAAGTATAGTTAGAGGGATTCTCGTAGTCATAGTAGCCTAGAATAGTGCCTGAAGCACTGGGCAACAGCGCTGTTCCGGGAACCACATACCTAGGATCACTCGTGGCGAGAGGAATATTGATATTCACGTAAGTGAAGGTGACGGGCTTGACCGTGGTTGGTAGGACTCCCGCCACCGTGTGATTCGGGTAGCTAGTGATTGAACCAACGGGCTTGATATGGTATGCCTCGTCAAGCTCGAGGTTGGTGCAGTTCGCATCGATTTCTGGGTTGAGGAAATAGAAATCAGTAAGCGAGATAGAATGCGCGAGAGAGACCTTGGCACACTTATCACTATCTTGAACCTACAAGAGCATCAGTAAACAATCGAAGAACCCAGCTTGTGGGAGAAGGAGTTTGACATAACTACTTACCGTATACCACTGGCTACAATTACAGTTGCTGTTATCCATGGCGTTTGTTGGGACTGCTATAAGGCCAGTGGCGACTACAGTCGCCGTGGCATGCGTGCTTAACTTTGATCCACCGGTGGTATGATTCAAATAACTACTTAGAGGGCTATCTATATCACGTCAGAATTTCCATAGGCTCTTTATAATATAGCTAGGGAACAAACAGGATTCGAAGGGATACTCACCTTAAACAGACCTTATATCTAATAAAGAAAGGAGAATTCAGACAGAGGGAGTTGATAATGGGGTTCCAAGAGAAGAACTACGGAAGAGTCACATTTTCGAGGCCACCGATGGCACTATCGTAAGTGTTATTAGCCTGCCAAGTATATGTATTGCACTGCGAGGGGACACAAAGTGTCTGGCTCACCTTCGCCGCAAAATTCTGATAGTAGAGATCTAAATTGTTGGCTTGTAGTAGGAGATATATCGAAACACCTAACGATACTACGGAATTGTAGTTATCTGTTTCTTTGAGCTAGTAGTAGCTTATATAGCTAGGTATAGCGGTACTAGAAGCAATTGCACTAGACGAAATTTTAGTTGCCGTCGCAGTTGCATTAAGTGCGTACGCAGTTAGAGAAGTAAAAAAGTAGCCCGAGGCACTACAGCTCGACGTTAAAGAAGCGAAGTTGTCTCTTATAGCCTCTTTATATCCCAAGGGACAATTTAATTGAGCCTCCAACGCTCCTAGCCAACAATCCGAGCATAAACCATGGACTAGCCAAGACTCGTTGGACCAGGAAAGCAATTGCGGGTCATAGTAATTCCCCGACCTAAAAAGGATGATTCCTAGTCAGAAATCGATAGATATAAGCCAGAATTATCACTCACTCGTCTTTCCGACACGAGACATTATAGGTCAACAGATAATTGTTAGTGATACACGTAGCTAGATAGGCTATATCCTCAACGACGACCACGTCGGTAGTCTCTATATAGGCTGCCTCGATGGTTGCTCTAGCACTCTTCAAAGAGTCATAGCAGGCATAGACACAAAATTTAACGACTTCATCTTTATCCAAAAGAGCGTTGCTATCTCAAAATAGCTTTAGACACGATATAATTGAACTAGGGACTCACTCGGGGGACACAACGGGTAAAAATACCGGACAGGATACATTAGTTGCTAGGGATTCTTTACAATCATCGGTAAGACTAGGATAATTTGTGAATCCCTAAATGCCAGTAGGTTGCTGACCTAGTGCCGTCAAATTTAGCAGGGCCTATAAGGTATTCTATGTCCCACGTATCTTTTGGGTAATATAGAGGTGAAGACACAATCACTACACTCAAAAGAATGAACTGGCGAGACAAATGTAACTACCGGGAGAATAGCTAGTTAAACTGTTCGTAGGGATTAATTCACCTAAGGAGTGAAAAGAAACATAGCATAGCCCGGGTGGCTCTATATACAGAGCAATTATAATCACTCGGTATCTACACAGAGTAATTACCTCGTTAACGTACCGATCTATTTAAGAGTATAGTTCCCTAGAAAGATCCACTTCACACTTCTAATCGGTGGCTTTTTGCACAGGTCTCACACTGCTCTTAAAATTACTGCGGGCCTAAAGGACTGCCGCTTTATTAGACTTGAATACTACCCTATAGGCGAAGATTTGCCGACCGTTTGAGCCCTGCCTAAGTGAGAGCGAGAGGGATTTTTCACAGTATTGGGTTAGCGAGTGGTTTCTACCAAGCTAAGTGGCTTGGCGAGGGAAAAATATCTTAAAGTGGCTTAAGATGGATCGTTCGACCCAATAATATTGGGTAAACACTCTACACTTTCTTTAAACACAACGAATTAAATAATTATAATATTTCCTTTCAACCCTCACATTCCTAAGACAACCAATTGTTCAATCAACAATTGCAAGTTTGCATAGGCCTGGTACTTGCAGACTAGGAAGCTTTCTGGTCTTGAAGTCTGCGGCTGCTTTATTTGGATGGCTTTCGAAACATTGCTCGCGAGGGTTGTCTGGGTCCTAAGATTGACGATAAATTTAGTGTTGTAGGTAATTGCGAAATACTCGAAAACACTGTTGTGGGGGACAAATATCGAGTCAGCGGGAAGTTGGGCAAGGAGCTCTGTCAATTGACAGAAGAGGATCTTGTGGACTCTAATTGATAAGCAAGCCAACACAAATACCGGTGGGCACTCACTCATTCGCAATGATAAGCCTCATCACTAGCAAGCGACATGCGTTGCGGTGACTGCCGATTGAACTAATGACTTAATGGAATCTCAAATTTTGAAATATCTAGACATTATAATCTCGCATGGCTTGCTTGCCCTATACAGGTTGAGGATAAACCAAGGGTCCGAGTAGGAGTAGACCATCATGTGTCTACTGGTCCGGCCCGACCCAGATTTGATCGCCTAGAAATCAAGTCATCCTTCCAGGTTGAAACAATCCCAGGGCTAAGTTTTAGGATGTGTGTCCTGTGCCACCGAGACGCAATTGGGTGTCGTTGATTTGGACTTCAATACCTGCGTGGGCAATCCTCGTCCGACGTCATTGAGACACCTCGCGGAAACTCTTCGACGTCATGTTGGCGCTGAAGGATTTCAATGTAACTTTGGGGCCGACATGCCCTGGCAACCCCAGGCACACCATGATGGGACTATGCAAGTATACACAAGAGGCATATTCTCCCAAGAGATGAGTTCTGCCGAGACAACAGAGGGAAAGTGTAGTAGAATTCAAACAGAAAGGTCGACTTCTATGCTGGATCTATATTGGGTCTGCCGTGTTCAGATTTGTCGTCGGCGACCGGACTCTGGAGCGGCCCCGCCAAGCGCCAAGTAAACCCCCCCAAGCAACCCCCGCCAAGCGCCTGAAGGCGTTCTCCGAGCTTGGCAACATCAGATAGCTATCTTACCATCAGCTTCAACGAGTATCATAACGCCCCCTTCGTACTACCCGCATCCAATGATAAGCGATGTGGAAACCCCTCTTTACATCCCCAACTTATATATTTGGCGGTATCCTGATGAATTGAACGAAATTGCTCATTATCAAAGCAAACCCCAGTCTCCCGCACTCAACTCAACAATCGAAGTTCTTCTCCACGATGACTCTCTTCATCAAGGTTTTTTTTTGCTTCAAAGACGTACATTATTGCGCACCTACTTATCAAGTACGCAGACTACTATCCTTGGTCTCTTGGCCACGACTGTTTTCGCTAGCCCGGTGGTCATGAACGATGATACCCTAGCCAAACGTCAAGGTACTCCGCCCGCAGCTGGATGCCCTGGCGACAATGCAAACGAATGTCAAAAAGCCCTATCATTTCCATGTGGTCCCGGCTGTGCTATGCAAGACTTGGGCTGTCTGCATAACTGTCTGGGAAACGCGGCCATTCAATGCGCAAAATGTGAATTCTAGACTGCATGTTCGCAGTTGCACAGCATTCTGTCATAATAAAGGCTAGAGATGTATGTGACAGCCTGGTCAATATCTCGGATGGGATCGATGTATGTAATTGCGAGGTCTTGGATGCTTGATGCTCTAAAATGGTTCTATTCTCTACTGGTTTATCGTATGCAACGAGAGACAATGAGCACTTAACTCTTCTCAAAGCTTACGCAGACGTGGTTTTTAGTCGAATGTCAGGCAATGAATGCCATAACTGTTTTTCTGTATGTCGAGTTGAACAAAATTCATATTGAGGAGAGGAAGATCTCTTTGTTGTAATCAACAATAGGTACTTAGGAAGGCAGGAAAGAGCTTTGAAAAGTCTATAGTGATGAATTCAATTATCTTGCGCATATATCTGTATTTCTTTTTGAAGGGTTTGGAATGTTCCTGACGGCGTTGATGAGACGACGCCCCTGCTACTAGAACGGTAGCTTAACTTAATTTATTTCAAAGAATGGGCCTGTCAAGGGCCTGCTCTGCCTTTGAGTGATTCACTGTGGGGTCTCACGATCATTTCTTTTGTGGCTTGCGGTATACAGAAGTATACAAAAGTGTACTGAAGCATCAAATTCCGAAAGCAGCCGCCGTGTTCCTATACCTGAGCGACCTTGGCCAACACTTCAGACACTAGAGCAAAGTCTCGCTCCACGTCAACTCGCCAATTTGAGATTGCAATACGGCAAGCAGGGGCGCCATCCCAGCTGGTACCCGAGACAAACATGCGAGAGCTATCGTTGATCTTCTGTGCCAGATTGCGGTTCAGCTCTTCATCGTTGGCTCGGAGTAAAACAGACATGAATGTCTGATCGAGCAATTCAGCCTTTAAGGATGCTTTCGGCAAAGCTGTATATCCAGGATGGTCAAAGACCCAGCCATAGATCTTTCTTGCGAGCGCAATCTGACGACCAAGCATTTCTTGATAACCAGATTTGCCATATGACAAGAGCGAGGCATAGACGGGCAAGGCCCTGAAACGACGAGAGTTTTCCAGCCCAATGTTCAATGGCGAAGGAATAGAAGGGCCATCGGAGTTGCCAGCTGCTAAGTAGGCGGCGTTTGCATTTTGAAAGACTTGCGATGCCACATGTGGATGCCGAGAGAAGAAAAAACCACAATCATAGGGAACGTTGAGAAGCTTGTGGCCGTCACCAGTAATTGAGTCGACCAGTTCTAATCCTTCGCTGCCCTTTTTGATGGTTGCAAATTCAGGACTGTCATCCAGGACTCGGGCAAAGATACCGAATGCACCATCTGCATGAATCCATGCCCCGTACTTGTCACAGAGCTGGCGAATCTGTTTTAAGTCCTCTCCACTTGTCGCAAACCGGCCAGTATTGACCTCTCCGCAGGAAATAGCGACAATGCTCACTTTGTCTGTTCTCGAAAGCTCTTTCTTAAGTTTCTCCATGTCAAAGCGAAGGGGATCATCAGACCGGCAGATGTGCACATTGGAACGGCCAATGCCCAATATACCGGCAGCCTTCACTAGTGAAGAGTGCGGAAGAGTCGACAGCACCTGAATACCACGAAGACCCAGTGAATTCAGAACCTCAAATAAACCATATTCTCCGACACTTTGATTTTCAATGCCCTTCCTCTGCGCTGCTTTCTGCAAAACAAATTCGCGTCCACAGGCTAAGCCAAGGATGTTACTCCCCGTAGCACCCGTAGTGAACGTTCCATTGTGCCAAGCAGAGCGATCCAAACGGAAAAGGTCTAACAGCAGACCAAGCGCATTGTACTCGACATCTGTGACAATTGAGTGATTAGGGAGATGCACCTGAACGTTTTGGTCGTAAGCAGAGACAACATTGTCGGCAAATAGTGCTGCCGGCGTAGTTCCGCCGGTGATGAAGCCATAATAGTTGGCACTGATGCTGCCTCCGTTGAAAGCAGGTACAATCTCATCGAGGATGTGTTGTTGGACAGTCTCAAGGCTGGAGCCCGTGTCCGGGAGTGCTGTTGGGAGAGAAGCTCTTGCTCGCGCTAGGTTCTCTGCGCTGGGAAGAACGCCGGACTCCCATGGCCCCCGGGCGACTTTCCACAGATCTTGTTGCAATTGGCTCTCCATTTTGTAGATATTGAAGGCTTAGAGAGACTGAGGCTGATTTATACAACTGTCGGGATCTCCGTACCCTCGGGATTTGGGAAGGATTCGGCTGGACCTCCTTAAAAAGGCAGTGGATCACCTCTGATCTTATCTGCCTGTAAGCTTGAATATAAGTTACTGCAAGATAGAATAAACCGTTGAGTTGATTGGGCAGCTTGAAGTCGAAGAAGGACGTGTAGGGGAGAAGTGCGAGCGATAGGGCACTCCGCACAACGGTTCGACGGCCCAATTGATTTTAGCCCCATCAACACCGCGATCATGGCCGCGAAACTAATTGATCGTCGATTCCACAATGTCCCAGGTATAAACCCAGTCATTGACAAAGCTTATTGATATCGGAACTAACTCACCCTGACCACAGACAAGCTTCGGGTCGCCGAGCTGTTCTTTGATGTCCCGGTGGACTACAGTAAGCCCGCCGCTGGCCAGCTGCGACTCTTTGCTCGCAGTGTCAGTCAGTTGAACAAGCCCATTGAACCCAAAGAGGAGGACAAAGATAATAATCTCCCTTGGTTGGTTTACCTCCAGGGCGGACCTGGCTTTGGATGTGGTCCCCCGCAATCTTACCCCTGGCTTGAGACGATGCTCAGCAAGGGCTATCAAGTATGTCATGCATTTTGGTTTTGATTTTGGCCTTGATCGTGAGATAAGAATATTAATCTTGAACTATTTCTAGGTTTTGTTTCTAGACCAGCGTGGTACTGGTTTGAGCTCGACTCTTACTGCGGGAACTCTAGCCCGCCAGGGCGACGCTATCAAACAGGCGGAATATCTCAAGAACTTCCGCGCGGACAATATTGTTCGTGATTGTGAAGCTATTCGCAGTGTTTTGACAGCTGAGTACCCGGAAGGAGAGCGTAAATGGAGTATTATAGGGCAAAGCTTTGGTGGCTTTTGCGCTTTGACTTATCTCTCTAAGTTGTATGTATTAGCTTTGCCAATAGCCCTACATTGTGAGCATATCCAGCTAATATTATTACTATGAGTATAGTCCAGGAGGTTTGAGAGAGGCTTTCGTCTGTGGTGGTATTCCTCCGCTTGTGAACGGGCCGGATGCAGTCTACGCAAAGACCTATGGTATGGCCTCTATCTCGGCGACTTTGGTGAAACATAGTACTGACAAATAAACAGAGAAGGTCCAACAGAGAAACGAAGCTTATTACAAGAAGTTCCCCGAGGATGTAGCACGTGTCAAGCAAATCATGCAATACCTATCTTCCAACACTGTTACCTTGCCATCAGGTGTGCTCACACCAGCTCGCTTCCAGCAACTTGGTATCTTGTTTGGATTCCACGGTGGTCTTGATAGCTTGCATGGTAAGTCGTATTCATTTGCCAAGGACTAACAACGAAGCTAACGGTATTCCCAGATATTGTTATTCGAGTTTGCAATGACTTGGAGATTTTTGGCTTCCTTACTCTGCCCACTCTCTCTGTGATTGATAGCAATGGAGGCATGGACAAGAACATTATCTATGCTGTGCTCCATGAATCGATCTATTGCCAAGGGTAAGCAGACTGACTCCCATCTCCCATCATTGGGTGATATGTGACTCTAACACTACGCACAGAAAAGCATCACTCTGGTCCGCAGATAGACTGCGCGCAAGCAACGAAAAGTTCCAGATCAATGATTCTGTGCCCGAGATCTATTTCACAGGCGAGATGGTAAGTCACGCGACTCTCAATCTTTATGCTCATAACATTAGCAAAAGCCTAACATGAATATGTACTATAGGTCTTCAAAGACATGTTTGAGTCATACACAGAGCTCAAGGATGTGAAAGACGCAGCCGATATCCTGGCTGAAACTGAGGACTGGCCTGCTCTCTACGACGAGGCTCAACTGGCAAAGAACGAGGTCCCTGTTTACAGCACAACCTACATGGAAGACATGTACGTGCACTTCGACCATGTGCAAGCCACCGTTGCCAAGGTGCCCAAAATTAAGCAGTTTATCGCCAACAACATGTATCACGATGCGTTGCGGAGCAAGTCGAGTGAGATCATGCGTCAGCTCTTTGCCTTGCGTGAGGACTCGATTGATTAGATTGCGGTACGAAATTTCCATGTTTTTGGAAACAAACAGTGGAGTGATAAAAGGACACAATTTATATACACGAACCATGTACGATGTAACAGCAGCAACGACACATAGAATCGTTATTGCGAAGTAGGAAGACGCCAAATGATGGACAGCGCCGGGTTGGGTATAATAACTCATAGACATGTACAGAGAAAATTGATCTGACCTAACAAGACTTGGATGCGTTATGAATATCAGAAAACCTGGTTATAAATGTCAGTCTTGTCGATGTTAGATTGCGAGCCTAGATAGGATATACATACCGCACCACCAATGATGAAGAGCCTCTCTTCCTCACGCTGCACCCACTGAGCAATCTTACTAGCGCTTTGAGCAAGTGCATTTCGATTCGTATTCGGTTCGGCAATACAATACAGCTCGAAGACCGGGGTCACCCAACCGAAAGAGCTCACAGACCGTGAAACACAGTGGTGAACTTTGACATGGGTGTTCTTGGCGTGGATGCTTGCATGTAGGTTATTGTACATTGACATCAGTCTGTGATCACGGTTAGTACAAATTGTCCCGATAGTATTATTGTTAAGAAACTGTATGACTTACCTTCGTCGCCGAGTCAATGATGAGAATTCAGATGAGTAGGAAGACATCGTGAACTGTACGTTGGCACGAGACTTGTATAAGAAATGATGGAGAACAGTTCCAGGAACTATATCCGTAGTAGCGGGCCGGCCATTGTCAATTGCTGTCTTGATCTCCTTTAGACTGCCAATTTTCTCCATTTGCTGCCACACAATTAGCATTTAAAACGGCATTCAAACTTTGTCCAGGGTTTACTTACGTCCACAAGGGCATCACGCATTCCTTGCATTTCAAAAAACGCTTCTTTGTCGGGACTGATGAGGACAATGGCAACAGATTCATCCTTGGTGATTTCTGCGCTGTTCTGGATATCATCGCGAATATCAAGAAAGCTGACATACATATAGAGATAACCGCTACTGTTGAAGCCCGGTAGGCAGACGGGAATCCAGCTCTCTCCGCCTCCGGCCTTGACACCATCAGCTTCAAAGACCATGTTGAATAATAATTGTAGATCGCCTGGGTGTAAGGAGTGCTTTTTTGGACGAACAACGCTGACGAGTCGTCCTCCAGCCACCACTAAGCCGTATAAGAGACTGTTGGCCTTTGTTTTTAGAAGCGCGTTGCTGATGGTTTGGCGGTGTTGCTTGCGAATCTTGAGACATTCCAAAGCAGATAATAATGTAGACGGAGATCCTCGTGTGAAACTGTCCGCTAGGGATGAGAGAAGAGACTCTGAGCCTTGCAGAGGCCGTTTCAAATCGGTAGACGGTCGAACCGAGAAGAGATGGGTAAGTGAAGGTAGTGTCAATGTAGATAGAATCTGCATATATAACGCTTCCAGTTGCAGTTTAAGTTGATTATCGCTTTCCATCATGCGACTGATTGCGACAAGGTGCAAAGACCCTCGAGTCAAGACAACAAACCTGGTGTCGCCAGCAGAGAAGCCTCGTAGATGATCATCTGCATCCTCATAGAAAGATATGATCGTCTGGATGACTCCGACATAGCCGGATATGAGACCACTGTCACCATGTCTTGTCCAAATCGGCTTGCCAGCAGCAGACAGGATCACATAGTGTTTGCGCTTCGCTTTCCATCGTTTAAGAAGCAGCTCTATTACAAATCAGCCACTTGAAAAGATAGAATCATTTTACATTCCATACCTTCATTGTCGCCTTCTTCGTTCAGATCACCAACCGATTCGAATTCGCTCAGAATCCCATCATCGTCTATATCGTCGGCCGCAAATTCGGGGTAATTGAGTAGACCTGTCGCATTCTGCGACTGACCACCAGGTGCTGTAGCAACAAAGTCTGTAAAAAGAGCTTCGACATCCCCATTCTCAGTATTCGGAATAGAACTGCGAATGCTGGCCGAGTCCCCCGCTTCGCTGCCCCGCGAGCTTGCTATCTGGCTGAGACTCGCCCTGGCCCTTGGACCTCGGGGCAAGCCACGGAGAGCCAATGTAGAGTGAGCACTTCCAGCATCTGACGATTGTGTCCCGATATCCATTCGAGAGACAGCCGTTGTTGCCTCCGCTTGTAAGGTTGCCCGAGACGCCGATTCATCGTTGAGTAGACTCAATGTATTGGGCCGTGGGGGTAGAGGCGGTCGCTCGCCCTCTGGGCTTAGACTGCGCCTATCATGACCGGTGTCTTGCGTCTTGGGATTAGAGGCTTGGTCGAATATCTCGACGGGCTCGTGGCCGTCGCTTCTGGGGTCTTGCTGTGACTTCATTCCCGCTGCGGACATGCGCTGTTTCACGCGGTCGCTCGTCGCGGGTCAATATATCAGTAAATGCGCATTGTTAATTTGAAGAATCTGTAGCTTGAAGTGTGCGTGGGAGTTGGGAACACTGACGTCGGCGAGTCGGAGCTCCAAGGCGGAACAAAACAATCGAACGTGGCCGCGTGCGTGGCTTCTGGGCAACATTCAACCGTCAACTACCTCGCCCACAGGGTCATCTTTGATGTCCTAAATATGACGGAGGTCAGTCTGAAGCTAACATATCGATTCTATGTCCGTCATTGGCACCATGAGCCTTGATCCCAGTGCCTTTCCGAGGTCCAACTCCCCCGCAAGCTCCGAGAGCTCCTTGACGCGCTCTCGACTACAGGGCAAGGAAGGTATGCGACCACGATTGTTCGCAAAAGTGACAGGATCTAATTACTCTGTTGCATTAGGATCACTCAAGAAAGACAAACACTATCGTCGATATGCGTCAAGCGTTGAGAGAGCGCTTTCGCTGTTCGACAACGCTCTACAAGAGTGGGCTGACTATATCTCCTTTCTCAGTCGCCTGCTGAAGGCGAGAACACTTGAATCTATGGATTTACTGTATAACATCGCTAATATCCATCACTAGGCGCTCCAAACTCATCCACCCGATCAACCAGTCGTCCCCCATAAAGTACTCGTCTCAAAGCGACTAGCGCAGTGTCTGAACCCATCACTACCATCAGGCGTCCACCAGAAAGCCCTCGAAGTCTACACATACATATTTGGATTGATCAAGGTATGAAGACTACCTAAACGACTGTCAAGGTGTTTACTGATGTCTTAACTACCAGCTTGAGGGATTGTCGCATGACCTTCCTCTGTATCTCCCCGGTCTTGCGCCCACCTTGACTTTCGCTTCTCTCACCGTTCGCCCATTATTCCTATCCTTGGTTGAGGGATACATTGTTGACCTAGAACCTTGGGCTATTCGACCAGCACTGAAAGCGATCATTCTAGCCCTACTCCCGGGTCTCGAAGAAGAGACAAGTGATGACTTTGAGCCGACATTAAGAACTGTGAACAAACTCCGTGATGCCGCTGGGCGCCTTGAAACCCAAAAAACTTCTGAAGCAGGGGCTTCCGGGCAGTACTTCTGGCAATGTCTGTTCCTTGCCTCCATCACTAACCCTAGTCGACGGCTTGGAATCCTCGCATATCTAAATCGCTACCTTCCCAAGCTAGGCATTCCGGATCGTCGGCCAAGTAGTGCTGATGGGAGCGAGGCAGTGGAAATTTCACATGAAATGCTCGCCGCAGCAGACGCAGTCATCCTACCGGAGCCAGGGCTATTGATTCGATGTGTTGCATCAGGCTTATCTGACGACCAGCTTCTTGTTCAACGCAACTTCCTCGACCTTCTCGTAACCCATCTCCCACTAAACTCTCCCATTCTGCAAACCAAAACCGCAGACAATGATTTGCGCACGTTGGTTATTGCGGCAGTGGGAGTGGTCACTCGGCGAGATATGAGCTTGAACCGTCGGCTTTGGGCATGGTTCCTTGGACCAGATGCGAACGACCAATCCTCAGCAGATGGTCGCAAATTCTCAACAGACACTACTCGTTCGGCCTCTGTCGATGGCAAGGAAGCCACTCAATCACAATACTTCAGTCGTGTGGGTTTGCAGCCCTTGGTCACTGGTCTCCTGGACATGATCAAAAATGCACCAGTTATTCCGTCTGAGAGGACAAAGCCTTTCCGTATAGCTTTATCGCTTATGGATCGCTGGGAAATTGGCGGGTACATCGTTCCTGCAGTTTTCTTGCCCACGATACGCAGCGTTCAAGCATTTGAAGGACAAGCCCCCCAGAATCACTTTGAGGAAGTCTTCCGCAGTGCAAGTGCCTTCCTTGATGGCGTTGAAAGTGGTGTGATCTTCTCTGAGCTTTTAGGCCTGGTTGATTACCGAAATGCCGACCTAGATACCCATACTGATCAGATCTTGCGTGACTTGGATCTCGCACGATTTATTCTTGAGAACTTCAACGTTCGTGAAGAAGACATGGTTCAAATCCACGTGCCCCTGTTAGCGCTGTCAGTTCTTGTGAAGATGAGAGAGATTTCATCCACTCAGAGCACTGCTAACAAGCGTGCGGTGTCTACCGCATTGAACACCGTTCTCAAGTCGCTAACTGGACTGCTCACTGATCGGGCGTTTTCTAAGAAAACAGGTTCTGAAAAGTCCGCCGGCAACGACGCAAAGAACCATGGGACTGAGGTCTTAAAAACTGTTCACGGCTTCTATGAACAAAGCAAAAACAGTTTGGAACTACCACCCCTTCCATACCCGCCGAAGCATCTCGGTGAAATGATCATTCGAGAGGCCAATGAACTGGCAATTGCAGCCCTGGGAAATCGAGACGATACAACTTCTCTTCATGAGAAGCTGGATATCCTTGTGACCTTGCTGAAGAAACTCCCCAAGTCTCGTGTTTTGAGAGACAGGAAGCTCTACGAAGCATTGTCTCAGCGACTAGGTAGTGGGAAGGACAAGCCAACAACCGCCTCCTTTGCGGTCATTTCCACTATTGCTTCGACAGTGACAAGCTTGTTCTTCATTCAAACTCCTGGCTTCTATGTCAGTTATGAAGATGCGTGTGATCTCATCACTCCTCTCGTGAGCCAGCTCTGGTGGTACTTGTCACCGCTTAGTCCAAAGTTCCACGTGGAAGCCGTCCGCTGCCTATGGCTATTGCATTCCATTTCTTGGATTGACCACCTCGTCGAGGCATCTCTAACATCGTTGATGGTCAATGTGTCAACGGCTGGTTCTCGACATTTGTCTTCTGAGGAACAAGCTGAGCGATTCTACGTTCTGTGGAACCACAGCCATCACAATATTCACGAACACCCACCAAAGCAAGTGCTGGAAGTTGGAGGAACCTTATTCTCTTATCAGTGCTCGATGCTGGAGCGTCCGCTTTTCATTGTACTTGATCTTCTCTCCCAAGAGTCAAGCGATAGTTCCCATAGCGTTCAGCTATGGCTTCAGGATCTACCGTCTATCCACAGGTAAGTCACATCTTGATCGGTCATGGCTTTACAATATCTAACAACAAATGACCAGAGTTTTCCTAGTCGTCATTTCGAAAGTTGATGAACTTTGTGAACGTGATGATCAAAGCCAGTCAAATACAGACAATCAGACCATTTCCCCCGATGACTACAAAGAGTGCGACTATCTGTTACAAACCGCCACAAACATTATAGCTGCCCTCTCTCATAATGGATGGATCACCCTTCTTACTCACATGCTCAGCAACGAAAAGCGCCCGGAAACTTCTAAATCTGAAGGTTAGTTTATTCACATCCCAAAAAGACGAACATGTCGCTGATACATATTTTGTGTAGACAACTCAGGATCAGGGTTGAAGAGTCTGCATTCAGCCATATTCGAGGCCTCCCTGCGGATCATTAGCACTCAAAGTATGGACCCTACGCAAGCTAGCCTGGAAGGGGAACGGCTACAGAAGAATGCGCTGCAACTCATGAGGCAACTGCTTCTTGGCCCCGGAGCTGAAGACTTAGTCGAGTCCGGAATTGACAATTTCCTGGTCGAACGTCTTCTAGTTTCATCTGAGGGCGGTAGCATCGCGGTGCAGGGCGCACTCATCGATGCACTTCTTGCAGCATTGAAGGTGCGATTTGCGCAAGCGTACTTACCACCACAACCACCTCGGCCAAAGCATCTACGAGCTGGCTCTCGCGATCGTCTGACCAGTCCTTCGATCTTATCTTTCACCAGTGACAAAGGAGACCGAAGACCCTCGCTACCACAGCTTCCTCAGCCGCCAGATCGCCTCTTAGACTGTCTTCTTAAAGGAATCAGCTCACCAAAGTCTCGAGAGATTGTGGATAAGTGGATTGTACTGCTTTGCGAGGTCCTCCCTCTGTTCTCTGGCACCATATTCCAGATCCTTCTGATGCTCGTGGAATGTTTCTGCAGAGAGATCCGAGCATCCTATGGTAGGCTCCAGCTGTCTTTCCAGCAAACAGAAGACTGGCCGCAGGACCGCTCTGAGCACGTCACAATTGCTCTCCTCACTGGTCTAGAAACCTGTATCGCAAATGCCCATGAGCGCCTCGTCGTGGAAGAAGCAAACGTTCCAACGGTCAAGAGTCCCGAACAAGCTCAGGGCTTCTTCGGAAACATGGTGTCTGGTGTATTCAACTCAGAAGGAGGTCAAGGTCGCCCGAATACCGCTAATGATCGACTGACTGTTCTTCTCTGTTTCCAAGACGCCGTTCGTTTATGTTTCTCTATCTGGGCGTGGGGTGCAGGAGACCGAGGTGGAGCTCCTCCAGATTCTGAGTCTATGGCATCCTTCCAGTACACCTCTTTGCGCATGCGGAATCGCTCACGACGGATCTTGGAGCACTTTTTCACCGCGGAGGCGCTTGAATGTCTTGAAACATTGGTGGAATTGTGGACAAAGTCTGACACGGAGACAGCGTCGCTGATTTTCAATCTTCTTCATACCCTTGATGGGTCGAGTCCGAAGATCACCATTCCTGCCATCTTCAATGCAATCTACACTCGCACGAACCCTAGCGCGTTGGATCCCAGCAGGAAGTCTTCGTTGACATCAAGCCTTTCTGAGTCGGAGCTTGCCAGCTTCTTGGTCACTTATGCTAAGTCACTGGACGATGACGTTCTTGATGAGATTTGGACTGACTGTACAACATTCTTGCGTGATGTTCTCAGCAATCCATTCCCGCATCGACTAATTCTGCCACGTTTGATTGAGTTCGCGGCTATTTTGGGAGTGAAATTGGAGAACACCACCTTTGGTGAAGACCGCCGTATGCGAAAAGAACTGGGGGTACGTGTATATACGAGTGATGTTTACATGGTCACTAACAAGTGTATAGGATGTCCTACTGCGTCTCCTCACGGCAGTTTTCACCAGCAAGCCCTTGGGTCTCAATCAAGACACTGGACTTATGGCAAGATCATCCGTGGAGTATGACCGGACTTCGGTCTCCCACACTGGACCAGATGACATGCTGAGCATTCTCGCCGTTTCCATGCCGTCGTTCATCACGACTCTGGGTGACTCGGATCGGATCAACACCGCCATCACTGGCGTCTCAACTAACGTGGTCGGCCCTCTTATTCGGTCACGCCTCTTTCCGAACAACCTCAACCGCAATGTCATGGTTCTCTTGCAGCAAATGACAAAAGTCCCAGCTGCCGCAAAACTGTGGAAGAAGGACATTTCCGATGCGTTCCATGATCCCCGTTTCTTTGGATTGCAGGTTGATTTGGTGAAAAACAGCTGGATGGATCTGCTGCGCCAGTGGGTTCTTGCCGACAAGGAACGGCTATCAGAAATCCTTGTCCGTATTCCCCCTCCCAGTGCGGCGGGTATCATGTTCGGTGTAGGAGCTTCTGCGGCCCGGCTGGAAGCCGATCGCAAAGCACAGCTCAACCTGAGGCGAATCGCGCTACTTTTACTGTCTGCCAACGATGACTATTTCGTTGGCGAGTTACCGGCACTACTCCAGAAGCTAGAGGACCTTCTAGCTGCTACCAGTGCTTCATCTCCTTCATCTGCCACTCGAGCGGAGATTTTCATGCTCCTCCGTGCTCTTGCACTCAAGACCTCGGCCTCTGCCATGGCGCCATTCTGGCCTTTGATCAATACGGAACTTCAAGAGGCTATCTCCGCAGTGCCACAAGGCCCTCATTCAGAGCTCTACAACTCTTACTCTCTGCTGCAGGCCTGCAAGCTGCTCGATGTCCTGCTTGTGGTAGCCCCAGATGACTTCCAGTTGCTAGAATGGCTGTTCGTAACCGACACCATCGATGCAGTCTATCCCCCCGACCGCTGGGAACCAATTGCTCTGGCTGACGAAGTGTCTCAAAGCTTTGGTCCACGTGGCGCAGCTTCACCAATTGTTCCTACTGAGACAAATGAGCCCCAAGCTCGCAGTGGCCTCAAGCAACCATGGCTTATCTCAGACTGGATCCGAGAAACAGCCAAGGACGAGATTGTCGAGCGAGTCTTGCGACCATTCTTTGCTCGTCTGAGTATTTACGTGTTTGAGAGCACGTATGGCATGGGCAGTGTAGATCTGGGGGTGTGCCGAAACGACCTGTTGGCAGATCTCTTCAACGAGAGCACAATGGCCAATTAAGGATTCCTAGCTTGTATTAGATATTTTGAATAGTAAAGCAATGGCAAATACAAATGTCTTCATTGGGCGGGCTATAACTATATCCTTTGTATAGAAGTGGCATGTTCCGAGGCCGCCCGGATCTCCGCAATTCATCAACGTCACTTCCAAGCTCTCACTCCCCTCACCAACCAACTTCTCCAAAGACACAAACCACCCAATTTTCCAGGCCATTTTGAATGGTCAATTCCGTCTCATCATGACCGTTCACTCAAAGATCCTCCTGCCTTTGCGTGGACGCGTCGGCATCCGGTCCCTCTCTACGTCACGCGCCCGCTTCCAAACCGCGCCTTTGCCGACCAGCAAGCCTGTTGGAGCTTTCCGCGGAGGGTGAGTTTTCAAACCCCATTGCTAAATTTCTGCAGCATGATGCCTTGTAAAGCTTCGTTACTGATGTTGCGACAGTGTCTTCGGGTTCCTGGCTGGATCAGTTGTCGCCGGCGCGTCGGTGTACTATTACATTCTAGGAGAGTACCGACTTTCCAATGAGATGTTGTCTGATGACATTTCGGTAGGTGCACAGCTTCTCTTGTCCCAGGAGAATGCTCCACTCCCTTTTTCTGCCTGGCGATTGCTAATTGTCTCGTGTTTACTGGTTCAGGCCCTCCAGTCCGCTACCATGAAGCTCCAGTCATACATTACCGAGTTGGAGTCCAAGGTTGACCAGTTGCACAAGAAGAAATGAGTGACTGGCCTGTGTGATATGTGTACTTATTTTCTTCTTGGTGTTGGGAGTGTCTTTTTGTTTCTTGTGCATTGAAGGCTGTCAACCTGGCATGGAAACTTGATGAAATGTCGGGACTCTTTTTATTGAACTTGCATTTAGTTAGTTTCTGTTGGATATCATTTACTTTCCGATCAAATATCATCCTAAGTACCAAGATCCCATGCCAATAACTTACCTATACTTCGCGTACTCCGATCTCCAAGCTACCCTGCAAACAATGCAAACATCTTTATCAGCTCCAACAAACTTCCCCGACACCATCAATTCTCCAACTTTTCATCCCCAAACACCACTCAAAATGTTTCGCGTCGAGCTCCTCCAAGACACATCAACGGCTACACCAGGCTGGTCCTACGCCCCAACCCGAGGCTTCGACCCGACCCAAGCAATGGCCCCAACCCTAGGCCGGAAACGCGGCATCCGCGACGCGGGCAAGGGCGGCGACATCAGCTCAAGGCAAGCGAACGCAATAGCCCGCCACATCGCCGAACTAGATCGCGAAAACCAACGCGATGTCGCAATCCCAGTGCCAGTCCGACAAGCACGCGAAGTCGCCGCGCGCGGCAACCGATCAAAAACAACCTCCAACGTCCGCCGCATCCTCCAATCCCAAAAGACCTTCCGCAACCACCTAGACGACGAAGAAGCAGCCATAGCTTTGGGAACAGGAGGCGGCGCCCTCGCGCACAGCTCCAACGCCGCCGCAGTCGCTGCTCGGGGCGCCAAAGCGCGCAGCTCCACCCCTGCTAGTGTAGCAGGCAAGAAACGGCCTTCTGCGGCTGTTACGAGTACATCTACTGCCACAACAACTGCTGCATCAACTCCTACACCAACGACAGCAGAGATGGGTGCGGACGAGGTGCCCGCGCGCAAGCCGAAGCTCATTAAATCGGAATTCGATCAGGATCCCCTGCTACGCTCGTACGCACCGCCTGTGCCTTCCGAACGGCTTATGGCGCGGTTGTTATCTGAACCGCCGCTTTCTTATAATGCTTCCCGGGCAAAGGCGCCCTCTTCTGCGAGGCCGGCTCGGCATTTTTGTTGTTTGTGTGGGTATTGGGGGAAGATTCGGTGTAAGAGTTGTCATCTGAGGACTTGTAGCTTGGATTGTTATAAGGTGCATGAGGATTCGAGGTGTGGTGCTTTCTTCTGAGGAGTTCTTGGTGGTATGTGGACTTTGTGTCTGTGTGTACTATGAAGGATTGTCCTGCTGGATCAATTTGTTTTCTGCTTACGACTTTATGAATCTGATACCAAATGTACAATAATTACCCTTTCTTTTGCAATGCTGCTCTTTCACTGTGGCAATACAATATGGGCATCTCGAAGACAAACGGGATTGATCATGTAGCACCAACATTCGAGGGGTGACTGCCTCGTACAGTTCTTCGGATATAGCATTCGATCGGCTGTCAAAGCCACAAAAAGTATCAAATCTGACATCTCCTGCAGCCTTGTCTTCTACGGCCTGTCGGAAACTCGCTGTAGCGCGTTGATAGCGTCGACGGTGTTCAGTATTCAAGTGCATCAATGACCCCTGTTCGGGTAAGCTAGCGGTCGGCTTCTATCAAATATCTCAAAGGAAAAGGTCTTTGGCAAAAAAATAGAGAGATAAAATGGAGAGGTTTGTGGTGCCATCCACGTCCTCGTTACATTGGCCTCTTTTGTTCTCCGAGTTCATACGGGTTCATATGCCTCAGGAGGAGCTCGAGTTTCTGTTGAAAAGCCTGAACGGTCCCCAGTTCCATTTCATCTCGGGCTCTAACGAGAGATCCGAAAGAGAGGGAGTTGTAGATTTCATCTATCATTTCCGGGAGAGAGTCTATCTCTTCCAATAATCAATTGGAAGAGATAGGAATCAAATACAGTAAGAGTCTAGCCAACTTGTGAATATGCCAAAATACTTATGCTATCCCTTTACTTCCATCACAGTGTACCCATACTTTCGTTGATTAGCCCACCTCGAACTAAAGACCAGCAAAGAACGTTTGAAGTATCGAGAGCGATATGTCTTGTTTGTCGGATCTTCCAAGGCGGCAAAAAACTCATTGTGCTCCTTCATAGCATCTTCAAAATTCAACTCAAGCCCTCGGGTCTCATTACAGCAACTGTATCTTATGGTGCAATGCCCGACGCATGGTCGTCTATCGGAGATTGGCTCACGTCTTTCACAGCATCCACATTGGCTGTTGCAGCAACGACCTCTTCCCACGCAGTCTTCTGTGAGGTTGGGACAATGTGAAGCCGGAACTTCTGTAGTGTATCAAATCTGGCATGTTTGTTGATCATATGATCGAATTTCTCGTAAAGCAGGATGAGAGCCCGGCCGAGCATTCTGGGGGTTGCTGTAAAGCATAGGATTTGTGGTAAGTGGTGCAGTGTGAGGCCAAAAGGCAGACAAGAATCAAGCAGTCTAGGCATTCAATGAGTAACAGGAATGTATAGGCTTCCAGGTCGAAATCTTTGCCGGGGGCCAACTCAAGTCAAACAAACCTAAGTCCGGTTTGCTCGAGTTATAGAATAAGAATGCCCGTCGGTATTAGAGGAAAATTTCATGCCGAGGAGACCGATTTTATTGTTTGTCCAATCAGACACAGCAGTTATTTCAAGCTTCTTAGCTCGTCGTACCTCCGAGGATGTAGTTAGGGTTCGCTATACAATATCTTGGCAGTCACGTGTTTGGTTTCGGTTTCAGTTTCAGTTGAACACTCTTAATGGGCGAAGCAAGACAGCAGCATGGCATATCTCACCATTTTTACATGTACATGATTTCTTTTATTAACTCTTACGCCTTCTAGAAATGTCTTTTGCAACATTCAAATTCTATAACGGATCTCAACACATAAATTTACCGAGTTGGATCGTGGTCATTTCTATAGGCTTATTGATTTGGTCATGCTGGTGTCTCGCTTCCATGACAAGATGACCCAATTGATGCTTGGGGAGCATCTGCCCCACAGTAGGCATCAGGTGTGCAGGAAATTGAGAGGTAGGGAGGGGGGAGTGGCTTTATAGTGTCCTTGAGGGCAGAGAGTCAATGCTTCACTTGTAAGCACTAGAAAATAGACAACAAAGAGGTGGGCCAAAACAAATAGTGCATGAGATAATAATTCAGGTTCGAGGATCATGAAAATCATTCAAAAACCACTAAACACTGCATTAGTGGCAATGGATACAAATAAATGACCATGGTGTATGCAACTAAATCCCACAAAAAGGATCAACATTTCAGATTAATACCAGCCCTGAGCTCATCCTCTCGAACCTCAAACATGACCTGCACACCAACGAACAGAACAACACAACAGGAAACCATATAAGCAAGACCAGAGTACGAGCCGGTCAAACCAGCAAGAAGATCCTTAAGCCCATCCAAACCAAGCGCAAAGCCCACCAGATTGGCAATCATCATCATGAGCACATTTCCAACGGATCCGATACCACATAGAACACGGTATGCAGTCGGACGGGAGCGCCAGCGGTGCGCGGGGAATAGCATACCGCCGAGGACTTCTGGTAGGACGAAGAGCGTAACCAGCCACCCCCACATAAGCAGACGGAGGTTGATATCGTGCCATAAAGCGACAAAAGTGAAGACCATGAGGAAGTTGCGGATTTGGAGGAACTTGTTCATGAAATTGGATTTGGGTGGGGTGGCTGCTTTAGGGCCTCCGGCTGGTCGTCGTCCGCCGCCGCCACCACCGAGGGGGATGTAGATGTAACGAACGATCCAGCGGTTGTAGGAGCGGTGCCAGCCGCGCCAAAAGGCAAAGGCTGAGTAGTTGTTTGACATGCAGCGGACCATGTTCTCTGGTGGGTCGATGCCGTCCACTAGGGCCCAGAGGCGGAAGAAGCGCCAGGGGATGAGAAGCTTGAGCCAGATGATGTGGAGATTGAAGAAGGCCAGCATGCTTAGCTGGCCTGGCGTGAAGACGGACCAGTCGGGGTTGGATTTGGAGATTGCTACTGCGTAGATGTAGTGGAGGATTAGTTCCATGCAGAGGAGGGTGAGGCCGAAGCGGATGCCGTAGAGTGCGGTGCGGCTGCGAGTTACTGATGCTGGTTTGTAGCGCTGCTGGGAGACGTAGTCGTTGAATGTCAGGATTGGACCCGCTAGGTACAATGGTGAGTACAGAATATAGGCAATGTAATTGCGTAGAGTGAAAGACGCTGGTTCAGCGGGGATCTTGACTCTTTCACGGTCAGAGAGGGACGCCGGGTCGAGCTGCTTCTTCTTGTGGAATACGGTCAGCTGGGTGTCGGTTTGAGGATAGATCCTATTAGAAACTCACTTCAATTGGACTTGCCGCGGGGTAGTCAGCACTCCAATAGTTGTCCATGTTGAAGCTGATGAGGCGCAACACAGTCACCTTGAAGAGGACCTCCCACCGCGGCATGAGTCCTCCAAGACTGTCTATGGTCTGGGCAAACTGGAATAACATGCTGGTGCTTTCTCCAGACGTGCCAGATGCCGGTGCGAACAGCGTCACTATCCGCTCGAGGGGGTATCCGCCACATAACTCATTGGCAAACAAGATGAAGAGGTTGAAAGTCCAAGTCACAGCAGGGACATATGAACGGGGAACATCCTTGCCAATTCGGAAGTTGATGTACAAAATTGACAGAACCTTGAGAGCGGATACTCCATGGAGCACAGTGATGAACACCAGTCCGAACCAAAAGTCGAAGCGCATTCGCTGTTCGAGTTGCGCCTCGCCCACACCAACCACGGAGTAGCTCGATGGCTTTGTTTCAACCTTCCAGCGATTCGGGTATGACTGATAGACCCGGCGGACGAGAGGATGGATGATCAAAAGGAGGAGCAGAGGAGGGATGTTGTCGCGAAAGCTGGCATATTGCGCATCGGAGTTGTCCTGCGGGCGTGAGGTCAATCTCGTGTTCGTGGACAATTATCCGCTGATTGGTGTGCACTTACGACCAGACGGCCAGGAATCCATCCCGGTGATAAGAGATCAGAGTATTTGGGGTAGATCGGGTTGCTTTCTGTGATGTTGTCCCTCCCGGTCAGTATTCCAACGCCTCATTTGTGCGGCCCACTTACCCTTCGAGGCATCAATGACAGTCTTGAACATCAATGGAACGAGCGTGATGAAGAAAAGGTAGTAGATGAAGAACTCCGGGGTGCGCCAGAGTGATGGCGGCGCGCCCTGGGCGATTGCGTTGGCGCGGGCATCTTTGGAGGAAGGTCGCGTGTCGTGAGCAAGTGTTGCGGAGGAGGTAAAGCGAGTGTCTAGGGTGTCCAGCGAGTAGACCCGCCGGAGCCATGCGAAAAGAGAGGGCATTTTATAACAGTGGCATGGCCGGCGCGGGTTTGGATAAGTCGAAGTCGAAGTAGGCGATGGCTAAATTCCGATGTTTACTCAGGGGGCCGAGGTACCGCCACTTAGGTGGCCACTACATGTCTTGAACTATGTGAATATTATACGCTAAAGTAGTCACTGATATGTAATTCCTTATATAACTCTGGCATTTTGTTAGTACTTGTAATCACTCTGTCCCCGTAGATCCATGCGGACCCAATCAGCGCCCGCCAATATCACATCGAGTGATTCCAGTATAGGCCGCTCATGAAATCCGGGGTACTTTTGTGAGATTTACAGCAATGTGCTATTTTAAAACAAAAATTGGAATAGAATAAGTTGAGTAGCATAAGAAGAAACATACAAACAAGCCAAGTCTCTATGCAATTCGCTAACATGCTCATACGCCATCCACAAAACGTAGACTGTGCACATACGGAGTACTCTTTGGTTATGTAGGAACTTTGCGGAGAGAAAAAATAACGCATTGATTGATATGTTAAAACACTATATAATCTGTATCACTCGGCTACCCAACATGCTATCATCTGTTTGCACCAGCTGTCTTTTTCAGTCCAAAAATTCACCAATGGCATCCAGTCCAACTTGCATTTTCTCCGGCGGACCTGTGATATGCATACGAACAAATCCACGGAAATCCTGAGCAGCCGGCAAACCAAAGCAAAGGCTTCCGGGAGCTAACAGGACGCCCTTCTGCTCTTTCAGCTTCAGACAAAACTCGACATCGTCAACAGGGACGCCATTGGAAGAGAAGCGCACGAAAGCCGTGGCTCCCGAGCTCGGCTTAATCCACGAAACACTCTCATGCTTGTCAACAAAGCTTTCCAAGATGGCGAGGTTCTTTGAGGCCATGTCGAGATGCTTTGTCAGGATTTGAGGCCAGCATCGGTCACTCAACGCCTCCGCAGCAATAGCATCATCGATTGTACCAATTGCCATGATCATGTAGAGGCACATATTGAGGCATTGCGATAGGACCTTGACATTTTTAGTCGCGAGCCAGCCGACTCGGGTACCAGACAGGCCCCAGGATTTGCTCACAGAGCTGGTGACGATGATCTTGTCATCCTCGTCGGAGAGCTCCACGAAAGATGGCGGGTTTGTCGAGTCGTGAAATAATGGGCGGAAGATCTCATCAACGACAAGGATTAACCCATGTTCCCGAACCAGCGCCACGATTGCGTGCTGCATTTCGAGACTCAGGATGGTTCCGAGGGGGTTGTTCGGGTTGTTGAGGACAATCATTTTCGTAGTTGGTTTGATCATGTCTTTCAATTGCTGGAGGTCACCCTGGCCCTGGTTGTTCATATCGAGAGACCAGTATGATATATTTTCGCCGACCTTGGCTTTTGGAATGGCCAGAAGGGGTGTATAGGAAGGATACATGGCGATGACATGATCATCGGGCCCAAGCAGACTTTGGAATAATAGCGAGTTGGCACCTGATGCTCCATTTGTAGCCAGGATGTGCTCTGCAGTGATTTTCTCATCGTATAACCCGGCAATCTGCTGGCGAAGATTCTCACTCCCGTTTCCCGGACCCAGAGTCAGTTTCATTGACTCTACGGACAAGTTGTTGGCCGTTGTTTGCTTGTCTGAGGACAGTTGGATTAAGTCCTGGATTGACAGAGCCGGAGTTGCACTTCCGGCTAATACCAGAGACGCATTCTCCGATTGTTTTTCAATCCACTTGTTTGTGTTAACCAAGCCAAGAATGACGATCGGAATTGTGGCTTACCTTGGGAAGCTCGAAAGTAGTAATTTTGTCCATTGTGATGTGTATATAATGCGAAGAGAAAGCAGAATAAAATTTGCTTACTGGTGGTTTTATATAGATTTTTCAGGGCTCTGACGCATCGAAATGACAAGCGGGGCCGTTCGAAGGGCGTGCTCTACATGAAATAAGCTGATGCTTCCCTATCGTTCTCTTAGATTCGTTAGATAGTCGGGGAAAGCTGCTACTATCAGATAATGATAACGTAGTTTGTATACCAAGTCTGCTAAGTACTTGATTCGTCAACTGTCAAACAGTAGAAGAGTTTTTCAATTGTTGGTGTTGTATGTCGAGGTGAAGCTCTGACTCATGTGGATCCCCGTTGCAGCTGTCAGTATCAGAACAGTCGAGCTTTGTGAGATGAATATTATACGTCAAGAACTGATATCTGGTTATTCTTCTCTGGCTTTCTGTTGAAAACGTACGATCACCATGTCGCCGCACGCGGATCCAATCAGCGCCCGGTAAGTATCACATCAAGTAATTCAAGTATAGGCAACGAACATCAAATCCGGGGTAACTTTGTTAGTGAAGAGTAAGATGTACTTCTCAAGATAATTGGGTGGCATGGAAAGAAGCATACAAGGACTGGTTCTTCATTCTGTATGTAGCCGCTTTCCCCATCTTTTGCCATCCACATCAAATTGTTGATCCTTCCAACTCAACCCTTCATCCCACTCTTCATCCAAAATGTCAACCCAAAGAGTAAGTATCCTATCTTTGATCTCTTCCGATAGATCCAGTTGCCACATGCATCTTTTCTCCGCTATATGATCACTGAATTCATTGTCCCCGCATGCTGATATTATATCTACTTCAGGTCGCCTTCAAAGTCCACGGTACCGTACAAGGTAAGTCCCTCTATACCCCAGCTACCAAAAGCCCTCCTTATCTACCAGCACATTACTAACACGACTCACAGGTGTCGGATTTCGGTAAGAACAACCTCACCTAAGCGATGACATCATCCTACTAAAAGTGACTGACCGTGGCAACCACCAAACTACAGAGACTTCACACAGAAATGTGCAACCAGCTTTGAGCTCAAGGGCTGGGTGCGAAACACTACTTGCGGACGGGTGGGTATCTACTTCAAACATGTACCGTGAGGTGCGCAGGTCAGGATTGTAAGCTTACCCAACCGGTTTTATATAGGTCGAAGGCGAGGCACAGGGCAGCGATGAAATCATGAAAAAGTTCTTCCAGCAGATCGGCAAGGGGCCCCGAATGGCTCATGTGGTCAAAATTGAGAAGCGGGATATGGATGTGCAGGATGGCGAGGATCATTTTGCTGTTATGAGGACTGGAGAGTCCATGTTTGAATCTGGGAACTAGACTGTTTTTGGTATCTTTCCAGATCATTCTCGTATATACACAACGATAGCTGCTTAATTCAAGTTTTTCGGTCATTTTGGTTTACTGTATACCGGGGTTATCTTGCTAGCTAATAATGACTGGAGTAGTTGGTCCTTCATACACCGTGAATTCATTTTAGATTAGCGTATTTGATAGCACGAACATATACATAGATATTGAAAGAGCATTACTTGAGGGGAAAATAGGATATGGATGCTCGGTAGGATTCGGGAGGCGAATTTGTTGCCATGGTTGACGCCGGTGAGAGAATATGAAATCTAACAATTGGCCGTAGACTCGGGCTTTGAAAATGATATCTCGGGATCGGAACTAACAAGGACGAGACTCGGGGTTGAGCGCTGACTCATCCTAGCCCGGTCTATCCCGAGGTCACCTGCGCAAATATGCGCAGTGTTCGGAAAATGGGCCGAATACAGCGAGTACAACATATTCTGCAGGGATAATGGGAAGCCTGGTGAATTTACTTTTTGTTCAGGGAGATTGAGAGTTTGATAAGTCTGCTAGCCGATCGGGACAAGAGGTTCATACAGGGTGCATAAGGATATGTGGGGGACGTATGGTGGAGCCAATGAGGTATACGAATTGTCAGCATCCCTTTCCAGGTTCTCATAGTTCGATGATCGGACATCCCGTCAGGATCCCGTCAAGTACTGACTTTTTCTCGCGTGGGATCGGGTTCCTGTTTTGGTCCCAAGGGGTTATGTAGATATTTAAGGCACCCCTACTCTCTTACTCCTCCCATAGTATACTACTACAATCCACTCACATCAACTATACAATGAATTCCCTAATGACATCGGCCCCCTTGCGGGCTGCAGTACGACCACAGTACCTGCATTTGGCTGCTCAGACTTGCTCGGGCGTTGCAGTTACAACACTGAGCTCGTCGTTAAGAACCAGCTCCTTCAACCACACCAAGCGCCTGATCTCATCGACACACCAAAACCAGATCAAGGAATTCTTCCCTCCACCCAAATCTCCCGATGTCAAGGAGGTTCAATCAGCCTGGGCACACCCAGTGTGAGTACCCTGCGTCATCCTCGCTCGGACAGAAGCTAACCTCATGCCAGCTATACCGAAGCCCAGATGAAAGATATCCATATTGCACACCGTGAAGCCTCAAATTGGTCCGATTGGGTTGCCCTTGGCACCGTCCGTTTTTTCCGATGGGGCATGGACTTTGCCACAGGGTACAAGCACCCCAAGGCGGGCGAGGAACTCCCAGCTAGCTTCAAGATGACGGAGTCGAAGTGGTTGACTCGGTTCATCTTCTTGGAGAGCGTGGCAGGTGTTCCAGGAATGGTGGGCGGAATGTTGCGTCATTTGCGCAGTCTGCGCAAGATGAAGAGAGATAATGGATGGTATCTGACATGTCCACAAACCCATGATGGAAAGACCAGTAACTAACTCGCATTGTCAATAGGATCGAAACCCTTCTCGAAGAAGCATTCAATGAACGTATGCATCTTCTCACGTTCCTCAAGCTGGCCGAGCCTGGCTGGTTCATGCGCCTCATGGTCCTCGGAGCCCAAGGTGTCTTCTTCAACGGCTTCTTCCTAGCCTACCTGGTCTCCCCCCGCATTTGCCACCGATTCGTGGGATACCTCGAAGAGGAGGCTGTCATCACATACACCCGTGCCATTGAGGAACTAGAGTCCAACAAGCTTCCAGCATGGAATGATCTCAACGCACCCGAGATTGCTGTTCACTACTGGCAGATGCCAGAAGGTCAGCGCAAGATGAGGGACTTGTTGATGTATGTCCGCGCGGATGAGGCCAAGCATCGCGAGGTCAACCACACACTGGGCAACCTCAACCAGGCTCTCGATCCCAACCCGTACCAGACTGAGTACTATGAGCCGGCGCGTGACCACCCCACGAAAGGCATCGAGAACATCAGGCCAACTGGGTGGGACCGGGAGGATATCTTTAAAGCGAAGAACTGATTTCATAAAAAGGGCGTTCCGGGAATATACACCATAGCATTCTCTTCTCCATGTATTTTATGTATATATTTTGTTCAACTTTGATCTTTCATACTTACGCATAAGAAGTCAACCATGGAACGCGGGGCAGCTAAGCCTAACCAGGCAATCCACCAACATGGGACTTCCCTCATCTCTCTCGTCTCTGTATGTTGTCTGTCTCTTGTCTTCTATCTCTTGTCAAAATGTTGCAGGCTCATAAAATAAGGGGCTATGACATCCGTCTTTAATCAAAGAACACATCTCTTTGTGGGCGGCCGTTGACCCGCAACCCCCTACTAGCCCCGGTTAGTCGAGAGCCCCCCTTTTGACCAAAAAGAGATTCTCGTCCGTCGATCCTGCATGTTTCAGTAAACCTCCGTCCTTTCATTAATCTGCCTATATAGCCCGTTCAACCTCGGGAGCATTGACTTGGTGGCCCATAATCCGCCACATGTCAAAGTCACGAACATTCCCAGGGACCACGCCGCGACCCCGATCCAACATTCCAACCTGAACCCGAACCCACAGCGAATTCCCAATGGACGACCCACGACGCTCAATGGACACCGAGGCCTTCCCGGCCGCTGAGCGGGCTTCCTCGCCCTCGCCTTCTATCCCAGCTACACCTGCCATCTCCTCATATTCCTCCCCAGACCGTACATTCTCCTCCGAGTCCTCCCGCTCCACCTCCTCCGCCACCTCCGCAGATGCCAGATCGTCCGTGTCGACCTCGTCCCGGCGTCATGGGTACATCCGTGCATTAGGAGCCGAGTTCGCGGATTCGGCCCGCCATCGCGACAGCGTCATGAGCCTCGGCAGTATCGCCCACCTACAATATTACTTTGCCCGGACGGGCTTATTGGATGGGAAAGGTGGCCGGGGCAAGGAATGGGACAAGGACAAGAAGAAGGGCAAGGATAGTGTGCCGCGGGTGTTGATCACCCCTAATCAGCGACACATGGATGATTTGGAATCCAGCCCTACGGATATGACAGAACCCGCCGAAGGTGAATTGGATGAAGACGAGGAGGCCGAGGTGATGCTGCCACCCACTGTTAGCACGTACAGCATCAAAACGCATCATATCCCTCCTCCACCGGATTTGATCTCTTTGCGCCGGCAATTGATGCTTGCATTGGATAAGGCGGAGACTGATATCGAGGCTATCGAAAATGGTGCTGAGCCTCCTCCTCGCGAGCCAATTCGCAATAGTCTTTCTCCAAGTGATGTGCCAGAAAGCCATATAGAGGAATCTGGTGAGGCTCCCACCCCGAAGAACAAAGAGGAGGCACAGGGCATGTGCATCTTGGATGATGTGACAAATGCTATTCGAGCTGCCAAGATCTACTACACTGCCCATGAACACCCAGAACGTCTAGCTTCGATAAAAAGCGAGCGCGAGATTCGCAAGGAGCTCTTTGATGTGCTGGAAGTGTTGAAGCGCTGGGCTGCTCGGCATTTCGCTAGTGGTCTCCGGGAGGAAGAGCGTGATCGAATTCAGGGGTGGATCTCAGGTGTGCGCGCCATGCTGGTCCGCGAGAAAGCCCTCGAAGACCTCGAGGCCCAGGAACGGCAAAATTGGGATTGGGCAGCTGGTGACTGGAGAGGCCGAGAGCGCCCACGCGAGGAGTCTTTCCTGCGCAGTTTGATGCCCGGTGGAGATTCCTTGCCTACCTGGACACCCATTGAAGAGACACCCGCTGAAATTCTTCCCACTGCGTTCCTGGACAAATTCCGGGATGGGCGCGCATTGGTCCAGTTACACAACCTCGCGATCAAGAAGTCCAAACGCCACTTCGGCGAGATCAAGGCACACCACCAGGACATTGCCAAGCCATATCGGCAGGCTGATAACCTTAGGTTCTGGGTGAAAGCTGCAGAGCTCCGGTGGGAGCTGCGTTTGGATGTTGATGTGATGGGGGTTGTACAGAACAGTGGTGCTGCGGCCTGGAAGCAATTTGACACTGCACTGCTGGCCTGGTGTAAGACTGTTCGCGAGGAGTTGGTGCGGGATTGGCAAGCTGCCAATCCGGGACGGCCCCCGAGTGCTGGGTTGATTTGATTGTTTAAAGTCCATGTTTGCATCTCGGTTCTTTTCTTTTATCTTTGGGCATTTGATACGATACCCCTGAATTGTCACCGACTGTTCTGCCCTCATATTTTATATTCTAGTTTTTTTTTTTTTTTTGGAGTTCGCATCCATTGTCATCACAGCATAGACGCATAGATGCATTAATTGTGGATATTTGTGACAGGGACATGGATTGTAGGGTGGCCATGTTGATCTGCATAGACGTCGAGCATATGAAATTGATGTGTACACTCCTGAGCTTGATCGACAAACTCGTGGGAAGAGAGTAAGTTCACATAAATTTCTAATCGCAGAGATCTCAATTAGAAACACAAACATCTAAATGAAACAAATAAGAAAGAAATATAAGACATGATTTCATCGTCCCTCACATACCGAGGAGGTACAACGGGCCCCATAGTAAATATACGGGGCTGAAGGTAGACAGGCCACTTCATCCCTCTCTCTCTCTTGCTGCCCAATACCTTCACCTTCTCTGATATACACACTGACTACATGTAGCTTGTTCTGACAATTTTACGAACTCCGTACCTCTAAATCATAGAAGGGGTTACGCTTCACCTTTGCCGAGAGACGAAACATTCCAGCTATCCCTGTCTGGATCGCATCCTTTGGTCCTTTTGCTCACCCCCAAGGGCCTTGTCTCCATGCATGCCACAGCCAACGGTCCAACTTCTGCGACCGAACTCGCGCACCCTTCCAACGCGTCTACTACCTCCGCCTCGCCCCCATCGCTCACCCCCGCGCTCTCCGTCTCCCCAAATGACACCGGCACCTCCACCCTCCGCCGCCTAAAATCTAAGTCATCCCTGTGGAGTCTAGGAAGCAGCAATAACGAAGACGAATACTCCCCAGTCGAGCCGACCAGCGCACCAAACAGCGCTCCCAGGCAATCAATCCTTCGCCGACTCTCTCCGGCTCTCGCAGCCCGCGTAAAATTGCTGGATGGCAGTAACAAGTCTCCCTTGCAAAACAAGAACCCAAATGCTGTCGGTCGAATCCCAGAAGAGCACCTGAAGGAGCTGGACAGTCGCAACCAGGACTTGTCAATCAAAGTCAAGCGGAGGGGCCAAGCGTGGAACGGTTCAGGTACCTCGCCCGGCCAATCTCACGATCCCCCACGGAGAACCGCCTCAAACCACCTCGAGCTCCCCCACCAAGATATTCTCCAAGAGATCGCAGACGCTCGCAGACAAGAGGCAGAGAGACAGGAGGAACCAGTCTTCACCGAAGCAGTCGAGGACGGACCCGAGCAGGCCCAGCACCAGGAGCAGCCGCAGGACCAGGACGATCCCGCCCCAGAAACCGACTTCACAAGTCCACCAGTCCTCATGTCTGTCGCAGAACCAGCTCCGGCGTCGGTGCGCGAACACCCAGCACCGACCCTCCTACCCAGCAATCCCATCCAAGACGACCGCACCGACTTCCAGAAATACGTCGAGGATACCGCCCGCAAAGAAAACCAGGATGCGCAGAGCGCGCCTGATCCCCCGCCGAAGGACTCCCCGCCTGCATACACGCATTCGCGCTCGTCCTCCAATTCCCAGTCCTATTTCAACCCTATGGGTCTTCAGCGCGCGGACTCGATTTACTCTTTCTCCCGTGCTTCTTTTAGCAATCAGCTTTCGCAACTGACGTCCATTCCCCTTCCGCAGCCGGATTCACTTGAGGCGAGTATTACCAAGATTGCCACGGCGCTTTTGGCTGTTAGGGCGTTGAACGGGGCTGCGGAGCAGATTCAGATTTGGATTAAGAAGGCGTCGGATGTGCTTAGCGGGTTGGACTCCGAGGATGATGTTGAGTGGGCTGCTGCTGGTGGGCGAGAGGGTCTTGATGGGGTTGATAAGGCTATTACCCGGTTCGAGTGCTTGGTTAATGTCTATGTGCGCGCCATTGAAAATGTGCAGCTACGGGATGACATTGCGAATGTTGATGCCGAGAACTTGAGGACGATCGTAAGTCAGATGGAGAGTATCCTCAACAACTGGAAACAGATCAAGAATAAGTTGAGAGGTGTGAAAGAGCAGGTTGAGTTGGCGATGGAGTGGGAAGAGCTTTGGTCTAATGTTCTCGGTGATGTGGGGATGGAAATTGATAATCTTAGCGGATTGATCTTTGAGATGGAAGAGAAGCGACACCAGGCGTTGATGGATACGGGTGAGACCACTGGTGGTCTTGATATCAACGAGTTGGAGACCATTGTCGAAGAGTCTCCTACCAAGAGTCGCGCGGCTTCTCAACGCCTGAGCATTGGTCCTCTTCTAGCTTCGGCTTCCGGCACTCCTGTTATCAAAACACCCCAGGATGATACCAGCCACTCAAATCTGATGGCTATATTTGCGCGCATGCAACCATTACGTGCGTCACTGGACTTTTTGCCCATGCGATTGTCCATGTTCCAAGCACGGGCTGAGGCCATCTTCCCGAGTGCGTGTGAAGAGGTCGAAGACCGGCGGGACCGGCTAGAGAAGAGCTATAAGGTTCTGGAGACAGACGCGGAAGCTCTGCGAAAGGAACTGGGAGAGGATAAGTGGATCCTGGTTTTCCGCAATGCTGGAAGTCAGGCGCAGAAGATGTTTGAATCTGTGGAACGCAGCATTGGCAAGCTCCAAGAAGGTCTGGAGGGCGGCATGCAGCTCAACAATCCGGTCACCTTGCAGAAGCGCATTGAGAACTACGAGGCGAAGAAGATGCACTATGTGCCGGCGATTGAGCGTGTGATTTCCATCATCCAAAAGGGTGTCAATGATCGGTTGACTGTCAATGGTGAAATTCTACGACTTTTGTCTGACATGACATCGCGGACGGATGCTCTCAAGGCTAGCACGAAGGTTATGGACACTTCTCTCGAAGACGTGCATTTCGTCAAGGGCCAGCAACTTCGAGACTCCATCTCTAGCATCTTGACGATGGACAGCCCACTTACAGGCAGTGCCATTGACACACCGGGAAGCTCGCCTGCCTCCTCAGTTATCATAACTGGTCCCAGCTACAAGGGTGCCTCAACGCCCTTGGGTGGTTCGAGTCGTCGCGAGAGCTTAGCTGGAAGCACCACAACTCGATCAGCCTTGCCCAAAACCCGACGCTACTCTGGCTTGCCTCAGTCCACGGCGAACTACACAGGTCGGAAGTCGAGCATCCCCCAGCCATCTGGCCTCGCATCCCCAACTCCATCAAGAAGATCCACAAGTCTCTTCACCCCGACACCAGCTTCCCGCTACACATCCCGCACACCAGTGCCGCCATCCACAGTCTCCAACCGTCCTCGCTGGAACGGAAGCACAAATACAAACGACCTAGACACTGGATATACCCAATACCGCAAAGCATCCGCCCCGATATCCCGCACACCTCGACCCGCATCAGCAATCCCGTTCCCCAGTCCATTCCGCCGCGACACATCAGCATCTCCAGCGCCGGGCACATACAGATCAACGAGTCGCGTCTCCAGCAGACTCGGTGATCGAAGTCCCTCGCGGAACCTCTCCTCTCCAACCCCGCGATCCTCACTCCTCGATCCGCCCCCATACAGTCGACTGCGGAGACAGTCAGGCATATCAAACACTCCCCGCAGTCGCCAGAGCTACGCAGGCGTGCCCTCAACTTTCAGTCGGAGTGTTTCACATGCTCCGGATGTACCTGAGACGCCTAGCAAGACCTCGCGGCCGGGGACGTCTCTCGGCCATTCGACTAACAGGCGTGTTAGTCTTCTCCCATTGCCTACGCGGGATCATAAGCCGCAGGCTCAAAAGGTTGATACTCGGCCTCCATGGCGTTGATCTGCAACTATGTACTATATCTCACCCCCTATAGTACCTCTCTCTCACTCCATCCTCGTCACCCTCTCCATCCACCCCGTCTTCATTCGACAGTGTTAACATCTTCACTTCTACCATGTCTTGTTATCTCATCTTCTCCACCTTGTGCATTACACCCTTCGTCCAAATTTGATTGGGCTTTGATTTACACACGCATATACATGTATATGTGCATGTATAACAGTCTCCTTCATTTGAGGCGGAGGGCTACTCTATCATCTTGAAGCCCGGTTTGCGTGATATCCCTATTGTTTGCATGGTATGGTTTGAGCGTTGGGTTCATTCTATTTTTCCGGTTTTGTTCGTTATTGATTATTATTATTTTTATTACATTATATTAGGTTCTGTTCTATTCTGCTTCTATGCTGTATGTGGATATTGTAGATTGTAGTTTATGTCGTTTAATCGATTACATCTTGGTCCAGCCTGGGTTGTTCTTTGGGTTATATTCTTGATTCCTTGATTCCTTAATTCCTAAGGATGCGCATGTGCTCTCTGTGTTTTGACGTTTATAGACATGGTATTCTTCTATATAACGAAGCTCAAAAAACAAATTACATGAAAGACGCCAATATTGGCTTGAACGATAGAGCGATGTTCACACAAAACGCGAACTGAGACTATTACTCTAATTCCCCAACTCCCGTCCGAATATCAATGCATCGACTAGTTCCTCGCTATTCTCCAGTCGTGCAGCCTTGGGTACGCGGCCAATGACGCTGAAGCCGAGTTTATCCCAGATGCGGATTGAAGCTGGGTTGTTGGCGAAGACTAAGTTGAAGACCGAGTATGTGTAGCCCTAAGTTGAAAGATTAGTCAAGGTTCAAGGGGAACTATCACAACAGCTGTAATCTATAGTACTGGGGATAGTCATACTAGTCTCGGTGCAATATCTAGATACGCTTCTCCCATAGCGTACCCAACACCTCTGCCACGTGCGGCAGAAGTAGTAATAAATCCAGCATTACAGATATGAGAGCAACGACCTGTGAGAGTTAAATCAGCAACACTGTATGAGAAGATGAAGTGATAGGACATACCGGGATAGTTAGGCTTGATATAAAAAGTGCCCAGACAAGCACTTTCCCAGTCCCTCCCCTCTCGAATCGGTTCAGTGCCATCAAGCGCAATCACGGCAAAAGTCCCAAACCAATACTCGGCAAATTGTTCTAGTGGCAGAGGCTCTTCCATAGGGTAAGTACCGCCACGGAGGATCTCCGCGCTGAACTCTTGGTGCAGGAAGCGGACTAGGTCCTGCGGGAGGGATTGCGCGCCTCCAGTGATTGGATAGAGAGTAATCGGGGCATCATTGTCCTTGGGAAGTGTTGCTTGCCGCGCTTTCAGGGTAGGCGCTGCTCTGATGTGCGCACTTGGTGGGGGATTGCGGGTTGAGGGGTCTTCCAGTAGAGCGGGCATGATGAGTGATTGGGTGATTCGGGAGTTTGTACTTCAATTTGATCCTCAATGGATTCTGGAGAGAATGAATGAAGTGGTTTTATGTCGGATTCTGAATTGAGATTTTGATATACCCCGGCATTCGGGGCTCGTCGCCCACTTTCAAGGGATGACTCAGCTTGTCGTTTGGAAGGCGCGGGCTCCACTGAAATCTGGAGATTTGGTTAGTTGGCTTCATTGTGTTATTGGTCTTGCTGACGTCGCCTTGTGCGGGCTTGAGCTTGGATTTAAGCTTGGGCTTGAAGACAGGGGCAGGGGTAGACGTAGGGTCTGAATAGAGACTGTTGAACCAATCTAAACATCCATCAACACTGAACTTGGAACATCATAAACTGAGTTTTCCAGCCTTGCCATCTTCAGCATATCGCTTGTAGATGTCCACATCCTCAGGGAAACCCACCATGTCAAATATCTTGAATTGTTGGATCTTGCAAGGGAGGCATAAGAGACCTCGGGCCCATCTCTATAAAGACCCAAGGGTAGCAGAATAACACCCTAGGGATTAATTGAAACAAGACAATTAAAGCTCTTATCACTGACTTGCATTCAATATCTTACATCTAATGAGGTTTCACAGCCCCTTCTGTTCGCCTTCTATGTACGTTGTGCTGGTGGGAACATGAGAGATGCCTGCATCTCTCAGCATAGCTTAACCAGACATG
This sequence comes from Penicillium antarcticum, assembly GCF_028974205.1. NCBI lineage: Eukaryota > Fungi > Ascomycota > Eurotiomycetes > Eurotiales > Aspergillaceae > Penicillium > Penicillium antarcticum. The sequence goes on along the minus strand of NW_026695300.1, from coordinate 743,801 downwards.
CATCAATTGTCACAAGTTTCCCCAAATGTCACAGTTGAGGAAGCTAAAGACCTCATTATCCGAAGCATCTTGGGGATCAATTCAGAGCCGCTGATGTCCGGTCTTCCAAAGTAGATGATCAACTTATTTTCTCCCTCCCTCATCATTGCGAATAGCTTGCATCAATTCGAGCAACTGTCCAAGTTGTTGGTCTATAGCAGGGTATATTGTTAGTATTCGCTGAAAGGACCGCAGACAAGAACAACATACCACTCATCTTGTCCAACTTGGACTTGTCCAGCTTCTCCCCAGCCCAATGCTCGCCCTCCAGCTTTTGCGCATAAAGCTGCCATTCAGTCAAGAAGCCAATCTATCAAGATAAAGGTCAGGAACAGTTCTACCCTTGACCCCCGAGATCTCCGCAGCTCCTCTTGGTCCGCGGTAACGTCCCCCACCGAATAGAACCACTCCAACACAACAAGGAACAAACATACAATATGCAGTGGGTTCTCCACAGTCCTATGCGCGCGGAATTCATTCTTCACATATGAATCACCCAACACGCGCATCTCCGGGTCAAGCTTGCGATGGACGCGCAGGATGCGACGGTACAGCTGCAGCGGCGGGAGCAGCGCGAGGGCCTCACTGAGACTAGACTTCGAGCCGATTGAGGCCGGCGTGGCCATGAGTAAACGCTGAGCGACGCGCATCGTGAATAATCGAGAGAAAGCTGAACGTTGTAGTCAAATGACATAATTTCCTGGGGGTTTTCTGTCAAAGGCGGCGAGCGGCACGCACGAATCAGCGGGTCGGGATGACTCGGGTTCTTTTTGGGCTTTTTCTTTTTTACTTCGTTGATTCGTTGATAATTTCTATGCTGTATATTCCAAAGCAATGAGAGTTGAATTGCAGGTGACAGTGTGAGCTGTGCATACCTGAGCCAACATTACGGCATTTTTCACGATATCATTCCGACACCCCACCAGCGTCATTGAAGCCGCAGGGATTGATACATCATTGAAATTTCTCGAACAAAACGATACATTGAACATATTCACCATGCTGCCAACACCGGATACATCTCATGTATCCTTTGACACAATCTACGAGCCATCGGAGGACTCATACCTCTTCCTAGACACATTGTCATCAGCATCCGAATCAAAATGGCTCTCTGAACGCTTCGACAACACAAAGCATACACCACCGCTAGTGGTCGAAGTAGGCACAGGTTCAGGTGTGGTTCTGGGCTTCGCAGCCGCACAGTCAGAGAAGATCTTCGGCCGACGCGATATCCTCACGCTAGGAACAGACGTGAATCGAAATGCATGCCTCGCAACGCGAGAGACGGCAATAAATGCCATCAAAGCAGAGCAGCAACCGAGTCCTCGCACCATTCATATATCTTCATTAACGGCTGACCTGTGTGCACCTCTTCGTCCTGGAAGTGTTGATGTCCTGCTTTTCAATCCGCCTTATGTTCCTACGGAGGATTTGCCTCGTTTACCTTCTGCTGTCGATAATGATCCTGCTGCGGCGGCGGCTATGTCTCGCTCCGCCAAGTTTGATAGTGATTCTTTCTTTTTGTCGTTGACCTATGCTGGTGGTGCTGATGGTATGGAGACGACTGATCGATTGCTTGATGCTATTCCTAGGGTTTTGTCGCCGACTGGTGTTGCTTATGTTTTGCTTTGCAAGCAAAACAACCCCGAGGATGTTAAGGAGCGGATTCGTGGATGGGATGGATGGAACGCTGAGTCGGTGGGATCGAGCGGGATGCAGGCTGGGTGGGAGAAGTTGGTCATTGTGAGAATTTGGAGAGATGATGGCTTATAGTCTGTCGACAAGGACAAAATATTGGGCATGGACGGGCTGGTGAAAAAGAGATACCATCTGTTATTTGTTACTTCGATCTCTATCATGAACACTCAACGAGACAGGACGCCTACTGCATTGGGTATACTGCGAGCATATGAAGAGCACTCGCATATTTTCCGAGATGATTCTGTACAGCATAGACGTCACTATTCCACGGCTGACAACCAGGAGGAACACGCATAAAGCTTACAACAACAGACAGGTTCAAGACTAGAAAGACTGTATGTGAAGCTGCATATATCAAGCTTGGACCACATTGGGCACGGGTTGTGCAGTAGGGCATTTTAGATGATTAAGGTGTTGCTATGCTGCATGGAATGCTAACTTCCTTTGTTTTCCCATCAATCTGTTCTCATACATGTTGGCCATAAGACCAGGATATACTATCCAAATTGCCACAACATTCTTGGGCCACAAACATTCCCCCAGGTAGTCGATAGCTGCTGATGTTTCAAGCTCAGGCATATTTTCCGTTGCCATAGTTCACAGGGCGATAAGCTTCGGCCAAATAGTGTTCGGCTAAAAACTAGCCTTTGATCGCTGTGTTTCCCAATGCCCCTGTTCAACGGTGGTGCCCCCAGCAAGATACCGCATAGGTCAATTGACAATTTCTTCTGACCCACTGTCAGCGTCAGCAGACACTGACTGCCATATTTGGACTAGGCTCGCCCATCTGACATGAAATTTGATCGGCACTATATGGGATTTCTTGGCTCCCAACCGGCAAGATGAGATCCACCGCCGAAGTTGGCGGGCGAGCAACGCTCCATGGAAGTTCAAAAGGACCAAAAGCCATAGTATCCAAGCTAATGTACCGGCGCGATGGTTCTGTCTTTTGTTTTCCTATTGAGATCGGCGGTGGCGCTTTTACCTGCACTTAGGCAGCAGGTCTCGAGAGGGTTATCTATTTGCCAGTGACGAAGAAGATCAGGGTGAGTCTCACATGAGCCGTGGAGATTGTGTCGAGCGATTACCATATCGGGTTAATGAAATTAGCTGTCTCAGCCTCGTTGTCTTGTGGGTACCTAGATGATCAACTGCAGTCGCTGATCTGCAATCAAACCAAATTAATGGCTCAAACTTAATATATATGATATCAGAACTAGAAACCCGACCAATACCAAGATGGGCAGGTGGCTACCTGTATCGGCATGTACAGTATACAGTTCATCATAGGTCACCGTTAGACCCAACGGGATCTACGTTAAAGCTATGGCAATTTGTGCACGTGGCTGCGTTTGATACTAAGTGAATAGCCGGGATACAGACCTTCCTTTTTTGGGAGTTTCTCCTCTTCTGGAAAGCTGTGATGTCGTAATTTTCGTCTCTACTAGTGTTTCAAAGGCTGCCGAATGGCTGGTAGTCCGCCAGCCGCTTTCATACTTGACATAGAATCACCACAAAAAGCGCAGATCCAAAGACAATCCAAGGTAAATCCTCAAGCTGCATGAATGAACAGCGAGGCCGGGCAGTTCGTACAGGGGTATGCCTCGAGCGTTTACCTAATGCAGTATAGTAACAGTCAAGTATGAACCCGTTTAGCCTTCTAGCCTTAGCTGCTGATCGTCACAAGGTTCGGCTCCTTTCGGAAGGCTTGAATGGCTGTTAGAGCATGTATAACACGTACTACTCTCGCTCTCGCTCCTTGGTAGCACCTACCTAGCACACGGACTTTAAGTTGCAGATGCGCAATGCTCCCATATCAGTGTTTGCCAAAATCCTCGAAGATGACTCGCCGGGAAAAGACAGCGGTCATAAACGCCCGAGTGATAGTGCCCCTGTGGAGTTTATCTTGCTCTGCCCATTGGATGCATGTTGTGATATGACTCCAACCATATGTGACGGAGCCATACACGGTGAACCATGAAGGCGCTGGAAAAAGCAATGAAGTTGATTCCCGAGACCGTTTAATCGCCATGCGAGTGCAAGGATAGTGAAGCCCGAATAGTCTGGGCAGCAACCTTAGTCGCGGTTAGAGTGCTAAATTTGGGCATGGGCTTGTCAATCCCCAGGGTACCACGATGGGTCTAGTTCGTGGTGATTGACATATGCAAGTGGGATCCCTCAGCCTTTGCAGTGGAAAAATACGAGATTGGCTGTTCTGATGTTTACTAGCGGGAACGGTGATCTACGCGAGGTGCATGACCTGTTTTGGGTATTGCTCTGGTGTAGGTCAGATTAATCTTCGAGATATCATGGTTTGGTAAACAATCCACCGCTTGTACTGGTACAGGCGAGACTAGTAGGCAAATAGGACACTCATGGGCCAGGTTAGAGGTTCCCTCTCAGATATATCCGCAATATCTGGATAGCCTGGTGCTCGTCGATACCTCATCAGGGGGCCCAAAGTAAACATCACGACATCAAGAGATGTGCCACTTCAAATGGTAGGGAAAATAACATCGATTCAATTGCTTTTTCTCGGTTTATTGCCATCCAAATCGGAGCCCCTGGGTAATGGAAAAATAGGATAAAAGGCATCCCGTGATCATGCATATTCAAGCCGAATTTCGAAGACAGAAACAAACGCCGGATTGTCCTCTCAACAAAACAGAAAGAAAGAAATCTAGAAGCCACGCCCCCGGCCGCGACCACGGCCACCTCCACGGCCTCGGCCGCCTCGTGGTCCACCACGGCCACGACCACGGTCTGTCTCCTTACGCGCCTTGTTCTTGGGCTTGGGCGCGTCATCCACAAGCAGGGTGTCAAGGGGCAAGCTGTCAGGTAGGATGTAGTAGCGGATTGTGGAGCCGCGGATGTTGATTGTGTCGAGCGAGATGGGGTCACGGTCCTTAGGGGTCATCTTGACGGTGCGGAGAGAGGTGTTCATCTGCGGGGAGACGGACATGATAGTGCCGTGAAGGATGGTGCCTGTATTGCAAATTCAAGTTAGGAAAGACGTGTCTCGGATTTTTGGGCGGAATGGCGACTTCGGTGAATGTGAAGCTCTTGGGATTCACAAGATTTGCGCGGGGGACTGACCATTCTTGAGCTCAACGGTAACCGTTTCATTGGCGCATTTCATTAAAAAGCTAGAAAAAGAAATATACGTCAGCGGGAGACCATGAAGATGATGCGCCTGGCGGAGCTGGTGCTCGCGCCCACAAGGTGGGAAGGCGTACCGGACGAGCTTCATGGTGAATGTGAGAGCTGCAAGACAGGGATTACTTCACTTTGATGAATTGTCAAGTCACCAGAGAGCTAACAGAATGTGGGGACGACGGACGTGGATTGGTTTTGGTGATGAACCAGACGCAGAGAAGATCGGATCAGGTGATATCGGTCACGTGAGGGTATTTGCGCTTCAGGGATTCTCACTTCAACGACCGATCGCCTAGCTTCATAAGCAAAATGTTGTGAATTGTCTGATAGATAATGGGAAACTAATGATATATGGATATGAGCATCATTGACATGTTCTGGCATGTTTCATTATTATTATTGTCTGCCGCACTGCCAGCCACAAGTCCACAATGCAACGCAAATGACTGGGATTTTGAGAAAAACACCGAATATTCACCATTGTCAACCTCTTCAGAATTTGACTTTTACGGCAGCGATTAGTTCCGCGCAATATATCAGGCAAAATGGTCAACCAAGGTGTTTTCTCCTTGATACTGTACGCAGGTGAGTTAAAATGACCCCTGCGCTGATCCATGGATACCATCAATAGGGATCATGTGGGTAAATTCTGCGTACATGCCCTAGAGTATCCGATTTCGGCCAAAATACCGTCTCCAGAAGAGCCTAGAGTCTATGTGCAGTCCTCGTTCTATTGCCCCTCGTCCTGGAAATCCCCAGATACCGAGACCGATCAAAACAATCTTCGCGTTTGACCCTGATAGTATTGGCCCCCAAAGCCAACTCTTGTCCCATGTCTTAACATTGTTTCGGCAATTCGCCCTTGTGTCAAATCTTGTTTGGTGGGTTCGCCAATCTTGCTAAATACTACTACCGTTGGGCCAGACCGATTGTTTTCTCTGCAATGCAACGTCAGGGCGTAGATTTCAATGGCATAGCACATTGAAACCAATAGATGTTTTACTGCAGAAGTATACAGGAGTAAACAAAGTGAAGTCCGAAATAGGACTAAAAACATCACAATCAAATGAGCTGAAATAACAATTCAAAGTTCTGACGGCCTGTCAAATTACCGTAGTAGTTTCTAACGTTGACTAGTAAGAAAATAGCCCTGGTTCCTGTGGGTCTCCACGAGGCAGAGAAACAGTAGTAAAATTACCCTAATCTACAGTACTACATTAGGCTCATCAACTCGCAATGATCTCCCACGCAGATACGCGCGAGTTCTTGATAAGTGCGGATCCCGGGCCCCTGTGGAGACAGGCGATCGTACGCCCCTGGACGGTTGCGATTGGCTTCAATACCCCATGGCTTCTGGAACTGACAAATTGTCCCAGCGCTAACTGACCGGATTACTTCACATGGCTATGAGAGACCCTGGGCTGTAATGATTTTTCAAATAAGTCTTGGCGATTTCAGCTCCACCTTTTTTTACGGCCGTGTTGATACGCGACACGACCAGTGGGCCCCGTCCAAACGGGATATTGGTCACATAGGACCTATAATAACGCTAATTTCAAGACTTGGGACAGTCCGGTACCCGGGCACTCCCTATTCTGACAGGGGCACCGACTAGATCGTCTGGGGCCGAAAAACGTCCTGTGGTCCCGGGGATCTACATCCCTCTGGGCACCAATATGCCTAGATCGGGCCATCCTTTCAGTGCAGTGGAGTGAAAGAAGAAACCTAATTCATTTGAGTTAGGGCAATGTCACATCCACCCAGAATTGATTACCATCTACGCAGAAAAAAGTGAAATCTCTTCCTAACCGCGCGTTCGTGGGGGCCAAATTTGATAAGGGACCACATTGTCAAGCACCGTCGGGCCGGAGATGGCATTTTAGTGTCTACAAGCGAGCATACAGATAGATAGGCAGAATATACAGCTCAGAACAAGAAATTTCAAGAATTTCCGGCCACGGGACAAGCGTATGGCCCCAAAAGGCCCCATCTTGGCCCCCGTTCACTATTTAGTACAATGGGGCTAGAATTGACGCCTAGACCAAGTTCCGTTAGAGAATCATGGCCCCAGTCGTAATCCTCCCGAGTGCCATTCCCACCTAGGCTCCGGCTAGGGTCCCGTCATCTGTGGGGTCCAAAAATCCACGAATTCGCTCGTGATAGTTCTCATCGGCCCACCTCATCGAGAGTTTCTCTTTTCTTGATCATGGGACCAATGATATCACATCTCTAATTGAGGTCAACGGGTAGCTAACACACCTGCGCATCGTTCAGGATCAGAGCAACAGATATTCTAGAAGCTGTTGTTTGTGGACCAAACCTACGCCCTTAGATCCTGGGGAGGATGAGCTGACGTCTTGTATGCGCTTTCAAATACTTCATTGCGCCCGAGTCGTGGTCCATGGGTTTCAGAAACTAAAAGTCTTCTACCAACTTGACGGGATTACCGGACACCTGTATGTTGATTCTTTATGCGAGTGCCACTTTTCCCCTTATACCCTTTCCCGGCCCCGCCCCCTACTGCTTGCAATCTGTTTTAGGTCTATGACCTATATATTTCCTAATGTTCCCCGGAGCGTTCGGCTCACAGGACTCATCTTCTCACAGAAACCACCACACTCTGTCTGAGTTTCCAGCCACAGAGCCCGAAGTTGGGTCCTTGTCTTCATTGGTCGAATCACCGGACTTTTCACAGATTCTGCCCGGCTCTGCCACTCCTTGGTCTGCTCAGAGTCATACTACTATAGAACATTCGCAATCGACACGAGATTTCGGACTGTCGGTTCCCCCGCAGCACTCCACGTCAACGCTGGATTCCAGCCCGAATCAGCCTCGCAATCAGGTTGTCTTGAACGACCAACAGAGACCAATTACCCGGTCTTCTCTTGAAAGTCAGAACCCTACTGAAGGGCACCTTGCTCTAGAAAATACCCCGTAAGTCATATGTCGACCTCTGTTTGGATAATTTGGTGCTGACTAGGGCATCCCACTCACAGGGGCCTTGGCATCTCATCATACCCTATGTCAGCAGTATCAGACGCCTATTTTGCTAGCCCGATGCAGCATCCTCATCGTATGGACAAATATCTACTTTAACTGAGAAATATGCCTGCTGACTCTTTCAGACTATGCTTGGGCAAATCGCCCGTATCATCCTGTGCAAGCACCACATGAACACATGAGTCCACCATTTGCATCTTCGCAGTCATCCTACTCTTCAACAGGCTACCCAGTTGGATATCTTAGCCATTCGAGTGGCCCCCTACCTAGTTATGCGCAGCAAGTACCGGGATCTTACCTTACAGCACCTGGGAGTGCTGCTCGACAGAGCCAACCTCGGAGGTAAGCTACATTTCCTCCTGCCATTGGAAACTACTGACTTTTTTGGTTGAGTCCCCCTATGGCACGTCCTTTCCAGTCCGCTTCTACCTCAAATACGCCTCCGCTGCCCCAGCAGCCTCTCATGACTACGTGAGTCCAATGGACTGCCTGCGAATAGCCAAGGAATTAAGTAATTAGATCACTAATGCTGTTAGCAGTCCTCCTTATATGATGAGCCAACCAGCCTACTACTTTGCTGAGCCAACATCAATCCCGTAAGTATTTAACCAATCAAAGAAAGAAAGCTTTAACTAATCACAACACGAACCAACAGATCCCAGCCCTCGTCCATCAACTCTCAGCCACCACCAATGGTCTCCCCAGAGCCAATGTACTCCCCATCCAATTCAGCGGCAACATCAGATACAGATCAAGTCCGAGTAGTCAATTCACGACCACGACCACAATGCTGGGATCATGGCTGCAACGGTCGCGAGTTCTCAACCTTCAGTAACCTCCTCCGTCACCAGCGAGAAAAGTCAGGCGTCGTCGCCAAAGCCGAGTGTCCAATCTGCGGTGCGGTGTTTACACGCACGACTGCACGTAATATTCATGTTGCACAAGGGAAATGCAAAGCGTCGGGCAGGGAATCGTCTACGGAATAGAAGTTCGTATTATGGTCACTTTTGGGGTTGGGGCAATTCGGGAGTTTAGCATTCGGGGTTTGATCCCTTTATTTTTCCTATGTTTTCAGTGAGATTGCGACTTACAGGATTTCCAGCGAGAATACCAGGCATGTTTAAGAGAGTACTGTAAATACATTTTGAGAGTATCTGCACAATTGAGTCTTGCGGTGATGGCACGGGAGCCTTGTGGATAGTGGTGTGAGCTGGCTCATACCGTTTATACTTAGATTCAATTCTATAAATATTTCGCTTTTCACATTCGTGGTTTGAAACTGGGGCCGGGTTTTTTGTACATGGATCTGATCCCTTCCCTGGTCGGGACCTTAAATCAGGGAAACGTTGCGAGATATACGTTGTACTTAAGTACGATTTATGAACAAGTTACCCTTCAGGTAAAAGACTACATATGTCAAAGTTCTCTTCGCCTTTTTGTAGCCATTAGTGACTGGCTTGTGGTGGAACGTGTAATTCTGCATGTCTGGTCTTTTAGAATTTCTCATCAAATAGGCATACATTAATTTTAAATAACCCGCGAGAATATCAATCAAAGAAAAAGCTAAAAGAAGTTTCAGAGAAACGCAATAAGTGCCTGATCAGTTCAATTGGACCAAGCCCTTGTGATAGCCCCATGATTGCTAATCAGAAGGATTGTTGTATCTTCCATCTTTGAGTTTCCGGTGAGACCACCACCCAATTCATCTGCATTCAAAAAATGGAAGCTATCCTATCCTAATGTGTCTTTGGGAGGGTATGTGGAAGTCCAGGTACAGTGTTGCCAACAGCTCCAAGCGTTCCCTTTCCCGCCAACTTCTGTCGAACTTGACCCCCTTACTCGGTATAAACTAACTCTGTGGGTATATTCTAAGGCATATTGTTTGAGACCGAATTCTGTTGGACAACTTGTCTTCATTCCTGTAGGTACGTACCATCCGTCGTGGGAGCGCGGGCCTGGACTTTCTCAGAGATTTGTGGATGACGCCCCCTAGAAACCTTAATATTCAAATGAAGGCTGACTATTCTGTTGAATAGTACCTTAGATCTGTTTCTGTAATATACAGAGACGGACCTGACATCTCGCAAGCACGCCGAAACCTCAATGTGTTGTCCACCTCCGCCTCCTATTACAAAGTACCTGGATTGGCACGGAAACGATCTGAAGACTACAGCAATGATATATTCAACCCATGAGCACAAGCAGACGGCACCATGTTATAATATACTAGATGCGATATCAGGCTGTGGCAGAGACACAGGAAACAAATGAGATTGCATGCGGAGACAAGCGTGACATGGATGCATCTCACGAATGAGAGCCTTTAATAAGTGTCTCTTTGGGTGTTTCCAAGTATGGTTCGACTTTGGGATGAATTTGGGCTAAGGAGTACATCGGTGTCGGAATAGAGCTTCAGTCTTGATGGCGAGACCGGCGGCTATAACTGCCAGGGGCAGCCTTTGGTCTACATTGAACGGCACCCCTGCGGATGAGGTGAATTTTGCTGTGGAAAGTTAGATAATTTCTAACTCAAAGGCTTGATTTTCAGGCCAGTACTGCAGGTATATGGTATTCCTTTTGCAAATTTGCAGACACAATCGTTGCTCGAATACGTATACTTCGGCAATGTCTAAATGTGCGAACTGAAGTTTCACATTATTCGACGATATTATCGGCTATTTTATTATTCATATACCCCTCTATGCGAATCATAATGCTCAGATCGTCCCAATGGGACTTTCGACACCGACACTTGAGCATGCCCTAAACCTGAGCGTGGACCGGAAGCATTGTGGCAAACATATATAGTTGGTATGACCAAGTTCATGAATTGGCTAACAAGTATTCTCATAATTAGACCATCAAAGCTGTACTTGAACAAGCATATTCAAGGGTCAAACACACATACATAAAAAGACGTGGAAAAGGTCAACATGAAGTCGCAGTAAAGTCGTGGGGAAAACATGGCCACGTGATGCGCCGGCCCGTGACTGGTTTGTGACTCAGTATTGGCTGTCTCAGTCCTCTGTGACTGTCTCAGTACAATGCATTCAATTTTTCTAGTTCTCCTGTTTGATTCATCTCCATATCAGTGTTTATTACATCGAATGCCTCTAACAACCGTCTGAATTGTCATATATACGCTATGGCATCCATCTTCACTTACGATCCAGACCCGCCGCGGGTATCATCACCGTGGTCAACCTCGGGATCGTCGACCCCCCAGCTCAATCCGTCTGGTAGTCGCGGATTAGCAATCCGCACGCGCTCCAGTGCTACTCCGCTGCGCGCTGATCCAGTCCTATTGTCCGACTACGGAATTTCTAAATTGGAACCAGAGCCTCAAGAAGGCCCCACAGAGTACAAGTTACATCTGCTTCTTCGACCCAGACGTCCCTATCTTTCTATGTCGACAGGGAACGTAGTGGCAGGATCATATCATTCACGCATGGTGCCACTATCGTATACCTCTGCATCACCGGGTTCTGAAGCAGCTCCGAAGCCCATGCAAGCCAAATCAAACCAGAGCCGACAGCAACGACTACAAGGATTAACTACCCAGTTATTATGGCGTCTGCAGCAATCTTCGCCGTTTCATTCCTCTACCACCTCAAATCTGGTGTTGCCTGTTCTTCCCGATGCAACTCCCCAACTAGGAGTTCCTTCAAAACCTGCCCGTTTGCTTCCTGGTCTCGAGGAAAGCCAAGGTGCTTTGTATGAGATTGGAGTTGCAGATGACGGTACCTTTGTCGGTCTCACTCAAGACGAGCTAGACGAGAGCATCACCAACCTTCAGTCTATGGCTACAAGTCTGGGGTGTAAGGTCGAGGTCCTGCGCCGAGTCGTGGTCGGGAATTGCGAGTGGGCAGCGGAAACGCCAAATGCACCGCTAGATGCACCACCCGACCCGGCTACAAATACCACCGAAGGACTCTGGGTGGTTGAGGCATTGGTAAGCCCAGATCTGGACTTCTACAACATCTCCCAGGGCAAATCAATACGTGATTCGCAATCAACTACAAATATCGAGTCTGGATATGTGTCAGCTTCGGACGAGGACTACTCACATACGGAACAAATCAGGATTTCTATTGCTGGTCCCAGCACTGCAGGAAAGTCTTCTTTGCTGGGTACATTGACGTCTTCTGTACTTGATAATGGACGAGGCAAGAGCAGATTGAGTCTGCTGAAGCATAGACATGAGATATCATCGGGGATTACCAGCTCAGTAGCCCAGGAATTGATTGGATACACTGATGATGCGCCACCCACCGTGATCAACTACGCCTCTGGCAATGTGGCCGGCTGGGATGATATTCATGCCGCCTCACACGGGGGTCGTCTGGCCTTTGTATCCGATTTACCAGGCTCTGTTCGATATTCAAAATCCACATTGCGAGGGCTTGTTAGCTGGGCTCCTCACTATGTGATGCTCTGCATCCCGGCTAATTCTGGTGATGAGACGACCGTGCTTGAGCAAGGGACTGAACATTCAGAAATTGACCTCTGCCTGGCATATCTCGAACTCTGTTTGAAGTTAGAGCTTCCAGTGTTGATTGTCATTACCAAGCTAGATATGGCTTCCCGCAGTGGATTGCGCGAGAATCTTGCCAAAATCCTTTCGGCAATCAAAACCGCCAACCGGAAGCCTGCAATGCTTCCTGCCAGCCCTGCCGGTGACAAAGTTCTTAATCTTCAGCAAATAAGCACAGTGGAAAGTACCCAAGTACACAAGACAATTGACGCTGCCGACGGAAAGTGGTTAAGTACTGTGCCGATCATTCTGACCAGTGCCGTGGATGGATCCGGCATAGGGAAGCTCCATGCTTTCCTTCGCTATCTACCAATTCCTACTCAACCTTCTCAGAGAATCCTCCATATTCCCAAAGCTTTATCTACATCTCCGCACGACACTGGTAACGTCTTCGATGTGGACGAAGTATTTGCAATTCCACCTTCGAAGGTCTACTCAATAGCTTCGGAGAAGGGTGACGAAGAGAACCGTGGAATGGTCCTTTGCGGTCTGGTTCGCCACGGCAACATCTCTATTGGCGACGAGATGGTCATTGGTCCGATCCTTGTCGACGTTTCTAATGATTCCAACAACGAGCCTCCACCCTCGGTGGGGACTCTGTCCCGCAGCGGGCCGGGTGATGTGTCAGCATCATTCCCGCAGAGCCTCATATTCGGAAAAGACTCACAGGCCAGGTGGCAGCGAATCCGCGTTGTCAGCGTGAGAGACCTCCGTTTACCAGTCCGCCGACTAGTGGAAGATCAAGTAGGCACAATCGGCATAGAGCCCGTTGGGTTTTCCGAGGACAAAAGTATTCCGCGCCTTGGCCGAATACGTAAAGGCATGGTTCTCTCGAACTTGCATACGACGCCCACATGCATCACCTCTATACCACCTAGATCCTCATTATTACCGTTACCATTCTACACCGGATTCACCGCAACTTTCAGATCTACTGAGTTCTCCGCTCCGAACTCCCCTCCTCTACTCCTAGGAGGCAATGCTATAGCGTACATCGCCAACATTCGCACCACTGTTCGCGTCATCTGCATGGCACTGGCCGGAGCCGACGAGGAAGCCATATCTGAGCCGCCTTCTCCTTCTGAGCCGGAGCTCTTCAACTTCGACGGCGATGGCCAACCCCCTTCCGCTAAACCCCACAGCAACGGGACAACAAACGGTAATTCCATAAATGACTTCGGCAGCGATGGAACCGCCGATGCAGTCCGGCGTCGTCCTTCGGCGACGGATATCAGCAAAGTAATCTCAGGGACTATACCCGCCTCTATTGTTGGTGTTGCCTCCTCGGCAGAAGCCCTAAAAGAGGATGTGAAGATTACATTTGCCCTTGTATCGTCTGTTGAGTGGATCGAGCTGGGCTCTCAGGTCCTTGTCATGCCTGGTATTTCCATGGCGTCTGCTTCTTCCCAGGCTGCTACCACGGCGGCATCTGCCCCTGGCTCTAGCTCAGTGTCTATGTCCGGGCTTGAGGGCTTTGTTGGTGCCGTTAGTGAAGTCGTTCCTGGGCGGGTTCCAGTGGCTGAGTGAAGCTATATTTTGCAAATGTGGCATGAGAATCGATGGGATCTTACTTTTCTTGCTTTTGAGCGTTTTGATTGAAATATTTGACTGGTCGTTGGTCACATAGGCTCGGCGTTTGCATTTGATGTTCGTAGGGCATTACTCTGTTCCCTTTTGTTTATTGTTATTTTTACATGTCTCATCGAAGAGTCGTATGATAACTGAACCAAATCTACTTGGATTGGAATCATTTACGTCCGTCTCATTGTCTTGAAAAGGAGTTATCGTAGCGATTGATTTAGTTACTATTCTCGGCTTGAGGGCACCGTCGTGCCCAGAGTTCAAGAAACAAGGGGATATCAGTTTGTAGCAATGCAGTCAGTCCGGCATGGTGACAATCAGAGCTTATCAAGAGCCGGGCTATAGCAAATGATTTCCGCCAGTCATCCAACCCCTTAAAGAAGTGATCTGACCACGCAGTCGTCTCACTGAACCCATTTTCGGGTTCATCATGATCTCATTTCAAAGCCGACTTCAGCTTGGGGTATGTCTATCAACTATTCTCGAACGCTGTGGACAGCCTCGAACGTCACGCTAGACCTCTCCCATGATATCACCAGATGTCCGCATGTTGAAGGTTGGGATTGTCACGTTTATCCGCCTTTGCGCTGGTCACCGGGGATATCGTGCGGGCGGGAGAAGGTGCTAGTGGATCCAATAGTAGCGCTAGCATTGCGAAGTTCGATCTTCTTGCGCTCCATCTCGAGCTAGAATTCAATTCGTTAGCTGTACGTGCCCTAATTGATCAGCCGGTGAGCGTGATACTTACCACCTTGCGCACTCGAGCAAGAGCTGCGGTATCACCGTCGATAATCGGGCGACAGTCCTCAGCCTTGTAGGGAGCCGAAATAGTTACGGCATCCGCGACAATAATGTTGTTTCCATTCCAGCGCGCGGGCATAGTACGGCTGAACGCATCGAAGAGCTCCTGAGCCTCCCGAGTGACACCCTTGCCACGACGCGCTTCTCGCTCGAGCAATTCGCCAATCGCCTTCATCTCGCGGGCCTTCAGCGCACGGGTATCGAGGGCCTGAATTGTAGGCTGGGCGTCTGCGAACGAGGACGAGGTGGAGTTGGAGGGCGCGGCAAGGGAGAGGATCTGGAAGCCTTGGATACGCGAGATGGGGACCACATGATAGTCACCGTTCTGGGCCTGTTTGGCGTCCCCGGGGTTGGCCGCGGGGGCAGTGTTGATAGCCACGAGGCTGGTGATGGGATCGACTGTGAACAATGTGCCTTCGTGGGTCATCGCATTGGGTTGGGCAGTGGTGAGGCGCACACTTGAAGAGGGAAATCGCACATGTTAGCCCCGCGATTCGACAGGAGGGATCAAGAGTTGGTCGCGGACACTCACCGGGCGCCAATCGCGCCGCTCAATGCGGCCTCCAAGGGAACCATAGCTGCCATGCCGGAACCTGATACGTTACCAGATGACTTTTGCGCGGACGCTTTCACTGAGCTTTGGCGCTTGTTCTCCGCCATAGACCTTTGGCCTTTAGCCTCCACGGACGAGCTACTCGACGTCCACGACAGGCTCAAATAACTCTCCGATTACAGGAGAGTTCTGATTATTCAATAAGACACGGGGGTCAAGTCCTAGATGACGGGATCAGGACATCGGAAACAGAGGAGCTCGGAGTGGTATCGGACCTGGAATATCCCCGGATTGCGGTAAAGGTGGCCCGTGGGGTTCCTGGGCGTAACGAGCGTGACTCGAGCTGGGAAATGCAACCCCAAAAGAGATCAAGAAATAAACACCCCCAGGGATTTATGAGAGATGGACTCGACTTCGAGATGGCAGGGTCGACGTTGCACGGGTGCCATTTTGGGACTAGCGTGGCCGATTACTTCATCGGTGCCTGAGGCTGCGATCTATATAAAATGCTATCAAACGCAGTTTTTTTGTTTTGTTCCACCTTCAATGGGATCCTGAGGCAGAACGAGACTATGTTAAAGCTCATGGCCGAAATGCCCTCCAAGCCCCAGCAGAACAAGGTCATCTTGATATGGTTCAGCTGCTTTTTTCTTACGGTGCAAAAATCGATGCCTCGCCTGGTCCAATGTATGGTCGGACAGCCATCCAAGCGGCAGCGGAGCAAAATCATTTTGAAATGGGGAAGCTATTCGTTTCAAATGGCGCAGAAACCAATGCCTCACCTGGAAAGCAGCAATGAGGGTCTGTTGAAAGGTACACGTATATCTATCTGCCCACGGAGGAAGACTAGAAGGGTAGATTTGCTGAATGAATCAAGCCTGTTGGCATCGCTTTTGAATAATTATGATACATGGTGGTCATTCAAAAAAACAAGGGTGCACCAGGGCTTTGAACGATGCTGGTGCTATCTCAAAGCTGTCTATGATCGTAAAATGGTATCCAATGAGGGAATTGAAAAGGCTGCTGTAGACTGTGAGGTCTGATGATGCAAGGGAATCAAGCATCAAAGCCGTAAACCTGACATAGTAGCTATGCAGATTACTTTTGATATTCGGCTGCGATTGAGCTGAGGATGGCTAGACTTATCGATTGATAGCTATGCCAGATGGACGGAGGCTGAAAAGACCCAGATTTCCTCCATGGAAAGTGGGCGGGGAGCTTCTTGAGTGGACAGAATAGGGTATCAAGAGCATGACCTTTTTGAGGCCAAGTAAAAGGTTAGGTGAAAAGCACGCATTACATTTTGCGAAAAGTGTTTCCAGAGGCACTGCGACGTTCCTTTGCCTTAAATGGGTTGTCGGGCTTGTCGTAACGGACCTCGGGGGCAGCACGCTTCGGCTTTCCAGCAGGATTGAAGCTGATTTCCTGCTCGCCGACGACACCACCACGGCGGGTAGGCTTCTGTCTCGACTTCATGTTCTGGGCACGCGAGCCGAAAGAGCGGTCCCGAGTAGAGGTGTGATTCGAGGAAGAAACCTGCATGCGAGGAGGAGGCCGCTTGGTTCTCTTGTAGTCTGCAGAAGAGATCTTTTTAGAAGAAACTGGTTTCGCGGGTCGCTCGAATTCGCTATCGGAGCCTGAATCGTCCGAGCTTGAGCCAGGTACATCGTCAACGGCCTCTTGCTCGACTGCCGTCAAGCCACGCTCCTTTCTCTGGGACTTTGAAGTAGCAGCCTCGGGAACTGTGCTGGGGTTTAACAACTGGAATTCACGTGATGTTTCGTCGACCGCAAAGTCGCGGTCCTCGAACAGTTGAGCGAAACGGCTGTCCTTAAGGACACCAGTCTCCTTGTCATCGGAAGGTGCAGGCGCATCGACCATCTCCTTGTCTTCTGCGCCTTCCAGCAAACGTTTAGCGTGCTTGCGTTCCTTCTTCTCCTCCTCCTTCATCATTCTCTCTGCCAGTCTCCTGTTAATCTTAACAGCGACCTTCTTCTTGCCTCGGATGCGACTCTCACGCTCCTGGTCAATCTTCTGTTGCACGGTCTTGTGGCGCAGGCCCTCAGGGTTGTCGCCTGGGGTCTCGAACCTTCTCATGGCCTCCTCATGCAGCATCTTCGGCATCAGGAATCCGTGCGTGAACGGAATCAAGCCACCCTGTCCGATCTGCTTCTCAATGCCCCACTTGGCGACCTGCTCAGCAGTAACAAGCTCGTAGCCATCGAACAGAGTGCCATCCTCAGAAGTCTTGAACGCGTTGGGATCATTGGGATCCTCAGCCATCTCTTCAACCATGTTGTCCAAGAATGAGCACCATTTGGGCGCAGGTCCAAGTTGCGGTACGAAGAAAACGTGTTGCTGTTGGCCCTCGTTTGCGGTGAGAAGCATTCCACTGTCCTTACACCAGGCCACCGAGTTGAGATCCACGGCTGGTTCAACCGATGTCCAAGGCTTTTGGTCTTCGATATCCCAAAGCTTGATGATACGCTTATCAGCGGAGAGCAGCTTGGGTTCAATAGTTGCGGCGCGTGTTGCGGTGGAAGGCTCAAGGAACTGAAGGGTATGGACAGGGAAACCGTAACCTTGATCCTTCTTCTGAAGGGGAACGGGCGAACGAAGATCGTAGAGGTGGATAAGTCCATTGGAGGAACCAGTTCCAAGGTTCAGACCGGATCGACTGAAGTCGAGGGCGGTAATCTCGGAACGGCTCTCGTCAAATCCAACTTGTGTAGGTGGAAGAAGAACGCCTGCGCGTCCCTTTGCTCTGGGATCCCAAAGCTCAACTGTTCCTACCGATGTTCCGAAAGCCAACAGGTTGTGACTCTCTTCAGCAATGGCACCTGTGTTGACCGATCCTGGGTTGATTCCACCTTGACGAGTTCCAGCACCTGCAGAGGTGAGATCGTCACCGCCAACATCGACCTCAAAGCTGCGCATGTACCGGCCTTGCTCCAAGTTCAACCGGAATACTTCTCCCATTCCGTCGCCATTGACGCCGACTGCAGGAACCAGCGCCTCGGTCGACTGGCGGTCGTAGACAATATCCCGTCCATATCGGGGAAGTCTGGTGGTGTGGTGTAGTCCCGATGGGGTATGGAATTCGAGAGATCGATCAGATTGGAGGTGGAGAGACTTGGAGTAATCGGAAGACAGTAGAATGAATGTGGTGTTAAGCGCAATGGTGTGACGAGAGTAGGAAAGTGATAGTTGTGGAAGGTAATGGGTGTGCATTTGGGGCTTGTAGGTTCCTGCAAAAAATCAATATTAAGACTTGCGCCTCAAAAGAAAATCCTAGAAATAGTACAAACCTGTACTCATCACCCATTCACCATCTTCACTGGCTCGTACACAAGTACTAGCTTCATCAAACCCAAAGTCCTGCAGTAACTCGACCCGGTTGGAATACTCTGCATCTTTCTTCAAGCTGCGCTTTCGCTGTCTCGCAAGCCAGTCTGGAAGCGGGCGAGCAGAATCTGAGCCCGCGATGGTATACACCGGGACTTCAGACGGATTAGACAGCTTCATGGCGTCGAATATCGATTTTTGCTGAAATTCGAGTTGAGGAACAAAAAAAAAAAAAAAGATAGGCTGATAGGAAACACGTGACCCTATCCGGCCGGATGTCGGTGATTGGCCCGAGTTGTCCCTGGCGAACGTCCCCCGGAATTCCAACTTCAACATTCGAAGAGCTGAGATTGTTCCATGCTTCATTTACAGAGTTGCATCTCTCAAACTCTAGTACATCTTAAGATATCTGTCTTTGCTTCCCATTATGGCCTCGGCGGCTGACATATTCGCGTGTTGATCTCTCGGCTATGCGCTTCTGCTCTTCGCCACGGACTATGCGACCAACTGGCAATGAATTCCAGAGTCAGTTGCGAGCTTTCTTCTTCTATCTTTGAAAGTCTTCAGGGCTGTCCGCGTCTGTTGAATTATGGACTTCCCTGGGGGCGCAAACACTAACATACATCTCATTGTGAGCGTCGCATCAGCTGATACATGTTTGAATGTATACTGACGCGTCAAATTAGGATGGCTTTTCCAATATCTATTGGAGGATATACACAGAAGAATCTCGTGGCCCAAATCAACCACAAGAAGGCCCTACCAATGGCTACACCATCTTGAAGCATCTGAGTCGCCTCAAGGATTTAGAGGCTCGACTAAGAAGCCTGAATTGCCTGGCGTCCTCCCCAAGGCGCTTAGGTCTTTGGGTTTTCTCCTCTACTCCTGAATTTGAAAGCCTGAAACCCCTCTATCTGAGTGGCGAAGATAACAATAAAATTGTTGTTGGCACCACAACTTTGAAAGGTATGTATCTAAGCCGTCCTGATATCTGTTTTGTGCTTCTTCTAATCCCCGCGTAGTTGGTGCTTTGGGGAGTGTCACCGCGCTGGACTTAGTAAAAGGACTCACCGACAATCAGGCTCAGGTAGCCCAACCTGGGCAGCCACGACCAACTCAAGGGCAAGCACCACCTCGACGCCAAGATGGCCTCATCAACTCAGCGGGTATTTATGCTGCTTTCATTTCTGCAGTCACAGGTTCAATCAGCCTTCAGCTAATTCGATGTCATGGCGCTTTACCGCTCGGGTCGCGCACTCTCTACACCGCGGTGGAGAAACTAGGCTATGAAAGTTCCCATATTGATAACGACAGCATCTTTTCTAATTCATGCTTAACGACGCTGAATGTTCAGCTCACTTTGGGTGGAACCATAACCGTTTCCGCCCAGACTGTACCGCAAACTGGTATTAGGCGACTGGCGCCCCGAGATAATGTCGCCGATCTTCTTAGCATGCAGCCTGGAATCGATCTTTGGTTATGTCCCAATGGAACTATCGCTCGACTTGTCACAGCAAATATCGATGCGCCTACCGCTTCTTCTCCAGGACATCCCACATCGGGCGATGTGTCAGCACAGCGATTGCAGTGGAAGCTGGATGTTATACAGTGGTTGCAGAATTTTGGCTTGCAGATTGGCTCGGCCGACGAAGAGTCCTGGGTTGAAATAGAGGTCTGGGAGGCATTCTATGCTAGGCTTGCTGGAGAAGCATGGCGACAGAGTGATGATGGTCAATCTGCGCTGCCGCTGAAACGCATGCTTTGGCCTGCTAGATTTTGTTTCAGAAGGGCTAGCTCATCGAATACCACCTTCGAAACCCAGATGCCCCTTTTCGATGATCCTCTAGATTTCGCAGACCGTTGGACTTCACAAGCGAGCTCTCTCAAGCTAGATCACTCAGCCCAAAATATTCATTTCCCACAGGAGCGTCAAATAAAAGAACAGGAAATATCGCCATCGCCCAAAGCCGACCATCTGGAAAGTACAGAGAGTCTATCTCGAATTGCGCAATATCCTGATCTGCAAAACACAAATTTGGTCTATCCAACTCCTCCAGATGGAGCTGCGGCAACCGACATGAACAATCCAAATCCGTCCGAGGCTTTTGCGGAAGATTCTGACTTCGGGCTACCTAACGCACCCCCACGAGATCCTCAAAGGGATGCTTCGGGGTCAGAGCCATCACCCGGGAATGAAATTGGGGTTGGCACTGGCCGATATGATGCAAGTGACGAGGAAGATCTCTTCGGGGATATGAATGACAGGGACTTTGGGTCGAAGGGTATCACTGATGCTGACTTTAGCTTCTTTGATGACCCCGACTTTGAAGGCATGGGCGATGAGCATGTGGAACAACCACAAGGAACCATCCAAGCATCCCAGGATTTATCCCGTCTAGAGGACGAACCTATGATTGATGAAAATTCATCTCCTAATTTGCCACTGGAAATACCAAATGATGCGGAAACGGAGGCATATGTCTCTCCAATGCAGAAAGAAGCCCCACAACCCAATGAGCCTATCTCTCCTCAAGGGGTCGCTCATTCGCCTACAGATCGGACAGGCCAAACAATCAGCCCACCTTTAAGTCCAATCGAAATCAAAAAGATCCTATTCCCCGAACACGAGACCAATGACGACAGGATCTCTACTGATATCCATGGCCAAGGACATTACCATCCCGTGGCCTTTGAGAAGAAACTTTGCGACTGGGACCAAAAGTATGGAACAGCTGGAAAGTTTTGGTTTTCAGGGGGCGGCCCTTCAGATATATATGAGCAAACATCCGCGATACCTACCATTGGCCTCCCACACCGCAACAGAACCAGTATCAATACAAGTGCTGCTGCAAAAGAGCGCAGCAGAGCCATTTTGTCTCTGGTTCAAACAAAGAAAGGTCTGCCATCGTCCTCGGTTTCAAGCAGTGATAGCGACGAAAGCAGCGACGATATGGCAGAAGTCATGCCAGAGCACCCTCCAACTCCTTCCGTCCCGTCGTTAATACCTTCTTTGAAGCGAAAGCGTGCTCCCTCAGACACCGAACCCATGTCTGTCGCATCCCCAGAGAAGCAATTGACTACCACAGAAGCAAGCCCTGCACTCAAAGTCGAAAATTTTACGTTCTTGGGCAACTTCCTAGCCAACTTTTCGGATTGGACCCTGACTGGCTACTTTTCTGCGTTGCAGTCCCAACAAACCCCGGTTCTGCTTCTCCGCGAAGATCAGCTTCAGATTGCCCAACTTTTGGTTGAGCAAATTACACAATCATCCCTCAAGCACCCACTGGATGAGCAGAACGGCCCCGTCAACCTCGAAAGTCAGTCTCTTTTGCAATCTTTGGACGATGCAGAATTTCCAGGTGAAGTCTCGAAGCTTGACTTCAAGAGATACACCTCACTGCAAGACGAATTTACTGCCAACCATCCACAGCAGCAACCGCCCCAATATCCAATGCCACCTAAGGATGTCCTCAGGGGCTTCATTGCAAGGCTACCTGCACCCCACATACGTGTTCGTCGGGGTAAGGAGTACCTAGAAGCTCTCCCTTTCGCTGTCAACTTTTGGGAGACATTCGGCCTTCAGCCAGCTCATGGGCCAAAGAATATCTCCGCTTATTGTATCTACCCACATACTGCCTCAAATGCGGCAGATTTGTTTCTGGGACGGCTTGGCCTTCTATACGAAGAAGGCTGCAGCCTTGGAACCCATACTCGCGGAGACGACTCTGCGGGGTTTGAAAAGGGTTTGAAGTCATGGCAGTCTGGTTCATCCAGTTACGAATCCATGATGCTGGTTCTGAAGAAAATGTGTGAGGAGCTTGGAACGGAGCTCTCTCAATCTCCACCCACGGCTGATAACTGTGTCGTCTACATCATCAATCCCTTCACTCATACTGCGGCACTGGCCGATATTTGTTCCGCCTTCTGGCATCTCTTCCAGCAATTGGTAGCCGATTCCGAACGTCGACAAGTCCGGCCCGTCAATGAGCTTGTACTGCAGATCATTCCGATGGAATTTGTCATGTCGAGTGAGGCATTGGTCATGCCTTCCCAAGAAGACTATTTGAATCTGGCTCTGGAGGTATATGGTCGATGTCGCCCTAAAGGGAACGATACAAGTCCTCTGCTCTGCACACCACCAATATTTCTAGCCGATCCTCTCCCAAGAGCCATCAGCTTTCGACTTGCACCTGAAAGGACGTCACCACTCCAGGATGGACGAAGCCTTCATATTGCTTGTTCTAGGAGTCTAGATCAACGCTGGATATCCGTGGCTTGGTCTGATGTTGCTGGATCTATCCAAAGAACTGTGTCTTATTGCCTCAAGTATCGTCAGTCGAGTGGCATCCGACCAATAGCCGATGTGAGGAATGAAATCTGGGCTACGACAAAACACATCATGGAAAAGATCCAAGCACGGTGGAAAGTTCAGCTTGTGACCACGGAGCCCATGGAATCTGATGAAGTCGAAGGTATGCATCCACTGATGAGATCACAAGACTAAGTTACTGACAATCCCGAAGCATGGACCAGCTTCGCAGATCAATACAACAAATCGCGACCCACCTCACTGGAACTGACCATCCTCTCCGTTAACGCCATTCCCGATTTAATTCTCGAACCCCCAATTTCCCCAATATCGATGGCCGTCTTCAACCCGCTTTCCACAACCCCCGTCTCCACCCCCAACCCCAACAACAGCATTGCATCCCCTGAACAATCTGGCAACGCAGCAACACCAAGCAGCGGCGGCCCGGCAGCGTACAATGCCCCAACCCCAACAGACATGTCCCTTGAACCAGACCCAGATCTCGCCCTGACAGACATATGCGATGAATCCTGGCTAGCAGTCCTATCTCACCGCCTCAACAGCTCCGCCCACCTCACCGATTTCCGTCCCGCCCTGTCAAGCGGCTATCTCCTCCGCCGAAAAGGCCCCACCGACAGCGACGGTGTCTTTGCCTTGACGGCTAATTTAATCTACTCCGCCCGTCCTCCTCCTGCCCATGATAATGTCTTGAAGGATACGCTCAGCATGTATCGGGATATGGCGACTCTTGCTCGTGTCAAGGGTATCCGCTGTGTGCAGGGTAACACCCTACCCTGGCATATTGCCACAGCTCTTCGTGCTCAAGAGCTATTAAGTTATACATTTTGAGCGTGGTTATATCATGGCGTTCTGGCTATGGTCATTTTCTTGTTATATCATTCCTTTTCTCCTTTTGTATGTTCAATTATAAAGTTTGGGTGGGTAGATATATACCCCGGAGGGAATGCATTTGATTTTTCCATCACTAAATACATATGGAATTTGGAGTCGTAAAATCCATCAATTGAACGTGGATATTCATCATCACCGTTATTTTCATACTATCAACAGATTTACCCATCATGTTCATAACGTCAAAACAGAAATGTGCATCAGATCAAGTCATCGTCAAAGTACATTTGAGGAAAGAAAAGAAAAAAGAAAAAGAAGAAGAAAATAAAAAAAGAACTTTCAACTCCAAGACCTCAAGATACAACAGTAATTTATGTACCAAATCCAGATCCAAACCCAAACCCCGACCAAAAAAAAAAAAAAAAAAGAAATTGTACAAGATCAACATAACATATTTCATAAGAAGCAAAGCTCAAAGTCGTCATTGCGGCAGGTAGAGGAGTGCCAGCAGAGAAAAAGGGTATCGGGTAATAGATCGTAGTCGCAGATGTAGACGTAGACGTAGACGTAGACGTGCATGTTTGTGTTTGTAGTTGTGTTTGTGGAGGTGGTTGGGAGCGGCCCGCTACCCAGCCTTATCACCCACCACCTTCCTCAACACTCTCCTCATCACCCTTCTTCTTGGAGAAAAAGGAGACATGGTTGTTCACGGCATAGATGGCGAAGCCAGCAATGGCGAGGATGAGGAAGAGGACGATGATGATGATTGCGATGGTGATGTTGCGCTTGACCATTTTGGGTGGATACGATCTGGGATCGTGGATGTGGAGGCGGTGGTGGTGGTTGTTAGGTTAATAGTGTATGTGAGGATTATGTAGAAGTAATGTCGTTGC
The DNA here is from genome assembly GCF_028974205.1 of Penicillium antarcticum. NCBI lineage: Eukaryota > Fungi > Ascomycota > Eurotiomycetes > Eurotiales > Aspergillaceae > Penicillium > Penicillium antarcticum. Next base: position 719,034 of record NW_026695300.1, on the reverse strand, counting down.
TCATCAGGTGAAAAAGACAAAAGCAAATCAGAGCAAAGTAAGACAGCTTGTGGTGTCTTAGTGTTGTGTTGTGTAAGGCGCCGATGCGTGAGTATACTTGCAGTATACCAGCTTCTAGGGCCGACTCTCCTTCGAGAAAAGTCTAGGAGAGGAATGTGGAATCAGGGGATAAAGGGAGAGTAGAATTGGGAAATTCTCGGCGTTATAAACTATCGTTCTTTTCCCAGCCATGTGTTTTTCATCGGGGGCTGGGGGAAGTGGGTACCTGATACTCTATACTGTAGACGCTTCCCTGAAACGTTGCACTTTACACCGCGAGATCAATCATTTGGAACATTTGATTTTAGAACATGGTATGGATGTTGTTCAAGTTTGCAGTATCACAATTCTACTTAACAGTTGGTTTGCATGGGTTTATCCCAGAATCTTCAAGCCTCCCTTGGTCTTCCCGGACTTCTTGACGCCATCATGCTTGACCTTGCCACCAGGCTGGCCTCCCTTTTTACCTCCACCATTCTTCTTTCCATCTTTGCCACCTGCAGCTGGGCGGACCTCTGTAGTAGCTCGGCGCAACAAAACTGGGTGCGATCCGATGTATTTGCCTTGCATCTCACGCCCGGCCTTGAAATAGTCATCGCCGTCGCTAAAGCTGATGAATCCGAATCCCTTGCTTTTCTGTGTTCGCTTCTCCCGAATCACACGAGCTTTTTGGACCGATGGGTAGCGAGCAAAGGCTTTGAGCAGAGACTCATCCGTGACCTCACCTGCCAGGTTACCGACAAAGAGACGGAAATGGGCTGGATCCCATTCTAGAAGTGTAGTATCAGTCCATGTTTCTCCGCCACCCGATCGAACAACGGTTTTCTGTGATTCGGTTTGCGGGACAGGAGTGCTGGTGCCAACGGTAGGAGTGCCAGCCCCTGTATTCACGCCTGATCCAGGATGGGTACCTTGGCGTTTACCAGTGTCGTCGGTGGGGTTGGAATAGGCACTCTGCCATTGCGCGATTTGAGCCTCGGTTTCGGGGTCGAAGCCAGCGTCGCGACCGTTGCGTTGGTATCCCGAGGTCGGGGTTGGTGTGGACCCGAAGGGGTTGGGGATGTGTGGGACGGCTGGGCCGTAAGTGGGCTCGGTGTATTGGGGCTGTCCGTAGTATGAAGGACCGCTCTGATATGTCTGAGGTGGTTGTTGATAGTTGGCACTGTAACTGGCAGGGGCGGCATACGCAGCGGGTGCAGCTGGGGTCGAGACTGCCGGGCTGTTCGTGCGATACGGCTGGCTGGCGGCTACAGTGCGCGGCTGGAATGCAGTGAACGCATTGTAGCCAGGGCGAGGTTTGCCGACATTGCTTGGTGGCTGCGCGGCGTTGGAAGATGGAGGTGGCCGAGGCGGAAGTGACGAGGGAGTCTGTTTGAGACCTGGAGGAGGCGGGAAGGACATGATGAACGGGGTGTCGCAAGAGGGAGAGAGGCGAGTGAGCGATGTGCAAGTAGCAAGCGCAACGTACCTTCAGGGCCTGACTGACGCCGCAGTCATTCGCCAGAAGTCACTTGAGACAGGACCCGAGCCTTGAGGTGCAGAAAAGAGACACCTGAGGAAGAAGACTTGGAGTGAGTGCGGTAATATGAGTCAAGTCGGGTGTAAGCGCTTTCAATGCTGGTGTTGAACAAATGCAGACCGCAAAAGATCTTCGATGCGATTAACCGCGGACGACGGTTCTGGGCTCTTCCGGCCCCTGTAGTATCACATGACTTAGAGGATCATGTCACATGATGTCAAGCTTCCTGACACATCAATGACATAACCAGTCTCGACACCCTGCTTAGTCAAGCATACAACCCCCACCCTAGACCGAAAGCAGCCTAGTCTTACTGAAGCCGGTTATGGCAGAGTATCGGCAAGTGAAGAGTTTCTCCGTCGACCTTCACCTGAACTGTTCACCGATATGTGGAAAGCGTGGGAGATTCGGATACAGTCCCAATATTCGCGCACTTTATAAGCAACTTCCCTACCATTCCTCCCACTATTCCTCCCACTCATTACACTGCAATTGAAGTTCCTACCCCTCCATGCCCCGCTCCCGTAGAGAAGTATAAGCTGCATGCAGGAATAATTGCATATAATCCAACGTTGAGTGCGTATTGTATTACATATCGTATAGAGTGTAATCAAGCGGAAATGCCCAACCCCGATCAGAACCCGAGTGGACTGAGACTCGGACGACTCTGCTCCTGTACCGGATACTTGGCGCTACACCGGAGACAGTTAGGATGTTGAGGTACCGCGTTACCCCCCCAAAGTCCCACCAGATGACGGAAGAGTTGCTCCGTCAGCCGGTCATTGAAATCCCCCTCTTTAACTTCTTCTTCCCTCTACCACTTCATCTTTCTCTCCATCATTTCCATCAGATCTAATAATCATGGCTGCGTGAGTACTCTCTGCTGTCCTCCCCATTACCTTCTGCCCTTGCCCTTCTACCTACCCACTACCCCTCCACCCCTCCATCCCGACATCCCCGTGGTTACACATCCTGCGGATTGCAGAACAGAGTGCAGAGTGCATTGCCAATGTTGCTCAATGTTGCTCAATCAGCCTGCGGAGCTCTACACTTGATCTGTATAGCTTCCCCGCAAGATGAAAACCATGGAGATTTCGAAGTGTGGTCATCCTCGGAACCTCACGGATTGAGCTCCTTCTTCTATCCTTTTGTGATTTTACCCAGCTATTGACAAGAGACATTCTCGCTGACTATAGCGCCCGTCTCGCCGGCATTAATGTCGGCGCCCCGGCGCCTATCCCTAGTGCTGATTGCGATTTCGGCCTCATCGGTCTGGCCGTCATGGGCCAGAACCTCATCATGAATGTTGCCGACCACGGCTTCAAGGTCTGCGCGTTCAACCGCACAACTGCTAAGGTTGACCGTTTCTTGGCCAACGAGGCTAAGGGTAAGCTTCAGTGAGGATTGGAGATCAACAATGGCAAATGCTCATTTCCTTTTCAATTAGGTAACGACAACATTGTCGGTGCTCACTCTATCCAGGAGTTCTGCTCCAAGCTCAAGCGTCCCCGTCGTATCATGCTCCTCGTCATGGCCGGCAAGCCCGTCGATGACTTCATCGAGTCCCTCCTTCCCTTCCTCGAGGAGGGTGACATCGTCATTGACGGTGGAAACTCCCACTTCCCCGACAGCAACCGCCGCACCCAATACCTCCAGGGTAAGGGCATCCGCTTCGTCGGCAGCGGTGTCTCCGGTGGTGAGGAGGGTGCCCGTTACGGTCCTTCCATCATGCCCGGTGGTAACGAAGAGGCCTGGCCTTATATTAAGGACATCTTCCAGAGCATCTCCGCCAAGTCTGAGGACAGCGACGGCAAGTCGCAACCCTGCTGCGATTGGGTCGGTGATGAGGGTGCTGGTCACTTCGTCAAGATGGTTCACAACGGTATTGAGTACGGTGACATGCAGCTGATTTGCGAGGTAAGAACGCCCAAGTCCCAAGAAATAAAGCCCTACTGACAGTATGCAGGCCTACGACATTATGAAGCGCGGTCTCGGTCTCTCCAACAAGGAGATCGGTGATGTTTTCGCCAAGTGGAACACTGGTGTTCTTGACTCGTTCCTTATCGAGATCACCCGTGATATCCTCTACTACAATGACAACGATGGCACTCCTCTCGTCGAGAAGATCCTTGACAAGGCTGGCCAGAAGGGTACCGGCAAGTGGACTGCTATCAACGCCCTTGACCTTGGTATGCCCGTCACCCTGATCGGTGAGGCTGTCTTCTCTCGCTGTCTCTCTGCCCTCAAGGATGAGCGTACCAAGGCCAGCTCCATCCTCCCCGGTCCTACTCCCAAGTTCGAGGGTGACAAGGCCACCTTTGTCAACGACCTCGAGCAGGCCCTCTACGCCTCCAAGATCATCTCCTACGCTCAGGGCTTCATGCTCATGCAGGAGGTAAGATTCCCGCTCCAATTAACCGTTAAACATGATCTAACCTCTTTCGGTATAGGCCGCCAAGGAGTACAAGTGGAAGCTCAACAAGCCTTCCATTGCCCTCATGTGGCGCGGTGGTTGCATTATCCGCTCCGTCTTCCTCAAGGACATCACCAACGCCTACACCAAGAACCCCGACCTCGAGAACCTGCTCTTCGATGACTTCTTCCTCAAGGCCATCACCACTGCCCAGGATGGCTGGCGTAACGTGATCAGCAAGACTGCTCTCTGGGGTATTCCCTCCCCCGCCTTCACCACCGCCCTCAGCTTCTACGACGGCTACCGCACCAAGGACCTCCCCGCCAACCTGCTCCAGGCTCAGCGTGACTACTTCGGTGCCCACACTTTCCGCATCAAGCCCGAGTTCGCCAGCGAGACCTTCCCCGAGGGCAAGGACATCCACGTCAACTGGACCGGCCGTGGTGGTGACGTGTCTGCCTCTACCTACATCGCATAAGCGTGAGGAGAGGGTTGTTAGAAGGGTAAAAAAATCGGATGTTCAATGTATTTAGATGCCTCCATGGAAGCCCATGATCCGTAACGAAGTCAATTGTTTCAAGTTCACCCATTCCAAATGAGTCATAGTGTATGAGCCACGTGGTGATCATCGATAGTGCCGAGTGGGGGCACACATGGCGATACGTTCGTCGAGGTTGACTTTCCACGTTGGGGTGAAATCGATGATCTGTCATGCTCTACTTCACTCGACTTTGCGTCTAGTTGCCAATGGTTGGAATAGCACTCAATTCCACCGCCGTACATGCATCGCGGGTACGTACGACTCGGTCGAACGGAAGAAATCAGGAGAAGTGGGCACTAAAAGCTCCGAGAGTCTAGTCGATCCCAGACCCGCCCATTAGCTGCAGGTTACTTTCTACGGGGATCTGCAGGGATCCGTTCGAGCCTGGAGATCGTGAATAGCGAGGTCAGTTCTCCATGGCTCCTGCAACTCACTGGGTTCAATAGTTTGCACGAACAGCAATAGCATCTAAACCCAGGATCTCCAGCAGGATCTGACCCGTGAGGTGATCGGCAAACCGAGATCCGATTTTTGGTTTGTTAGTCTCCTTTTTCCCTCTTTTTTTTTCTTTCCTCTTTTCCACTAGTTTGGATGTTTATCTTGCTACAATTTAAAGCCCTTTCCCACGAATCGCCCCGCGGGTGATTCGTGTTTTTTTCCTCTGCAATGATGGAAAAGCATCGGTATTACGATGTGCCCGGGGACACATATCCCCTGCACCTGCTGGACGACACCAAGTTCAATCGCGATTGTGTAAGCTGGTCCATGCGCTTTAATGATGTGCTGGACGCGGAGATGTTACGAGATTCGTTGTCTGAATTATTGGACATGGGCAATTGGAGGAAGTTGGGCGGTCGACTTCGAACAAAGGTATAGATACACAAATTTACCTCTTCCTCAGTCTCCCCTTGCTCCATTGATTTCTCCTTCAATTCTCACATCCCCTTCACAGGCTAATAGAAAACAGCCAAACGGCAAATTGGAAATCCACGTCCCATATGAATTCACCCACGAGCATCCAGCCGTGGCATTCACACACGACACCTTCGACATGAGAATCGAAGAGCATCCTGTGGTAGCACGGATGCCCCAACCAACCAGGGGCCCCTCAACCCAGCCAATCAGCCACAATGACTTTCGTTCATTCGCAGCAAGCCCCTATCACCCACTGACGCTGGAAGAAATGATCCACCAGAACGCGCCACCGATCTTTCTCCACGTCACCTCGTTCAAAGACGCGACTCTCGTCGCGCTCAGCTGGCCTCAAGTCCTCATGGATGAAATAGGCCACAAGGAGCTCCTCCAGGCGTGGTCACTCATCCTAGCCGGACGGGAAGAAGACGTCCCCGACGTGCTGGGCGTGTCTAAGGATATCCTAGATGGGGTTGGAGTTTCCGAGGATGCGGGTCTTGGTCTGGATCAGAAAAGGCTGAAGGGGATGGCCAAGACGAAGTTTATTTCGCGCAATCTCTGGGATAGGATGTTTAATCCTTCTTGGGAGTTGCGGGCTATTTTCCTTCCCAAGGAGGCGTTCGCCCGGCTGCGTACGCGCATCACTGGCGAGATTGAGACTTCTTATCCTGGTGGTGGGACTACGCCGTCTGTGAGTGATGGGGATATTCTCACGGCGTGGATTACGAGGGCTATGGCTTCTTCTTTGCCGAAGCCTAGGCCGATTACGATTTTGACATTTTCCAATGCGCGGTTTCGGCTTCCCAGTTTGTTTGAGGGGGAAGGGGTTTATTTGCAGAATTTGATGCTGGGCGTTTATACGTTCCTTTCGGTGGAGATGGCGAGGGGGCCTCTTGGGTCTATTGCGCTCTGTCATCGGAAGCATCGTGATGATCAGAATTCCGAGGCTCAGACGAGGAGCTTGCTGAACTCTTGGAGGCAGGATATTGAGTCCACTGGTAGTCCCAGTCTGTTCTATGGCGAGCCGCAGGGGTCTGTCATGCTGGTTAATAACCTGAACAAGGCGGAACTTATCAAAGCTGCAAGGTTTGGTCCGGCAGTTGTTAAGCAGGGTGATAAGGCGGAGGGGAGAAAGAACCCTCCTGGGAGGATGGTTACATACTACATTCACAGTCTTGGTTCGACATGGACAGCGCTCAATTGTTTGTGGATGCTTGGGAAGGATCATGGCGGGAATTATTGTCTCCAGGCCAATTTGCTGCCTAAGGCTTGGGCAGTGATTGAGGAGGATATACGGGATATGTCTATAATTATTTGAGTGTACAATACCCTGGCGTTTGTTGTTGTTTCATGTTTTGTTCCTTCGCTGTGGCTACATCATTTGTGTTAATAACGATTCTGTAAATTACATATATTCATAGTTGGGAATAGGCATTAGACAGGAATACAGTTTCTTCGAGAATGTTTAAAATGATACGCGTTGAAGCATGAAGCTCTTTGGGCCCACAGGCAATGGATCCACTAGAAGATCCATGAGAATCATTGGCCGAGTTTCACATTTGACACCATGCATCTGCACTCCTGATCTACAGCAGTAAGATCTACACAGTGTAGGCCAAGCGGCGGCGGGTGCTTGGAGCAAGACCATGTGGTGATAGATCGCCAACCTGATCTTCAAGTGTACTCCTGTCATCAAGTTGTAGAAATAGAGCCATCAGTTTTGAGGGTCTAGATGTAACAGCTTCAGTGATATGCATGACGCACCTGCCCATCCTCTGCACGCATATGAGTAGCTGGATAGCTGGATATATCTACCGGGTCACCTCCGCCTCTGCAGATACACGCGGCAAAAGCATGAAGGTGGGTAATAACACAATAATTAGGCTGTGATAAGTTCAATAGTAGTAACGTGGCCAGAATCAAGCCCGACAAGTGCTTCAGAACCGTCAACATCCAAAATTTAACAAATATAGTATAGCCGAACCCCATGTGACACGTCAATTGGATACCAAAACACCAAACTCCGCCATTGCAAATCCGAAATCATACCTTCTGTCGAATGAATCGCTGGATACTTGATAGTAGCCCACATGAGAATATAACTATGTTATAGGCTAAGATTGACCTGATAAGGACAGATTCAACTTGTATTCAATCAAATTCAACAAACTGAAACTATCACACCAGACTCAAAATCTAGCCCAAGGAAAAGATTAAGACAGAGCACAGACAAGTCCCAGATAATCATCATGTCATATCAATCATGTAGAAGCTGCCACGGTCACATTAAAAAGTAGTCGTGTAGATCCCAGAGAAGAAAACAAACAACAGAGAATACCATGTTAACTCCAAATTCAAACCAAAAAAAAAGACAAAAAACAATCAAACACACTCTATGCACATTGCAGTAATCAGTCTGTAGCTGGGGGATTCAGTCTATGACAGCAGCCGACGCGCGCAAAAAGACAAAGCATTTTAAAGCCAGGAAGACGAGAGTTGAGAAACGAAGCGAGCTGAAGCGGTGAGAAGTAAAAAGCAAAGTGGATGAAGTGAGGATAAAAAAGAAGTGAAGGGCATAATCAAACATGATGCCGGTGAAAGTTCAAGATAGATCTTGGCATCCTCGACGTAGATCTTGAGATCACCAGATATGGAAGTTCGGGAGCCCAGCTCCCCGTCTCCCACTACCACGTCGCGAACCTGCAGCGGAGTCTGCACCGCCATGGTTGCCACGGTTCTCCTCCAAGCTGCGGCGAGAGGCACCAAAGTCACTCATGGCGAAAAGCAGGGGCTCGTCGTCTTCCGGTGCTTGTGATGAGAAGGTACGTCCCATCCCGGGGCGCTGTATTGAGCCGCGGCGGATTTCCATGGTTGAGTTTCCGCTGTTGCTTCCGCTGGCATTGCCGTCACGGTCTTGATCGCGTTCGACCAGGTGAGGTGGGATGTTGGCACCGCGGGCGAGACTGCTGGATGCAGAGCTTAGTGAGTGACCGCCGGAGTTTCCTCGGCCGCGAGAACTGGCGAAGCGAGGCTGGTAGAGGTGGGGGTTGGAGGAGGCGGATGCTCCTGTTGGTCCGGACATCTGGCCGCGAAGGGAGGCACCGTCTCTGTATGGACCACCAGTAGACGCAGAGGGCGCACTTGGGTCTTCGATGGAGGACTGCTGTCCCTTCTGACCATCGTAGGTGGTGGCATCAGAGCTCACGTATTCGTTCTGTGGCTGAGTGGCCTCCAGGCTAACAGCTGGGCGGTCATCGGCTCCGAGACTGAGGCTGCGCAGACCGAAGGGGAAGATATCATCATCGTCACCGGTGACAGGCGCCCGACGCTGAGCAGCGGAGCTCGAGCGACGATAAGCAGGGGAGAAAACGCGGGGCGAGGTAGGAATGTCGATAGCACCGGCAGTGGAAGAAGGTCCCTGGGTACCCTCCATGCTTGGATGCTCTTCCAGCGGAGAGTCATGCTCGATGCGAGGAATCCGTCGGTGATCAATCTCGATATCATCGGCAACGCTGTTGGAGCTCAGACGGGAACGGATAGCAGGAGTATGAGGGGTGTGAGGAGTGTGCGGAGAGATAGGCTTTCCTGGGGAAGATGCTGTGGAAACTGAGGTGCCCGAAACCATAGGCGGAACTCCCGAGAGCTGCTTGCTTGAAGAGATCGAAGGGCGATGTCCTTGCATAGAAGCTGACATAGAATCCGACAAAACATCATTGGAGTCGCGCATCGCTCGGAAGCGATTCAGAGCAAGTTGAGTGGAGGAGAGTCTCTGCGTACCAGACTGCAAGGATGCCGAAGTAGAAGACTTTAATAAATCCTTCTTGGAGTCAAGCATTTTGAGGAAGTCAGAGATGTTCTCATCGTCAGCGTGGATTGACTCTGCGCTGGTGCCAGTTGCTTCTGCCAGTAGGCCGGATCCAGGCTGAGCGTTGGACGAGGTAGCACTCGCTCTGCCGCTCGAATGATCATCGTCGAGTCTATTTGCCCCTGCAGAGAGACGGCCTCGTCGGTGACTGAAAGAGCTGCTGTATCGAGAAATAGGAGTAGCTGGCTTGGGAGATGCGGAGTTGGAAGCTGAAATGGCTTGTTCGGATGGAATGGACAGAGGACGGCGCGCAGAAGCGGCCGAAGAAGGGGGAGGCATGAAGCGTGAATCGGCAGATGTGCCAGTCTGCATGCGAGAGGACGTATTACGAGGAGAGATGCCTAAGGGAGAATCTGCGAGAGCCGGGGAAGCAGATAGAGGGGGAGCTTTGAAGGGTTGAAAGGAAACAGAAGGGCGACGAGGGAAGCTGGATGGGCCACTCTCGCCGGCGATTTGGGCGGCTCGGCCAGTAGGCACCACTTTGGCAGGAGGAAGAAGCTTCTTTGGGGAATCTGTTGGAGAAGGTGACGTTGCGCCAGAATCCCTGAGTGCGCGCAATGCTGAGATTGGGCTTGCCCCCGTCGCGGGACCAACTTGATGGAACGTTGACAGACTTCCGTATGCGCGCGTGCAGTCAGGATTCTCGACTGTCCTTCTTTCTACCGGTACCGAACCCACTTCAGGGTTGAGGCGATTGATATCCTCTGAAGGCAACGACGGACGGAAGATCTCGTCGTCGGCACCCATGAACCGCGAGCTCAACAAAGCCTCTGAATCATCCACGCGAAAGTCACAGTTCGTGCGATATGTGACTTGCACTGAGAAAGGACCCGCAGGCGACTCCGTGATACCAAAGCTGTAAGTGTCCGCCACCTTTTCACTGCCCTCACTCAACGGAGCCGTCAAATGATCAATAGACGCGTCTCGGTGTGCGCCTGCATCTACCACTCTATACTTGATCTGGAGAGCCGGGCTCCTGCGTGACTTCTTGTTGCGCTTCGAAAACCTCCACGCAGGCAAGAACTTGGAGTATGTGAACAAGGATCGGAAGAGCACGATGCTTTTCTTGTACACCGTCGGCAATATGGAGCCCAAATCAGCTGGAGGCCTGCTCGCTGACTCTCCCAACTCGATCTTCCATCGCTCCAGAATGATCTCGTCACTATCTGACTGGTATGGCTTCGCATGGCCTCGGAGTGCCGTGAGCGACTCGCGCACGTCCCATCTCTTCCCATTCTCATCCAGAATGACCAGACTCTGGTTATTTGTGAGGCCTTTTGTGTCAAGGTAGGTTTCGATAACGAGGGGCGGTGGCCGATTCTCCGTGGCATCGCATGTCCTCCAAAGTCGCAGGGGTTCTCTCAGAATATCGGTATCCTCTAATTCGACGTTGAACTAGATGAAATGAACAATCAGCGCCCGTTACTTCAGCTGTGCATTGCCGCCCGCAAGGACTCAAGGACTTGTGAGGGGTTACCTACCCAGCGGTTCACTCTCGGGGATTCGGAGCCCTTGGTGAATGATGGAGGGAGCGCAACACGCGAGTGCAAGATGATAAGAGCGGCTTTCGTGTGGTAATTCTACCATGAGATCAACGATCAACCGACTGTCCTGATAAGCCCGAAGGGCAATCTGGGGGACCATACCGAGATTATCTGATTCAATCGAGCCAGCGCTTCCTTGGCCGGAGCCGCATTCCTCGCCTGTTCAGGTTGAGATCCAGGCTCTATCCCTAGCCCCCTGGCTGAATTCGACCCCATGTCCACGGTGGGGAAGCTTGGGGTAGAGTCTTGGTCTCTGAGGTCGTCCCGAGTCGTCGGTCTGGAGGGGAAGGATGGCGCTGAAGAAGGCACCGCCGGTGATCGGGGATGCTGATGCATGATGGGCCCTAACAGTGTCAGCCATGAAATGGATGAAGCATGGTTGTCGTTGCCTACCGTGGAGGAGCGTTATCACCGGATCTGTTATCAGGGGAGCAATCGGGCAGCGATGGGTCCTGAGCTGCAGTCCATGCTAACAGATCCACGATACTGAAGTGAGGCGCTTAACGAATGAATACGCAGTATTGATGGGACTCCGGTCTAGGACCTTCGGAGCACGTTCTAGAGCTTCTCCGCATCAACAAGAGATTCTGGGGGTGAGTCACAACGTGGAGGGACTAAGAGCACATAGAAGGGGGAAGCAATGAGAGGAGGTCTGAGGTGTGAGGTGTAATAAGAGATAACCTCTGTGACGCACACCCGGTGACTCGATCTCCGCCACACGAGGCTCTGATGTTTTGTTCTTGCTTCACGTTGACATTAACCTCTGTGGCCTCCTTGCCGTATATTCACTATTTTATTATTCTCTCTCTCTCTCTCTATTATACACTATGCAGCACATGTAATGCTATTCTCTCTAACTGTCATAACATCACTGTTCACGGTCGCGTACCCGCATCCGTTCCCTGGTACTGATAAGCGGCTGATCTCCATGATGTGATCACTGCAGCTGATAGCTCCTTATAGATTCACATATACAGGGTTGACAGGGTATGTCCAGTATGTCTGATGTCTGGAGCTATGCCTACTTTCATTCGTCACACTGTGTCAAACACGTCATATTCTCTCATTCGTGACGGGGGAGCCTGACCTTCTCCGCATTCTTGCTGATCTATAGACCGCGATCTCTAGGGTTATGCAGGGGTAGCAGCCTACCTTTTCTGGGTTTCTTTGTGTGATCTTCTTATCTCATTTTCCTGTCACTCTTATTCTATGTCTTTCATGGGGGTTGAAGCATAAATCATTTGCGGGAAGTCTCGAGGCCTAGGGTGTCACGAGAACAGTACAGGGAACAGGCGTCTGCCGATATAAGCGCGACTTGCCTCCAACTGCACGAACAAGGAGTCCAATGATTTTAATAGAAGACTAATTTGGTTTAGAGAGAAATAAGATTGCATATTTCAAGTACGTTAAAGTTATCACTAAAGCGAAGTTTCTAGCGCCTCCATTGTGTAGATATACTGTAATTGTGAGAGGAAAGTAACAATCCACCAAGCATCCGGCAAATGGCAAGGGGCCCCAGCAACAGCTCCGGAAGGATAGGCAAAAAAACACACCAATATTCCAAGTGTAGTCGCAAGCTCTAACTTGATTCGGTCTGGCAGTGGCTTTGCAATTGCCGCAAACCATTCAATTGACTATCATCCGAAACCAAAGAGAAGTAAAACTGCCTAATCGCCATGATTCTATTCTTCACCGTGAACTCCCTTTCATCATGCACGCTAGGCCAGCCTCATAGACCTGGAGACTACGTATGTGAGCACGAGCCAACCTGTCCATACCAGAGTTTGCCAGATGGCCCACCGTTTAACGGAGCAAAGCGCGCGTAGAACCGACAGTTTCACTACTAGATCCAGTGCTATGTGACGATGTCCAAGCTCACTTCGTGATGAATTTGATCCGGTCCGATCCGCCACCGAGATCACATCTGAGATATACTACTGCAAGCCAAGTGGGGCGTTGTGCGATAGTTGATGTGACGAGAGCCGGGGCATGGTCGTGATTAACTAATGTCTGCTTCCTATGCCAACCGGAAATATTGTGTAGATGGGTAGATCTCTACAGTAAAATGTGATGTTATAAGAGCCCATTAGCTAATTCGCCATGTACAGTTACGTGATTTATATAACCCGGTTGAAGACCAAGTAGATAAGTTAACCGCAAGATTCAATTCCATTCGGAATGGTGGTATGTATTATGTTCTGATGAAAGCATCTGCGCAATATATACAGATGGCGTCCCACACACAGGATATAGAATGCAGTCAGATAAGAACATCACTGTCCGAGACAGCATATATCATAAACACATTACAGCCTGGTTTATATGTATCCAAGATCACCAGCACAGGTAACGAAATCAGGTAGGAACAGTCTGAGCAAGTACCTTGGTATCGCTCTTGACATTCGCATCCTGCTTACCCAGCTGGGCCAGCGCTTCAACGAGCTTCAGAAGAAGCGGCTCGAGTGCAACACCCAGAGCAATGGGGTTCAGAATACTTGACAGCTCAGTGTTCTTGGTGCAACCACTGGCAACCTTGCCTGCAAATGCATTCTCCACGAACTTGAGAGCATCCGGGAGACTGATGAGCTCGGTTGTTGCGTGGCCACCGTTGGCGTAAGTTGTGAACTTGACATTCGCATCCCAACCACACCAGGAGTTGACCATTGTCGAGGCATTATCGTATGGGATGACCTCATCCTGAGTGGCGTGGTATACAAATACCGGTACAGTGGGTGTTTCAGCCTTGTTGACAGCCATGGTGTTCTTGTCCATAACGGACTTGATGGTTGGCTCGGTGAGGAGACCCCGGCCAAGGCTTTGAATATTGGTGCTGAACAGGGACATCTCACCGAAGCTGAACAGATTCTCAACGGCGCAGTGAGTTGCCGCGAAGTCGAGCTTGGATCGGCCTTCGTCTGTCAAGATCCCATCAAGGATTGGGTTCAGCTCGGCACCGTAGGCACTTGGCTTTGAAAGCCCAACTACGGCCGTGGGAAGGAAGCCAGCGAAAGCCGTGTCGTCGATGAAAACCAAAGTGCCTGTCAAGTTTGACGGGGTACCGCCTTGTACCCAGCCCTTGATGTTCAATTCTGGTGCGTAGCTTGGATGCAGGGATGCTGCCCAGCCGGTAGCTAGGGCACCGCCTGAATATCCAACGCCAACAACCATAGGGTTCTTGAGACCAAGAGTATCTTTGAAATTGTTCACAGCGCGAATACCGTCCAATACACCCATTCCTTCGAGGCGGCCTGGGCCAAATGCCGCATCAGGTCCCTCGTAGTCTGGGGAGGCAACAGTATATCCAAGAAGGAGATATGCCTCGATAATGAGCGTCTCCACCGACGAGATCAAATCGGTCTGTGGAGCACCCAGCTGGTAGCTATAACTAGGGTTGCACTTGACCGCCGAGCTATCATATGCCGTGTGGAAAGAAATAAAACGATCATTCTTGGCGATGAGCGGCTTGAAGATCGTAGTCACGGTCGAGATGGCCGAGCCATTGATTGCAGTGGTGCGGTATAACACCTGGTACGCCCTCACCGGGTTGAGAATCAACCCAAAGAACGAGGCACTGATCTTTCGCTGGCGTAGAATTGTTCCAGGAGCTTGAGACTCAAAGCCAGCGGGAGGCTGGTAGAACGGATCGGTGCTGGGGTCCTGTGGAATAGCACGAATAGCCACATCTTCCGCGGGAAGAGCTGCAGCAATTGACAGCAAGGCCATGAAGCCCACCAGGGCGAGGCGCACCATGCGGACAATGGACAAGGCCATCTTCTTGCTCTATAGGGAAGAGACAAGGCGAGAATGCTGGATGAAAAAACAAAGGGATGTGACTCGGTATAGATGCTATATAACGCACATTTGGTCGTGCATCTTGTGAACGTGATTCTAATCCTCTACCGAGGCAGGTAAAGGGGGCGCTGATCATCATGGGGCCTTGAATGCAACCATCGGGCCAAGACAAGTATGTCTTATGCATTGAAAGCCGTTTTGTTGACGCTAGAACGAGTTTGAGATGGGTTTCCGGAAGTCTCAAGCCACGGGCCATGCCAACAAACTCAAAAAAAGACATTTTGCGCCGAAAGGATTATTCAATCTTAGCATGTGGATGCAAATTGGGCACAAAAAGCAGAAACGGGGACAAAAGGCGTCTCCACCGTTCGACAGGATCGGCGCCAACCCCGCCCCGCGTAGAGTCTTCTCCGTTGCTTCCGGGGGATCGTCAAGGCACCGGTTGGTCTTCGGGGATTTATCTATGTACCTGCCGCTTTATGGGAATGGTGCATACGGTGCTGGGGTGGAGTTGATGCCTAGAATCAATAGTTCAATTACTTGGCGTTTAATTTTAGCCCTCTATTGGATATATCATATCCGCTGAGCATTAGTACTGGAAAGAATATAGTAATCGAACAATATTCACTTTGTTCCATGTATTGAATATTCCCTTTTTCATTGAAACTTCTCAATAATCGGCTTCGAGATGAGATGAGACATGTACCATTTGGTCAAAAGATACAACACAGCAATTTCCGGGCTAGTCACCCATGGAAATATGTGTGAGGGGCTATCAGTAACAAGCTTTGCTGATTCTCTATTTTCTTTGCCTGTCTCTGTCATTGTATGAGCCCCTTTGACCGCTTGAGGCTATCTAGAAATCCAGAAATTGCTCGGTAGGAACCACACTTTGCATTATCCAAAGAAGGATTCTTGAATATTAATCAGCAACTGCTAAGTTCCGGAACATAGATGGCTGATATCCTCTACTGTCTGTCAGCTTCAAATTACTTATCATAGGTCCAAAACTGGCGGTCTGGATATTGTAAGCCACATAATTAGAATGACGTAGGCACAAGACTAAACTCCATTCAAGAGATATATAGAGCAAGCGTGGTGTGCTTCTTGAGGTGTCGTTCAGGTGGAATGCGGGGCACAGTTGCTTCCTGTGGCGCTTGACTAGGGTTAAAGTGACTTAGTGAATATGTCGGGGTAGCGCTAAGGTCATGCCCACGTTTACTCAGGGATTAAAAGCGGCCAGAGCGAAACCCTCAATCGGGCAAGAATAGCCAAGAAATGGCAGTAAATATTCTCTGCATATGTAGGGCACTATATCATTCTTCTGCAGCTATAGTTTGTGAAGACTAAATAGGCATCATCGCCGGAGCCTCGCTAGGAATGTATCGCGAATACGCTCCGACCCTTACTATGTATGATGACTGTGTGCCCACCTGACCGACGCTCGGAACCCATTAATAGGGCTGTTTTAGCCTTCTTGCTCATATTGCAAAGTTTCTATGAGTTATTTCTCTTTTGTATGCTGTTCACATGTGCGGGGTTAGGGTCACACCTTCCGTCCTTGGCTTTACTATCATATTAATATATTATCGTACGATACTATGGCTCTAGAGGATTGTGGTATCCATTTCTCCGTAAACTAGTGAATGCGGATGTAGAATAAATGCCGACCGTTAGTAGAGGGGCAGAGGTAGAGTTTGGCGGTGCATGTAAACTAACATGTCATTTATAAGCCAGATTAATTCAGGGACCAGAGTCACATTCTCTCATCAGCGTGCTTCTTCTAAAGATGTCAATCTAGTCTACTTGAAAGGTTCTTGCAATTATCTCGGGATCTTTTCTTTTCCAATCTGTCTATACCGCACACATTGATCATAATTCATTGACACAGAATCGGTTCACTGGGTTTCTTCGTTCTCCTGGTTCCACTCGCCTCATGCTCTCGTCTGAACTCCCAATCGACGCTACTTGGCAATGTGAGATTTACATTGAGCTAAATCTTTGTTCTATCCTCACTACTTTGGAGTGCATGCGGTGGTATCCGGTAAAAGTTAAGGCTAAGCGGGTTCGTCTGAGAGTGATTCCCACGAGTCTCTGTGATCTATATTATGGTTCATTGTCAACAGGTATTCTTGAAATCATGGATTGCTTATACCTACATTTCGGCGCAAAGACGCACCTGAAACTCTTATCAAAACATGACTCGCACGCAAAAAGCTTTGAGATATTTGTTCTAGGTAATGGGTGCAACGAACCTTAAAATAGTCAAACATGTTACCAGATGAGACACTCCCAAGTCGATCTGATACGTCAAATAATTCAAGGCTAAACTTCTGCAGGCATTTCTCGGGCGGATGCGTCTCGGTTTCGGGTTGCATGCTCTTTTGACAACGCCCCACTTCCCGGGCTGTGTTTGGTGCACTCGGTATCGGGTTTGAAAAAAGCTGTGACTTGTACCCTAAGCTTGGGTCTAGCTCGATATTTCAAGTTACGGATGGCATTTATGTGGCATTAGAATCACTTAAATCTCTGCTTATTGGGCATCTTTGGAGAAATTTTGACTGTGGGGCAGTGCTTGTATACTAAAATAAGCACGGAGCCTTTCAGCCCCCAAAATAATACACCTACACCGTGGTAACAGGAGGCTTATTCGAAGGAGAAAAAGATCTGCCTTGAGTATTTCTTGGAAAAGTTTGGCTTTGATTGAAAATTGCAATGGTGATTATGATCGGCGGGATGAGAATGGAATATTTAGGGGCTCGCATTCGCCCTGCTCGGGGGGGCTATTCGCAAAGTCCCGTCTGGCTTAAAAAACGAGTTGTTCAAGTTCAAGCTTCAAGAGAGACAATTGATTGATTGATTTTTTTGTACGCTACAATGACGAATGCTCTGTCTGTAGCCGAACTGGCCATCTATATTGCCCTCGCCTTCCCGACAGTATATCTCATCATCAAACATGGACGTCAGGGCTTGCTTGGGTGGCTTTTCCTTTTCATATTTTGCACTTTGAGGATCATTGGAAGTGCATTGGCAATCAACAACGCCAGTCCCACCGCGAGTATCATCTCTAGTGTCGGACTGTCTCCTCTCCTTCTCGCGGCAAGCGGTATTCTGCATGAAGCGTGAGGCTACCAAATCATCCACCAAACAATCAAAAAACTAACTCGGATATGAAGTCGCATCTATCGCATATCAGGTCTCGATCAAAAGCTTGAATGGGCCCTATCGCTCTTCTATCACATCTTTGTCATTGGCGGCGTCGCTCTGACTGCGGCTGGATCTGCAAAGCTGCAAAAGCACCAGCAACCAATTGAGAAAGCAGAAAATATTGTCAAAGCAGGCATTTCAATTTTGACAATCTGCTGGGCAGCATTGGTCGGGGGAACTTTCATCTCGTTTGTTACGCCTGCGAGGAAAAGCGCCGGTGGTCGCGCTGGCACAACAGTAAGCTTCCTATATCTGAGTATCGTGACAGATAGCTAAGATTTTGACCTATAGTTGCTAAAGACTATTTCATTTGCTCTTATATTCATTGGCATTCGCGTCTTCTACAGCCTCGTCTACCTGTGTACTCAGAAGCAAAATCTCAACCCGACTACTGGCTCGCTCGCCACCCGCGTGATTTTGGGCTTCTTGGTTGAGCTTATTCCTGTCATTTGCTTGATTGTTGCTGGGTTCATAACGCAAAGTGCATCTAGGAATTACCGTCAAGAATGCGAGTTGCCAATTGCTCATAAGTCCCCTTCTCCGGTGTCTGTATCGCAAACTTGAGATTCTATCGTGTTGTTCAGGTGTGTTTATAGCGTACTGGATCCGAACATATATAAACGAATATGAAATACCCTTAGATATGTTCAACTTAATGCTGAGCCCTACTAGCATTTCTTTTTTCTCGCGCAATGCTCGTCATACATGTAGAATGAATGCATTGCTTCGGCTGTATCATAAGTAATCCACAGTGCATTAAGATCGTAATGCACGATTTCCTTTTGGAGCTAACACTTGACTATGTATAGCTCAAGCTATCTAAATTGGACAAGGGGACAAAGTCCAGGCACAGGATGGAAAAGGTGCCGTTCGCGAACACATACGCATGCACGCCATGAACTATTCCGTGGTGATCAGACCGGATTTCCCGGATTCCCCGGGGATATGATTCCTCCTCGGGTTGATTAGACCGTGCACAGAGGACTACATACTGCAGTTGAAGTATATTGCGGAGAGGATGCAAGTTAGCGTGTGAGGAACATTACGGGCATGAAAGCGGGGGAATGGATCGGATCGTTAGAGAAAGATGCGTGTCGGAAATGGCGTCGAGAGCACGGGGTAGGACGATGAAGTTATACTCCTATCACTCCCCCACGGGCTCAGCGCCCTGGATGATCCTCGCCTCTCCTCCGGGGGCATGGAGGGACGCGCGCGCCGTTATTGGTCAGTTGGATATTGCAGTAGACTGTGGTGGCCTTGTGGGCAATAACTGACTCCATTTCTATAGATGCGGGAGGGCTGATCTGTTTTCCTTCTCAGAGCATATGATAACAAAGAAAATTAGGTATTCTTGGAGAGAAACTTAATTTGAATAACTTGGTTAGACTGTTGTAGTGTGGCTGCTACAAGGAGAGAATCATTGTGACTCACATCGGAGACCATTCCAATGATGTGCAGCTATCTAGGTTGTAATTAGGATAATGTTATACGTTGTAATAATATCCAACAGTAAATCTATGGTTTAAATGTATGCTCAAAATATCAAAATACCCGTCAATAATGTGGCAATATGAATATATCCTTTGCAATTGTGGTCTTGCCCCCATACTTCATTTTGTTCCCGAGGCCGCTATCGCCCACCTTCTGCGGTTCCACGATCCACGGATGACATCGAGGGCGATCCGGATCTCTTGTCCCCAGCCAGCTCTTCAGCTTCTCTTCCTGAAAACACCCAAGTATAGGGAGTTCTTGCATCCTCGTGACCCTCTGCGTCCATCCTGCCCGCCAGCACCGAACACCTATCCGTTCCGCCACACGCGCATACTCCGAACCCACAATCAATTTCGCGTCACCAAAATTCGCATTCGCCGGAACACTGAGCCAGAGATCGAGTCGGCTCGTACAGCGTCGACACTCCCTTCCCTTCCCTCCGAAGAATTCTCTTGTCACCCAGCTTCGTCGCGGTCTCTGACGGCGACGACCAGCTTGGGCCTGATAAGAGATTCGGCGCGTCGATCAGTCCGGGCACATGAGTACCAAGCTTTGGGAGTTTTTCATACAAGATGATGTCGAGAGCTTCCAGCGGTTCCTGGCGAACGCGACGTTCGCGGGGCCACGAGCTGTAGGTTCCGGAACACCTGCAGCGGCCAACCTGTCAGCAAAAGGTGCGAGCCCTGGGGCAATGATCGCATCATCTCCAAACCCACCGAGAAGTAAGAAGAACATGGGCTCATCGCCTGGAACACCCGTGTCGGATAAGTCGCAACGCGGGGCCGTGAACTTGTCGCGCGCCGACGTGAATGCTCGGGATCATTACGGCCGCACACTGCTTCACCATGTCGCCTCCTCCTTGAAACCCACCGCCGCCAACTTTGCACGTGCTTTATTGGAAGTTCCGTTCCTTGATATTTATGTGCAGGACTGGGAGAGCGGGTGGACCGCCCTGCATCGGGCTCTTTATGCTGGAAATGCCACAATTGCCCAGGCGCTCATGACGCGCGACGTGCAAGACATGACGGATTTCAGCAAGGTTGGAAATGCAAGTCATCCGAGTGGTGGTCTAATCAAGATTAAGGACCGTGAGGGTTTCAGTCCGTTCGACGTCTTTGGAGCAACTATCACGGCCCGCGATATCAAACAGCTGTCCTCTTCCTGGCCAAGGTTGATGCTTGATGATATGGAAAGCGACGCTGCATCTAATGCTGTGTCTAATTACGGAGATAATGGGGAAGATGATGCATATGCCGCTAAGAGCGTCTTAAAACCTCTTATGGATGTCTCTGCCGATGAAGTATTCACTCTCGGGAGCAACAAGAATCTCAATCTTGGTCTTGGTGATCAGGATGACCGACAGTTCCCGGAGCGGATATCTTTACAACGCCCTGAGCATCTTTTGCATCGGTTCTATCGCGAACACCTGGAAGAACTGGAGCGTCTTGGGCTTGAAGATACCGTCCCCGAGAGTAACTCAAAAGGGTTGCCTTCGTTGATAAGGAACAAGCCGATGAAATATCAAAACATCGTCATGTCCAAACTACACACCGCCATCATTACGGATGATCCCGAAGCTAATCTGTTCATGTGCGGCTTCGGTCCAGGTGGACGCCTGGGAACAGGCGATGAGGCCACTCGGTTTACCTTTGTTTGTATTGAAAATGGTGGTTTGGATGGAAAGAAGGTGGTCTCGGTTGCTCTAGGCCAAGATCATACCCTGGCAATCACAGAGCATGGTGAAATCTTCAGCTGGGGCAGCAATAAGTTTGGACAACTCGGCTATGGTCTTCCCAGAACCAACAACCGGAATGACGTCCCTGTGCAGTTGACGCCTCGTCAAATATTCAATCCTTTTAAGAAAGAAACCATCCTAGGCGCAGCAGCATCGTCTATTCACTCGGTGGTATTTAGTACCTCTGGTCTATACACATTTGGCAAGAACGAAGGCCAGCTTGGGTTGGTCGATTCCGATGCTCGTTCCCTTGAAGTTCAGACCACACCACGGCGTGTCGGAGCATCTCTATTCAGTTGCCCAATTCAGATGGTCTCCGCCATTGACCGTGCCACGGCTGTCCTTCTGCAGAACCATGAGGTTTGGGTATTCTCATCCTATGGGTACTCGAAGCTGTCGTTCCCTCTGGAAGTTAGCTCGAGATTCATTCGAGATAGCTTCATGGCAACCAGATACGACGGATCCGCCAACCACATTGTGAAACTGACAAGTGGTGGAAACACAATATGTGCTTTGTCCAGCTCTGGTGATGTCTTCACAGTTCAAGCCAATCAGTCCGAGAACTCTTCGACGTTGGCTTCTACGACCAATCCCGCCAAGATTCGCAATTCACTGGCCGCACCTGTTCGAGCATGGTCTGTTAAGAAATCCCACATGGCAGCTCGCGATGTTGATGTGGGACGAGATGGTTCTATCATCATTTGCACAACCTCTGGATCTGCCTGGAGGAAGGAACGCCGGACAAAAATGAAAGAGGGTGCTTTGAAGGATTACAAATTCGCTCGTATCCCTGGTCTCTCGCGAGCAGTGGCAGTACGCAGCAACGCATTCGGAGCCTATGCTGTAGCTCAGCGTGACTGCGACGTCACCAAAGAACAGATCCACGTTGAGCCCAGTAACCTTTGGGATGACATCTTACCTCTGTCTCCATTCACAACTCCTGAATTGGAAGACGTGGATGCGATTCTGGAGGCAGATACTGTTCCTGTTGTGCTTTCGTCCGGCAAAAGCATCCAACGCGCCATTTTGGCATCCTCGGACATTGAGAGTGAATATCTGCCTATCTGGTCTGAGGGGACTGTTTGGATGACTAGCTCCCTTTCCGAGTCTCGCATTCCCGTCCATGAACTTCTTCTGGCTGGTCGCAGTCCAGTTGTCAGAACGGCCCTGGAGGAGTTCAGGCAATCGTACTATTCCTCCGTCTCAGATGTGTTTGATATCGAATACGGGAGGGACGGACACCCCCAGATACGGATCCACGGTGTTGATTTCCTGACCATCCTGAATGTGGTCTTTTTCCTCTACACGGATGGCATTCTCGATGTCTGGCACCTGGCAAGGAGCTCGCCCGCAAACGCGACTCGTTACCGACAGGTTCGCACTGAGGTTATGCGGGTCGCTATGCAACTAGGCTTGCCCGCCTTGGAACGTGCGGCGAGACTGATGATTGAGCCGGAAAGAACTCTGAAAACTGACATGGCCCATGCTATCAATCACTCTTCGTTCTTCAATAGCGCGGACGTGGTGGTCCAGCTCAAGGGTGATACAGTCAAAGTGCACAGCCAAGTTGTATGCGAGAGATGTCCATTCTTTGACGTTCTTTTCAATGGCCGTGCGGGCGGAAAGTGGATAGAACTGCGCAGAGCAGACCCTACTCAGAAGGTGCATGTCGATTTGAAACACATCGATCGTTCCACCTTTGACTTTGTGCTGCGTTATCTATACGCGGACATTGAAGAACGGCTGTTCGATGAAGTTCGGACGAACGACGTTGACGACTTCATTGACTTACTGCTGGATGTCATGTTTGTGGCAAACGAGCTCATGATCGACCGACTGTCTCAAATTTGTCAGAAGATGCTCGGTCGTTTTGTTACCACTCGCAACGTGTGCTATCTTCTTAACTCTGTCATCCCTTGCTACGTTACCGAGTTCAAGGATGCTGCTTTGGAATATATCTGCCTCAACATGGAGGCTATGTTGGCCAACAGATATCTTCACGATTTGGACGATATTCTCCTCTGCGAGTTGGATTTGATCTGCCATGAGAACCAACTATCTTGCTGGCCCATTTCCCGTGGACGGAATTCCGAAGATTATATCTTCGAGAAATATCCTGAGATTGTCAGTTCCGTTGAGACAGACAAGCAGCGACGAATCGATGCCATGGCTTTGCAGACTCGCCTTGATCGTCTTGAATCATATGACGTTCGACCTCGACAGGCACTTGAGAAGATTGCTGCGTCCCCATCAACACGCAAGGGAAAGAACGCTCTCCCTAAAGCGTCACCAAAAGCTAGCAACAGCCCGATGCTCAAGCCGAAGCAATCAACGAGCGATCTTATGTTCCAGATGGATGACGAAGGTCTTATGACACCCGACCCGAAGGGCAAGGGGGCCATGCGTGGAGTCAAGTTTAGAGAAGGCATCCCCGAAGATAGATCATACCCTGATTCCCCGGCATTGGGAGCAAGCCTACCAGAAGCCATGTCACTAGGCGAGGGCAATTTCTTGGATGATCAAATGGCTTCGCCACAAGACATGTCCCTTACGCAGTCTCCATCTGAGTCTAGGACTATTGCACTCAATCAGAAGCGAGCTGGGCCATCATCCGGCCCTTCATCCGCGCCATGGAGTCCACCTACTATTTCCGGCTCCAAGAAGGATCTCAAAGACATCATGGGCGAAACATCACAGTCTCGGGTATCAAACCTTACCTTGGGGATGGCAGATCGACGTGAAAGCAGTGGCAATTTCACCCCGAAAATTTCTCAAAAGGAGAGAAAAAAGATGCAACAGCGGCAGGCACAAGAGCAGCTGGCTGCACAGCAGAAGGCGAAAGACGCACCCTCAAACCCATGGCAAAAGCCAGCACCCCCTCCGACAGCAACACCAGCCAAGCTCGATCCTCTACCAGGCCAAAGCGCTCAATCTCCAGAGCCAGCTAAATCAGCCCAGAAATCCATGACAATGCGACAGACTGTAGCCGGCACACCTCCACCAAAGTCAAAACCAATTGCAACCCCCGTGCAAAACCAACGCCGCAGTATCTCAACCAGCTTACAGCCTCCCTCCCACTCTAAACCCTCCCCATCGGGACCTTCTCTATCCCAAAATGTTACATCACCCCAACCAGCAATCCAATCAATCCGCCACATCCCCCGTCCCGATCTCACAGGATCCCATTCCCCATCCTCAGGTTCCTTCTCCCTATCAACAATCCTGCTCCAGCAACAAAGTGAAAAGGAAGCAATCCGCGAAGCAGCCACAGCAAAGCACAACATGCAAGAAATCCAAGCCGAGCAAGAATTCCAGCAATGGTGGGACCAGGAAAGCAAGCGTGTCCAGGGACTAATGGACCCCGAGCCAACTGAGCCTCGTTCCGGCAAGAGTGGACGTGGCGGTAAAGCATCTGGTACTCCGCGCAAGCGTCGCGGTCCCAAGAATCCCACTGGCGATGGGCCTGGTACACCAGATCCGAAGCGTCCCTCCGTTTCGGGAACTGGTCATTCTACTCCCAAGACGGGTGCAAATGGTCCTGCTCCTGCTCAGCCGCAAGAAGTTCCTAATGGCAATCGTGCTGGTGGTGGTGCTGGAGGTTTTAATACCAATTCTCGTCGTGGAGGGCAGGGCGGCCGTGGTAAGGGGAAGGATCGTGGTTAAGAGCATAGACTGTTTCCTTCCTGTTGTCTGATTAATAGGCTTCAGCTTTTCTTGGGGTGTCTAATTGTACATTTCATGGCCCCGATCAACTGTTCTGCATGAAGATATGAACTTCTGTACTTTTCTTACAACCCAATTTTTCTTTCGGGTCTTCCTTCCTGTCTTTTCGAAAGTCCCTGCTCATACCCCTTCTTTTGAAAGACCTTACTGTTTTCTCGTCTTTCTTTGCTGACCCTAAGATTTTTCAATTGCAATTGACTTACAGTTGGCACTTTGAGGCCACCGTGGAACATGATAGACTCTGTTTAGCATACACTACTTTCTGCATAATGAATTCACTTCTGGAAAGTAAACATTCATTGAATATCATCTCTTCTCTCAAGAAGAGATCTCTGATACCTATACAATTACTCATCCACGCCACACTGATACCAAAACCAAAACCAACAGAAATCAACTCCCCCTAGGATCGAACCTCCCAACGCACATTGGCAGGCTGCATAGGCCTCGAAAAGAGAGACTAAAGCCCAAAAGTCAGCCAACCCCCCAACCATCCAAACGAAGTATATATACATACCGAATAATCTGTATCAGGAACCTCCTCCACACCCTCAGGATTAAAAAACCTAAACCTTCTCACCATCATAGCAACAATAACCTCAAGGTTAAGATACGCAAACTTCTCCCCAATACAGCGATGCCGTCCAGCCCCAAAAGGCAGATACGGACTCCGCGTCCCCTTCGAAACAGCCCCATACCCATAATCGACGGTATCCTCCTCATTCTCCTCCTCAACCCTTTCCTCCCACCGATGTGGATCCCACTTCAACGGATCGCGGAAGTAGCGCGCATCACGCGCAGTAACGCCAGGGCTAGAAAGGAGCGTATGAGATGGTGGGACCACATATTCTGTGCCTGGGACAGGAAGGGGATTCTTCACTTTGCGCATGAGGGTGTGAATGGAGGAATGGATGCGGAGTGTTTCTTTGATGACGTTGCGGTGCAGTGGGAGTTTGTCAAGGTCTTTGTACTCCAGTGGTGGGAGGTCGGGACCTAGATTCTGGAGCTGTTCTTCGTAGAGCTTTTCTGTCATGGTTGGGTTGGAGGCTAGGCGGAGGATAATCCAGCAGCTTATTGCTGAGGAGGAGTGTTGGCCTGCCATAAGGAGGGTTATCATCATGTGGGCTATTTCTTTGTCGGGGACTGGTGAGCCGTCGCGATAGATGCTGCTCATTAAGTTTGAGATCATGTCTGTTCCTTTTGTTCTGTCTGGGCTTGGATCGGTGAGGCCGGCATCTCGTCTTGCTTGGATTATTTCTAGGTAGATTGCTCGCATGCGTGCGTGGGCTATGTCTCGCTTGCAGTTGTGTGGGAATGGTGCCCAGGGGAGCATGAAGTTTATTGGTTGGAAGCCTAGGTCGAGGTCGTGGAAGAGTTCGGCGAATTCGGAGGTCAGTTTTGAGCGGACTTCTTCGCCTTGTAAGGTGCAGGCTGCTGTGAAGGTTGTTATTTCGGCCATTGCTGCGGCTAGATCGGTTAATCCGGATTTGCCTTTGAAGTTGCCTGAGGATTTGATGTAGAAGGTTACTTCGTCGGCAATCAGGGGGACGTAGGATTCTAGGGCTGTTTGGCTGAGACCGAATTTGATGAACTAGTCAGAGGGAGCATGATTAGATACGTGTGCCTGAATATGCATAGCCTGAGAAAGGGGTAGGCACCTTCTTTTGTTCCATGAGCTTGGAATTGGGACAGTCATAGACAACACCAGTTCCAAAGATGGGCGTAGTGAGCTTGCTGTAGATTTCTTCGGCATTGACATCCTTAAGTTTTCCATTTAAGACAAATTCGTTGCCATCAACACCTAAATAGACAGTGGTCTTTTTTCCTAGCAAGATGAAAGTAAAAATATCCCCATACTGATTGTCTGTGAGCTGATGAGACTGGAAATATACTTCCGTAGGACACTCACCTTTGCACGAGACGCAAAGAAGAACTGGTACGGGTCCATGCCATAGGCAATAGTACTTCCAAGAAAAGGCACCCAGTGAAAGACCACAGGGGGTTCTTTCCTGCTGTAGAAGACGAGTTGCGTGATCACATTGAGGATGATCGAGACCAGCAGGATCCCAGTGCTGTAGTAGATGATTCGTAGGATCTGGCCTGCGACCAGTGGCACGAGTAAATCCATGATTAGAAAATGAGAGTAGACTGGATGTCTGTACAATGAACATGTAACTTGTATTGACATGGTATAGTTAGGGTTTTGTAGGGCAAATCAGGAGGGCAGGATTGGCCATTACTCATCCATCAGGCCATGCGCGCAACCCCGGATGTCGCATCAACCGAAAGGAATGAAAGGGGCCACTCGTAGGCAGCCAATTTGTTATGCCAATTTGTTATGCCAATTTGTTATGCAGGGGTAGACAAATGATAGGGAAGGGATTAATGGGCTCGGATGGCTGGTCCCGAAAGGTCCAAAGTGGGCTGAGGTTGGAATTGTATTATGTTGCATTGGCTCGAGATATATCAACAAAGGTAAAGAGGTAGACACAGAATAATATGTTATGTTCAGTCTGAATGCTGATGATAATGTTAATAATGAAGAACAGAATGCCACCAACGCCGAGCAACCGTGCAAGCTAAAGAAATATCATGAACGTATGAGGAAAAAGATAAGGCGAAACATCATAAGTTAGCCGTGCGTGGCTACTTCTCGGCTTTCCCAGATCCGACGAATCATCATTTCGACGTCGTTGACCTGGTAGTCTTCAACTTCGTTCTCACCGGTGAGATCCCGTGAGGCTTCGGCGGAAGTGGAGAGGATGCGAGCAGAAGGATCATTGGACTTGGCAGGCTTGGCAGGGTTGCCGTTGGCTAGATCCTCCGCATCGGTTGGGTTACGAGTCACTGGCTTGGATGCAGGACTTGAGCTGAGGCGACTGGGACGCTTGCCTTGTTGAAGTAGAGGCAAAGAGGGGGCTGACTTGACTGGCTTGCCGAGCGCTGATGAAGTCTGTGCAACCTTTGCTGCGCGGGCAACATGACGAAGCCGGGCGAAACTCTCCCCGGCAGGAGATTGGAAGCGTCGCACAACAGTGAGTTCTAGGGATGTTTTCTCGTACGCCTTGCGAATGTGCCGAGTTTCACCGTCATGCCCTGCGCCTCCAGCTCGCCCGCCGCTGGCCAACCCACGGCTGGTATCAAAAGTGACACCGCCAGTGCGGGTATTGTTGACTGAGTTGAAGGTTGGGTCAACTGTTGACGGGGCAGTCGAAGGGGGAACTCCGTGGCTATCAGGGGGGAGTTGTTGAGAGTGGCAGTGCGCTGAAGCCAGAGCTTCTGCTGTGTGCGAGAAGGCAAGTCGGCACCACGTGGGCGCGCAGGAGAAGCAGTGGATTTGCCGGGAGCGCGACCAGGAGAAGGGGGAGTTTGAGGGTGGTAGTGCGGGAGGAATGAAGATGGGGTGTTTGGGTCAGAATCAGTACGAGATGATGCTTGGATACTGTTCTTGTTGTTCATGATGAATCGCGAGACACCGCCTTCCATAGAGGATGAGGTAGCGTTAGGGTGTGAGCCAGGCATGCTGGCCATGTTAGCGGTAGAATAAGTGCGACGAGCGCTTTCCTGACCAGCAGCCAAATTGAGAGATGCGCTGCTGCGCGATGCGGGATCCTTAGCCGCCGGCTTGACCATCGCCGATATCGAAGACATGGCGGGAGGTGCTTTGGCCGAGTGAGAGGGGCTGAGAAGGCGGGTTGCGATATCACCTTGCTCGGTGTGTTGGCTAGAGTTCTCGGAGTCGTTGTCCGAGTCGTGATGATCCTCGTCTTCCTCCTGATTCTGGCTTTCTTCTAGTTCAGCACGTTCCCGAGCGAACTTGCTTGTGATCGATTCTGGTAGACTGGTCGCCCGAGCAATTTGAGGGTAGGGGCGTTTCACAAATGTAAGGGGATCGACGAGAATAGTGGTGTTATCAGCGCTGTGATTAGATGGCACGACAGAGTTACGCCGCGTACTTTCGGGTGACTGGGTGGTATCTTCCCAATCAGCGTCGTCGACCTCGACGTCGTCGTCGTCACCCAACTCGAAGCCGACCGTCTTCTTCTTTGCCGCACTGGAATGGGGTCTTTCGGTCACCAGCGCTTTCTTTCCTACTGCCGAGTTATTCCGGCGCAAGGCAGGGGTCGAGTAGTTTCTCTTCATAGAAGGAGCGGTGGGGTGATTATCGACAACATTATCCCAACGAATATGTCCGCCTTCTTTGGGGCTCGCTATCGGAGTGGCGGGCGCAGACTTCTTGCGCTGGTGATGACGACCAGTAGTTTCGGGACCAAGCTGGGCAAGCTGGAATCTTTGGAGCTTGGTCAGGTTTTTTCCGACGGAAGGGTTTCGGTGATGATTGCGGTGGCCACCAACGACATGGGCGCGGTGTGCCTTATGATGCACGGGCGCCTTCTGCGTGTGAGACTCCGACAGGTCATTCGGGTTGGCGCGCGTGACGACTGCATGAGAGGATACTGCACGGCGGCCGAGACCGGGGCGCTTGACTGGGGAGGACGTGGTATTTGAGGTCGGCATTGCAGAGGACAGCTCCCAGAGGAGCCACAGACGGATATTCTGCGATGCTCACCTAGAACGTGGGGATTGGCCGAGGCAAAGAGGTCTCACGGCAGACCGGAGAACATGCAAGTAGAGAGTGAAGAGTCAATGTAGGTTGGGTTACACCGGGGAAAAAGGATCATATGCTCAAAGAAAAACCAGGAAACAGGGAGGAGAGAGGAAAGAAGAAATCGACGTTGATCGATCTCGCTGTCTTCGGCGATTAAGTTCAAGGAGCGAATAATACCGTAATTACGTGTGGGGGAGCCATGTGCCGGTCACCTGATATTATATAAGCTGCTTAAAATAGGTAGGTACATGTATACTGGAGTTACTGGATTTAAGCTATCATTCTGCTAAAAGTCTTCAGGTATCATCAAATAAGTCAAGTACAAATAACGCCCCAGATGCAATTACGCTACAGCTCAATCAAACTCTCTTCCACTGGCCGCGGTTGCTGATAAGGTGCTTGGCTGGGGGCTTCGGGTGCATGCGTGCTTGGTTGCCCGGTGGTCATCGGTGGGTAAGCAGAGGGTGCAAGTTGGGGTTGCTGAGGGTAGTAGAATGACTGCGGGTGGGGAGTAGGACCGGTTGTTTGCTGGTGAAGTGCCGGGGCGCTAGGAGGCACCGAGTAACCAGGCTGCGCATACCCAGTGGCGGGTGGCTGCTCGGGTACGGCAGATCCGCCTGGAGGTGCACTAGATTGATACTGAGAGTCTCGCCGCATGATAGGTGACGGTTGGTACGGAGGTTCAGCGACGGGTGACTTGTTTGCCTCTGGATCGCTTGGTCCCGCATAGTACTGAGACGGAGCACTTGGGGCGGGCGCAGTGGTGTAGTTGTTGAGAATAGCGTTAGGTGACTGTGCCCCGAGAGACGGGTAAGGGTTCCCACCCCAGTTCTGGTTGGGAGCCTCGTTCGGCTGACCTCCATGTGGGGTATGCGACATATAGCCGCCGGGAACAGCGCCAGGTGTGCCTCCATACCCCTCGACGTTCGCTGGCTGGGGTGCATACATGGCAGTTGGTGGACGAGAGCTGTCCATCTGGTTGCCATAATAGAAATTCTCCGCTCCAGCCTGTGCATCGGGGGCCTGAGCAGCATACCCTGGCTGGATATTGGGATATTGGGTTGCACCGGGAACAGCTCCATAACCAAGACCATGATGAGAATAGGCATTAGAGAGACGCTCTTCCAACATTCGGTCGTAATACCTCACGACTGTTGAGAGTTTGGCATGCAGATCGAGTAACGTATCTGTCGATGTCAGTTTGTAATTCCGTACACAAGAAAGGGAACCCACCGTGCTTGCTCATCGTCTCTCCGTAGCTCCGGGCCAACTTCGGCCGAAGAGAACCGATACTCTCATATAACTCCTGAATCTGTGGCTCTCTGAGGATTGTTCCAGGGGGCTGATGTTGGAGACGATCAACCAGCGTTGAAAATAGATGGATATTCTCTATTTCCACAGGCGTAAGTTCATAGGGGTTCTTGGGTAGGGGGGTTGGCGTGCTCGAGGAATCACGGAATGCAGAACTTGGGGTAGGAACGTTCTTCAGTGCCGCCGCGTGGTTTTGTTTGTGCTGTTCCATGTCTCGCAGTGATGCTTCGATCGCAGCCTTAAGATCGGCATCCTCCTCCTCTTCGGTATTGACTGGCGCGGGGGTGGGTTTGGCTGCTTCTGGGGCATTGCCGGTCTGTGGTACGAATCCCGAAGTGCCTCTGCCCTCGGCCTCATCAAGGCTCATCTGTAACGCGCGACGCAAGTCATCGTCGAATCCGGTATCCGCTCTGGCAGCTCGAGGTTCCATTGAGCTAGACTTAGTGATGGAGTTGTTTTTGAATGCGGATCGATCCGATACGCCTGGTGGCGCAAACGACTTGGAATTCAACTTGGCGTAACATCCATCATCCACTCTGACAGGCTGCAGTATTCCGAGATGTGGCAACTGGATAGACTTGCTGGAGCATTGCGCATCGAAAACATTGCCACAGTTTCGGCAATGATGTTTACGATTCATGAAACTGAAGGCTGTGCGACATCGCATACAGACATCGGAGTCAATCCACTCCGGGGGCTGGACAGGAACTGTTAGCTTCCACTTGGTGGTAAACGGCTGGGAGACTCACAGCACTACTTTCCAACATACTACCGCTCATTTCTGTCTTTGGTGGAAATCGGTACCCCTCGCTCTGGAGTTTGCGATAAGTGTCCCCCACGTACATCAAATCCATTCGGCCCTGCGCAGCCATAGCCCAATTCTGGATGAGCTCCAACATCTTTCCTTGAACATCTGGATTTAAAGGAGCGCCTTCGGATTTCAACAACGACACAAGGTTATCCATGAATTCCCGAGACGCGATCTCGGCCAGAAAGTGGGTGCCTCCGTTTTTTACACACGTATCTGTTAACTGATGCGCGTTGTCAGCATGTCTTCTAGCATACAGTGAGAAACTAGATGTAGCTCACCTTCAAAGTTGCCAGCTGAATGTTGGGGTTCCTATTCTCCAGTCGTCGCTTCAATGATCTCATTGCTTCCCTAGGCTGCACGCTCTTCGATCGGACCATGTCGGATATTTCGAGGTTGAGGGCAATGTCCTCTCTATAGAAAAGTCAGCCAATCAATCATTCTGGGCAATGGCTCACCAGAGAAGAGCCCATCTTAGGCGTAATCCCAGTAGGCAGTCACTCACAGCGAAGAACCTGTTGCCCGCTCGATCTGCTCGTCGAGCGGTGACGTCGAAGAAAACCAACTAGCCATGATGAAAGTAGACACCAGGCGTAGATACAAAAAACAGTAGCTGCAGGTAGATGCGATGTGAATATGGCAAACTGATAAGTGGAGGAGGGAGCTCGAGTTGACTAAGCCCCTGGCGTCATAGGCCGGGGGCGGTGAGGTATTGTCATCTGATTACCCCAGAGGCATCCCGCAATGCGTTCCTGGATTCTGTCCTCTTTTGTTCTGGTCTTTCGTTTTCATTGCTTTGATCTGAAGGCCTTCCAGGGTTGCCCCGAGTTCCCTTCTCTTCACCCGTCCACCTGAACATAATCATGCGCTAAGTCCGCTCGCTGCCTGGATCTACCATGTCCTCCGATGCGGCGACTTTGCCATCTCCACCAAACATACCACCGTGGAAGGACAGCCGTCCTTACTCGGTGGGGGATACCATGCATTCCACACAGGTCAGCAGACCGGGCTACTCAAATGGCACTCCTGTCTCGCGCCGCCCTCGATTTCCGAATATCAAAGACCTGCAGGATCAGGCTGCTTCATTAAATGTGAATGATAGCACACCAGTATGTGTCCTTATGTTCCATAAACAGGATATGGCCTCTGTTTACTGACGTGATCATAGATCAATCAACTCCTGAGAACGGCCTCCGAGGCAATCGAACAGGCCCTCACCCTTGTGGAGGATAATTACCCTGACAAGGCTTACATACAATATCTCCGCGCCTCTGAAATCACCATCAATATCATTCCCCATCATCCAGACTATCGAACCACGGTCAACCAGCGTCCTGGCTGGTACAAGGAGTTTGCCGATCTCATGATGTCGGTGCGGACTAAACAAGGCACCATGGACACGATCAAGCAGGAGATCATTGAAGATAACATGGCAAGTGGAATGCAGCCCACAGGTGGATTTGCGTCAAGGTCACCACAGCAAGCTTCTGCAACACCTAGGAGCCGCGAGAATCAGCAGTCTGGGACAGACTCGATTAGAATGCCGAGTCCGGGTCAGTTTCAAAGAATACCCGACCCTCATTCGCATACCCAAAGATTCTCCAGCCCCCCGGATGACATGCTCGCGCAGCGTTTTGCCAAACTTAAGGCATCCCCACCTACGAACCAATATGAGTTAGGTACAAGTCCGGCCGGACCGGGAAGCCCGACTCTAGGATCTGCAGATACTCCACTTCATCCGTCCAACGCGGCCTCGGGGCATTACAGCTCCCCACCGCCAAGACGCCCATTAGGACCTCGTGGCATGGGATCATCTTCCAGTGTGCCAACTATCCCTCCCAAAGTTCCTCTTAACACCTCGCTCCCACGTGCCCCGGACCCAGCTTATAGCCCTATTTTCACCGTTCCCTCGAAGCCTCACTCGAATCCCCCAAGAACTTCCACCGAGAGCACACGATCGGTCAATCCGAGATATTCGCAATTCACCAGCTCTCCTCACAGGAGTCCGAGTCGCGGAGGCTTCGAAGAAAATCCGTATAGGTCTCTGACACCTAATGGTGTGAACTCAGCGCGAAGCGATTCACCGGATCTGCCATACAGCACTGCAATCACTGCTCAGAGTCTACTTGAGAACCTGCGGAAGTTCAATGTGCTGCTCATTGATGTTCGGTCTCGGGACCAATATGATAATGGGCATGTATATGCAAAGTCTATCATTTGCATCGAGCCTGTGGTCTTGAAAGAGAATGTGTCCGCCGAGGAACTTGAGGAGCGTCTTGTTGTTTCCCCGGAGCACGAACAGACCTTATTTGAGAAACGGAATGAATTTGATCTCGTGGTCTACTACGATCAAAATGCTGATTCCGTGAGTTATCTCGCTGGTTCGCCAGTGGGGACATCTGCACCGCATCTAAGAGCTCTACATGACACTCTCTACGAGTTTAATGCATACAAGCCTCTCAAGGGCGGGCGGCCTCCCGCTCTTCTTCTTGGTGGACTGGATGCATGGATCGATCTCCTTGGCCAACAGTCACTCGCCACATCTTCGACCGCTGCTGTCATGAGTTCTCTGCAGGCCAGAAAGCCCGTACCCCGTCCTGGTCGAGGATTAGGAAGAGTTCCTACAATGGCTAGCGCTAATTCAAGCCTGGAAGTTCGGAAACGGCGACTTCGCGAATTTACTCCACTCAACTCGAAGGAGTTATCCGAGTGGATGGAGAAATCTAAAAACGAGGAGATCGATACAAGCACATACGGCGAAGAAGAACTTGAGGAGCTCGAGGAATCCACGCAAGAGCCTCCGACTCCATTTGTGCATACATATGAGGCTTTCTTGCGTCGATTCCCCGATCCACACCATGTTCAGCAATCTATGACGCACCCAGATGCTCGTCCGCCGCCTGGCCCTGCTCCAAATTATGCTGCACAAATGCCGGTGGCACCGTCACGGCCAGCTCCTGCAGTCCCACGTCCCAGCTACAGCGGAGTTTCTGATGGCCGGCATATCCAACCCCACCTGGAGCGACAAAACTCTGCAAGCAGAACAGCTCTTTACATGCCAACCTCTAACCTTGGCCGTCTGAAGCTTCCGCGTACCGGTTTGACCAATTTTGGTGTCACATGCTACATGAACTCTACCATCCAGTGCCTCAGTGCGACGGTCATGCTGAGCAGGTTTTTTATTGACAACCGGTTCCGTTACTATGTGCAGAAGAACTGGAAAGGATCTCAAGGTGTCATGCCAGGATTGTATGCTAATCTCACTCGATCTTTGTGGAAGAATGATGTCGAGGTTATTATGCCAACTTCCTTCCGAAACTTCTGTGGGCGATTGAATCGGGAATGGGCTATTGATCGACAGCAAGATGCAAAGGAGTTTTTCGATTTCGTGGTGGACTGCCTCCATGAGGATCTCAATATCAATTGGCAGCGCACACCCCTACGACCCTTGACATTCTCAGAGGAGATGCAACGAGAACGAATGCCGGTGGGCAGAGTTTCTAAAATTGAATGGGACCGGTATTGCCATCGCGAGGAGTCGTTCATTTCTTCGCTCTTTGCAGGACAGCATGCTAGTCGATTACGTTGCACAACGTGCAAAAAGACGTCTACCACCTACGAGGCCTTTTACAGCATCAGTGTCGAGATCCCGGTTGAAGGCACGGGTGACATCTATGACTGTCTCCGAAGTTATTGTAAAGAAGAAATGCTAAGTGGCGACGAGGTCTGGAAGTGCCCGCATTGCAAATGCAAGCGGATGGCCACCAAACAGATCATCATCACACGAGCACCCCAGATCCTAGTTGTCCACTTCAAGCGGTTCTCCGCATCCAAAACCCAGAGTGCGCGAAAGATCCATACCCCCATCGAATTCCCACTCCACGGTCTCCGGATGGATGACTTTATCATCTCATACCCGAGTGCCGCCCCCCAGGATCCCCGGGCTCCGCCACCCATGGGCGCCACCGTTCCGCCGTTTACATATGATGCCTTTGCCGTACTCCGGCATCTCGGATCTTCAATGGGAAGCGGACATTACATTTCTCTGGTCCGCGATGCGGAGCGGCAATGCTGGCGGAAATTTGACGATGAGCGAGCCACGGACTTTAACCCCCGGGACCTCCGATCACGGGATCGACTGCAGAACGAGCAAGCGTATATTGTGTTTTATGAGCGAGTCCCAGCGAAATGAGCGTTCTGCTTTAGCATGTTCATGATCATTGTTTATAGAGTATACAAATAAATTCCGCCACAGCGGAAAGCGGATACCGACGGCGCTACCCGAGCCCTGATCCCCGAGGTTACGGCTATGCAGGCTGAGAAAATGGCAGTTGGTCTTGGCTGTCACTAGTAATCTCCCTTTGTACAGAGTACAGTTATCTGTTAAGAGTATATGCATCTATCTTTGTACGAAATTGTGGCCAGATATGCCAACTCTATCCATATGCACGAATAAGCAGCATCTGATTCGCCGGCACAAAATAGTCTCTCAACGTTTTTCCAACAGTTCTTCTCCGTTTCTACGAAGATGGTGAATGTACACATTCTCTAAGAACCCTATATCACCACCTTACGCAGTAAAAATATACCGCAGCCCACACCATATAATCCGATATCTTTCGGGTGTAATTCGCGGCATCAACAGTCGGTCCCCACCGAGACCGCTCAGGCGCACGTACCAACAACTTTCCCTTTTCCTTTGGATCTCGGAGTCTTGGACCTTGCACATATCTATCTCTCTTCACTTCTTTGCTCTTCGATAACCCCATACTCCGTAAGTGCTTGACTTGTCACACTCGTATTACTCTCAATCCCAACTTCTCCCTTCTCCTATCGCGTCTCTCCGAGTCCAGACCTCTCACACTACTCTACTCCTGCACACCTCACAGACCGCTAACAAGTCTCTCATCGCCTACAGACCTCTTAATTCATCATGTCTGAGTCCAAGGAATTTACCTTCCAGGAGATCGCTGAGCACAACACCAAGAAGGACCTCTACCTGATCGTCCACGACAAGGTCTACGACTGCACCAGCTTCGTCGACGAGCACCCGTACGTGTCCCAGTGTCTACATCTACGATCCCAATAACCCTCTATTTCCCTCCCGGGGAGATAATTCACTCCCCCTCACCCAGGCGCAAAGCGAGAAAGGGGGCCGCGAGAGGGAAAAAAAATCCAAACAGACTCTTTCTCCTCGCCTCTCCCCTATCGCACCACTCCACCACCAATCCCACCATCTTCCCACCCTCGAATACCCCCAGAACGAACCCCGCTAACATACTCCCCAGCGGTGGCGAGGAAGTCCTCCTCGACGTCGGCGGCCAGGACAGCACCGAAGCCTTCGAGGATGTCGGTCACAGCGACGAGGCGCGCGAGATTCTCGACGGTCTCCTTGTCGGCACAGTGAAGCGCATGGTACGTACCGAATCCCCAGTACAGCCAGAACCCCCAATTCAACGAAAATCAACACACCACCCACTCTTTCATTACCCTCGGCAATAAGCCATGTGATCCCACATGCACACCAACCCCAAGAACCCAGACCAGAAACAAAAAATCATATACTAACACCCCTTCCAGCCCGGTGACCCCGAGCCCCAGAGCCACGCAGCCCCCGCCTCCTCATCCTCCTCCTCCTCCTCCACCGCCGGCTTCGGCGTCGGCCTGTACGCCGTCATCCTTATCGGCGGTGCCATCGCTTACGGCGCATACAACTACCTCCAGGCTCAGCAGCAGCAGCAGCAGCAGTAAGCCGGCGTTGAAGTGGAGTAGGGAGTGTGGAGAGATACCAGTACGAATACGAATGTTTCGGTGTTTGTATGTGCCGATGTGAATATGCATTATCTTGCTATGTTTACAGCAATTAGAAGATCAAGATGAGCATGAAGCAGTTCAATTTTCTTTTTTTTTATTTTATCAATGGCAATGGATATATCTATGGCTGTCGCTTTGCGAGGGGGTGGACTATAAAAATGTGCACCGAGTGCGGGATTCGGGTCTATGTTGCTTTCGCTTTACTTCGCTTTTTGGTTTCTTTCGGATTTTCATTTTATGCTTATATCTTTGGTTAATTACATTTGAGCTGGACCTGGATTTCTTGACTTCGTTCTTTTGCTGTTTTGGATGTGATTTCAACAATCCGCGTTACAAGTCATAAATTACTATAACTAGATGATATCTGAGATGTTACACGATACCCTCAAACTACGAAACCCGATGTACACCGTGCGGTCAAACAAAAAGGGAAAGAAACGCAGGTCAGGGCTCGGAATGGAGGCGGAAAGTCACGCCCAAAAGAGAAATGCATTCCGCTCTACGCTGTCATGTTCATTTGCCGTTCTCTGCTCACTCTCTCCATCTCCAATCCGTAGCGTGCGGGGAAGATGACCGACTTGGCTGTTCTTTGCGGTTCTATTGATTTCTATTTCTATTTCTATTCTATATCTTCCATGGAAATACAGCGCTATACGGATTCCGCGGGTTTGCGAGATGGGGCTAACTATTTGTTTGGCCAATCAAATACAGTGTAGATATCCATGTCAAGGGTGGATTCTGGTAGTTTAGCTTAGAAGCGAGGAAGGTGACGGCGAGGTTACACTACTTGAGGTTGTGTTATGACTCTAGTTGGTTACATACATAGACTGAGATGGGTCTTCAGTAACTTGATCCCTATTAAGATTTACCAAAGAAAATAACAAGTACTCGTTAATCTGATACTCGACACGAATTGGGAAATGCACGAATATAGTCCAAGGAAATTGTCAACGAAAAAAAAAGAAAAGAAAAGAAAAAAGGAAACACTCTTTTAGAAGGAATATTCATGAAAATAGATACGACAAGTGTCAAAAAGGGGAAAAAAACAAGAAAAGAAGAGAGATCCAAAACTAAGTAAAACAGCAAAAAAAAGGCGATCCCGCTCGCTCGCAAGTATTTATGAGTCGGCTTCCTATGTAGAGAGAAAATAGAGAAAAATAAAACAAAGGAAAACACAGAATGAACCATCATAACTGGCTCATATTTTACCGCGCACCGTTCAAACCATTCTGCACAGCTTCCAGGATCATCTCCTTGGCCTCGTCCAGACCGGCAGCACTACCCCGGATCTCGATCGCTTCACCGCGAGCTTGATCCTTGGGCACGTTGATGCGGCAGCCGGTCTTCTTGCGAATGGCGTTGATCTGGCTGCCACCTTGGCCGACGACGTAGCGGTAGGTCTTGGGGTCTGGCAGGATCAAGTATCCGGTTGCGGACTGGGCGGCAGCGCCGGCGATGGCCTTTTCGATGGCTGCGCGGGCCTTGGCTACATGCTCTGGGGAGCCGGTGAGGACCCAGGGGAAGGGCTTGGCGGTTGGGTCGGCATCGACGTTGTTGTCGATGACCTTCCAGGAGTGGGCGTCGCTGGGGGCGTCAGGGTCGTCGGTAATCAGGGGCATGTCGGGGACGTTGGCGTCGCGGGTTTCTTCGGAGGTGGCGTTCACCGGGACGGTTTGGCCGGCGTGGTCGACTGTTACCTGGTAGTCGTTACGAAGGCGGCGGAAGATCTGGCCGTTGTCGGCGATGGCGTGGTGAAGGTGACGGGGGACGTCAACGGTCTCGGCATGTTGGTCTTTCAGCATGGACTGAAGGTGCTCCTTGGCGCTCTTGACGGCGGTGCTGGGGCCCTTGAGCTTAACATCCGTGCGGCCCGAGCCTTGCTTGGGGATGTCCAGAGTGACGTTGAACTTGGACTCGATACCACGGCGGGTGTCACCACCACGGCCGATCAGCATGCGGTGCTGGGCAGTGGGGACGTCGAGGATCTCAGTGACCTGGTCTTCACGCTCCTTGACGAATGCCTCGATGGCAGCGATGATGCTGTCAACGATGGCGCCGTTGCCCTCAAGGCGGATGGTGGACTCGGCGCTCTCAGCGCGAGGGAAGCGCACCATTCTGGCGGCGCTGCCGTCATTGGGGCCACCGGCATCGACAACGATCTTACGGATGTTGGCACCTATACAAAGTCAGTAAGTGGAATAATAGTAGGGTTAATTGTAACATACCGCCTCCACCGATCAAAGCCTTGTGGTACTTCTTGTCCACGTCAATGGACTTAGTAACGGTAGCATCGAACTCGGTAGCACGCTGCTGCAAGATCTTCTTGGCCTCAGCAACCTGCTGCTTGGTACCCTTGACACGAATAGCAACCCGGCCAGATGCATCCGGCGCATCGTTGGCGTTTGGAACATCAATCTGGGCACCAGTATCAGCACGAAGCTTGTCCATCTCACGACCGCGCTGTCCAATCAAGGAAGCGACCTGGTTCTGGGCGACGGAGATGGTGGCAGAGTGACCGTGGTCAATAACCCACTGCAGCAAGCTGAGGATCTCGTCACGGGCAGAGTCAGCGCCCTTGCTGGGGCCCTTGACCAGAACCTCATCAGCAGCCTGCTGGGAGCGGTTGGGACGAGAAGCGCCAGCATCGCTGCCGGTCTCGGCGACATCGTCGTTGACAGTGGCGCGAGGGAACTGGACGCGGACGGAGTAACGGTCCTGCAGACGGTTGACCTGGTTTCCGCGCTGGCCGATCAGTTCGCGGTGATACTGGGCGGGAATCTTGAGGATATGGGTGGTCTCATCCTCCAGCTTTTTGCCCATGTTGATGATGCGCATGCGAGTGGCGTCAGCCTTGGCCTTCGGACCCTTGACCTCAACCTTGCCGTTCTCGACCTTGATGTCGACGTCGAACTCCTCGCGGAGCTTGTTGATGTTCTCACCGCGCTTGCCAATGAGGAAGTTGGCGTACTTCTGCGGGAAGTCGAAACTGACGGTGTATCCGCGCTCCAGGTCGTCTTGCTCCTGCTCAACAACGAAAGCCTCCAGCTTGGCGACAAGCTCGTTGACCAAAGCGGAAGGTCCACGGAGGGAAACCTGGCACTGGGAAGCCTTGGGCTCGTCGACAATAGCACGGACGGGGATGCTCTCCTCACCCTTGGCCTCTTGCTCACGGATGATAAACTTACGGGCCTTCTCCTGGTACTTGGCGGGAATGGCGACCGACTTGGCAATGATATCATTCTGGTCTCCAAGGGCGCTGAGAAGGAACTCCTGGGCCTCCTGTAGGCTCTTTTCGAAAGCAGCAACCTCGGCAGGTGAGGGGCGCTGTCTGGGGACCTCGAAGCGGGAAGCAGTGGAGGAGGGGCCTTCATAGACCAGCACGACCTCGGGGCTGTTGATGTCATCGGGGATCATAAGGTGAACGCCATAGTCACCCTGGAGGGCGCTGGCGCTGCGATTGCGGAGGTACTGGTGGAAGTACGGGTCGACAGGGACGTGGCGGAGCTTGGAGGGAGGGAGAGCCTGGACAAGGTTCATGATGTCGGAGCGGGCACGGATGGTGTTCTTGCCATCACGAGAGTAAACCTCCCAAGTAATTGGTCCATCAACGCTGGGAGGAAGAGCGATGCGGGCATCGTAGGCTGACTCGAGCTCCTTGATGACCTGGCGGCGGCGCAGGTACTGAGACAGAGCACGGGCGTGGGCGACGGGGCCAGCTGGAGCGGTAGGGTGCTGGCGGGACAGGTCAATGCTGGCCATCTGCATGCTGGTGGCAAGATCCATAGCGTGGTTAATACCAGCCTCGATCTGGTCAACAGGACCAGTGATGGTCAGGAATTCGCTCTCATCGTCGCTGGGAGGGAGAACGATGGCACATCCAGTCTGCTCAACGAATTTGTGCAGAGCATCGGCCTCGTTACCCAGAATGAACTGGTGCTGGCCACGGTTGATGGCGAGCTGGCGGAGAGTAAGCTGCTGGCGCAACTTGGCGGCCAATTGCTCAATCTCGGCACGAGCTTCTTGTGCGGCAGCACGTTCTCCAGAAATCAAAATGTGCTTATCAGGGCAGGCCATAAACTGAACCTGGCCGGGGCTGGCCTCCTGGGGAGGAGGCTGGCTTGACCAAGTATCATAGCGGGGAACATTGACCTGTGCCTTTGTGCGCTCCTCAATTGCGCGCAGGTTGGCGTCGTGTGCGCCGGCAATGAAGGGGAAGAACTCTGGGGGAATAGTCTTCAAGCGGAAGCTCATGTTTGAGCCGCGCTCCTTCACAATGGCCTCAATCTCTCGGCGGGCCATCTCCGCAGCCACGGCATCACCCTCGATCAAGACGTCAATGGTGTCATCGTCATCATCCTCGGCACCAGCGGAGTTGTCGTCGGCGCGGGGAACTTGCA
The DNA here is from genome assembly GCF_028974205.1 of Penicillium antarcticum. Taxonomy (NCBI): domain Eukaryota; kingdom Fungi; phylum Ascomycota; class Eurotiomycetes; order Eurotiales; family Aspergillaceae; genus Penicillium; species Penicillium antarcticum. The sequence goes on along the minus strand of NW_026695300.1, from coordinate 677,314 downwards.
CACGGGCACCAGTGCGGCCCTGGATATCCTGAACAACGGCACCTTGGCGACCAATGATGTGGGGACGAGCAGAGGTAGGGATAGGGACACGGACGGATTGCTAGTAAAATGGTTAGAACAAATCGTGTAGATGTTTGCAAACACATACCTTAGATCCAACCTGTTGAGCCACCTCACGGAGGGCCTGCCGTACTGCATCCACGGAACCCTTTCCGTCGAAAATGATAGAACCACCCGGGCCACCGCGCATGTCCACAGTAGCCTTGGATCTACGAGAAATGTCACGAAGAATTTCAGGCAGAGGCTTCTTCAGTTGTCCGCGGGGGAGCATCTGAGAGGGAGCAAGACGGAGCTGCTCCATGTGCTTTCCAGGAAGAGTCATGATACGGGGGATATCTAAACTAGAGTCAGATGATCCTCAAATCAATATCCGATTCATTCACATACCCATTGGTTGAGCGGGCGAGCCATTTGCAACGGCAGCCGCGCCAGTCTTTTTAGCACCCCATGTAGCCGCAGCAGGAGCGGCAGGCTTGGGGCCGCTACCAAGAGCTGGGAACAACTCCTCCGATTGTACATCAAATGTTGGCTTCTTGGGGGCGGACTTGGTGGGCTTAGGAGCAGGTGCTGAGGCGGTCTCGGCGGAGGCAGAGGGGGTAGGCTCGACCTTGGGCGCAGCGAGAGGGGGGTGCTTCAGGTCCTCCTCATCGACCACATCCTCCACAGTGGGCTTGTGCGCCTCATCGCGGGCGTGCTGTTGTTCCAGCATAGCGGCGAGAGATCCGCCGTTGGTAGAGGGGGCTTCGGCAGCCATTACGAAGGAGTTCAATTGCGTGGGGATGACCGGAGTATGAGACGGGTTTGAAAGTTTCCTATGCACAATAATTCTGCAATAGAGACTAGTCCGGGTCAGTATACAATGGGGACAGATCACGGTCACTGTGGCGGAGCATGTGTCAATGACTGAGCAGGAGATCAAAACTCACAGATGGAAAGTTTAGTTCCTTCTTCTGAATTGAAACGAATTGAAGGGTATAGAATATATTATAGGTGATTGCCGGACGATTCAGGAGAATGCCCGCAAAGATTCAAAGAGGAAAAGTGGCGATCTGAACCAAGAAGCGCCAAATATTAAAGAAAAGAAAACAGGGGTTCTGGGAGAAGAACCACCTGAAGAAGAGAGGGGGAAGGGAAATTGATGGAGAGGTGAGGGAGAGAGGCGAAAGGTGAGGTGAAGGTGAAGGTCTCGAACCCCGGAAGTACACAAGGTGACCGAAAAGGCCAGCTCGAGTCTCCGGGGGGATTTCTCCGAGGCCGCAAAACTTGGATATTTTTAATCCACTGCAACTACTAAGACTTCGAACTTATATGTACTCCCTACCCAATTCATCTATAACAATTGTAGAAATTCCATGTCGATGGCTGACTTTTGTTCACTTCAATATCACAGGCTCCAACATATTCGGTTTGATTCTACCCCGTCGTTGCTCGCCAATATAGCATCAAGCAAAGAACCTAGAGCAAACAAATAACGATTGTTATATGATAACCTACACTTTAGTGACAGTCTGCGGTACTACTTTCTTCTATTGACTTTCTACGTTCTACTTTCTACTTTTTACTGTAAGCACGTGCGAAGTGGCATGGCACACCATGTGGCTAGGCAATACAGAATGATATCTGACAGACTACTCCGTACTTACGTAGCATTGACCTATGAGTGGCTAGTGACCAACACTCAACAGCCTCGCACTTCCCGATAAGAAAAAAAAATCGAGTTTTCCCTCCCGCAAAGCTTAACCTTCACCTCAACATACGAATAGATATGGATGCTTGGCAAAGAAAATATTGATATCTTGGCAGATATAAAACACCATTCGAAACAAAACAAGCCCAATAGTCAATTTGATAGACAACATCCAGCAGCTAACAGAACTGGACCAAACGAGAAAACAGAAAAAAACGTCCGATAAGGCCCACAGATAGGGGCGAATCCCGTAAATTTTATACGGCACTAAACCAACCCACCCGTGCGGGGAGATATTCCTCTATCTCGGCCAATTCCGAGAATTCTCTTTCTTCTCTTCTCTTCTCCTCCCTCCAGGGCCACAGGTATCACAACCCATGGCCATGGACACGGACATGGAGAAGAAGGGCGAGCCCGAGCTGGACATCTCTGCGGTGGAGCAAGACCCGGTCAAACCACGGGGATTCTTCGCAAGAGTGCGCTACTATGAGGAAATCCTGGACCGCAAGATGGGCATTGAATCGCATAGTCTTGATCGTGTCCATCCTGAGAATCGCCATTCCCCGAGCTCGGTTGTGATGGCGTTTATGTGGGCTTCTGCGACGATGAATATCAGTTGTTTCAGTACGGGTTTTCTGGGGAGGCAGTTTGGTCTTTCGCTTGGTCAGACCATTCCTATTGTGATTTTTTCGACGTTGTTAGGTGCTATGGTTACAGTAGGTGTTCCTTTTCCTTCCATTTCGTGGTTTCTCTTTTTTTTTTTCTTGATTTTTTGCTGCGGCAAAACTAACCCGCAATTAGGGCTGGTGCGCAACCATGGGGCCCGGCACGGGTCTCCGCCAGGTAGCAATCGCCAGATACTCATTCGGCTACTATCCGTCCTCGATCATCGCGCTGTTGAACGTGATCGAGCAGCTAGGCTGGGCTTCTGTGAACTGCATTACAGGCGGACTAGCCTTGAGCGCCGTCTCAGATGGACACGTCTCCATCGCCGTAGGCGTGGTAATCATCGCCTGTGTGAGTCTTCTATTCAGTTTCGTCGGACTGCGCGGTGTCCTGCTGTACGAGAAGTACGCCTGGATCCTCTTCTTCATCATTTTCATGATTATATATGGTGAAGCTGCCCACCATGCTGATCTCTCGCCGCCGTCGACAACTGTTACGGGTATGACTCGCTCGGGCAATGTGCTCAGTTTGATTAGCGTTGTGTATGGATCTAGTGCATCGTGGAGTTCGATTGTGTCAGACTTCTACGTGCATTATCCTGTCAATACGCCTAAGATCAAGATCTTCTTGTATACCACCCTTGGTATTACCATTCCTACTTGCATTGGTATGCTGCTCGGTGCTTGTATTAGCTCCGCGCTGGATACCAACCCTGAATGGAGTGCTGCGTATGATGGGGGTATTGGTGAGATCTTGCGGGAGATTATCTACCCGGATGGATTTGCCAAGTTCCTGTTGGTGTTGCTGGTTCTTTCTGGAAGTAAGTATCAACATTCTCAACTCCCATCCATCTTACCAACCGCAATTAACACTAATGACAGTCGGCGTCAACGTAATCGCAATCTACTCCGGCGCTCTCTCCGCCCAACTCTTCGCAAAACCTTGCGCAAAAGTCCCACGAGTGGTCTGGTCAATCTTAGTCTTCGCTTGCGTCCTCGCACTAGGCATAGCAGGTCGGAACCAACTCCTCGCTGTGCTAGAGAATTTCCTCTCTCTGCTCGGCTACTGGAATACCTCCTTCTTCGCCATTCTCTTCATTGAGCATTATTATTTCCGCAAAGGCAATCTGGCCAACTATGATCTCGATGCGTGGAATACCCCGGCCCGCATGCCGGTCGGGTATGCTGGTCTGGCAGCATTCCTTTGTGGCGCTGCCGGCTGGATTGTGGGCATGGTGGAGACGTATTATGTTGGTGCGCTTGCTGCTATGATTGGGGAGGAGGGTGGTGACATTGCTAATGAGTTGGCATTGGTCTTTACTTCTGTTTCTTATTTCCCGTTGAGGATGTTGGAGTTGAAGTATGTGGGACGGTGAGTGGCTTTGTTTGGGATTGTTGGGATTTGGTGGAATGTATGGATGAAGGTCTGGACCTGTTTTCCGTGAGGGGGTGGTTCTGAAATAAATAAATCATTTGCAGAATATGTAATAGAAAGGTATAGTTAAGAGTTATAATTCACTGTCCATTGACCCGCAGGGTAAGTAATATATAATTAGTATAATTAGTGTATCCAGTCGACAACCATAACCAGGCATATCGACAGCGCCAAGACGGCATGGGTATCGAGCAAACGAGGAAAATACTCTCACAAAAAGTATAGAACCCAACCATTGACAAGAGAAGAAAAAGAAAAGAATGCTATGTATGTGGCCTCGCGGGCCCGCCACGAGAATTATGGGCATTAAGGTGCCTGGACGAAAGGCCAGCCGTCCTTCCAGCCTAGAGCGTTCCAGGCGTACATGTAGTTCGAGTTGTCGGAGACAGTGGTGCTTTGCTTCTTGGATAGGGGGTAGTAGTGGTAGTACATGACGAGACCGAGGTCCTCGTCATTGACAACACCGGGACCACCAGGTCCGAAGACTTGGCCGTGGGAAGAGAGGAGCATTGTTCCGCCGGTCTGAGTACAGGGGGTGCCATCGGCGTCAACCTGAGGTTATATGTTAGTACGGTTATCCAGGAATTTTATACATTGGGTAATGTATGGGGTGAACATACAAAGTCACCGAGACCAGTCTGGGAACGGCACACACGGATGTGGTACTCAGCACCCTCAGGAGGATAATCCTGGGTGTACTGTCCGGCAATACCAGCAGAATAGATCAGGTAGTAGAAATCACCGTGCCTGAACTCGTAGGAACCCTCTTCGCGGTGGTTGAGAGTCGAGTTCCAGGAGATCTGGTGAGGAGTAGCTGAGCCGACCTTTAGAGGGGTCTCCATCTCGACCTGGTAGATGTCGCCCCAGAATGAGCCGAAGTTCATGTAGTCCTTGCCGTTGATGCTGATCCAGGCTGGGTCGATACGGTTGTAGTTGCTATTGGCGGGGAGGCCGACAACACCGTGGTCGGTCCAGGAACCGGGTTCCATTGTTTTGGAGGTTGCTACTCCGATTTCTGAGTTTTGGGTACCGATTTTGGAGAGAACGTAGTACATATAGTACTGGTCGTTTTGGTAGTGGACATCAGGGGCCTGGATTGTTTGTTAGTTTGGTGCTTGATTTTATATTACCAACAATAAAGATTGTTGGTTTTTTATATTCTTTCATACCCAGATATTCTTGCTGTCGACGCCATCGATGTGAATGTTGGATCCGTCTGGCAGGGCTGAACCAACATCCGTCCATGGGCCCTTTACTGATGGTGAAGTATGGGTGTTGACACCAGTACCGGTAGCGAAACGGAAGTACTTTCCATCAGATACTCGCTGGATCATAGAAGGATCATGAGTCCAGCAGTCGCCAGTGCAGGGACCCCTGTTAGGGTATGCACTGACTAGGGCAGAGGCCAAGAGAACGAATAAGCCGAGCATGATAGAGGGCGAGGGAGGGAAGAGAAGGTTGTCGAAAAAAAGCTGTTGGAGAAACAAAACGCAAGACGAGAAAGCAGCTTCAATTTATGTTGAATCGGACAATGCTCGGCTCCTGGCAGCTTTCTTTCATCCCCACGCCAGGTGTGAGGCCAAGAGTATGACCTTTCCACACGAGAGCAATGCTCGTCCAATCAAGGAATGAGGACCCCTGTCCATCGGCTGCGGCCATGTAAGGCGCGCATGTCAGTATTGAGTCGGGTTTAACTGGACTCAGGGCCCCGAAAGGGATAGGATCGAAGCCGATAGCAACGGGGGAGTGTTGCTGCGTTCCTCTGTGGATCCTTGACCAGATAGGCAAATAAATAACAATGACTAACAAAGGTGAACAAAGGGAGAGGATACTGTTAGGAGATTGTTATCCCTGATGTGATATCTCGCATCCTGGATCCAAGAGCTACACATTGGATCGGTTGCATATCCCCACTATCTGTGACCATCTCACAATATCAAGGTACAATGTCTCTGGGCAACAGGGATAATACGACAGTTGTCCTGCAAATGTGTGTTTTGGTCCCACATTCAGCTTTCAGCAAGGGAGGACTTGTTTGCCCTACGCTAGCGAATTCTATGTACAATGTGTAAACTTTCAGTCCTATTTTAGTCACTACCCAGTAAGCGGTGATCTTTGAAATGGAATTGCTATCTTTACATGTGTTCATCATATTTGCGGGTACATATTGCGTGGCTTCAATGACATTTAGCTTGTTTGCGCCTTGTGGCCCGAGCAAGGATCTGCATCTCCATGTGGACCGCAAAGGCCAATCACCCGCTAAAGTAGCTTGAGATCGGACCTCGAATCTAATGTTTGCGATCAAGTCATCAAGGGTACGCGAAATAATCCTCTATTATAGATCTTCACGAGTTAGCTTAATTTGTTTCAAATCGCCATCTTGCAAGAGAATCGCCTCAGATGATAAATTAAAGTGTACCTGTACATGTACGCACATGTAGACCCTAAACATGGATTATTACCCGAAGCCACCAGCCCAACCGATGTCATCGACTCCAATCCAAGGCAGACTTTTAAGCCTCTTTGGACCCCGCCTCCTAAACAAAGTTTAGATGGTGAGTTGGCTGTGTATTCTATCAAGATTCCTAACTATTATGTTCGGGAGTGAGATTCAGCTGGGCTGAGTGTTGGTTCATAGTCATTGGATCGCGATATTTTCACCGCCACACGCGCTATGTTTAGAGCCTCGGTAGGGGTCCATATAAGCCGCCAAGTCGGGGGTGACTATGGAATTATCGACGACATAGTCTTGGCTAGCCGACAGTCGAGATGCGAGGTGCAGAGATCAGTTGATTCGAGTATATTGAATGGGGACTAGGCGATTGCATCACATCAAGTCGATGTTGCACCACAGCCTTACCCGGATTGATTTGTTACTTCCGAGAACTTCCGTATCAGTAGTGATACTGAGTGGCAGTGAGTGTGACGATATTCGTGGTACTTTCCGGTTTAAATGTACGTGGACCTGGTCGGGTGGTTTGAATTTCAGTGTGAGTAGAGCGCAGGCCAGATACATACATGCTTAAAACGCACATTTTCCACGAGCCTATGCGGAAACTCGGTGCTAGACAAGATTAAGTTTCTGAGTGCTTATTTCAAGCTGACCTACGTATTTTAAAGTCTCGATAGGCACTCTCATAGAGTCGTGGAGGCCAAAAATATGGAACCAACACATAGACATTAGCGCTGGCGGTAGGGTGAGCATCAACATGGCGACTGGTGACCTTTTGTTCTCGGCTCTAGATACCAGCCTAAATAACTTCAGGCGATCTACTGTAGAGTCCGATCGCCGTCAATGGATTGACTGAGAGGGTCATAAAGTTGACCTGACAATTCAGGTGTCGAGGCCCCCACCGTGCGTTAGTAGCAATAGCATTTACGGTACGGTACACTCAGATCAGTCATTATGATGGCTTGCAAAAAAAGCACGCCATGCTCTCTATATTTATTAAAGGCTTTGCCGTTATTGAATTCTTGGATATTGTTTTTTTTTTGGCATAGTATAGCCCAATGTATTCCACAATGTGCCCAATTGCGCAAAAAGTTATATGCGGATATCGCGTCAAGCAGGAATCGATAGGGAACAAGATACTCGTTCTGCTCCTGACCGCGACATTGGGCCAAGTCGTACGTCCGACATCCCAGGGGTGGCCTATGAATAACTTAATTTACAATATGTGTAACTTGCGCGTGTTTTCTTGGTCTAAGTTGCTGACGAATCTTTAAGGAAGCGGAGGTTTTGCCGTCTGAAAAGAAGGCTTCAATTGCCACACGAGAGTAAATAGGGAGTGGCGAGCTCTGAATTGCACCGTGGTATTCGGTGTACTCAAAACGATGTCACCGATGACTATGCGAGGCTTAATCTGCCGTCGGTGACACTTCATCTCACCGAGACCAAGAATTCGGAAGCCGACAGATCTGTGTTTTAAAATAGACATTTCTGCTCCTAGATAAAACAAGTTCTTACAGTTCGCTTCAGGCATTAGGAGTCAAGGTCAACGCATAAAATCTTACGCCAAGGTAGACAGAGGAACAACCATTCATTATTATTCAAAAGTGAAGACTGCAGGATATATATACAAGTTTAATTTCAAGTCGATCAAAAGTAAAATTGTTTCTTCTTTCCAATGCTACGGCTATTGTCTAGGTAGTCGTCATTATACAATAGAGCAGAAACTGTATATATTACAGAGAAGAAATGGATCGATAGACAAAGAATTACCTACTGGCTACTCGAAGGACATTAGAATGACACCACATTTTCGACACTATGCACTGTGCCAGAAATATTCCTGAAATCTCTCAGATGCGAACAAGAGTCCTTGGAAATAATGTCTTCAAGCTAAACACCACTTCAACTATGAGCGCCACTCGGGATAATCATATGTTGCCGGTGGTAGAACAACCAAATTTCTCCTGCATTCATTATCGTCGCTTATAATCTGCATTGTATATATCACACCTTGTCATCGCTGTCTTCTCCCGGTACAAAATTCAAGAGCCCTCATTGATTTATCGAAGAAACGCAAAATGGTATACCCATCAGCTATCACAAGCTTGATTCACAACCCACATTTACGCCTGCTCAATGCTCTCCGAGCCAACACGAAGCCAATCATAAAATTCTTGGGCCTTTCGTCTTTTCGAACAGCCCAAGTGGTAGCTCAAACCGGTATTGATCTTAGATTCAACAGGGAGTTCTTCATACTTGATCCATCTACTAATGAACAGACAGGGCATTATCATCGATTGTGAGCACGGCCATATCAGCGATGATTCCATGCACAGTGCAACAGCTGCAATTGCTGCTATGGGAGTGTCGCCGCTTGTACGTCTCAGAATGACTCACTCGGATTTGGTTAAAAGAGCTTTGGATGCTGGTGCACAGTGAGTATCGCGAAACTTGCCAAGACCAATGCTTAAAATGGTAGTGGCATCGTTGTTCCTCAAATCAATACCGCCGACGAAGCAAGAGCCGTTGTTGCTTGTTCCAAGTTTCCCCCGCAAGGATTCCGTGGGCAAGGTTCGGCGTTTCCAGCTATCACCCACGGCATCGACATTCCAACATACCTGAAATCCGCCAACGAAACGCTCATTACCTGTCTTCAGATCGAGTCGAAAGTCGGAGTTGAGAATGTCGACGGGATGTGTGCTGTACCTGGTGTTGGTTAGTGATTAGTTCGATCCACGAATCCTATAAGGATATTGTTTCGCTGATATCAGTCAAGACATGCTCTTCATTGGGCCCAATGACCTGGCTCTATCGGTTCTTGGATACGTTCCTGCAAAGGGTGATGAGCCTGAATTTGTCGACGCCATCGAAAGGATTGTAGCGGCGGCGAGAAAACATGGGAAATGGGTTGGTCGATTATCAAACGATGGCGCTACAAGCAAAGTCCAACTAGAGGTTTTTGATACTGTGGCGATGAGTTATGATATTCGGGCGATTCAAAACTGGTATACATCGGAGTTGCAAGTTGCACGCTCATAAGACAGGTGAAGTTGCGACTTTGAATTATTTGGTGACTAGGAACAGTATTATTGAAAAGAGACAATATGTGCTCATGACTATCAAATTGCCACGTACGGCCCTAGTAACTTCTTCCAAATCAATGTTAACCCTTGCGCTGCAGCGTGTGATAACCAAGCTTTTCTCTCGCCTCGGTGATTGAGGCTCCTCCCGCGATCAACTCCCGGATGCCATCCTCGCTCTTGTCGATCTTTCGTGCGACTTCAGCTACCTCACGAGCTCGGTTTCGCGGAACAATGACGACGCCGTTTGCGTCGGCAACAACGATATCACGAGGCTGAACACGAACTTTGCCAATACCAATTGATTCGTTGACGCCCCCAACCTGAACACGATCTTTACCAGTTCGCATCCAACGCCCAGCAGTGAAGATCGGATACTCATCATGGATCGCACGGGTCACATCGCGGCACACACCATCAATGACAGTTCCAGCAATGCCTCGCAGACCAGCGTACTGAGTCATGATATCGCCCCAAACGGTACAATCAGTGCGACCACCATTGTCGATGACTACAACATCACCCATGGCAACGTCGTCGATGAAATCTCCAACACTTCCCGGTGGGTTGCTGGCAGGAACGTAACGCACAGTGTAAGCCGGTCCAACCGTGACATCTTTGTAATCAGTCAAAGGCATGATATTGAACGCCTGTCTGGGAATCCCAAGTTTATCAAGCGCATCAGAGACCCCAGGGGTATCTGAGTTGGCGAACAGCGCCGACAACTCTTGATCCTCGACACTGGCTTCCTTGGGATTCCGCTTAGAAGACATCGCAGATGTAGCAGCTGCCGGCGACGTTGTAAATTGGCGTATGGCTTCAAATTTGGCATCATGACACAGATTTGTCGCCTCGGACATCCTGGACCATAAGGGCCTGACGACGATCGATTTTTGTTCCTAGTTCCACGACCTCCTCAATGTGCTCAGCTGGAATAAACACCGTTCCGCAATTGTCGGCGATCACATTATCATCTTGGTTCACCATGACGCCTCGCACCTCAAGGGGAATGCCCGAGTCTAGTTGCACGATTCGGTTACGAGCGCTGATCATGGTCACGCCACGGCCGTAAAGGGGATATCCAATGTCGCGGCTGCCGTCGATGTCACGACTCATTCCATCGATGATGGTCCCGCGGATTTGTTTCATCTGTGAGGCATTCGCGAGGATATCTCCCCAGCATGAGACGCCCTCCATGCCACCAGAGATGACGAGAATGCGATCATCCGTCGTGACAGCATCTACCACCGGGGTGATTAGATGAGTCGTGGGAGCGGTGCCTTTCTTGATGCCCACTTTCACCGTACTGGCGCGTCCACAAATCTTCGGGCAGTCCCAGAGGGGCCGCAAGCCGTATGTGGCTCCTTTGAGCTTGAGAAAATCCAAGGCATCAGACATGGTATTGGTGTCGAGCGTCGAAAGTCGATCCAAAATGCTGGGTTGGCTCATGGCGTCGACCGTTGAGATCTGTAGTCAAAGTAATTTGGGAGGACTGTTTCACAAAAAAAAAAAAAAAAAAAAAAGAAGAGATATGAACCCTTAGGCTATGTGGTGGCTATATGAAGTTCGGACTGACGGCAGGGGATGGCTTTGACCGAGTCATGTAGTTGAGCTCGGCGAAACACAAAGGGCTGCTCAAAATTATCAAGTTTGCTTCACCGGTCGTTGGGGTAGCTTCTTCAGCCAGTGGCGATGTCGCGTAAAGAATAGGTCCCGAAGCTCGTCCTGCCGAAGCCATAAAGTGCATACGAGAAAGAGCAAGACCAAGGAACACCAGGCTGCAATAGAACATCATAGGCGAGGGTGCCGACAAGGTACCACTACGCCGAGTTAACTGTATCGATCTGTGAGATATCCGTTTCGCCGCTATACATTTGGACATGCCCGGCCAAGATCTCGGCAAAGTGGGCGATACCCGAAGCTAATCTCAGTCAACACCAATCTATGAATTCGGCAACCTATCATTATGCCGTGACTTTGGTTGAGAGAGTCAGGTTAATAGGGCCGACATGTTAAATCTTCGAACGCATCCTTTCTCGGGACACGCGTGAGACATCATCAAAGCTATCTCTACAAAGAAACTTGGCTTCAAGGTCGCCAGCTCAAAGATCTACGTCAATGATGGGAAGTCAATATCTTGATCTGGCGATTACCCCAGCGGACACTGCGTTCGGTCTCATGGCCGACTTCGATGTAGACACTCATCACAACAAAGTGTCTTTAATTGCCGGAGCATACCGCGGAGAAGACGGAAAGCCCTGGCTCTTGCCCAGTGTCAAAAAGGTACTTTTAACAGCATTATGCGGCAAAAAAAGACAACAATTAACGACAAGAATAGGCAAAGCAGTATCTCAGCGACACCATCCACGAATACTTGGGCATTGCAGGATCACCAACTTTCATCCACTTGGCAAAAGACCTCGTCTTTGGACCCGCTGCATCCAAACTCCAAGATAATATAGCATCGGTTCAAACAGTGTCCGGTACAGGCGCAAACCACCTAGCAGCAACATTCCTGGCCCGCCACCTTCGTCCAAATCGCGTGTTCATCCCGGGCCCGACGTGGATTAACCATAAATCGATTTGGGAAATGGCCGAGGTTACAGTTGCAGAATATCCCTACTACTCCCCTGCCTCGAAAGAAGTCGATATAGTCGGGATGCTGGATTCTCTGGATCAAGCCGAGCCTAACGACGTCGTCATCCTGCAAGCTTGCGCGCATAATCCTACTGGGGTGGACTTGTCAAAGTCTCATTGGATGCAGGTTGCGGAGGTCGTCCGGCGCAAGCAGTTATTTGTCGTCTTCGACAGTGCGTATCAAGGCCTCGCGACTGGCAATGTTGACGGCGATGCGTGGGCAGTTCGCTATTTCGTGGAGAATGTCCTTGCCTTCGAGACACCTCCCGGTTTGTGTGTGGCACAGTCATTTTCGAAGAACTTTGGGCTGTATGGCGAGCGTGTTGGTGCTTTGCATTTGGTTGTTGCGCCGCATCTTTCGGCGAAGGGCGCTCGTAGTGAATTGATGAATATTGCGCGAGCGGAGTATTCTAATCCGCCTCGGTTCGGGGCAAGCATTGTTGAGATGGTCCTTGGGGATCGGGAATTGAGAGACCAGTGGAAAGCGGATTTGGAAACTATGAGCTCACGAATTCGGGAAATGAGGCATGAGCTGAGGCTGAGGCTTGAAAAAGAGACACAGCAGGATTGGTCGCATGTTGAGGCGCAAACTGGAATGTTTAGCTATACAGGGCTGACCAAGGAACATGTTGCACGGCTGCGAGATGAGTTTCATGTCTACTTGTTACCATCAGGTCGGATGAGTGTGTGTGGATTGAACAAAGACAATGTCCAACACGTGGCACATGCTATTGGAGAAGTCATGAAGAATTAGACAAGCAGGAGCAGCCGATACTGCAAATTCTGTATTGAGATCAAGATACGACAATTTCGAATACACTATCTGCAGTAACCTTTCGAATCGATAGAACTGTATCATCTCTATTGATATACACAGTGCTCTTGCGGAATTTGATGCTCACCGACTCAGAGTATTGAGGATTCTGGTAGGAGTACATATTAGCTAATATAATGCTCCAAGCCACCATGTCTTTCGTGTGGGAAGCATTTGCATCCTTCTTCACCCTATATATCAGAACAAAACACAAATGCTACTGCGAGGCAACTGAACAACCCAACACTCACGCCTTCACAAGGGTACCCTGAACCTTACGGTTCAGCTGCGCAGAGTAAAGCTTATTCTCGTTGAGAATAAACATGCGGCCATTAAGACCAAACGAGAAGTTAGAAGTGCCATTTTTGACAAGAATCTTGCCAAGCAGAACACCACCGGGAGACCACACGTTGACGCCATCGCCACATCCAGCATAGACATTGCCCTTGGTATCGACCTTGATACCATCGGGAATACCAACACCAGGCATAGCAAAGACACGGCGGTTAGTCAAGAAGGGCTGGCCGTGGGAGGTAGTAACATCAAACGCGTAGCTAGATAGATTAGCAACAGCCCTTCAACATTCAAGATCAAACTTACATAGTAGCAGGCAAAGAATAATCCTTGGACCCATCACCAACGGTCTCCGCTGTATCAGTGATATAAACAATCATCTGATCAGGTGAGAAACTAATCCCATTAGGCCGTCCAAACCCATCAGCAACAACCCTCACATCCCCAGTAACAGGATCAAACCGATAAACCTGACTGGGCAACTTAGGCTTCGGCCGAATCCCCTGGACATACCCATAAATAGGATCCGTAAACCAGATCGACCCATCATCATGCACGGCGACATCGTTCAGCGAATTGAACTGGCGTCCGTAGAAGGAATCCAGAAGCATCTCCGTCTTGTACGGCGGTGTAACAGACATCTGGACTAGACCACCCGTATCATTGAGACCACCCTGGGCAGTCCAGAGGATGCCGTTGTTGTGATTGATGCCGCCGTTTGCCATGGACACGGTGGTGTTGACGATCTCGGCTGTGAGCGGGTACTTGTTCAAGCTGACCTTTGAGATTTTGATTGTTTTTTGGTTGGTTGTTGGGTCTGTGAACATGTTGCTGGACATGAAGAGCTCGTCTGTGGTTGGGATATAGACGCTTGCTTCGTGGGCGAAGGGGTAGTCATTGTTTTCCACGAGTAGGTCTAGTTTGGGGGTATGGCCGATTATGTCTAGAAAGCTGGTGTTGTATACAGCGAATGCCGAGGGGATTGTGGCATTGGCCTGGCTGGCTTGGGGGGTGATATGGGTTGCCATGTTGAATAGTCAGACTGGATATAGCTGGAATGTGAGCTTTAGGGGGGGGGTACGTGGGCTTTTAAAGTAGCTTCAGGTGATGTCAATCCTGCCAAACTCTCTTCTCTATCATGTGGAGCATCCACGTCTGGGCTAGATCTGTGACTCCACAGGAAATTCGCCGAGGTTTTGCCTGAAGATGTCGCTGATTTCGACTTGAGGTTGTCCAGTGGCTCTCCAGAGGTAATCTGTTCCGGTAGGATTTTCGGATCTCGGGCCATCTACATAAGCTGAAGATTCGCGCACTATCTCCGATCTTCGGCCTGAAGAACTGGAGTAGCCGTGACATGTACATATGTACACAACTAGCGAACTTTGAGATAAATAAACCTCCGGAAGCAGACTCACAGAGCTAGATCATGTTAGGATAGTACCTTTGGGATAGGGGAAGGGGGCTGTCGATCTTGTACCGAAAGAGACAGCCGAAATTATCGCCCAGAATGCCATCACCCACAATATAACTTACCTTTAGCAGTGGGAAGAGCCTGTACAATGCTTGCCACTATGCCTGGAGTCATCAGCGCTATGATGATATACCAACCCTACGAGTATCCAGACTAAAGCGCAGGGAATCAAACAGTAGCCCCAAGTTGGCACTGGCATGTTACGACATGGGCGAGCCAACAGTTCGAGTATGTCCAATCGCGACTATTACTCGAATATAGCGAGTCAGCCAGTGGCGATAGGTTCTTAGCATCCGGTGGGCGCCTCATTCTCACTCTTAAGATGCCATCTCCCGCCATCAGATAAAAGTGCTAAATATTGGATATGAGAATGGATCAAGTGAAGTGTAAGTTCCCGATATCGGTGAACACGATAGACTCTAGGGTAAGACCGTAATCCTCGTAGATGGCAGTGGCGCAGGAAGAAATTTCCCCAGTCGGGTGCAGTGGCCGGAAATGAGAAGGAAATGGAGGAAATGGAGGAAATGGAGGAAAGGAAGGAAAGGCGGGATCTGTGCGGATGAAATGTTAAGGACCTGCGTTGAACAGCGTTTAACCTTTTTAGGAGTCGCGGAATATGCAGTAATTGCGTTCGTAGGTGTGTAGAATAGTATAGTAGAATAGCAACTGTACGTGTCTCTCAGAAATGAGGTATAGCAATAATATGAAGTGAGACTCAGCCTTGATATCGGAGGATTAACAGATCTATTCTAAGAGAGTCTTAACGTTACAAGTTAACTCTCATACTCTCTGCCGTTTACCTGTCAACCCAGCCACTCCCCTTTTCTGGTCTCCACGTGCAACTTCTCTCCTCCTCCATTCCAGACCTCACCTATTGTTCCCTTCCAACCTTCCATTCCTCATCTCTGGGGACTCGGTTATCCTCCATCTCATCGTGGTTGGTCGAGTGAAAAAGTCCTTTGACCCCTCCTCGGCCCAATTTCAATCTGTCTCGTGTAGAGACAGAAACTCTACGCACCATGAATCAGGACAATTTCCCATTGAAATTCCGCCGAGCGTCTAGCAAACTTCACAAGGACCCCCTAGCTTCAGTTCGCGCATTCTTCGCAGTCATCAAAGCACCACATCGCTCAAACGCACCCCCTCCGCCCCCGTCTATCCCCGTTCCTCACCCAGCGGGAGTCGCGAGCATAATCGGTCGCGATCCAACGCACAATTCGGCTCCTCCTCATCGTCACTGGAACAGAACAGTGGCGGGCCGTCGCCCTCTAACGACGAATCCAGCGGCTTTTTCTCCAACTTCACCTCTCGGTCCCGCACTCGCAGCTCGAACCGCTTCTCCTACAACGAGCAAAGCTCAGATGAACTAGGCGCCCCTTACGAAACGCGGGGCATGCTCAGTGCATTGGATGAGAACAGCGCTGAATCAGATCCTCATTCCCAGCAAGCCCCCGGTCCCCAATCTCAACACGCCAGCCCCGATAACCGCGGACGCCACTCACTCCGCCAGTCAGCCAGTTTCACCACGCTCACCCAACGAATGGATCCTTTTGCTCATCGCGAGACGGAGCGGGCGGCGAATGCCAAACGATATTCCGATGATGGCAACGCGCCGCCGGCCCCGCGAACGAGACAGAGCAAGAAGGCGAGCTTCTCCAGGTTCGTGGACAGTATGCTTGGCTCCCCCGGTCGCAACATGAAAATTTCAGCCCCTGAGAATCCAGTCCACGTTACCCACGTTGGTTACGATAATCAAACTGGTCAATTCACTGGTCTTCCCAAGGAATGGCAGCGGTTACTTCAGGAGAATGGTATCTCCAAAAAGGAGCAGGAGGAGCACCCGCAAACCATGATGGACATCATGCGCTTCTACGAGAAGAACACCCGTGGCGATAGCGACGATGAAGTCTGGCACAAATTCGACAATGCGCAAGCGACGCAAGCGACGAGTCCAAGAGGACCGTCTCCTCCGGGCAGCCCACGATTCCCGCAAAACCACGAGAGCAGTTTCGAGAATCCGCGGGCACCACCACCAATTCCACGCGGGCCTCCAGCAGGCACACCGAGCATGTCCCCATCACTGGGCGGTATGGTGCCGCATCGCGCTCCTCCTAAGCCCCCAGGCATGACCCCATCCCGTCCTCCTCCGCAACCCCCGGTCTCGAATTCCTACGGTGCCCCGCAAAGACCCCAGCTAGAAACCTACGGTTCTTCATTTGGTACTCCGACGATACCAGAAACCGAGACATTGCCTTCACCGCATCGCAGTCCCTCCACCTCCCGAAACGGGACGCCTGCGTCCAACGCACCGAATGTTATCGCATCCCCGACACAATACCAGCGACAGCAGGAGCAGGTTATGGCCGCAGCCCAGCAGGCACTGGATCGCAATCGCAGCCAGCGCCAACAGGCACAGCAGCCTCCGGCCATCTCCACCTCAACCACTGCCCCGGCACCCGATCTGTCGTCTGGTGTGTCGCCTTCTACGCGCGCTCCCCCGGCTGCTCGACCCCGACAGCGCCAGCGCCAAAGCACTGCTATGGATATCCGGTCGCGTTTGATGTCCATCTGTCGCGAAGGCGATCCTACGCAAATCTATTACAACCTCAACAAGATTGGTCAAGGTGCTTCGGGTGGAGTGTTTACCGCGTATGAACTTCCTGACAACAATTGTGTTGCGATCAAGCAGATGAACTTGGATTTGCAACCCAAGAAGGACCTAATTATCAACGAAATCCTCGTTATGAAGGACAGCAAGCACAAGAACATTGTCAACTTCCTCGAGAGCTACCTGCACGGATTGGATCTTTGGGTTGTTATGGAATACATGGAAGGTGGCAGTCTCACAGATGTGGTCACTTTCAACATTATGAGCGAAGCACAGATCGCCGCAGTCTGTCGAGAGGTGAGTTACAGTACCGGTGAAGGTAACTACGAGATGCTAATCATTCCCTTAAGACTTTGAGCGGTCTCCAGCACTTGCATTCTAAGGGCGTTATTCACCGAGATATCAAGTCTGACAACATTTTGCTTTCCCTGGATGGTAATATCAAGCTGAGTAAGTCTCTACATTCTTTGACCTTAATGAATGGCATACTAACACTGCCTAGCTGACTTCGGCTTCTGTGCCCAAATCAACGAGTCGCATAACAAGCGGAACACCATGGTCGGTACCCCATACTGGATGGCTCCCGAGGTCGTTACTCGTAAAGAGTACGGCCGCAAGGTCGACATCTGGAGTTTGGGTATCATGGCCATTGAGATGATCGAGGGCGAGCCACCATACTTGACCGAGTCGCCATTGCGTGCGCTGTATCTCATTGCCACCAATGGAACACCAACAATCAAAGATGAACACAACCTCACCCCTATCTTCCGCGAGTTCCTTCACTTCGCTCTTAAGGTCGACCCCGAGAAGCGGGCGTCGGCACACGACCTCTTGAAGGTATGTCACTGTACCCTATTTCTATAGCCAGCACTAACTCTTTCAGCACCCATTCATGTCCTTCTGTGCACCCCTTTCGCACCTCGCCCCCTTGGTCAAGGCTGCTCGCGCCAGTCGCGCCCAAGAAAAGGCCCAAAAAGGAGGCGCTTGAATGACCACGTTTTCCTATGTTTCGGTTCTCTAATTTCCGTCTTACTTGATCTCCTTGACGCCTCGCTCAGATACCCCGTCACCTCCAATGTTTCTTCTAGATCCCGACGTGCACTGCCATACATCGTGGGATTCATTACTTTGTACCCAATTTATTCATCCATTTATTCCCCAACACATCGTCTTCGATGAAAATGATTCCAGTCATGAGCATGTTTGCAATATCTGCTTTATGTTTGTTTACATCTGTGTCCATCTATCTCCATCTAGGTTTCTGTAGTACTATGTTCTGTTGGATGCAAGCGGCCAGTGAGATACAATTCTATTTTCTTGTTTCCTATCAATCTCAATGGAACTGCACGCAGATAGTTCTGCAGATATTGGAGTGGTACATTGCCTAGGCTACTCGATTCTTCTGCCTGCCATTTGCTTCTGACTGGGGCTGGACACAGACTTACTTCATGAGCGAAAATTATATAGGAAGTATAACACTACGTACACTGCTTCCGTGGCGCGCGATTGCGAAAGCGCTGTGACACCTAGACGGGTGTAAACTTTGCTACGGAAGACTATGCACAGTGTTGAGGTTCAGGATGTCGCGTACCGTAGTTGAGTAATCGATGAATATTCCAAAGGGGGTCGAATGAGGAATTGAACCGAGTTCTGTACAACTGGAGCGTGGAAACCACATGGCAATACTTTCACCTCGGCTTGAGAGGCAATTTCAACCTAAGCTCTATCATGTTCTTCAGAGCTTGAAGAAGGAACTAGACCGGCGCCATATATGTAATATATTTCAGAAAGTGGCCGGTTCGGACAGACGGCCTGCCTTCGTGCTTCCATTGAGCGCAGATGGTTTTAAAGAACATCTTCAAGCAAGCGCAACATTAGGGTGTTTTGCCTGAGAATGCTGTGCCATTTAATAGAAAAGGAGAAGCGCACAATCTCATGGAAGGCAAGAGCCGGCGGTCATCAACTTTAGTTCAGGCAGCTAAGATGTTTAACGATGTGACGAATTATCTCGAACTACGGACTATCTCTGAACTTCAAATGGTGCGTAATTGAGCGACGATTTGAAAAATTTTGTTCCAAGAATATTTCTAATTGAAATGTCACTATCAGCATAGCTCTCTCTCCGAGCTGTACGTGCACTTTTATCTGTGAGTGAAATAAAATTCGCCAATGCTCTCATGTCTTGTCTTCCAGCTTTCGAAGTCCACGGATTGGTTTAGCAAACTCAATCCTATTTACCAGGTGCAAGCACCACTACTCATTCCGAAATAAGTAACGTGAGCATCATTCACTCCCTGTCCGCCCTGAGCCTCGCAGCACTGAACCTCGTCTCCAGTGCAAACATTCGTGTTTTCAGGGCTAACGGGGTCAACACTCCAGTATTCAACGCCGGAATGAACATAGCCTTGCTCAGCTGGAGGCAGGTTTGGGATGCCATCGTTACTATGGGTAATTCGGAAGAACCGGGTTGTCGTAGGGCTCGCCGCTTCGAACCCCTCATTCATGTACGACGCATACGCTTGGTTTCCGGTCCGCGGCTCGCCGAAGGTGTACAAGCTAACCTGATTGTATGTGGCGGACAGCTGGGCGGCAGTTATGGCTGCCATTGAGGCGCCCAGACTGGCTCGTGTGTTAGTCAAGCCAATCAGGAAACATCAACATGGGATAGGAAGAAGGAGTATAAGATGGTTGAGTAAGGGAAGAGCATCATTATCATACCTATGGCCCGTGACCGTCAATGCATACTCCGGGTACTTGCTAGCTTGCTGTTGAACGAGGGACTCAACCTGATCTTGGACTGAGACCCATCCAAGATAGTATCCGCCATGCACTTCACAGCCGACACATTCAGGAAGGGTATCGAAAGGCGCGAGAGTGTAGTTGGTATCGAGCTGCAGGTTCGTATCACTGCCGGTGCCGCGAAAGACAGTGATAATTTCTTGACGACTGTCGTCGCGGAGAACCCATCCGTTGATATCTGTCTGGGGATTGTATATCTTCTCCACCGTGGTTATGGTCGCCGGAATGTTGCACAAGTTCGCGTAGGCAGCCTGGGATATGGTGGCCATTTCAACCAGACGATTGTAGATGTTGTCGGAGATTCCCTGGGTAACAGTGGCCAGGACTTGTCCGGCAGCCATAGAACATGCGAGCACGCTTATTTTGGAAAATGTTTGCATGGTAACAGAGCCGATTGAAGAATATTGAATGGACGATGGTTCAATAAGGATACTTGTGTCTCACGTTTAGTTTTTTTCTCGGAGCACATCTACATGACTTAAGTAGTGGACTGGAGAGTCACCTCGAGGATAAAGACAACAAACTGGTGTCGATCATATCCCATTAAAGCTCTGAAACTTCGTCGCATTTTACCGGCCACGAGTCCATCTATCAACCCAGAGCCTCCCGTGCGCGTGCGCCAACCGCAGTCGATTGATTAATAGGATTCCTTCCTGGAAAGGTCCTGTTTCGGCCTGAAACTTAAGAGACCCTTTCATTCCGGGATTCTGGCCTGGCGTCCATTCACTGATGAGTCTAGATTGGTATGCTATTGGCGCCTTCGGGGCAATGGCCCTGAATATGATAATTCTGAGGTTGGCGCGGATGTTCTTGCACCCTACTCGGCAGTTCTCGACACTGGAACTCCCGTATGACTTGCCAAACCAGGAAATTCGACCGGCTAGTCGAGTCGGTTTTTAAGGCCAGGCCAGGAAGTTTCAAATAGGAATTCGCGCCGCCACATTTCAGCGCGGCGATCCACATGGAGCGTCCTCCGCATCTTTTGAGGCGGATTAATTGCTGCGCCGTGGAACCCGAAAGCCCGCCGGGTCGTGAGGCACGGCATCTTGGATACATCTTTTCAGTTTGCCTTTCCTAAGGAGATAGACTATGTATACATCTCTCAGTCGTTGCGTGCAAGTGCTGGCCCTTCAATTGTCACTTGAAAGATTTTCATGTTATCGACAATCCTAGGGAGGCTGGGACGCAAAGGTACAAAAATAGCCCTTTCTCCACCTAAGAAGGCGGCCCAAGCCGTTTTTGATTCTGTTTAATCACAATGGCCAGTGCCAAGATCTGTAGATCACTCCTAACTCTGTATGACATTCAGGGTTTTTTGGGGGCCTCTGGTTGACCAAGTGGGGAGGGAAAAGTGGGGTCCATGAACATATAACGTCCAAGTTTTTGATATGGTCCAAGTCCCTTAATTAAAGGCCTGTCGTTTGAAGACAAAGAATTTCTCCTTGACTAGATATTATGAGCACTGTGAAAGTTTGAACCCGGTCGGCCCAGTTGCGGTGGTATTAATCAAGACCTAGTTTCATGTAAAATATTTGATAGGCTGCGTCTAGTGATTTCGCTCCTAGTAATTACTTCCGTCTTAGCAATCACCTTAGAGCGATAGGTAAGTGTAGAGGCCCTAGGAATACCTATCAGGCTTTATCTAGTTAGTATGAGGTATTTTTAGGTAGGCAAATAAGGGGCCGCGAATGCCATTATAGGAGGCCAGACTGTCTAGGAGACATGATCGATAGGTCTAGATATTAGATACCGAGATCGCCAGAGTTGAAGTCGTATTCCTAGGAGCAAGCGGCAAGCATTATCAAAGATCAAGCGAGAAAAGAAGTAGATGAATCAACAGACAGGATTTACAGTACAACCCATTCAGTTAGTTATTTCTGAGATATTCCTCGGTGTTGTAAACCCCAAAATTGAGGGTGGGATATTTTCCGCAACTATGTAGAGACGGTCACGGGGATACGAAACTCGACGAGTTGAATAGTGGTATAGCCGTAGGATAGTAATGCAATAAATGTGGCCCCACTTTGCAACTAGGATCGACCGCTATGACATCCATTCGTTAAGGGGACGACGGTGTGTGTTAGTTAAAGACTGCATTAGACGGGGCTAGCGTGGTGCAATTTATTAAGGTAAGCTGTTTGACTCAGCCCTCCCGCTTTGCTTAAGTCGCGCTCAGTGAGCAAGTTAGAGTTGTCAGGTCACGCTCAGTGAGTGGGATCGTATGAGCGAGTCATTTGGCTTACGTAGCGAACACGTGATGCTCAGTTGCAATTTCATTGCTTATGTAAGGCTCAGGGGCGTGCTCAGTTTTACTCAGTGAGCAAAAAGCGGCAAGGGGTGAGCACTAAAACGGAAAGAAAAAGCCATTGGTCGCGCGGCCTAAAATCCGATGTATATGTGACTCTATATACTGGATTTCAGACGCACGCCAAAAAGGCCTCTTTCGGCCTTATGGGCACAAACGACAATTGTCCCGTATGACTATACCTAGTTTACGGCACTAACCACGTGATCATGCAAGTAGTAGAAAGGTCAATTATCAACAAGTAGATCTTGCCACGGCAAATCTACTATTCTACTTTCTACTCATCTACGGAGGAAGAACTCAGGATATATAAGGACACTCATTCATATATCCAGTTTAGTTCTTCGTGTTCAATTATCACATTTTGTTACTTATGTCTACTGTTCAGAAACCTTTGGTGACTCTTACTTGAGTATAACTTGACAATACTACGACCAGACCAATACTTCGGTATAGATCTGTTCGGCGCTCTACCTGGCATCGCTTCTCGATACCCACAAAAGGACTTAGCCCGTATAAGGCCCGACAGGCAACGGTACGGTTAAGAGATAGATCGTTGACGTTGGAAGCAGAGAAGCATAGGTAAGTATAACCTGGAATCTTCTAACCTAGCGACGACCCGTTAGTCGTGCGTAAATACAGCCAAAGCCTCTAAGGAGTATAGGAAAGATTATAACATACAAGACGTTGCTATAGTTGGTGCAAATATATGAGTGAGACAAATTAGTACGTCTTAAATCTTTGATATCTCGAAGTATATTCAAACTCGCCCCTATGAGTGATACAACATGTCTGATTGGAATATTCGAAATCAGCTTTACCTTACTGTAACACTCTCTCAGACAGTTTCCCAGCACCCCACTTGAGGTGCACTGTTCCAAATTAGGCTACTTCCCCGCCCTCCTTACATCGACTCGATCGATGTACCTTTTGCTGAGTCATGTAAATCAACAGTAATAACGTCGTTCTACGAGGCTTTCGGTAATCAATCAACGGCAAGCTTGGTCTGAGGGCAAAACGAACTGAGCCATCTAGGAATTATGGGAGTAAGATGCAGTACTGAATCTCTCCGGTCGCTTTAATCTTCGGTGGCAAATATCGCATCTCTGGATGTCAGGGCGCATCATTTGCGGCAAATCCTAGCTTTTATCGATGATACCAAAGGTGGTCATCATTACTATATGAGCTATGAACCATACATTTGATCTGTGGTAATAGTGGTGGCGAGCTGAAGCCTAAAGATCTCCCTAGGCCGACGGTCATCTTAACTATACCGTTAGATTTCCGCAAACGGCTATAGTTCTATATTGAGCATTGAACTATCTAGATTCTATCACAATGGAATATTCCAGCCCCGTAATCGAGTCATACATTGTCTTCCTTCACATGGTTATCAAATGAAGCGAAGGATTGTATTATCCTAACCATAGGATACCGCAAATGGTAAATGAATGGCCTGTCTGGCCAGACGATCATATATATGTACGTGTTCGCATGGGTTGAGGATATTGTTCTTTACTCCAAATATTTTACATGCAACACTCCGCGCATCGCCCAACAATCCTCTCACATTTTGCGTTGGTTCTGACATATCACGAACCAGTCCTCTATGTTTCAAAATGGTCCCCCAAACAATCTCACTGGCTGCCATTATCTCACTGTCCCTGATCTTGATTCAAAGGATCGCTGGTCAATCCGCTGGTCTATCCACTACTCCATCAGATTGCACAAGCGATCAGATCCAGAACAATAATCTTGGGGCTTGTGTGTGTCATGGGAGCGATCATACATGCGACAACAAGTGTCAAGCTACTCCGCTAAATCAAAAGTGTACACAGCCGCAGGATTCACAGGTCCAGTTGCAGGATTGTGATTCCTCTTGCGCGGGAGAGCACAATCACTGTTGTTTCGGCTGTTGGATATGGTTCGAAGCCATCTGTTCTTGCTTGAAGAACGGTGGGTGCAAGCAAAGCAACCCCAACGCACCCTTCTGGCTCAAGGTCAATAGCCAATTAGCCTCTACGAGTTTACTGATACCAAACATTCTCTATCTGCAACAATATCAAACACTGGCAACCTCTGCGTGGGACTTTGGCCAGAAGATAGCGTCTGACCCCAACAATCAGGCGTTGGCTATAAACTCTGCGCACTCCATAACTCAGAAGCAAATCCACATGCACATTTGTAATGTGAATACCAACATGCAGCAAACCCTGACCAACCTTTATCAATCCCACGGCCAAAAAACCCCTTCCTTCTACAATATACCAAGAGAAATTACCGCTGGTGGTGGATTTAGAATGTTCTGCCGGGCGTCTCAAACCCCGCTTCAACCTATTCCAGGAGATGTAATCTGGAACGATATCAACTCAGTCCTGAAAATTTCAGACGTATGCAATTATTATGTGGGTGCCGCGGTGATAAGAGACAAAAATAACTATACATGGGCATGTGTGACAGCTGATCATTTAAGCACGGAAGTTCAAAGGTTCTGTGCCTAATGTGGCTGGAGATATTTGTCAATAGGCTTATTCCATTTCTTGATTCCATTTGTGCCCAAATTGTACTCAAGTTGAACCTACCGAAGTATTGGTCTACTCGTGAGTGTTGTCAAGTTATTATCAAGTAAAGAGTCACTGAAATTCAGAGTAGTAAACACAAGGAACAATGTAGGATTGAACACGAAGAACTAAACTAAGTACATAAGGGAGTGTCCTTATATATTCTTCGTCTAGCTACCCCCACAGGCTACTCCTAGGGAGTAGAGAAGGGCTTAGGCTTATTCTCGTTGTCTACTCCTTTTTTCTACTCCCGTGGAGTAGCCTCTGGAAGTAGCTCTTTGTCTAGGTCACGTGGTTGACGTCATAAAGGTTAGCGTAGTATTCATTAAGATGGTAGGTCGCAGGCCCAAGGTGGCCTGTTGGTGCGTGTCCGACCAGGGCGGATCATGCTTTCGCTCACTAGGCATAATCGCGGTTTCTCTTCTCCCTGAATGCCTGGAGGTTCCCAGGTGTAGGATGTTGCACGTGACTTTGATGACAGATGGATTGGTTGGCTCTCGGTGGCCCATCAGTAAGTTACAGTCACGCATTGATTGGTGACGAGTGTCAGGACCATCGACTATCCATTGTTGGAACTTGCTGTCTTCCGTAACTTGCTCAGCCAATAAGGGCATTCAAATCTCTGTCATTTATTACTTGCTATTTCTTGCTATTTATGCTATGCTCATCATTAGTATTCCGCTCATTCGGAATTACTATAATTCCGGTTCCCAATCCGTATTCATGAATGCAGCACTGACATCCATGTTGCCCCTGAGGCGTGACTGCATGCCTCAGGAATTGTGGCAGTATAGTACTGCTTCACCGCCCGGAGCAGGGCTAGTCCTATATTTAGTTCACACCCGCTGACCCTCTCCAGGGTCAGCGTGGTCAGCGTTTAGTCTCTTCTACAAATGAACCATATTGTACTACACGTCAGCTGAGAATTCTACTTCGCTTACCGAACCAAACCCAGAGACTCGGCGTGGTCTCACACAAAGCCAGAAGTGGGAGACCGACAGGTCCAGAGCGAACGGTCGCATTGACGACGCCAATTTTTTTTTTTGATGGGACGATGGCGACGATCTAGAGAAGAGTTGCACGTGATACAATTAGCGTGTTGCATTTTATTGATGTAGCTTACTCAAGCCGCTCATGCCTATGCTCAGCTATGCTCAGTGAGCAGGTCAGAGCGCTCAGGGGCGTGCTCAATTGCACTCAGTGAGCAAAAAGCGGCAAGGGCTGAGCACTAATATGGAACGAGAACGCCAAGAAGTGGCAGAGGAATTCAAGTACATAGGGGGCGGAAAATTCAGGCAAAAGGAGTAGCTTATGGATAAAAACCCACTCCTAGGCAGAAGTGAACTTGCAAGAGAAGCTTCTTGATACGAATACGACCGACTATCAACTGCTTGCAAGTAACTTTTTGCCGCGCTAATATCTTTGAACAATCCCTGAAATATTCCCCTATCAGGTGCCATAGTCAATAAATGAACAATAAACAATAAAATACCATAAACAAAGTAAGGTGGCAAACAAACTAAGTAACCTAGGCTGCTATATAACATCGTCATAATGCTGACTCAGGTGATAGTCCCCAAGGCTCCGTACACAACCAGGAAACATAGCCTCCAGCTCCTATTTCCCAAGAGACCCAAGACGAACCCCCAGCGTCACCAACTCCCCAGTCGCTTTCAGCTACTCGCAAAAAGGGTCATCTACAACCCCATCCCATCCACACCGCCCATACCGCACCGTTCCAGGTCGCTTGTGGACTCCCCGCATTCGCTGCACAACTACCATCCCCGAGACGCACGCCGGTCCTGGTTCGAGAATCCGAGGAGAAGCTTGGATATAGCTTGTCGCTGCCTATACTGCGACTTTTGATTTATATTGACGTCCAGACGATCAACTTGCCACATACCAAATCGGAATCGGATCGCTGCCCGACTTCCCAACCCGTCGTTACAGACCTCTCTTGAGGGAATACAGCTGCGATGTTTCGCGCGCAACAGAATGCTTTTGATGATGCTGTCGGTAAGATTCATATTGTTCTTTCCTTTGCAGGAGGGCACATGCTGCTCGGGCGCTCTGGTACTTGAATACTGACCTAGATCTCCCTACAGCCAAGGCGACGGATGAGAACCTGACATCTGAGAATTGGGAATATATTCTGGTGCGTGGATTGGAGATATGGTTCCTGGATACTGGCCTGGGATGTGGACTGATTTATGGATTTGCGGTTTAGGATGTTTGTGATAAAGTTGGCTCTGAAGAGTCGGGGTATGTGGATTTCCTTGCGCTTTGTTCGAGGGTCTTGTGCTGACTTTCATTTCAGTGCGAAGGAAGCTGTTGCTGCTATGATTAAGAGACTTGCGCATCGAAATGCTAATGTGCAGCTCTATACATTGGAGGTTCGTGGTTTTTCCTGTGCCATTGGGGCATTATGGGCTGAGGCTTTTTCTTGTTTTTCTGACTTGTGACAGCTCGGCAATTCGTTGGCGCAGAACTGTGGTCTTAAGATCCATCGTGAGCTGGCTTCTAGAAGCTTTACTGATGCGCTACTGCGTCTGGCGAATGATCGGGTAAGCAGCCATCATATTTCGCTGAATACTTTAATCGTGGGTATTGACAACCTTCCAGAACACGCATCAACAAGTCAAGTCGAAGATTCTGGAGCGCATGGAGGAATGGACACAGATGTTTGCATCCAACCCCGACTTCGGTATCATGGAGCAGGCCTATATGAAGTTAAAAACTACAAGTATGCACCAGATATTCCGGATTTGGCAATTGTGCTGAACTAACCATATTCAGACCCGAACTTGCAGCCGCCATCAAAGCCAGGCAAACGTGAGATTACCGATGTCGACCGTCGGATGGAAGAGGAAGAACTCCAAATGGCCCTTGCTCTCTCCATTAAAGACAAGCCCTCAGGCCCCGCCGGTGCTCCCGCTGCCCGAGCGGAGTCTTCAGCTGCTCCTGCTTCAGCCGCGGTATCAGCAGCTACACTGGCCCAAGCCAATCCAGCCGAGCCCGCTGAAGCCCAGCCCGTTCTGTCAGGCACTTCAGTAGCTACCGTGTCGCGCGTGAGAGCCTTGTTCGACTTCCAGCCTTCTGAGCCCGGCGAGCTTCAATTCCGCAAAGGCGACATCATTGCAGTCCTCGAATCGGTTTACAAGGACTGGTGGAAGGGTTCTTTGAGGGGCCAGACCGGAATTTTCCCTCTCAACTACGTGGAAAAGTTGCCCGACCCCACTGTGGATGAATTGCAGCGAGAGGCTCAGATGGAAGCAGATGTTTTTGGTCAAATTAAGAGTGTTGAAAAGCTCCTTACCTTGCTCAGCACCCGCAACACAGACCTGAATGTGTCAGAAAACGAGGAGATCAGCAATCTCTATGAGGCTACTTTGAAGATCCGGCCAAAGCTTATTGAGTTGATTGGCAAGTATTCGCAGAAGAAAGGTAATCACTGCTCGTACAATAACCCAGAACCCTGCTCACACATTTACAGATGAATTCACTCAGCTCAATGAGAAGTTCATTAAAGCTCGTCGTGATTATGAGTCCCTGCTGGAGGCATCGATGGCTCATCCTACACAGCCTCAATATGGCCGACCTCCCCAACCGCAATACGCTTACCCAGGTGCTGCCGCTGCTGGTTATGCGGGTCCTCCTCAAGCCGAGTCGCGATACTTCAGCCCTAGACCCCAAGGTATGTACAATTCGGAATCCTCTCACTATACTGGTAGCTAACTCTCATTCAAGATACCACACCAATCCAGGCAACTGCACCATACTACGGCGGCGAGCAGACAATGCCATACCGCCCAGCATCTCACTCCCCTGATCCTCGCAACCAAGTCCCAGCTATCGCACCACCAGTGCAGCAGCAAGCACCTCAATCTGACCCCTACGCGCCTGTCCAGCACCGTCCCCAGTCTACATACGACCACCCTCAAGAACTAGGAACATCTGCTTACGACTCTCCCGTCGACCACCCTGCTCCTGCTCAGCGCCTACCTTATCCCCCAGGCGCCCAGGCCCAAGGCCTTCCTGCCGGCCACCAGCAATTCCAGCAGCAGCAGCAACAACAACAACAACAAGACTACTCGCCATCGGTCTACTCTACCGATGACACACCCCAGATCCCTCCAGTGTCTACCATGCCCCAACAAATCCCTCACCAATTTCAGCAACCCCCGTATCCCAACTCCCCCGCCGCTTCCCATCAACCCCCACCCTCGCATCAGCCTCCCCCAGTCCCTGGCGCAACATCCCAGCCAGCACAGTACACATCATATAGCCCGGCGCCTCCAGCTCCTGCTGGCACGGGCGAATACCAGGCATACCAGCCCCCTCAGGGCGGCGCAGCTGGGTCTAACCCGGCTTCGTTTTATCGGTGATTAATCTCTTCTCGTAACCATTGATTTTGGTCTGAGTGAATGATCCTTTGGCTGTGTTTCATGTTGACTTGGGTCTTTGGTATTTTCATGGACTGTTTTCTTATCTCCCTTTCTCGCCTGTTGCTGGCTGGCTGTGTATCTGTGTATCTAGTCGAGTATTGGTCTGAATTGTATGTTCGTACATATGCGTTAGTCTGGGAATATGCTATTGGCAACATGGTACTATCATGATAATTGCCCGCTTCTTAGATCCGTAACATAGGCTGGAAACAGAAACATATTTCACTGCTGGCTCTGCCGCCCAAATAAGCTCAAAATGATTCACAGACACAAATTAAGGTCATGAATAATGCACAAGGCTGACCAATGAGAGCCATCCAAGGGTCACCAGCGGAGCCTCAACCCATCAACTTTGCGGGGACTTTTATCCCATCTTCACGCCATGGCGCTGGAGTCTCTCTCTCCAGAGATCTTGCTACTCACTCTCGAAAACATATCGTCACCACTCGATCTAGTCGCCGCTGTACACGCCTCACCAAACTTATACCGAACTTTCATCGCCTACAGACAGCATCTTCAAAGGAATACCCTGACCCGAGCAATCCACCCAACATGTCGAGCAGACGCCTATTCAGCCTTGGATGCTCAAATAAACCGACGGCAGATCAAATCAGGCGTCAAAATCACAAAACTAAAAGCAGAATGCTTTTCTATCTTCGCCACCGACCGCAAACGCCGGTCTCAGAATCATGATGTGTTCAAAGTAGACAACGACAACCTGGAAACAATGTTCAATT
This sequence comes from Penicillium antarcticum, assembly GCF_028974205.1. Classification (NCBI taxonomy): domain Eukaryota; kingdom Fungi; phylum Ascomycota; class Eurotiomycetes; order Eurotiales; family Aspergillaceae; genus Penicillium; species Penicillium antarcticum. The sequence continues at coordinate 647,264 of NW_026695300.1, read as the reverse complement.
TTCAAGCAAATGTCGAACGCCTCATCGATACATTCTGTCATTGGTCACTGCGCCATTTATTCCCAAATGATCATGACCAAAATCACTCCCCTGTACCATCTCCAACGACAACCCCAAGAGCAAAAGTATCACATACAGAACGAGCCCGTCTCCAGCGTGCATTCTATCGCTGTGAAATTTTTGCCAGATTCCATCGAGTCCTTCAGCTCCAGGATAAAAGTTCCGCGATGAATTTCATCCAGATTCTCATGAGCTTCAGTTCTCAATTCCAACAGCACGAATTCGAAGAAATTATCTGCGTTAGACAATTCCTTGCAAAGTTTGTGGAGGCACTTTGTGAACGGGTAGAGGATGATTTTCTTGCTTTCTATTCTGAAAAGGGTCTTCTCGATGCGGGCGTCGAAAGGAAATCTGATCAGGAAGATGATACCCCAAGTGGAAATGATGACGCTGGCATTGGCAAAACACTCAAAGGCTGCGGACTATTCCTCTTGACAACGAATTATCGCGGCGCACCATTTCACGATAATCATGTCAAATATCTCATTTCCTGCGGTCCGGCTTATATCCTCTCCTTGAACAACCTACCCTCCCGAGACCTCAAACATGTCCTCCTCAAATCAGAACGGCATTCGCATGATCTGGATATCAATGATTACTTTGTTACTGGGGGTATGACAAATGACAACATGGACGAGAAATCCAAAACGACCCTGTATCACGGCAAAGTGGTTTCCATTGACTGTGATGAAGTCGACCAACACAATCTGGGGTGGAAATGGGGAACTAGTTTCGACACGCATGTCAAACCAGATTCTCCATCTAATGCTCTCCTTAGGGATATGGGATACGTCTTCTGGGATGCGGGGCGTTTGGTTGATTCGGGACTTGTAGCTGAGCCTTACGTTGTTGCTATTGGGGCTGAGTGTTTTCCGCCTGGGTACAAGAGGGCTTTTTCTAGACCTAGTGTTGAGAAGCGGCTTTGTGGGGGGAAAGCGGATGCGGATATGATGCGTGAGTGGAGGGATTTGTAGATACATGGGTTGAGCATGGATTTCCTCAGTTCTAATAGCAATGATGGTTCACCATGGCAGATATATCACAGTGCTTGTTTACATATACCCTTCATACACCTCAAAGTCTTTTCCGCTTGGTTTAGTTGTTATTCCTCTTTCTTATCTTGCCCTTCTCGTATTATAGCTGTAGTGCTAGCATGCAGTAGCAGGTTTCGACCATTGGCGAATGCTCACCAGCTTCTGTAAGAAGGGCTCGATCCATATGAGAGAGAATTCGCCGCATGAAATGGCAGAAATTCAATATCACCAAAAACATAGATTTAGTTCGGATTTGGCGTAGTACGGAAGTTGTGTTAGAGAACAGCAATTTTGAAAAGGGCTCTAAGTTTGTGTGGCCAAATCCCTTGTAGCCAGGTGAATTAGTGAAGGCATTCCCTCGTAAAGAGGTAGACACCGCTACTCGAGCTTGTGCCAGAAATCCTCAATGAGCCGGGCAACCTCTGGCACTTTTTGCCTCACAACGCCATGTCCCACTTGCGGAACAACAGAAACATTTCGCATGCCAACATCATGCAAGTCCTGCACACTGCACAAGTCATCCAACTCTCCTAAGACACATAAACTGTCAATGCCCTTTGTCGCCGCTTCAGCAAATTCAGCATGTTGATCCAAGACCCCGCCATCTCTGAAAATACCAACTACACTTGCCGCATGGCCTTGATGCTCCTTCATTTCCCAGTCCCGAACCGCCTCTGCAACCACTTCGCCTCGACCCACCCTTTCCTTCCAATCCGAAGGAACAACTAACTGCCCTCCCTCGAGGAATTCCATAATCCACGAGCGCGCCGCATCCTCTAATCCCTCGCCACCGCGCAAATAGCTCCTTTGCAACTCATTAAATTGCGTAGAGCGCAGTAAACCCGCGGGCGCGACCAGCACCATAGAAGCAACGCGGTGGGAAAACGCAGCCGCGAAACTAGCAGTGGTGGACCCACCAAACGAGTAACCAACAAAATGGGCAGTCTCCCACCGGAGATGCACCATCACAGCCTCAAGTAATGAATGAAAGAGGGCCGCTTCATGTGGAGCAATTGGCGTCTCGGTGATCCCGTGGCCCCATAGGTCCACGAGTACACATTGCGCACACGGGAAATGCGAAGATAGCACGCTTGCTAATGGTTGCAGGCCGATTGCGGGTGTTTGGACACCATGCACAAATAGGACACGGGAGATTGGCTTCTTAGCGTCTGCTGGTGCAAGAGAAGAGGGTGATAGCTCGTAGTATGCGACTTTGCCGTTTGTTGTCTGCAGATATGATGCCGACGGTAGCAGGTTGCCGAATGCTGCGCGGAAGTCGGCTTCGGATGGTGCTTGGATTGGTGGCTCGTTGGACTTGACTGTCCCGGGACGAGGTAGTACAAGGGGGCTGTTTGCCATGTTATAGACGGAGAATAGTCGCGGCTATGTCAATTGGTTAGATTTGGGAGGAGAAAGTAAGCATTGATGCGATACTGTGATGGAGTCCCGCGTTCTAGGGTGGAGTGTCCAAATTCGGCTTAGGGCGGTTGAGTATACATGACACGAAACAGGCGAATAGTTTTAACATCAAATGTGTAGATTCTGGATATCAACATAACTAATTAGTCAGAAAATTGAATCAATCCCTGTGGAAGTAGCTGCAGACAAGGTTGCGGGGTTGGAAGTATTCCATAATGCGAGCGGGTGGCATCGCTGACCTATTGTCACCCAAGTGGCCATCTTGGACACGCTTTTGTTTTCCAGCTTTGAATCAGCGTCAGCTTTTCCCTCTCTTTATGAGCTTGGTATGAATTAGCCCGGCTTCAAGTGGTGAAGAAACTCTATGTAAACCGCATTGCATTCGACATTCGGAAGATCCCGTCTGTCCGTGCCTGAGCCACCTTAAGTACGCCCATCAGGTCACTATCTGCAAAGGAAAAGAATCAAAATCAATACTATGACACCTATCATAGCCAAAACGAGCATCACCATTCTAGCTTTGGGTGCTGGCTGCAGCGCTGCGGCTGTCAAAGGAGATATCTATGGAGAACGCACCTGGCATAAGTATGTCCGCTCGCCCAACACTTCGATCGTGAAACCAAAGGGCATTTTGGCTGCAAATATTACCGGCAACGTATGCTATTTAGGAAACAATGATGCTCCAACAATCTTAACTTGCAAGCCAGACGACCTTGATATTCCCTCCATTGTTGTTGACTTCGGTCAGAATGTGGTCGGTGTAGTATCGATCGATTTCGGTCAGTCGACGAATTCGTCTCAGGGACTTCCAGGGTTGAAATTTGCGTTTAGGGAAACCCAGCAGTTCCTAACAAATACGAGTGATTTTACGAGATCGGATAATCTGCCAGACGTACGTTTCGAACGTGGCTCTTTCGTGCTAGACAATACTAATACCAAATTAGGGACAGAAAATAATTACTGGCTCCGATCAAATTGCTGTTGCCAACGAACCAGCTACTTGGAAGAACAATGCCAGCTGCCAATATGGAGAACAGGTATGCTCAGATGGTCTTCACGGCTTCCGGTATATGAAGATCTGGCTCGGTGCCCTTGAAAGTGATGCCCCATACACACAGCCATATGGGTCCGTCTCTATATCCAATATTGAACCTGAGTGGTCGGATTTTCTTGGGACACCCGACACATTCACCGGATAGTTCGAGTGTTCCCATGAAGATCTGACGCAGTGGTGGTTGGATGGTGTCTACACTACCGACATGTCCAGTGATACATTCTTTGCCAATGAGACTGATCCTCAAGACTCTGCTACTCCGACGCTGGAGGGCAAGCGGGTCATCTTTGATGGCGCAAAGAGGAATAGGGATCCCTATGTTGGAGATTTGGCTATCGCTTCGCTTACCTCCTATCTCTCGCACAATGCGCCTGAGTTGACACGCAATATTCCGGTTGATTTGACAAATCACCAGCGTGAGGATGGATGGATACCTCCTGCTAGCATAAAAATAACAAAAAAAGTGTGCATCATCCGTGAATCGAACACGGGCCTCGTCGATGGCAACGACGAATTCTACCACTAGACCAATGATGCAGGAACATCAAACAGCTGAAATTGCTGATTGGCTGCTGATATCTGACTGTCCCAGTTGAGCCATACAACCTTGCTGACAGGAGGGAACTTGTAATGCATTCTCAATAGGACATCCAACCCTAAGATTACTAAGGCCTCTGTGAGGAATGTTACTATAAAAAAATGATACAAAGAAACGATTTCACATAGAAATATAAATCATGTATCGATCGCCCAAGTTCATATAAGCATATTTGAAAATATAAATGTTAATCCTCAATATCTAGACTGGGACTGGAAATCTGTCACGCTGAAGCTAATAATGGAGCCTGAGTCCAGGATTCATATTGCTGTCCTCAAGTGCCTTGAATTCCTCAGCATCGCCATCTCAATTGCCATCCCTGGACCAAAGGAAGTCGCCACAACATGCTCTCTTTTACCCAGTGTGCGAGCTCGATCTAGAACGATCAAGACGCTTGCGCTTGATGAGTTTCCTCGAGTGCGGTAGATGTCTCGACATGCTTGCAGTTGATCATCTTTTAATTTCAGGACTCTTTGAGCACCGTTGATAATGGCCTGCCCGCCGGGATGCAACGCCCAGTCGAACTCACTCGGGCCTAGCGATATCTGTAATGTTTCCCCTTCAACGCCTGGTAGAGAACTGACTTGCTCCACGTAGGATGGGAGAAGTCTCTCAAACATTGGGCTGATGGCATTCTTTGCGTATGTAGAAACATTACGAGAGAGAACCGTCCGGTAACCTGTATGCACATTGATCCAGATATTAGTAGACATGCTTGATCGAGTCATCTTCAAAGATGGAGGAAGAAACGGCCAACATACCATCTATATCCGCATAAAACGACAAATGTTCAATCGTATCAGGAATCAAACTCGTCCCCCACTCAACCAGCTCAAACACAGGAGTGACGTTTTCGTCATTTGCCATCGCATACTCATTACAAAGAACAAACGCTGCTGCTGCATCGGAGAATAAAGCTCCGGCAATGCAAACCCGATCTGGATGTGCACATTTCTCTGCATGTACCAGCTCATTCCGGAAATTGGGCGTGCAGAGCTCACAGGCAAAAGCCAGAATTCGAGCCGGTTTTCTTCGCAGGCTGGCCCCACTGGCTATTTGTGCTGCAGCGCGCATAATGGAAAGACCTCCTGCACATCCGACACCATGGAGGAGCATGCGATCGACTTGGGGTGATAAGCCTACTTGGCGAGCCACAAGCAGATCATAGCCTGGGCTGCCATGGTTGGTACAGGTGACTCCGACGGTATGCGTTATATGCTCTGGGTCAATGCAAGCTTCTTGAAGAGCCTTTTGACATGCCTGAACGGCGAGATCGACTCCTGCTTGCCGAAAGAATTCGTCAAGTTCTTTGGCCGAAGGTGGCCCTTCCTGAGTAGCAAACCCATCTTCGTATGAGTGGATGGCTGATCGAGTTTGAATGCCCGTTGAACGGTTGATTTGAAGTAGCTTTTTGATTCTAGGTATATCGTATGAGATTTTGATCCTGAAGTGCACGATGTAGGAATGAATACCCTGGACTGCTGGTATCACCAAAGCGCTCTGCAAGGTCATCAAGTTTCTCTGGCGCCATAAGATACGGAGGGTATTGTGAACCAAGGCCCGTAATATAGAGGGCTGACTTGGATACCATGGCGTGTGCTGACCCAAAGCGGGGGCAGATCGCAGACAATGAGAAAATGCAGCACTATTAATTTTCGATTTCTATGCTGTATGACCTCAAGCTAGTCGGGTTCCTTAGGAAAGACTCTTGATATCACCATCACGACAAGTCTTTCAGGCCGAGGTGAGAAATAGATATAGCCGCTAGTGTCCAGGCGCCAAGGACAGCTAGTGAAGCTAAGCGATTACTGGCCCTCATCTCTGACTGATTGCCATACTAGCTCGTATCATCAATAGCTGAGAGGTGTGGGTGTGCGCAGACTGCTTCGATAGTAGGATCTTTGACGACTTCCGTGTTTCTATATCGAGCCGCGAGACAGAGTTTGACCCAAGAAGAAAATATGAGGTGGCGTCTCTCACCAATAGCAGCTGCATGATGGCTTGAGACCTAACTATCTCTTTTGAGATTGGCTGACACAGACAGTGGCTGTGTAGAATTGAGGATAGAAGTGAAATTACAGAGTAGCATTGATTATTACTACTACACTATATTATTGAACTGTTCTATTATTATAGCCCATTACCTAAAATATCTGTATATTTTATGTTTTAAGATTAAAATAAGGGCAATACTAAAAGGACCCTAGAATTGAGTATTTGGACCCCATGGCCTTACGCTAAGCCTAATTAGGCCTAGCCTAGTAATTGTAATTCCAATGCATTAATCGGTAAAAATGCATCAGTTCTTGGCAGTGCTGGATGCCCCGGGTATCGGCGGTCATAAACCTTGGGTACTTCATTTACTATGCAGCTCTCTAATAAAATTAAGTCACCACCGTTTCTTACCAACAACCAACTGGACTCAGTAGCTTCTTGACCCCAAGATACTTCCATTTACTATGCAACCCCCTTATTAAATTAAGTACCGACCACTGCTCAATTTCCTAGAATCGCACTAGTCCCAATTAGGAAACAGAGGCTGATTTGAAAACTCCGCAGATTTGAAGGAATCCAGCTATTGTGGTCAAAACGTACGAGAAAGCAGTAAATTTTGACATATTTCCTATATACAGATATGTCCAATGCGTTCTGACGCTATTCAGAGAGCTCTCCGACGCTTCCTGAGCCGGTCGGACCAGGTATTCTGAGCCTGGGCCGCGCCCTGGGCCGTAGACGAAGCTATTCCTAGTGCCTGAGATGCCACCGGCGACGTAGGAATGCTTGCAGACAATGCCTGGGCCGTAGACGAAGCTATTCCCAGTGCCTGAGATGCCACCGGCGACGTAGTCGATGCGATTCCCGACGCCTGCGACGTAGGACTGCTCGCCGGCGACGTCGGGGCCGTAGCCTGAGCTCCCTGGGCTATAGACGAGGCTATTCCCACCTGTTGTGTGCCTCCACGTCCTCGTCCTCGGCCTCCACGTCCTCGTCCTCGTCCTCGACCTCGTCCTCGACCTCGCTGTCCCCCCCGTTGTATCCGCCGACCCTCCCGTGCTTCCTGGGCATCCACGATCTCAAACAGCGACGGATCCCGCTGCGTAGATGATGCCGTAGACGTCGGAAGGTTATTCAATGCGCCCTTAGGCCGCCCGCGGATGCTGGTAAGGATCTCGGGTTCTTGGAGAAGGTGGCTAAGGCCGATCGGCGGTGCTTCGGTCTCGTAGAGGTGCCACTGGGTATGAAACTGCGATAATTTGACAGAGACACCTATCATGTCAGCCCATTTGATGTCATGGATGCAGGGATAGCCCGTAGCCTTGCAGCCAGGCGTACAACCGACGGCGAAGGGTCTCTTGCCGGGTATACCCTCATCCTCCGGAAGATGCGCATGGTATAGCTTTAAGACCCGCCCGATCGCTTTTCGTGAAACCAGCCGTAAGACGTCACGGACGATCGGATGCCGCATAGCAGATAATACGGTCGGCGATCGCGCTTTCTCGTCGGCGATAGCTTGCTGAGAGAGCTTGAATTGCCTAAGAATAACAGTCTCGAAGCAGTGAAGCAGGGCAAGGAGGTTACGCCGCGAATTCTGGAGGTCTTTCTTTAGAGCTGCATGAGCACCCTCCACGCGAGATGTCGATGTCTCGCCGAGGTGGAAGAAGCTATTCGTAAAACAGCGTAGCACCTGCCGACCGGACTCGATGATCCAGTGCTTCTCGATATAGGTAAGGAGGTTCGAGAAGACTGGCTCACTATAGCAGCTACAAAAGTATAGCCACTGCTCTCTCATACGTTGCTCAGTCTCAGCGAAGACGACTCGATTCCAGCGCTGCAGCATCTTTAGCCAAAAAGCAGTGGCATACGCGATGTATGCCTCCTTCTCGACCTCGCCGGCGTCAATCAGGGCCTTCACATGTTTCCTAGCCGCCGGTATAGCCTTCGCCTTGATATTCGAGATAACATGCCACAAGCATAGCAGCGAGGCTGTCGTTGGCAATGCTACTGCGAGCGCATTGAGGAGGGCTTTCTCTTTATCAGTGAATACTGTGAGAGGCTTCCCGAGGCCATATTCATCGTAGATACCTTGTAGACAGCGTAGGGCCCAGCGATACGCGTCCTCGCGCTCACTCGGTAGGAATGCGAAGCCGACACAGAATGACCTCCCGATCGAGTTGACGCCAATGATATCTAGCAACGGTATATTGAAGCGGTTAGTCTGATACGTACAGTCTATCCATAGCACCGAGGGAGACTGTCGAAGCTGCGCAAGGCCAGTACGATGTATCGCGAAGACGCCTGATACTGTCTCGCCGTCGGCTTGAGTGGTATGGCGTAAGATCCAGTCTCCATGCTTCGGCAGCTCTTCGAAGAGGGCTTGTATCGGCGTCCGACCGGCAAGAAGCTCTTGAAGAAGACGTCTAGCACGGTTGTAGATGTCCGCCGGCCTAAGATGAATGCCCTGGCTAGCTAGAAGCGAGATGATCTGGCGTGGAGGGATCCCTTGGCGTATAAGAGGATCTAGAGTATCAAGATGAGGCTCGAGAGCTCGCCGGCGCAGCGTAGGATGAGTTGATTGAGGCCCCGGTTCGTGATTGTGCTCTCCATGATCGACCTGTAACCGCCAGAGACCGGTCTCCCGCTGTAGGCGGAGATTCAGACCGTACTCGCAGCCAGTCATAGACGTGAATGTCTGCCGAGAAGGTCTAGATAAAGCCGTATTCGCCACAGGAAGCTCGGGAGAAGCCGCCCGGCTAGAGTCTGGGCGTCTACCACGGTCGCATCGAAGAACCACGATGTATAGCCCATCGGTAGCGTTGGATTTGGTACGGCGCTTAACGACTGCGTAGCCAGTAGGCCCGAGGATGCCATTTATCGTATCAATTCCTTCCTGGAAAGTCCCGAAGAGCTGCCCGTCTTCGATTGTAGGTGTCTCCGCCGGCTCAGGGTCGATTTCAGGGCCGATTTCGATAGGATCAGGGGTAAAGAAGCGACTCGATGAGGCCGACGACCCTGCGAGACTCGAATCCCAGTCAGTCTCATTGAATTCAGGGGTGTGGGAGCCGATTCTTGGTGCCATTTCGACGTTTTGGTAGAGGGATGTCAACAAACAGTATGGTGATAGTTGCAACGCCCTCACGGGGCCAGTATCGCTATTTGTGAGCTGAAAATTTCAATAGAGACTGATTAGCCATTTCTGAGCGATGAAATAATTTTAGAAATTCGTATCGGCTATATTGGTGATGTTGTGATGTGTTGAAATTGGCGAGATGCATGAAGCCGTAGACATGGAGTTGGCGATGCCCTAATTACGGGGTAATTAATTAGTGGTGCTGACCTTTTAGGACTAGTGCGATTCTAGGAAATTGAGCAGTGGTCGGTACTTAATTTAATAAGGGGGTTGCATAGTAAATGGAAGTATCTTGGGGTCAAGAAGCTACTGAGTCCAGTTGGTTGTTGGTAAGAAACGGTGGTGACTTAATTTTATTAGAGAGCTGCATAGTAAATGAAGTACCCAAGGTTTATGACCGCCGATACCCGGGGCATCCAGCACTGCCAAGAACTGATGCATTTTTACCGATTAATGCATTGGAATTACAATTACTAGGCTAGGCCTAATTAGGCTTAGCGTAAGGCCATGGGGTCCAAATACTCAATTCTAGGGTCCTTTTAGTATCTCCCTAAAATAAAATACAGAGTTTAGGAAAAAGTAGTATACCTACCCCCGGAAATGTTCAAATATCTTCCTTACTATGATGTATATCTACACCACTTTTTATAGGGACAATGTGAGATATTCAGGCTAGACTGTGCGTGGCCTTCGGGAAAATTGTTAGTTATTTGGTGTTCGAGGATCTGTCAGTGCTCCCTAATAGGAATGATACTAATGCTACGATTTGAATCATCGTAATATGAAATGCCACTTGTAAGCGAGCAGAGCCCTGCTAGTCCAAAGACCCATCCGCTGCAACCTCTCGCGCTCTTCTTTTTATCGCCTGATTCTCTACTGTACACTGATGGGAGCGTCATTGAAGGTGGGATCGGTGCAGTAGCATCGTTGGTCTTGATGATTTTCTTTATGCGGGTATAAGAACTTGTTGTACGCGTATAGTATCGCTATCCTCTCCCACGCCTTCGCTGAGCTAAGCCCTCGGGGCGCTTCCGGCCAAAATCTCTAGGAATGAAATTTCCATCTTCGTCCTGCGCCGTCCCATCGCTCTCATCATAGACAGGAATCCACCCATCTGGGGCATTAGGACATAGCTCGCACATATGATCGAATTGGAGATTCAAATAGAGCGGCCATAACGCCCAAACTAGCACCCTCATATATCCACGGTAAGAAGGCGAATCATACCTCTTTTCGGGGGTATACCGTCCATCAACTACCCCAACAAAACCCCCGTGAGGGTCCTCTGTCGCAACAATCGATTTCAATGATCTCTCATCAATTATAAGACATACAGCAAAGCGAGAATCTTCACAGTGTTCCTCCTGCTTAATCTTGCGTAGATACTGAGCAAAATGGCCACGAACTTGCTCTATACTAGCACCGTCCCACCGACTCGAGTCAGAGATAATCACATCCTTATGGGACTCTTCTATCAGCTGCTCAGGGCGGGGGTTATCCCCATAGCGTTTCCGAGGATGGTTCAATTCACCTTTTATCCATTTATTTATCACGCGGGTTAGCTTCTCTATTGCGATCGGCCACAGTTCCTCGGACTCAGGCGTATAGACTGTTCGATAGATGATATATCCCCAAGGAAAATGGCATAGGAATTGCTGAGTTAGGAATCGATGAGTGATACGATCTGCCGTGTTTTCGTACCATGGCTCTTCCTTCCACTTTGCAGAGGCCTGTTCGGTAAAGTCCGGATGAGTCCAGCGCTGTGGCCAGATCGGGTGATAGTAGTGTTTGTCACAATCCAATTCCTCGGCCTGGTCGATCGGGTCGTTGACCGAGGTAGATTCAGATAGGGGCGGAGTTGAATGCATGTGTGGAAAGTGACATACCACAAAATAAGCAAAAAGAAGGAGAAGAAACAAGTAGTAAATTATAGAGAGCACCATTTTGATAGGGACAGGACCAAGGGAACTTCGAGCGCGGGTGTTGAAGGAGAGAAGATAATTAAGAAGGGAAGGCGACCTGCGAGAAGGTTTGAATAATTCGGCCGACTCCCCATCGACCAATCATATACAGTCTCATGAGTAAGTTGGATCCCATCCAGCCAGTCTCTCTTGGGATAGCCTCCTTTTAAAGGTAGGAGGTATAACAATACTTTTTGACATTTATCCCGCTTATCTTGATGACACTATGTCTTCTTCGTTAGCTTTGAGCTCTTTGTGCAGGAGTCTATCTTTGTTTTTGTCTTTTTGTTTGTATCTTATTCTATTTCTATGCGTTATTCTCAAGCCCTCAACTAATTCTGCTGAGCGACAACCTCCCGAATAGTCTCAGCAACAACTTGATGATCATCCTCCTGCTTCAGCCCACTGACAACAACCACAGCAACGACCCCCTCAACACCCCGAACCCGAATGGGATAGCCACCACCATGAATAGCATACTCATCAGCCACAGCCCCTCCGTTAGCGCTAGCAACTGCATACTTCTTAACAAATGCAGCCTCAATCTGATCAGCGGACGCATTGGCCGCCAACCCACCAATAGTCTTCTGTCTCATCGCCCAGCTGGAAACGCCCCAGCGCAAGACTGTATTGCGCTTGCGGCGCACCCAGTTCTCATTATCGGGGATGGTGCCGCTCTCTGTTGCGCTTTGGAAGAGGACGTGTAGGGGCACACCGCCTGAGGTTGCTGTTGCCAGTGCGATCGAGATCAGGGCTGGTTTGCGTTGGCCTGAGGGGAGACAGAGGATTCGTTCGCGGAGCGCATTGCCGAGTGTCCAGGCTGTGTCGGTTGTGAAGGTGCGGAATGTTTGTTCTGGGCTTGTCTCTGCTGCGATGAGGACTTGGGCCTAGTGGTGGGGGTCAGTTTGCGGCGTAAATGGTATACGGCATCGGGGGTCTTACGTCCGTGCTGGGAGTTGCGAGGGTCATGCTGAAGGTATGAGTTGCTCTAGCTTGTCGGTTATTTCCAAAGAAGAAAAGAAAGAAGAAGTTGGGGAATTGGGGATGTCCGAAGCAGAGTGGGGAGAGACCATGACGTCGTCCAATCGCCTGGACCTTCCCCGGCATAGATCTATACTCCACTTGGCTATTATTATATCCGCCTCAATTATCATTTTGAATGTATGACCGTGGTAGATGGTTTGATTTGCTCTAGGTTGAGCCGTTTAGGAGATTATCATGTACAGGCGGAGGTCTATATTGAATGGCACTCTTTAACTGACATATCGACATTTGGAATATGTTACCAACAGAAAAAGACAAATATCGAGAGTAAACAAACACCTGGATACATTTCCTTCTGCAGTATCCATCTACTTGTGCTCCATATATTTGCTAAGATCTTTTTCATACAATATTGGCCACAAGTCTTTTCACACCCCAACCGTTATTATGTCCCAGATGGTCAACCCAAAGCACTCGAAAATGGGCTAAAAAAGAGGCGAAAAAGGAGAATTTCAAAGGAGCACCAAGCAAATGCATGAAGAAATACACTCCTTCAAGGTATTGCATGCTGCAGAAACTATCCAATACTTCATAGCACCGTGTACGCTTATGAGCCCTGTTTGTAGTTGCCCCTCAAACTAAGCTACCCGAGTGGTTCCTGTACGAAGACCGTAAGAGGAGCTTCAGCCTGTACTGATAGTAGCAGACATGATGCCCTTCATTCAAGAACCTTTGAAAGTATACGGTCAAGGAATAGGCAATTCCTGTTCGAGCAGGCCACAAGTTTTTACACTGGCCTTTTTAGAAGAACGAATGTTACAATCGATCATTTTACGCAGAACAGAGGGTTTACATGGTTAAATTCAAGCATTGTAAAATCAAACATGGGATCTTTAGCATAGTAGAAGGCACCACCCCACGTCTTCGGACTTGTTGACCATACAACAAGTCAGCTTATAATAGAATATCTACAGTGATTGTTCGAGTTTACTTTCTTCACAGGTGCAAGGTATCATGGTGTGTATTTTCGACCGGCATAGCCAGGCCTACAGTTACTTAAACAGATATCAAGACAAAATCAAGCAAGAAAAAATGAACTCCATGAATAATGCCTCAAGATAATTTTACAGTTCGTCGTGGTCCAAGGGCTCATCATCATCCTCGTTGGGAGCGGCAGAGCCGTAGAGCTTGCTGGTGATGGGGTAAGCAACACCAGAGAGCTGCTCCTTCTGCTCCTCAAAGTCCTCCATGGTGGCGGTAGCAGCGTTGTCCTCGAGCCAGTCGTTGACCTCCTTGACAGCGTCGAGGATGGACTGCTTGTCGTCCTCATCAATCTGGCCACCGAGACCGTTCTCGTCGTTGACCTGGTTCTTGAGGGAGAAGGCGTAGTTCTCAAGGCCGTTACGGGCCTCGATCTTGCCCTTGATGGCCTTGTCCTCCTCGGCGTACTGCTCGGCTTCCTGGACCATGCGGTCGATCTCCTCCTGGGACAGACGACCCTTGTCGTTGGTGATGGTGATAGACTCGGCCTTGCCAGTGCCCTTGTCGGAGGCAGAGACCTTGAGGATTCCGTTGGCGTCGAGGTCGAAGGCAACCTCAATCTGGGGGACACCGCGGGGAGCCGGGGGGATGTTGGTCAGCTCGAACTTGCCGAGCATGTTGTTGTCCTTGGTCATCGAGCGCTCACCCTCGAACACCTGGATAAGGACGGTGGGCTGGTTGTCGGCGGCAGTCGAGAAGATCTGCGACTTGCGGGTAGGGATAACAGTGTTGCGGGGAATGAGCTTGGTCATCACACCGCCAGTGGTCTCGATACCGAGGGTGAGGGGGTTAACATCCATGAGAACCATGTCGACCATCTCCTCGTCACCGGAGAGAATACCACCCTGGACGGCAGCACCGAAAGCGACGGCCTCATCGGGGTTGATACCCTTGCTGGCCTTCTTGCCGGCGAAGAACTCCTCAAGAAGAGCCTGAACCTTAGGGATACGGGTAGAACCACCGACGAGAACGATGTCATCAACCTCGGACTTCTTAACCTTGGCGTCCTTGAGGACCTGCTCAACGGGCTTGAGCGTCTTCTTGAAGAGATCCATGTTGAGCTCTTCGAACTTAGCGCGGGTGAGAGTCTCGGAGAAGTCATCACCGTTGTGGAAGGCCTCAATCTCAATGCGAGTAGACATCTGAGAAGACAGAGTACGCTTGGCCTTCTCGACCTCACGCTTGAGCTTGCCCATAGCCTTGAGGTCCTTCTTGACATCGGCGTTGTTCTTCTTGTTGTATTGCTTCACGAAGTAGTCCATGACACGGTGGTCGAAGTCCTCACCACCAAGGTGGGTGTCACCAGCGGTAGCCAAGACCTCGAAGACACCGTTGTCGATAGACAGGAGGGAAACATCGAAAGTACCACCACCAAGATCGTAGACAATAACCTGGCGCTCGTCACCAGTCTTGTCCAGACCATAGGCGATAGCGGCGGCAGTGGGCTCGTTGACAACACGGAGGACGTTCAGACCAGCGATGGTACCAGCATCCTTGGTAGCCTGACGCTGGGCGTCGTTGAAGTAGGCGGGAACGGTAACAACAGCGTGGGTGACGGTCTTGCCGAGGTAGCCCTCTGCAATCTCCTTCATCTTACCAAGAACCATGGCGGAGATCTCCTCCGGGGTGAAGGTCTTGGGGGACTTGTTGACATCGACCTTGACCTGGGGCTTGCCCTCCTTCTTGACAACCTTGAAGGGGTAGTTCTTGATGTCCTTCTGGATATCCTTGTCATCAAACTTGCGACCAATCATACGTCTGTGTTTGTTAGCATGAAAAACGGGCCATGTGGCAACGATTTCCAACTTACTTGACGTCGAAGACTGTGCGCTCGGGGTTGGCGGCGTATTGGTTCTTGGCGGCGTCACCAACGAGGCGCTCCTCATCGGTGAAAGCGACGTAAGAAGGAGTAATACGGTTTCCTTGGTCGTTGACGAGGATCTCGACCTTGCCATTCTGCATCACACCAACACAACTGGTACAGGTTAGTATTGTTCAATGGCTGTCTGTATGCTCAGATACATACGAGTAGGTGGTTCCCAAATCAATACCAATAACATTGCCGTAGCTCTCGGGGGAGTTCTCCTCCTGAGCGTGAGCAGTGTTGCCAAAGAAGGCCAAGGGGGCGAGGAAGACGAAGAGAAGATAGAAGACAGTGGTCCAGGCGAAAGGCTTGGACGCGCCGTCGCGTGCGGAGATTCGTGCCATTGTGAAGGGGATATAAGTATGTGTTGAGAAATGAGCTGTTCAAATCACACGATGGGGAAGCTGTCGAGGAGCTTCGTGCGTGCCGTAATGCGACGCGGAGTTAACACAAAAAGACGTGTTGTACTCAACCCTTAAAAAGTAAGCGGGAGAGGGACCCGAGGCGATGTGGAAAGAAAGAAGTTGCAAGAAGATGCGGACTTCTTGTACGCGAAATATGGCCCAGCGGCCAGCATGGCCTTTTCCCAGTTCAGGTCACTTCTCGAGCTCTGATTGGCTGCCACTCGTTCGGCAGTGGCTTACTCACAGTCCGCCCTGTCGTGTCACCGCCTTCTTCTTAGGGAAATATACAGCCTAAACAGGGCTAGCGGCAGGGGCCACCCAAGGATTCCTTTTGAATCCCACCAATCAGAAGCTGCCAGATGATCGAACTTGCTAGAAGGGGCCAAACACTTGTCCCTTGTTCAGGTTTAGCCTCATTAACGGTGCATTTGTCTAGACTGGCCTCGCAGTTATAGACGTTATGGCCACGTAGATAAGATAGGCCTACATGCAATTGCAATTGAGTCATACTGTAGTACTCAGTAGTACTCCGTTATGGGTAGCTCCAGGGTGCGGGCCTAGAATACAGTAAGTCAGGGATCTGCCGAGCAGGGTTAGCACAGGGTCCATATAGAACGCCCTAGATGCGAACAAGGACAAGCTACTGTGCCACAATGTACAGCCATGATTCAAGATAGTCTGGTATACAAAAATAAATAACCGATGTTTGTTAACTACAATTACGATATATATATATATATATGAAGAGGCTGAGTAAGGTTTGTGCAGAATGTATTTTTAGATATTCTTCTATACATCTCTACTCTAATAATCCAGCGGCCACCGTTGATCCACCTGAACGTAGAACAATCCTCGTGGGGGCTTCCAGTGGCACAGCGTGATCCATCTCCACCACAATTCGAGCAACAGTACCAGGAGCCACAATCTTGGGCCGTTTCTTGATAGCTGCACCTGATGCCTTGTCCAGTGAAGCAACCAGCTTGCTGATACGAGCAGGGACATGAAGACGACCACGGTGAACGTCCACCTGCATAGGCATTAGATGTTCAAAAGCCAGAACCTTGGTGGTAAAGGTAGTGATGGTAGGAATCGGAGAAGAAGGACGGCAAACAACGTCACCAGACCGAAGATGGATCGGGTCGATGTTGGCGATATGCAAGACAACATTTTGGCCCGCAACAGCCCAGTCACTTAGGTCACTGTCTACCTCGATACTGCGCACCATGGCTGTTTCACCACTGGGCATTGTCAGGATTTGATCACCAACTTGCAAACTGCCCGCGTCAAGACGACCAGAGATGGAGAGTGGGTTTTGTACGCCGCCTCGGAAGACATCGCCGATGGTCATGCGCAGCGGCTTTTCGAGGGCGTGAGTGTAGGGCTCTGAATCCTCCAATTCTTCGATCAATGTTCGACCAGAGTACCAAGAGGCATGAGGATCTTCGCTGCGACGAGTTATATTGTCACCGAGAACACCCGAGCAAGGTACGAAAGAAATGTTCTTCTCTTGAAAGCCTGCGGTTGTCAAGAAGGAGGAAATCTGTTGCTCAATCTCTTCGAAGCGAGAATGATCCCACTGCACAGCATCCATCTTGTTGACAGCCACCACGATCTTCTGGGTACCCATGCTGCGTACTAATAGAGCGTGTTCCTTGGTCTGACCCTTCAAGCCAGACTCAAACTTGCCAACACTGGAGTCGATCACTAGGACTGCAAAGTCCGCTTGACTGGCACCAGCGATCATGTTTGGCACAAAGTCACGATGGCCCGGTGCATCGACAATCGTGAAAGCTGTTTTCTCGGTCTCGAACTTGTTGGTGGCAATATCTATTGTCACGCCCCGTGCTCTTTCCTCTGATCCTTGGTCCAGAACCCAAGCCAACGCAAATGAGCCCTTACCAATCTTCTCGGATTCTTGCCGATACTTGTCGAGAGTCCTTTTGTCGATAGCACCTTGATCTGCCAACAAACGCCCCATCAAGGTACTTTTCCCAGCATCAACATGACCTATAGAGTCAGCGAAATCCATATGAATAGCAGTGACCACCTACCAATGACAACAAAATTAGCCGACCGCTTGCGATTGGACTTCTTGTACTCTGCTAGAACATCCAGGTTCTTGCTCTTGACAGTCACTTTCTCCTCCACTGATAGATCCTTCATGCCACCTGCTAGATCAGACTGGCCTTTCTTCCCAGCCGATTTCGACGTGTTCGATTTGAATCCTACACATTATTAGGCGGGTGCCTTCAAACCTTTCTGCGGATCGCCAAACCTTTCGCTGTGCTCTGTGCATTCAGAACGACATCGTCGGGGCTGGGGGCTGCAAAGTCAAAAGGTTCAGCATCCTGTCCATATAGCTTTAATAGGTCGGCACTATTCGAGTGCAAGTGGCTTGGCTCGGCTGTTGTCGGGCCCGCTGTCCCAACAATGGTACTGGCAAAGGTAGAGGGCGAGGCACGAATATTGGGAGCTGTTTCTTGGGGCTCAGACTCTGCCTTGGAATCATCCACTGGTTCAGGTAGTGGCTCGGGAGATTTGAGCTCAGGCTGAGGCTCTTTTGGCGCAGAGGAAGATGAAGAAGACGAGGAGCTAGATTTGCCCAAGCGTCGTAGTCCAGATCCCTCAGAGAGTTTCGACGTAGATTTTCCACTTGCGGCAAGTCTTTCCCGAAGAGATAATGGCGCCTGAGGGTCTGGAGATGGAGCGTGCGAGGGCTTAGGCGAAGAAGACGCATCTGGAGTCCCGGCCGGAGTTGGAGCTTTCTCGCCCTCCTTCTTCTTTCGAGCAGCAGCTAAAGCCGCCAATTTGGAGACCTTGCCGCCATTCTCTGGTGCACCACCCAAGAGCCCCAAACGCGGGTAGAGAGGCTCGATCAATATTTCCGCCTTCCGATGAGAGGGAACGTTGAGCCAGGGACAGTCGCGAAAGAAGTCCGCCGCCGAGAAATGTGCCGTGGGAAAAGAAGCGGGGAACGCGGGCACTGCAATACCTGTTAGAACATCGTTCAAACTTTCAGACGGTCAGTTCACAGTCCGAGAGATTGAAGAGGGGGGTCCGCGTCGTAGTCAAAACACACCTTTCTTTACTAATATTGCAGCTCATGATCGGGTTTCCGTCGACCGAGCCAAGCCAAAACTTCGATAGATTGACTTCGCAAGATTTTTGCTTACCTGCTGCCTTCGGCTTCTGCTTTACAGCCTCCTTTTCTTTCTTCCCTGTAAGTGCCTCGTTAGCCAAATTTCACGCTGCGAAACCCGCGAAACCCTCGAAAAGCGTCATGCATTTGCGCATATGACACATACCCCTCAGATAATTCACAGATTTTTCAATATCATTATAGTAATGCCATAATGCTTCTTGGACTTCTTCTTTCGTAGCGGTCACCGAGGGTTGCCCCGCACTGAGCTGGGACAAAACTGCAGAAGTGCATTGTTGCAAGAACTCCTGCTCCTCGGGGTCTGGCGACGCATACCCGTCATCAGAGTAGTAATCGTCGTCTTCGTAGCCGACGTCTTTAATGCGGTGTCTCGACATGAGGGGAGGCTGGGGGAGTGTCTCGGTAATGAGGGGAGGAAGGAGACGCTCGAGGACGAAATGGTCAATTGAAAGAACGAAAATGTCAAAAAGAATGACAATGTCGACAGAATGTACGGCTGAAAGTAGCTGGAAGTTCTGAGAAGTGGGATGTTTCTGTTGCGGCAGAAACCAGACCGACACGTCATTCCCCACTCTGCCCTCTACAGGTACTGTACTCCAATATACATGCTTTACTATAGTGTGTTTTTTCACGCGTCTGTTCCATTTTTATATAAGAATGATGTATTCCAAAAAAGACCAACTAATGTATATTTATCGTAAAGGGCTGCCACCGAAGATATCACCTGCACCAGGCCCAGAGAAGCTTCCATTGCTGGGAGTCAACGCGATAGACCGTCTGAAAGCCTGGCGAGGAGTGCTAGGTGCACTGGTTGGCCCAGGAGTTGCAGCGGTGGTTGCAGCAATTGCTGCAGAGCGCGTTTCAGGGGTGCTAGGAGTGTTGCGTCCGCTGTCATTTTGCATGGTGACAGCGGTACCGGGTCGAGAGAGAACAGCAGCAGTGCCGCCGTTTTTAGGAGGTGGGCGGAAGCCCAGCTTGGAGCCTTCGCGGAAGATTTCTTCGAGCATTTGTCCTACAATGCCCGCATCTTCGTATTCCTGGAACTTCTTCCAGAGGCGTAAAGCCATGCGAGCATCTTCAATGGAGTCGTGGCCTTGAACGGTGTCTGGTGTGGGTTCCTCCTGGATGTATTCCTTGAAGACAGCCCAGGCCAGGTACCTCAGACTGAGGCGACGGTTCTTGCCAGGATGGAAGAAGAGGTACTGAGTGTCCACTGTTTGAGACTTTGGTACTTGAATGTTGATCTTGCGGAAATCAGAGGCCAACCCGTGACCGACAAACACACAGCCCAAGTTCAGAAGCAGCCATAGCTTCTTGTATGCTGCCTTGAGTGTCACGAGATTGTGCTCACTGGTTCTTGAATCCAGATCACCGGGCTTGATACCAGAATACTGAGTAACATAGTCCACAATCGGGTCTCGAATGATGATATAGTCGTCAATGAAGGGGACTCCTTCCTTAATACCTTGACCCCGCAACACGGATACACGAGCCAGCCCACTCTTGTTGGGGCGGACCATTTCTTGTGATCCATCTGCTTTGACGTCAATCTCGGCCTTTTCAAGATCAACGAACTCCGTGTCCAACGCGACAGGTATTCCGGAATTTGGCATCTCATCCTCGGTAAGAGTACGGCATGACTCCACTTGCCGGCCACCACTAATAATGGTTAGCATCTCATTTCAACCACAATGGGCAAAACTCACTTCATAGACCACTCGCGGAATAACAACGTCTTATCAAGCTGGCTCTTCCAGGAGTCATCGATGACATGGCGTGGGTCTCGAACTTGGTAAGCCAAGACACAGGGTTGTTTCCAAGGTTGTGTGAATCGCAAGGCTTCATCCTTGTCGACCTCCGTGACTAAGAAGTCGTTGAACAAATGCCATTTGCTTTGGTCTTGGTTTTCACGACCGGAGATGGAAACATTGACCAAAGACACCAAATGCGGCTTTTGGTGCTCCGGGATGTCAATTTCTGCCACCAGGCCAACCAGATCGTATACCACAAGCCCCGGTGTCTGACTTTGAAACCGGTGTTGGAGCTCCTCGCCCTCAAAACACATCACTTGTCCACTAGGATCAACAAGGATGCCGACAGCGTCGGGGAGCCAGCCTGGAATTGACCAAAGCCGACGGCAGAGAGGATTAGTCAAGGCAGCATTCAGTACCAAAACCAAAGGCATACGATGAATGGACTTGCGGATAGTCACTTGCTGGTAACGACGGCAATAGTTACACCAGCCACGGTTCTGTGTCTCTCTCTCGATACTTGCGCGAAGGATGTTGGAAAATCGGAATACTGGATTCCGTCGTGCATGTTTCATGTCAATGTTCGGGTATATAAGTTCATTGGCAAGTGAATTGCCTGGACGAACAATCTCATTCTGACAAAACATACACCGAATGGACTCGGATGCTACTGTGGCGAGACGCTGATCGAGATCTTCAGAACTTGGTTGTATCATGCGGAAGTCGTGGGCTATTTGTGTCAGGAAGAAACGGTTGACTGCCTGGATGGCCGTCGAAAGTGACTTGTTGGTAAGATTCTCTTCCAGGAGGCCCAGATTAGAGGCTTCTCGGAAGCTGCTGAATGTCTTCAGAAGGTTGGTAGCTTGACAATTTTGGCCATTGGCTTTTTCAAGCATGTCAAACAAGTAGCCTAGTTCACACAGCAGACAATGCTCAATCAGACACGAGCCAGCCGCATGATTCAGTGCAAGATTTCGGAAGAGGGGAATAAACTTGAACAGCTGGAGAAGCGAATTGGTGAATGAGTTGGCAATGTGGGTTTCAAGACCAGAAAATATGGTCTTGTTGTAGAATCTATCGGATGGTGAGTAAGGAACAGACAGTAATAAAAAAGGGACCTACCGGAAATCAAAATCATCCACACCGAATCGACTATATTTGATTTCGACATTGCTATACTTGAGCAATGGATCATCATCGCTCTCTCCATTGATATTCGCCCCTGCCAGAGCCTCAGCTGCATCGCCGATAGCACCTTCTGATTTGCTAATATCTCGAGCTTTTTCACTCAAGAACTTCGGCGCAATGAGAGCCGGTTCCACGGTGGTGAGAGCGCGGGTATTTTCTACCTGATTCCGACGAGTCTTCCTCGGGTTTGGAGCGTGATGCCCCATCTCTGCCGGGCGTAAATATGGCAGTATAGACTGATCCAATGGAGCAGGCGGACTACCAACTTCGAAAAGCAAATGACTTGGCCACGCCGAGTGGAGGCGTTCATGGTAATAAGGCATTCCGACCATGCTCAATGGAGTATCAGGTGACCAGTCTATTGGAGGTGGCCGTGTGGGAACATCTGCAAATTCCGTCTCTTTACTCATCTCATTGAAATGCACCTTGGTCGGCGAGCCCCATAGATGAATTGAGCATTCGGCATCATTGATAGCCAACGCTTCCCCTGATGGCGACAAGTCGATACCCAGCATGAGAGACACATTGGCCTGTCGCAAGTTTACTGCATTTGGGTTCATAAGATCCACCACTTGGAGTTGACCTGTCTGTGAGGCCACGAAGCTGGTGGTGTGAAGTTTGGGATGCATGCGTACATATGCTGCACCTGCATGGAAAGGAATTGGAGGTAGAGGAGTCAATGTCTTCAGGTCATATACGTTCGCCAAGGGGTCGACAATGGGGGCTCCAAGCTGGCGGACGGAGAAGCCACAGGTAACCAGCAAATCATTCCGCGCATCCATGTCGTTGACAGCTGTCCCGTGGGCTTTCCATGACTTTACAACGCTAAAGTCAGAGAGACTGAGAGCATTGACCGATCCTGTATCCGTAGCCGCACAGAGATATCTGCTCTTCTTCATGAGGGTGTAGCCGAAATCGGTGGGAAGCTTATCAACAATGGTACCCTTGTCGATGTCCACGGTAAACATAACTCTCTGACAACCCGCGACGAGAATTCGATTCGTTTGGGCTGTGAAACTCATACAGCGCAGATCGACCATTTCATCGTGGGCAAGATGCCATTGCGTCAGGCCTCGCCGCGTGATCATATGTACACTTTTCGAAGATAGCGAAATCACGCCTCTTTCGTGAAAAAGAATCTGTCGTACCATGCCATCAGATACTGGATGGGCCCGCACGGAGGTATATCGTTGCAGCTCTGGTCCATAGAATGAAGTGATCCTGCCCTGAGAGGAAAGGAAAACATTGGTTAGAATCGCATCTCTTCAAAACAGCATTGAAGAATGCTCACATATTCATTGCCTGCCCACAAAAGCTCCATCACATCGTCAAATGCCGTGGCCGTCGCGATAGTTGGCATAGCATGCGGACTCGGCGGGGGCATAGGGATGCGCGACAGCTCATCCCAGTCGGCCTCCATGACTGCGGCTGCGGCAGGGCACAAATGCTCCGGACTTCTAGTGTTGGTCCGATATAAATATATCGAGAATTGCTGGCTCTACCCGCGCGGGAAACCAGCGAGGGTTGGCATTGTCCGGGGAGAGAGACGCGAGTGCGGGGAAGCTACAAGGCGATTTGAGATCCAGTTGAAAGCGGGCGAGGGAGGAATGAAAAATATAACCAAAATTGAAGATCGAGTGTCGGCTTGCCCTGCTCGACGCGACGAAAGAAGGAACGGTCGGAGGCCAACTGCGATGCAGGTCGAGGGGACCGCTCTTTCGACGAGGCATCACGTGATGGACTTGAATCAACAAGATATTGGATCGAAGACAGTTGGTAATCCTTTCACCTCTTTATTTCTATTCTATGTGCCTATGCTCACAGCAACCTGAATGCATCCATTCGCACAAGAAAATTTCGAATTACCACCTACATGTGTCATTACTATCGCTATGTCACCCTTTATGGCCCACTAAACACCTTTTCAATCTCCAACCAGTCGATATAGTCAACTCCTGTCAGAGACAAAGTCGGATTGTGGAAACTTGAATATATCCCTTCCGCTTCCACAGAGAGATCTATATTCCAATCCATGTCCATATCAAACATTGAGTCTGCAAAGTCAAGGTTAGGACACTGCTCCAGTGGTCTGGATTCACCCGAATCGTAATTTCGACCACGGGAGCCAAAGTCATTGGGCGGTGGATAGCCCGAAGAAGTTGCCAATGAGTATTGCCTCGAATCCGATATGAACTGGTTCTTCTGCCGGGACAATGCACCACTTTGCCGTTCACTTGCGTTGAAGACGTAGTCTGGCCAAACATGGGAACAGGAGTGGGCGATGTCTTGGAGGCGTCGTTCGGCTGCTGAATTTCCTGCATGAGATAGAAATTGGAGTACCTCGAACGCCTGATCTAACGCTAATGGAGGGTTTCCTTGTGAAGGATCAAGGAATCCAACCATCACTAGCACGAAGGCAGCTGAAAAGGTGGCATCTAGGTCGAAAAATCCATACCGAGCTTAAACATAGTCAGCATTAACTTCACTAGAGATATAATATGACAAAACAACGGGAGTTTAGAAAGACCCACGGATGGTTTGTTGCTGCCGAAGAGATTCAAGTATGGCAAGACTTCTAGTGGCTGCTTCATTGCAAGTCTCGCAGAGACGAAGGAGGATGCTGGGCATCGGATCAGGTCCCGGTGACCGGTGTTCTCTTTGTGCTTTTAATCGAGCTCTTTGCAACAGTATGGGCCGGGTACATAAGATGATTGCCTTTCTCAAATTAGTACATGATGGATGCTGGGTGTTGGAATAGCTCACTTGAAATAGCATTAGATATAAGGATGCACCTGTGCGAGTTACTGCCTTAAGAGGCCGATTAAAATCCAGAACCAATGTCTTGGGAAACGATCGACCAGTCTCATGCAATTCTTGGAGGATTTTTTGGATGTTCCGGACCAATTCAAGTTGGGTGATGGATTTATTACCATAAAGAGCTAAATTTTAACATATTAGATGGTGTTCAGGATCGGATAAAAGGTTAGGTTACTCACTGGACATGATTTCGTCTGTAACCCGTGCAATGCGTACGTTAATAGCGAGGGCAATTGGCGATTGAAATCCCACAGCATTTCGAGGAAGTTCGGTGCGTAACTGTCGTTCGTCAGCTCCAGCAGCTAGTCCAAGACCAGAAGAAAGTCGCCTTTATATTTTGATTAGCTGATGAAATTGTGCATATTAAATGACACCCACCTGTCTAGCATGTATACTGTCCACCAAAGTCGTAGCCTATGGGCACTCTCAGATGGAAGACAGCCCTGTTCTCTTTCTTGCAGATTGCAACCGAGAGCTATGGCAAGTCGTAGTGCGAGGCCAATCTAATCCAAGTAAATGAGTTTTTGTAATGACCTTAAACAATCCAGGTGGCTTACATGTAGATAAGCGTCATGTTTGCGGTCACACCATTGCAAGTATGTCGCAATGAGGGTCAATATCTCAACTGCCATAACACCCTCCCCACCCATCTGATGCAACGGAGGAAGAAGCTTCAGTGCTTCTGCGAACAGTTCTGCCCCAGGGGTCTGGGAAGTGGGATGTTTGACATCCATAAGCTTTGCCATGGCCATCACCAAAAGATATTCGGCAAACCAAATGGTGTTCATCTGTCGGTGCTTTGCCTCTGGTGATTGAAAAAGCAATCCAAGATTATCAGAGAAAGAGCGTGAATCAAAGAAGTGTTGACTGACGCCAAGATAGAAGAGGAATTGATCAAGTAAATGCTGCGACTCTTCCATTGACGGAATGGACAAGTCAGGCGCATCGCTGACTAGTTCCTTAATTGATGACCATTGAGACCCCGGGGTACTTGATACATGAGGAGATGAATGTGTTCCATGAAATGTGACCTCACTGGAACGGGAATTATCAAGAAGAGATCTGACTTGAGACTCAAATGCGGGTCCGGAAGCCAGGTCCGTTTCTTCGTGAGAGGTTAGCTTCCTCCAGTGACCAAGACAGAGATATTTTAGTACCTGGGCTTATAGTAGAATCACCATCGGCGTATGATAAGTTGCCTTCTGCGACATCCTTGGGTGTATCACCAGTGGTTGGAGAACCACCCTGCAAAGACCGGCGACCACTTGTCCTCTGCGCTTCATTGGGAGAAGGGAGAGAAGAAATTGTGTCCCCAGTTGTCTGAGACTGTAGCTGCTCCTCATAGACTTGAATCCTATCTAAGAGATGTTTCACTTGCCTAGATGAAGGTTAGTCGTATATTCCAAGCACGGCAAACTCAACGGACTCACGCCTCAGAGTAACGTCTACGTCCGGAATGTCCAAAAGTGCATTCCCAATTGTGCTTGATGCAAGCGCGGCATGGCTTTTCGCCTGAGCACGTGACCTTGCGTCTCCGGCACGTCTCGCATCTGCAGAATCGTTATCATGCATATTCTGGACTCGGTAAATCGAACACATCTCCAACATACGCATTAGTAGATCGAGGATTTGAGCTGACCATGTTGTTTTGCGATCATTTATATCTCAACATTGATTCAAGTTTCACAATATCATACATAGGGAGAGAAAGTAGAAGTTGATAACTCTCGGGATGCCACCCGACCATGCGGGGACTTCGGCTTCAATATCCGAGATCTGTTCCCGATGCGAACAACGAACCCATGTCTGATAGCGAAATGAAAACGACCAGGAAGGAGGAATGAGAATCCGAGTCTTAAACCTGGTCCTCTCCAGCGAAGAACAAGAGAACAGCCTCAGCGGCTGCTTTAGAATCATCATCGTCTTCTTTTCCGGGCACTTTGGAGCGCTCGATATTTTCCAGATGAGAAGCAAGAACGGCTGGAGACCAGCTGAACGTATCAGCAAATTTGTGACATAACTCAGCAGTGGCAAAGGCGTCAAATTCAAAATGCCCTTGGAATGTAAGAACCCGTCCAGGCTGGTAGAGGCCTTGTATCGGGCATTTTTGGCTGCTTCCCATATTGAGCCACGGCTCGGGAAGAAGTGCCTCCATAGAAACAGGAGACTCTGGTGAAGATATGACTGCATCGCCGTGAATGAGTTGCATGTGAAACGGTTGATGTGAAAACCGCGCCAGAGGTGGGAAGTTGGAGACAAATGCCGGGTTCAGGGCGATAGGATGAATGCCTATTTCGTGACCATGCGAGGATAGACCAACGGAGACTTTGAAAGAACACCCTTTGGATGTATAGGCCTGGTCGCTTGCTAGCAGAGCTTCGCCTATAAGTTGATGCCCAAAGCACGATCCGAATATTCTGACCAAAGGATAGTCTGAGTACACCTTTCGTAGGTAACTTCTCAGACCCGGGATCCAATGCAAGCCATCATACACTGCAGCTGCAGCGCCAGTAACCAGGATTGCATCAACAGGGCCTGGGAATCTAGCAGACTGTGTCTCTGTAGATGACCAGGCGTCGGCTCGCAAGCCTTGGAAAGGTGGCAGTGCATCGCCAACAACGTCAAAAGCTGTGACATGGACACTGAGAGAGCCTGAAAGTGGCTTGTATTCACTTTTATTGATACGTTGTGCAGCAGCAGCAAGAAGATATCTGAACTGCGAGCTGTAGAAGCCTCGCTTGGCGTAGACACGATGACAGGGAATATCCGTGTCAAGGACAGCAATGTGTATTTGACGGTATGCCATGCTTGCACACAGACCAATAATCTCTTTACTAGAAACAAAATAAGAATAGAGTGTCACTATGAAAAGAAAACGGAAGGCTATTGTGTTCCCCGCGCTAAGTTCTCCGATTTTGCGATTCTGCATGTCGGATGACCGCCGAAACCATCGGAGCAAATTCCCGACCTAAGTCGGTTGATTCCTCGAAACTGACGCTCAATATAACTCACGGCGGTTTTCGTTTCTAGTCTGATAGCCCAAAGGAAAAACCCAGCCAATTGGAGAGTTTTCGCGTAACCCAATCGGCAATTCTCAATACCGCTAAGAGACATCGTTGTGATGAAAATTACACAGTTTGCACGGTTTAACATGCCTATCAAGCCTACTCTATCTTCTGCTCGTTATAAGGAAAGATATGTCCCTTGCAGCAGGTTGACTGGCTATACAAGTAACTACATTGCGGCGCTACGAAGAAGCTTAAAAAGAGTATGCGCTTAGTCCGAATAAGCAAATTAAGATGAATCGGAGGGAGGATAAGATCTGGTAGGATTTCGAATTTACATTGCTTGACCGCGTGATCAACATGCCAGATCTGGTTTGTTAGTTTTGTAATAATGACATGAACTTGTGTTGACATGTGGTTTGGGTTCTATTTATTCTATCCTACCGTGAAGACAAGTCCCACCCTGAAAAAAAAAAAAAAAAAAAAAAAAAAAAAAACAGATCACAAGAGAAAGAGGCGACACTTACTTTATCTACTCTATTTGCTTCTGATGCCATTACCGATTCAATATTTGATCATTGCAAAGAAGACAATATGGCCCATAACGCAATTGAGTTTGTTGATCAGACACTACACACTCTCACCATTCAAGAATCTCAATTTAAAGGCATATATCTTGGGTCTAGACGTTTATGGCCAAAGTAATACCGCCCTGTGATCTGCGTATGACTTAGTACAACCAGGGAAACTCATATTCAAGTATTCTTTAGGTACGCAACGCAGGACTACTACATGTTTTTATCCTCAAGCATTATGGTTTCCAACAAACTGTGAAAGCTAATTATTGGTCTTTAAGCTCTATCCACCCAAAAAATCCTAAACACCCACCTCGCAAACAAATAAAGAAACTGGCAGCGAAGGGGAAGAAGGAGAAGGATCGAACTACCTGCTACATGGTGGAATAGGGTATACAGCTTTCCTCTTGCAACGGACTGATACAGTTTCGATTGAAATGACAAAACGAAATGCCACCCCATCATCATTCTATGTACCACAACAAACGGTGTTCTAGATGACAATAGAGTGGAGCTTCAGCTTTAGTATCTTAACGCTCAAGTAGTCAACAAAGAAAAAGCTACTAAACATCTAACAAAGAGGGACTCGTCTGCACCTCTACCCAGATTACTCAATCGTGATCCGGGTAGACAAAACCAAATACACTAGCTTTAAGGGTTATGTATAGTGTTTATTCACTCATGGCCTCCATTGCATTTCGGATATGCAACATCGGTCGGCGAACCTGCCGAAAGTACCCCTCGGCAGCCGAAGTTGATATCTCCGCACGAAGGACTTCATACTCTTATAAAAATGACAATTTCAGTCCCCATGCCTCCCAAACGTGCCCGCGATTCTTGCATCTCCCGCAAAGTTAAATGCAGTGGCTCCTGGCCTTGCAATACATGTAGGTCTGCCGTGAAGCAGATTAGCTGTACCTATCTTCGGCCAGCGGGCCGACTAGGCCCAAAGGCTAGGAAGCCAGCCAACACTTATGTGGAGTCTCAAGGTGGTGCCTTGGAAAACCAGCCAGAGTTTCGATCAAGCGCCGGACAGCCTTGATCTTCCAGGGATGTACCCAGGCTCCAGCATATACCAAAGTCGATCTTGGCCACAGTTATCCGTACCTACCAGCAATGCTCGTATAGCGTCTGGCCTGTAATTCATAAAAAAAGTCTTCTTGAGAAGGTTGATAGCATACAGCCTGAAAGTGTTGGTAAACAGGATGAAAGCCATATGACCCAGGCGACAGCGCTTTGTGCTGCAACCATGGCTCAGTTGCAATTGGCGCCAATGATTGATGGAGATGGGTATGGATCAAAAGAGATTAATGCTGCATCCATGGCACATGTATGTATGCAAAGCCGAGGGAAATGCGGAATTTATGCCAAGCATCTGGATCTCCACAGCATCTTGACGTCGTTCTTCTTGCATGTATACCATGCAAAGATTAACCAACGAAATTCAGCAATGATGTTTATACAGGAAGCTATATCTGGATCTCGGATTCTGCGACTGAACGAGCAGTTACCACAGCCAACGGAGTCTGTGATTGCAAATCCCGATTTGGTCTTCCCGTTGCTTTGGGTGTCAGAGAGGTAAGTCAATTTTGTTTCAGATTGCCGAGCTGTATGTTGATCAGAGTTAAAGAGGTTACTCTCTGCATCTGGGACTCTCGCCTTCATATACCGATGCCCCATTACTTGTGGGCATTGAGAGCGCTCTTGGAGCTGATATCCATGCACAAGAATTGCTGGAGTTAGTGAGACTCTTTATTGCGTTCGACCTGATTTCTGTGCGTCGCAAGACCGAAGCAGGTAGTATTGTGGCGACAGATCTAACAGAGACAGAGAGGCAATTGCCTTCCTTGTCTTTTAGTATGGGCGACCATGGTTCCACTAGAGCGGCTGATTATCATGTTACCAGAGAGTGGATGAGAACAATCATCTGGCAGGAAGCTCTCACAATGGGGCTGCTCTCGTCTGTGGCATATACATCTGTTATGACATTTGCATTTCCAGCACAGGTTGGACGTAATTTGCTACAAGCTTTGAGGGGGTGCTCTGAGGCCGATTTGCTTCCACTGGGTCGAGATCAGGTGGGTTGATGCTCAACTGAAGCACATAAGACAATCACTTACGTTGGAAACAGCTGTTCAAATGCTTTGAGGTTGCCAACTCACTGGCAGACACCGTTCTCTTGAAATCGATTACCACAAGGAACAGACGTGAACTAGGACCGCATGATTTCCTTCATGCCTTATATCAGAAGATCGTTCATTTCCTCGAACAGGATCGGATGTTGCTTGGGATCCTGCGGGCAAAGACAGCCGAAGCTTTGGTCACAGCCCCAGCTCGATTGTTGGCTGTGAATCAAACACGCTCAGGTTTTTATGACGTTGAAACTGAGATCGACCAGCGGACGAGCACTGGTAGATTTCTCCCATACGAAAATGTGGAAGAGGGAATCGACCCAGAGAATCAACGGTACAAATTGTTCCTCATAATTCAAGTCGCATATAACCTGATACAAAATTCTGGAACGTGATTATTCCGTAACTTGCAGAACAATCCGGCCAGCAATATCTCCTCTCTCCACCTCTTCATAGACATGCGGCAACTCCCTGAACTGTCGGACCTTGACAACAGGCTTCACAACGCCTCTTCGCACAAGATCAACAGCCTCCATACACTCTTTCAGCGAGCCAACCAAATTACCAGTGATTCTGAGACCCTTGATCACGATCGTACAAATGGGAGTTTCCAGGCAAGGTTGTCCAGATGGAATACCAACACAGCTCAAGGTTCCTCCCACACGAAGCATATCACAAGCATGAGAAAAAGCTTTCGCATTTCCCGCAGTGACAACGACAGCATGTGCACCAATCACTGTGATTTCTTGGACTGTCTTCGCGGGATCCTCGGTGGCGAAATCAATAAAATGCTGAGCTCCAATTGATTTCACAAATTCTCCTTTACCGGGCCCGATATCGACACCAATAACCAAGGCGCCTTGTGCTCTAGCATATTGAACTAGAACTTCATTAGTAATCCTACAAATGTGCAGAAAAGGAAGTCTCACCAGCCAAGTGTCCAAGCCCACCACCAGCCCCGACAACGACAACCCAATTCCCAGGCCGAAGATTGGCATTCAAAACCGCCTATGCAATTTTCAGTACACTCTCAACCTTTACACACCCCGATTGGAGTTGCATACCTTGTAAGCCGTTAGACCAGCACAAAGAACCGGCCCCATGACCTTGGGATCAACATCATCGGGAAGCAGCGTCAAATAATCCGCATCGAGCGTAATATACTGCTGGAAACTGCCGTCCTCGTGATGCAAATGGTTTGTACTAGCAACACAATACTGTTCCGTGCCAGCAAGACAAAACTCGCAGCGTCGACAGATTCGACTTGCGAATCGGATGCCGACGAGACTGCCCAGCTTGAGGTCTTTTGTGTGTGTTATATCTGGACCAAGCGCGATGACTTGGCCTACACCTTCGTGCCCGCCGACGTGTGGGGGTTTGATATTGGTGATTGGGGCTCCGTCTGGACCGGCTGCTGTTCCCTGCTTTGTGTGGAGGTCTGGGGAAACATTTTAGTCAGTGCGAAGAGCGAAGTGGGCGTAGATAGCTTTCATGTTAAAACACATGAGGAAGAGTAGGGAGTATAGAATGGAGACTTGGAAAAATTTACCACTCTGGCAAACTCCGGTGTATAGCACTTTTGCTAGGACTTCATTCCGCCCTGGTGTTGGCACGGGATAATCTGTCTTGAAATCAACCTTTCCACCAAGATCCCTCACCAGGGCGACAGTTTGAGTTTGTGGGATATCAATGGAGCTCATTATTCTGGTGTTTGCTACTGCTGAACTGATTCAATCTAGGATCCATATGGAGTGCGAACGCTCTAGATTTATAGCATTAGCCAGGTACCTCCGTTTTCTTCAACCACGTCAATTCTCCGAAGGCAAACATGATGCCGGATGGAATGAGAGTGCTGGAGCAGGGCAAACTGTGATCCGCCCCCAGAATTCAGACTTAACTACCGAATTGCCGTCTTTGAAGCTGCACCGCGCCTGTGGGCGAACACTTCCAACGGCATATAGATAGCTCTCGAACAAATGATGTAGAATGAGATCCCTTCTAGACTCGGAGAAATACAGCAAGCATGAAATTTATCATTGGCTGCACAGTCGGGGCTAGGATCTGCAAAGCCCAACGGCTGCAGCTATGAGCTATTTCGCCGAGCCAATTCTCCGAGTGGATATGGATCTGTGCTCTGAGGCCCCAAAATAGAGATCTTTTCTATGAATACTGGTATACATAGTAAGCCGGAAGAACCGATAAACTGTCGCGTATTCGGTACTATACACGCAGATCAGTAGTTGTGAGACTTGATTAATTGCTGCGATTAGTCATCGCTTACTATTGCCGTGACCCCGGCACACGCGGAGCGAGAATCCTCAATCGACAATATAGATCACACCTCATTCTCTCTAGAAGCTGAGTTTCACGATCAATTGCGAAAATGGGTCTCGCGGGTGAATATATCGCTACTTTTACTTGAAAACGGGGTTACAGTCTAACACTTGGATTGCATAGATTTCATGAAAGGTGGCGAACACGAAGCTGCCGCTTCGGAAATAATGAACATGGACATCAGCACTGAGCTATCTGCTCCATTGGTCGCCAAGCACCTTGTATACCAAGCTGCTGGGGGGTACGACAAGGTCTGCGAAGCGCGGGGTATATGCTAGATTTATTGTCATGACTATAAGAGAGAAACAGGGCTAACGGATCTCAAAACCAGGCAAGCCTGAATCAATCGAAAAGGCGCAGGAAATGATGTCACTCTTTTGGACGGCCTTCCTTGCAAAATTCATTGAAAATGGTGTCAAGATCGACAATGAGGCCGAGGTAAAGAGTGAGGCCGAGAGACTGTCAAAACAGGTACTCATTGATTCTGGGGAGTATCAAAGTTAAAAAACCCATAGAGAACTGTCTACGAGCTTACGTGTACGACTGGAAGTTGAAGAAAATGTGCATTGATCATGTATTGGAGTCACCAGATTGATATCAACGACCGTTCATACATCGCAACTCCAAGGAACATTATATCACTGATAATTTACAAGGAGGAACAAATCCATACATTCAAATCAAAATCCCATCAATCATAGCGCCATTGCGAAAAACGAAATACTAAACGCATGGAGTTCAATAACAGAAAGCAAAAAGCCTGAACACCAGCGCTAAATGTCGAGTCGACGAGCGGGAAAAATAGCCCGAAGACTACACACCGCGCAGAGGGATATCCTCCATATGAACCGTGCGAGTAAAGGTGACCTTGATCGTATTGTCACTGGGTGTAGGCATGGCCTCAATGTCATCCGGGGACCTGTGAGCGCGTGGACACGTGACAGGCGTCGGTGTTGACAAGAGCTCGGTATTGGCGGCCTTCTTCATCCAGTGAGCGCGCATGTGGTCCAGGGCTGTTTTGAAATCGTCGAGGATGACCGTGTCGCAGAGACACTTGAAAACGAATGATAACTATGATGAACTGTATTAGATTGTGACATGGAAATTGGGTAAGTGCATGTACGACAGCACTTGGGCTCGACGTACCTTCCAAAAGGGCTCGACGCCCACTGGGAGAACGCTGGAAAAGGCGTTCGTTACGCTGCATGTATCGACAATCATGAAGGCTATTGACAAGCACATTGCCAGGAGCATGACGCCGAATCGGGGGCTGATTTTCACCAGTTCATACAGACTAAAGCTGTATTGTCGCTTGATTGTCCAGAACAGGTTGACTGTCGTGAAGATCCACCATGGATCACTGCAGAACAGATTTGTTAATGAACTAATCAAACAAAGGGTAGGTGCCAGGAAAACAAACCGGAATAACGGCTCTAAGGGTCTCGTCTTCAGGAATATCTTGTTGATATTGTTGAAGTATGTAAAGTTGGCGTAAATCTCCAGGCCCCAGTATGGGAAGCAAAGGACAACAGTCACGATGTAGAAGATCGAAACCTTCCGCGAGAGGAAAGGCTTGCACTTCATCCAAGCGATGACATTGTGTAGCGCCCAGGAGACATTCAAACCGATGGCCGTGATAGAAAGGTACCATCCATAGACAGGTTCGTGTGGAAAAATAAAGGTGCCATTGGGCATGGCCAGGATGAGCTAAATCAGACACAAAGATCAGCACGCGAGTTATGGAGCGTAGATCGATGCGCATACCTCGGCAAAGATCAATTTGTGGAGCAGAATGTGCTTCTTCATATTGGCAACAGTAATAGCTGCCATGATCAGCAAACTCCCGAGCATAAGGCCTTGGCCCCATGCCTCCAAGATGAGGGCATCGGCTTCTGTGGGCTTGGTGATTCGGTTGTCGGCCATGGTGGGGGATATCGAGTTCGATTTTGCGGAGAAGAGGATGCACCAACCGCTTTGGGAAGATTGGTGTGGAGGAGAGGTGGAGAAGAGAGAATAGATGAGGCGAGTTGTTTATGATCTGAGAACTTTCAAGCGCGCCGTGTCATGGCAAACAAAACACATCGTGTGCGCGACTTGAAAAGTGCCGGGACTCGTAAATTGGGGGATTTGTTGTTCTTATGTGGCTTTACCTAAGAAACCCTCTAGGTTCGCCTAAGATTGCCGTTCTACAGGGGTTCGAGTGGGGATTTCGCGCATATTGAAGTCATTTGAAGGTGGCTTGAGAACTCAGTTCTCCTTTTGGGGCCTTTGTGTTGCGCTACGGTAGTTACTGTTGCCAGTGGGAACAGTCGACTCCAAGTCTTGGGAGAAATGGCGCACTCGAACAACTTGTCTTCCGTCGTTCCATTTTTTTGTGTGAAGCACACAAAGATGAACTTTCTATTTTTGCGCACAATAGACTGGACAAAGAAGCTGTCTGTTCCCCCCATGGCCAAGCATGGCAGTTAGAAAATTCGCGTAATTTGAGGCTTTTATTGTTTCCGGGGGTCTCCACATTGGACACGAGGCCCATGCAGGTCGGGGTCAGGGGTAAGGTCCGAACCCATAAAAGGCTAAGTGTGTTTCAGATGCACTTGGGTGGCGTTCACTGCTCGTGTGCTTCCCCTCTATTTCCAGGTTACGACGTTTATATTCAAGCGTCGTTGAACATCCTTTCATACTAAGTATACTTTTATCCAAGCGTGCGACAGTGAATTACTTGCGTTCTGCCTTGAACTTATATGTCTATCCAAAACTTTCTTCTGCGAATCCACTATCCGGGAGACATCCGGAGTGCATAAGGAGACAGATGTTGTTCTCCTTCTGGGGAAGAACAAAATTCGGCACTTTTGCTCTGAAAAAACTCGTGAGCTTTCATGATCAATCGCAATGCCTTCTCAACACCAGGGGAAATGCTGGACCCGTGGATACTCATCCATCGTTGTAGAAGCTCATCTAAGTGAGGTCCTAGGTCCAAAATGGTGATATGGCGAAGCTGTGTTGTCAACTGTGGATGACAAAAGCCACCCATAAGAGTTAACATAGCCGTCGCAAGTGAAAGGGAACACGGCCAGGTATCGACCATCACAGTATATGGCACTTGCTTCAGATCCCTCAATTTGAAAAGACAACTATCAAGCGCAACCCGACATCCATCTAGCACACTTGGGTTATTATTCAGATTCCACAGTGGGTTGGCCAGCGCCCATTCAAGGAAAGGTCTGTATATGACACTCCGACAGCTCAAATACCACTGCCGCAGGTACTCGCTGTGGGGGTCATCCGCAGGCTTTCCGTCATCAGAAAATTGCAGACTTGAAGGTAGAGTCTGATACCAGTCTTGTAATTGGCGTGCCAGCTCTTGGTTTACCGAAGAGAAACTGTTAGAGTCGATTTGGAGGCCGATGTCGCGGTCATAGAGCATATAGTGCGCTCTGTTGAGCAGGCGGCGAAGTGCTATTGATGCGAGCAAATAGAATGTCGATTTTTCTTCGTCTTCGATGGTTTCGTGTGAATGGAATTTTCCTGGAAGAGATATGATTGATTCGATTTCGGCGTTGCAATTTTGTGGAAGAGTTGGTAACTCGGAGATGTAGTTATTTTCTAATACGAAGCAAGACCAAAATATTCGGGTAATGTGCTCTCGGTCATCACGCTCTGGATTGTCGAAAGGACAAGACAGTAAGAACCGGCAACGGGTCGCTGCGCTGTTCACGTAGGACCATGTCTGCAGTGGCCTTTGCAAAAAGGAGAAGTAGAGACTAGGTACTCGTTAGTTCCGTGATTGCCGTCGTTGACCGAGCAAAGGTATTACCATACCCAGTAAGCAGGAGGCACTGGCATGCTTCCACACTCATTTCAATGTGCGCCAAATGGAGCATCTTCATTGCAGCAGTGAACCATGTCACACCCTGCAACTTTAATTGTTGAGACTCATGTTCGGAGGTTTTCTCGCCATCTATGACAGAAGCACCCACGCAGCCCAAAGCCATGACCAACAAGGCCAGGCATGATTGGCAGTTAGGCTCCAAGTTCTCCTGATAAATCCTCATTTCCAAGGACTTCAGATCGTTGAAGCTCATTGTGGGGAACCAAAAATTATATGTCTGTTGGAAAGTACCCACCATTTTTTTAATTTCAGACAGTCCCAGCGTGGGAAATATCGCGTAGACTTTGCTTCGAAAGGACTCTCGTGCACATTCGAGGGACAAGAAAGAAGCCTCTGTCTCCCTCAGTATTGAAGGATGATTAAGGAAGACTGACCACTTGAGAAGAGACTCTGCGGAGGAAAGATGCCCTGATGAAAGAATAGCACTTTCAGTCGGGTCCCTAATTGTGCATCCGCCTGGGTGATGCCGTGCATCCTGAGACCTTGGGGTGATTGTCGAGACTGGGGACGTTGTATTGGCCTGAGTGCCATCTCTGAAATTTGAGGCAGAGCCCATAGCCTGGTATTCATCCTAAGCCAAGAACAACGGGTATTCGGTAAGTTGTTACGTACGATCATACCCCTGAGCTCGGCAATTGAAGCTTCCATTCGCAAAACGGTATCCAGGATCATCTCATTTTTGCCTCTCCTGAACTAGATCAATGAACTGTTCGTGTTATGTAATCAGCAAACTTACGAAATTGCCTCTGTACCGTATAGGCATGTTTGATTCAAGCTTATGCAGGGCCCACAGGGATCCCGAGCGTCACATCTTTTGTTGTTAGCCACGACTCACCAAAAGAACTGCACAAAACATAGCTACCTTGTCTTGCGATGGCGGCATGAGTCGCACTGTACGCTACATTAGTCTGAGTTTCGATTCAACTTACTAGGTCTCGGCTAGAAGGGAAAATGGGAGACAAACCGCTCGGGCCGCCCTGAATCTCTTCATGTCGAAGCGCAATGTTCTCTCTTGAGGCTCCGGGCTCAGTAATGAACTTCTGATAGTTATTGCATCTGCTCAAAACGCTGAATGCTGACTGGTCGTAAGTTACGTTCTGGAAAGGTCGTCAAAACAGCCCCCGGAGCCGTTCAAATGTGTCCGTGGGTCCACTTGTGGAGACCTTAGATGACTAATCGGTCTTTACTTGTCCATTCATTTTGAGATTGAGCGTTCATACTTCGGCCATGCCTAAAGACTGACTGGTAATGTGCATGTAAGGACTATGGTGGGAACACATTCAGAAAGCCCTAGATGGGGTTGGAAACGTGGGAAACCGAACGGGATGGATATTTGAAAACTGGCATCGTCGAAACTACCAAATCTAAACCAAATACATTGCGAACTTTTTGAGTGATTACAATCATGAGCAGCATTTTTTTTCATCGTTATATACGCACACAAGCTAGCCTAAGCCTATGCAAAAAATGGTCTTGTATCATAATCGGCGAATTTTCGCGCGGGGACCTTCTGCTCAAACATATGATCCAACTCCTCAAAGGTTCTACCTTTAGTCTCCGGCAAGCAGAAGTAAGTCCAGATAGACGCAATGATAGAGAAGCCAAAGAAGATGAATCCAGTCTTGCCGCGAAGATCACCTTCGTCGGGATTGATCATGTAAGGCACGGTGATGGTCATGATGAGGGTCCAGAAATTCTGCGTGAAGAAGCCAATGCTCACGCCATATGAACGTAACCTGGTGGATGACATCTCTCCGCAAATGACGTACCCAAGAGGCCCGAGAGTAAGATCGTAGAAGAAATTCCAGATCACGATCAAAACACACTGTCCCCATGCAATAGACGAGTTATAGTTCGGTACAACGTCAAGGATGCCGATGATGAATACGATCACAGTGAGAACTACCATGCCGGGGAAGAGGACTCTGCGGCCGATGGTGTTGATGACGAACCATGAACAGATGTTTCCGACAACACCCACTGCAGTTACGCCAACGCCCATGTCGAAGGATCGGGATGTAGGGAGACCGGCGACTAGAGTTAAAATTATTTGTTAGAAGACGAAAGTGACTTGAGAATTGAGAAAGACTTACTTTGGAAGAAGTAGGTGGAATAACTGAGCACAAAGTTAACACCACTGAAGGAGTTGATGGTCCAAACAGCGATGACAATCATAGTGCGACGGAGATCAGTTCCTCGGAAACAATCCAGATAACCGGCGGAATTCGCCGATTCCTCCTCCATGCGAACCGTTTCTTGGATCTCCACAAGCCAGGAATCAACGCTTCCACTAGTCTGGAATCGCGCGAGAGAACGTTTGGCTTCAGCATGCCTACCCCTTTGAACATACCAATAAGGGGACTCGGGGCAGAACCATACTCCACAGAGGAGAACTGCTGGGAAGAACCACTGGAAAGCAAAGGGGATCCTGTACGCAAAATTGTCTGTTCGCGCACCAAATGCCTTGATCAAACAGTTCCCGAGGAGCTGGCCGATAACAACAAACAGATTAACCATGGCAATGGTGATTCCACGTAGCACGACGGGGCATGCTTCCGAACAGTAGGCACAAGCCGTGACAAGGAACATGCCGAGCGAGATACCGTTCAGCAGCTTTCCAGCGAGAAGCACGCCCCGAGTAAATGCAAAGAACTGCAAGAAGATGGAGCCGGTGGAGATGACGCAGGCGATCGTCAAGCTCATCTTTCGGCCTGCGTAGGGAGAGATAGGTCCACAAAGCAGACTGCCTATCATTCCACCAACTGTCGCAACCATGTTGAAAGCTGCTTGCCATCTCGCAGGCAGAATTGTCGTGCCATCCGGTTGGGTATATCCAAACACAGCGCGGAACTCGGGGGCAGCAAGAAGACCTCCACTTACTTGCATGTCGTATCCCCAGAGGATAGCAGAGAAGCAAAAGAACAGACAGTATAGCATGGCCTTTCGGTAGTTTGTAAGAGCTTCCCTCAGGCTCATATCATGTGCCATGGCTTGATCCGGGTAGTCGGGCTTCTTGATACCGGTGGGCTCCAGTGTGGCCGGAGTAGCCTCGACATGAACACTGTCAACAGACTTGTCCTTATCGAGATCCATGATGACAGAAAGATATGAACAATAATGTCCAAGGTATATATGGAATGAGGAACGATCAAGGTTATGAGACCTGCTTCTCAGATGGGGGGTTTCGTAGTTTTATACTCCTCGAACCAAGTGTCTCTGCTACCTCCGCATTATTCCCCGGTTTCGGGAATAAAACCTTGCCCCTGATCATGCTATACTCTCAATCTGGGGAAGCCAGCCGATCTGAGGCGGGGCTAGTTGGTGCTGGTAGGTGTTCGCAAGTGAGAAGTTCGCAGGCGGAAGTATAGAAGTGGATGAGACAACGAATTGAAGACTCCAACGAGCCGGATAACCCCGTTTAGCTCCACGCGACGAACATTGAACAGTATTAGAGTTTTAGCGAATGAAAAGAGAACGCCAAATCTCGCCCGGCTCCAGGATCCCCGGTGCCGATAGCCCCGGAAGCTGTTTATTGGGCGAGCGGCTTCCCGAAGTCTCCATTTTCACCTCCGCGACAACAACCCCACAAACACCGGCTCCGACAGACGCGACAATGCTGGGGCAATGAGATAACTCAAGACATGAGGAGATGCCGATAACCCCCACAGCATGATGCAAACAGGATGTGAAATAATTTTGGAGGGGTACCGCAGTGAAAAGATCCCATGTCCCCCCTCCGCTATAAAGGATGTGACAGAACAGAACATCCCACACAGCAAACCAGTCCGAATCTGCTCCTTACTCTTGAGGCATCATGGGATCTTCAAAGATAGAAGAGATGCCACAGCAGGCCGACCCTGAACGGCCCGATTTCATGAACCCTGCAGTCTTCCGCAGAAGTACCCTCCCTGCGCGTTCTTATCATATACCATCGACATCTCTACTCCTCAATGGGTCTTGGGAGTTCAAAATGACCCGGTCACCATGGGAGGCCCCAGAACCTACTGAGGGGTCCTCTGAGGAGGACTGGTCAAGCATCAATGTCCCAGGCCATTGGCAGCTACAGGGCTGGGGGAAGCCGAACTACACCAACACCCAATTCCCCATTCCGGTGTGCCCTCCTTTCGTACCCACCGAAAATCCGACAGGTACATACCGTCGGAAGTTCCAAATACCCGCAGAATGGCAAATCGAAAATACGGAGATTCGGTTGCGCTTCGATGGCGTCGACAGTGCCTACCACGTTTGGGTGAACAAGTCTTTGGTCGGATACGCACAGGGCAGCAGAAATCCGTCTGAATACAATATCACACCTTATTTACAGGCGGATGATAACAATGAAATCTTTGTCAGAGTGTATCAATGGTCGGATGCTACCTATATTGAAGATCAAGATCAGTGGTGGTTATCTGGTAAGGTTTATAATGACGATATGCGAAATACCTTAGCTAACTGCATGGTCATAGGTATTTTCCGAGATGTCACTTTGATTGCGTTACCAGTCAATGACCGTTTGAATGATTGGTTCATTAGAACCGACCTCGACTCAGAATACACAGATGCGACGCTTCTCGCATCAATAGACTTTCAAGTCTCAGAGCGAAGTGCCATTGCGGTCAATCTGATTGACTCGGTGGATGGCATGAGCCAGATAGTTGCATCTACAGAGAGCATTGTCGAGCCTGCGACATCAAAGCTTGATCTGAGCTTGCCTGTGGCCAACCCGAGAAAATGGACTGCCGAGCACCCATATCTTTACCAAGTGGAGATGATCTTGAAATCCCCTGGCTCTAAAAATCCATTTAAAACCACACAGCGTGTTGGCTTCCGCAAAGTCGAGCACAAGCGTGGTCTGATCACCGTCAACGGAAAGGCAATTCGTCTTCGCGGAGTCAACCGACATGACCATCATCCACTCTTCGGCCGTGCTGTTCCACTGGACTTCATGAGACAAGACCTACTCTTGATGAAAGCCCACAATGTCAATGCCCTTCGCTGCAGTCACTATCCCCCTGACCCGCGGCTTCTTGACATGGCAGATGAGCTAGGCTTCTGGGTTATCGACGAGGCTGATCTGGAGTGTCACGGCTTTTATGATGCTGTTGCCCGGCCAATGGATATGGACGAAACCCTTGGATATGAAGAACGCAAGGCCATGACCTTCCCTTTGTGCGGTGTCCATACATCTGACAACCCAGTTTGGCGAGAAGCTTACATTGATCGAGTTCACTCCCTGTTGCAACGAGACAAGAATCATACCAGTGTCATCATCTGGTCGATGGGAAATGAGGCATTCTTTGGCACATGCCACCGCTCCATGGTTGAATACGTTCGCGCCTTTGATCCCACTCGTCTCGTACACTATGAGGGTGACATCCACGCAGAAACCACAGACATGTACAGCTACATGTATCCAGAAATTGATCGATTACGATCCTTGGCAGCCACCGAGGGGGTGACAAGCAATAGCAAATTTGAAAAACCGATAATTCTCTGCGAATACGCCCATGCAATGGGCAATGGGCCCGGGTTACTCGCTGATTATGAAAAATGCTTCGATGAGATCCCGCGTCTGCAGGGTGGCTTCATTTGGGAATGGGCCAATCATGGGTTGTGGGTTAACGGCGCTGACAAGAAAGATGGGTTCTATGCCTATGGCGGTGATTTCGATGATTATCCAAACGATGGAACTTTCGTGATGGATGGTCTCTTGAATAGTGCCCACAAGCCTCTGCCAGGTTTGTTGGAGCTGAAGAGAGCCTTTGAGCCGGTCAAGCTGGAAGTCCGTGGACAAGCTTTGGTTCTGAAGAACCGATACGATTTCTTGGACCTGAGCAATCTTCAGGCTTCTTACAAGCTTGAAGCCTTTGCCAACCAGTAAGTTCATGATTTTTTCCGCAATGAAAGGGAAACCAACTAATACCTGGAAACAGAACAATAACCCTGGCAACTGGCACATTGAAGCTTCCCAATGTGACCGCCGGCCAATCGGCGGAGATCACTCTTCCAACGGACCTATTCCAATACGGTGCCCATCCAGCTTACTTAACCATTACGCTGGAGCAACGGGAAAAGGTCGAATGGGATCAAGGCACTTACGTCGTCGCCTGGACGCAAGTCCTGGCATCAAAGCCAAGCAACAAAGCGCTACCCAATAGCATAAGCTCTGCACAAGGTACGAAGAATGATATTGCAATTAATTCAACCAAGACAACCGTTTCCATTGGAGGAACCAACTGGTCTTTCGAATTCGATCGCATCCGCGGCCATCTTAGAAAGTGGACATACAACTCCACTCCCATTCTCGAGCCACATGCCGACACAGGACTTGCCATGATCCCCGGTTTCTGGCGTCCCCCTACAGACAACGATGTACCATCTGCAGCGCCATATTGGAAGCGATTTGGTGTCAACACTCTCATGAACCAGCTTCGATCCTTCGACTTCTCTGCAGCAGAAGACGGCAGTGTTTGTATCGAAAGTGAGACATTCCTGTCTCCTCCCGTCCTGTCATGGGGATGGAAGTGCGTAGCCCGTTACATCGTCAAGTCCAACGGCTCTTTGGCTATTTCCATGAAGCTGCAACCTACCGGG
Source organism: Penicillium antarcticum (assembly GCF_028974205.1). Classification (NCBI taxonomy): domain Eukaryota; kingdom Fungi; phylum Ascomycota; class Eurotiomycetes; order Eurotiales; family Aspergillaceae; genus Penicillium; species Penicillium antarcticum. The sequence continues at coordinate 604,272 of NW_026695300.1, read as the reverse complement.
ACCGCACCGAAGACTGTTCCGCGGGTCGGTCTCAACCTTCGCGCAAACTCGGCTCTGCAGTCTGCTCGTTGGTTGGGACTTGGTCCTGGAGAGTCCTACCCTGACAAGAAGGCTGCTCAGAAGTTTGGCCTGTGGGATGTTGAGGATATCTCCTCACTACAGACTGTATATGATATCCCACAGGAGAATGGAAACCGCATGGACACAGTTTGGGTGGAGCTTGTTACTTCGAATGGTACTGGCTTCCGCGCGGCCCCACTGGAAAGTACAGCGATGAACAGAGGAAAGGCAAGCTTGAACTGGACTGCTAGTCGGCATTCCGATCAGACTGTTGAGACAGCGCGACATCCTTGTGATCTCGTCGAAGAGGACGCGGTATTGGTGAGGCTGGACGACCAGGTTGCTGGCGTTGGAACTGCGGCTTGTGGTCCCGGTCCAATGGACGAGCATGTGGTTAATGTGAAGGATACCACATTAGGTATGCTTTTGGAACCTGTATCCTCGTGAATTTCTGTAATCATGAGAATTTTTGAAGATGAGTTCAGATACTATGGCTACGAAGTTGATCTCAGTTGGAATAACTACCCGTTCGATTAGAGGGTTATACAGGCTATGCTTACACAACTCATAAAAGATTCTTGGCTTTGAGGTTGAATTGAAATAAACCTCCGTATTTCCAATCTCCCTGACATCGTAACTCAAGCGTTATTATCACATTGCCGAAATATTATCTTTTTGTTTTTTCCCTTTCAGTCATGACTTACTGACTCTTTCATTGGGTTTATACCTACTACATTGATGATAGGTACAGCTTATACCGAGGCCAAATTCTACCAATGCAGAGAATGATAAAAACGAGGATTACGTACCAAGCTTCATAGGTTTTCCTCTCAACTGCATTGGTCGTAGCCGCCGCCTTTGCTTCACGCGCCAATTTCAGGTGCAATTTCTTTTGCTCCGGGACTTTTAGCCCAGCTTGCGGCTCCCACGGGCCGACTGAGACTTCTGGCCTCCTTGGCCCTATTGGGACTGGTGATCGTGGGGGCCATCCCTGGCGGTGGAAGAATTTGCCGTGAATGATGAAAGAGAAAGTGAACTAGGCGGCTGGCTCCATATATAGTTGCATTTTCGTCCATACCCTCTTGTAACATCTTTTGGAACCTCTTTTCAAGCATACTTTCAATAAGCGCTATCCTGAACCATCCTAGCTCTAGCATCTTTGGGGACATACGCAAGGTACTACTTTGAAACAAAAAATCTCATTTTGATCAGTATACACACCACTCCAAGATACAACCCTCAAGCAAAATCTAATAATCCAAAGACTCCTCAAGCAACTTCCTCAACTCCCCCTTCTCGGCCTGCAACTCCTCACTAAGATTAGGCGCCAACATCAAAACCCGCTTCTGAGGCAAAGTCCCTTCAACAAGCCCATCGACATCAGACGCTTTATATCCGAGATCCTTCAATCCACGAGGCTGATCTCCAAGCTTGACAAGGAACTCTGCAATTGCATTGCCGAGGACTTCACCTGCGCTTTCACGCTTGACATTCGAGATATCAACGCCAAAGGCTTCAGCCGCTGCAAGGTGACGGTCTGGATTTGACGCTGCGGTGAAGCGGAAGACTGCAGGGGCGGTTACGGCGACGGAGACACCGTGTGGGATGATTGGGTGGTCGACGTCGTATCCGGCGTGTTTGTAGCCGGGGTTTTGAGAGCTGATTCCGTACGAGAGGCCATGGCAGAGGTGGACTCCTGCGTTGCCAAATCCTACACCCGCAAGTGTGGCAGCGAGCAGCATGTTTGATTGGGCTTCATGGTAATCTGGATCGCGGACTGCGCGTGGAAGGAATTGGGCTGTACTGCGCAGTGCTTGGAGAGAGAAGATATCGGAAATGGGGTTTGCGCCTTGGTAGGCGGGGCGGTTGATTGGGTTTGTTGGACGCGGCGTGCGCTCGTTGTAGGGGATAGCTGTCCACGATTCGAGGGAGTGGCAGAGCACGTCGAGACCGGATGAGGCGTGCACGGCTGATGGCATGGTGCGTGTGTTGATGGGGTCACAGATTCCCAGTGTGGGCTTCAAATTGCGGTGGGCGATACCCGTCTTGGCCTTTTTAGAGACCAGATCGAAGATGGCTGTGCCGGTCGTCTCTGAGCCTGTTCCTGCAGTCGTAGGCACGGCTACGAGTGGGAGAAGCGGCTTGTCAACGGGGAGACCCTTGCCCAGGGGTGCATTGACGAAGTCGAGGAAGTCGGCTTCGGGGTAGGCATTGTACAAGTTCATCAATTTAGCCGTGTCAATGACAGATCCACCACCTATTTCTGTCAGAGTATATCACAGAGAGAAGCGATGAAACATAACATACCAACAGCCAAGAAAGCATCAGGCTTATAAGGCTTGACGAAATCAATAGCCTCCCTCACACTGTACCAGTCAGCATGTTTCCCACTAAAAGAACGAGATGACCTACGAACTATCCTTCGGCTCAATGCGGACCTTGTCAAACACCGTAAACTCAATACCCTCCCTAGTCAGCCCCTCCACAGCCTGCTTCATAGCATCAAGCTTGACAACATTCGAATCGGTAACAATGCATACGCGCTTGGCGCCCATATTCGCAAAGTCCATGCCAACCTCCTTCGTTGCGCCAGGTCCGAAGCGGATACTCGATGCGGCCATTTCAAAGGCGTATTCTTTCTCGCGCGATCGGTCGATCGGCGTGGCTAGGTGGCGCTTTACATGGTTGAGCAGGGCGGGGGTTTTGTGGTGGTGGTGGTGGGCGGGATTGCCATGACAGGGACAGTTTGGAGGGTGAGTATATTGTACTGTACGGAGGAGATTGAGAGCGCGGTTTGCTGCGCTGGGCGCGACGCGAATTGCTGGAGATACCATGGCGGGTGGTGGTAAATCAGATTTGAGGGTTGAGAGCTGAGATGAAGGAGTGAAGTGGGGAGTAGAGTAAGGGTGTGCGGGGATCGGACTTCTGGCCGAGGTAAACGGCGAATTTTTGATTTGTTGCAAGGGCCGACTTGAATTTCAGCTGAGCTGAGCCAACATTCATTCTTGTTCGGTTACGGAGTGCATTTACATGTTCTCCAGTTCTCCAAAATGGAGAACTGAAGAACTGGAGAACTCTGGGGAATTCAACAGCCGAGGTCCATGATCATGACATCAGTCCGTTCACATTGAAGTTGACTACTTAAGTTATGTTATGGTTTCGTCCATTCCTAGCAAAGTGACAAAACCAAATTCGAATCAGCTTTTGTAACTCTAACCTGGCTCCCAGCAGGAGGCACACCATCGGCCCAATTGATCTGCGGCTCAGCAGGTGTAAGGCTGACGGGATATCCCTCGAACGGATCTCCGAAAACATCACTGAGATCATACCAGACCTTGCCCTGGGCCACATTGGACAGGTTATAGGCAAAGATCATCTGTGGCGCACTGGTATACAGTCCGTCGACGTCTGTACTGATCTTGATGGCTATTCCGCCGGTACTCTTTTCTTCGCGGAATATCTCGCTGTAGACATCGTTTGGGAGGAGGGTTTTCTCTGCTTGGACTGCTGTTCCGACGGACCAGAGGTAGATTGAGAAGTCGCAGTTGTTCTTGATGACTGCGTGTCCATGGGGACGACGGCTTGGTGTTGGTTTTGGCGTTGAGGTGGGGGTTGTTGGTGTTATGAAGCTGCCATCTGGGATTGGGGCGCGGTGAACGACGTTATTTTTGGTGGTTGTTGGGCGTGCGACGGCGAGAGTTGCTAGGAGGAGGAGGAGGCTTGAGATGTACATCGTGTAATCCTTGAATGGTATTGTTTTGGGGTTTTGTGTCTGTCAAGGATGTTGGGGTGAGTGTGGGTTTTATACATCTTCACTATATATGCGCGCCATGGCATTCCTAATGATTTGTCCATTCTGGATCACTAGAATGTCGCATCCTCACGGGAGGCTACAGGTTAAAGATAATCAATCCCAGGTTAAGCCACACTGTACCATATGCATAGAAATGAAGGGGTGTACCAGTGTCGCTGTGCAACAACATTGGCGTTTGGTACGAATCCATGCAGAAACACTAGGAGAATGTCCCTTGTCTCTATTTGGCGTATACAGCATGCGATTCCTCGGACTTGTCACTTGCCACAGAGAGGAATGTTCCTTAATCTTAGATCAGATGGGAAGCCGGGGAAGGCATCGGATAGTTTGATCCGTCTAAGAATGTGATCGCTAAATATAGTTAGAGGAATAGATACGGCGGATTAACCATGAGCAATATATTGAATGGTCTTTCACGCAGACAATTGGTCAATATAAGAACATTGAAGCCCATGTTCATCCCAGTCAAATAGTAAAATAGCGATATTTGATCCAGCACAGATTGAGTTAACTACCATTCAACTAACATTGTGGAGCAAAACTCATGTACCACTATTGCGTCGTGGAAACTTTCGTCTGTATAATACAATCCAGCAAAGTCAAGCAGGTGGCTGTAGCAACTGTGGCGTCCAGGAATGTTAGCTCCTGACAGACAGATCTAGCCCATCCCCATACCAAATTCCACGGAGAATTCTTTGGTTTGAAACTAGCCAGGAATGTGATTAAACAATTAGTGTATGTCTTCCGTCGGCTTTAGAATACATACGAGTATGAGTCCTTCATTTAACTTGTTGCCTTCCACCAATAGATTGACCAAATCAATATATGCACAGCTGCAAGATTATATTTAAGATTGAAGATTTTGGTGTCGCTGTACTCTGTACAGAGAGTCTAATATCACGCAAGACCCAGAAAGTCAGTTGCGCATTATGTTTGATCAACATGGTGGACCGTAATACGAATCAACAGTCTGCAGTCTGCCGTATAATGTACAGAAGAAGTTTGATCCTGGTGATACTGTACCTGTCACACCATCATGGGTGAGACGGCAAAGCCACAGATTGTCGTGTTTCAGGGGTTTGCCCGTTTCACCGAAAGTAGTAGCGATTAACGACGCTGATCTCATCTAATCTGGTTTGGCTTGTCATATCAAAATGAATTGTATCTGAAAATCGTGTATGAACAGGTCTATAATAATATGTACAGTAAAATGGAAAAACAGTAAGGAATATATCCAGATTGAATATGCAAAATCTATTTTGGAACACCCGCTTAGAAGGTCACAAAATCAGATGTACCGAGGACATTGTCACCCTGCTGAGCGACGACCTGGATGTACTGGTCAGAGGGAATATCGACAGTAACAGCAGTCTCGAAACCAGTGCGGTCGCCAGAACCAATCTTGGTGTTTGTGCTGGTGGTAGTGTTATCGGAAGCAGAGTAGATAACCCAGTTGTCATACTCGGTAGCACCGTTCCAACTCATGTAGACAGTGACATTCGAGTCAGTCTTGGAGGCGACAACGGCGGGGTTCCAGAAAGGAGTGGCAGCCCATTGGCAGCGGTAACCACGATAAGAAGCGACGGCGTTGTCCTCGCCGAATTGAGCGCTGAACACGACGTTGCCGTCGCCATCGAATTCCTTTACTTTTGAGATGGAGCCGTAGTCCATGAAGACGTGACTGTTGGTCTCGCTGAGGAGCTGGTAGCTACCCTGGCTGACGGCGTGGATGGGGTCGTTGGGGTCGGCCAGCGAGCGGAGACCGGTGACAGTCTTCTTGGTCAGGTCGATGGCCATGCTGACACCGGTGGTTTCGGAAACCTGTTCGGTGGGGGTGTTGGCGTTGTTGAACAGGTTCAACACAAGACTAGTGTCGGTCTCGTTGTACACGCGGATATCGTGCTGCCAAGAGAAACCGGGATTGTTGATCTGCTCGAAATCTCCGCCATCCTCGCCGTCAACGGTCCACAGGATGGTGCCGTTCTGGGCAAGGTAGTAACCCGACCACATGTGGCGCAGGGAAACAATGTATCCGTGGTTTGTAGCTTCGATAGCGTTGATGTGGTAGGCGTCGTAGGGGTCGGACTGCTCGGTACCGACATCCTTGCCCAGACCCTGGTGGGAGGTAGTGAGGGGAATCTGGTCCTCGTGGTCGAGGGCACTCCATGAGTGGACAACCTGGTTGGTTTTGATATCGATCTCGTGGAACTGACTGTCCAACATCCACGAAGAAGAGGTGCCGTTGATCGAGGTCAAGTCGTGCTGAGTGACGTTGTAGGCGGTGCAAATGATAGTTCCCCTGGGAGTGATTTCGCTCTCGTGGAGGTCACAGTAACTATCCTTGACAGAGTTGTCAGGAGTGACAAAAGCGCCAGTGAGAGTGACGGTGTAGATCTCCTTGTAGGTGTTGTCGAGGATATGAATAGTTCCATAACCATAGCCAATGGACATCATGTCACCAGCCCAGAATGTGATAACGTCCTCACCATCAAGCTTTTGAGTACGGAAGTTGGCAGTGACCTCTTCAGGGCCCTCGTAGACCAAGTTGCCGTCATCGTCGTAAATAAGCGCAGCGATACCAGCCGCCTGAACGGTACCACGAGGTCCGACGAAGATATATCCGGGATCGGTAGATCCAGTCTTATTAACCTCCAGCTTAGGGGGCTGGAAGTCCATAGACGAATAGGTAGAGTAATCCCATGCCGCCGCCTGAAGAGACAGAAGCAGAGCGCTTCCTGCGGTGTACCACTTCATACTAATGAGAGTATACGGACCCGTAAAGAAGGACAAAAGTGAGTTTGTTAAGACTTGATCTGGAGACGCAGGATTTAAGGATCTTAAATAGGGGACAAGCATTGAGCCGGTCCTGAAGATCACTTCCCTATAGTAAGTGGACTCTCCATGCCCAGTATGGTTGGCTACCGCCGCCCAAGTTGTGGGCTCAATAATGCCTTGGCCTCGTCATGGCCCACTTGGACCCTTGATCAATCTGTGATAATACAGCAGATGCATCGTAGGTATTCGACCTGTTTGGATCAGTTTGATAGGCACGGATATTCCTGAGGGGTATTACCCGGTTGAGCACACAGGGAATTGATATATTCCGGTTTCAACCACTGAGAAGTAGGAGAGAGTTTGAAGATCAGCGCGACGATCAGTCGCAGGATTGTGAGGCATTCTATTCCGCGCTCTGTCGTTTAGCATTGTGGAGAAGAGCAGTGTTGTTGTTCCGTGGAAAGATGTGCGGCGAAACGCCTGACGCGTGGTACCTGGTAGCGACCGGAGCCGACGAGTTCCATTTAGCAGATTCCCGAACCGAGTGAGATGGGGGCGTCCGCAAGTCCAGGGCAGTGCAAGCCCAGCGTTGAGGCGATGCAAGAGGCAAAGTCGGAATTTCCGAGCATAACTAGTGCATACGATCTATGCTATGCGCGGTTTATGCGAGGTGAGATGAGAACGTGGAGGAAGTCATATGAGGTCATGTGATGCCTGACCAACGAGGCGGTCTACAAAGCTCAAGTTTAATGGAATAACATATGCTGACACATACAGGTATTCGTTTCACATACATACATACATCATGCAGATTGATGTGTCTCGTCAAATACAACCTTTGCACCCAACACACCCATCGACGAGGCCACACGATCTAGGAACATGGTCCCACGAGGGTCATGGCCGGCCTTAGGGCCGTTTCCGAGCTCCGACTGAACACGGAAAGGAAGAGAGAAGCTCTTGGAGCTGGCAGTAGAAGGGGAAGTGGAGTATGTGCTGCTCTCACTGGGTGGGGAATTAATGGATTCTGGGGAGAGGGCGTCTTCAATCACACGGACACGAAGTCTATCCTCGAGTCGGTTGGCCAGTCTTTGAATTGTTTGTAACATGTTCTCTGCTCCTGTGAGAAGGAGTGAAGGTCCAGTGTCGGGAAACACCTCTGGAACTGGTCCGATGAAGGGTTTGTTAGGACCTTGGATGATTCCTTGTTGACGCTCATTGTGTGCGCTGATACAGGATCTGAGGTCGGATATTAGAGATTCAAGTCGCTGAGAGGTATCCTGTATACGGTCGATTAAACCGTGCACTTTGGTATGGTCTAGATCGGTTCCTGCGAGAAGATTTCGAGTCTCGCTGATATATCGGGGGCACTTGGCAGTCTCCATATGCACCAGATCGACAAGGTCTGTATATGCGCTCCATTCCCCAGGCTTGGTCCGATCCTCGGTCATCATCTTGATAGTATAGTTTTGCCATTCCTTTTCATCTAGGAAGCATGGTTTTCCTTCATACAGAGCGAGGAGAATAAGAAAACCTCTGAAGGCGATGAAGCAGAAGCGTCCGAAGCCAGACTCGAAAGCGGCCGCGGTTCTCTTGATCATGAGCCGCCTTACAGCATCGCTGTGTACAACCCACGCGTCTGGTGTGGTTTGAGCGTACATCTCAAAAACGCTTAGAATGATGGTGGTGCAAAGCATATTATCGGACATCACGTGTTCCGGCTTGGAGAGTGCTTTGATGACCGCTCTGAGTGAATTGGAGTACAGCTGTCGACTTGCCTTGAGAAGCGTCTGGTCATTGGTCAACCGTGAGAGGTAAATCGAACTCAAACAGCAAACCGAGCTGTCAAGGTATGCGTCGGTGCCATAGTTAAGGACCAAATGCTCTGCAAAACCGAGGCCATCCCCAGATCTGAATCTGTTGTGATAGTAGAGCTACTAGAATGAGTATTTAACATTGAAAATGTAGGCGCAACATACCGTGGGAAAGGAATGTGAAATAAAGCTCAAAAACAGTTGAGGCTGAGCGCCGCGGAACTGTTGCCGAACTAGAGAGGAAGAAAGTGCTTCGTCAAAGCCACCGGCTGACTGTCGCATTAGTGCGACCGCATTGCCACGCACTATGTCAGCGGTTGCCTGGTGATTCTCCTCAGTTTGCAGTTTTCGCGGCCTTCCTCTTCGTCGCGAGCCCGACTGATGTTTCCGGGCAAGATTCGGTCCCTCATCTTGAAATCGAAATGTGCGCCGATAACCGGGGCAGGGTTTACCATAACGATGGCAATTGCTGCACCCCGGAACACCCTCATCACACTGAGACGTTAGAGAAGTAAGATAAAATTAGACGGGAACCAACCTTGATACGTCGCTCGCGACAAAGGGCACAGCCGTTTGAATGTGGAACGCCAACCATCGGGGCACTGAGACGCTGACAGTCTCAGGTCATAGCGCGGAAGAGGGGAAGTCAATTGGACAACGCCGAGTGGTATGTATCCATCAATCTGTGTAGAGGGAGGTATTTGAGAGGCAGCAGTTGTGAGGTTGGAGATCAAGATCAAGATCAGATCAGAAATCAAAGAGAATAGAGTCTTACATGACTCAAGAAACTCGCCAAGCCAAGCCGGGCGAAGTCCGCCCAGGGGTAAACCCGCACTTTTGTCTTTAAAAAGTGGCCCAAAAGTGGTCCGGGAGATCCTCGGTCGATCTGATTTGGGAAGAATAGCTTGAGATCCGAGATTGAGGCTTGGGAATGAGCTTGGACTGTGGAATGTGGACTTGATACTGTTATTTCGAGGACATCGTGATTGTGGGCCTCGAAGGCGCCCTAGACAAGCCCAACGGCGGGTAGGCCTTGGGATTCAGCCTTGCTTATGCAACGGTGTGCATCAACTGCAGAATTGCAGAACACGAGAACCGTACATGTACAATTGATGGATGACAGTCCAAGGAGGCAGTACCCCGCGTTTTGGGCAGGTTGAAGCTGATGCGCTCCTGCCGCGGAGGATATTCAGGTCACGTTCTGTCACATTTGCCCCCTCTCTCCTCTCAACTGTCTTTGGTCATTCTCTCTTCAGACAATGCCTCTGTTTTCAAATTATCCCAAGGTTCTCGTGCCTGAGAAGCTATCTCAAGATGGCTTGGCATTGATGCGCAGCTCCCTTGATGTCCATGAACGGAAGGATCTGAGCGCCGATGAGCTTCTTCAGATCATCCCCGAGTACGATGCCCTGCTAGTCCGCTCCGAAACCAAGGTAAATGCGACTCTGCTGCGAGCTGCCCGGCGTTTGAAGGTGGTTGCTCGTGCCGGTGTCGGAGTTGACAATGTTGGTATGCTGCCATTGCCAAGTTCCGCGGCTCTTATTGATACACAATAGATGTTCAAGAGGCGACAAAATTGGGAGTTGTTGTCGTCAATTCGCCTTCGGGAAATATCAATTCAGCGGCGGAACATACCATTGCCCTGATGATGTCCATGGCGCGAAACATCCCAGCGAGCTGTGCCAGTCTTAAAGATGGAAAGTGGGAGCGAAGCAAATATGTTGGCGTGGAAGTCAAGGGCAAGACATTGTCGATCATTGGACTTGGAAAGGGTAATGCTCCAACACTTCTTCCAAAACACCAATCTAACCATCATAGTTGGGTTGACTGTCGCACGACTGGCCAAAGGTCTGGGCATGAACGTGAATGCCCTCGACCCCTATGCCTCAGCAGCTGTAGCTGCATCCGCCAGTGTTGCACTTGTATCATCGTTGACTGAATTGCTCACATCTTGCGACTTTCTGACCATCCACACACCGCTCATTGCCTCTACTCGAGGAATGATTGCCGAGGCTGAATTGTCTCAGATGAAAAAAGGATCCCGCGTGCTCAATGTAGCTCGAGGTGGTACATTTGATGAAGAAGCTCTACTTGCAGCGCTAGAATCAGGCCATATTGCAGGGGCAGCCGTCGATGTGTTTACATCGGAGCCACCGGCCCCAGATTCACCAGCAGCTCGACTTATCGCTCATCCTCGGGCAGTTGTCACACCGCATCTCGGCGCTTCCACAGTCGAAGCACAGGAAAATGTTTCAGTTGACGTCTGTCAGCAAGTGCTCGAGATTCTGCAAGGCTCACTACCTCGGTCAGCTGTCAACGTTCCTATCATTCTCCCGGAAGAATACAAAAAGCTCCAGCCATTCGTACGCTTGGTTGAAAAGCTTGGCAGCTTGTATACGCAGCACTATGCCACTACTTCCGGAGGATCCATGACACAAAACACCTTTGATCTGATTTACCAAGGAGAATTGGCTAGTATCAACAATACAAAGCCATTGTTCGCAGCCTTGATCAAGGGTCTCCTTTCGCCTATCAGCAGCACCGAGGGGTTGAACGTGAACATCGTAAATGCCGAGCTTGTGGCTCGTGAACGTGGTATCTTTGTTTCCGAACAGCATTCTCGCGACCCATCAGAGCACTCGTCGTATTCATCGCTGGTAACTCTTGTTGCTCGCCCACCGTCTCGCTCATCGTCGCGGGCCCCTAATACTGACACTTCTGGACCTGTCCCGACTCAACAGCAACGCATCATTTCTGGCACCTGCTCTGGTGACCAGCTACTGATCACCCGCTTGGGTCGTTTCGAGGCTTCTTTTGAGCCAGAAGGAACATTGCTGATCTGCGAAAACTATGATTCACCTGGCAAAATCGGAGTTGTGGGCAGCATCCTCGGTCGAGAAGGAATCAACATCAATTTCATGACTGTGGGACCACTTTCGCCAAAGCATGCAATTCATCAGTCTGCTCAAAAGGAAGGTACCCCACAGCCCAAAGATGTATTCTTGAAGGAGTCCTTGATGATCCTGGGAATTGACCGCAATGTTCCCTCCCATGTTACGATTGACCTAGCTAAAGAAAGCGGGATCATTAGTGCTTACGCTGTCACTCTTTAGGGGCATGTTATTGAACTATCTTTTACTTCTGCTAACAAGGAAAGGCTTCGGTTATAATTACTCAACATCCATACCTGCTTTTCAACCACAGCAGGGTTTCTCGTTCTCAATTTAGTCTTTATCTACAGAAATAGATAGATATATTTTCTTGCAATTGAGGGCTAATTTATCAATAACCTCTGCCTTCACGCAAACTGTGTAAAAGCCGGCCTTGAAGCAAGCAGACAGTTGCCAGATGCCTTAGAATGCACACTCAATATGGCTACCTCAATCTACCTCTGAATCAAAGCCCCCCTCGTCCCATTGTACCCAGTAATCTCAGTCAAACTCGTCGCTCCCATCAACGCCCCAGCCAACCCCTCCAAATCAAACCCAACCGGATCTATAAGATTATCCCAAACACATTCCCCATGCTCATCAATTCAAACAACCTTGACCAACCTAGACTCAATAGCCCCCCGATCAAGCAAGTAAATCCCAGCCTGGATCCTCAATTCCGCAAACCCCAAGTCCAGGCAATCTCCATTCGCTCCAACAAGCTCAATCATTTCGATATCATCCTGTCCAGATTTATAGATTAAATCACTCTCCTCGCCATCCATATCGATCACCTTTTATAATTTGTCAAACCGGGTATACGGGTTAAGATCCGTCGCCAGTCTTCTTCGAAGTTATACCGACTAGCATCATCGAAGATCTTGGTTAGACAATCTGAGATCCCGGCTCCAGCTGCTCATTTTAGGGTTTCGTATTTTACGGCTAGGGCTGAGTCGTAGCAGGTTCGTAGCCAGATTGTTTGGAGGCCCATGTCCGTTGCTGAGGTTGTGTTTCGTTCGTGATTTGTTTGATTGTGGGATATTTGGGTTACAAGTTCTGGGCTTGGGATGGGATATGCTTCTGATTCTGCGAGTTTTTGGCATGGCTAAAATGTATCAGTCAACGTCTGTGCTTGAGTTAGAGCTAGCGATATGTTTGAACGTATCCAACGCGGAATCAGTGTTAATTTTTCGTAGTCCCAGACGAGATGTTCCCATTCTTGTTCGCTTGTTCTGTGGATGTTATTGCTCCAGTTTTCCTATGTGGTCAGATGGGCATGTGGAATAGGGCTTGGGGTCGAACTAGAGCGAAGTGATCAAAGGGGAAACGGCCGTATTGGGCGTCCTTTCTTAGTTCCGTCATTCTTTGAGTGATACTATGGACTGGGAAAGAATACGGGCAGGTATAAGATGGGGTGGACGCTAGGCTGGTAGCCTGCTTGGCATTTTTTATCTTTCTCGATATCCTATTCGGCCGACTCTTTCCAGAACATACGCGTCACGTTTGGTTATTTCTAAATGTTGATTGTTGCATGTTCAGACCTATTGAATGGACATTGTATGCTGCAAGCTCTTTACAGAAAAACACAGCTGAGATGAATGTTCCAAGCGCCCGAGATGACCGCACATGCAGGGTATAATCTCAATGAGACCGAGAAAGAACATAGAAAAACGCCAGGGTATCGCATCAAAACATAGAACTTCGCTTTTTCTCCAGCTTAGTAGCAGCAGTCTCCTCCTTATTGCGCCTAAAGCCAAAGAAACTGCTCTTCTTGTGCTGCACTTTCGGGGCTGGCTTTGATGTAGGGAGCGCACCACTGCTAGTAGGCTGGGCATAGAAACCAACGGTCGATTGAGGGCGGGGCTGGGGGCGGGGTTGTGGGTGTGACTGCATCAGGTGGGTGGAAGATTGGGCGCGGGGATCCATGCGACCTGGTGCGTGGAGGTAGGGGTTGTTGGCGTATGTGGGAACGGGTGCGCCTTGTGGTGGGTAGTGGGAGTGTGGACGGGAATTTCGGGATGGACGGGGTTGAGATGATAGTTGGATTGAGGATTGGGAGTATTGATGGGCGTAGGGTTGGCCAGAGTTGGTGTGGCGGGGTGGGAGATGAGGTCGGGATGATGGAGCGGGTGTACGCTGTCTGCGCGCTTGTTCTTCTTCCCTGCCGTAGATCTGTTGAAGGCGCTTGGTCTCTTTGTCGACCTCTGCGTCGCGGCGGCGTTGCTTTGCTGCGGCGACTTCCTGTGCTCGTCGCTGCTCTTCCTGTCGCGCGAGGTCGTCCTGTCGGCGCCGTTCCTGCGGGGCTGGCGATGACGAGTTTGGGATGCTGAGACGAGGGGGTGATGGTTTCGTCTTTGGCGCGATGGGACCAGGCGTAGCTTGGTTCCTCTGTGCCGGCTGTGTATTGCTTGGTGGTGCCGCCGCCGCTGCTGCTGGCTTGCGAGCGATTTGGTTTGGTCCATCAGGGGTGATGTGGAATGCTTCCTTTGCTGGGCCAAAGAAGATGTCTTTAATGGCGGCAGTCGCCAGGAGTAGCACGACCTCTAATCCTTTGAAATCCTCCATCTCCACCCGGTATAGATTTGGCTCGTATAGAGTAAGCTCCTTAAGACCTTGGAAGAGCGCAACCGTAATATCAGGTTCGCGGCTCTTGGTCCGGGAATCAGGAATCGTAGAAGTCTTTCCATGGAGCAAGCAGGTCAAATCCTTGGAAAGCTTCCCATCCTTGCGCCAGCTAAATCGCAGCTTCTCAGTCACGTCTGCTGTTGCTGGGTCACTCTGCATCTGATCCAGGGAAGAGCCAGACGGGACCCGGAATGTGTTTTGCGGCATCTCGAACTCCCATCGTGCGGGGCGATTCCACGTCTTCGCCTTGTATTTCACTGGGATCTCCTGGTCGGGGTTGTAGAGCTGGATCTTGAACTCGGTCGGGAGAATAGGTTCTGGAGGAGGAGGTGCGCCACCGTTCGCACGAATCGTGTCTGCTGATAGACTGGGTTGTGTCCATTCCGGGATTACAGCGACCTCGCCGTAGACAACATCGGTGACGTAGGGATCGTATAGGGCGACACCGTAGCGGTTCTTGGATGTCGGAAGAGCGGGATCAAGGGCTCGTAATGAGTATGCGGGCTCTGGATCGTTGCCATGTTGGCGGTGGTATATCGTGCTAATCTGAGACTGCTTTGAGTTGTTCTTCACGAAGAACGCTGGTGAGGTCAGTCGTGAAATGACGTAGCTAACGAGACGCAGATATCTTACTGGGCAAGCTTTCATCAATCATTCTGTCCACTGATGCTCTCAGAATGACTGGCTCTGAGAGTTATATGTGAAGAGTCGGGAGTCTGCAGTCTGCGCCACGGGACGCGGTGATCGGCACCTAAAAATAGAGCCCGTTTGGCTCACGCTGATTGGCACTTTCGTGGAAGGCACCAGAGTTAGTTAAGCAAAAATCTATGGGGTATTTAAGCACAACGCGTCAGGCTATGCAAGTCAATCTAGCTGCCTATATATGTACACTGCTTACAATATTTTATCCCTGATCTACGCAATATGTTCGAAACGAGTATTATATGCGACACTTCATATAAATCTCTGCAATACTTACTTTGCACTCACTATTTGGCCGATCTGCACCTTGGTTTTCAAGATCTAAGCCACCCTCTTTTCCCCACACAACGCGTTCTGGCACGGCTTGAGAATGGGGCTGTACTCGAGCTGTATGAGCGTTTTAGACATACGAGGCAGACAAAGCCTTGAAGATTTTTACTGTCGTGTGCATGTTCTGTGATGTGATGTATCGAACTATATTTGATTAGCTCATACCAGATCCCTTCAAGGGACAGAGTTTGCACAAGGCACTCCCTCATAAAATAGCTGCCTATCCCGCTCATTTATGAGACTATCTTTGATCTATCTTTGAAACAGGGATCATACGTTGCTGTATGTTCGTTATTGGCCCAGCTCATTGGAATAGAAAAACATGAGATGCAATGGGTCGGGACTCAGACTTATGAACTATACTACACACCCTCGGTTATATACATATCTCTCCACTTGAATCTTCCTTTTATTCTCCACCATCGGATTCATTACCTATGTTCAATAAAATGACGAATTGCTGTTCGAACACCATGCTCAGTGAGTGTAACTCTCTTTGATTATATCCGAAGCCTTTTCAGCAATAGCGTAAAGAGTGCTAGTCAAATGACCAGAGATCTGGTACGGCACGATCGAAGCATCAACGACACGGACATTCTTAGTACCGTAGACCTTGAGCTCAGAGCTGACAGCTCCACCCTTTTTCTTGGGAAGCATGCTGACAGTACCAACGGGGTGGTAGTTAGGACGGTCTAGCAATGTTAGTCTGGTTTCCTGCTTTCGATCAAAGGGCTAGCTTACAGTGTTCCTTGATCCAGCTATCCCATGCAGAAGTGGAAGCATTCGCAGGGAGGACTTCCTGTCCGGGAGAGAGCTCGTCTCCAACAATATCCTTCAAAGGAGCTGTGCCGAAGGCCCTGCGGATGAAGTGGGCAACATCAGACTGAGCCTCGATATCCTGCGCGAACATGAAGTAGTTGGGGTCGATGTTGGGGGACTGGGAGGCATTTGCGGATTGAATATGCACGCTTCCTCGAGAGAACGGCTGGAGTGGCCAGTATTCACAGGTAAAGCTTTGGCCGCTGGGAGCGAATACAACTTCGGCGTAAGGCACAAGGGACTTGAAGATCAAATCACGTTGGATCGTCAAAGCCTCCAAAAGGTTAGACTCCTTCACTGCACCGTTGGACTTCTTTGACAGAGCCTTGGCATAGTCAGTCAAGGCATTGTCAATTTGTTTCTCCACGGCCGACGCATTCTTTCCATAAAGCTGGTCAACTGAGATCAAAGCGGAAAAGGTTGCAAGACCGGTCAAAGCATCAGTCGATTCCCAGGCGAGGGCGTTGTTGGTCTGATCCTGGAGGTTCTCACCAACAGCAGGGAGGGCAACTTTTGTGGAGATGTTATACTTGTTGAGGATGTCTGGGTTTCCGACACCGGAAAGCTCAAGAAGCTGGGGGGACTTGAGGGAACCGGCTGACAGAATCACCTCCTTGGAAGCATAAATCCTCTCCACTCCGTAGGGGGTAGAGACTTGGATACCAATAGCAACAGCATCACCAGTGGTGTTTGCCCAGATAATCTTGTCCGCACGGGTATTAGAAATGATCTTGAGGCTCTCACGGCTCTCGTAGGGCCAGTAGTAGGCTCTGGCAGCGTCCTCGCGGATATTGCGCTGTCTGTCAAGGGTATCAGGGTGAGAGGTGAAACCAATCATCTTGCCGCTATTCGCATCAGGGTTGTATTTCACGCCAAGCTCGCTCATTGTCTCGTTAAGAACGGAGAATACGCTGCTGTTGGTCATTGATGTAGGCCAGCCAACCTTGAGAAGGCCGTTGCGGCCGTGAACCTTGGCAGTGTAGCTAGCTCCATGAGCAGCTTGGTCCTTGGTGGGAACCTGGAAGTCTTCGGACTTCTTGTAGTAAGGCAGAAGGTCCTTCCAGCTCCATCCCTGATTTCCAATATTGCCCCAGTTATCAATTTGTGCGTCTTCGGCTCGGGTATAGGACATTCCTAAAACCAATTAGAAGTGAAATCACGAGTATCGTAAGATGGTTTACCGTTGATTGTGCTGGTACCACCGATGGCTTTTCCGGCACGGATTGTCTGCTTCAGTCCGCCGGCATATGTCTGGTTGGCAGTCTCATAGGCCCAGTCAATTTCGGTGCCAAAGGCCAGACTGTATCCCATGACATTGGTCACATTGGCATTGTTGAGTACTGAATCTCCGGCTTCGATGACAGCAACAGTGACATTCTTCATTTCAGAAAGTCTGTTGGCCACAACCAATCCACTGGTGCCACCACCAACAATCACAAAGTCATATTGGGGAGACGATTGGTGGCTACTGGCCGCTGCGCCCAGCACGAGGGCCGCAAGAGAAAGACTAGGAGCCAACATTTCGGTCGAATTAGATAAGAATGATTGAATAATTAAAGGGTAGAGCAGCAGCGTAGCCCTTTTATGAAAAACTACATGCCCAGAGAGCCTCACCGATGGCTTATACTAAATAGTCAGGGATTATACGCTGACTCAATGGTTGATAATATGCTCCCGATGTTAATCATCTTCATTTCCTCAAGGGGAGAGTGGATATACATCTATTTGGCAGATTTAACAACCAACCAAGAGACAGTATCAATATTTAGTCTGAAAGAAGCACCGTTCAACATTATCAACCAACAATATTGTGCGCGGAAATCATCCGCAAGAACATTCTCGGCCCGAGTCTCAGGGTTGCTTACACATTCTCGGCTTCTAACAGTCTCGGGAAGGTCCCTGAGACATAATCTTATCTGACGGCCCGGCTTTATGCCGCGAGTCAAATTACTCTGCAAGTCTGCTTAGCTGAGTATTATTAATTGATCACTAACTACCATTCTACTTTAGTCACGTTTTACTTTGTTTCACATCCTTCGAGGGTCTATGGAAATAGATAAACAGGCAAGAGTGATTGGAAAAGACATAATGCGAAAATTTACGAAAATTTACCACACTAGATGCGAATTGCGACATGACAAAACTATACAGCCAGTTTTGCAATCTTATGCAGACGTACGAGTAGGCAAAGCCTACCCTAGGAATCTTTTTCGCTGATCATCGTTCCTTTGCATAATGCGGGACATGATGTATCATATCCTAAATTGATTAGTTTAGAATCCTTCACGCAATAGAGTTACATTAACGCCCCGAATAAACTAGCTGCCTAGGGTCCACTTCTACGCCCAAGGCCGTGCCTTCCTTTTCTCTTTCTATTCATGTTAGCTGCAACGGTTGGGGCATTCACATACCTGCACGAACCAAAAGATCGACTTCGTCAAAGAAAAGCAAATGAGCTAGAAATAATTAGTGTTACATTCATGCCCACAGGAAAGGAGAACTTGGAAGAACTTAGCCGTAAGCTTATTAAACACATACTGGCGATACCGGAGGGAGTGGACCTAGTGTTTATTAGCAATAGGGTCCAAGTTCTGACCTAGCGTAGCTGATTTCTAGAAATGATCCAGAACTCTCGCATTCCAGACCCATTTACCTCACACTAGCTCGCGAAATAAAGTGATGAGGTACTTATACTTTGCTAGTAGTGTAAATTATTTGGAGAACTCACCAGCACATGATATCTGGTCTTAACAGGGTCAAAGTGCCTGTTTAATCCATGTTAGCCACAATTAGGAGAATAGAGCTGACTCATCTGATCGAAATATATCGCTTGGCGAGAAATCTCGTATCGCGGGATCGACAATTCCTATAACCAAATTAGCTGAAACGAGGACAAAAATTGGTCTGGTTGTTTTATCAATAGAGACAATCAATGACCCGGGTGCCTATTAAGTACTTACATGTCAGCAACTATAGGCACAGGGGTTGAATTTTCCCATTAAAAGCCAAAAATAGACTGCTTTGTAAACAAAGAACCCCGACGAATCTGGACAACCATTAGTACTGAACAAGCAGGGGCTAGAAATCTAATTATCTGTACAGTAGCGACGACAGAAAATCACGATATACATCCATCTCGGTGCTATTTGCAAATACACATCAGTAACAACGGGGGAAAGAGGGATGGATCACTTATCTGGCTGGAAGCAGGTAGGGGATTTGTCGGGGACAAAGGATACCGGTGGGCGTATAGTAAGTTAGTATTGATCCGGCTCAAAGGGAGGGCAATGATTCACTTAGCAAGCGACATCAATCAAATGTAACATGGGATTTGTGGTCGGACGGCGATTCCTATACACTCAAGGTTAGTTTGAAATTCATACTTTTGGGAGAAGGGAAGACAAAAGTAGACTTAGCCAAAAGATGAACGGTCTGAACAGGTACCAATTTCGTCTGTATTGGGAAAATTATGTCCTAGATGAGCAGATATTAGCAATGATCAATGTTGAGAATCATGGCGAATCCAGGCTAGATGCCTGACATATAAGGCATGAATCTGGTGATCAGCATTAGACCTACCAAGTAGAGTATGGATCAGGAGAAGAGTTCTTATTTATATAGGGTCTTCCTCTTATGAAGAGAAAGATCAGACTTAAACAATCTCGTTGGCCTTGATATTGATGCGTCTCAATTCAGTAGACATCCAATTTCAACAGGTTATGAGCCCGGCTTGCCTCCATTAAGCCGGGAATAGCTTCACCATTGCTATAAAACGCCTGCCTCCCTACCTCCGAGCCCTCCGAAACGATGCCTGACACGAATCCTCGACGTCTCCGTCCTAGACGGCAAGCTCCTAATCAAAGTGAACCGCCAAGTGACACCGAGTCAATCCCACAAAGTGATGATGACTATAGAGACGCCGACCGTACTCTTCGTCAAGAGCCTTCTCAGCAGCAAAATCCACTGCACTTCCCGGCACTAGAAGCCACTAGCGCCAACAACATCCAAGCGAATGGACGCCCTATACTTAATATAGATAGGAGCAACCGAAGTGACGTATTTAACTTATCACCAATTCGTGATTCCGTACCTCTCTAGTCCACTGAGAGAGAAGTGCCGTATAAGCATGAGACCGTCGGTAACCAATACCTCCGTCCGCAAATAAGACCGAGAGAATCACCCGAGTTTGAAAGAGCTATTTCGCACCTCAAAAGGGCGAAGGAGGTCGTCAAAAAGCTCAAAGACAACACTAAATTCGATGCCCTTAAGGGCAAGGCCAATTATCGTTATTGGGCCGACAATATAGAGCAATTTTTTGATGACAATACCGTCACTCCAATTGTATACGGCGAAGTCATTATCTTGCCTCGCGAGCACCGCTACTTCCTGGCACAAGCTCAATTCGTATCATTCGCAAGAAGGGCTATCAATAGCCACGTCTCGAAGCAAATTCAGTAGTATCTACAAGATAGAAAGCTTCGAGATCTAGCCGCTATATAGAAAGTTATTGAGAGTGCATACGCACTAAGCGAGATCTCAATAGCAACAAGTGGTATCGATAAGCTTAACGATATACTCGAAAGCAATTGCACATCATTAGATCAATACAAATTCCGCTTTCAGACAGCATAGACAAAAGCTTTTATCGGAAGCCCTAAAAGTGAACGTATCAAGTGTCTCCTCTTCCTCAAAAGGCTAGATAGCCCGAAATAGGACATTTGGAAGACTGGTCTCGTTTTACGTGTAAGTAGATTAGTAGACGCCGACAGGATCTATCAATTCGACGACCTTATCGCGGAACTCGAAGACTTCGAGAGATCACTAAACCGGGATACCAAGACCCGTGAAGCTTACGCCTCACGCTTAGCGCCGGCGACAGCGTCAAAACCTAGGCCTTTTTGTGACTACTACGAAAAGAAGGGTCACTAGCAGACCAATTGCTGGATTCTTCACCCCGAAAAGAAAACTCCCAAAAGAGGTGGCAAGTCGGACGAAAAAGTAGAGGTCTTCTCTACTAGCCTAGTAAGTGAGGCTGAAGTCGACCTTAATACTGTCTAGATACTCTCAGCATTATTGAATATATCGGCGTATCAATGGATCTACGACACTAGCGCCGACGAGCACTTCACGGTATCGCTAGATCACTTTATACCTGACACCACGAAGCCTATCTCCCTCCGCATCTAAATAGTATCCGGTATTTCCGTCGAGAAAGGGATGCGCGGAAACGTGAAAATAACACTAAAAGGATCGAGAAAGCGAGAAGACGCCAATATCATCCTTACGGACGTGATCTAGCTGCCGAGAGTAAACGTCAATTTGATTAGCGGGACCAAGCTTGCTAAAAAGGGAATCACTGCAATATACCGCCTAGACTAGTTACTCTTATGTCGACAAGATAGCAGCATTCTCGGCACCGGAAGGAAGGTCAACAAGCAATGGCTATTGAATATCTCTTCTATAGGAGACTCTAACGGTTAAGAAGCCACCAGAGCACTTAACGTCCGATCCGACATTAGCACGGCAAGCCTTGCTACTAAGTCGAATCCGGGTCCTCTATACCTCGATAAGTCCAAAGTCAATATCAACACTTGGCACCGCCGACTAGGCTATATCAGCACTTAGGGGGTGCAAAAGACGGCAAGAATAGTGGACGGTATCGATATCGAAGGACTCTTAGTATCGAAACAGCCTTGCGGAGACTGCGCTATTAGACGAGCACCTTATAAACCAAACCGGAAACCGGTTCTTCACCGGTTAGAGAGAGTCGGAGACCTAGTCCACGTGGATATCGGCGGCGGCGGCAAGCTCACACTAGCTATCGAGACCGGTACAAGATACTAGCTGCTAATAATCGACGACTTCGATGGATAGGCTGAAATCCGCTTCCTAAGAACAAAATCAGAAGCCGAGACCGCTATAAAAGAGCTTGTCAGCACTTACGAAAAGGACCGCGAATGCTAAGTGAGAGACTTCGTCACTCTATTAGACCGTCCGTAACCGAGACCAGAAATTAGCGCTATTTAGTCCGATAATGGCAGAGAATTCACATTCTAAAAGCTCCAATACTAGGCTAAGATAAGAGGCATTCACTAGCACTTTATCGCCCCGTACGCCCATGAACAAAACGGCAAAGTGGAGCGCTTAATAAGAATAGTTGGTGAGAGAATGCGTAGCGTCCTAGCTGACAGCAAGCTCCCTTCGTTCTTATAGGCTGAAATCATGCGCAGTATTATTATTATCAGAAACATGACGGTATATAATGGTCGAAAGATACAAGGAAAGCCTCTAACTACCCCTTACCAAGCCCGCTACGGCAAGAAGCCTGACCTCTCCTTCCTACGTGTCTTAGGAAGCAAGGTCTAGAAAGTCTTCCCACGAGAAGCTATCCACTAGAGTGATCAAGGACGCCACCTTGCTCCGAGAGCTGAACTCGGTTTCCTTACTAGATATACCGGCTATAGCGGTGCGCAATACCGTGTCTATAGACCATTCCAAAACAAGAAAGGAGGCACAATGCATATCGTAAGAGACGCAATCATCGATAAAGGGCCTGATTAGGACCTCTACAATGACCCTAATTAGCCACCAACTACCGCTAAGTCTAGCAAGTATATTTGCCAATACCCTTAGGACTTAGACGCACCCAAAAAGGACGAGTTCTACGTCTTAGAAGACGGGGATTCCGACAATTTGGATCAATCAGAAGTCTCCGAAGCATCGGACGCATTAGACGCCGATTCTAGAGACCCAATCCAGCTATTTTCAGTATCCACAAGAGCAGAAAAAGCTGAGATTCAGCGCTATAAAGATAGCACTATAGTACTTCTTGCGGAATCGAGCTCTAGAGAGAGCCCTCTCCTAGCGCTTCTATCTATCCAAGAGATCGAGTCGACGCCTAGTCAATGGCTCGAGTCTCCGACATCTCTACGGGAGGCCTAAGCCTTACCGTACTAGCCTTAGTGGCACTAAGCCATGAAGTCCGAGATCTCTCAATTTGAGATACTCAAAGTTTGGCGACTAGTAACTCCGCCACCAAAAGCTAAAGTCCTCTCGGGCCGCTAGGTATTCAAACTCAAAACTGATGCAAATAGCCGTCCTGCCAAGTTTAAAGCACGATAGGTTGCCCGCGGTAATCACTAGAGAGAAGGCATTGACTATGAGGAAGCGTACGCTGCTATAGGGCGCTATGAAACACTCCGAGTACTCCTTGTAGTTATTATATTAAAGAAGCTATACACGACGTATTTGGACGTCAATCTAGCTTATTTAAACGCAATACTAGAAGAGGAGACGTATATACGGTATCCAGACGGATTTGAGTCTATAGGAACTGCTTGCCGTCTACTAAAGAGTCTTTATGGCCTTCGCTAGTTAGCGGCCAATTGGTATAAGACTCTCAGCACTTTCCTCCTCTCTAAGCATTTTAGCGCCTCTGCTTCCGACCCATGTCTATATATACGCCACGAGCAAGGGGGTGATATTATCGTCATCTTCGTATACGTTGATGACATATTGCTCGTAGCTTCATCTCCCACCTCTCTATATCGGATGAAAGAAGCGATAGCGAAGCAGTGGTCAATCTCTAATCTAGGCGAAGTTTCTTATTACCTTAGCCTTAAGATACAGAGAGATCGAGAAGCTAGTATCATGCATATAGGCCAAAAAGCCTATATTGACAAATTCCCGGAGCATCATTCTATCTCTCTAAGACCGCTTATTCCATTGAGTCCTAAAACAGAACTAAAGAAGACGAATACGCCGGTAGACCAGCAAGTAGTAAAGACTTACCAGTCCCTTACTAGAAGCCTTAACTACGCTAGCACTGTCTCCCGTCCAGACCTCGCTCTCTCCCTCGGGATGCTCACGAAGCACAATCTTAGCCCTTAAGAATCTCACCTCTCCGCTGCCTACCGCACCTGCCATTACGCTAAGCGAACCAGCAACCTTGCTATCACCTACGGACGTCCGAGAACCGAAGAAGGAAGCGGGTTCTAGGGGTGTGTGGATATATCTTTTGCCTCAGACCCTGACACAATAAGAAGCCGGACCGGCTGGGTTTTCTACCTCGCTAGCGGCCCTATATCATGGACATCAAAACGGCAGACCTACGTCACGAAGTCCTTAGCTGAAGCTGAGTACTACGCTCTTTCAGACGCAGGAAGCCAAGGTCTATGGCTTCACAGACTACTTATCGATCTACAAGTTGCGAAAACGTCAGAACCTATACACATCTACAGTGACAGCAAGTCTGCAATTTCAATGACTAAAACCGCGAAGTATCTGTCAAAAAGCCGTCATATCGAGACTTATTATCATTGGACCCGAGAAAGGGTACAAGAAGGCAAGATACGCCTGTCTCACGTCCCTGGCGTCAAGAATATAGCAGATGGATTCACCAAGGCACTTGCCAAGCCTGCCTTTGAAGCATTTCGACAAGGTCTCGCATTGGAAGCAGTATTCTGAAATGACCAATCAAGGGCCAGCATTAAAAGAGCTTTATCCGCTGCGCTCGTATACGCTAATAGCAAGGATCTAACGCTGAGGGGGTGTGTTGAGAATCATGGCGAATCCAGGCTAGATGCCTGACATATAAGGCATGAATCTGGTGATCAGCATTAGACCTACCAAGTAGAGTATGGATCAGGAGAAGAGTTCTCATTTATATAGGGTCTTCCTCTTATGAAGAGAAAGATCAGACTTAAACAATCTCGTTGGCCTTGATATTGATGCGTCTCAATTCAGTAGACATCCAATTTCAACAATCAATATTGAGGGGTTACTTACATGGTTGGCAGGGGATAGGGAGAGGGTCATCGTAGTCGTAGTCTTGTACTATATGTTAGCATCTGTGAAGTGCAATGGGATGGGAATATACTCAGCCTAGTACGACGTCGCTTCTGCGGTGTAATGGTCTTAGGTGGCTGTTAGCATATACATATAGAAACAGGATGGGAATATACTTAATCAGATATGAATGGGGTGGTGCGGTGGTATGAGACCGGTCCTAGACCATACGCCAGCATCTGCGAGCCAAAAGAGTGGGTATAAACTGGCTAGCATGTGCTTGGGCTGGTAAGACATATAATCGTGGTCGGCATGCGAATCAAAGTTAGCAATTGTTATCAGAACTTGAAGGGAGAATACTTGGCCAAAAATTGATGGATGTTACTACATGATATGTTAGACTCTGCACTGTTTGATGGGAAAGAATATACTTAGGCTAGTATGAGATATATGGGGTTGGGATGCGCAAGTTCCTAGATCATCGTTAGCATCTTGTATGGCATATTGGAAAGAGATACTCAGTCTGGATGGTATGTTAGCTCTGTATATCAGTAGAAGATACTCAGCTGATGATTATATATTACTACCAAGGTATTGAAACGCTGCGTGTTGTGACGCTCAGTAGAGTCAAGCTCTTGCAGTCGATGCTGATGATTTACAATTGAGGAAGAAGGCCATTATATAGATAACCCATCTAATACAAAAATTAACTCAGCCATGGTCCTCTCTACAAGACCTTTGTGAAGTCCCTGTCATATTTGTCGCAGAATTGACTCCGAGACAGAAGAAGGGCATTGTACACGATAGTCTACGAATGTTCAAAGGGAAGTGTAAAGAAGACTACAACGTGGGGCCCTTGTCTAGTTGACCTATATCGTTGTGCTATTATCGATGAAACACTCGAAAGCTATTTTCGTCCCAGGGGCTCAAGGCCATTATCCCGAGGCAAGAAAGAAGACAAGAGAAGGAGGAAAGGAAGAGCAGAAAGGAACATAGCCCAGCAATGAATTATTTTCGTCTATCTACAATGCGAACCAATCTATCGGCTCTATCTTTGTAGCCTGACAATGGCAATGTAATATCAAAATCAAAGTCACTTTTCACCTCATACCCGAACGCCATTCACCTCCTTACCTCCACCAACCTTAGCCGCCTCACGCTCAGCCGTGCTCATCTGCAATCCCTGGTCATCCCAGCCCTGGGTACCGAGCTTGTACAAGTTCCGCTGCTCTTCCCGGCTGGCCATAGGACCCTTCTTACCACGACGGTCCCGAGAGTCGAGTGTCTCCTCAATGGAAGCATTATCGCCATCCAATGGGTTTCCGTCGAGGTCGTCGGTGTGCACCTCCTCAGTGAAAGTAAAGGTTCGGTACTCGGTGTTAGTCCACCCCGTTCCTGTGAAACGTTAGGTTAATCCTTCGCGCCTTGTGTTATGTCACGTACCCTGGAACTGGCTGCTGTCTTCCCAGTCTTCGGTGAAATAGTGCAGGAATCCACCGTGCGTGACCATCACAATCTCCTTCTCTGGGCGAGCTTTCAACCAGCGGCGGGCTGCGCGGGCGCGCTCCTTCAGTGCTCTGTTGGTTGGCTCATAGCGATCGGACTGCTATTGGTGTTAGTGTTACCTGTACGAGAGGGGCTCCAGTTCATACCTTGTTGTTCCACCCCTTCTGCACTAGCGCCAGATCTACGCCACTCTTGAATTCGGATGCTAACAACTCAGGCTCGCTGCCAGTGTCGCAAGGAACATCTGACGTCTCCTGAATATCGGGGAGGGCGATAACCTTTAGGTCCGGTTTGGCCTGGAAGACAGGCTCGAAGCTTTCCAGCGCTGTGTAGATGGTGCGACGGAGCGGTGAGGTGGTCACCAGGTCGATGTCAGCATGGCGCGGGAAGCTTTCGCGCAGCTTTTTGCATTGCTCATGGCCGAGGTCTGTGAGGAGAGGGTCGGGTATAACGTGGTTCTCGGTGCAGAGGTTGTGCACGCCCTGCGATTGTTAGCCTGCCTGCACTTGAGCGCACTCGATTGCCGACTTGAGAATGCGGCATGTTGATCATTGTTAGGTTGCATACCTGGGCGTGGCGGACACAGTGAATAATTGGGGCCATGGTAATAGTTGCAGAAGTTAAGTATTGAAGACCCTGAATGAGTCTTATCGAACGTGGGGTGGCGGGGACCGGGGGGACGTGCGAGTATAATTTATAAGCAACGTCAATGAAGCTCTACAAAATGTAGAGCTCAGGATGAATATTTAAATATATGTAATTTAAGAGTCAACAGAGTTCAGAACTCCGATCATATTGTGCCAGGCGAACCACAGCGTCGCGATGGGGCTGATGGCAATATAAAGCGTTTGATTTGTCCGTTCTACCATTTCCTTTGTTCAGGCTGAGAAATGCTGTATTGGGCTAAAATAATATGCATGGCTTCAATAGGTCACAAATGGGTATGTATAGATCCTAGGCAACGCCGAATCCTTGGGCATTCTCAAGAGCTTTGTCAAGCTTCTCTGCCAATGCCTCCCTTGATGAGTATTCTGGTAGAAGCAAACGTCCGAAGCACGTCAAGCTGGTAGGAAGACGCTTTATAAATTAGTATGAGCCACCTAGGTAGGATGGAGTGAACTTACCAAATCGCCGACACCATTTTTCTGAATCACAAACATAATGCTGGAGATTCCATTGACAGGAACTCGGTCACTGGCAGTGACAAATTCGAGTAACTGGGCCCTTTTGTCATCGGAATATTCTTGAACGACACTCCAGAAATCACGAATGACACGATGATCAGGACCAAATCCACCCTCATAACGGGCGTGATTCTCAAGTTCCTTCACGTCAATTGACTGGATACCTTCTACCACGGTCTTGAGGGCTTCCGGGGTGAAGATTGACAAAGCCGATCGGTCCAAGCATGTGTTGAAACCTCTTTGGAATGCTTCAAACTGTGGTCTGATTGATTTGTCCGTAAGCCAGAAGATATAGTCCTTGACAAATTGGTGTCGGTTTCGGTTGGTGACAAGAGCGGCCTCTTCTGGGGGCAAATGCAGTGAAGACTCTGACACTGATAGAGCATCCGAGCCATGTTTGGATACGGTTCCGGTTTCGACAGCCATGGATTGTGGACTGGTGGTGGGTGTAGGCTGACAATAGATTGGGACATCCATCCACGCACTAGACCCAGGAGTAGAGCCGCGTTCGGCAATTTTGCTAGAGATGGGCCACAAAGCATCACGGTCGACTTGTTGCATATCGATTGTCTCAATTCGCCCGAATACTTCGCAGCTGAATTCGTATGTGCGTGTGAAAACATCGCCAACGTCGCCATCTTTCCATGACAACAAGGTTTCTAGACCTTGAGACAATTCCGGCCATCCATCACGGATGTGTTCCAGATGCTTCACCTTGAGCCCTAGCAGCTTGCGGTAAAATGCAATGGGGAAATTGACAGGCAACGTAAGACCGTTGTAGATGGCAATAGACATCAACAGACCGATAAGTTCAAATTTGTACAAGGGTTCCAACGCACAAGGCTGGAACCATGAGACTCGGTGTCGGGTATCAACTGTGAACATGCCGTAGGACGGATCTAAGGCTTGACCCATCAGCACACGAAAGAATTCCTGCTGGACACCACCGTGATCAAGGCCCTCTTCTCCTTCATCCATTCCCATCTGTACCTTCAGCGGTCGCATCAATTCTCGCTTTTCCCGTCGCCATAACTGGCTTAGTGCATCTGAGAGAATGTTGTCTCGTCGAACAACAAGAACAAGGTACGTTGACATAGATGTTTTCATGCGAGTGAGAAGGCCAAGGTCCTCTGTAATCTGAATAGCACCAAAGGCGGTTTGTGTGACGTGTCTCGTGGTGGTCATGGCAGCCTCATAACTTTTAGCCATGGCTGAATAGTTCAAGGAACGGAAATAAATGACAAGCGAAGAAGGAGGGAAGAGGAAGGAGTATGATAGTAGATGCATTGTTCGGTTGTTTGGAAGACCTCCAACCCACGCCACAGGCATCTCCAAGGGGTCCAGCCGCTCTGCGAGAAGGGGTGTGTGGAAGTCTTCGGCAGACAGACCGAGTCGGTTTCTTTGCTTGTACATCGAGGCTAGAATCTGTACAGCACCACCAGCCGGACTGCTACGAGCCATATCTGGGTTGCCGTCCCACTCGCGCAAGAAAAGTGTCCGAAGCCATTCAACAATGAGGGAAGAGGGGTTGATTGAGCCAGTGTCATCCTGAGAACTGTGGTATTCACTGAGATAATCCATCACACGGTCCAACACGCTGATCTTTCGCTGTTTGGGAAAGTCCAAACTGTAGACTTGTCGCGCTTTGGAGATTTCATGATAGGCTATGCGCGCAGTGAGAGCACGCACAAGACGGTTGATCAAACGAAGTCCTAGCTCATGCTCGAATCGGTCTGTCACCTCAACTGCTTGTTGTGCAGACTCGACAGGCAGCTTGCGCATGTCCGATAAAGAGGCAACAAAGCCAGAGGCACGCATTTGAACAACTGCCCGCCAAGCTCCCTGGTCAATCTTTGGGACCGAGCCTACCAAGGCGAATAAAATGATAGTAGTGATGTAGGCAGCATCAGGATCAGACAAATGCTCTTCCACGGATTCAGACAACCGCCGTGGAATGACTGGGACTGGCCCGGTCATTGTCGAGCTTCGGGACGAACGGCGAGATGGCCGACCCGAGGTGAATCCATCTGGTGGAATAAACATCCTATCCAAACTACTCCATAGACTATGCAATGCAATATCCCACGGGCATAGAGAAAACAAGCGCTGCAGCGATGTATGCACACTTGTCACATCAAGACGATTTGCCTCGAGAATGTCTGTTTGCTCTTTGCCAAAGGAGCGCAGAATCTGACGAGGGCTACTTAACACAAAAAAAGTACTTTGAGCAACGAAAGGGAAAGCTTCACGTTGTTTGAGAGTCGCATATCGCCAGTCAGGTTGCTCGAAGCTTCCCGCTGACTGCATGCGATCAAGTTCCTCTTTCCAACTCTCAGCATCCTCTTCAGACTCGATCATGACTTGTGACAGGCCATCGATAATTTCTGGGGTGAAATGGGTAACTGTTTGTGCCAATGGCGCCTGATCTGGCGAGTGCTCAACACGGTCGTGCTTTGCTTTACGCTCACTGGGTGACTGGGCATCAGCTGGCATTAGAGGAAGAAGTTCAGTGTTCACGGTGGCCTTGCCGGAGACGTGATGCAAAAGCTTCTCACTGTCCCATGAGACACGTCGTTGGGTTTTGCGACGTTCCTTGGGAACGGATTCTGATTCCCCGATCCTTCCCCGATGCTTTTGAGGTCTATGTTTTAATGCTGGAGGAGAGGGTAGACAGGGGAATTCATTGGCAGATGACGGTGGAAGTTTGAGATTGAATTCCGGCTTCCGCTTGTCTTCTAGGCTTGATCGTGGACTTTGACGCCAGTGGTCAATTTCGGGGACAGATCGCCGTTTGACATGCTGATTCGGAAATTTGAGCTCCACTGCAGATTGTGTTCGGGATGATGGAGTACGAGGCTGACTTTGCGTAGGGACGGATCGCCCGTGGGATTTTCGGCGTGTGTTCGAGAGTTTCTCGTGTCCTTGTGTCTTGCCAGACTCACTCTTTGTTTGCGGGATTGGAATAGGCTTTAATTCAATCGAATCTGGTGCTCGACGAAGAGGAAGCCATTCAACCATGCGCAATGATATCGTGTCGAAGAGATTTTGAGTAAAAGACTTGGGGTCTTTGAGCTGCTGTTTCGCCGCCTGGTCGAGGTCTTGGATGTAGCTTGTGCCCCGTACCTGGGACGTATCTTCATTTGTGCTTTCAACAGTTGCCTCGCCACTGCCAGGTAACTCCTCCGGTTTGGGGGATTTGCGGGCCGCAGCTTTCTGCGCTTCGAGGGTACGTGATCGACGTAATGAAATACGATGGTAGTCCTCTGCTTTTAATTCGGGCGGAAGTTTAGGCGTATTTTGACACAAACCACTCTCCGCATCATCCAGGCTTGCAAGGTAGCAGGCAAGGGTTCGCGCACTCAGTTCGGTGTAGCGGCGATACGGTCCCTCGCTGATTCTTCGGCGGCGACTGGCGCAGGTAGGGGTTTGACATCCAGGGTCTTCACAGCCGTGTAGGAGTTGGGCTTTGTATCTATCAAAAATGGTAAGCGGCGAAGTAGAAGCGGGTGTAGAAGCGGGTGTTTCAAGCTCACCTTCTCACCAACCCATTAAATCCTCTTCTTCGCTCATCGCGGTACCTTGGTAGTACCCTAGATGAGTCCGATATTTCAATAGTGTTCTGCGTAATACTCTCGGGTGCATTTGGTGGCAGCTTTGACCGATAGATGTGAGCTCGTCCGTTGCCGCCGGCAGACCGCGCGAGATCGGGGTCATCAATAGAGGCACCTTGGAGCCTGGTCATTTTGAACAAGAAATTCGCATTTCTGAGAAACCAAAAGAGGGTGAGGTGGATGGTGATTAGGCTGCCAACAACACCGTGAACGCGAAGACAGCTCACCTGATATCATCGCAGTGAGACTGTTGGCCTCAGGCAGAAGTCCGGGGCCCGGAGGTCGGAATTTCAATAGTCCGGTGAGCTGCTGATTAATCGACGATGATGCCACATTTACTAAGAAAAGTCTAGCTTTGTCCCGAATAGGCTTAGCGTCTCGATAAGAAGATTATTCGCATTTGATCAACCATGAATCCGTCTCACTCGACTACAAGGCCTGACTCACTGGAGTTTCGACTACCAGAATCTCTCTCCTTTACATCACTCTCAGTCCCATAATTTTTGGCCACTTTGACCATAAGACGCATCGCGGATCGATCGAAAATTACCAAACCACGGCCTAATCAGAGCCTTCGCATGTACCCCGCCTGCGATAAATATTCATCCCACAACCAAGGAAAACCCACCATTTCCAACAACCTCGGTCAAACATCCAAAATGTCCGCAAACCAGGACACCGCGGCGTCTTCGCTGCAATACACTTGCAACACATGTCTCGTCGCCTTCCACCGCAGCGATGCGCAGAGAGATCACATGCGGAAAGATTGGCAGTGAGTCTTTTTTTTTTTTTTTTTTTTCCAATATCGATACTAACCTTCATAGTCTTTACAACATGAAGCGCCGCATCGCTTCCTTGCCACCTGTCTCCCTTGAGACTTTCAACGAAAAGGTTTTGGCCGCCAAAGCTACATCCACCGAGGCCGCCGCCAAGGCCTCATATGAAAAGTCCTGCCACACTTGCAGTAAGGCCTTTTACAGCGAGAACTCCTACCAAAACCATATCAAGAGCGCCAAGCACAAGCAGCGCGAAGCTCAACTGAGCAAGGATGGCGACTCCGGTTCCGTCATGAGTTCCGCTTTCTCCCTTGGAGAACCCGTCAAGACCGACGTCAACAACATCACCGACAACCTTAAGTCTACCACCATAGAAGAGCAAACCGAAGAAGATGAGGACACAGATATGGCGGAATATTCCGCAGCTCGCTGCCTTTTCTGCAAGGACAACTCTGAAGACATCCACGCCAACGTCGACCACATGCTCAAAGCTCACGGCATGTTCATCCCAGAGAAACAATATCTGGCAGATCTCGACGGTCTTGTGCATTATCTCTACCGCAAGATCACAGAAAACTTTGAATGTATCTACTGCCACACCATCAAAGACAGCCCCCACGCTATTCAAGCCCACATGCGCGACAAGAGCCACTGCATGATTGCCTTTGAAACCGAAGACGAACAAATTGAAATCGGACAATACTACGACTTCCGGAGCACTTACGATGATGACGACGACGACGAGTCCATGCCCGAGGAGGGCGGCGTCAAAGTCAACCGCTCCGATGCTGATGACCAAGGATGGGAAACTGAGAGTTCCGCCTCTTCAGTTGACGATGATGACGAATACTACCACCGAAAGGCACCCAACGCCATCGAAGACGAGTTCGAGCTTCACCTTCCGTCTGGAAAGACCGTCGGTCACCGCTCACTCAACGTCTACTACCGCCAAAATCTGCACAACTACCCCACAGCCGCCGAACGGGCTGAGCGCCAGTTGGCCATTGAGAACGGAGAAATTGAAGAAGAGCCCCGCAGCCGTCCTACCCACCACCGCGCCCTCACCACTCGCGCTAACGGTGGTCTGGGTATGATCCGAGCCACTGAGGAACAGAAGAAGGCCGCCCATGTCGCAGAGCGCCGCGAAAGACAACGTGGCATGCGCCAGGAGAACCGCCATCTTGCCCGCGTGCAAAAGGGCGGCAACCACCAAAAGCACTTCCGCGTATGTTTATCCTGTGTCTATCTGATGATCAATAATACTAACATTACACTAGGATCCCCTCCTTCAATGATCGCATCAAATATTTCACCAACGAGAACTATCACCTGGTTCCCACTTTCGGTATCATCGCGACAATACCCGCCAACATTTTCAAGTCACCATCGCAGATCTACGGCTTGCACACCCATCAACCGCAGGCCCTCAAGACTGCTTGACTCTTGGCAACCTATGGGCTACCAGCCTAGCGATCATCCGACACATCATCCGACATGGGGTGCTCTTTCCGTGTCGGGTCATTTTCTCAAAGACTTTTTAAGCCCTTCACGGTTTTAACGAGGCCCCACTGATCATTCATCTCATCTACATGACGGACATATTTATGAACAGCGATCACATGTTGCATTTGTTGTCTCCCGGTGGTACCTTTGCCGTCATTTTTAGTTAGCATTTCGAGGACCTTTTTTGTATGGGGAAGTTTGGGATAGCATGTATCTGGTCTCGAGAATCAGAAATTCAATTACCAATATTTGGAGATAATCGTAGTTCATTCGTAGTTAACAAATTCGCGGCACGGCTTTCATTATGTCTAAGCCGTGATATATACTGCTAAGTCTGATACGACTCTTTGACCTTTTTTTTTTCACCCACATGCATTATTTATTTGTTACTAAAAGACTGGCTAAGTGAAGAAAGACTGCGTTTATTTATCAGGCAGGCGCCGCGCTCAAACTAAAAGTGACCACTACTACTAGTTTAAACCAACTCTCGAGACGACCAAAGAAATGATGTTATTCGACCTGAATGGCCTCAGTACGTGTGTACATTATTCATCAGACTGCTACATTGCCCATGACTAGTATTTATAGATAGTCTTTGCTTTCCCTTGGTTTCACATGCGTTCTGTTACTGTAAGGTTATAGCTGGCGATGTAAATTTGCCTAGACGCTAGGGGCGCGAGCTACCAAGACAAGAAGAATCGCATCTTAGAACACGCAACTCTAATTAGCAGGACAAACAACAGACACCCTCGTTGGGACTAGCTATTTCAAGAGCAGACGCCATACATCAGCTGGTGGAAAATGCAGCATTGAACACATTAATATAGATAATGGGACAGCGGAACTACCGGGACTACTTTATTGGATCTGCTCAATGCCACACTACCCAAATACTACAAGGATAGACAATATGCAGTAGGAATAGTGGAAAGAGTGAGAAGCGGACCGACAGAATACATTGATAACGAGGTAACGATCAAAACTGTGCACAAACTGTCCCAGTAAACATGCCGTTCATTTGTAAAGGCTACCGCAATGTAGCTGAAAATGTCATGAACATCTAATTCATACTTGGAGTAACGGTTGCTCCTCGGAAGGGCCGTCATCGGTCTTGTTGTTTCCGCGCTTCTTGCGACGGCGCTTCTTTTTTGATTTCGTGGCCGCAGAATCGGTATGTTCAGATTCTGGCTGAGGGCGGGGTTCACTGTCCGAGGAACTCGTGCCATTGGCGTGGAGGACGACTTTGCGAATGCCGTTGACGTCCACTATTTGCTCGGTTATACTACCACTGCGAGCGGGCCCGCGGCGATGGTAGGGGAAACCAGTAGGAGAATCGGTTGAGCGAATGCTGTCATTGCCACTGCTGCCCTTTCCTGTCGAAGCTGAAGGAGGTTGATCTTCCTGCTCTTCGTTGACTGCCTCGGGAATGGAAACGTGGGGGAGGTCTTTGTATTGCTGTGCACTTGTGCCTTTGCTCATAGCGTCATTTGAAGACATTGTGCCGTAGCCAAGCTTCAATGCATGCGCGCCATCCTTCGCGTCTGGCCCGGCAGAGTTGAGGAGGCCTGCGCCGATACCGCCTTGATAAGCGGTTGATGTGTTTTGAATATTGGGAGAGTCAGATGCGCTGTGTGCAGACTCGAAATCTGCCTGCGTGGAGCGGGATGGTGAGGTATTGCCGCGTTTGATTTTGACAGCAGAGTATCGGGTTTGACGCGGACGACTGGCAAGATTGGACGGGCCGAGATGCTTCAGGTGCTCTCGAATCTCATCTGTGGTGCCCATTTGGGTCACCCATCTATCTGTCATGTTTGAGTTGTGCTCGCCGTTTGCCTTGCGTAATTGGAAGCGGGGGAGAGGCGCTTCCACAGAGCTTCGGCGACGAACCATATCGGAATGTTTGGGAGCTGACGCGGGATTTTCGGGGTCAGCATCAATCAAATCGCCGTCTGTGACAATAGTGGCATTGAGAGGAGGTTCTTCAATGATTTTGCCCTTGGGGACACGGGATTTTGGGGCCGGTGCCATCCTTCGGATAGCCTTGTGGACATCAATAAAGACATCAGATTCATCAATGATCTCTTCGCCAATCAGTTCTTCAATCACGTCTTCCAAGGTGACAACTCCAAGAGCGCCACGATCCTCACTGGGATATTCAGAGACAAGTACCATGTGGGACTTGCCTTCTTGGAAGAAATTAACAATGTCAAGACAGCTAGTTTCTGGTCGTGTTTCAGGGAGTGTGGCCAGAGCAAAGTCGCGAACTCGTTTGCAGTCCTCGGGATCATATGTGATCAGCATTTTGACAAGGAGCATGCCGACGAAGTTCATGGGGTTATCGGGGGCATGGATGGGGATGCGAGAGTATCCCTGAGAAAGGATCAAATCCATGGTGTGCTCATCCAGCACGGTGTCTGCAGACATAGTAAAGACATCTTCCATAGGGGTCATGATTGAGCCGACTGACTTTTCTTTCAAGTCGAGGACAGCGCTGATGATGGTAACCTCGTCGGAATTTAGTTGTTCACCTGCCTCACCCAGGGTTTTGTGAAGAGTGACAAGGGTCTTAAGGCCGGCCTTTTTGTAGATGGTGCCATGATCCTCGCCAAGCAGTCGGTCCAGCAGTTTTGCGATAGGCCAGGCCACTGGTGACATAATGTACATCAAAACCAGGACACAAGGAGCCATCCAGGCACCAATGGGAAGACCATAACGAACACATATTGACTGCGGAACAATCTCGCCGAAGATGACGATCAATGCTGTACTTCCTAGAACAGCAGGCCAACCACCACCTAGTGTTCGGTCTAGGACGATAGGTAATGTTTCGTTTGTGATCACATTGCTGAGGAGAAGAGTGACAAGAACCCAATGTTTTCCGTGGTTCAGGAGGTTGAGAACACTAGTGGCATTTTTCCTTTCGGAGCCTTCGCCGGAGGTTTTGATGACCTGGAGATAGACTTCATCCTGTCCCATCAAGGCAATTGTCAATCCAGCAAACGCTCCACCGCTGAGAACGAGGGCGGCTGACACTCCCAGATAGAGCCATAGACTCGGGTCGCTGGGTTCCTTTGGTGGTTCTGCCTCGGATGAGATAAAGAGGGGGGAAAGCGCGGGCGCTGCGGTCGCGAATGGAAGTTGTGAGATGGCGAGGAAAAGTATTTTTGCCAAGCCCAGCATCAAGGGCCGAGCGGCGGGAGAACGGTATGGCGAGGAATGCATAGGCAGAGAATCAATTGAACATGCTGTGGTCGGAAGGAAGAGAAAGATTGGGCGGAAAGAAGAGGATGACTAGAGAGAAAAGAGGGAGCGGAGAGCAAAGAGCAGGAGGCAGAGAGCAGGGAGCGAGAGCAGGGAGTGAGAGCAGGAAAAAAAGAGAGGACAGCGAACACAGGACAGAGAGCAGACAGAGAAGAGAGGAGATCGGAGATGACGATCGCATGGAGAGGAAGTGGGAATTGAGTTGGCTGAGTCATCCGAGAACTATAGTAAGTTTAGTCCTCGTGGCCGGAGAACTATAATTTCAAGTTCTGCAACGGCTCCTGGGCGGAGGACTATATTTCCAAGCTCTCACACCTTCTAGTCAATTTATCTGCATCCTCCGAGGACTTTCGCTTTTGTTCGATTGCTTCCAAACCACAGTGAAATTGGGCGGCGACCGCTTTGGCATGCTGGCTATCGCGGGGCTTTGCTCCATCGCGAGTGTTGGTCTTGTAATGCCACCAGATCCAGATTTGGTAATGCCTTGGGCTTTCTCCGCAGCTCTGAGTTGGTCCCGGAGTTCAATGTTTTGGACACGGGATTCAACAATTCGGTCTTCGGCTTGTTCCAACAATTTTTCCAAGTCCTTGACTTTGTCAAGCTTGTTGACACTGTCTTCATCATCCGTATCTGCACTTAGGTTCAGGGCAATTCGGTCCAAGAGTTCTTCATTTGCGGCTTTGAGTTTATCATACTCCTCGCGGCTATCTCTGAACTTAGATTTGTAGGAAGCCGCGTCAGCTGCCAAACCCTTTACCTGAGCACGTAAAGCCACTTTCTCCATATCATGCTTGCGGGTCTCGGTCTGCGTATCCTTCTCGGATTTCAGAGTCTGGTTATTGAACAGATGGGTCATTACATCCATCTGGACCTGGGCATTGGACTCCTGGGCCTGCTTTTGGATGAGCTTATCCTCAAGACAGAGTGTCTGCTCTTTGTGGTGTCGAATGAGATCTGCAATTTCCGCCTCGTGAGCTCGAATTGTGTGAGACTCTTTCCGCTCATGCTCAGATTTCAGACTTGCGAGAGCAGATTCGTGGGCCTTCAGTAGCGACAGGCGGGAGTTTTCAATCTCGTTGTTAAGAGTTTGAACGGTGGTCATCTCATGCTGAACCTGTAGCCCCTCAATCTGGTGGGTCAAAACCATATTTTGTTGACGCGCGGTGGTAAGAAGATGCTGGATTGTAAGGTCTTTCTCTTTGTTTCCTGCGTGTGCTTTCTGAAGTACCCCTTCCTGATACCATCGGAGAGACACGTTCTCCTCGACTTCGTTCTTGAGAGCGCTATTGCTCTTGCAGAGGTCTTTCTTGTCGGTCTCCAAACACTGAACACGATTGCTCATGAGGTTGAGGTCCTTCAGGCCCTTCTCCTGGATCGCGGTACACCTAGCGCTCCACATGCTGTCAACCACGGCGACTTGGTTGCTTGGGGACAGGACCCGCTTGGTTGACTGGCGATCTCTCTGTTTGGAGACGCCTGATTTGACGGGATGCTCCCATCGAGCATGCGTATGCGGGAACCGGGTCTTCAGAACCTCGCCCTCTTCCTCCAGAATCTTCACCTGCACCTGGAGGCCCTGGGCTCTGTTGACTGCCGCCGCCCGCTCATCAATGAGCTGGCGTATGGGGCCAGGCCCCGACACAACTCCCCTCTGGTACAGGCGTATGGTGTCGTTCAATTGGCCAACCTTGGCATCCTGTTTTTTACGCAATTGAAGAATCTCTTGGTCCCTCGCCCGTAGCAGCACCTCCAAAGCTCTGAAATCCTTGGCTGGGACAAAATCAACGCTTTCTGCGGGAGGAGGCACTGCTAAGGGCGTGGGTGGCTTTGCCCACAACCCACTGTAAGTATTTATTAGTATCGAACTGGAACCAGCCATCTGGAGGGATAATAAGGGGATTTTGAAAGCTCTTAAGAGGGGGGGGGGCGGCTTTGCTTACCGGGCGAAAGACCAGATTCCCCAGATTGCAAAACCGTAGCCACCAGAGGCCACCACCTTATGGACACTGGCCCAAAGGGCCAACACAACAAACACGCATCCGACAAAAAATGGCACCATACTCGCCATAACAGGAGAGCCACTTGCGTGGCCCCCAGATCACCCACAGCACGAACAGCACGCAAATCAGCCCCAAGAGGGGCGCCGACAGGTTCTCCATACTGGACAGCTTTGAAAAACAGTTGAAGAGCTCTTCGAAGTTGGCTTTGATGAGAGTGAGAGAGAAGAAAAGAGGAAACCAACAAAGGCCAAAAAGATTTCACTTTTCATCGTTCTACGCGCTCCTGCCACACTAGGCAACCTCTGCTACTGGCTCACCTCATCAAAAAGCTTGATGGCACTATACCCCTGTTCATTTAGTCTGTTCATGTTTACTCACTTTAATCTGAAAATAGAAGTCAGAACATTTAGCAGTCGAATCCAGTACATAGCTAGATGGTGGTATATTCAGATTAAGCTTTACGGCCCCACACGGGCACTCCCGTGGGTACATGTACGACATGCAGAACGACGGACCATCTGCGGCTGATTAGAGAATTGAATGTTGAATGAGAAAGAAGCCTGAACTGATGTCAAAGTGGGTAAGTACTTATTATTAGACGGTACTAGAGTCATTGTAAATTAAGACTTGAATCGAGGGAGAGGTGAGCTTGACCTGTCCTGACCTAGCTGAATGGATCCCACAAACGACAAACAAACTTGACGTGATCTCAAGATAAAGAAAGAGTAAAGAAAGACCGAGTACTATCTGACACTTGATTAGTCGTAAGCTAATATGCAAATAGAGAGAGAAGTGAACTCGGCTTGAGCTTACGGGATTCTTCGACTTCTTAACAATGCAACGGAGAAAGGTATCCTTATAATACCACTCCTTCAAAAAAACCGCCTGAAATTAGTCTCGCCACAGCTCTGAAGGCGCTAGCAGTTGTCTCTTGGGCACCAACGAACGCACCATCAACATTGCGTATCCGGAGCCAATCACTGAAGTTTCGGAAACGGAGGACGGCCCGAAGAAAGAAATGTTGACACAGAAGATCCTGTACAGCAACACCAATGCCCACGTCCCACAGGTGCCCGGACTGGGCACCACCGTGGATCTAAAAGCCGTGCAGAGACTACAAATTTGTGCCTTCAACCCTCTTCACTTAACCAGGAGCCGCGGGGATGCCTTGGCCAGAGCGGAGCGCCTGGATGAAGGAATAGTAGACGCCCCTTAGCCTGTTTGCACTGCTATCACTGTTTAGTTTCCTATATTCATGCCCGAACGATCGATGCTGGACATCATGGACCTAGTCTATTTGGACCGCTGCCTCTATTTTTGTTCCGACCCTTCATGTCATAGCTACAGTTATTGAAAATCTTCGATACTGGAATGGTGTAGCATTTTCTACAATTTCACAATCAAGGATCTTCGATTACCCGAGTGAATA
Source organism: Penicillium antarcticum (assembly GCF_028974205.1). Lineage (NCBI taxonomy): Eukaryota > Fungi > Ascomycota > Eurotiomycetes > Eurotiales > Aspergillaceae > Penicillium > Penicillium antarcticum. The sequence continues at coordinate 564,346 of NW_026695300.1, read as the reverse complement.
CTTCAACATACTAGCCTGCCGTACCCATGGATAAGATATACAGGAGATGACTGAACTAACAGACGAGGTTCTATAACAGAAATAGATTAAATGAAAACAGGAGCTAGACTATATAGTCCCGACCAGCACCTTATTCAGCTGAACAGGTTCCACCAACAGTACACAGAACAGGCAAATCAGCAACACTATTCCCAACCCAGATCTTAATCCCCTGTCCATTAACAGGAGCCTTCCAATCCTGCATATCAACATCCCAAACACTAACATCCTTCCGAGTAATCTTTAGTGTCAAAGTCTCACTCTGACCAGGGGCAAGCTCCTTGGTTTTGTCGAATTGACGCAGCTGTAGCTCAGGCGTGTCAAGACCAATAGCAGACGGAAGCTCAACGTAGAGCTGGGCAACAGCCTTACCGTGTCTCTCTCCTGTATTTTGGACTTGGACCTGGACCGAGAAAGCTGTTTCGAAGAGGGCTGGGTTTCCACCCTGGCCACCACCGGCGCGGGGAACAGGATGTGGCTTTGCGCTGTAGCCATCTGGGTAGGGGTATTTTTTGGATGCGATGATGGATTGGGGGTTGTCCAGGTATGGGTAGAGGTAACGCCAGATGCGGGTGAAATTGAAGGATGACCAGGCTACTTCTGATGCGGCTGGGATGCTGGTATTGTAGGTTGGTGTGGCAGGTTTAGTGGGACGGGCTGCCGGGTAGGCTGTGTCCAAGGGGGTAATGAGTGACAAGGAGGGGTGGGAGAAGTTGAAAGTTGTGTAGGAGAGACCGTGGCCGAAGGGGTATCGAGGTGTTACATTTGCTTTCATAAAGTGGCGGTAGTCGACGTAGAGACCTTCGGTGAAAGTGTCCTGGATCTGGCCAAATGGCTGGTTGATCAGGCTGACGCTGTCCGGATAGTCATTTTCGCTCTTAGGAATTGTATATGGCATGCGTCCACTGGGGCTGTAATCTCCGAACAAGACATCGGTCAGTGAGTTACCTGCTTCTTGGCCGGGGAGATGGGCCACGACGACGGCTTTCACAGAGTCTAGTTCGATCCATTCCTCCATTAGGATTGGTCCGACAGTGTGGATAATCACCACGACATTTGAGAACTTCTTAGCTGCGTCCTTCACGAGGTCATCACCGTTGTGCCAAGCATTGAGGCCGGCGTTGGTTCGATCTCCAGGGTTTCCATCGACAGTGATATAGTTCTCACCGGAATCAGCATTGATAAAGACAAGGGCTATATCGCTGGAATTGGCGGTGACTTCCGAAGGGAAAGAGTCGGTGATGTGGAATTCCACATTGTCCGTCACATTGGCAATGGCCTCTTGGGGAGTGATGAGGTATGGGAACCTGGCAGTACCACTGCCCCAGCCCATAGTGAGAACACCCTTGTTGCATCCCATATCAGTGCATGAGTTGAGGCCATCTGGGTTTCCTCCGGCATCTGTACCAAACACTTTCAAATTATCGTTGCGACTTAGAGGAAGAATGTCCATGTCATTCTTCAGCAGGGTAATGGCTTCTCGGGCAACGGCGCGGACTGTGGCATTGTGGTTTGCGGTAACATCGACGAATTGATTGACAACTCCAGATGGAGAGAAGAGGGCACCAGGGTAAAGCGGGCCTTCCTTGTCTTGGGTGTTGGTAGAGAAATTGGGCAATGGGTAGTCCTTGTCTTGACCGAACTTGTACCAAGTCGCAACAATACGGGTGACCTAATTATGTTAGGTTCGATATTTTTTTGGATTAAAGGTGGCGACGTACCATATCGTTCAGGCGGTCCATAGGGACACTTCCATTCAAAACCGAGCGTGACATCTCCGGTCCCCAATAGCTGTCGCCAAACAGAGGAACAGCACCGTCACCTGGCATAGCCATATCCAAACCAGCAAGCGCTGAACCCACGCCGGTATAGTGGCCCAGCCAGTCCGTCATGACAAATCCTTGGAAACCAAGCTCATCCTTTAGGATTCCGTTGAGCAGCTTGCTGTTCTGGCTACAGGCGGAGCTGTTCACCTACTTCAAGTCAGTTGCCGAACCCAAACCACGATCGATGCACCTTACATCATTGTAAGCAGTCATAAGCGATCCCACACCAGCACGAACACCCTCAGCAAAAGGCCAAAGATATAATTCATGCAATGTGCGGTCATCAATATTGGACGAATAGCCCTTGGTAACGATACTGCTCATGCGGAACATTTCCTGCTCATTACCAATGAAATGTTTGATAGCAGCAATGGCACCTGTGCTCTGCATTCCCTTGATAGTTTCAGCACCTGCAAAAGCCTGCAGAGATGGATCGGCACCGAATGCCTCCCAAATACGACCACCACGTGGCTTGCGGCCAAGAGGACCAACAGCAGGCCCGAGAAGAACATTTACGCCCTTGCCTCGAGCCTCTTCGCCGAGTCCAACACCGCGCTCATACATGAGATCCTTGTTGAATGTTGCACCCACTGTAATGCCCGGCGGGAAGGCAGTGTTGTGGTCTGAATTCCGGATTCCTACAGGTGAGTCCTGCAGGCAGATATTCGGGATACCAAATCGAGGCGCACTGCCTGTTTGGCCCACGCAGGGGCCCATAAAGAAACCTGTACCAGTTGTCAAGTTGACTTTCTCGGCCAATGTCATGTTGCTCACGACCTTGTAAGCCTTTTCGTAGGCTTCGCTCCAGTCGGATATCCATCCTCCAGGAGGAGTGGGATAATACGGAGGCGATTCATATCCTGCTGCTGCGCGCTTTTGGTTGATTAAAGACTCGGATTCGCTGACTGGGGAGGCCAGAAGCGGGGTGAAAAGAGTGACTAGAGCTAGATGTGCCCAAGGAGCCATGGCGTCCAGGGTGCTTCCGAGCACGGATAAATAAATAGAAAACAAGTATAAGAATGAACGTATTAGGCCCGCATGAAGGTAAAGAAAGAGTGCGTTTCCCCAGATTTAAGAATCTGCAGAACTTTCGACAGATTCCGCCGTTTATAAAAACGGGGCGTGACCACGGACGATATCCCAGGAACAGGAAAGGAGTGACGCCCGTGTGGGCATTTCGGACTCATTCTGCACACCCTGCTGAACAGGCGATCCTTGTTCTAAAAGAGCATAGATCGTCATGAGACTCAGCTAGCATTGCGCTTGGCGGTGCATGGAGGGCTTGCGAGAGTGATGTTTGATCGGGGATCGACGCTTCGCTTCTGGAGCTAGCCGAGGTTGATTGGCGTGATCTATTAACCTGATGGGTTTAGTTTGGACATCGTTCCCGCATGAATCAAGGACGGGCAGTAATGAACGGCTTCCCCCCAGATTATCCTTGCCCTAAACAGAAATCGTGTCAGGGGTTAGCACAGTCGAACCGTCACTTTCGATCACCAAGACCCATTTTCCACCCTATGATTGATTGGTCCGAGATTCCTCCGGTGCTAGTTGAGATATCCACGGAGCGATTACTGTAAATAGAACACGCGACTAGGAACGCGATAGACATTTTCAAATTTCTCTATGGATCCAGTGTTGTACATGTTGTACACGGAAAGTCTGTCTTTAAATCTTGGTGAAACGCAGATAAGGCTTCACTTCGCGAACCTCGCCGAACTTCTTCTTCGCGTCGGGAGTCGACACGGAGGGAGGCACGATGACGTCGTCGCCGACCTGCCAGTCGATGGGGGTGGTCACACCCTTCTTGTCACCGGTCTGCAGGGAATCAATGACTCGGAGGACCTCAGCGGAGTTTCGGCCCGTGGAGGCGGGGTACATCATGGTAAGGCGGATCTTCTTGCTTGGGTCAATGATGAAGACGGAGCGAATAGTAAACGCAATGCCCTTCTGGTCAATGTTATCCAAGTCCTGCTGGTCGATCATGTCGTAGAGGAAGGCGACCTTGCGGTCGGCATCGGCAATAATGGGGAATTGGACCTGGGTCGAGCCGACTTCGTTGATATCGTTGATCCATTCGTCGTGGGATCCGAGATCATTGGCGCTCTAGTGAAAGGTTGCATTAGCCAAGAGTGTCAGGTGGGTTATCAATGGCTGAACTCACCAATCCAATCATTTTAACCCCGCGCTTATCAAATTCACCCTTCATCCTGGCGAAAGCACCAAGCTCGGTCGTGCATACCGGGGTGAAATCGGCCGGGTGGGAGAAGAGGATGGTCCAGCTGTTGCCAATAAACTCGTGGAAGTCAATCTCTCCCTTTGTGGTCAGAGCCTTGAAGTTGGGTGCTATCTTAGATCAGCCTTGGTTGTTATACTCCGTGCTTGTACTTTCATACCAGTCGAACCCAGGCGAAGACGCGGCTGGTCTTGAGCCGGAGCCGCAAAGAAGCGACGGAAGGCGGGCGCACGAGGCAAAGCCCACGGAGCAGCACGAGGAGCAGCACGGAATGCGCGGAACATCTGGGGGGCGATTTTGGAAGCCATTGTGATATGAAGTGGTTCAAATTGAACTCGAAGCTCCAACTTGCAAGGTTGTCTACAACGTCATCGCGGGCCGAGGTCGGCGCTGACTAATCACCTCGTCAGGCATGTAGGAGTGTCACCTTCAAAAGAGCCCCTTGTGGTGTTGTGTAGTTATACCTAGCTTCTATGCTCATAATAAGCCATGCCGTCGCGATTTGTGTCAATCTCATACTTATCATTTGATGATTTTGGTACTCAACTCCTTCGTGAATGATATCCCGAAGGATTTGAACAATGTGACATAGGTAGATGTACAAACTGTTGCATTGATAGTGAAAAACACCATCTTAAATGCATAAGGTGTAAAACATATAGGAGGCCTTAGACCCGCTGGTCGGAAAATGATTCTCGTAGCCGATGCCTCGGGTTGATAGACCACGGCTGCTTTAAGTTAATGTGTTCTCTGTCTTTAGCCTTGATCATTTCCCCTATTTGACAATTGAAATTTCTATTTTATTGGTTTAATCTACATTCCTTATCAAAGGTCGCGTTTGCAAAGTGGCTAAGCTTCGGCAGACAAGACTCAAGAAAAACAAAAACACGTTATCATTGGCTTGCTGCAGGTACATATCACATTTGCAATAGGGGCAAAATCAGGAGAACCCCATCATTAGTCGCATTCAGACACCTTCAATAGGTCTTGAGTATGTTGCCAGATATACAACTACCAGCCGGCTTGATCGGATCAGAATACAAATAGTCCTGGCCAGACCTCCCCACAAACAGATTTTGTCTTCGATGGCTGGCTAAAAATACCGAGTCGAGGCTGACTTGCGCGTGGTTCTGGTAGAGTCGCTGATTGGATTAGTTGCATATAATCGGGCCCTGCGGCGCAACCCCAACAATGTGAATGGCCCAACGTGAGTGGCCCAATGTGAGACCCTTAATATCGACCCTCGGTCGACATAAGCCCTTCCGACTAGACCGTTCTAATCACGGTCCTTTAGAATAGTTAGTCACTTTTCATGTCCGAAACGTTCATTTTCCTGGAATATATGATGGGATACAGTCTCATCAACCGGAGTGGATCTTATACTGCTGAAAATTCGGGTCAAATGAGAGATCTGATCTCCACGAACTAGCGATACACTTCCGGAAGCGAAAGCCAAGTTTCTGATAAATCTGACAAAGTGGGTCTCACATTCAAATCACCACTGAAGGACAGCCCCAGAACTGAAAGACGTCCGCTACACTAAAGGATGGCTACCAGTCTCCTTCAATATAACTTCTGATTGTGGCCCAACTTCCTCCTGAATACACATCACTGGCCAGGATGGGACGTTTTCACTATCTGATAGGCTTGCTGCTCCTCTTCCTCGCATCGTCTCTTTGGATAGCACTCAAACTGCGTGATGACACCTCAAGTTTCCCTCTCGGTTACAGCTCATGCGTCTGCTCAGAGGACGTCAAAATGAGCGAACCCTCTGTTGAGCTCACGCCAACTGTTTTGCCTCAGCAAAGTGCAACAAGCACTCATTCAGAAGCAACATCACTCCCTGAAAAGCTGAGCTACCTGCCCATCAAGAACTCTCATGGACATCAAAAGCACTCGGCATTCCCGGCCAAATTGTGGCAAAAGTCTGGCCCCATGGGAGTCAGCCCAGAGAGGCAGGTTGAAATAAGCAGTTGGCTAGAGAAGAATCCAGCCCTTCGACATGAAATCCTTACCGATGGGAGCGCAGACGAGTATGTCCGCGAACAATTTGCCGACTATCCCCAAATTCTCGATCTGTATCTATCTCTCCAAGTGCCTATCCTCAAGGCCGATCTGCTCCGCCAGCTAATCCTCTATGCCGATGGAGGAATTTGGAGTGACCTCGACGTGACCTGTCATGAACCAATCAACACGTGGATTCCAAAAGATTTCATAAGCAAATCAAACGTGGTCGTTGGTTTGGAATTCGACGGGATTCAATTCTCAAGTTGGACAGTCATGACAAAGCCAAGAACGAGTCATATCGTCGCCGTGATCAATTATGTCACCAAAGCATTGGAAGACTCTGCAACACAGCACAACGTCACCATGGCCAATCTCACGATGGAAATGATCAGCGATGTTGTTGATGTGACAGGACCACAAGCCATGACCCGCGCGCTCTTCCAGAATTTGGAATTGGAGATGGGTTTGCCCATGGGACGCGACAATATCACAAATATTACCCAACCAACGCTCTTCCAGGATGTCCTGGTTCTTCCTGATGCAGCATTTGCCGCTGGACAAGGCGGTTGGCCAAAGAACCGTGGTCCTTATCTTGTGGAACACCACTATGCTGGTTCCTGGAAGAACAAAGATGGTGGTGAGCAGACAAACGCCACAAAACAAGCAGACGCCAACCAACAGGCAGATGGCAATCAACAAGCAGACGCCAAAAAACCGAGTGACTCATAGACCAGTTGTCACACAACATTTCTTCATCCTCTTTGATACACCGTGTACATGATATCTACTTAATTTTCTACTTCGCAATTTTCTACTCTTTTTTTGGAACCTTGAGTCTTTCCACACATTAAATATTCAGATAGAACGACGCTACGACGCTATACCAGCAGGGGTAGCACTTTGGCTCTCCAGTTACCCCTTTGTCTCGTAAAACGGACATTTGCCCCAGTCTTCAGATATGAATTTTCTTTTCTAAACAGAGAAATCACCATCATTTTCCTTTCACTCCATCACAACCCTACAAATCTCCTAACCAGTAAGAATCCATTCAAGCTCTGAAGACGCAGCCTAGCACAGCTTAATCGAAGTCGATAGTAGCAACAAATAAAGACAACCACTCATCCATCCAATCCAATCTCAAACACCCAACAACGTCAAACCCAATAATAAAGAAACAATAATCAATCACACCTCCTACCAACAGTAACCCCAAAATTGACAAGAACCCTAGCCCCAAGACAATGATCATCAAACTCCTCAACCAACCTCTCAACAACCTCCTTAGCCTGACCCTCATTCCCAGCCTCCCCAGTAACAACCATAGAAGCAGGCACGAGAGCCCGCATAACACCAGCAACCCATTTCTGCGAAATACCCCTAATTCCCTTATTCCCAACAGCCGTATATGTAACACGCTGTATATCCCGAAACCCACCCGCAGACACTTGATCATGCACGCGCTGCGGGGCGAAAGGCCACAGACCTAATTTCAGCATGGCGCCGATGACGGATTGGCGGAGTCTGGTTATGGCTGGATTTTCGGGAACGCTGTTTGTGCAGAAGGCTGTGTGGTCTACTTCTTCCCACTGGAGGTATCCGTTTGGCACTGGTTTGCTTGATGTTTAGCATGTGGATGTAGATGTGGATGTGGATGTATAGGAAAGGATATGGAGGGCGAGGCGGTATAGCTATACGATATACGTACTCAACAATTCCCTCGCATTCTCCAAGACAGTTGCATAATCCTTATACTTCAGTCCAGCTGTCAAAAGCCGGATATGAACGAGGTCGTACCGGCCATGATGCTCAGTAGGGAATGGATGCAGTGCGTCGTGTACGCTCAGCGGAATAGGATTATGTCCCGGTCGGGGGATCTCACTTCCGGATGGGTATTGCGCGGATGAGATGTCGAAGCCGTGGAGGTAGACTAAGTTATTGGGGAGGCATTTGGCGACGTCTTCGAGCCAGATTCTGGGAAATGTCAGCTTGCCTTGGTTTTTGGGTTGTACAGAATTTCTCAAATTTGAGAGTTTTTGGGTTTGGTGTAATGTTGTTTCCTTGTTTTTTTATGTGCCTTGGAGGCATATTAGGATTTTGGCGCACGGAATTGCAACGGGAAAGAGAAGGAACTGCACGTACCCTGTTCCTGTGCCTAGGTCGGCGACCGCTGTTATGTTTTTCGTGGGGATTGATGGGTGGAGGATATGTCCTGAGATTTTGACTAGAAATCTGTGTTGATTGTTGAGGCTATCGAGTAGTGCGTTAGGGAAGAGTTTTGACTGGGGTTCTAGTGGCTAGTAAATTGGCCTGCCGGAGCTACAGCGTAGCTATGACAGGGGTCGGCCAGTCAATTCCTTTCACAGGGGCTTCATAGAGTCGTGGGAGATTTTGATGAGTTCTTCCCTTATAAAAAAGACAGTAAATGTGTTCATCGTGTGTATGTGTGAAATGAAGTAATGTTGTGATCGAGTGATGTAGTGATAAATAGTGGCGATCCGCCAAAAGAGCAACGAAACTCAGAAACGTACCGCTCAGTTTCAGCTTCATCTCTACTAAGGAGATAGACACTATCATTAACAATACTGGCCATATCGAAAGATACCGAGAACATCAGGAGTCAATTGAGAAAAGAAGGAAGAAGAGAATCAAAGAAACAGATAAGGCAAAATAAAGAACTCAACAAAAGGAAAGAACCAAGTCTTAAAGAACCCCCAAACGAAGGTTTCCATAACCAAGTGAAAGGACAAAACAGTCTAACGTTAATCAGAACCGTGGACTATATTGGGAAGTCAAGGCGTCAGTTCATGGCCAGCGCACAAAGAACTATAAACCTAAACACCATTTCCCTACAGTAGATCAACTCAATTCTGTACCTTTTACACTATACCATCTTCCATAAAGGTGGCAATGAGACCAGTCCCCTGTATCTACCATTTAGTTCTACCACCTGTCTTCACCTACGTGTCCATGATGCAGTATAAAGTTACAAGATAACCGATCCCCCACCAGACAAAGAAACACCCATGCATGGCTCCCTCGTTTCGGAATAGAGCAGCCACTTTCGATTGCGCGAACTGCCGGATCTCGGACTGCACACTGGGCTTTTGCATACCGTTTTTGATGAAGGCTCGTGCTTTTGTTAATGTATCGATGTAGATGGGTATGTTGTAGACGTACACCGGTGCAAGCATCGATCGGTCATTGTATATAAAACCTGTACTCAAGTACAAAGTACATAAGCAAAGTAACGTACCTATGCATGGAGCTGGAATGGAATTAAACAGGAACACGAACTGGAGGATCGGCAAGCGGGAATCCAGGGCAGCTGAAACACGGGGCTTTGTGGAGCCGAAGGGGACGAGTGTGGGCGACACGAAGGTAGTTTCTCTGAGTTTGTGATAGGGGCGTTAGTGTTTTCCCTATAGGTGTTAGGGGCCTGGATATGTGTCAATTGGATCTAGCAGGTCCTGAAATGTTCAGTTTACTACGTGAGGACGACCATCGTGTCTGTGGCTACCGGTCTATACTTGAAGCTTAGCTTACTCGTACATTATCATATGAAGCCACCACTGGGACTGGTACCTAAGATCATTCAACACATCAGATGCAGTTAATATAATTTGTACGTCATACTTTACACAAGACAAGAATGCAAATGACAAATGGGAAAAAGAAGAAAAAGAAAAGCCGAGACCCGAGAAAATCACACAGATGGCGACGCTGACTCCACACCCTTCACACCTATCCATTGATGGCACTTATGACTTATCTACCAAATGCTCGAAGACATACCGGAAGATTTCGCGGCTCTTGTACAGATTCTCCACGCGCATTCGCTCGTTATCCAAGTGGGCGTTGTCGCTGGCTTGGCCACATGGGAGGTTAGCAGCAGGTGCGGAGAACTCTTTTTCCAGGAACCGGATTGTTGGGATGGAGCCACCCTCGCGGATGAACATTGGTTTCACGGCGCGAGGCGGTGATGGCTTGACATCGGTAGGGTCGGTTTCCGGCTCGGTTCGAATTGACAAGGCGACTGATTCTTTGGATGATGTGGGTGTGCTTTGTGTGAGGGTTGAGGAGGTTGGTACTGTAGATGATGCTTGTGCGGCGCGTTTGGCTGCTTCTTTGCCGACGGATGAGGTTGTTGTTGAGGTTATTACCCGCTCGACATGCGAAGCCAGGCTGTCGGATGAATCTTTGCGAATGAGCGTCGGGATGGGTCCTCTGGTTGGGATGGACTTGGCTTCTGGTTGGTTGCTTGGACTTTGGGAGACGGGAGGGTACTGGTGTTTCACATTGTCTTGGCTTTGGCTCCATGCAGCGGTGATGGCCTCTGACAGAGTGGCGAAGATTTCGTTGTCCGGGTCGCCCAGCCAGGCGTCTGATTTGCCTGTGATCTCCACTGTGAGATCGTTTTGCGAGTCAAGAAGAGCGAATTGTTCCTGCGCATAAGCTGTGAGGTTTGCGGCTACTTCGTCTGCTTGTTGATCGGGCACGATGCGAACAGACAAGGTCGCTTTGGCCCGTCGGGCGATTGTCGTATGACTCTTGCTGCCGGGAACCTCCACAGAGTGGACGGTAAGCGAGGGTTCACGCCAACGGTGCATAAGCGACTTGATAAGCGCTTGACTGTCAGGGATCTCCGGGTGTTGGAGAAGCAATACACCTGCAATAGCCTCAAACCGCTTCTGCTCGGCGTCCGTGAGAGGGCGAACAGCGTCGTGGAAACCGGGTAGGTTGATCTGGCCCCTGCGACCAACAATTGTAGATAGAAGCATGGCGATATCCTTGACTGGCTCATCTAGAAGGGTACTACCGTCGATACCACTGTGTAGATCGGGATGGTCGCTCGTGACGACCAAGTTCGCGTGAACGACACCACGAAGACCGTAAGTCAAGCAAGGGTTGTAATCATCAAGCCAGTAACTGTTTGCCAGGAGAACCCAATCAACGGATCCAATCTGGTCATGGTGTCGGCGCACCGTCTCATGGAAGCCTTGAGATCCAGACTCTTCCTCGCCCTCAATGAGGAACACAACGTTGCATCGTAAGGTCTTGGTTCTAGCAAGATCGGCTGCAGCGTAGAGAGATGCGAGAATCGGTCCCTTGTTATCAGAGACACCACGACCATAGAGAAATCCGTTAATAGAGGTAAGCTGATAAGGATCAGTTCTCCACTTGGGTCTGTTCGTCTCTGCGCCGACAACATCGTAGTGACCATAGAAGAGGATTGTCTTGTCAACCTTGTTAGGTGAGGTGGCATTGAACCTGGCGAATACGATAGGATTGGTTTCCTGTCCGGTTGTTAAAAGGTTCGTTTTGGCGCCGAGGTAGTTGCAGTGTCGGCGAAGGAACGCAGCTCCTTGGTTGCATTCACCGGCAAATTTGGGACTTGCTGAGATGGTCTTGTAGGAAACAAACTTCGCAAGACTGTTGACCATTTCATCTAAAAATATTTAGAGCGGTTCACAGTAGGACTCGTGAGACATACCGTTGCTGATTGGTGGTAATTCTTCTTGGGTCATAAAGAATTCAGTCAAATCCCAAATACCAACTGAGTTGTCATTTCCACCAGTGGCATAGATCTGGCGGTCCTTGAACCGGCCAGCGGCCGAGGCAAGCATGGTACCCTCATGGGCAACCCAGCCACCGATCTCTTCAAATCGCGAGTTGAATTTCTGACTGATATGAGCAATCGATCTTAAAAGGCGAAGAAACATTCATACCTTGACTGTTCCACTGGAATCACCACAAATTGCAACACCTTGAATGACGTGCACGGCCCACAAATCCCCAGTATGCCGGGTGATCCGCTTAACGAGCTGCTGAGAATCCAAGTTCCAAATGTTTAAAGCACCGCCTGCCAAGCCACAATAGAGCAACGATCCCTCCACAGCGACAGAAAGAACAGGGTTACCGTTCTGCAGCTTGGCAATCTGAGATGGAGAGGCTCCGGGCTCTTGGCCCAGCCGCCACAGCTTGACTACACCATCACCTGCACCAGTTAACAGAACCTCCTCGGAAGGAGCTGATTCAACCAGTCCCTTGACGAGTAGCATCGAGTAGACATAGCCATGGTGGGCGAAAAGCTTGTGATGATCCCGCTTGAAGCTCAACATGCGACCACCATCAGATACGGCATGGGATCCATCTAATGATCCCGGAGCACGAGTGCCGTCCGGCCCGCGGGAATCAAAGAAGCGATGTGTCCGCTTAGTTAGGTGGGTAGATGATGCCTGGTTGAGCGTTGACCCTTCCTCGGAGAGATCACACCACTGTCCATGTTAAAAACTTGGCAGAGAGAGCAGAGAGTGTCGCGTACCTGAATACTTGTGTTCTGGGCACCGCAGTAGATAGTTTGGTTATTTGAGGAATATACCACTGTAAAAATATCGCCCACGTCATGATGGGAATGAATGGAATAGAGGCGTTCAAATGTCCTCGTGGACCATACCTGGAATAATTAATATCAATTCATAGGCTTCGCTGATTGACTTACATTGACAACGGAGTCGCCACCACTTGAAAATAGAAGGTTGCCATCATTGGACAAATAAAGACCTAGTACGCTCTCTTTGTGTGCGTGTACGGAGAGCACGAGATCATATGTTTCGAGAGACCACGCCTGACAGAACGGTCAGATAAAGAGTTCCAATGATCCAATCGAGAGTTTGAGGCGAATGGCTATCAGAATTTAGTCTAAACACCACTTACAACAATGTCTCCTCCCTGGAGACCAGCAAACACACAGTGCTCATCGACGACCAGAGCGAGAACGGAGCGGCTCGCCAGAACGCGATGGCCGATGCCGCAGTCGCTCGACGGATGCGCACTGCTGGCATCGTCGATTCTTTGAGTCTCAGGCGATCGAGCATCTGAACCCCAGATCCTGCCTTCCTCGACGTCGGAGGCGGCGCTCGCAGATTCTAGATCCATTGAGTCAGCGATGTTGATGTTGATGTTGGTTTTGGTGTTCTCCGAGCTCCACCAAAATAATCAAGCAAACATAAGAACGCTAAACAATTTCCATTCCAACGTGAGAATATGAAGTCGGCAACAGTAAAGTTCCAAAAAAAAAGATGAATCATCGAGGCGGTGCGGAACAACAAAACAACATCAAATTGCGACATCGAATATTTCAACTTACCCCTGGCTTCCCTTTGATTTCTGCAACAACTGATTTGTTAGTTTTATCTTTGGGATAGTGGGCATATCCGCGTATTCGCATGTTGTATTTGCATGTCCGGTCGCTGACCACAGAGTCCAGCTGTTCAAGAATTCTCTACATACCTGGGCTCCCACAATAGTCGAGCTAAAGGGGTACTTGGTCGACGGACGACCATATTTATGTTGAATAATGTCAAGTCAACGTGGAGTCGGAGAAAGTGTCATCAAATCTCAAAGATACAAGTATGCGTACATGTACACCGACGATCTGGCTTATTGAAAGCGTCGGGGAGATAAGGCCTGGGACTCTCGGACCCTACGGAGTATGCTGTGATACTTGTCTGCCCCTGGAACTCGTCATTGGAGCTTGGATCTGAACTAGGCATGCAGGTGCCCATCTGTGATCAATGTGCTCTATAGGATATGAGCTCTCAAAGTTAGACAAGAATTGCGCCATTAACAAGGAGATAGAGTCATGGAATTCTCGGTTTACGACATTACAAGGGATAACTACCTCAGATATAAAAAAAAAAGGAGAGAAAGAATACATCTGTACATAGTCAGCATCACCTGGCACCGCCACAAGTGGCTATTGTTCTTCAGCCACAGTGGCGGTGGCCCGGTCAGCCAATCAGAATTCAGGAGTCACCGCTCTTTTGTATATTATCATTCTGGAATGAAAAGTTCAAGTCTTTTAATTTATTCTTTGGCTGATTTGGCTAATTATATCTACGTCGTTCCTTAGACATCTCTGGAAATCCCTGCAAAATCTCTTCTCGCATCTGTTGTGCACACACCGCAGATCAGCTGTCTTCGCGCCCAACTTAGGTGTGATATGTGATGTGAGCTCATCGAGCCTTTGCTACGTGTCTGCCTTCGGTGGCAGCCAACCACGCTCTGCCCTACAGCCTGCATGCTCTCTCGTTCGCTGCTCTGCCCAACTTATGCGCCTTGATGCCATACCCAGCCTCCCACTCCACTGTCCAAACTCCACCATAAGACATCGCTGGACGCCTCCGATCGGACTTTCGCGTTGATCTCTGGGGTTGCAAACTCAACTGCCTTATTAAGCGTGAAATCCCTGTGCTTTGCGTTTTTTTTTCGACCCTGGACTTTTCGTGACCTTGAAGTATATCCGGGTCTTCAACCCTTACACCGCTCCCCGGCGATCTTCCAATCTCCCATGAGTGATATTCTCCGATAGTCGTCGCCACGACTCATTATTCGCCATGCCGTTCGGTCAAACGATCGCCGTGATTGACAAGTCCGGCAAGATGGTGAGCACGGTATGTTTGATCTTCGTCGGTCCGGTTTCCCCCGCATTCTAACAGGTATCAGAGTAAGCAATTATTCGGAGTTTTCAACCATGCCAAGGATGCCTATCGCGAACGAAAGTCGGCATATCAATCTGAGCGAAATGCCAAAATCGCCGAGCAACAGGTACTTGAACAGTTAGAGCGCTATCAGATTGATGATGCGCCGTCTGCGGCGGGTTCGCGCCGGAGCAGATCGAGACATCACGGCAGCCGTAGCCGCGCTCCGTCTCAATATGGCGATGGACGGACAGTCGTCTCGCGCCGGGACTCTCAGTATGATCCCCCGCAGACTATCGCCCGTCGTCATACCCATCACGATGTCACAGTGCGGGAGCCTCCCCGTCCATCAACGGCTAGGTCTAGATCTGATACGCATATTGACATGGATCTTGCATACGGGGATGCTTCTCCTGCAGCGTTGTCCCGGTACAACCCTCCTGAACCAAAGAATGATCAGAAAGAGCTGGATGGACTTGTTCATCGCGCTCAGTGGCTCTTAGAGGAGGCACACTGTGTGCAACACGGTGCCACTGCTACCATTGCCCATCTCCAAAAGAACCCAGATGCCATGGCTGCCGTCGCTCTGACTCTCGCCGAGATCAGCAACGTCGCGCGCAAGATGGCTCCCACCGCACTGACCGCCCTCAAATCAGCCTCCCCTGCTGTCTTTGCCTTACTCTCCAGCCCGCAGTTCCTCATCGCCGCGGGTGTCGGTCTGGGTGTGACCGTCGTCATGTTCGGCGGATACAGGATCATCAAGAGGATCTCGGGCAACGACACCGAGGCTGCTCCAAACCCTCAACAACCCGAGCCCGAAATGGAAATGGAAGATATGATGGAGCTTAACACGGAAGCCCTCAGCTCCGTCGACATGTGGAGACGTGGTGTCGCAGACGTGCAAGCCGCGAGCGTGGGAACCTCCGTCGATGGCGAATTCATCACACCAACCGCCGCAGCCATGTCCGGCATCGATGTAACCACCGCACGAGCCCGTCGCGATCCGCGCTTCAAATTCGACGATGACGGCTCGGTCGCCTCATCCCGGCGCTCTCGTCGTTCTCGATCATCTCGCGCCCCAAATCATGCCCCCTCAGAGCATCGCAGTGAACGTCGCTCAAGGGCTCCTCCCTCCGAGGCCCCAACTGGATTCTTTTCTAGACCTTCCAAGTCCAAAGCTCCATCCAAGGCCCCAAGCAGAGCACCAAGCCGTGCCCCCAGTCGCGCACCCTCAAAGGCCGGAACATACATCTCCGAAAGCGAGAAACTTCCCAAACCAAAGGAGAAGAAGAAGGGCCCTAGCCGCTTACGACTTATGTTTACGTCCTAACGCACATCTCAATTGACCCCAACGGAACATTCCATTTGTACATATATCCGAACCTCCCTTGACGTCGTTC
Source organism: Penicillium antarcticum (assembly GCF_028974205.1). Classification (NCBI taxonomy): domain Eukaryota; kingdom Fungi; phylum Ascomycota; class Eurotiomycetes; order Eurotiales; family Aspergillaceae; genus Penicillium; species Penicillium antarcticum. Next base: position 548,358 of record NW_026695300.1, on the reverse strand, counting down.
TACCGGATATACAAGCATACGTGAACCGCATCTTCAACGCGTATGCGACCTTTCATGACAATTCCACTTACGACGACCAAAGATTCTACGCTATATCACTTGCGTCGAGATCTTTTCTTTTCTTTCTATTTTTCATGTCTCTACTTTTCACATTTCATGTCTCCATGTTTCTTACGACTACTTATGGGAATTCATTTGGCTCTTCAGGCATACTCGGCGTTGAGCGGTTTCTTTTCTTTCTTGGGCACGATACATGCATTCCGCGAGGAAGTCTCTACTACTTCATTTTACACAAGAATAGATCATTCTTTATTTTACTTGCTTTCTTGTAAAATTCCCCTTTTCTTTTTGACTGATATACTAACTTGTGGTGATACGTCTCTGGTTTTATACTATCGAAATAATCAATACCGAGTATGTTCTCGTTCCCTGCCAAAATCACTAGAAGACGTCATTTCTATCAACGAGGCAGATCAACAGTTCCATGATTATTTGCTAGGGTTCTTTTCCAGTAGCTCGTACATTTACAGCCTAGCCTGTGTGCCTAACAGCTTGCAGAGGACCCTTTGACGTGTCCATGCATGAGCCTCGCCTCATCTTTGGCGAGCGTAAAATTGTAAACCCTATCTATATATACTACACTGAATCATGATATCATTGCTGCAGGTTATCTGGATAAAAATTGGTTTACTGGGTATATAAAAGGGTTTAGGTTCTAAGTTGAGTCGATTTTAATTCAGTTTCTTTACACTTTGCGGGTATTCCAGGACGAACGTAACATACGTGCCATTAATCTGAAATTCTATAGGAATACTTTTCTTGAAACAGAGGGTCGCTATATTAGTGACCAGTCGTATAGTCTAAAAAGGTCAAATAGTCATGTCTAGGCCTTGCCAGTATTCCTAAAGCGAGATAACGATATGCCAAGTTGTTAGGTAAATCGTAGCAAAACAAGCCATCAATCCCAATTCAATATTCGGTCCTTGTTTCCTAGATGCAGGTTCGTGATATCATCTCCTCGTGCTCAATGCCGTGAATGCCGGTACCCAAATCCGTCCCTAAACCGGTATTCATACCCTCACCAAATAACCAGACCACACCGGATCCAAGCAATCAATGACGAATTCAATCTCTCACCGGGCATGAACAGGTCAAATAACTCAATGCAATCCTCTGAGATTATCACCACCAGCCGCGCTGGCCGATCAAAAGCCGATCATAATAAGGTCAAAGGCTACGCAAGGCCCAACCATCCCGTGTGCCAGCATGCGGTTGAGTTTGTCGCTTAGGGCGGGTACTAATTGAATTGAGAAGATTGATCTAGGGTTGACCATTAACAGAGCTAGAACACTGTTTCTGAGAGGTGGATAGGTGGATGGCGGGCTGAGTGGATCTTCATGTCGGGACCGGTATGGGTTAGTTAACGTTATGTAGGAGCCGATCTAATCCTTGGTGGTTTGATCCAGGCGGGACAGTGACAAGACTTCCTGTTTCTTGTAAGATTGTTGGTCTGAATACTGTAGATCATATCCTCCCGACAGGAAGTGTATATCGACGGCAGAAAATCATCAATATCCCGCGTCGCAATTAACTTAAACCCATACTGGACCTTCGACATTGACATTGTCCCTGCATGTTTCAAATGTGACCCTGAAGCTCTGTTGAGAGCTTATTCGGGTGGACTGACGGCCGGGGAGTCGATCCCGCACTCCGTTCACAGCCTCACTAGACATGTGACTTGGTCCGTTTCAGTGTTGATCTGCTATTTTCAGTCTTTCCAGGTTGGGGTTTGGACTGTTTTGGACGGAGGTTTTGTTACTTGCAGATAGTTTATTGCTCCATTTGCAGATGACATGTCCTATGTATGCGACAGATATGGATGATGCCTTTTGGGGGTGTGGATGGTGGATGGTGAGGGTGTGGGAGGGATATTGTAAGTTGTGAGCGGTAAGTTGCGCGTAGGAATTGGATGCCTATGTTGATAATGTACGTCCGTAGTTAAGACTGCCAATTGCAGAAAATATTCCAGTCAAATCGGCAAGGACCAGACTCAGCTGTAGCCGATAATCGACCCTGTGGAGTAAGCGCACGGGCATATCGGTTATACTCCCTGCATGCAAACCTGCAGTCTATTGTGAGATCCATATCTTCTAGATACATGCACCGGTGTAACAAGAACACGTTCAATGATTCATGTATAGAGATATCAATATCAGGGTTGACCAGAAAATCAAACCGGAAAAGGAAAGTGGTCCGGGGATAAAACATCGTCCCCCGACGAGAGAGGCCAGACCACCCCAACGCAATATGGAGAAACCGCGCAATGGGACTCTCGGAAGGAGCGGGTTGGGTTTGATAGCCTGTCTGTCCTCTGATCAATCATCAATCCCCCTTACATGGATGACATTCGACTCAATATCGGGCCAGTCACAAAGCCACGATATTGAGTCTAGCGATCAGACATGGTGTCATCGGCAATTGATCAGAGAGAATATCTGCCGTGATGCGCATGTCCAGGAGAGCAACATCACCAGACCCAAGCCTCCCATCTCCAACCCGGAAAGACGGAAGCATCAAAGAGGAAAGAGCAGATGGGGTCTGGGGCAGAGGCAAATGTCTGTAGATCTGAGAGGCTCGGCAGATGAAGTGTCCGCAAAGAGCCGGGGGGGGGGGGGCTCTTTTAACTGGGTCTGACGTTCCCCGATCGCCTCTTTTCCGCCAAGCCACTTTGATCTCATTCGGACTTTTTTTGATAGCTGGGCATTTGTACGAGTTCGTCCTGTATAGAATTGTCTGTTGTTTGTGTAGATGAATTCATGGGTATCAAACGGCTCTCTGTAGATGTCGCCCGTTGGACCCGCAGTCAAGTGCCGGCTCTTGGCCACAGCCGAGACGTTGAAGTGATGTGGTGGATTTCCCCATCCCCCAGTCTGTGGAGATGGAGTAAGGGGGCGGGAAATGCCAAATTATTGTTTGGTTTAGATATCAATTCTTTTTTGGGGATTTTGGGTCGGATATCCGCGTGTTCTGGAACGGGTGGGACGGAATAGAAATAGCGCTGTCCATACTTGGGGTTTTGCCGCTATAAATCAATTTCGTGTTTTGTCGCTTCTCTCTTCACTTACTTCTTCCTCTTACTTGGTCTTTTTGGAAAGACTGCTCTTCTTGCTTGCGTTGCATCTTCTTCTTGGTCTTCATCATGGATGTTCCACGGGCTCATCTGTCTTTGGAGGTTATCGTTGTCGGGTATGTATCTTGGACTCGAACACGTAGAACAGAGTGCTGATCTCGTACAGGGCCGGTAGGACTCGGATATAAAAAAAAGTCTGGCGTGGCATGTGTCAACTGACAGCATCAAGGAATCGGCGGTATGGCAGCAGCTCTCACATTAGGACTTCGAGGACACCATGTCATGATTTTTGAAGCTGCCCCGAAGGTACGAGAACCCATCAACTGCCACAAAAAAAAAAAAAAAAAAAAAGAAAAACAGTGTTAACATTCAACAGCTCATGGAAGTGGGAGCTGGCATTCAAGTCTCCCCAAACATGCTCCGTCTCTTCGACCGTGAGTCACTCATCAAGTTAATCAAGACAGCAGACTAAATGACCTAGGATGGGGCGTCTCGGACCTAATTCACGCTCAAGATGTAGCACTTGAGCACATTCACGTCCGAAGATGGGAAGACGGCTCCCTCCTCGGCACAATGCCCGTGAATAAAACCTACGGACAGCAAGTAGTAATCCACCGGGCCGATTTGCACAACGCCATCATCGACAAAGCACTGTCCCTGCCCAACGTGGAACTACGCGAGAACTCACATGTCGCAGATGTATCCTTCGATCCGGCCAGCGTGACGTTGGCAAACGGCACGGTTATCAAAGGCGATATCGTGATCGGAGCAGACGGAATCAAATCGACTATCCGGGCTCATCTCCTTGATGATTCATCCTTAAAGGCTATTCCTACTGGCGATGCTGCGTATCGGATTATGTTGCCGAGAGAGATTATGGAGAAAGAGCCTGAACTCAAGAGTCTTATTGATCAACCTGAGGCGACGCGTTGGCTTGGTCCTAATCGGCATATTATTGCGTATCCCGTTCGCAATCATCAATTATATAACGTTGTGCTGCTGCACCCTGACGTGCAAGGCTCTGAGGAGTCGTGGACCACTAAGGGGTCGAAACAGGCTATGGTTGATAACTATGATGGGTGGGATAGCAAGGTGCGGAAACTTATCGATCTCGTTAATGATAATGAGGTTTTGGAGTGGAAGTTGTGTTTGCATCGGCCGTTAAGGACTTGGATACGGGGGTCTGTTGCTTTGATTGGTGATGCTTGTCATCCGATGCTGTATGTGCACTTCTTTCGCTTTTTTTCGTTTCTGGATATTGATATTGATACTCTCCAGTCCATATGTCGCCCAAGGCGCTGCTCAAGCTGTCGAAGATGCTGCTGCTCTGGGTATCCTTCTCTCGAATATTACATCACGGGCTGAGATCCCATTGGCATTGAGTGCATATGAACGATCTCGCAAACAGCGCGCCGAGACGGTTCAGCAGTCCGGTTCTGAGAACCGTATCACGTTACACCTACCAGATGGACCTGAGCAGGTCGCCCGTGATGCGCAGTTCCTTGCATCTGCTAACGGCGAAAATCCTGATAAATGGTCGGATCGCAGGACACAGGAGTTCCTTTGGGGCTGGGATGCTGAGAAGGCTGCTTTGGCTACTTGGGATGGTATGATGCGTCCCTCTCCTTGAGGATGTCCGTGTGCTAATTTGTGGGCAGAACTTGAGCTGGGGAAGGCTCGAGCAAATCTTTGATTTCATGCGATTTTGATTCCGATTACATACATGCAAGATTTTTTGTACTGCCATCTAGCGACTTAAATAAGGCACATACCTCGCGCATTTCTTGTCTTACGTGTGTACATACTGCATTGATTTGATTATTTCGACATTGGTAACTTTTACAGGGAGCTTACAGGGAAATGAGATTGTTCACTCGCAATTTTGATCCCTAAATTTCATCGGAATAGCGCTATTTTTCTCTAGTTCATTATACAGTCATTCAAGCCACCATCCCATGTACGCAAGAAAGTTGGACCAGAGACTCGACATGGCAGTGCCAGGGACGGTCAACATATGGCACCAATCATCCAGTCGAAGAGAAGGCGTGTCTTATATTTTGAGACATCGTTTACAGACGCTCGCCAGCGGCGGCCTTCATCTGGCCGTACTTCTTGAGACGGATGGCAGAGACGTTGATGAATCCGGTAGTCTCGGCGGGGGAGAAGTCACCGATCTCGTCCATGGAGGACTCGCTCATGTCGTAGAGCTTCTCGGTCTCGGAGGAGCGGCCGAGGACAGACATGGTGCCCTTGTAGGCGCGGCAGCGGACCTGGCCGTTCACGGACTTCTGGGAAGCGGTGATGGAGGACTCGAGGAACTCGCGCTCAGGGGAGAAGTACATGCCGTTGTACAGGAGCTACCATTGTTAGATCGGATCAATTGAGTAGTGTAGTATTTGCTTACCTTGGAGTAGTTGAAGGTGATGAAGGAGTCACGCAAAGCACGGACCTCACGGTCCATGGTCAGACCCTCGAGATCACTGATATGTTAGTTGAGTCGACAGCCCGATGGTTGTGGGGACTTACATGTGAGCGGAGCGCAGGCAGGTGAGACCAGGGGTCTCGTAGCAGCCACGGGACTTGATACCGATGAAACGGTTCTCAACCTATTTTGTGTTAGCGAAGTTACTTCTCGAGTGCTCGAGCTGTGCTGCTTACAATGTCGATACGGCCAACACCGTGACGGCGAGCAATGGCGTTGGCAGTCAGGAACAGCTCAACGGAGTCGGTGGCGGTCTTCTTCTGGCCACCCTGGGTGTACTCAAGCTTGACGGGAACACCCTTCTCGAAGGTCAGGGTGAAGTCCTCGGGCTGGTCGGGAGCGGACAGAGGGTCCTGGGTAAGCTTCCACATGTCGGCGGGAGGGGTGGTGTCGGGGTCCTCCAGGATACCGGCCTCGTAAGAGCAATGGGCCAGGTTCTCGTCCATAGACCAGGGCTTGGACTTAGTGGAGGTGACGGGGATACCCTTCTGCTCAGCGTAGTCGAGCAGGTCCTGGCGACCCTTGAAGCGCTCGTAAAAGACGGGTTCGCGCCATGGGGCAATGACCTTGATATCGGGCTGGAGAGCGTAGAAGGCAAGCTCGAAGCGGACCTGGTCGTTACCCTTACCAGTGCAGCCGTGGGAGACAGCGAAGCAGCCCTCGCGCTGGGCAACCTCGATCTGGGCACGGGCAATGACGGGGCGGGCCAGGGAGGTACCGAGAAGGTAGACGTTCTCGTAGACGGCATTGCAAGCAATGGCGGGGAAGCAGAGCTCCTCGATGAACTCACGGCGGATGTCGACAATCTCGCACTTGAGGGCACCGATCTTCAGGGCCTTCTCGCGGGCAGCCTCGAAGTCCTCTGAAATAATTGTATGTCAGATCGATGTCGGATTGAGGTCGCATTGATTTTCATTTACCTTCCTGGCCAACATCGGCCACTGTGTTGAGGTTAGCAATTGAGTCATTGGATGCATCACATTTGCAACTTACTGAAACAGACGACCTCATAGCCCTCCTCGATGAGGTACTTCACTGTAATTTGGTATTAGTAACCGCAATTGATCAGTTGAATAGCTCAAGATGTCCATACAGATACAGCTGGTGTCGAGACCGCCGGAGTAGGCGAGGCAAACCTGCGCGATCGAATTGTCAGTATTCGGGAAACATGGCGGGCAATGGAATGTGGCGGTAGGGAGCGGTGTGAGATGGAATTGGACGAGGGCGCGCCATGTATTACAAAGATAAACCTATAGATCATACCTTTCCCTGAGCCATTGTGAGTGATTGATGGAAAGTAATGAGAATGAAAGTTTGAACGTGGAGTAACAGAAAGAAGGTTGAGTCATTCGAAAAAATGCGGTTTTGGTGCGGGCCGGGGAAAGTCACGCGGTCCGACACCGGCTGATAAGAGATAAGGTTGGAGTTTTATAAAAGGACTACTTTTTACAGCTGAATATATGGTCAATGGGAGCAATTCTGTAGGAAAAAGTGATGCAGCGTGTTCTAGGAGGGCAATTGAACTATCTATCTGTACTCTCTATAGCTACAAAGCGATGTAAGATAATGTGCATTCCTGCATAGCTTGACCAAAATCAATGTATCATGGAGCAACCTCAGCCAACTCCATACCTAAACAAGCACCTCATGCAGTAAGATTTACTGTGTACTCCCAGGTACGCAAGTTGACATTGTTGGGCAAATGATCGTATACTTCCAGGTCACGGGAACGTCGTCATAAGATGTTCGTGCGGTTTGCTCTGTTTGCATCAAGCTCGGCTACCCGCGGCGACTTCCCCGCGCTCTGCCCCGGACAATGGCAGTCGCATAGTTTAAAGACACCCCTGGGGGGATTTCTCATGTAGCGTAACACATATTCTCTCTCACTTCCTCAATTCCCTAGAGATGGCACCGCTCCGTGCTCCACTACGGTGTTTCGCCCAAACGCCTCGGAGATTTTACTCTGGCGCGCCTACGCCTTCGGCGAAGCTGAACTTGCCTATTGACTACAAATCCACTCCCATTCTGCATCATGCATCTTCTTCATTGTCAAATATGCCAGAATTCCCTGCTGCAGCTACCACTAAGCGACTAAACTACTTCCAAGCCATCAACTCTGCATTACGAACCGCCCTGTCTACATCTGAAAAAGTGCTTCTCTTCGGCGAGGATGTCGCCTTTGGTGGTGTCTTTCGATGCTCGATGGACCTTCAAACAGAATTCGGGTCAGATCGTGTGTTTAATACGCCCTTGACGGAACAAGGTATTGCGGGTTTTGCCATTGGAGCCGCCGCCGAAGGGATGAAGCCGGTAGCAGAAATCCAATTTGCCGATTACGTCTTCCCAGCATTCGATCAAATTGTCAATGAAGCGGCCAAGTTCAGATATCGTGAAGGTGGGACGGGGATTAATGTTGGAGGACTGGTGATCCGTATGCCGTGTGGCGCGGTTGGACACGGTGCTTTGTGAGTTATATATATCGGACAGGAAGGAGACACGAATGCTAATGCACCAAATCAATAGGTACCATTCGCAATCTCCAGAATCCCTATTTGCACATGTTCCCGGTGTACGGGTAGTCATGCCACGATCTCCATCCCAGGCAAAGGGCCTCCTTTTGGCATCCATCTTTGAACATAACGATCCGGTGATATTCATGGAGCCTAAGATTCTCTACCGCGCAGCTGTCGAACACGTCCCGAACGAATACTACACTATCCCACTCAGTAAAGCTGAAGTGATCAAGCCTGGCAAGGACCTGACGATGATTTCCTATGGCCAGCCTCTGTACATGTGCTCTTCTGCTATCTCGGCCATTGAAAAGACGATGCCAGGGGTCAGTGTTGAGCTTATTGATCTGCGTACCATTTACCCTTGGGATCGTCAAACAGTCTTGGAGAGTGTACGAAAGACAGGAAGAGCCATTGTTGTCCATGAAAGCATGATTAACTACGGTGTGGGTGCAGAGGTTGCATCCACTATCCAGGAGGGTGCATTCTTGCGCTTAGAGGCCCCTGTCAAGCGTGTTGCAGGCTGGAGTACGCACACAGGTTTGAGTTATGAGCAATTTATTCTGCCTGATGTTGCAAGTGAGTTATGCGCCATTTTGAAATTGTATTATCTGCTAATCTATGAATCCTCGGTTTTAGGAATCTACGACGCCATCAAACAAACCCTTGAGTACTGAGCTACGTCTCTTTCCTCGGTGGTATCTATTTAGTCAAGCCCAGCATGTTGCATTCTATCTAGAACGTGATAGTTATCACAAACGAACATACGTCACATTGAATAGGATTGAACTTGGATAGTTCCATTAACAGTCTACCATGACCATTACATAGCTCTCGAGCCTTGCATGAAACTGTTATCTACGGAAAATAGTCAATATGAAACCAAAAAATGACATCGATTTCAAAATGGCTAAACAAGCTATATACTTTTGGTAAAGATCTTAGACAGTACGAACATTCTCAGCAGGCGCCTTTTCAATGTTCAGGCCAGTCTTGGTCTCAACATGCTCCTTACTCAACTTAGCCTTCAGAATGAAAGCAGAGCAGAAAACACCAACAACAGACATGCAAGTATACAGAATCCACATATTGCGCAGACTCCAAGCAAACGCCTCCTTAACGGCAAGTAGCTGCGCAGGATCCGTGATATCCTTGATATACTCAATGCTTGCAGCAGCAGCATCGCCAGACATCCTATCTGCCATCGACTCGGACATTCCAGAAGCCAAAAGCTTCGACTGCTGCTCACCCATGCTGTTCTGGAACACGACACCGCCGATAACGATGGAGCAGGCGGTTGCCATGTTTCGGATGAATCCGAGCGTGGCTGTAGCGGTGGCTGTGTCCTCTTGGGAGACCATGGCTTGTATGGCGATGATGGGTGTTTGGAAGAGGAAGCCGGCGCCGAATCCGCTGAGAATTTGGTAGCCTACAATCTCGCCGATGGAGGAGGTCACGTCGAGGTTGATGTATAGCCCATTTCCGATCGTCAGAAGAACAAGACCGACCCAGATTAACTCAAGGTATCTGCCGGTGCGGTGGATGATTGCGCCGCAGAGCATACCTCCACAGGCTTCGGTGATGACGAGGGGGAGGATCAGGACACCTGATCGCATGGGGGATGCCTGGTGTACTGATTGTAGGTAAAGAGGTATGTAGTATTCACCAGCGATGAAAACCTATATTGGTTAGCCTTGATCAATATATTCAGGAGGAAAGCACATACGAATCCATGCGCGAAAGCAACAGCAAGCGTAGCAACGTTTGACAGACGAGCAAAGATATCCAACGGCATGAGAGGGTACTTTGCAAGCTTCTTCTCGCTATAGACAAACAGCAAGGAGCATAGAGAACCGAAGACAATTAGGCAAATGACCTGTGGGGACTTCCATGCAAATGTCTCTCCTCCAAAGTCGAGCCCTAACAGGAGCATCAGAGTGAGACCCAAGACTGAAAGACTGCCGAACCAGTCAATCGCTCGGATACCATCCATGATCCTTGTTTTGGGATTGTGTACATCCAAGAAGAAGAATAGCAGAACGAAGGTGATACCAGAGACAGGCAGATTGATCCAGAATGTCCATCTCCAGCCGGTGTATTGAGAGAAAGCACCACCAAGAATTGGACCAATACCACCAGCAAAGGCCCACATCACTTCCATGAGACCAAGATAAAGGCTGCGGTGTCTTTTCGAACAATTAGATCTATGCCGTCAAACAGTAAAGCCGTAATAGTATCTCACCTAACACTGAACAGATCAGAAATGATAATAGTAACAAGCTGAAGCAAACCACCACCAGCAACACCCTGCAATGCCCGACCAGCAATAAGCATCTCCATGCTCACAGCCGTAGCACAAATGATGGAACTAATAAAGAACCACCCAACAGCCAAGAGCAAGATAGGTTTCCGCCCCCAGATATCAGAAAGCTTAGCCCAGATGCACGCACCAGCCGCATTGGCAAGAAGATAAGCACCACCAATCCAAGTATAGCCAGCAGCGGAGTGGAAATGAGCAGCGATAGTCGGAATAGCCGTTGAAACAATTGTTTGATCGAGTGCCGCCACGAACATCGACAGCGCCAGCGCTATCATTACCGTGACGATGCGGAGTTTGCTTTGCTCCTGGGGCGGGGAAGCATCTTGGAATTCCATTTTGGTATTTCCAGCAATGAAGCCCAGAGAAGGTTAGAATATACAATTGTTCAAGTCTTGAAAATATTTTTTTCTGCACCCCCCGGGGCCCGCCATCTTATCAGTGGGGCGCTTCGGGTTGAGTTCCGCGCCGAGTCCCGTATACATGAGTCACTGGTGATTTGTATAGAGTGACTCTTCATTGGGGAGAAAGTAGACCCCGATGCGGTGGAGTCTGCCAGTTGTAATCCCTGCTCCTCAGGCTCGCTTGCAGATATACAGCTACCACATGCGGTGCTGATCGTATACTTCATCGGGACTACATTCTAGAACATGTTGACTCACAAGCACGAGCAGAGGTTCGTGCTTTGCATTTGATATTCGCATTCGTCTTTCTGGTGGTGGAATAAAAGAACTTTCAGTAATCCGCCATTGGGCTGCTTGGTTTAATAAGAGTCATCCTAGGTCTTCTGTCGTTTTGCTGGCCTATCCTCTTCCCCAAATTCTTTTTTCCAGGTTCCATTCTTGACCTTCTCATCATTGCCATAAAGACCAACCCCGTATGCATGCTTCATCCCATCTAGGCATAGCTTCCGCCGCTCATCGAAATCAAACATTGGTTTGGGGTAGGTATGCTCCGTGCCATCTTCTTTCGACGATGAACTACCATCACCTGTCACCCTGCAGCCAAACTTCTTCTGGTCCGCGATGGGCGCTTTCCATGGCTCGTAGATCCACTTCTTGTCGAATTTGGCGAGCTCCGGGCAATATTTTCTGATCAAATGTCCCTCGGGGTCCCACTTCTTTCCAAACGATATAGGCGAGTAACACTTGTAGTACTGGGCGTAAAAGGCAGTGCAGGAGAGCCACATCCAGTTTCCCACGTTGCATGCCGTTTCATCTAAAGCGTATTAGTTACTGACAGCAGTGTCACCTTTGGAAAAACTCACGATCGATCAACATCTCCTCGAAAACCTCCGCGCCACGCTCCCAGCTTACATAGCACCCGCCTCGAGTCAAAAAGCAGGCTACACTGTGTCTTCCCAGATGATGAATCCAGCCCTCTTGTTTCAACTGACGCATGAGCGCATCGATCCATGGGAATCCGGTACGACCTTCCCTCCACCGTTGAAACCATACCTCTGCGTCCTGCGAGTCTACTTCGTACGACCCATCGATTGATTCATCTTTCCTGGCGGGGTTCGTCTGAAGGTGCCAATCGATGAAACGGGCAACCCGGTTTCCATGTGTTCGATCAAATTCGTGACCAAGCGCTGCTTGAGCTGCGAAATACATGTCCCGGAATAGAAGCTGACCCTCTAGGCTAGTTGGAACGGACGAGTTCGGCTTCTTTTCTTTCCTTCTTTTGGCGAGAACTCCTTGAACATCCCACCAAAATTGGCGTACGGACAACGAACCGAAGTGGAGATGAGGGGATAATAGCGTGGTTGATTGAGGTTCGAAATCCGCTGGGGAGGTATTCGGTTTTTCGAACCTTCCGATGTAGTCCTCGTTCTTGATATGGTCCCCGAGGATTTTCAAGGCTTCTGTCTCCCCTCCTCGGTGAGGAGTCACAGCTTCCGACTTTTCCATGCCCATATCTTCGAAAGTCGGAACTCCGAAGTCATTCTTTGGGCCCATCAATTGGGAGTATTGATCATCTTCCTTGATGCGGTGTTCCGAATTGAAGTCCGGCTCATTCTCAACCGAGTCATGTTTGAGACTACTTAGATCCATTTTCTCCTCGTCCCATGGGTCCGGAATGCTCTTGGGTGCTTCAAGTGGCTTGTCAGGGCTGCCGTTATTGATCTTCTCAGCGGCCTTTTCGAGTTGCGTGATACTCATTGTCGGTTTGCCACCATTCTTCTGAACAATCTCGTCGGAATCGAACAAGGTTCTTCCCATTTTGACAATCACCTCAACACCGGACTTTTCGGCCATCTTGATCACATCGATGTCTCTGTCCTTGGCATACGCATCTGTGTCCTTCTCGAAAACGAGGTGCGTGACGCCCCAGTGTTTCCAAAGCTTGGGAAGGATAGTCTGCGGTCCTTCACGGACAATCCAGAGCTTTTGCTTGGGATTGAGCTTGGAGTATGCCTTGGAAAGGTCGGTCTGACATTCAAGCAAAAATCGCCATCTGTTAGGGCCTACTCGTGCTCGGTAGACATAGTGAGGATCCCAGGTCCAGACTGGAATGAAGACAGATGGCTTCAAAGCCAAGGCTGCGTGCAACGCTGGAGAATCATGTAGCCGCAGATCTGTTCTATGCCAGTACAGGACTACTGGATTTGATGCATTGCCTTTCATCTTGTAGTTATACAATTGATGTTGGGATCAATCTTCACAACAGCTGCCTCTTAGCAATTCACTCAGAGATCAGCAAACTCTCTTGGGGTCAGATTAATGAGCGAAAACTGGGTCATGTAAGGGGCTCAGATCGAGATCGAGATCGGGACATTTGGATGCGTGACGTCACCACGTGTAAACAATCGATGACATTTTCATTTCCTGGATATTACTGTATGGGATATGAGGTATGCTTGATATAAAATGAATATGATACTACATGTATCTATGTCCTAATAATGACTATTATTGATTAATACAAATGGTTCAGTTGAAGAGACCGCGGATGTCATCTTCAGACAAAGTCTTCAAACCAAATGCCTTGTTAGACAGCTTCTCGGAATCGAAGCGGTTTCCGAACCCATCACCAAAGATACCCCGGAAAAGGAAAAGATGAGCAAAGATTGCTGGGTTAGGAACCGGCTTGCTTAACTCTTCATATCCCTGCTTTTCCAAATCAATTGTCGCAATCGACTTCGTCTCAAGACTCTTGCCAGACAGAGCCAACAGCTGCTTCTGCGAAACAACGGCCGAGCTGATGTAGACAGTCTTGTTTTCGGTCTCCGCGAGGTTGTTAATGATTCCAGCAACTCCGCGACCAACATCGGCGAGAGTGGTGGTGCTGAACTCTTGCTCGCCGCCATCATACAGGGTTGTAACAGGGCCGGCAAGGTTAATCAAGAACCCAACGTTGAGACCCCAGTCGAGGAAGGGGCCAGTAATGAGGAACGAGTAAGTCAGACCAGATTCCTCATTGGCCTTCTTAAGATGTTCCTGGACGGCAACCTTGTCGCCAAAGACGGGAAGCTTGGCAACATTGGGGTGTGTTGTGTCGCATCCGTACTCGGAGGGGATGAAACGCTTCACTCCAGCGGCGACAGCAGCGTCAACGAGACGAAGGTGAGTGGCTCGTGGCACTGGGCCCACGCCGAGTGTGCTGACGACGACATCCTGGCCAGCGAGGGCGTTCTTGAGTGAGTCGAGGGACTCATAGTCGACCTTTGCGACCTTGGCTCTTGTGTCAAAGGTCTTGTCGCTGTCTTGACGAGACAAAACTGTCACGTCGAATCCAGCCTCGAGCAGTTGGTTGAGAACAGCAGGGCCGAGATTGCCGCTTCCCTGTTGGGTGTTAGTTGTGTACAAAATGTAAAGGGCAATGTCACTTACACCGACGAGAGCAACTTTAGCTGGCATTTTGTCAATCTCAAGAATTGAAGTGATGAGTTTGGTATAGAAGCTTGGTTTGATTGAAAAATGATTGATTCATCCCTCGCCGGGGTGTACCCTCCTTATATACCTGAAGACGCCCTTATCATTTCCTGAAGGATTCACCATTCCTGTCGCCTTTGAAATCATCTCGGCAAGCCGTCTTGCGTACTTAGTGGTGAAAATCACCTCAAATGCCGGGTTGGTCAGCCCCGATATGTTAATCCCGCGCTTACAAGTACAAGCTTAGAAATGAGCGGAGAGATTCCGCACTTCAGAGGCGGCTTTGTCACTCCCGATGCCAAGACTGGGATAGCGGGACCAGCACGTGATTCTATAATTTGATGCCAAGACGCGTTTGATGCAGTCGAAAATAGTTTCAACTTAAGTGTCGTTCGCACTGTAGCAGCCTTTGTTCTTGGGTGATTTCTGAACTTCGTATGAGGATATTTGTTTGCTCTAGGTTTATCGATGATGCTTTTTTAGCTGCTTGAGTGTTTTACCGGATGGAGTGGACAGTATAGATTCGCGGAGTCTGGTTTGATAGAAGTTGCCAGAACATATAACTTAATTTGAATGGGGAAAATACTAGGCAAGCTACTATTATTGCCCAAGATTTGGCTGAGGTCAGACTCGCTAAGGCGGCTATTACCCTGGAGGCTGAACCCAGTGGCGTCTGATACGATCTATCCTGCAAGCGACGAGAATAGGGGTCTCGAATGCGTTGCCGTTGCAGTGATATTGATGGTGCCGAGGACAAGGATAATGGCAGTCCCAGTCGGAGTCCTACTCGCAGTCGCACCTGCAGTCGCAGTTCCAGTGGCAGTCTATTCGGAGTCGAAGTCGTAGTAGCAGTCCTAGTTGCAATACTAGTCGCAGACCTTGTCGCAGTATCAGTGACAGTAGCAAGAAAAAGAACAAATATGGTGACGCGACAGTGTATGTGCGGATATAATACTCGAAAGTATCGAGGCTTGGCAAATTAGAGCAAATGGTTGGCCTCGAGGATATCAACGAGCGTATCGGTCTGCTACATTACCAAGCAGTCGATGTTTGTTCGCGCAAAAAGGAAGAGTTTGTTCCGCATCCTTTTCCTCACAAAGGCGTCTTCTTAGGCCCTCCAGGCACAGGAAAGACAACAGTCGCAAAGCTCTACGTCCAAATCCTTTATGGCTTACCTTTTTTTACGAATTATGCTGGTAATCAAGCCTCTGGCTATTTGTGTGGGAGCAGGTGCGCTTTGAACAGTAGTTTCTAAAGGGATGATCCCGCTGATAAGATGGCGTATACTGGGAGGAGGAATCGAGATTCGACAGCACCGCCGGGGGAAAGACGGGCCCGTGAACAAACGCAACATCGGACATACTAATGATGCATACCTTGCAATAGTAATTGGAGCAAGGAGCTTGAATTATATTGTAATAGAAAGACTCGGTGCACGCTGCACACTGGTGGCTAGTCGTTAACAATTTTTGTGTTGCGGCGGTGTTTGTTGAGGGTTTGCCGAAACCAGTGGTAGTTAATGCCGTTCTTGAGGCCTGTGCTTGTGAATTCGCGTGCTCGAAGTCCATAGGGTCGTCCCGTAAGATGTCAGAAGCTCTTAGTATCACGGCATGGTCCAGTTGGTGGGTGTTCTGGGCATTCGGGTCCAACCCTAAAGCAAAAGCACAATCTGCTGCTTCTCGATTTTCTTGTTGTAGTATCAATATAATTGCAGCTCCGTCATCGTGGATAGTTCTTTTCATGCTGAGGGCCATTTAGTGATCATGGCTAGTGAGGGATACCAATGCTTCATGCAGATGCCGTTCCCGCGTTTCTCTGTCTAGAGAATTATTCCAAGAAGTAGCTGCAAGTCTGGCTCGGAAGTTCCGCTCAATCTTCTCTGTCTAGAGACTGCGACATCTTTGTTGAGTGATCTATGTTAATCAGACTCACGTTAGAATCGGATTTGAGAATGCTTTTTAGTATCAGCAGGAGAGTCACGTACGTCCAGGACATATCAAGAGGTCTCTTTGGTGATCAAAGCAACAGGATATTTGATTTAATCTAGTGACAGTAGAGTCTGAAGATTGGTTGGACACTGGAGAAGGGAGAGGCATAGATTTTGTTTTGATGGCTGATGGATTATGGATGACGGAGGAAAATGGATGGTAGATGGAAGGTGACAGATGAAAAACAAAATATGAAAGCCAAATAATTCAAATTAAGAGAGAAAAGGTGGGAGATGAACGATGACGGATGAGTGAAGGTTGGAGGTGGGAAGAAAACAGAGAGGATGGCAGCCAGGTAAACAACACAGCAATCAACAACACTCGAAAACCCGAGAATCCAATAGATGAATAACAGTGTAGGAAGACCATTCAGAGCTTTAAAGTGATTCCTGTGATTGTGATTCTGATCTCGAGTCTTAGTCAAAATGATGTGAGAAAGAGACGCAGCCACAATTGGGGATGATTTGTATCAACTCTCAGCTTCAGGTCATGCGCACTGCGACATCTAGCTGTGCAGTTTGTTTTTGTTTTGTTTTGTTTTTTTTGCTTTGTTCACCCTGATATCCTAAGTGGATGGAAGTGGTGGAATTAATTCCAATCGAGAGACACCAAGGATACATAACTTGTGCAGTTTTTGGCTGTATATTTAGGTATTTGACTTATAACAAAAGCCTCTTTCGATGACTATTGTTTCTGCTATATATTGAATGAGTTCTTAAAGCTACGTAATAATTTTCTAACAGCTATCATAGTATAGGGTTCTTTAGCGATATTACTAGCTTTTTTGACGGCTATTAGAATATAGGGTTATTTCGAGGCTTTTTATAAGATCTAGTGAATTATAGAGCTTTTATCGATTAACTAACTAGTAGTACTCGAATATATTATTATCGCGATTCTTTCGCTTCTGTCCTAACGCACGTACTCAGGCATTATTCCCTAGCAATAGTGTGAGACCACGCAGAGTCTCTGGTTTGGTTTGGTAAGCGAAGTAGAAGCCTCAGCTGACGTGTGGTACAATATGGTCCTATTGTAGGAGAGGCTGAACGCTGACCCTTCCAGGGTCAGCGGGGATGAACTAAATACAGGCTGGCCGAGCTTCCGGGCGGTGAGCAGTACTATACTGCCACGATTCCCGAGGCACCAACTCGTGCCTCAGGTACCAACATAAGTAGTCGAGGGTCCTGACAAAGCCATTAACGCGGCAAAAGACTTCGCTAGCTATAAGGACAATGTTGCCATTTTGGTCCTATAAATTTATTAGAAATGGACTAGGAATAGACTAGGAAGGTATTGGAAGACTATGAAGCTCACCGTGTCGTAGGCAGGAAGGTTTAGGCCACCTTCTAGATAGCGGTTGTAGGCCGGCTCGTTAGCGAGAAAGGCGCTCATAATGTCGGGGAATGCAATAGAAATGATTTAGCAATAAAAATAGCACGTGATTAGTAAAAGAAATTACGCTAGAGAAAGGGCGTAATGAAAGAATGTGAACGAGAGAAGGTTCGAAAAGGTATTGCCAAGCAATTAATATTACTAGCGGTCATATTTAAACCAATCAGATGGGATACAAACTATACAAACATGTTGACTGTGGCGGACCCACCCGTTACTGGCGATATGATCAGGGTTCTCCACTTGGCCTCTCATTGTATAGGTCTCAGCCGTGTTGGGGGGAGCTGAGTCATCAACATTATTCCCGATATCTCCGACCAAATCAATTCCGCCAAACTGCATTTTCCGTCGCGGGACTTGTCTTCCTGCACAGCTGGCACAACTTCTAATTTCCCGGCTCGACCAGCTCGGCTTGACTATCCTCATTTATATTTCAGCCCTGCGAACCCACCGCAGACCATCAAGATGCAAGGCTTCAGTATGTTCCTCCCCCACCGAACCTCAACCCCAGACAAAAGGCTAACAGGCGCGCGCAACAGACATGGGACGCTACGTCCCCCCAGACCAAGAAGGAGTCTTATCGGGAAACCAACTAGCAAAGAAACACCCTCTAGGAGCTCGAGCACGACACCCAGGCGCATTAGTCGTGCGCTTCGAAATGCCCTTCGCAGTCTGGTGCACGACCTGCAAACCCCACGACACAATAATCGGCCAAGGCGTGCGCTTCAACGCCGAGAAGAGAAAGGTCGGGAATTACTACTCAACGCCGATCTACAGTTTTCGCATGAAACATACCGTTTGTGGTGGAACTATCGAGATCAAGACTGATCCCCAACACACGGCTTATGTCGTCACGCAGGGTGGCAAGAAGCGGGATACTGGCGAAGATAAGGAGTTGCAGCCGGGTGAGATTGCTATCAAACCCTACGCCCTGGGTCAGGACCCCGCAGAGAAGGATCCGTTTTCGAAACTTGAAGGGAAGGTTGAGGATAAGCGCCGTGCGAAGACGGAGGCCACGCGCATTCTCGAGATTCAAGAGCGTCAGAATCGGGATTGGGAGGATCCGTATGAGAAGTCCATGCGGTTAAGGCGCACGTTTCGGCAAGAGCGCAAAGGTCTTGAGAAAGCGGAGGCGGGCCGAGAAGCCTTGAAAGATAAGATGAGTCTTGGGATTGATCTCATGGATGAAACGGAGTCGGATCAACAACGAGCTCAGATGGTCGATTTTGGAGATGATCAAGCTACTGTTGGGGCTCATGCTGCTCGGGCTACACGCACTCGGCCGATGTTTGCGCACCGCGTTGCGAAATATACAACCAAGACGAATTCTCATGATACAAAATCTCGGGCTTTGAAACGGGCTAAGGCAGCTAATCTTGCTGCTTCTCGGAAGGCTTCTCTTCGCAATGAGTTGAGCGGTAATACGCGTGCTACTGTCGACCCTTTCTTGATCGATGACACGGATGATCCCAGTGGATGGCAACCTGGGAAGAAAAGGAAATCTGCTGCGCCTTCGACTTCAACACCTCGTTCAATTACCCCGAGTATCGACTCTCCGAACATGCGCGAAAAACGGGATGCAACCCCCAAAGATATACCTACTCCAGCAGCAACGCCCGTGTTGGTCGGCTATCCTTCTGATTCAGACTAAGGCTGAATATAAGCCCTCTTTTCTTTTGTTCTGGGACTTCAGGTCAGGCGTTGATTGAAGAGCTTTACTGCATGAACGAGATACCTATTTGTTTACATAGCGTTACACTCAACACAATTAATGGAGACCAATTGTGTGGAGTTCTCTTGGTTCCTTGACCTGCGAAAAGCTCCTTCAACCAGCAACGATTCAGACATTTCAGTTGCTAGTTGACACAGGTTGCTTGCCGTCCGGGGGTGTTCGATGACATGTTAGATGCCAAATAGTTTGGAAAGCCATCCCCGAGACTTCTTCTTCTTGTAGGTCTCCCAACTATGGAGATGAAAAGAAGGGCGTGTCCTCCACTAATACAATGCGACGAGATCATAAATTGATGGTCTGTGGCTATGACTGCCCGTATATAGGCACAATTTGCCTATTGGAATCTATGTCTATAATACCTGGAGAGGTACAGCATGTCCTTCAAACCCAACGCTGTCCTGTTCTTTCTTGCAAAGAATAATTCTCCGCGTTACAGGAAATCCGGGCCCGTAGATGCTCCACTGCACCTTGCGGCTCAGGATATCCGACATCCTTCGAGTCATCCTTCGAGTCTTCATGCTCGATTTCTTCACTCTTCAAAAGACTCTTCAGGCAAAACAGATGTCTTTCCTGATGCAAGGCAACGCCGCCATTCTGGTATGCCCTCAAAACCTCAGATTTTCGTTCCTTGACTTTTCCGACCATAAAGTCAATGGCATCAGTAGCGTACTCTTCCAAGAGTTCCTCTTTAGCCTCTCTAGCCTCCTCCCGGATTTCATGGAGTCGCTTAAGCCAGTACATATATCTCCAAGGCGAGAATCCAGTGGGTGATCGCTGCCCAAGCTCCGACTCGACGAACTTCTGGCCACCTATACCAATAACACTAGGACAATCATTCCAATGGACCTCTGAGAGAAGAGCAAGATTATGGCCTGCATGGCGGAGCCAAGCTACAGCACCTGGTAACAAGTGAAAAATCTCAAGCTGACGCATGCTGCGCTTGGAATCTTCTTCATCCGACTCATCCCCGCTGCGGAGGACCTGTCTCTCCTCAAACAGATTACGAAATAGGATTAGGGCAATCTGGCATAGTCTATCTTTGCCGACACGCGTTGACGCTAGTTTAGCCAGGAAAGTCGCAAAATTGAATCGGTGCGTACCCGACATAGTCGGGAAGTCACTATTCCAGAAGTCGGTCATGTCGGTAGCCAAGAAGGGTAGATCATTCCACAGGGAGCCTTCAGCAGTTCGTGCATTTTCAAGACCGTAATTCCCTCGCACGGGTCGAGTTAACGGTCCCATTCCTTGAATACGCACGATGTCAAGGACTAGACCCTCGTGTTCGGGCGTTTCGTGCGAGATGTTCCGACCGAGTTGGTAGTACATATACCATATGGAATGGATATACTCTTCGAGGGAGTCCACGCCATCTCCAACTTCGCAGTATCGGGAGTTGATGGTCCAGGTTCGGTTGCTGAAGGCGGCGTCACGGACTTCTTTGAATTCTCTCCGAGCGATGGACTGACGCGTGTCTTCCTGGTTTAATCGAACAGCTTCTGGTGTGGTGAGGTGAGCGGTACCTCGTGGCGATGGGCTGAGCAGTGCATCACGGAGATCATGCATTATGAATAGTGTTGATTGAGGAATTGGGTCGGTTGCAACTAATGAGTATGAAAATGAACATGAAAGACAAGTGCCTGGTAGAGCCCCACGGGGTCTTCAACCAAATGATGGGAACGGTTTCTCAGGGGAATTCCTAGGCAGCAACGGATTATGCCCGTCGGACAGGGTTCTGACAGGGTATCTGAATCCTTCGGCTACGTTCTTCGTCTCTCGTCGAGCACCCGGCAAGCGGGGCCATCCTGCAGCCTCTGAAAGATCGGGTTGGATAACTTGGACAGAGTGAGTCTCGGTGCTACATCGCGGGTTTCTGGCGGACATCAAGATATCGGGGTGGAGGATGCATATGTATGGAGCGGTATGGAGGCACTAAACGCCTTGGGATCTTAGGATTGAATTGTTTATGATCTATTTATGATCTATCAAATATTAGATCTATAGATCTGAATTGAAAAGACCCTCATCCTTGGCATTTGGATCCTTTTGGTCTGAACAGGTCTCGTATCGCAATCATCTTACTCAAGCATCGTTTGCAAAAATGCAAAGGTTGACAGTAGATACTTGACTGTACTATGCCAACTCGGAGTGAAATCAAGTCCCTCCTGAACCGATATATATGCAGGCACATACAGGCAACGTGTGTAAATTGTAGCAAAACATTATCCAAGTTTCCATAAAGTTGTATGATCTCGACTTCTCTAGAAGATCTAAGCCTAAATACGCGAGCCTTGTCGTGGAATTGATAAATTCATACGCACACGCGGTGTACAAAGAATAATAAAGATATTCAACAAGATTAGCGGGAATGCCCCGACCTAGTAAGACAGGGGTATCCTGCAAGCTATTACATACAGTAGAATCACAGAGAAGAGAGTGAAACGGGTCACAACAAAAGAAAGTCATGCTGCATCACGACTAAGCTCTCAGAAAGGGATCATGTCCAGCACGAACGCAACAAGGGACTACCGGGGAAGCTGTTCGATGTGGATGCGACTGTTTTCTGATTTGTGTGCCGATGTTGATGCTTCAGGGTGAGGGGTTGTTGAGAGGCTGCGAGGTGCAGGGGTTGCATGCCTGGAGAGTTGGGCAAGTTCCCCGACGAGTCTGGGAGGAATGTGGTTAATGTCATGTGGTTGGGAATAACCTCGGTAAGCATTGACTCACCTGGCATGCTCATCGTGCCAGTCCTCATTGGCTGTTCGGATATGCTTAAGCTGTTCCTGGATGCTGGCCATCTATTGATATCGAATTAGTTTCTGTATATACTATGGTCTTCAGACTTCATATGAATGGGTGGAATGCGGGAAGATCTGATGAGTAGGAAGACTTCAAACGGGGCTTTCCCACCGTTCCCTCAATGGATGGGCCGAGGTCCTCACCTTCCGTTGCGGCTGGACCCCCATCTTCAGCGTTTTCGCTACCCTCATCGGCCGTTGCCCACCGGCTGGCCCCCAAGCCTGAGGTGCTGCTCCGGTCTCCATCAGCCTTCAAAAGCTGTAGCTCGGTTTCGAGCTCGCGCACACGTCGTCGACTGGCAGAGATAGCCGAATCCACGTCGCCAAGTTGGTTCAGGAGACCCATGTTCTTGTCAATCTGATCGTTCAGGTCGCGTTCCCCCGCGGCCAGCTTTTCGGAAAGAGTCCTGTTCTGGTTCTTGCAATCAAGCAACGAGTCAGAGACAGTAGCATTATCAGCCTTGAGGGTAAGAAGCTGATCGCGACATTCCGAGAGCTGCTTCATGAGAGACTCCAGATGCGACTTCTGGCTCTCCGAGTCAGTGGCTGATTTCTGCAGGATGTTCAGTTGGGTGACAGCAGCTTGATGCTTCTCCTCAAGTGCAGTATGGGCGGCCTTGCTCTGGGAGATCTCAGCAGCATAACGAGCCTCGACGTCCCTGGAAGCAGAAGCGGCAGACTCTTGTACTGCAATGTGAGCCTTCTCAAAATCGGCAAGTTTACCCTCAAGATCAGCAATGGTAGCCTTCAAGCCATCCAAAACAGAAGTATCCTGAACGGCAGCCTTGGCCTCTGACAGCTGAGCAATAACATCAGCCAGTGCCACGTCGTGAGACTTCTGGAGTTCGTCCAGCTTAGCCTTGTTCGAAGCCTCAAGCTCCTCCTTCAAACCGGACAGCTTAGACTCGTGCATGGTGAGAAGTTGCTCGATGGCCTTGCCGTGTTCGGCTTCAGCATCGGCAGACTTGGAGGCCTTCGATGCCTCGATTTCAGCTTGCAACTTAACCTTAGTCTCTTCGAAGCCCTTCTGCAATTCAGCGACTTGCTTCTCGTGGACCTCGGCATCGGTCTTGCTAGAGCTCTGCAAGGCAGTGATTTCAGCCTGCAGCTTAGTCTGGGTTTCTTCGAACTGCCTCTGAAGTTCAGCAGTTGCCTTCTCGCGCTGTTCGGTGTGAGCTGCAATTTCACCTGCGTGGCCTTCCAGCGCAGACTTCAGCTCGGCCTCAAGAGACTGGACCTTGGTAGAATGAGTAGACCCCAATTCCTTACTCTTGGCAAGGAGCTCATCGTGCTGCGACTGAAGATTGCCAAGGGCAGTCTCGTGGGAGCCGGATGACTCCTTCGCCTGAGCCAGCTCCGATGCGAGCTGGGCTGCATGTTGAGCCTTCAATTCTTCGATGGCCTGGGCGTGCTGGGTAGCATGCTGGGTCTTCAAGTCCTCCAAAGCCTTGGAGTGTTCATCAGACACACCAGCGGCCTGCGAAGTGTGTTCCTCAAGAACACGGGTGGCCTCGGCGGCCTTCTGCTCCAGAGCCTTGAGCTTGTTGTCCTTTTGGACAGCCTCCTGCTTGTAGTAATCTTCAACATCACGAAGGCTGTGGTGAAGTGCCTCGGCTTCGGCCTGCTTGCTCTGCACTTCCTCCTGGAGTGCGTTGATCTTTCCAGTGCCGGTAGAGAGTTCTGACTCCAAGGACTCACACTTCTGGCGAAGAGCCTCAATCTCCTGAACAGCGACGTCTTGGGCGGAGGCCTGGCCCTCATCGAGAGCGCGACGAGATTCTGCGAGAGCATTCTCGGACGCCTCGAGCTTTTCTTGCAGGGACTTGAGTTCTTCCTCGTGGGCCGTCTTCAGCACAGCAATTGCACCTTCCTGTCCTTGTTGGGCAGAAGCCTCAGAAGCCTGAAGTTGTTCTTGCAGGGACTTCAGCTCGGCTTCGTGAGTAGCCTTCAACTCGGCGATAGCATCTTCCTGTCCCTTTTGAGCAGCAGCCTCGGATGCCTGAAGCTTCTCTTGAAGAGAATCTAATTCGGCCTTGTGAGCAGTCTTCAGCTCAGCAACGGCGTCCTCTCGGCTCTGCTGGGCAGCAGCCTTGGAGGACTCAAGAGCACTCCGGAGCTCCTGAATTTCCTTGGTGTGCTCTGAGCCGTTAGACTCCACTGCAGCGGTGACTACGGTGAGCTCCTTCGCATGGGAATCGGAAAGAGAAGAGATGGCGACTTCATGGGCGGCTTCCAGCTCCTTGACCTTGGATTCCAACTGTTCGGCAGCGGCATCGCGGGCCTCGTGGAGCTCGCTTTGCACCTTCTCAAGGGCCCGCTTGAGATCGGTGATTTCCTGATCTTTCTCGGCAATTGAGCCGGTGGTCTCAGAGCTCTGCTGGGTGGCTGACTCGGCCTCGGCAAGCTTGGCCTCAAGGGAAGTCACTTGCTCCTTCAGGCTGAGCACACTCTGCTGGGCAGATTCCTCCGCAGCGCGAACTTCTTGCTCCTTCTGGGTATTCAGCCTACTAATTTCGGTGTTCAAGTTCTCGAACACCTGGTCACGGCCCTTGAGCTCTCGAGTAATCTGGGCATTCTGCTCCTCCAAGGTCTTGAGCGACTGAAGCTCCTTGTTGAGAGCCTCAATCTGGTCCTCAAAGTTGGCAGCGGCGGCCTTGTGCTCAGTCAGCTCCTTTCCAATGCTCTCCAATTGAGCCTGGTGCGCAGCCTTGAGATCCTCGAGTAATGCAGTTGTCTTGTCGTCGCCTTGTGCGGAAGCGGATTGTTTGGCCTCCTCGAGTTCTCTTCGAGAGCTTTCTTCCAGCTCTTTGCGCTGGGTTTCGGCCTCTTCGAGTTGAGCCTGCAACGCCTGTAGTTGCTCGCCATGAGACGAGGTCAACTTTTCGAGTTCGGCGGTGTGTTCAGCGCGAAGTGCATCGGTGGCGCTTTCATCGGTGGAGGGCTGCTCGGCAGACACGGAGAGCTGGCTCAGCTTCTCGTTGACGGTCTCAAGCTCTGTCTTCAAGTTGGCAACAGTCTCTTCGCTTTCCGTAAGCTTTGTCTGAAGAGCCTGCAACTTTTCGGAATCACCTGCACTGCGCGTAGCAGAGGCGCCGCCAATAGTGCTCAATCGCTTCTTGGGATCAGCGGTTGCGGTTGATCTCACGGTACTTGTGGGACGAGTAGTGGAAGCCGACGTGGGAGTTCGGCTTGCAGGGGTGGCAGCAGAGGTCAAACGACCCATTGGCTTGCTCGTAGAGCTAGCGGCGGTGCGTGCGGTAGTGGTGGTGGCAGGCTTCCTCTCCGGAGTAGGACCAGCAACGCTGGATCGACGATCAACCGAAGAGGAGGTGGGTCTCAAAGGTGCGCGAGTAGACGTAGTGCCAGCCATGGACATACGCTTAGCCGTACCAGAGATTGCTCTCTTCTCGTCTCCAGAGCTGGCCACAGAGCGAGGCTTTTCGTCCGCAGAGCTGCTGACAGACATGCGAGACCGGTGAGACGAGGTCGAGGTCGTCGAAGCACCCAAGGGCTTACGCGTAGCCGTAGTCGTTGTGGGACGTGTGGGGGGCTTGTTCAAAGTGCCGCTGGTGGTGCCGCGGGTAGCAGTGGTCGTGGGCTTTGTTGCGGATGACGACGTAGGCCGCTTGGTGGCTGTTCCCGACGAAATAGGGCGCTTCACAGCTCCAGGCTTTTCCGGGCTGGCCTTGGTTGGAGAAGCCTTGGGATTTTCCTTGGTAGCCTCAGGGCTGGATTTGACCATCTCTTCACCTCCGGACACAGTAGACTCTACCGGAGTGGCCGGGGGCGCATTCTCGTCGACCTCTGCAGGAGCAGAAGCCACGATGGGCTCGGCATCCGATGACATAGTGGCGGTCCGTTCCAATTAGTGTATTAAAGGAGGACAGGTTCGGGTTATGGTTCGAGTATATGCGAGTGAATTTGTTGAACAGGTAAACTATAAGGTAAAGCTCCGTCAGCACGTGTCAAACAAAATTGTATCACATTGAACGCATTGCTCGCAAGCCGATATATGCCTCCAAAGCCAGATCCAAGTCGTAGCTCCCCGTTCGTGCAATCGCATAGACCCATCAGCGGATCTGTTCCCAGCACTGATACACATCCAAGGACTGGCAATTTCAAATATCGAAGCCAGCAAGTCAATAATCATGGTGTAGTTGCCCCAAATTTAACGCGCGCATAGCTTCACTTGAGCTTGCAAGGTGTCCAAACAGAAAGAACAGACAAAGAAAAGAAGTACTCACGCGCCGTGCACACTGTTCCGGCAGCTTCAAGGGCCTTCAGTCGAAAGCCGATGTACAGACCAAACGAAGTCTGACAATTAAACACAATTGGGGAGAGAAAATGACCATCAAAAGAAGATGGGGAGAGTACGGAGAAAAGGGGAAGCGCGAAAAAGAAGAAGGCGGTGTCTTTTGGAGGGGGGGGATCGTCACTCTATACCTAACTGGAGCATCTGGGGTATTTCAAAGCCCTTACAGATTGTGATACGCTCAGTTTTAATTCCTGGTCTCAATTGTTGTCTCTGCTGGGTGCGATCTGCGTTTTGGGCACACTCTGGCACACTCAGGTACACTTTGGGCGCAATACGAGCTGAGCTCCTTGCAATTTCCCGAGACTAAGTTGTATCTAGCTATATATAGCTTATTGAGAGATATGATTTAATTTCGGCTGCATAGTTATAATATCGCATCGACTATATGCTATGTCCAGTATGCATATAATGGCTGACTCTTGAAGTAAACAGAATGTTGACCACAACAACGCGATCTTTGGTTCGCGGCTAAACCCGAAACGGAACCGAGGTTAGGTCCAGTACAGCATCATTAATTCACTTGGGGTATGGGTATGTAACTGAAAAGGACTAATATGAAATGGCTATTCCTCCTCATCTCGGTGTTTCATAGTCTCCGTCGCTGGGCTTCGGCTTTCAGGTCTTTGAGAGTACGTCTTTCAAGCGTAGGCCCATATCTCATGTCAGATTTAAGGTCGACAAATGTGTCTTCATCTGTTGGAAAGTTAGAAAAGGAAATGAGACGACCAGACTAAGCCACAAACTTACCATCGGTGGGCCCATTGATTCCCTCCAGAAGCGCCAGTTTCTCTGCCTTGGTCCACGGGTCACAAGTAATCTTGCTTTGAACCTCCGTCTGTTCAAAGTGTTTGTATTTGGTGGGGACTCGATGGACTCGAGATGTTCTTTCAAGCAGTCGACCATCATCGAGCGCATCTTTGATGACCTTGATACTTTTAAGGATCTCACGAGATGTAGCTAGGACGTAAGATCCCAGGTGGTCATAAACGTCTTTGATTGAAGATATCCGGTAACATATGGCCCAGATTAGATCTAATGCAATGCGAAAGTGTGGTTTTGCGCGTTCTCCTGTAGTCTTCCAGGTTTGGAAGGCCACAACGAGGAGCTTGATCAAATCGGGCACAATATGTGCTTCAAATTGATTGATCAAGTGTCCACCGAGATCTTCTTCCATGTTCGGGGCTTCTTCAACGATAACTGACTGACCTTCGTTAAAAATGCTGTTCGCGATGAGTCGACAGTGGTCTATCAGGAAATGGGCTGAATATGGTTCTTGGGTCATAGACTTGTAGAGGTCGCGTAACCGTTGGATGAGCTTTTCTGTGCCTGAGAAACGGCCTTCCAGCTCGAAATCAGCTCGCGGTTTTAAAGTTCTTCTCTGACGGCAAATGAGCTCCCAATCCTCCTTGAACCCGGATTCCTTCACACTATCCTTGAGCCAAGAAAAGATACCGAGTCGGACCTCGTGATCCTCGACTAGACCAAGCGTGCCCCGTCGGTTTGAGGGTTCTTTCCCCCTAGACGATGTTGTTGGACGATCCGCAGCATCCTCCTTTCGACTGGCATGGTCTCTTCGTCTTTGACGGGGCTGAGCCGGGGTCTCCGGTATCTGACTACTGTATTGATTTTGTGAGGATTGTGATTCAGTTGCATCCGATTGATTCCTCTGTGTGCGCTTCCGGGAATCCTTTGTTTGGGTGGGAATCTGCACCTCAATGGCAGATGGCTTAGCGGGGTGCTGTGTAGGTATTGGACTGTGGATTTCTGCAGAATCGCTCTCTGGATCATCTTGAGCTTCAGGGTCGGCATCGTCCGAAAAGAGGTGTACGGGTTGAGAGAACAGGGTTTCCTCTTCCTCGCCCTCGACGCCATTTTCGTCACTGTCCTGCCCTTCCACGATTTCTTCGCTAATATCGGACTCAGACTCGTTGCCGTTCGGCTTCTCATGATGTAAGTCCCCATTATCGCTGCCGCTGTGAACTCCATTGGAATAACTATCTACAGAAGCAGGTGAACTATTTTCTTCTCCTTCGTTCTGCGCTTCGGTTATCTGGGGCGACTTCGCTGGGAAGAGGTCGCTAGCGCGGGGGCGAGGGCGCAGGTTTCCAGAACTAACTCGCCGTGGGCCGTTGATAGATACAAAACCGCTGGATTCGGGCTGATATCCCTCTCTGGGTGCGAAGAGGTCATCGATGCTGGAATGGATAGGCGCGGGTGGGGTGAACTGCCTCTCATTGCTGGCGTTTGCCTCATTCTCTCCAATGGTCTCAATCTCAGCTTGAATTTGTTGTGATCCTGTAGATTGATCAATGTGTTCGGCGGATTGATTGTCGTTGGATGATTGTTGTTCCCCGTTGGAAAGGCTGCGAGGGGTTGCACTTTGTGACACTGGATCAACTCCGATTTGGCGGTTTCTTAAAGCTCTAAATCGCGTCGTTGGTTCGCTGATACGGTCGCGTCGAGCCCTGCGCGTTTCTTGAGGTTCCGGTGGTGAGGTAGGGAGATCGTAAATATTGGGTATGGGTTCATTGACCGTGCGCCGCCTTTTGAGTTCGGTGTTGACGTTGTTGAGATAATCCAGAGAAACATCGGTAGACCGAGGCTTGGTTCTCTTCGGCATTTTGCGCGTGGGAGTGGGAAAGGCAAGGGAGGAAAGGAAGCTCGTGTGGAGTCGAGTCCCTAACATCATCCCGCATGTGGAGTGCCCCTCCAACTTTCTGTCTTCACAACTCCCCAACCACTATCATGGCTACGAATGGACCTTCCATTCGTGTACTGTCCACTTTGGACTCCTCTGCGCCGCATGTCTTTAGAGCCCCGAGCAAGAAGATCCACGAGTCGCAAGATGTATCGGCCTTCCTCACCTCAAAAGCCTATACTGATATCATGACTTGGCTGTTACAACTCAACCGATCGATGTTTCCCTTGAAATTAGACGACGGCACCTCCCAGTCTTGGCTTATCAACAGTGATGCGATTTCATTCTCTGCTCCTATCCGACAATTACAGGAACTTCTCTCCAGCCTTGAAGACATCATCCAGGAGGTTCCGCCCGATACTGGCCCGCGGAGATTTGGAAACATAAGCTTTCGAAGGTGGTGCGAGGTGGTTAAGAGTCGCGCGTCGGACCTGTTAAAAGAATGCTTGCCAGCAGAGCTCTTACAAAGAGTTTCACCAAACGGGGATGGTGTGACCGCTGGAGAAGAACTGAAAGCATACCTCGTGGGCAGCTGGGGCAGTGGACAGCGTCTAGACTATGGTACTGGCCATGAACTAAGCTTCCTTGCTTTCCTGGGCGGATTATGGAAGTTGAACGTATTCCCCAGATCCGAGCCTGGCGTCGAGGAACGAGCTATTGTTATCGGGGTCATTCAGCCGTGCGTGTGCCTATGCTGCTACGGCATACAGCATACTTCTTCGTTTGCTAACGATCGCCTAGATACCTGGACCTGGTTAGAAAACTTATTAAAACATACACCCTTGAGCCCGCGGGTTCCCACGGGGTCTGGGGACTCGATGATCACTCCTTTCTTCCTTACATATTTGGGTCTGCCCAATATTCACCTGCAATCACCGACTCTGATTTGACACCAGAAGAAGGCTCTCTGCCTGATTCTCCAGATCCAGGCGGAGTTGTCAAAGCAAATATTGTTGAACAGGAACGAGAGACTAACCTGTACTTCTCCGCAATCGGTTTCATTTACGATGTGAAGAAAGGCCCTTTTTGGGAACACAGTCGCATCCTCTATGATATCTCAGGTATCCAATCTGGTTGGGGTAAGATTAACAAGGTATGTATTCCTTGATGTCCATTGAAAGCGTTGGCCTTACATTCAGTCTCTAGGGAATGGTCAAAATGTACAACGCAGAAGTTCTTTCTAAATTCCCCGTGGTTCAGCATTTTCCCTTTGGGAGTCTGTTCAGCTGGGATAAGGATCCCAATGCCATCCCTCCTCCTTCCACAGCCCACGCAACGTCTGGACCCCAGGCAAGGCCCGTCGCGCCAGATCACGGTCATGCTTCCATAGCCACTCCTCGTCCTATGCCTGGAGCTGGTACTCAAGCTCCTTGGGCCAACTCAGCAACGGGCACACGGGCCGTGCCGCCAACGGGTGGAACAGCAGCTCCATGGGCTAATGCAAGGAGAGAAGGTATACCCGGCGGTGCAACAAGAATCCCTTCTGCTCTCCCAGATACTTCAAGGCTACCTCCGGGCCCTATGGCGCCGATTAGAGCCCCATGGGCATCTTCACAGTCTCCACCCTCACAGAGCGGCAATGTCGAAGTGCATACAAAGGCTCCCTGGGCTAAATGATAATGAAAGGATACCACGAATAAAAATCACGATCTTCCATTGCCCCAGTATTTCAGAGGCCTATGTGCTGATCCTCACCTTACCACATGTAATAACAAGGAATCTAAATAGGCGAAAATCGGCCCCATGGCCCCTTGAGCGAATCACGGCGACATTTGAGGTCCGCTGCCAAGAAATCGGGCCGAAGTCCACCAAATGCCAAGCCCTCCAAATCGATGTTGCCTTATGAATTATTCTTATATTGTAGCGCACAGATACTGTAGTCCTCTCCCCTGTAACCTCCCTGTCGGATTCTCTAGATAAGCTGCTACACTAAACACCTTGGCATCATGAATTGCCCCTCTCGGACCGACGATACTCTCCTGCATGATGAGTGGAATCAGAACCCGCCGCATTTCGCTCCTGACTTGACGACTCGCCAAGACTTCATCGGCATCTCAAACGCCCGCGAGCACAAAGACGATGACAATGGTCTGGTGTTGCTTCAGGGCCAGTCGAATTGGGCTTTTATACAGCCGCTCGAATCATCAGATCGGGGGAAACGCTTCCCTCAGGGGCGCGAGGCGTCCACAGGTATAGATTTCATATTCCTTTCCTCATGCTTGCAATTTTGACCAAATGAACAGGACCCCTCGCTCCCCAGAAGACCAATCCTAGCATTGGTCATGGAGAAGTATATCCAATCAAGAGTACTTCGTCCTATCAAAAATTCAAGGACTGGGCAATCTGGCTGCTCTCAGTCCTCTGCGTCTCTGCCCTTATTTCCTACGACAGCCTAAGCAAGTACTTCATCTCGAAACCACCTCTCGTTCTTGACGCGCCTCTTTCTGTTGAACAGCAAGACCCAGAGCCAGCCAAGCGATCAAGTTGTGCCACAGGTGGTGTCCGTGGAGCTGCATACGATCTCCCACTGCATGTTGCAGCGCTGTTCATCATCCTTGGAACATCGACTATTGCATGTGCATTCCCAATTCTTGCAACTCGGTTCCCGCGACTTCACATCCCGACCTCATTTCTGTTTTTCGTCAGTCATTTTGGAACTGGTGTTTTGATCGCTACTGCATTCGTGCATCTGCTTCCTACTGCATTCGAATCATTGAACGACCCATGTCTATCGAGTTTCTGGACTAGTGACTACCCTGCCATGCCGGGTGCTATTGCACTCGCTGGTGTGTTCTTTATCACGATCATTGAGATGGTATTCAGTCCAGCTCAGAGTATTTGTCGTGGAGGGAACCATGGCTCATCGCCGAATCCACCCTCACCCTGTCCTGGTAGAGATGTTCCAACCCAACTTTCTGATCCTAGCTCTATTGAGCCTAGAGCACAGAGCTCACACTCTGCCACACCAGGCCTTCGACCCCATGTGCGCGACATGGGTCCCCTGGTCGGACGATCTTCGAGTATAAGCCGAGCGATCAATCGCATGGGCGATGAAAACGAATCGATCGTTCGAGTGTCTTCTGTGCCTGAAAACCAAACCCATCACGAGAAAGAAAATGGAACCATCCAGTCGGATGTAGAGCGAGATGAGGATCATCATGTTCTTTCGCCGGATCAGAAACAGAAGAAAGAGACGATGCAGGTTTATCTTCTTGAAATGGGCATTCTGTTTCACAGTGTCTTTATTGGCATGTCGCTCAGTGTGTCGATTGGGAATGAATTTGTTATTTTGTTGATCGCCATTGTATTCCATCGTGCGTTATTCTTCCCTTCCCCAGATTCCCTCTTAAGTGCATGAATCAACTAACTGATCAATTTACAGAAACTTTCGAGGGCCTGGCATTAGGATCCCGAATTGCTTCGCTTCCCTGGTCAGAAGGACAACTTCAGCCCTGGTTCATGTCACTTGCATACGGCTGCACGTATGTTTCTTGGACTCCTATGCGGTCATCTAGAATCAAGAGCTGACAAACATATAGAACGCCAATTGGACAGGCAATCGGTCTTGCAACCCACACTCTCTACAGCCCTGACTCGGAAGTCGGCTTGCTCGTTGTTGGCATTATGAATGCCATTTCCGCTGGACTTTTGATTTTCGCTTCTCTCGTGGAGCTCATGTCAGAAGACTTTCTTAGTGATGAGAGTTGGCGCATCCTTCGTGGAAGAAGACGGGTTTATGCCTGTCTTTTGGTCTTCTTGGGTGCTTTCTGCATGTCTATTGTTGGTGCTTGGGCCTAAGTCATGTCCATCAGCTTGCGGTAAGCTGAATGAGAATTTTCCTGATCGTTTTTGGGGCAAACACTTTCATATGAATAGTGTCATGCGCCGATTCTTAGCAGATTCTCAGTTTGCCCTCAATAGACACTCCATGTAAAGAATGGGGTTGTGTGCTATATTCATTGGAATTATAGAAGGTGGAGGAGGGATTTCAAAATTATCCAACCCGATTTCTGGAAATTGAAGGAATATGCCATGATCTCTCTATAAACAAGAATAGAAGTCTGATTTTAACAAATACTGGGAAGGGGATGTTTGTTTTAAATCTTCGAAATAGCCAAAACTCTCACAGTTCACCAACGATGAGGGCATACCTTTCTTGTTTTCATCAAAGCACTGAAAACTACACTAGATGCTCTCTCCGCAATCGCTTACATCCACAGGAGCCACGCACAGTCTCACCATCCTTCCTACACCGACAAGTACTTGACCCAGGAACAAGCCTTCCACGACATCCAGAGAGACCACAACGATAATATCCATCTTGACACTTGGAACAATCGTTCGAGGTATCACATTTAGTCACACCCGTAGGGCCTGTGTTTGAAGTAGTGGTAGTGGTAGTGAGTGGTAGTTGTCATTGTGGCTGACTGGGCCCCAAGACAGAAGTTCCTTGGACCTTTGACCCAAGTTGCGGTGAAGCTACAGCGTCCGTCACTTGACTTGAGAATAGGGTTCAACTCCATCAGCTAGGATCTATCATATCATATTTTTCCACGAACTCGCTGCAGGGCTCTGGGTTGTGAGGGAAGTCAATCTTCGTGTAGTTGCAGCCGGTCACCAGGTCAGCAGGTGCATCCGTAGTTGACATTGGAGTCTCCGGGGTAAAAGCATATCTGTGTAGGAGTAATAAACAGGTCCATAGCCATAAGCCCGGTGATATGGTATGCTCAATTGTTCCAACGTATTAACACCCCGAGAAAGAATCGTGAATCCGGCTGCTTCTCTCCCATTTCTCGTATTTCATCATGCACGCACTCCTCCCGCATGTTGTCGTTTGATGCGAAACCCTGGTCGGTATCATTCTCAACCTGGTAGCCGGCAGCCGACAGCCGACGACTAGTTGCACCTTAGCTACATAGTGACATAGTGCTTCCTCCTACAAATTTCATTCTTGTAGCTTATTCAAGGTCTGTCAGCATCAAATTTGGTAAGGTATTCTGATTGATTTATGGTATCGCGCTGTGGCTGACAGCGATTCGTTCAAAGCAACTTCACTTCTCCCGTCCCTGTCAAACATATCAGACCGGGTATCATGATTCTTTGTCTACACTTGTCCAGCGGCTGTGCAGGTTTTGATATCCATGAGCCATTGAGAGCAAAGTATCTCAGTTGATCGAGCGCGATGCGCGTAGTCGGTCTCCAGCATTGAATACAAGACTCTTCGGCTAGCGATCTATAAACGCAGAGTTAGAGCACCACTCAGAATGAATGGAGATCAATGACTTACATTGCATATGTCCTCAATGAAGAAGTATCCTCGTCCAATCCTGCGGTCTGTAATATAGTCTCTGAAGCATTCGTCCTTGTCATTCGCCATCTTCCATGGGATTCTACCCGTCCTCATCGCGATGTAGATCATAGCAGCAGCCCAGATGTCCACAGCTGCAGGGTCAAATTCACTGCCGAGATAACGTTCGGGTGGAACATAGGGGTTGGGGTAACGACTTTTCTTCGGCAGAGTTGCTTTTTCCACCTTACCAAGGTGGAAAGATTCAGCGTTTGTGAAGTTGGAAATCTTAAGACATCCATGGGAGGTTAAAAGGAGATTTTCCGGCGTCAAGTCGCAATGAGCAATCTCCATTTTGTGCATGTAATGGATGCCGTGCATGAGCTGTTTGAAAAAGCAGTCGGCTTCGCTCTGTTCAAGATGACGTGATGCGGTGATCAAGGAGTATAGGTCGCCACCGGAGCAGTGCTCGACAGATTCGCAAAGATCGCCGTTGCTGAGCTCATATAAGTCGAAGTTTCGAACAATGTTGTGGTGATCCAAAGAAGATGATATATCAAATGCAGTAATGATACGCTCTCGGTGAATCTTGCCGGTTGGATTTGATCCACAACAAAAGGTTTTGACTGCATATATGCAATCAATATCTGATCTCACTGCTTGGACCTCTCGCGATGAAGAGATGTCAGTAGAGGAGCTGTGCTTAACAACATCCTCGATCTCTTCATTTTCAGGCATTTCTTTTCTCTCTCTGGCTGTGATAGAGGTGGTGTTGTTCGCCATGCCCTGCTCCGCTTCCAGTTTCATCATTGGTGGTGTGCAAGCATTCTTAATTTTGGTTTTGAAAGATGTCTGACTAGCAGTTCGATCGTTTCGAAAACGCTGAACCTTAGGCAGTGGTGGCCTGACAAAGTGGGAATGCTCCCCGTTCTCGAGTCTGAATCTTGGACTTCCGGTGCATGTTTTTCTTCTCAATGGGAGGCGAAGTATATTTTCCATCGTTGCTAATTTTCCTTCGAGGTGGAAAGGAACTTGGTTTATCGAAGCGCGGCTTCGCCCAGCATATTGGGAATCGTATGATCTTTCGTGTCGGGTATCGGAGGAGAGGGGGGGGACTCGGTTGTTCGTTGTATAAGTCTTTGGAGCAAAAAAGGCATCTTGCGTCGTAAAGCAGTCAACTTGGATTACGTTGGAAAGATGCAGGGCTTGTGAAGATGTATACAGTTTGGACACTTGTATTCCGCCCAATTTCTGGACTCACTGAGGCCCTCGCTACATACGTATTCTTTGCCTCACATGAGCCAAGCCGTTTGAGACAGGACATGTCAGCAAGCCCTAGAATCACTTGGCTGTTCTCCCTATGGGCTCTTGGCATACGAACATTGTAGGGAATGCGCTTGGCAACTACATGTAGGGCAGTCCATGATTCATGATTTGGCTGTCTGGTCATAGGTGGGTATCCCGACCAAACTTTCCGGTCCCACCCATTAATGTGTATTTCATGTTTAACCACCCACAAAACTGATCAAAGCTAAGGTAGTGGAGGCTATCGATTTTTGTTCCACGACAGAATCATGGTAGATAGCTTTGCGATCCCGGATAGTATGGGGTCTGTCTGACTTGTGTTGAGCAAAAACTCCGCTTCATCCGCTTAGGTGCCAAGAGTTTGGCGCCAAGAACTGCCAATCCTTTTCTGCAGCGGAGTTTTGCCACTCCCCACCACATATTCAATCTGAGCGCCCAATTTGAAAGCCATAAACGAGGGAGGTTTAGCTACACTCTGTAAAAATGCAGGCAGAATCCAAAGAAAAATAACCTCGTCAATTCCCCGAGCAAGGGTAAAAATTTCCGAAGGATTGCGTAGGCATGACGGGCTCTTCCCAAATTGGCTGGTCGTGGCTTTTCCATGGCCGAACCATCGCTAACTTCTTGGTGCATCTTCATAAACTTTTGGTGCCACCATAGGGAAATGATACCGCAAAGCAATTGGGCGGTACAAACCTTCGTGCATGGAAGTTCTCAGGAAAGGGGAAGGTCGCCGCTGGGAATGGCAATGACTGGGTCTTGGAATGCATTCAACAGCAACTCAACCCACGTTTCTATCTTGGCAGCGCACATTCACGGTCCTCCCCAATCCCCACATATGCATACATGTGCCCAAGCAGCTTCCTATCTTTCCCCAAATCTCGTAACGCTAGGCCGGGCCCTGTTTGGTAAGACTTGGCCAGCCTTGGCGGGGATTGGTACGCTTTAGTATGACTTGGCTGGACTTGGCCGGACTTGGCCACACATTTCCACGGGTCACTGCGTCTCGGGTTTTTCATTTATAAAGCTATCTTGAATCCCCTGAATTCACAAGATCCTGAGCAGTGACACTATCCATAATTATGGGTGAAAAAGTTACCTCTGGCACTTCTGGGCCTGAGATCAATGAGTTGCTCTCTAAGCCAGCCCATTCGCTTCCTTATGATATTGTCGTACAGGAACTAGGCAGTCAAGTCGACGAAGGTCTCAGCAATGATGAAGCAGCGCGTCGCTTGCAGCAATATGGCCCCAATAAGCTGGAAGATGGCGAGGGTATTTCGGTCCTCAAGATTCTCATTGGACAGGTCGCCAATGCGATGATGCTAGTTAAGCCTACCACCTCCCTTTAACTGCAGAAGAACACACGGATCTGATCTTATTCTTTGACGTAGGTTCTCATCCTGGCAATGGCCGTTAGTTTCGGCATTCAGTCATGGATTGAGGGCGGATTTATCTGCGCTGTGATCGTTCTCAACATTGTTGTTGGTTTCTTCCAGGAATATGCTGCGGAGAAAACCATGGAATCGCTCCATTCTTTGAGTTCCCCAACCGGTATCGTATCCCGAAATGGTCAAACATTCTCTGTGCCTTCACTGGAGATTGTTCCTGGTGACATGGTGGAATTGAAGACCGGTGATACCGTCCCTGCAGACCTGAGGTGAGCATCATATTCTTGGCATTCATTAGCCACAGTACAGTTTCGAAGTCTCAGTACTAACCATTTTTCAGACTAGTCGAAGCAGTCAACTTCGAAACAGACGAGGCCCTACTCACCGGTGAATCTCTGCCAGTTCAAAAGGAGGTTGACTCCATCTTCAAGGAGGATACTGGCCCCGGAGACCGTCTCAACATCGCATACAGTTCCAGCACAGTCACTCGTGGCCGCGCTCGCGGCATCGTCGTCCGAACTGGCATGGGCACCGAAATCGGCTCAATTGCTGCGGCTCTCCGCGAAAGTGATTCAAAAGTTCGCAAGGTCAAACGCGGCCCTGATGGCGAGACCAAGAAGCGCTGGTATCTGCAAGCATGGACTCTCACTGGCACCGACGCTGTTGGAAGATTCCTCGGCGTGAATGTCGGAACCTCTTTGCAGCGTAAGCTGTCTAAGCTGGCTATCATTCTATTCGGTGTTGCAGTTCTCTTTGCTATCGTTGTGATGAGTGCCAATCTTTGGAGCTCCAAGAGTGAGGTTATTCTCTATGCTGTTGGAACTGGACTGAGTATGATACCTGCCTGTCTCGTTGTCGTTTTGACCATTACCATGGCTGTTGGAAGCAAGCGTATGGTTGAGAGGCATGTTATTGTTCGCAAACTTGACTCCCTCGAGGCTCTTGGCTCTGTGACCAACATTTGCTCCGATAAAACTGGTACTTTGACCCAGGGAAAGATGGTTGTACGCAAATCGTGGGTGCCTGCTCTTGGCACATACTCCGTTGGATCTTCTAACGAGCCTTTCAATCCGACCTTGGGTGATGTGACCTTTAGCTCAGTAGCCCCTGAGAACCACGATGCGGAAAAGGATGGAGGTCCTTTCGATTGTCAGGATCTCCTCTGTCCTGAGCTTGAAGATTTCCTCAATGTCGCTTCGATGGCGAACTTGGCACACGTTTATCTGTCTGAAGAGAATGAATGGCATGCCCGCGGTGAGCCCACCGAAATTGCCATCGAGGTCTTTGCTTCGCGTTTTGACTGGAACCGTGATCGCTGGACCAAGGGCTCTGAGCCTACTTGGCGCCAGAAGGCCGAGTTTCCTTTTGATTCCACAGTCAAGAAGATGTCTGTTCTTTATAGCACTCTAGCAAACGGTGAAGAAAAGAACATGGTCTTCAGCAAAGGAGCAGTTGAACGGATCTTGGACGCTTCTACCTCCATCGTTTGGGAGAAGGGCTCCGCTCCAATTGCGTTGACAGATGACCACCGTCAGACCATTCTTCGCAACATGGACGAACTGGCTAGCCTTGGTCTCCGTGTTCTTGCCCTTGCTCAGAGACCATTCGACCAATCCACCCG
This sequence comes from Penicillium antarcticum, assembly GCF_028974205.1. NCBI lineage: Eukaryota > Fungi > Ascomycota > Eurotiomycetes > Eurotiales > Aspergillaceae > Penicillium > Penicillium antarcticum. The sequence continues at coordinate 509,523 of NW_026695300.1, read as the reverse complement.
TGTATTGGAAGGTTCAAACTTGGAGCGTGATGAAGTGGAGAAGAACCTCCAGTTCCTCGGTTTGGTAGGAATCTACGACCCCCCTCGGCCTGAAACTGCTGGTGCTGTTGCTGCTTGCTATCGCGCTGGAATTTCAGTACACATGGTCACTGGAGATCATCCGGCAACAGCCAAGGCTATTGCCCAGCTCGTGGGTATCATTCCAGCCAATTTGAGCGAAGTCTCGGCCGAAGTCGAGAAAGCCATGGTTCTCACAGCAAGCGAATTTGATAAAATGACTGATGAAGAGGTCGACGCACTGCCTATTCTACCTCGAGTTATCGCGCGCTGTGCTCCCCAGACAAAGGTCCGTATGATCGATGCACTTCATAGACGAGGTGCTTCAGTTGCCATGACCGGCGATGGAGTGAACGATTCTCCTTCTCTAAAACACTCCGACGTTGGCATCGCCATGGGAAAAGCAGGCTCCGATGTGGCCAAGGATGTCTCTGATATCATCCTCACAGATGATAATTTCGCTTCGATTCTAAATGCTGTCGAAGAAGGCCGACGAATCTTTGATAACATTCAAAAGTTTGTGCTTCACTTGTTGTCGGAGAACATTGCTCAGGCTTGTACACTTTTGATCGGACTTGCCTTTAAGGATCTGGATGGTCAATCGGTCTTCCCATTGTCACCAGTGGAAATCATCTGGGTTATTATGATCACTTCCGGCATGCCTGACATGGGACTTGGTATGGAAGTGGCAGCTCCTGATATCATGGATCGTCCTCCTCACTCGGTAAGAATTGGAGAACCCAATATGTTTGGGCTTTGGATGCTAACAGATGATTAGAAGCAAGGTATCTTCACATGGGAAGTCGTGATCGATATTCTCGCGTATGGCTTGTGGACCTCAGCTCTTTGTCTTTCTTCCTTCTCCCTAGTAATGTGGGGATTCGGAAACGGCAACCTCGGACGCGGTTGCAATCGCGAGTTTTCCGAAGAGTGCGAGTTGGTCTTCAAGGCACGCGCTACCACCTTTGTCTGCTTGACATGGTTTGCCCTGTTCTTGGCCTGGGAAATGGTCAACATGCGCAGGTCTTTCTTCCGCATGCAGCCCAAGTCAAAAAAGTATTTCACACAGTGGGCGCATGACGTCTGGCGCAATCAGTTCCTCTTCTGGTCTATCCTCGCTGGCTTTGTTACCGTGGTTCCTATCCTCTATATCCCCGTCATCAACGACGTGGTGTTCAAGCACAAGGGAATCACTTGGGAATGGGCTATTGTTGTTGTCGAGACGCTGCTGTTTTTCCTGGGTGTTGAGACCTGGAAATGGGGAAAGCGTGTCTTCTTCCGTCGTATGGGTCGGCAGCAGCACAAAGATGCTTTCCAGCAACAGGCTGGCTCGCAAGCCTGACATGAACAGATGTCACGAGTGCAACTCTTGGATTCAAGAGGGTGCATTCGTGGGTGGAGGAAAGAAGTGGTGGTCAAATTGTCACAAGCTCGTTTTGGTTTTCCAAAGACGAGATTGAGAGGAGATGTTGAGACTAGCTTTGAGCTAGGTAGATTAGGATTAGGTAGCTTTCGGTATTTGGGTATAAAGGTGAGTGAAAATAGACAAGAATATGAGACTTTTTATTTGCAGAACTAGATTTCTTGTAATGACGAACTGAGGCAACTTCCTTCACCCCGAGGTGATAATTGTTTCGTTGATATGTGGAAATTCGTATTTACTCAAAGTCGACAGGAGGCAATCCTCTCTCTTCTAGAGCTCCTTGGACACTGCTTTCCATCGTTAAGATAGCCTTGTCCCAGGTGACAGTTCCCTCAAGCCGGGATCCATGCGGCTCTTCTGGTCTCTGCTCTCGCGAGTGCTCATCGACGAGCCACATCAGCCAGCGCACCACCGAAACAGCTTTGTCCAGGTCTTTCTCTTCCATCGTCACACTACTGAGATATGTACATAATGAGGTGACATCTTCGCTGTATGGGCCCCCAGCTGCAAATGCCTTGTGCCATGAACCGACGGCATCTCTAAGATCTGGCAATTGTGAGAGGCGCTGCGATGTAAATACAGGTCGTTTGGGGAGAGGGGGAAGAGAGAGACGTTTCTCTACCGGGGCTTGTGCAGAGTGTGCAGTCTGTCCTTGGCCCCGAGATGTAGGCCTTTGTAGGGGTGCAACCGGTTGTGGCCGCTGTTGCATGCGAGTGCGCTTTTGTTCCTCTAGCACTTCTTGTCGAATGTCCTCTGGTAACGCGGCAAGAAACTCGGCAGAAGCCTCCGTTTGCTCTTCGCTGCTTGGTGATGCCTGTCTTGACAAATTCTGTTCTTCGGGTCTGGCAGATACAGCCGCCGGTCGTGGGAGGGCAAAACTCGACTGAGTAATAGGCTTGGCCTTGTTTGCAAGCGATGCGCTCTTTGGTGGACGACCACGTCTCTTTTTGGGTGGTGAGGCTGGTCTTTTCAGCTTAAGTGATGGAGCGGTCGGTGGTTGTTGGGCAGGAACTGCGGGTGGTGGAGGTGCGGCAGCTGATGAGTGATCGTAGTATCCTAAGACTTCGTTACGGACATCTTCAGGTAATGCTGCTAGAGCATCAGGGTCAAGTTGAGACTGGGGAGGAAGAACTGCTTGGGCAGATTGTCGCAATACACTTGGGGGAGGACATGGAGACCCTGAGCGAGGGATTTGTCGAGGTTTTGCTTGGGCAACAAGCCTTGACCTGATATCCGTTGGCAGTTCGGAGACGACTTTAGGGTCCGCTTGGGTGGGCATGATAAACTGAGACCCCGAGATGTTGAGAGGCTTATGGGCACTATCGCTGAGTACTGGGTCTGCTTGAATACGGATGGAGTTGTCTTTGCTTGGACTTTCAAGTTCGTCGGGATCCATATCTGCTATGGTCTTCTTTGGCGGTGGAGATTTGAAAAAGTTGAGCTGTCGTTGGCTACTTTCCAGGCCTGAAGAGCCAGTCTTGATTGGTTCAAGTCTGGTCATCTGTACCCCCAGCCCTCTCAAATCTCCAGGTGAGAATTTGAAACTTCTCAACATCGATATCGCTTCCTTGCCAATGATGTCTGGTGCATTTGTCGCAACGCCAAGGGCAATGCTTTTGTTGAAGGTATCGCACTTCCCGTGCCCTAGATGCTTAACTGGCTCCAGCGGTGCATCCATAGACCGTCGCATAACCTTGAGTGTGAGCTGCTTGCCCTTCACCAGGTTTTCCATCAGTCTGCGATTCAGCTCTTCGCACAAAGATTTCACAAAGTCATCTGCCTGCTCCTGGTTGACAAATCGAATGCCCCAGTTGACCTCAGCTGAAACCGACTTCCTCACAACTTGGTCTCCAACCTCCGTTCGATCGATCCCGCGGGAGTATTCCCATAATTTGATGCCGTTTTTGGGTCCCAGTCCAGAGATTAATCTCTCTTTCGTGAGATCCCTGATATCTTTCACATATTTCACCCCAAGTCCCTCCATCTTGGTTCCCATATTATATCCAAATCCTGGGAGATCTTGAATGGTGAGATTTCCAATAAAGTCCAGGACGGCTTCCGGCTTTAGTTGAAATTGGCCAGCAGGTTTTGCTTTGCGTAGTGCCACTTTTGCAAGCAAAATATTGTTGCCAATGCCAACAGAGACTGCACATCCGGTCTTCTGTTTTATTGAATCCCGTAGATCTTGAGCTAGCTCATCTGCTTTGGCTTGCTCACGATCAACTGACCCTTCTGAAACCGCCTTGCCATCTGATCCACCGGCCTCTATACACAGGTTGCTGACGTCGACCAACGCCTCGTCGATACTGACACTTTGCACGATCCCGTCAATGGCAAGTATTGAGCTGTAGAACTTACGGCTGGCGTCTTCGTAGGCGGGGAAATCGTAGGGAAGGACTTTGAGATCAGGACACACTTGCAAAGCACCCTTCATCCACGTTCCATTCCTGACACCTTTCGCACGTGCAGGGTAGTTGCAGCTAGCGATTTCAGAGCCTGATCCAGAGCCATGTGCAATAGCAACTGGTTTGTCTCGCAGCTCGGGGTGCTTGAGAAGGGATACAGCTGCGAAAAATGAGTCGAAGTCTACATGCAAGATGTATCTCCTTGCACCTGGTGGTGGCTTCTTTTTTGATGCCTGGGACATTGACTTTTCCTTTGTTGCTGCTTGAAGTTGGGCCTTTAACTCTGCCTTCCATGTTGAAAGATGATGTAGACGGGACTCTCTGTAATACTGCTGTAGAAAGTCAGGATTACTGACACTGGATTTTTGCATCCTTGGGTCAGCAAGAAGCTGGGCATTGTACTCTTCAGAGGTGAGGTCAGGTTTCTTGGGGCTTTTTTGGAGAAGTGAGGGTGTTTCCGTTGCATCAGATGGTGGTTCTGATGCTGTGTCCTCTTTGTTTAAATTTGGCGTTTGCTCTGGAGTTCGTACAGCTTGGCCATTGATTGGTGTATTTTGTTCAAGTTGAGGTGTGGGTTGTTCTCGTGCCTCATCCTCTGTGGTGAAGCTAGGGAAATCGCCATAATCTGACTGAGATGGCTGGCTCGGCAAAGCTGGTGTTGGTTTTTGTGCTATTTGTGGTGGTGCAGGTGGTGTCAATGGTTTTGATGATGATACAAAGTCACCTTGACCACCTGAGCTCCCGTCCCTCAACTGGGAAGTATACCAGCTGGTTCTTGATTGCTCCTTATAGCCAGTGCGAGGGCTGTTTGTCTGGCTTGTGAACCGGCCATCGCCAAATTTGAGCACTTTTTGCGTCTGACCTTCATCTAGTACTCTATACTCATCCCATGGGAGTAGGCGGCCTGCCTTTATACTGTCGGTCACCCATGCGGGTTTCACTATGCGGTATCGACGGAACTCTTCACACTTCTTGGGTGTAAGAGCACTGGCAATGACATGCGTTGCCACGGTCTTTCCATCCAGATATTGGAGAAAGCCACCTCCATGGCTAACAATCATGCGATGGAGATCTTGAAGCGAAGGCTGGGTATATCCATTCACATGAGCAACCACGCCACGGAATATCGGCGGGCAGTCACCAGCGGAGGCTCTGATTTCAGCATCGAGGTTCTGCAGCTTCATCTTTTTGCGCCGCATATAGTCCCCAAACCCGCCAAAGCTGGAGGCCTCATATTCCTCTCCGGCTTCATTACTGAAGTCATCTGGAGGAGGTCAGACAAGAGCATATGGAATTTTGAGACTGAAACATACGATTTTCAATCCTTTTGCGCACAGCGCTTGAATTAATCTCATGACGAGAGCCCATTTTGGGCCACGACAACCACCATGGCCAGTATGCAAGAGATGAGACTCCACGAATGGCGTTAAACGCGAAACTGCAGTCACGCGTCACGGCAGAAGTCACGTGTGTCGGGCGGTGCAATGGGCGGCCAAGTATGGCAGTTAATTGGCGGTGGATCTCTGTTGCTGTCATTGGCTGCTGAGGCTGTCGAGGCAAAGAAATTGGAGGAAAAAAAATGTATAGCTATCTGCCGATCTTGCTCTCTTCCCTTCCTCCTTCATCCACACTTTTATTGTCCTTGTGGTTCATTTCTTTTTTGTTTGATCTTTTCATTCATTCTAAATAATTGTTATTATCCCGACTCTTTACAAAATGTCTGCCGTTCAGCCCGTCGCAGTCTATGCGCTCCGCGTTCCTCCCGGTGCCATGGTTGCCGCAGTCCCCAATGCTGCCGCTTCGGTGAGTTTGGATGAAAACCTTGAGTGAAATGTTTCGTATTAACATTATCCCAGTTCCGCATCAGCATGGCTGCCATTGATCCCGATGAGGAGCCTGAGTACGAGGATGACGCCGACTCGAGCAAGCCTGCCCGTGCTACTCTGAAGATTGTTCGCGCTCCTCCCGGACTTGACCTCGATGAGGAAGACTCCGAAGATGAGGACTACAGTGACGACGAGGAGGAGGAGGACTCTGATGAGGAGGAAGAGGCCAACGGTGGCCCCAGCGACAAGGAGAAGGCCCGCAAGTTGAAGGAGGCTGCCGCCATGAAGGATCTCGAGGATGCCATGGAGGAGGACTCCGATGAGGGTGATGATGAGGACTTCGATCTCAAGGCCGCCATCTCCAAGCTCATCAAGGGTAAGGGTCCCGCCCTTGACGATGAGGATGATGAGTCCGAGGAGGGTCTCGAGCTCGACGAGAACGTTATCTGTACTCTCAGCCCCACCCAGGTAAGTTTGACATTCTTCCTCCCGGCCTTGTCAGTTGAATATCGATAGCTAACCCCCTTGCAGAACTGCCAGCAGACTCTTGACATCACCGTCTGCGAGGGTGAGCCCGTCTTCTTCAAGGTCACTGGTAACCACACCGTCTTCCTGACCGGTAACTACGTCATTGGTCTCGATGAGGGTCACGACCATGACCACGACCATGATGATGAGGATGATGAGGACGACTACGATCTGTCCCCCGATGAGGATGAGCTCGACATGGATGAGATCATGGCCATGCAGGATGACGATGAGAGCGACGACCTTGATGAGATGGACGATCCCCGCGTCACTGAGGTCGACAGCGAGGAGGAGGCTGAGGCCCCCAAGCTCGTTGAGGCCAAGAAGGGCAAGAACAAGCGCGCTGCTGATGAGGTCAGCCTCGATGACCTGATGGCCAAGGCCAGCAAGGCCAAGTCCACCAAGGCTGAGGAGCCCACCCTTACCAAGGCCCAGCAGAAGAAGCTCAAGAAGAACAACGGTGATGCCGCCGCTGTTGAGCCCGAGGCCAAGAAGGAGGCCAAAACTGACAAGAAGGTCCAGTTCGCCAAGAACCTCGAGCAGGGTCCTACCCCCTCCGGTGACAAGCCTACTGGCTCCCTTGGTTTGAAGGAGGTCCGTGGTGTCAAGATGGACGACAAGAAGCTCGGAAAGGGTGTTGCTGCCAAGAGCGGCAACGTTGTCGCCATGCGCTACATCGGAAAGCTCGAGGACGGCAAGGTCTTCGACTCCAACAAGAAGGGCAAGCCCTTCACCTTCAAGCTCGGCAAGGGTGAGGTCATCAAGGGTTGGGACATCGGTGTCGCCGGCATGGCTGTCGGTGGTGAGCGCCGCATCTCCATCCCTCCTTCCCTCGCCTACGGCAAGAAGGCTCTCCCCGGCATTCCTGCCAACTCCAAGCTCATCTTCGATGTCAAGCTCCTCGAGATCAAGTAAACGTCTCGACATGACCCATTCATTTTTCTCGCCGGGGTGTTTGAGGGTACCGGTTTATTGCATGATTCCGTGATATCCATTGCTGTCTTTTTTTCCGCTCACTCTCCCATTCAGCTAGTGGGGTTTAGACCGCGAGGAATTTGTATCCCTGCATGGAAAAAGTGACTATATTTTGTTGTCTTAAAGTGTATTTTTTTTACTTGTTTGAGTCTGAATCAATTACATGATCTTGGAATTCTTGTCAGGGTAGAATGGGCTGTGCCTAACGCAGTATTTGCTGGCCATATAGTAGAGTTCATTATGGCTCGCCTGCTGTTTGTATAACATTGCCATATTCTATTAAATTATCTGCAGTACGAATCAAGCCATTGTCCAAACGAAGGTTTACGATATGTATGAGCTATGCTCCCAATATATTGTTTCGCCCTTGGATATTCATTACAACACCTATTGGAAAAGAGACGAGCTCTAATCTGTGCCATATGACTTTCATATACAATATCCCTGTGCTACTGATGAGTTCTGAGCGCGATCACTGTATCAGATCATGCAAGACATTGCAGTTCCCTCGTGAAACACAAAGTCGGTCATCACTCCATCGAGCTGGGCTTGTGGTTTAGTGGTATAATACTCCCTTAGCATGGGAGTGGTCCGGGGTTCGATTCCCCGCGAGTCCAATTTTTTTTGTTTTTGCTTTACACATCCTCATCAGTTCCAATTATTATATTGGTTGGTACTGTTTTTAATGCTAGGCCGATATTGTTTCAACCTTGGTTCAAGTATTTCTGAAAGTTTGCATCATATTGTCAGCATATGTTTTGACCAAGGATCCGGGCTTGGGTTCTCTATGTAGGGACTGCCCTTCAGTTATTTTGTCCTCCTTGTTTATGTACCCCTAGCAACTCTTATTGTTCCTTATGGGTTTTAATTGTGTGTGGCTCCAGCGGGTCATGTCTATCTACTGTGTTGAGTCAAAGTTATTGATGTTTTTACATAGATGGTTTCTCTTCACTGTTGTGGAATGCAGTTATATATAGTAGCGCTCAGTCAAATCGGACGATATTCCCACCCCATGTTACTTCGAGACGTGCCGAGTCATGCAACTTCAGGCGTAGTATACATATTGGATTGAAGAACAATAAAACAAACATAAAATGGGTACAAGTAGACAATCAGAGATAGCGTTCCCACCATCTTAGCCTACAGTACAGCTGCATGCCCACATGCAGTGTCTACCAAAGATACATCAGATTCCGGTAAGTAAATGGGGCAGACTACTATTGGAAAGCTAAGCCAATGTATTCATTGCTGTCTGTTTTGATCGAGACAAATACCCCAAAGACAAGCATCTTCCAAATACCAGCAGCCCTCTAAGAGAGATCGACGCTCTTCCCATCAACCTGCACGATCTTGAGTGTGCTTACATCCACCCCCTTTAAAGTCCGAGCCTAAACCATAATAAGCCAACGTATCTCAACTCTGGGTGGATAAAAAAGACTCACATTGATGGCAATCATATCACCATACTTGCCGCCATCTGCGCGAGCATACATGCTTACACCACAGTTGGAGCAAAAGCCATGCGGGAAGTTCATGGTTCCAAATCGGTACTCCTATAGAACATTAGACGCCGAGATGCTGCATGAAGACAGGTAACCTCAATACCTTGCGAGAATCATTTTCATTTCCCTGGAAAGTCACATTGGTCTGCAAAGCATAAAGCGAAACATAGCCCTTGAGATTACAGATTGAACCTAGGTAAAACATTTCGTTTAGTGCCTTATAATCCTTCTTTCATCGCTACTCGTCTGACTCCCCAAGAGGGAAGAATGTACAGTTGCATGATCTCAAGGTTTGCTCTTCTATGGGGGGCGAGAGCTTCACGGTGAAAGCGACCTGTCCGCAGTGGCAACTGCCCTCATAGGAGGACTGTACGGCAGTAGAGTTCGACATAGTCAGAGAAGGCGGTTATCTCAAGGTTCCCAAGATAAGTATCGTGCAGAGTGCCAGAGTCCGACCTGCGGAAAAGTCAGGCTATTGCGGCTCTTTTTATAGTGTTGTATCTAGCCCCCAGCAGAGTGATTGTTGGCCAAGAGGTTGGAAATCCCACGTGTCCTCTCAACCAAGACATGGCGTTTTGCTGATACGGGCGTTGCTTCCTGGGAAACTCTACTGGTTCGACCAGTGTTATCCAGAGACATTTAGGGCTATGGACCCGAATTCGAAGAATCCACATGGTTGCCTCTCATATCCCGTATCATATCTTGCAGAAGACGATCAACCCTGCATGGTCACGAACAAAAAGCCATAACGTCTCGTGGAGGCTTGATTTAGCGAACCTGGTGTTAAAGGGAAGTCTGGAGGGGAAAACGTGATCAGAGGTGATCGCTCTTGCGGGGTCTTTAATCTATCCCAGGACGAATGAAAACGGTCGGACGCAGTCGGACAGGGCAAAGCAAAGATAAAGACCAAAAATACTGTACATGTAGGAGCAAACATTGATTGTTTGATCAAGATAGTGTAGATTTAAAATACAACCAGTAAAAGTCGACCCCCCCCCCCCCCCCCCATAAACGCTCCAACCTGCATCAACCCGCTATTCGACAACTTCATATCGCCGCCCCCACGAGGGTGGACTAGTCATGAACCAAGACCGAAAGGGCGCTAGGAGTCGCGATCGCCGAGCTTCTTTGCGCTCCCGCTCGGTTCGTTGCATGTCCATCCAGACGGTTGGGGTGATGATTCGCGGTGGTGGGTGTGGATAGTGGGAGGTGTGTGACCCGTATCGGTTGTAGTCGTGCTCGACCTTTGATGGGGCGAGTTCTGGCCATCGGAGGGGTGGATCTCTGGTCGTTGCTGATTGGGGCGGTTGCATGTGTAGGTCCTGATGCATAGATGTGCATGATATTGGATATGGAACTGAATTCGGTCTCGGGCTGGGTTGGGACCCTGGAATATCCACAATATGATCGGAAAGGTCATGTGGCGAGTTCAAGTCAGATCTATCGTTGCCATGAGTTGAATTTGCACGCGATTGTGGGGTTGCTTCTGCAGAGTGCTCCATCTCCATGTTCAAGTCGAATTTCCTATTCACGGTTGGTGTCCCTGACATCGTAAAGTCGCGACAGAAGGCCGCGTAGGACTGTTGAAGGCGCATGTCTCTGACCGCTTCCACATCTACGCTATGGATGTCCTCCTCAATGTCTTCATGGATAGGTTCGTAGATCATTGGCTCGTGTGATTGATCTGGTAGGTATGAAGCAGGCGAGCCTGGCGCATCCAGTTGTGTTGCTTCATTGAGATCCTTCAGGTTCTTTTCGCTCAGTTGATGTTCTTGTACCCCGGACCCGAGGATTGACTGTGATATCCTCTTCGAAACGCGCCTGGTCAGTTGCGTGACTGTGTTTCTGCGATGGAGTGGACGTGGTGGTTGCTCCGAGTCTTGTGTGGAGTAAGTCGTACTCGACGTAAAGGAAGCATTATCGTTTACAATCATAACGTCAGGCATGTTGAAATATGTATTCCGCTGTCACAGTACGTAGATAGTTGCGACTGAGAACGACGGAGAGGGAGACCAAACAGGGTTGTCGGGGAATAAATAATACCCCAACAACCAAGAAACGCTATTGAGTCCAAGTTGAAAGAAGTGAACTTGAAACAACAGCAATCTACACAGACAATAAGCAAGATGTAGCGGTGAATACTCTGGTACGCTGCGCAGTACTTTAGGATATATTGGATGGCACGTACCGGTAACAAGGAGATAGGAGTCTAGATCAGGGCCAGATTCTTTGTTCAACTGACAAGAATGTGCAGCATTTCAAACTAAGGCTTGGATCTGCAGGGTCGGACTGATCTACAACTTGTATAAACCCCCCCCCGGGGGTCGCTCGGAGTCCCATATATTGACAAAGAAAAGAACATGTGCCCTGCCTAGGCTATCGCAAGATCGTTCGCGCCTTGCCCTTTTGCATAATCGGGGGTAACCGTGGGTACCGCTACAGCAAGCCACCATGCGAGGTGCTCCTCGAGGTACGTCAGAGGCACTAGAGGTCCAGTGGGCACCATTTTGCGATAGGCTTGGGTGGGTTCCGGGGGAGGGGGCGGGGGGGAGGCAAAGTCTGAGAGGCATTGAAGGGCTATACTTGCTCACGAGAACTTGAAACTGACAGGTAGCTTTTGCCCTGTTTGACTCTGATATATCACCGTTGTGTTAGTGACTCCTGAGACAAGGACAAAGGGGCAGTGAGACATTCTAGTCACACCCCGCCATCGTTCGCCGTGGCGCCGCGTTATAGCGCACTAGTCTCAGACATTACATGGATGCACAGCGGAGATCATTGGCCTGGCTGAATAGATTTCTATTGGCTGATCGCTAACAGGAAGTACTGGTCCGTAGTTTGTGGTGGAATCCCTGCAAGTGAACGATTTCGGACTTCATAATCATTCGTACGCGGTGAATCCGGTTCAAGCCCTCGGAGTTTAATGAAGAGGTCACGAGAGGGCCGAATCAGATCAGGATTCGATGTTTTGTTTACAAGGTATAGATCAGAGTGTATCAGATAGGAGTACAATCCGGGTCACATTACATGCCCTCGCGTCCTAGACCCCAGCGGCCAACTTCACGCATGGCTTCGTCGCCGCCTTCAGCCAGGCGGCCGTTTGCATTGGAGGGGTTGCTGTGGCCCAGGACGCCGGCCACGCACTGCCAGCCATTACGACCACCTCCCCAGCGGAGGACTTCGTTTTTATATCGCTCTCCGGCAGCGCGATCAACGGCGGCCTGGCCAGATTGGAAGACATCTTGCCAGAGCTTGTTGGCGATCGCTCGGTCAAAGATGTAGCTATAGTATGTAGCACCATAGCCGTACAAGTGACCGAAGAAGCCCTGCCACGAGGTGCGTGGCCGAACGTTATCCGGATCGGGCAGACTGGAGTGCTGAGCGAAGACTTGGTGATAGATCTCGGTGGAGTCAATGCCAACTGAACTAATTTCGGCAGGGATAGAATGATAGGCTTGGTCAACAAGCGCCATGAGGATCTGGGCCTCATTCTCCACAGCGCCGTAGATGGACCCGTGCGCAGTGCGATCTAGTTCCATGCTCTGCATCATACTTTCGGAAAGAGGTTCATCAGTCTTCCAGTGGCGCGCATACAAGGAAAGAACCTCTGGAGCAGTCGCGAAACTTTCCATCAGTACGGAAGGAAGTTCGGCAAAGTCCGTGGCGCACCGAGTTCCAGAGATGGACTGCAGAGGTGTCTGACCGAGGATCGAGTGAACCGCGTGGCCCATCTCGTGGAACAATGTACGAACACTCTGCTCGCTCAGCAGGGTTGGGTGACCCGAGCCATTGGCCTGGGGCTCCTGGAAATCGCATACGAGAGCAATGGTTGGCAGCTGGCGCAGAGTCTTGGTCTGCGGGTCGACGCCCGTGGCCATCCCGTCGTTCGGGTGAGCCGACTGGTCCATCGAGGCACATTCGGCAACCTCTTCAGCTGAGATCTCACGCGAACAGCGAAGAGTGAAATGAGCCGGATTTGGGTGCTTGCTGGGCCGGGTGAATAGGTCACAGTAAACGACTGCAATGTGCTTGTCCGATTCGTCCACGACATCTAAGCGACGGACGTCTGGATGCCAGGTCTCGCCAGGAGATGCTTCGTGTGGAACAAGACGCACACCATAGAGACGCTCGAAAAGCCGAGAAAGACCTTGCATGACAGTTCCCAGGGAGAAGAAGTCATTAACAGAACCCAGGTGACGCGAGCGACGAGACTGGCTGTACTCCAAGACCCGCTTGTGAACGTAGAACGCATGGTCCCACGGCTGCAAAGAAGATCCTTTCTGTTCCTGCAGCTTGGATAATTCTTCACGAACTGGACCACGGTTACTTGAGACAAGTGAAGTCAAGAAGTTCGATACTGCTTCAGGCGTCTTGGCCATCTTGTCACCGAGAGTCATATGCGCAAAGCTGCTGTGGCCTGTAAGTTGGGCCAGTTCTGCTCTTTTGACCAAAAGTTCTTCTAGTCTTTGTAGCTGGCGTGTACTGGATGTGCGAGTGGCGAGATAGATCTCTTTGCGAACTCCTTCATCACGCACTGAGCGCAGAGCAAGCCGAGGGACAACGCCCATAGTTGGCACTGGTGCCTTCTTGTTCCACCGTTTGATTTTTTGAACGACGACAGGATCCAAACCCTGAAGGGCACTGGCAGGGAAGACCACCTGGGACTTCGCAGGCTCCGCGCCGTTCATGAAATCGGATCCCAACTGGCTCACATCATTTGAAAGATTGACGAAACGCTGCCGTACCTCTGGCGGCATATGAATCGCAGAATTTGAGAAATCTTTGTTCAAGATCTGAGCCACAATCCTCTCGCCCTCGGTCCAGTGTGATGTCACATCGGGGTTGTTTAGGGCTGTATTGAGCTGCTCGTGAAGGCCAGTGGTGGTATTCAAAACATTCATATATTCAAACATTAGAGCCCACGCCTGCGTGGCTGCTTCTTGTATCCGTGGATCAGGATGAATGGTTCGAATGAAGTCCGACAGGTCGATAACGCGACACAGGAGATCACTGAGCCGGTCAAGGTCGCGTGCCAGTGCCCTGTATTCCTCCACGGTCGAGGCGGCGAGAACCTTGGTCACGATAGCCTGGCATCGCTGCAACGAGACATTTGCGAATGTCCTGAAGCCTTCGGGGCTTGTGAGGTATTGGTTCTGGACTAACCCAGCTCGTCTGGGGATCGTAGTGGTGCGTTGCTGGGAGTACTCATTCCAGAACGACTGGGAATCGAACACGCGGCGAAGGGTCTGGTCGTCGGTCTTCTTCCCTGGCGCACTGTTGTCTGCTGGGATATATTCAAATGGCGTCGGCGAGGCTGATGCGGCGCTCGCGAAGGCTCGGGACTGCGACTGCAGGTGCAGGCATTTGCGGCATGTCCACGATCGTCGCACAGTGCGAAGCATTGTAGCGACAGTATTAATAGCAGAGTAAAAACATAAGAAAGAATCCCAAATGTCCCTAAGGAAAAGAAGTGAGTTGTAGGTGAACGGGCAATGACGGAGTTTTCTGGAGGTTCCGCCGAGCCGAAGAATTCCCGTCTGGCTCCAACACGACTTTGCTTCACCTTCAACCTCAGCTCCCCTACTCCTCCTCCCCCACACCCCCAGGATGTCGTTCCGGCCGATGTTGCAACAGGTATGGTTACCCTCTAGCAATTGCTCCTTAAAATACCGATGCAATTGTTCCCTCAAGTTCCCTACTGACGTTGTGCCTAGCGGGCTGTGGCTCCGATCGCAGCCACCCTCCTCGCGGGAGGCATTGCTTTGTACCCCAAGCAGACAGCTTTCGCAGAAGAGCCTCGAGACAACGTATGATAATATCCTCTCTCATATCCATGACAATCCCAGCTCCTGGCTTGCCCTGACACGACCACTTGCCCAATATAGCGCAAACCTATCTACGATGACTTCCCAGCCGACATCCCCGAACCCTCCAAACCCGCACAACCTGCTCAGTCCGCTGCTCCTCAGCTGCTATCCACACCAGCTGTGCAACAAGCCCCCTCATCGCCAACCCCGACAGATATCCTGACTGCTCAGGTCCGACAAGCCCGTCTTTTCCTTTACTCCAACTCCCTTGCCGCAGAGAACGGCTTCAACAACTTTCTGTCCCGGGCCCTTAACATCGAAAACTGCTTCACCAACACCGTTGCCTCGCTCGCACCTTCGCCCGAGTCTGGCGAGCGCCTGCTCCCCGGCGGTGTCTACGCCGTCGTAGCCGCCATGGCAGGCTCGATCGTTTCCCGTAACCGTGGTATCTTCCTTCGCACTGCGTCGCCACTCGCTTTTGGTACCGCTGCCGCCTACACTCTTCTCCCTGTGACTATGCGCAATGTCGGAGACCTCGTTTGGGAGTATGAGAAGAAGGTTCCTGCCGTTGCGGAGCAACACATCGCTATCCGTGAGCGGGCAGAGCACATCTGGTTCACCGGAATTGCGCACAGTGGAATGGCACGTCAGATGATGGAGGAGAAGATCGGCGACACCCGTAAGAAGCTGGAGGAGTTTGTGAGCAAGGGCCACTAAATTTGGACCCCAGATGGGAGCTATAGAGAGGATTTATTTGTTGCATATGTACGCTTAGAACTTGTAGATCCGAACACATAACCGGATTGGTTCCTTTTGTTTCTCAAATGTTTGATCTTATAATACATTACAGTATACAATAGTTGGTCATCTAAAGCCCACATGAAGGGATACTTGCAGATGGGAATAGTTTGTTGTAATTGGTATTTGGTTTTCATCATGATACTCTACATTAAATTGGTCAAAGATACCTTCCTCATTCTTCCTGCGTCGGCCCTGGTGCGCCCTCCGGCGCCTCATGCGCAGGCGCAGGACTTTCCGAATGAGAAGGCGAGGGTCCAACCTTGGGCGGGGGAGGAAGAGGAGTTCCATGCCTAGAAGGCGCGAAATCTTGCTCCCGACTCTTCTGCTCACCCTCAGCAAAGTAATCATCGAAAGCCCTGTTAGGTGAGGCAGAAGGTCGGTGTCTCCCTGCACGACGGCTCGCCGGCGACCTATTATCTGACGGCGAAGCGATTCTTTGTGAAGCCAAGGGCGGTGGTGCGGTCATGTTTGCAGGAACCAAGAATTGGCCCGAGGGAGGTGCCATGCCTTGCACAGCACTCGCAGGGCCATCTACTGGGGCAGTAATGCCACCATCACGTGTCTCGAAAACAACCTCCCCAGGTGCTTCCACCTCTTCTCCGAGTCCAATGGGTAGTCGATGCAGGGCACCGAATCCTAGCTCAGCACCAAGGGCTCCCGCACCACCCCAGCCCCGTGTAGGCACAAGCTCAACTTCACGAACCACATCGAACTCGCTGTTATATACCCATAGAACCAAGGTGCGATCTAGGTGGTCTTCGACGAGCTCTCCGAGTGCGGATTCCCCTCTTAATGTCCCGCTTGGGGTTCCAATGATGTAGTCCGAGTAGGGTAGCAAGCCAGCACGGTAGGCTGGACTGAGTGGCGATGGGATCGCTATGACATGCCAGATGTTTTGTGTAGAGGAGAGAGGGGCAAGCTGGAGTGCTAGACCGAGAGCTGGGTTCGTTGGCGGGACAGAATGCGTGACCGTGTGGGTTCGTTGACCCTGGGAAGCCCGTGATTTAGCTATGGCCCGGTTTTAACGAAGCTGTTGCGTTCTTACCTTTGCGCTCCATACCTCCAGTGTCAAGCTGGCCCCAGCGCAATTTCGCACTTCTGTCGCAAAGAGACTGGGATCCGGATCTTCCTGTATGTCGGTGTAAGCGATGTTGTAATACCGAGACGTACGCTAGCTCTATAGACAAACAATTGTATGACCGTTGATTCCAACAATAAAATCAAACCATGGCTCTAGAGGCAGCTCCGGGTCCTTGTTGCGGAGCACCTGGAAGCCGAACGCGTTGTCGTTTGGTCCGTTTCGAGGTTGTTGGCCGGGTTCTCCGTCCAGTCGACCGATGAAACGATTTAACGCGCCAAACATCGTTGTTACTTTCAAAAGGAATGCGTAACCAAATGAGGGTCAAGTGAAGCTGTGTTGTTACGGCCTGAGAGCTGGCCAGATGGCGAGACAAACACTGCAAACACCCGCATCTTTATCGGTTATCGAGCATCGATCTTGCTTTATCAAACATCATGGCGGACGAAGAAGAAGCTCCTCCGGAGGTGCATCACTACAATAGTCTGCAGGAGGTTCCCTGGGACATCCAGAAGTAAGTCCCTTGGTGGTTCATGTTGACCAGCGCTAACCCTATGTCAAGTTATTGGGCACAACGTTACCGGATCTTCTCTAAGTACGACGAAGGTGTATGGCTGACTGACGATGCTTGGTTTGGCGTTACGCCTGAACCAGTGGCCCAGTAAGTACCTCAATGTTACTTTTTACTGTGTTTTAATGACCATAATTAGTCAAATTGCCACGCAAATTGCCCAGTCCGCACCTGCTAACCGCAGCATTCTGGTCGATTGCTTTGCTGGCGCCGGTGGAAACACAATTGCATTTGCATTGACCGGAAAATGGAAGCGTGTTTATGGAATCGAGAAAAATCCCGCCGTCTTGAAATGCGCAAAGCACAACGCCAAAATCTACGGTGTTGAGAACAAGATCACTTGGTTCGAAGGTGATTGCTTTGAAATCCTCAAGAATCAACTCAAGGAACTGGGTCCCTACAGTGTTGTGTTTGCAAGCCCGCCATGGGGAGGTAAGCGTACCTTTCTGCTTGATTGTACGACTGGAACTAATCGTAAAAGGCCCCGGATATCGGTCAGATCAGGTATTCAACCTTAAGACCATGGAGCCATACTCGCTACAAAAGTTGTATGATGAGTACTCTGTGTTCAGCAAGCACATGGTTCTCTACATTCCCAGGACATCTGATTTGAAGCAAATGGCAAAATTAGTTCCTGACGGTCACAAGTCTACCGTGATGCACTATTGTATGGAGGGTGCGAGCAAGGCGTTGTGTATTTTCTATGGAGATTTCAATGTTTCATGACTGACGTTGCCTACGCTTGATGAAACTCCAACTCAATATACTAATATTTCTTTTCTTCTTTTGCTCGCTTTAATATATTATAAATGATTTATTGAAGCGCGTAATGTCTCAAGTCCTATTGATCTATCACGAGTTGATTGCCATTTCGGGTTAGCGTCAACCTCGCGCATCTTGGAACCCGCGGCCGTTTTCCATCTCGACTTCTTCTCCCACTTGGACGTTCCCTTTCTTGCTTCGCACTCTCTTGTTTTTCGGCTGTAGTAGCTAGAAAAGGACGCAAGATTTCTTTTGCATAATCAGATACCAACCAGATGCCCGTCGTTTGAATCGCGAGCCGCCCGTCTGGCTAGCGCCTACGTTTACGACCCCAGCTTTCCCTCACGTTTATCCTGAACCAATCTCTTCTTTTCACCCAGTTGAACCTTTCAGTTTCCTTAAAACATCTGTCACCGCAAAAATGCCTCACGCGACGCAGAAGAAGGCCCCGGAGGACGAGGACGATGACTTCAACAATGTGATGCAGCAGCTCAACAGCTACGAGAACAACGGACCGTCTTTGGATTTTCTGTCGCGCGACTTGGATGTTGGCGAGAAGGCAGATGATGCGGTCGACTATGAAGATTTCGACGACGACGAACTCCCAGAAGAAGAGGCACACGCTGCTCCGGCCCTGCCTGCGGTGGACGACAATGGCGAAGATCCTTTCGCGAACCTGGGATCCGATGACGCCGCTCTTTTCGGGAACGGTAATGATATATTCGGTGATCAGGCTGCGGGGGTTCAGAGACAAGACGATAATCTTGATGATCTGTTTGGTGAAGGCTCTTTTTCTCCTCCTCCTGCTGGACAGGAGGATCTTACCAGTGGCCTCTTTGAAGATGAGCAAATGCCCTTGACCAATGAGCCAGTCGAACTCCCACCCATTCCTCCCGCGCCCGTCGCCCAGGCAGAACAGGTGCCCATGGATGAAGATATCCCGGACGATTCCAGCATCATGTCAGACGACATGGACCCCGCGACACTTCGCGCTTGGAAGCTCCAACAGGCACTTTTCGCCATGTCTGGGCCCGAAAACCCACCTGCACCCCCAGAAAATCGTGAAGAACTTCTGCATTCATTATTTCCTTCGTTTAATCGCAATGAGCTCCCACGATGGTTGGAGCTCATTCCACACAAGAAAGCCATTTTCATCGGAAAACAGCCCACCAAGCCTCCTAAGCCCGTTCTTCCCACGAAAGTGAACATTGAGCTCGCGGCGGATCAGGAGCGTACATTCCGAACTGGACAGCCCCTCAAGCGTGGCCTTGATCATGATTCTCTAGGCATCGTGATGATAACCCAGACAACACCAGAGGAAGAGGAAGAAGACAAAGAAGACATTGATATGGGTGACGCAGATGGTGATGATCCACTGCCGGGTGGCATTACTATGCAAGATCTTCGAACCATCTGCGCAGACTGGGATATGGTGGACAATATTCCCATTGCCGAACCTGAAGAAGAGCCAAAAGATGCCGCTTTCGACGATGACGAGCCAGATTGGCTCATGGACGATGATATGCCTAAGAAGAAGCGAAAGACTGGACCAAGCCCAATGGACGTTATCGCAATGTCTCATATTGATATCCCGCTGTTGGATGACCCCGAGCAGGCAACGTTGAAGATTGCCAAGAGGGTCACTATTGATTTGAACGATCCAAATATTCTCGTTGACGAGTCAAGAGCAGACGCTATTGCAAACAAGCCGAAACATGCTCCCCGATCCAGAGATGAAGTTGACTTGAATTTGACGCGCCGTCTCACTTCACGTTACAATATCTCGAACGACCAAGCGTACGACATGCTCAAACAGAACCACCAGAACAAGATCCGCAGCACTCTTGGTAATGTGACCCTCGAGCACGGTTTGCCTGCTCTCCGTTTGCAGTGGCCTTACTACAAGACTGAGCTGGCCAAGGCTGAAGCCCGATCTTTCCACCGACCCTCCATGGCCTTCCGGCCTGGACAGACTTCCTGGTTCAAGAACCCTGCCCACGTCAAGCGCAAGCAGCAACGCGGCAGAGATGCAAAGAGTGTTTACGATACCACCAAGGCATTGTCCATGGCAGACAACTCTAATGTTTTGCTTGTTGAATACTCTGAGGAGGTTCCCATGATGCTTGCCAATTTCGGAATGTGCAACCGATTCATCAACTACTACCGACGCAAGAATATTGACGACCCAACGCGCCCCAGAGCGGAGATTGGTGAGACAGCTGTCCTCCTACCACAAGACAAGAGTCCGTTCTCTATTTTCGGTCACGTCGACCCCGGCGAAATTGCGCCTGCGATCTCCAACTCCATGTATCGAGCACCGCTCTTCCCCCACCAGACAAAGACCACAGACTTCCTAGTGGTACGCAGCAGTACTGGGGAGGCTGGCAGCAGCTACTATCTGCGCAACATCGAGAACTTCTTTGTCGCTGGACAGCAATTCCCCTCGGTGGACATTCCTGGCCCGCACTCGCGTAAGGTGACCACTGTTGCCAAGAACCGCATGAAGATGTTGGTCTATCGTCTGCTGAAGAAGAGTCCAGACGAACGACTTGCGATCAGCGATGTGACAGCTCATATCCCCAATACTACTGATATGCAGAATCGGCAAAAAGTCAAGGATTTCCTCCAGCACGACAAAGATACCAAGTACTGGAAGCCACTGGATCCGGTTCTTCCAGACCAAGACACCATTCGTTCTTGGGTGCAGCCCGAAGATGTTTGTCTATTGGAATCCATGCAGATTGGTCAGCAACATCTCCACGATACCGGTTATGGCAATGATGCGGAGACCAACAACGAAAATGAAGAAGATGAAGAGTTGGAAAGCTTTGAACAGCAGATGGCTCCCTGGAAAGCGACTCGCAACTTCTTGCTTGCCTCTCAGGGCAAGGCTATGCTGAAGCTTCATGGCGATGGTGATCCGACTGGCCGTGGCGAGGGTTACAACTTCATCAAGACCAGCATGAAGGGTGGCTTCAAGGCTATCGGTGAAAGTGTCGAAGACAAGCTCGATGCGCAGCGACTCAAGGAGCTTGGCGGTCACAGCTACAATGTTGCTCGTCAACAGAAGTCATATGAAACATCTATTCGTCGCATCTGGGACGCCCAAAAGGCCAGCTTGTCTTCCACTGTCGAACACTCCGACCAGGAGAGTGACGTTGACCACGAAGAGGAAGAGGACCAATACCATAAGCCCACACCCCGATCCGAGGCACCCACCCCAGGACCATATCGCCGTGACGACGAGACAACAAGTCAGTTCAGCAAAATGAGTTTCGGAGATTCTCGCGGCAAGGTCATGCGCATCGTTCGCCAGGTCAAAGAAGCAAATGGCGAGATCGTCGAGAGGGAGCAGCTTGTCTGGGACCAGCGTGTGATCAGACACTACATGCAGCACCGCCATCGCAGCGCAGCTTTACACACCAAGCTAGAATCTATCCAGCCAACCGGCGACCCCGAAGTCGACGCCCGCAACCGCAAGCTGATCGAAGCCGAACTCGGCCGTCTGAACCGCAACAAGGAGCGCCGCTTCGCTCGCGAGAAGCAGAAGGGTATTCCTCGCGCCGGTGACCCGGATGGCAAGCCCGCCGGTACCCAGCGCAAATGTGCCAACTGTGGCCAGGTCGGACATATCAAGACCAACAAGAAGCTTTGCCCCTTGCTCAATGGCACAATGAAGCCCGAGGACCGCGTGACCGATTCAGCTTTCTCCATGAGTGCGCCGGTGCTTTGATGATTCTTCGACTTTTCGTCTTGTACCTCCTTTGTTCCATCGCTCATCCTATCCGTTTTCAATCTTCAATCTTGATACCCAACAGGCGGAGAAGCTTGTTAAAAATTTGTGCTTCGATACCCTGCATTTCTTCTACAGACATGGCCACTTAGCCCAGGCCCCTCCGTGTCATCCTGCTGTCTGTGTTCATTCACCGCATTGTGATTTTGCCATTTTCTTCTCTATTTGCCTGGGGATTTTCGGGACTCGGTTCACTTTCAATAGAATACAAGCAATCCCATGACAATAATATCATTACTCTACGTACCAGGCTCCACTTACCATTCGCACTGTTCTTTTTTGTACCTTAGTTTACCGCATATGGAGTAAGAATGACATATTCTGCCCGGTCTAATTATGAGATGAGAATGTCCTGCTGGGCCATGTACGTGTGTACATTGCTAATAATACATCAAAAGGGACGAGTAGCTGGAAGCCCTCAGTTTCAAGAAGCATGAATCAGCCCCTGTGAGAGGCTCATGCTCTGTACCTAGGTACCAGATAAAGATGCTTATGCGAATAGGTTGCTGAAAGAATGGTGATTTGTTGCGAAAGCGGGAATGGAATGATAGTCGACTGTTGTATTTGTAGGCCAGGGGGCGTGGCTTCCCTTGTACGGCTGGGGTTGGTAGAATCATGATGCATACAGGCCAGACAACTGACCCCTGGCAAGCGGCTGTCGTCCTCGCTCTATTTTGAACGCCAAAGCCATCTCGTTGGGTCGCCGATAGGTATACCCCAGGAAAGCTCCCTTCTTGCGGATCTCCAAGACACTTTTGCCCATCTTTTTATCACGCAGGATCTTGTCGCGAGGCCGTTTTCTCTCTTTTTTCTTTTCAGCCTTCTTGACTTGCTCAGACACTACATCCGGTGTAACAGAGACACTTGGTGGCTCAACGGACATGGAAATGTTTTCATCGGCGTTCGGGGCAGGACTGATGGCATCAGGGTCTGACCCAGGAGTCTCACTGTCTTCAGATTCATGGGCCGCAGCTTTACCGGAGCTATTGAAGACCAGCTTCCAGTCGTCGAAGTACCGTGTATCTTCCCAATTTCTGACCCTGGGGATCGTTGGTGGCTGGCACAAGTGAAGATTCTGCCATTGGATGCCTCTGAAGAATGGATGAACTTTGATGTCCGCTGCATCGTTGGGGTACACGTAATAGCTCGCGATATTTCTGTAGCGCGAGTCCATGGAGTACAACATTTGATTGGAAACGGACCGTGAGATTAGGATGTCATTGGCCTGGTATTTCTGGGAGCTTAGACGGTATTGACGCGCTTGAAGAATCCTATGAATGAGATCGATGGCATCTTGAGAGACCAACCTGTCAGATGCCTTGTCTGTCGGAAATTGGAGAGTTCGTGTGTGTCGCTTAAAGAGGGTCAGAATTCGGATGGCAGATAGTTCAGAAGGATATACTTACCAAAATCTTGATCTTGGTGTCGTGGCGGCTCTCACAGGCAAATGGCGTGAAGCCGTAGAGACACTAAGAAATGTGTGAGTCTTTCTTCGCAATGATGGGATATGTCTTGTCCAACTTACCTCGTAGAGAATGATACCCAGGCTCCACCAGTCACAACGCCCATCGTACATTTCGCCCCGAATGACCTCAGGTGCCATATACTGGCTAGTTCCAACAACACTCTTGGCAAACCTGCGTCTCCCCTTGTTGTCACGCCAATCCAAAAGACCCGAAGAGGGAGTCTGCTGAACAGAGTAATCACCCAAGGTATGCAATTTGACGTCAGGCACAAGGTCTTTCGCCTCAAGAGACTCCTTCTGGTCCTCAGAATCTCCCTTGACATTGATACCAAGCCTCTCCAACAGAGAGTATCTTTGACTGTTGTAGTACGCTTGATCATGAGACCAATGACCATTGAACGCCAGACCAAAGTCGGAGATTTTCAAATGACCCGAGGAAGAGATAAGGAAGTTGTCAGGCTTCACATCGCGATGAATCCAACAGAGCTGGTGTGCCTCTTCGATGCACAGGATCATTTCGGCAACATAAAACCGTACCCAGTCTTCGCGGAGTACATCTTTACGGATTAGGAGGCCCAAGAAATCACCACCAACCATGTAATCCATCACCAGATACAGATTGTTGGCATCTTGAAAGCTAGTGATCAGAGGAACAACCCAACGAGAGCTCTCAGATGCCACAAGGAAATCCCGCTCAGCTCTAATGTGTCCTTCCTGGCAGTTCTGGATCATCTCTGTCTTGTTGATGACTTTCATGGCGTATACCTCTTTCTTCTCCCCAGTCATGTATCTTCGCCGACTTTTCTTGGCCCCCGCCATAGCAGATCTCAGCACCCCGAGAGGGTTTGTTCTTGCAGGAGAGTTGTTTTCAGCGGGAGCCAAAGGATCATCTTCGCTGGAACCCTTCAAATCGCAAGAATTTTGTCGTACCAAGCGCACAACACCAAAACTCCCTTTCCCAAGCACCTTGATGGTCTTGTATCCAGCGACACAGATTGCATTCTGGGTACAATATCGACTGGACTTGAGCACACGGCACTGTCGCAGATAATCATTCTCACGCAACACCCAATTGTGACGTGTCATCGTTCGCTCCTCCGCCGTGAGATCACAAGTGTAGATATATTGTTCTAGTTCCAGCTGTCGTTCCTGACGCATATCCTTGTTCTGGAAAATCAAATTGAAATAGAGTTCCAGGTACACCTTTGCCACTGAGGTAGCTTCCACCGTTTTGATTGAGGGCATAATGCTGACAGGTCGTTCAGAAGGAATTGCGGCCTCTTTGATATCAGAGACAGAAGGCCAATGTAACACTGCCCTCTCGTGATGATCGTATATCTTGGATCGATTCGATGAAGGAGATGGCACCCCAGATGTCGGGGGTGTGGACTGTTCACCACGGGGGGAAGAGTTGCTGCTTGGAGCGGAAGAAGGACCTGAGCTATCATGGGCGCCATCGACCTGTTTGCTCAAGTCGTATGGAGCAGGTGAGACGGAACGAAGAATGCTTGGCGTCGAGTGAAGGTTTGCATGGCGAATGACGGTGGATTGGCCAAATGCCAGAGAGATCCTGTGCGAAAATCGATCTGCAAACTTTGGAGTCGGCTGGCCTCCTTGCTCAATGACACTTGTTGCCAACGGATCTTCTTCTTCCACAGCGTGCAAGCTACCTCCAATAGAATGTTCACAATGACTTTCGGGTAAGGACTGTAGATCGGGAAGAGATTCTGACAGAGTTTCAGCGCCTTCGACAAATGGACTAAGAGAGGGAGTGATAGGAAGCGGTTCGCTTTGCGGTGATTCGATCGTAGCCACATATTCACTTGGCGAAAAAGGGTGCCGACATTCATCGCCAGTTTGTACTAAAGTGCAACAGTCTGTCTCGATGCTTGAATCTTTGATGCCTGCAGAAGTCCATGAGAAAGGCCATGAAACAGAGAAATGGCTGCTTACTCTTAGACGAATTTCGCAATCCCAATAACAATAGAATCTTGGAGCCACTCCGGGTCAGGCGTGCTCTGAAGCGCCTCTTGCCTTCAGGAATGATTGAATCGGAAGTTGGGCTCTCTGATGTGCCTGACTCGATTGGCGATTTACCCTTTGCAGAAATGACGACTTTGGCGGGAATTCGAAGACCGAAAAGGCTTCTTTGAGCCGAGTCTTTCTTGCAGACGGTCATCTTGGCAAAATGAATGGTGGATGATGAGACTAATTAACGATAGAATGATGTACAGTTCAACGAAGCAGAACTGCGAAGTTGCATGTTAGGGCTTGGGCAACCACGGCCAGGGCAAGCACAACCCGTGACTCCCTGCCGTTGTATGCGACGCCACCACTGAAAAGGTGCCAACGACAAAGTAAATAGGACACTGCATATGACTGCTATAATTCACTGGTTGCTTCAGGGGAGCCTCAAAGCTGAAGTGGGGTTGGCTGCAATGGCAATCCCCCGTTTGCCCACTACTTGAAAGGCCTTTTTCACCATCAACTGTAATCTGCCTTTTTCTTTATTGTCAACAGTTTTTCATAATGGTTTCTACAAATCCAACATCATGGAAGGTTCTTGACCCTATCTTTGCTCCCCCGAGCTGTGAGCTCTACAAAAACAAGACTATTTCCGAAGACCTGACGGTGGTAGCGGACTCAGAAGACCAGCCACAGTCTCCTCATGGCCTGGGGGACAATAGCACTTATCTCATCAACCCGAGAACACAAGGTGAAGATGAAGGCAGCCAAGATTACTCGTTTTCGCTGATGCCAAAGGAGCGAAATCACAAGCGACGACCTCGACCGTCTGACTTGAACAGAGTGTATGCTGAGCCAGAACCAATGCAGCAATATTTCCCTATGCCAGCTTCGCAAGAGCGGCTGAAACTTCCTTATCAGTCCCTTGGCAGACCTATGCCCGATCGTATATCCCGCCTGTGCCAGTGTATTCTCCTCTGCCTTACAATATGTCTGCAATGCCTGCACCTCCACAGCGCGGATGGCAAAAACAGTATAGTGCGAAAAACCAGGAACACATATTAGAGCCTGCTCGACCTGCCCCTTATTCAAAATATCAAACCTCATCCGTGGGGTCAAGCCCAATTGTCTGGCCACGAGATCGCAATCTATCCTCCAGCCAAAAAACCCTCTCTCTGTCCGAGGCCAATGAATGGTCTTAGGGCCCAGATATCATATCTCCAAGAGAAAGTGCTCAAGCTGGAGGGTAAGCCCGTCAATCCTGTGGGTTCGAAGTATAAGATTCTCTACCGTATCGAGAAGGATAACAAATCTCGACGCATGGGTCGAGAGTGGGACATCGACGAGAGTTTCAGATCTCCATGGATGGGAACTTTCACCGATCCCCCTGAGGACGTCCACAGCGCCATTGGATCCCCTTATCTACGTTGCAATGACTGGCTGACCAATTTTGAGCTTTACCTGGCTCTGAACACAGACATATCATTTGCGGTGTTTCGGAATTTCAAGAGGACAGTTGAGTAGCAGTCATTAAATGCGAAGTATGGGAAGCCAGCGCCATTCAGCGAAACCATTCTGCCTGTTTCCGAGGAGCTCAATGAGGTCTTTGAAGAGATGCTGAGGGGTCAGGAATTCAGCTCGATGTATCATGGCTACCAGTCCTCTCGAAAAGTAACGACGCCTTATCTCTTCGGTTATCACAACAGATCCAAAGTGGCCGTCATGAGACACGGGCTGAGGGACCTGGCTCAGCAGCAACTAAACCTCTTCATGGATTATGTCCAAGAGACCTGTGGTGAAGAGTATGCTACTGCGGACAGTTTGCTCAACAAGGGCCACATCCGCCCGGAGTACGTCCAATACCTGTTCAGGCCGAACGAGATCTTGGTTTCAAACAACAACAATGAGTACACGGGATATATGGCGGTAGACTGGCTTCTTCAACACGAGGGATATTTTGGATCCGAACAAACTTCCTCATGGATTGTCAAGGGCCAGACCTGGCAGTTTGATGGCAGTTTGATGGCAGTTTGATGGCCGTGCATGCCGAAGATGAGACACGCTTGAATTCCAGATACCAGAGCAACAGCATGTCTCGAAAACGCCACGAAATACGTTGGTCTCTTAATGATGATCCAATGGTTGACACGCTTGGCCGGGAGGCGGCTGAAGACTCATCCTCGGCTCAGACCAACTCGGACAATAATTGTGCTATCACTGACCTTGCTGTGTTCCCGGTCAAGTACGCATCAAGTGAAATTGTTCAGATGCTTCTAAGACGCGGCGAGACCTTCTGGAAGCTCCGTGGACATCGATATGTTTCCTACCATGCCACAGAGGAGGAAAACTTCCAGACTATGGTATGCATCCGAGTGATATTTCAAGGTGCTATAATTGGCAAGTTTGAACTGACCAATGCAACCAGGCCGACGACCGATACATCATAGATATGAAAACGCACAAGCGATTGCATCCAGGTTCTCCCACGGTTCCACCTACACGTACAAGCTTGCTTGATGACCGAGCCATGGCCAAAGGCTCGCCTCCGGATGAGACGCTCCAACTATTGATGCCCCCCAGAATTGTCGGGTTCAACCTTCGCCGCAAGAAATGGTTCAAGCTCTGCACCGACCGCATCTCCGATGTAGTCTGGAACAAAGAAGCCTTCAAAAGCCTGGCCATCGAATCAAAATCCCGAGACCTAATCCAAGCACTTGTCACTAACCACCTTGAAACCGAGTA
The DNA here is from genome assembly GCF_028974205.1 of Penicillium antarcticum. Taxonomy (NCBI): domain Eukaryota; kingdom Fungi; phylum Ascomycota; class Eurotiomycetes; order Eurotiales; family Aspergillaceae; genus Penicillium; species Penicillium antarcticum. The sequence goes on along the minus strand of NW_026695300.1, from coordinate 481,823 downwards.
TTCGGCAGACCTCATCGCTGGCAAGGGCAACGGCCTCATCTTGCTGTTACGCGGTGGCCCAGGAACAGGTAAGACACTGAATGCAGAGAGTGTCGCCGACATCGCAGAGCGACCTCTTTACCGTGTAACCTGCGGCGATGTGGGCACCAAGCCCGAAGAAGTCGAAAAGTACCTCGAGTCCGTTCCCACCTGGGAAAGATATGGAACTGCGTCGTGCTACTCGACGAGGCAGACGCATTCCTTGAGCAGCGCAGGCTGGAAGATCTGAACCGCAACGCACCTGTATCCGCATTCCTGCGGGTGGTGGAATACTTCGAGGGAATTTTAATTCTGACACGAACCGGGTAGGTACATTTGATGAGGCGTTCAAATCACGAATTCAGCTGGCACTGCACTATACCAGTCTCGACGAGGACCAGCGACGTCTCATTTGGGAGACTTTCATTGAGAGACTGTGGGAGTTTGAAGCTGGTTGTGTTGATATTCATGATCTGCGCATGAATTTGGACGTGCTCAAGAAAGAGAGGTTGAATGGTCAGCAAATCCGGAATGTTATCACCACTGCTCGTCAGTATGTCAAGTGGCAGAAGAAATTTCTCACGCATGAGCATCTCAAGGACGTTATTCGGGTTTCGGCACGTTTTGATGCTTTTTTGGAAATCTGCATCGTCCAGCCACGAGGAGTTGAGGGCCGCTGAACAAGAGGGGATCATTTGGATCAGAAACATCAGAATGTGACAAAGCAAATCGTTTTTGGAATACAAGTTGCCATAACTCGCATACCACGATATATATTGTCTCAGAAGTTGTATATTGAAGGGTCATTATGAAAGTCAGACAAGGCCTAAGACAACAGAGTCAGTAAAAGAAATCAATGAAGTTATTGCAGGAAACCATACCCACGAATCAAGTTGAGCCCACCATATCGATCCCTCAAGGCTCTCAATAAACCCTGCATCCTCTCCTGCATTCATCCCCACACCGGCAGGTTGCATCATCCCTAATATAGAAGGCATATCCATCGTTTGAGCATCAAAAGCCCCAGCCCCGTGATAATTGCCATCTCCAGATGGCTCAAAAGCACCATCCCCATTAAGATCGGGAGTTTTTATATCAACAGCGAGATCATTCGATCCAATCTGTCGATGAACCTCCTGCCGAAGCTCCTCAAGAATAATCCCATACCGCCGACTCGGACAGTTCTTCCGCGTAGCCTCAGCAAGATGTTGCTGACAAGTCTCTGCGAGAGAAAACAGCTGTCGCAACTTATCAGGGCCACCGGGACTTCCAGCGGAAGAAATCGAAGCCCCGGCTGCTGACCCCAGTGATCTCCGATGTTGCTGGATGGTGTAGATATACACTACCAAAATCGCACAGAAGCAGACATAGTGCGTGAACCAAAAGGATTGGATTAGAACACCTTGTTGCGCGAGTCTATCAACCATGGTCATGATATCCTCGGCGGCTTGTATGCATTTCTGCACATGAGAGCTCACCATTGGGTGTGGGACTTTGGGCCGGCGGCTCAGGTCTGTGAAGTCTGTTAGGAGGAATGAACGTGTGACGTGGATCATTGCGTGCGAATAGGCAAGTTGTAGGACTTGGCTTTGTCGGCAGAGGGGTGGGATCAGACTTGATGGGCGGACGCTGTTGAATAATGGTGGGACCGTTTCTTTCCATTTTTCGAGTTCAGAGGTTAGTCTGATGGCAGTCTCTAGGGGCGAGTCGCGGGTTGGGGTGTTTATGCTGTATAGTTGACGTGATATGTCGCCTAGGATGCGACCGAGTCTGTTTGGGCGTTAAATTTGTCTCTTCAGCGGATGTATACAAAGCCCACCTATAATGAAGCACAGAAGCAATCATCATGCTGTCCGTAGATCCTGTACGTCTTGTCGGGTCTTCTTCCAGTAAGTCATCGTCATTCATCTCGTCTGGTAATCCTTGATCGATGTCCTCGTCATGTAATAGTCGAGGTCGTCCAAACATGATGCTGAGATATTTATCGAGTATGTATACACTCCAAAAAATCCGCTTGCGCAGCTCCAGTTCCAGATAGGAGCATCCTTTATTCGATAATTTGGCAGGCCATTTTCTGTGTAATCCAAGAGCTGTCACAACCTGCATCGTGGTGCCGAATGAGTACCAACACTCGTTGGCTCGCGAGGATGACTGTAGGTAAAGACATTGGCCCAGTCGAGCTTGAATAGTCTCCAGTCTTGGTGGTCCTGACTCGAGAGAGGTCATGTATTTCGAAGCGGCATACCAGCGTTCACTACCAGATATCAGTATTGCGCAGTCATTTCTACCCAGGAGAAACTCACCTTTCACTACGCCCATCAGGCATCCCATCTGGCCGGAGCTCTGCGTACAAAGTACTTACGGCAAAGATGATAAGAACAACAGCAGTTCGGGCAACCATGTTCCCAACCGGTAAATTAGAGAGCGAGATATCAATCTCATAAAGTTGTCTAGTCCAATCCTCAACATTGCCTCTATGCACGAAGCGATAAGTCACCATGGAGAAATCGAAATAGATACCAACCAATTCCATGGCTTTCTCAAAGGATGGCAGTGCAAAGTCTACCTCTGGAAAATTGCAATATGGCTTATCGCCAAACATAAAGACAGCCGTGTTCCGTGAGGATTCATTTTGAAGTTCATCTGGATAATGAGTGGTCTCATCTTGGTGTAGCCGACTCCATACACGATTGATAAACGACACACCCGACGCAGGGCCGATGTAATTGCCTTCAAAATCCGTAGATCCTGGCTCGGGCGAGTTCCGTAATGACACTGCATGGTGTTGGCTCGGGATTGGAAGTGATTTGTTTTTGGTCACAGCCGAGCCTCTTGCACTCGCCCCCGGACGGGGACTGTTGGACGCGCGTGCAGCCTCTAAAGTACGCCGGCCCGTTGGGGCCGAGAGCGGACTGGGTGATGCAGGTAGAGGGACCGGTGGTAGACCGCGCGAGTAAGCGGCATTGTACTCACATGGTAGCGAGAGACGTGTACACCTGGTGCAGGGCAGGGTGCCCGTACAGCGGGTCTTCTTTACTTTGCATGAATCACAGGCTCTTGTGATCTTTTGGCGGGAGATGGCAGAGGCTTTTTTATCTGACGATAGCTCGGAGGCTTTTCTTTTGAGACTGGAAGTAGATACCAAGTCCGATGGCGCAGTAGCTCCATCCTGGACTCCGGGCTGAGGAAATTCGTCCGATATCACACTAGTCATTGTTCCGATCAGCGCGCCAATCGCAGGACAATGATATACAAGTCCCTGCCGTGTATTACGGGAAAAAGAGGTGGAAAAGTGAAGGGAGAAATATCCGAGGGGAAGCAGGATCTCGGGAAGACTCCGGTCGGCGCGGGGATCCGGGGCCGGATGCCCCGAACATCTATAGCTTGAATATCATTTCTATAGTGGGATGAAGGGGAATTTATTGAAGGATAAGCTCTATATACCCTAATGCTCTGGGTTCGGAGCTGGATATGCCGAGCCTGACGATTTATATAGGCATCGGCAGACATCCGGCCTCGAATACCATACGTTGCAGCTCCGAAAAGCATCTACAGACCTGAGATCATATAGATAGGCCTATAAAGACCAGAGTTGATAGCGCCTGAGTTTCAATATCCATATTTTTGCAGACATTCCAAAAGCAAACCACTGCCATCGTATTCATCGGGTTTGCCCACGTAGATAAAAGACCAAACAACTTCGTGAACGGGTATCACTAGAATTCCACTGGTTTCTCAATTCGCGTGCAGCCAGGCTGATCTGATCCGATACTTGTTGGGGTGCCATAAACATATCAAGCTGGTTGACAAGCTACCATCAGCTTGTGTTCGTCAGCTACCGGTGCATAAAGATATCTGGCGCAATAGGAACGAGGGAAAGCCGATGATAGCAGAGTACAGACATCTCAGATCTAGGATAAGGCGGCCATTGGAGGGATGAACATAGGGTGGTTGAAACAATGGACGGAGGTTGTTTGCCACGGAATGCAATCGGTTAGTGAAATTAGACTCGAGGGGCTTCGAGGGGCTTCGAGGGGCTTCGAGGGACTCTTGACGTATCTCAGATCCTCCAGTGGATCATATTCGGTGGTTTCGAATACCTGTTCTTCTCTGGACGTGTAAGCTGGCGAAAGGATCCCATGACGCAAGCCTGTGGATATCAAACAGGACGATTGATCGCAAACCCATTGAGACAAGATTTCGAATGACGGGGTTGATTAAGATATGAACTTCACCCTTGTCGACCTAGTCTTTGGCTCTCGAGCTCTAGGGTTCGTTTTGGGCTGGCGCGCACAAAGAAAAGTACAAGGCTAGGGCTGGCAATAGAAGAACAACTTGGTTTATGCTGAATCTCAGTATGCAAGATAGGCAATGCAAACAAAGATACACTCAAGAAGTGGGCGTAATTGTCTTCCAAGTGACTTGCTTCAGCCCTAATTGGAGTGAATGCAACACATGACTATAAAGGAAACGCTAAAAAAATAACCAACCCATGTCGTCCAAATTGCCGAGAAAGCAACCGTCCAATATCCAAATTGTCGAATTGTCGAATTGCCCAGAGAATTCAAAGGGCCAGATTGGGGGGGGAGTTTGTGGCGCTGGAGCAGATTCATCCAGAGATTCATGCGATATGACCCGAGTTAGGGTGGGAGGATTCCGACCAGCGAGGCTGATTGGGGTCGTAGTAAGGGTTGTTCGGATTGTGACCCCGGTTATTGGGATCTTCTTCAGCTTCGGCATCCTCATTGAGGCGGTTAAGCAGCTCTCGCAGGCTTCCATTCTCTGCTCCAGATCGGATAGCGTTGACGATCAGTTGTACTGTCGCCCCATCTCTATCCCGGATGGAGGCGATGAGGTCTTCGGTAAAGTTGCGATAGTAATCCAACTGATCCTGCGTTCTCCTCGCAGAAGCCTTGCGACGCCTGTCGTTGGCTTCGTCGAAAAAGCAGTCGCGGTTATGGGCCCTGCATTCATCGCATTGAGGATGACCGCTACACTAATCAGAAGATGTCAAATTTCGTTCGGGCAGGGAGTCAGGGCAGAGGGGAAAGTGATGTACTCTAGTCCGACGTTTTTGGCACTCGGTGCAGGCCGTCGATGCTCGTCTCATGCGCCTGTCTTTGTCGTCGCCTCCTCCAGGACTATCTCCTCCCGCGCCGCCTCCACCGCTACCACCCATAGAAGTCCGCGGTGCGAGAGGCCGGAGGCCCCGAGATACATCGGTCATCAAGTCTGTGTGGAGTGACAGAACGGCTAGAAGAGGACAAGCAAAGTAATCAGATCAAAAGCGAAATACTCTATCTTGGCTATCCACCATTTGACAGCATGATAATAAGCACAAGCAAGCAAATCACATCGAAGATGAACGGACCATGAATTGGAGGAAATTATGGAAAGGAGGGGGCCTTCGGGCCACACTAGGTCTATGCAGTGAAGAATCTCTGCCTAGAGACGAAGTGGGGGAGAAAAGGAAGTACCAGAAAAGAGAAAATAGGGAAAAATAAGGAATGGGGAGACACGAGGGATGTTGGCGTGTGTGGCGGGTGTGGGCCTTCAGACGCTGACATTCCCAGATAAAGACAAGTCTACCTAGGTAAGGACCGAGCTGTCTTCCAGGAACCGGGAATGCGACTTGAGCCATCTGGCAGGGAATCCAATAGCCCCACGGGAATCTAGAAAAGAGCCACCTGAGGCTTTTGAAACCAATAATCCATTTCTAGATAGACCAATCACCTAAAGAGAAAGTGTCATTGACGATCTTCTTATAAGGCCTGGATTGCGTTGTAGGCGGAAACGAACTCCGGAGCCCTCGTCATAGTTCAATTCATGTTGAAATCCTCAGAGCCCCAGAATCAACAGGATATAATAGAGCCGAGGACTTGATCCGGAAAGGTCCTAGCTGTTCGGACATGAATATCATGGAGGGTTAGAGGGCATGGCCGAACCCGTGACTCTCATGAAGACCTATACAATGAAGGACTGCACTACGGAATGGAATCATATCCACAGTTTTCCCTTTTTCCTCTTTCAGAATGTGGATTCGAAGATCTCTCATCTCCGCTGAAGAAACCATCTGCATAACTCTCGGTACGCAAGGGCCCGGAGAATTCATCTGGTTCCAATCCCCACGCAATCAATCTTCGAGTTAAGGCCCTCGGAACCCCCTTGAAACCTTGCCACTTCGAGATTATCCACCGAGTCGAACCCCACTAAAGCGTCCCGAACCCACTGTGGCTGTTGCCACTCTGCACCGAGCACTTGTGACCACTTGACTCTTAGACTGCATGAGCTGCCCAATAATCCCTGGCATATTTGGCTATATTGTCTGGATCATCGGTCTGAAGGGAAGCAGCCTATGCTTGTCCACGCAGCACACGGGGTTTTTAAATCCCGTGAGTTACTCCCGCATTTAAGCGTCGAATGATAGCCAACGGCTATGAGGGGCTGGCTGGGGAGTTTCGCCACCACCGGCGCAATGATAGCCAAAAGAAATAGGGGGCTCTGGTAACCTTGGGGCTTATGCTGTCAGACCTACAATATGAACTCGAAATTGACATGTGTGGCTCATGAAATGTCGAAGTCACTGGGTCAGATTCCGTGCGCGCGTTTTGATCCAGGTTTCGTGTAGATCTATGGAGAGGCTCACCACATCCCAGTCTAAGCATACATGGAACCACAACTACGGTATGTCTTCAATCCGCGAGAAGCGCATGTATTTGGAGATTAAGTTAAGTTGCAAGTGACACTTGCCCAGGAACACCCGCGGATCGCACTAAGACAGAGCGGGACGCAACAAAATAGCGCCAAGTTAGGGCCTAATCCGGAAGTGTACATGTTCCGTATACTATAAGTAACTCCAAGACACTGGGGTCTTGGGGCCAAAACAACCCTCGACAGACAAGTGGACCTCATTACAAGACCTCTGGCTGGCGTTGATGCGTGCCTTGTCTTCCAACTTAGGAAATCCTCAAGGCAATCCATTGTTCATGCCTCACCGCATCGCCACTATGCATGGCTTAGATACAAGATGGACCAAAGGCTAATCCCAAAAGAAAAGGCCCAAGAGCCGACGCTACATGTACTTCGACTAAACATTCTACCCTCACCGCTGGCAGTCCAATCTCGGTGCGGCTGTCACCCTAACGTCCGAGGATCTCGGGGAGAATACTTCCGCGCCATTCACAATGATTCGTTTCTCATTGCCGAGTAAACCCTGACATTGGCTGGTCAATGCAACCTGACCAACTACACGCTTTCAAAGCACCGAAGCTATACAGATCTTTGTTCGCAGAAGGGACGCAACCCTAGTTCCCACTGCCTCCACCACATTCCTTTAGACATTGCACTGATCATCGCTCCTCGCCACTCTACGTACGTGGCTGCCAGCCCCAAGCTAACAAAGTAGAGACCGTACAGAACAGCCATCTCAGACGCAAGAGAGAGGGTCTCCATGTCTCCGAACAGAGCCGATATACAGTATTCACTTAATTTAGTTTCAACAAGGCCACCTGGCCCCAGCGGCCAGCGGGGGTCTGTAAGTCTTTCCCACTTTCGCGCGAAAAAATAGTCCTCTCCGAGCACACTCGACTCCACTCCTATCGCTTGCAGCCTGAGAGGTGTCTCTTTGACGATCCCCAAGAAGCGGTCAAAATGCAATTCGCCACAAAGACAGGTACGCCGAGTGCAGTACACACCAAGCTCCTTCAGTTCCCCGAGAACCTTGAACCGGCCAAAGATGGGGCATAGTTGGCCGAGGTCTTGAACGCATGTACTGTTTCTTACGGTACAGCCTCTGATATGCAGCCATATCTTTCATCGGTGCTAACTATAATTCTCGCAAGATATCTAACCACGGCATCACCCGCAGGCACTGTTCTTTAACCACTGCGGTGGGACATGATTACCTGGATCTGTATAGTATGCTCTGAAATATATACGAGTCATTGGTGCCGACACACCAGCCCCCACCGATACTTCCCAGGCCCCACGCTCCCATTGGAAGCTCATACTCTCACCCCTTGTTCTTACAGCAGTAGCTTCCACCTTCTCCTTACGGATCAATCACTACCGGGCCAGAAGAAACAAAAAAAAAAATGACACTGCTGCAAATCTAAGAAACCCCGTCCTCGGCCGGCTCCCGCCCTCCCCACAATATCGTATACAGTATTACTACACTACACTACACTACATGCACCCATGGTATATGGTCACTGACACTGACATGGATCTATCAACTCTGCAACAGTGATCTCAGCAGACATCCGCGCTTCCTGGCACGTAAAAAGGCAAACAGGGGCAACCGGGGTTCATATAAAGAGAGCGAGAGCGAGACCGATTTTTACTTTTTTGCCAAGATCCAGATCAAATCCAAGTTGGAATCTACATTGCGGGCCGACCACGAGTGTCGTAAATGCTCCTTTTTTTTTCCCCTTTGGAGGGGTTTGCATGCACATGGGTCACGAGGGCTTTTGCAATCACTCTTTTGTTCGAGTGTTTATTCATCATAAGTATGTGTTGTTTGTAGGTACTTAAATATATCTACTGAGGGTCACTGAGAGCCCGTGCTATAATTGTACCATACGTAGAGACATGGCATTGCATGCTGCAGTAGTTCGAGAGTTGATATTGACGCAGTCTTCGTGCAGTAGATGACAATTTGTCCAGCAAGTCAATTTGGAATCCTCGTCGTCTACAGTACTCCAGTGGGATAAACTGCGCCAATGTTTCTCCTGTATTCCTCTACTATGCCTGTTGGAGCGTTGCATGCATGCTGCGCTGTGAGGCAGGGGTTAACTTGGCGCTAGGCACTGGTACTATGGGACAAAGGACCGTGGAATAGTTCATACATCTTGCATACAGTAGACTCGCCGAGACTACGGGGTACAGCGCAACATGGTCCATAGCGGATTTGAGCAAGATAGGGCTAGAGCAATCATAAAACTAAAATTGGTATGCACAGCAAGAAATATGTACTGTGAAAATAGAGGCGATGGCACCACACTAAAACGAATAACCCCCGCAATGGAAAGCCATAGCATACACAAAACTGAAATAACGGGGTGGGATATCAAATAGAAAACAGCCCGGCTGCGTGCATGGGTGCCCAAGGTTCTTTAGTCTGGGTGATCAGTAGATCGGACGACCCTCGTCCCAACGGCGGGATTCTCTCGGGCTCGAAACGGGCTCTGTTTTGATTTCGCCCGATGGGGTATGAGGGCTCGTCGCGGCATTATCAGACGGGGAACCAAGGGGGGCCCGTACACTGTCTCGGCGGGAAATCTGCTCCGGAGAGCTGACAGTATTAATCCCACCGATCCACTCCCAGGATCGAGAAACATCACCGCTGCGTCCTTCACGGACGGCGGCGCGGACATTGGCGTTGCCTTCAACAAAGCTTCGGACACGACGCCAGAGCTCCTCGCGGCGCTTGCCTTGGAGTTCAAAGCGTAGAACGTCATCTCGGAGTTGGCCAATGGCAATGTAGGGCTCTTTGGCATTGCCATGGGCATAAAGTGCAGCCTGAGTGGAAAGGCGGTCGAGAGTCGTAGCGACCAGCTCTGGTACACGGGCGATATCAGAGCGGCGGGCCAAAACACGCGCGCGCGCATAGCCGATGAGACCGATGACCAGGACTAGAAGTGAAATAGGAAGTCGATACGCGACGAGAGCAAGTCGGAAGTGACGGCGGATGGCGCATGTGATTGGGAGCCGTGCGATGGAGGTAGAGGAGAGGACGAGGTCACCGGAAGGTCTGTAATTGCGAACGCACCTCTGTTAGTTCCGGTACACAATGTCAGAACCAGATCTTTGTAAGAAATGCTGCGGGATTTGGATATCCACAGCGATAATCATAGCTAAGGAGATGATGAAAGGTCCTTCTGGGTGGGGAAACTTACTGCTTGGTCTTGCTGACAACCTCATCTTTGTCAACGACTTCTCCGATCGCACCCTTCCACAGCTCATCAAACTCATTGTCGCTCAAGCCCTTGCGGCGCTTCTTGGCAACCTCTTCCTTCAGATCAGGCTCGCTAATGTCAGGAGAACGGGCATCCTTGCCATCCTCCTTGAGTTGACCACATTCCCACTTGGCGCGGCGCTCACGGAGCTCCTCAACGGCTTTATCAGCGACAGCCTTCACGCGGCGGGCCTTTTCACTGTCGGGTTCACATGTAGGTGGCAGGGGAACAAGACCTCCGAGGGAGAGAGGATGGGGTTTGAGAAGGAAATCATTTTCACAGCGAACTTCAAAGTCAGGGTAGCAGAAAGCGTGGCTTGGACACGGCTCGCACCGAGGTTCTAACACATTAGCCCACTCGGGAACCTTTGTCTCGGCCAGTGACCAGGTGGGCTTTCCAAGGCCACAGTACCCAATCTCAAGCTTCTCTCGGCGCCACCAGGCACCGAAGCTGCCGGCCAACAAGAGAATGACGAGCCAAGGAGCGAACCGGGCCACGGCTCCCTGCTTCTGGGGTCGTCGTCGAACTTGGATCTGCGGCGCATACTGCTCGTTCTCCATGGCGAGCTGCTCTTCCGGTGTGAATTCTTCACCGGCACTCATATCACTATCCTCATCTTCCTCTTCCTCTGCTTCTTCAGAATCCTCCCCACTTTCCTCCTGCGGAGGCTGCAATTTAGAAGCGAAATCAAAGGATTCCCGCTTAGGAGCGTCGTAACCATCCTCCTGCTTCAGGCTAGAAGGAGTAGCCGACTTCCGAGACCGAAGCCCACGGCCCCGAGCCGGGCTTTCGGTAGATAACCGCGAAGCACTCTTGCGTCTACCATCATAGCTCGCTCGGGTACTCCTAGGCGCCTCAGAAGGACTGCCACTCTGGAAGGGATTATCGTTCGTAAACCCAGTATCATCACGAGGTTCCGACTTGATGCCAGGAGTGTGCTCGTCGACCTCAGTGGACGGTATTACCTCACTACGCCGGACCTTCCGCGCCGTAGATTTGCGAGGCGAACCACGGCCAGCAGCAATGGGAGTAGCAAGCATGTCATCATTGGTTTCAGTGTCAGAGGCGCGGGCATGCTTGCCTACCGATCGAACAACACTTGTTCGCTTTGAGCTCTTAGCGGTAACAGGAGTAGCTGGCGCAAGTCCATCGTCGAAATCAGCCGTCGAGTGGCGGGTGATGCGTCGCGATGTGCCCCGCTGTCCGCGACTTGTAGATGCGACTGACGACGGCGTCGCCGGTGGAGGCATGGAGTCCCTCTCGTTCGCGTCGCTAGCCACGGACGTCGAGCGGCTGCTCATATCTGTGATTCCGGCACTTGTACGTCTGACACGTTCACGATCGCGCAGGATCTTCCGCGCTTGTGGGATGACCTCATCTTGGAGGATGCTGATCAGCTGGGCCTTCTTCGCTGAGGCAGGGTAGGCGATGTCGTGGTTGACGAGAATGGATCGTAGACGGGGGACGGTGAGAGTTGTCAGATCGAAGTTTGGATAGAGGTAATCTAGCTCGTCGGCCATTTTGGCAGAGCCTGACCGCGAAGGGTGGTCACTGGAGTTAGCGACGTGGATTTTTTGTGACGAGTTATACCGAGCGTGTAGCGCGGTGGGTGACTGGGTGGGATTCCAATATGCGAGTGGAATGCTACCGATCGCTCCCTTTTTCGAACTTTGACTGGGGTAACAGGGATTTCCTGCGTATGTGTTGTTTTGGCCGAGGTGTAGTAATGCTTGTCTGGCTCGTTAAGTTGGTAGCCAGGGCAACAGGCGGGGCGGAAAAATGGCCAGGGCGGACCTGATTCAATACTAGCGATGACTTCTCAAAGATATCAAGGAGAGAAGTGATAGTTCTAGAAGATATCTTGGTTTGAATGTACCTAGAGTTGAGTGTCAGTCGACCGGAAGAAAATAAGTCGCCAATGACGCAACACAAACAATACTCACGTGACCGTCTCGATTTAAGTATACTCGGCTACACTTGAATAGTGTATAGTATAGTGAAATTCATTGGTAGTAAGAGAGAAATGACAACTATGATCATGAATCCTATATCAAGAGATAAGTAAGCAATTACAGGCAAAATAATCATGATTATCATATAGACTGTAATATATATTCAGTGCCCAAGGCAAATACAGCCCCCAAAAATCAGCAAGTAAAAAGTAAATAAGAAACCGAAACTATCACCGTGGCTCCATGCCATAATGCTTTATAAAACAAATTTGCAGACTCCCATCCGCCAGTGAGACGCCGCCCACATAGAGTCAAGACACAAAGGTACAAGAAAGGGAAGAACATATAGAAAGTTAGAAGAGAAAGCAAAAACAGAGAGCAAATACCATGGGGAAAAAAGTCGGTTTGAAACAGATCATTGGCTGCGACGGGTAGGGTCTGAAGAAGTGCGAGCAGTATCGCCAGGGAGGTGGAGGTAAGATGAAGAGGCGGAGATGATATCACTATCCATGTTTCCTGGAGAGCGCATAGAGGGGCTAGTGCTGTACTGTGTGTTTGGTCCGCCTGTGAGACCTGGAGGACCACCAGCCAGCGACTCCTTCAGGGCTTGGAATTCGGCAAGTTGGGTTTGGAGTTCTTGAAGGACATCGCTGATGGGGACGGCGTGGTCCTTGAGTTTGTCACCCGGCTTGAAGGGGCGCATCAAATGTCGCACTGAGAGGGTATTGACGCACACCTCAATACGAGTGACTTGTTGATCGACTAGACTGAGAACAGTGGAGTCATTGAGTTCACCACCGTGTCTTTTAACCATATTGAACAAGGCGACATTAGGCTCTCCAAGGCCTGGCTCATCAGGGTTCTCAAGAGCGCCACAAAGTCGCTCGAGACGGAGAGTAACCTCCCAGACACGCCAAATAACATTTGTCTGGATATCCAACTGGTTGTTGGGGTTTATGGTTGTACCAGGACCATCGCGTTCCTGGGTATCATCCGAAGAGATCATACGACCAGAAAGTACCGAGGGATAGACAAGGTAGAGGGGCTCTGGGTTCTCCAAGCCCTTCAGCTTACGTTCACCTTGATCCTTGATGACGAAACCTTGGCTATTTAGCTGGGTCAGCTCACGGCGGATGTTGTGTCCAAGACTGTCGCCACGAGGGTGGCTGTCAGTTGAGCTGGTGGATGCAGACCGTTCTGCGTCAGCGAAAATCTCCAAGTTGCGATGAATATCGCTCATGAAATCGGACGAGACAAAGATTTGACCTCCGTCCGCGACGGCGGAGATTCGCGAGGCACGGTTCACCATAGGACCAAAATAGTCCATTCGGTTGGTAACCGGGTCTTTTTCGCAGACGGGTTCGCCCCAGTGACCTCCCATGCGAACGGACAGACCACGGAATATAACATTGTTGTCCATGTCGACGACAACTCGGCATTGTGGCTGATCAAGGATCTCAGTTGGCCATTCTGCTTCAAGCAACTGGTTTTGACAGTTGAAACACCAGAGCAAGGCGGCGGTTGTAGTCGAGAATGCTACCATGAAGGCATCACCTTCTGTCTTGACCTCGTAACCACCGAAGATACCAAGCTGTCGGCGTAGAATGTCGTTGTGGATTTGAATAGCAGAGCGCATGGCGTCTGGACAGACCTCCCACAGACTTGTGGATTTCTTGATATCAGTGAACATGATAGCCAATTCACCGACTGGAGCATCCACAAAGTCAAAGCGAGCCAGCCGTGAATCACCAGGACCATCACGTTTCTTGGGACGCTTGGCAGTTGGGATGATCTGTTCCTCAGCAAAGGTAGATGATCCAGTGTTCAGCGCCGGGCGAGGCTTTGGACGTCGCTTTTGCAGTTCACCAACGCCCAGGATCATAACCATAAGCTTATTGGTAGCACCAAAGGAGATTGCCAGATCACGCAATTTTTGAGCCGCGAACATCAAATCTGGTTGCTCTCTTCTGGTGATATCGACCACCACCTCAGGCGTGACATAGTCCCAGAGTTCCTTCGATGCCAAAACGATCATCTCATCTTGCTCTGTCAAAATGCAGTGCATTGTGGAGGGGGCCGCAATGACAGCAGGCATCATGGTGAAGTGTCCGAAGCATCTTGACACGGAGAGCATATCATTCAGTTTGCCGTTACGTGATACGAAGCCTCCTGCAGCACGAATGCGCGCGCGCTCATTTGGTTCCGCGGGATCATGGTTCTGTGTCAGATAACGCATCGAGCCATCCGACTTGATCAAAATAGCTTGAGCATCACCGACATTAGCAGCATAAAGGTCCATATTATTCAGGTACAAGACAGTCGCAACACCACCTGATTGAATGTCGGCCTGGTTGAGCATTTTGGCTGCAGTAGAGCCCCTGTGATACTGTCTCACTTCACGGTCATCAATGGATCGATAGGCAGATCCTGCCATGTTTTTGTTCAAGGCGAGGAATGCCCGTCTCAGTGCATCCAGCGGGGTCTCATCCTGATCGCGCTGGAGCTTCTTAAGCTCGAACGAGAAGGTGGGAGTGAAGTTCTCATGCAAGTACTTCGCTACCCGGGAACCACCGCTAGAAAGCGTCTGACCGTCGAACATGCCTACCAGTGTTTCCACATGGTCCTGCTTCAATCGGGGAACAATCATATCGATGATGGACAGATGCTCGGTCCGACCGAGGGAGTCTGCCATACCATAGGCGAGGGTACCTGCCAGCGAGGCGGAGGTTCTCACACGTCGATCTTCTGTCTCTTCTGGGATTGTAGGAATAGTAAGAGTGACATCCATCAATCCCAGGACCCGGAGATGGGTCAGAGAGTTAAAGTCAGTCAGGTCAGCACCATTGGCAGCTGGGGGCCCAAGGGATGCAATGTTCGGTTTGATCTCCAGGCGCTTATTACCCGAGAAGTTCAGGTATTTGAGGTTGCGATTCCAGTTCCAGTTCCAATCATAAGGCCAGTTGGATACGTTGTACTTCAACCCGTTGCTTCCAACATCAAGGATCGAGAGCTTGCTGACCTTGCAAAGTTCTGCAGGCAATACCTGGAACCTGTTCGCATTGATATGAAGAACCTTGAGGTTGCTTCCCTCTTCCAGATCATCAGACGGGAGAGAAGTCAACTCGTTACCGGAAAGGTAGAGTTCAGAAATCATGGGCCATCTCTTGAGGATTCCCTGAGGCAACTCAGTTAAGTCGTTGTAGGAAAGATTGACAACGCGCAGCTCAGGGAGCAAGGACAATTCCCGGAAGACATCATCTTCAAGTCTGTTATCGGCGAGTGAGAGTGTCCGAAGAGATGCAGCAAATGTCATAGCCATCTGCTGGGAAAAGTTAGAGTCCTTCCGAGAGACGCCATTTTGGTCTGTGAATGAACGCGACGCAGCCGAAACCTTTCTACCACCACCTTGCTGCGAAACAGAAGGCGTGGTCGAAGGATTTCGATATGATCCATTTGGTGAAACAGAGTTCATAACACCATTGGCGGTGGATGTTTGACTAGGTCGGCGCAAACCTGGTTCGTCTAATGGGCCAATGTCCTCGTAGCCGGGGTACCCTGTAATACCTGATGTAGTTGCGGGTGTGTGGGTGGACTCTCCAGGCACCAAGGGCGGAGAAGCACCATACTTGGGGAATGTGGATAAGATGTTAGAAGAGATGTTGAGTATTTCCAGCTTCGCGCAATGCCAAATTTCTGATGGGAGAGACGTCAAGTTGCATTCCCTCAGATTCAAGTGTTTAAGTTCTACGAGGCAACCGATGGTTGCAGGCAAAGAAGCAAGAGGGTTTTTGATCATGCTGAAATGTTCCAGTCGGCGCAACTTGCCAACCTGGGGCGAGACGGAAGAGAGGTGGTTTTTGTCGAGAACGAGCTTGGTCACATTAGGGCAGTTCTCGAAGATGGTATCCCGGAATTGAGCGAGCTTGCCAGACGCAAGGTTGAGGGATGTCAATGTCGGCATAGGAGCGTCGACATCAAAGTGTGTCAGAGGGCAGTGGTCCAGATGCAAGCTGCGCAATTTTGGGAACGAGCACTTGAAGCGCGATATTAAGTTGTGACCGAAGGAGACCTGCTCCAGCCGTGGGAGAGAAGAGAGATTATCGATATTGGTGATGGCATTAAAGCGAGCATCCAGTTCCTTGAGGTTCACCAAGTCTCGGAATGACTCGTCCAGAGAGCCACTGAGGTTGTTGTTTGTGATCCACAGGCGTTCGAGGGTCACCAAGCGGCCAATATTGGGTAGTTCTTCGATGCCGTTGAAGCTGATATCGAGATCGACCAGACTCTTCAGGTTGCAGATGAATTCGGGGAAGACCTTAAATCCGTTTGATGACATCGTCAAACTTCGCAGGGCATGGAAGTTTGCGAAGTAGCTGGGCAGCTCGGTCAATTGATTGTTGGCCATCTTGATGCTGACAAGACCAGTCAGCCGATCGAGACATGCATGACTCAGTTCTTCCAAACAGTTGTTGGAAACATCCAGGTATGTAAGCCGGCCAGCCAGACTGAAACTTTGAGGGAGCTGCGAGGCTTCATTTCCAATGAACTTGATCTCCCGCAGATTAATGCAGCTTTGAATGAAGTCTTTCGGAACATCCAATGACAAGTTCCTTGACAAGTTGAGCGAGATGATTTCGGAGGACTTAGCATATAGTGTAATCGGGATTGTGACAAGGCTACGACCCTGGAGGTCGACATGGCTGAACTTTTGCACTTTGTTGAATCCAGGGTCACTCTCAAGACTGCTGTAGCCACTGAGTTTGGTTGGCAGGAAGATGAACCGACAGAGATAACTATGGTCCTCACGGCCGATATCCTCAATCCGGTCTTTGTCCGTGTAACCAACTTGTTCGAGTAGTTTTTTCTGCATCTGGATTGGCCGTTCATTGTGATCAAGCTGGCGTGAAAGATCGTTCTTCCGCAGAACAATCTCGTAATTGTTGAGGTGATCCTGTAAGAAAGATTTCCGTCCAAGCATCAAGAGAATCTCAGATACAGTCGCATTGACACCAGCTGATAGGGTGGCGAAGGTTGAATCAATCCGGAAAATTCGAATAAAGAAGGAGACTTCACGCTCGCGAGGTCCGAAGTAGCCTTGGTCCACAGTGAGGTCTGGCGGTCCTCTGACATGCCAGCTGTCCGGGGCATTCCATGGCTTTTCGTTTCCATTTTCATCGCGCGGTGTAGTCCTCCCATCGACGCCACGCTTCATAGTATTCGGTGAAGCTGAGCGAACGATTCCCTTTAAGTCACCCATATCGATGTCAAGTGGGAAGAAATGCTTGTTCTCCTCTTGGTTTCTATCATCCTTATTGGCGCCGTGAGAGTCGCCGCCTTGGTTGGTAAAGACACGACGAGGACCAAGTTTTCGTCCTGTGATAAGGCCCTTCCCGGACTCTTTCTTTCGGTCCGAGTCTGCCGATTCCAGATGGCGAGAGGGCGTGTTCCCTTCAATGCTTCCCTGCCTACCTCTTTTAGGAGGAGGAGAAGAGTTCCTCGACTTATCGTGCGGTTTGTTTCCATGGCCAAACACCCTTTTAATGAAACCGCCGATCCTGGGGTGTCCTGAGTTCCCATCGTTGTCGCGATCACGGTATGCACTCCGCACGCTAGGGGTTGGACTTGTAGATCGACCACCGAGTGTCGTCGAGGAGGTCAAGTAGTTTTCATTGAACGGACGTAAGGCGATATCATCTGTGCCTGTAGCCGGTCGACTTTGATAGCCTGCCAGATCACCAGCAAGAGTCGGCTTCTCGTCTTTGCTTCGCGAAGGACGATGTCTGCCGTGTCCTCTTCGACCGGAGTTACTCCCTGAAGCAACATTATCAGCGGAACCAAGACGCTCCCCATTGGGACCAATTGGAACATGTCGCACAGGTGCTTCTCCATACTGTGAAACATCATTGATGCTCTGATAGTCCCATGGAGTGATGTCGCTTGAGGGCAACGGCGTAGCAGCTCGTGGCCTTTGAGGACGGTGAGATCCAGGACCATCGGGTCCCCGGGAACCATCTGAATTCGCTCGCTCACGCGCCTTCAGCTGATCAACTAGCCCCCCACGCCTGCTGGGCGGATGTTGGGAACCGTCGTCGGAAGCCTCACGCTCTCCAGGCGAAGGGTAATCATCCCCGAGTAGACCTTTCAAATGCTTCTTTCGGAGCTTCTGACTGATGCTAGATCTCGAGCCCTGGCTGCTCACAGTTGTTGCGCTTGCAGCAGACGGCCGTCGCGGTTCTCCGTGGTATTCGAATTCGGCGGGTTCGCTGGCGATGGTCCGCCCAGTCATGGGACGAAATGAGAATGATGCGGGGGAAGCTTCATGTTCGGAGTAGTCGTTGTAAAACGTGCCAGGGGCATCGGGTGGTCCACTGCCAGGACCTGAACTCCACGGGGCGATCGACTCAGCATCATCGGAGGCAAGGCGAGACGCGTTGAGAGGCGGAGGACGGGGGCTCGTAGAGGAGGATTGGGACGGACTGTCTTGGTTACTTGGTGGAGCTAAAGCCTCGCGATGGTCGCTGAAGCCAGATGTCTTGCGCTGTTCGGTAGGGGAGATGTCGGGAGAATTCCATGACCACAAATTTGTTCCCCAGTTGATCTGTGGGGGTCTCGAAGGGTCCGATCTAGCAAAGAATCAATGAGCATCGTCTTTCAGGGCTTGGAGATAAGTCCCCGTGGTGCTGGAAAAAAGCCCGCGGGGTATCTCAAGGGTTGAGGAGCTTACTTGGTATCCATTGTCAAAGAGCCTGGGAAGCATTCGGCATTGCGATTACTAGTAGCAGATTTGCTCTGATCGCGAGGTTGGTTCTCGGGGTGCCGCACAGTCTCTTGTGATATCCAACTGTTGCCAGAGCTCTCCGAACCCTGACGACTCTCGGGATAGGAGCGCTCCCGCACGGGCATGGCGGCTCTGTGTCTCGGCCAATTCCCACCGCGGCCCTCAAGTTGCAGCCAGCTGTACCTTGGGGTGTATGAGAGTCCCGGAGCAGTTCAGCATGAATGACGCCGACGATGCGCGGGAGGAGTGGAGGATTGGAGCTGCAATGTATATCGTTTCTGCTGTCTTGGGTACAGGCGTCGCGCAGAAATAGTCCCGGCGATGCGTGAATGGGGATTAAAAGCTGTAGGGAAGCGTGGAGGGCATTCGAGGGGGGATGATCGTGGAGTTGTTAAGATCGACGTGACAGCGTGGGTTCGGGTTCGGGCGGGGCGCAAGGAGACGCCTCAAAAGCCGTGACTGCAGATCAGAGATGAGATGAGATACAGTAGGTGAATGGGGTGAATCAAGAATAACCCGGGCGCATGCAGGTATCTCGAGGTTCTTGAGTGGGGATGACAAAGGCGGGAGAAGTCCCGTGAAAGAGAAGAGCGATCTGAAACCTCTTTCTCTTCTCTCTCTTTCTACTCGCTGTATTCTTTTTTTTTTTTGTCTTTCAGTTTTTCTTTCTAATTATCAAGTCACATCTATTTCTTGTCTTTCAATATTTTCTATACTCTGGGGATGGTCCGTGATGCTGTCCGTGCCCCTAAGTTGACCTGTGGAGCTCGCAAGTATGATATATGACACTTAAGATACTTGACATGGGCATTCTTGATCCATTGGTTGCCTTGAATTCAATCCCTACAAATATTTAGCCTAGCTCAGCCCGGGTGTTCAGCCCAGATGTTTGCCAGGCGTTCAACTCAGATCTCAGGTGCAACAGGTCTATGATCCGTTGAAACCCCGAACATGACAGATCATACAAAAAGCCTGGAACCTTTCACGCCTGATTACTCCGTGGCGGTGAAAGGGCTTGATATGGTTTGCACCTCGATCTGAGCTTTTTTTTTCCTCTACTCAGTCACTATGCAAGGGTTTTGAAGAGAATGTCGATTTCAATACAGTACTTGATTTTCCCTTCTCTTCATATTGCCATAATGATACATTGTGAGATAGAGACCTAGCCAGGTCTTCGCCCTGTAACTCCCATTGACATTGTTCCATCGTACTTCATTCTCTCATATCCATCAGATCGTCGATTCCGTCAGATCGTCGATTTGCGTAAGACTTCTGTCAGTCAAACCCGAGGATGGGCGAAAACCTGCTCGATGTCGTCAACCACCTCATTCCAGAGCTCCCATCCAAACCTGCGAGCACCTTTGCCATAAAAGAATGGCGCACCCCTATACTCAATTAGTATCATGACCGTATCGCAAGGAACACAAGCGCATACAGATCAGTCTGATCGTTCTGAACAAAGGCACCATGACTCTCCTGGCCAACAACCACAGCAGCTTTGACAATGATCCGAGCACCCTCGTGCAAAGTGCGGCTGTACATCTTGATGTAAACCCACATGAACGGCTTGAGCCATAGGGGAACGGTCTGGTTCAGACTGGTTTCGACCACGCCAGGGCAAACATTGTTGATGATAACATCATTCGACATTATCATACGAGACATCTGCTGCACGAAAGCATTGACCACAAACTTGCTATCCTGGTAGCGTCTGAAACGGCGATAGACGTTCTTGTCGTCGTAGTAATCCAAGATGCTCTGGCTGGCAGGCATAGGAACCTCGTCGAGACTGTGCTGGTCGTGGGAGAAGGAGCCAACAAAGGTGATGCGGCTGGGGGCGTTGCACTTTTTGGATGTACCGCGGATCAGGGAACTCAGGTTGATTACGATGAGGAAGTTGGTGTAGCAGTTGACTGGGTAGTTGTTAGACATGAAGCCCGTGTAGGACTACGTGGGTGGCTTGTTGACTTGCCTTGCATGACCTTCTCGTGGCCGCTCTTGCTGGTTTGATACTCGAAGATATTGACACCGGCGTTCAAGACCAGGATATGGAGCTCGCTGACTTCTGCCTTGATCTTTCGGGAAAACAGCACACCGGAATGGTAATCATTGAGATCCAGCAGGCAGAATTCGACCTTGGGGTTATTTCCATCCCGAGCGCAGGCTGCGATGACAACTGGATCGGCTTTGAGGGCTGCCACTGCGGCGCTACCCTTTGCCTCGTCGCGTGCGGTGATAATCAATCGCGAAACATTCAAATGCAGGAACTGTCTAGCAACTTCGAAGCCGAGGCCCTTATTTCCGCCGGTCACAATTGCCGTCTTGCCGGCCAGGCTGATGCCCTTGGGCGTCAGAGGAATGTTCTCAGGCATAGTAATGAAGATGAGATTGAATGTTACGACAACAACCGGCAGGATGCGACAAAAAAACTCCGAATCCCGAGCAGGGATATCCAGGGGAGGTGAAAAGGAAAGATTTTGTATTTCGAAATTGAAGCAATGAACTGTCAGTTCACGAAGGATTTACATCGTGTGCTCAGAACTGACGTGAAAGTGTAGCCCTATGCCCCGAGCACCGCCCCAAGTCGGCGCTGAACATGACTCTTGCTAGGCCTACCAAAGCAAACATCCTGTTGCTACTGAAGTAATTGAATCTCACAATCATTTCACTCATCATTCTAGCACACCTACCCAATGTCTTTGTCCAACCTTAGCGTTTTACAAGTACTAGAAGCGTGTATTAGGAGGATAATCAAATCAACACGAACCAGACGGATATAAAAATCGAGTGAGTGTGAGGCCTATCATGTATTTCCAGGCTGCTTGCTTGCTGTATCGGTATATCAAGTCCGATATTCTGTTATCGGCCAATTTAAGAACGTTCACCTGCACTTTACATCGTTAGAACCAATCGGTCTTATTTGTGACTTGTGGCATTTGCAACGTATTATGACATCCTAGCTCCCCTAATATGTTTTGATCAATGAAGTTCTTCTATGAGAGGCTACTGTAAATTTGAGCAGATAAGCCAGCTGAAAGCTGCGTTTGTCGATTAACCTGTCAGAACTTGGATACATTGCCTTCACACTAATTCATATCTTATCACTGGGATCAGCCGTAGGAGGAGGCTGCATATTAAATATTATGGCAAGGTAGATATATGTTTAGAAGGTATCTAGTAGCCAAATTCAATTATTTGGCATGCTTCTATGTCTCTGAACGCGTAACGTAATCATGAAATAAATTCATATGGCGCCAGACTCTGCGTATAGATCAGCAGTTGCTCGAACCTTGCAGTCAACTAGGCCACCTATTTACCGTAGATACAATGAGAGCTGATACTGTTGCGCTACGTTAACAATGCATCTATTCAGAGTACATATTTCGGACCAGTAATATGTATGGTGTGTACATGTGCAGTAAGCAGGAATGATACTGCCAATAGCATTCAGCTAGCAGCTAGACTGGAGACCAGAAGTGAGGGGATATCGGAAGTGATCTTGTGATACTTGAGATGGTAGGATACCATGATTTTGTACCGAGATGTGGGATGGATGTATAGATGTAGGTGGGTCCGTTGCTAAACCGGGATAGGTGATTGGTGACCCGTATTTCGCGACACAACCATGTAGGGTACGGAGTATAGAGCGAAGCCGATCATTTTAGATTTTGACACACACACACACACACACACACACAAAGTGCTTGATCGAGACTGTTCGAAATCCACTCCAAATTTGCCCAAAAATGGCCTACAGTGAAAAGTGGCCCAAAAGTGGGTCCGAGGTTGGTGGGTGGACTGATGAAGCTGTATACACGATGAGCCATGTTACTGTAGTACATCTCTGCATACATTGTAGAATATACCTTGTAGAGTAGAGAGTATTGCAGATATAGACAATAGCGTAATCCAATGTGATTCATGGGAATATATTCTGCAGCCTGGATTTCAATGACACGTGAGATCTGTTGTTTTGGTCAGGTGACACCGAAGATCCGATGTGTGAGATACATTCCTGATTCCATCGGATGATGTAGTAAAGCCTCAAAGTTCAATAAAACCAAACCAAGGAAGATCCAAGCAAAGTCCAAGAAAAGGCGGCAAAGCCCAAACACGAAACGAGGCAGGAAAGTTGGGCGTTCTCCACCCCCAGCCACTTCCATTTGTGATATAATTAGTGCCTTCCTTCCCTACTCACCTTCCGATAGGTTGCTCATTTCTACCTCTCGCTCCTTTTCTCTCTTACTTCTACAACTGTTACGGTCATCTCTTCTAGCCGGGAGCTGCTATTATCACACTGATTTATTTACGAAAAGCTGCCACACTTTACCTTCAACATGCGGTTTGCTCTTGCGGCTTTGGGCCTACTGTCGTCCACAGTGTTGGTAACAGCCCAGACCTACACAGACTGCAACCCGACCCAACGAAGTAAGTGTAGTCCAACCCCATAACCAGAGAGATACTAACAGCCACCAGCCTGCCCTGCTGATCCCGCATTTGGGCAAGTCGACAAGACTTTCGACTTCACAAGTGGTGCCTCGGATGCCTTCAAGTCGACAGGAGCCGTCACATATGACGATGAAAATGGCGCAACTTTTACCATCTCCAAACAGGGGGATGGCCCACTGATTCAATCCGGCTGGTACATCATGTTCGGCCGTGTGGAGTTCACCATCAAGGTCGCCTCAGGAACTGGTATTGTGAGCAGCGCAGTTCTGCAGTCCGACTGTCTGGATGAGCTCGACTGGGAATGGCTTGGAGGCAAGAGCACCGAGGTGCAGTCCAACTACTTCGGCAAAGGAGATACCAGCACCTACAACCGTGGCGCTTTCCACTCCAACCCCGGCAATCAAGACAGCTTCCACACCTACTCGATCGACTGGACCAGCAGCCAGATTGTGTGGGCGATTGATGGTGAGACTGTTCGTGCCCTCACTCCTGAGTCGGCAGACGCAGGACAGTACCCCCAGACTCCCATGATGGTCAAGGTCGGCGTGTGGGCTGGTGGTGACTCGAACAACGCCCAGGGCACTATTGGTAAGCTCTCTGTGATCTCCAGTAAAGGCGAATCTGCTAACAGTTTTGCTTTACAGACTGGGCTGGTGGCCAAACTGACTACAGCCAGGGTCCCTTCAAGATGTACCTGAAGAAGATGACTGTGACCGACTATTCCACTGGAACTTCGTATAAGTATGGTGATACCAGTGGTACCTGGGAGTCTATCATCTCCGAAGGTGGCGAAATTAATGGCAACAGTGGTGCGGAGCCCTCTTCCACTCAGTCTGCACCCAGCATCACCGCTACTGCCGACGGGGCCCCAGTTCCTTGGAGTGGAACACACAAAGAGACCTCAAGCTGGGTTACCCCCAATGTTTGGCCTTGGGTGGCCAGTGACTCTCCGACTGCTTCGTCAACAGGCTACCAGTATGACTGGGAGTCACGCTCTAGTCGCATCCAGACGCCAGGTGGCGCCACCAGTGAGAATTCCCACAAACCTGTTCTGCATTCAACCACTAAGATCGCCTTTTTCTCCCCACAGTCTACCTTCCACTTTACATTTGCACTCTCGCATTCTTCTTCGGTTGCCTTTTCCCGCTCTGGCATTGAGACTGTGCAGAGAAACTCCACTCGGATGGCCAGTAAAACCAGGGTGTCGACTAAATATACTACGACTGCCACCCACAAGCCAACTGACAACCTTGCTACTAATCCCACGACCTCGGCCTCAGCCACGGCTTCTGAACCTCGTGCTACCTCAACAACGAGCAGTGCGAATGTCCGATCCAAGGTTCCGGCCTTTGCAGGTGTCTTCTGTACCCTGTTTGTTGGTGCTATCCCCTTGCTTTGAACACAACACATATGCACAATTGTATTATTACTCATGATTAGACGGACCCGGTGTTAACTCTCTTTTTTATTGGACATGACACATGAGCGATGATCTCTGGCGGCTCTGGTAGAGCCGCAGCATACGGGCGCTTATAGGCAAGTTGCCTTTTTTGTTTATGCTTTATTGTTATGACGCACACCTGTACCGTTGGAACTCCGATTGGTGACAGATGTGACTTGCACACATTATTATTCTTCATGTATTGATACCTTTCTGGGCTACCACTTATATACCAGTCGTTGATCAAAAGCACACCTTTTTATGGAACGTTTCCGTGATATGATTAGCTTCATTCCTGACATGTAGAGACTTGATCAAGTTGGCAGTTGCAAACAAAGAATACACCGGCTTCTTGTAGAGCTGCAAAACAATAGACATGCAGCTGTATACTTAATTCAAGCCTAGAGTAGATCCTAGCCACATACAACATGCAATTCAATACAAAGAAATAACGCCCTCAGTAAGCCCCCTCATAAAAAACAGCCCGATTCTCCTTCACCCAAACCCTCTCCTCCTCACTACCCCACGACGGCGGAACCATCCCATTAATCTTCCACAACCGCCGCTCAGTCTCATCAATGTGGTATTCCCAGTCATATCCCAAGTCCGCAACATTAATCTTCAAGATCTGATCAATCCGAGACGTGGATCGCTTGTATGTTTCGTCTTCGTTTGGCATCGTGATTGCAATGTGTGTGATCACAATTCGGATGAAGGGTTTGTCGATTGCCTTGCCGCCTACTAAGATGTCTCCTTTTGGGAGGGGAATGAAGTTTGTTACGACGTAGAAGGCGGGCAGGCCTAGCTCTTTGTACATCTTGGTTATGTCTGAGGCGAATGATGTTTTGCTGGCTTGGTCGGTATATGTGTCGGATGGGTGGTAAATTTGCCAGAGGGGCATTTTGATGCAGGATGATGGAGGAAAGGGGTTCGGTTTGGAAATTGATTGCTTGAGATCATGGGTTTGTAGATAATGATCCCTTGGATCTAAATAGCTTCTTGTGCAATTCGTAGTGATGTCTCATTTATAGGATAGTGTGATATTACGTACTTTGTGATGACCCGGACTTTGATGATTCAACAATCTGGTGTTCGATTTTCAGTTGACAAAATCTTCTCCCCGAAGAAGAAACCTAAGACGATCAGGTACTCGGCTCTGCTTGCTGTCTCGAGATTGATCAGATAACAGAAGCAATACCGGGTTCCTCGATGTAGCGATAGAGAGGCAAATTCAATACTCTATCATTGAGCCTGGTTTATTCTCGAGGGTATACTTTCACTGTACACTTAGACCTTGTCACATCTCAGACCAGTCATCCACGGTGACCTAGGATAGATTATGCTACCTATTAGGTATTTGAAAACTCGTATATGTATACCCAAGCACTACTGCCACATCTTTGATGTTCTAGACAATCACTAAGTTAAGTCTTCCCCGGGTTGAAGGGTCTAGGGCTCAGATAAGGTAATCCGATTGCCCAATCACAATCCAACAGGTGGGGACAATCGGATTACTCATTGCTCCGACTCGCTCGGTCTGATGAATAAACGGAAAATCGCCCCCATTTGTAATCGTACTTTCTTTCTCTGACTTCATCACTATCCTTAATTCATGATATTGAAAGCTCTACAAGCATGACTACAATCGAGACCTCAGTAATGGCAGAAGACAGGCCAAAGCCTAGCGTTGGTCGCAAACGCGGTCGGCCTCGAACTGTGACGGACGATCAAGAAGTGCCAGAGGTGGGTCAGATCGCAAGCTTCCATGTGCTTGAGCTCACAATTTACAGAGGCGTCGCAAACAATTACGGCTAGCGCAACAAGCGTATCGCAAGCGAAAGGAGACTACGATCGATAATTTACAGAACCGCGTACAAGAATTGGAGAGTGGCATCGAGAGTCTCGGCAAATCGTTCCTCTCTTTTAGTAGTCTTCTCCTGGAGGCGCAGCTACTTTCACAATATCCACAGATCGCCTCGGCTTTACAAAATATAACCCAGCAATGCGTGTCTCTTGCAAAGACTGGGAGTGACGAATTCGATGAGGGCGCTCTCATCCGACCTACAAAAGCAAAGGATGTTCCAGTCAAAACCGCCACTACACCAGATAGTGCTACACGCCATGTCTCGATACTGAATATGCGTACTTCAGACACCTCGACAGATGTCGAAGAAATTATCCGGTCGGCAGCGAAAGGGTGGCCTGGACCTCCTACGCCACCATATCAAGATCAAAGTATTCTACCATTCGGCGTTGTCATGTCGCCTACTGATCCATTCTATACACCACCACTATCCAACTCCCCATTAACAGATGACCTGAACACCAATACAACAATACTCGATCATCAATGGAATATCGCACAGCGTCTCGTCCGGACATGCTCTCATAAGGGATATCGCCTCCTCATCGACCAACCGAATCACACAAAAATCCCGGAGATCTTCGGATCTATGCTTAGTGTACCTGAACGCAATCGTCTTATTTCAGGATTCTACGCTGTCACGCAAGATAAGACTGGCGCCATGACAGATGTCAAAGCCAATGTGCTTAGCTTTTTGCGGGCTAGTATGGACAATTTCTCTGAGGATCAAATGCAGCTGTCGTCTCGAGTCTGGCAGATTGCGCTTGAATCGCAGTCCGACTCTTGGATGGATGCCAATGGGGTGCAAAAGTACTTGCGTGAGAGGCGGTATATTACCGATGACTTCACCGGTTCTTCTGGTCGTCTTGGTTATACTGTCTCGCCGTCATTCGACGTCGCGGCCTTTATTAGGCGTAAGTTTGCTCATCCGAATTGTTCTGACATTTGCTAATACATTACAGTCCTCTCGGGCGAACCGATCTGTGTTGGATATGGACCGGCGTTCCGACGCCAAAGCGTGGAAAAGGCTCTGCGTATGGCCACTCTTAATGTCTCCTGGGAATTCGATAATATCTGTGATATTTAATGACCTTGCAAGTTTTAATATAATAATGGAATATAATAATGACCGTTGCAAATCTACTTGATCAAGTGTGACAAGTCACGAGTGGTCACGAGTGGGGGCCAACTGCAGCAAACCATGCAAAGCTAGATCTATACAACCTCCAGTCCATTCGACTGATGTAACTCGAATGTCCGGGTACGCCCTTTGACATGTGGAGCTTCGGATAGAAGAGCCATTGGCTGTGAGTCATCTATCTATCGTAACCCCCTCAATATCGTCAAGTCTTTATCTTCGATGTTTGACACCTGAGTCATTACTTCCCTCTGCATATAAATCAAATCTATCCCGTCCATTGTGAATATCCAAACTAGACAATCCTCACCCCATCATCCCCAACACCATGGGTTCAACAAACCAATTAACCCCCTTTGGCAAACCAATGCTCAAGCACTGGCTCTTCGACCCAACCTACAAAAACCTCAATCATGGCTCCTTCGGCGCCCACCCAGCTCAAGTAAAAGAAGTCCAACGCGACTTCATGGACATGGCCGACAAACAACCAGATCCATACATCCGCCGCTACCACGCAGAGCACCTCGACAACGCCCGTGAAGCAGTGGCAAAGGTCCTGAATGCCCCGCGAGACGAGTGCGTCTTCGTCAAAAATGCCACGACGGGCGTTGCAACTGTGCTATACAATCTGGCGTTCCAGCCTGATGAAGCACTTGTCTATTTCGAGCCTGTTTATGGCGCCGTTGAGAAGGGCCTTGTCTCTTTGAAGGAGCATTGCGCTTTTCAACCTAGGAAGGTTTCTTTTCAGTATCCCATTACCGAAGATGAACTTGAGAGGCGGTTCCGTGAGGTTGTGAGGAAGACTCGTGAAGAAGGGCTGAAGGTTCGGGCTGCTATTTTCGATTGTATTGTTAGCAATCCGGGTGTTCGATTCCCTTTTGAGCGGTTTACTGCTGTTTGTCGCGAAGAGGGGATTTTGAGCGTCATTGATGCTGCGCATGGCATTGGACATGTTCATCTCGACTTGGAGAAGTTACAGCCAGACTTCCTTACCTCGAACTGTCATAAGTATGGCCTCTTCCACACTCCCATCTACATCTACATCTTATCATATAAACTAACCAAAACAAAGATGGCTCTACACACCACGCGGCTGCGCAGTCCTCTACGTCCCAAAGCGCAACCAACACACCATGCGCACAACACTCCCAACATCATGGGGTTTCATCCCAGCCCCAGATTCACCAGAAACAATCGCCTCAGTGCTCCAAGACCCAAACAATCCAGCCGCAAAATCTGCCTTTGAGCAACTCTTCGAATTTGTCGCTACGAGCGATGACTCCGCTTACATCTGTCTGCCTGCCGCCCTGAAATTCCGCGCTGAAGTCTGCGGCGGCGAAGACGCTATCATCGCTTATTGCCAAAAGGTCGCTAATGAAGGCGCTGATGCTATTGCTGATATTCTTGGGACGGATGTTCTTCAGGAACCGGGTCTTAAGGCTGGTCAGGAAAGTGCTATGCGGAAGTGTGCTTTGACGACTGTGCGGTTGCCTATTGCTGTTTCTGATGCTGGAGAAGGGTTTGAGGGTGCTCTTGCTGTTTTGTCCGAGGATGAGGCTAGGAGTGCGTTTTCTTGGATCCAGGGGAAGTTGATGGATGAGTATTGTACCTTCTTGCCTGTTTTCCGGCATGGGTCTTGGTTGTGGACGAGATTGAGTGGGCAGGTTTATCTTGAGACTGGTGATTTTGAGGATGTTGGACGTTCTTTGAAGCAGTTGTGTGAGCGGGTTGCGAAGAAGGAGTTTAAGGCTTGATATGGGGGTTCCATAGACTTTGTCAATTTATCATGATACTATCTTTTCGAACCAATCGACCAATTCAACCACTATAATGATACTTTCAAGTTCCAAGGGGAAAGAAAAGCAAATATCCAAGTTGATATCGTATACTCATTGGATACACTTCCAGCACGCCATTTGGGCTTGTCATAATCAAAGGGAGATACTAAAAGGACCCTAGAATTGAGTATTTGGACCCCATGGCCTTACGCTAAGCCTAATTAGGCCTAGCCTAGTAATTGTAATTCCAATGCATTAATCGGTAAAAATGCATCAGTTCTTGGCAGTGCTGGATGCCCCGGGTATCGGCGGTCATAAACCTTGGGTACTTCATTTACTATGCAGCTCTCTAATAAAATTAAGTCACCACCGTTTCTTACCAACAACCAACTGGACTCAGTAGCTTCTTGACCCCAAGATACTTCCATTTACTATGCAACCCCCTTATTAAATTAAGTACCGACCACTGCTCAATTTCCTAGAATCGCACTAGTCCTAAAAGGTCAGCACCACTAATTAATTACCCCGTAATTAGGGCATCGCCAACTCCATGTCTACGGCTTCATGCATCTCGCCAATTTCAACACATCACAACATCACCAATATAGCCGATACGAATTTCTAAAATTATTTCATCGCTCAGAAATGGCTAATCAGTCTCTATTGAAATTTTCAGCTCACAAATAGCGATACTGGCCCCGTGAGGGCGTTGCAACTATCACCATACTGTTTGTTGACATCCCTCTACCAAAACGTCGAAATGGCACCAAGAATCGGCTCCCACACCCCTGAATTCAATGAGACTGACTGGGATTCGAGTCTCGCAGGGTCGTCGGCCTCATCGAGTCGCTTCTTTACCCCTGATCCTATCGAAATCGGCCCTGAAATCGACCCTGAGCCGGCGGAGACACCTACAATCGAAGACGGGCAGCTCTTCGGGACTTTCCAGGAAGGAATTGATACGATAAATGGCATCCTCGGGCCTACTGGCTACGCAGTCGTTAAGCGCCGTACCAAATCCAACGCTACCGATGGGCTATACATCGTGGTTCTTCGATGCGACCGTGGTAGACGCCCAGACTCTAGCCGGGCGGCTTCTCCCGAGCTTCCTGTGGCGAATACGGCTTTATCT
This sequence comes from Penicillium antarcticum, assembly GCF_028974205.1. Lineage (NCBI taxonomy): Eukaryota > Fungi > Ascomycota > Eurotiomycetes > Eurotiales > Aspergillaceae > Penicillium > Penicillium antarcticum. The sequence goes on along the minus strand of NW_026695300.1, from coordinate 451,317 downwards.
AGACCTTCTCGGCAGACATTCACGTCTATGACTGGCTGCGAGTACGGTCTGAATCTCCGCCTACAGCGGGAGACCGGTCTCTGGCGGTTACAGGTCGATCATGGAGAGCACAATCACGAACCGGGGCCTCAATCAACTCATCCTACGCTGCGCCGGCGAGCTCTCGAGCCTCATCTTGATACTCTAGATCCTCTTATACGCCAAGGGATCCCTCCACGCCAGATCATCTCGCTTCTAGCTAGCCAGGGCATTCATCTTAGGCCGGCGGACATCTACAACCGTGCTAGACGTCTTCTTCAAGAGCTTCTTGCCGGTCGGACGCCGATACAAGCCCTCTTCGAAGAGCTGCCGAAGCATGGAGACTGGATCTTACGCCATACCACTCAAGCCGACGGCGAGACAGTATCAGGCGTCTTCGCGATACATCGTACTGGCCTTGCGCAGCTTCGACAGTCTCCCTCGGTGCTATGGATGGACTGTACGTATCAGACTAACCGCTTCAATATGCCGTTGCTAGATATCATTGGCGTCAACTCGATCGGGAGGTCATTCTGTGTCGGCTTCGCATTCCTACCGAGTGAGCGCGAGGACGCGTATCGCTGGGCCCTACGCTGTCTACAAGGTATCTACGATGAATATGGCCTCGGGAAGCCTCTCACAGTATTCACTGATAAAGAGAAAGCCCTCCTCAATGCGCTCGCAGTAGCATTGCCAACGACAGCCTCGCTGCTATGCTTGTGGCATGTTATCTCGAATATCAAGGCGAAGGCTATACCGGCGGCTAGGAAACATGTGAAGGCCCTGATTGACGCCGGCGAGGTCGAGAAGGAGGCATACATCGCGTATGCCACTGCTTTTTGGCTAAAGATGCTGCAGCGCTGGAATCGAGTCGTCTTCGCTGAGACTGAGCAACGTATGAGAGAGCAGTGGCTATACTTTTGTAGCTGCTATAGTGAGCCAGTCTTCTCGAACCTCCTTACCTATATCGAGAAGCACTGGATCATCGAGTCCGGTCGGCAGGTGCTACGCTGTTTTACGAATAGCTTCTTCCACCTCGGCGAGACATCGACATCTCGCGTGGAGGGTGCTCATGCAGCTCTAAAGAAAGACCTCCAGAATTCGCGGCGTAACCTCCTTGCCCTGCTTCACTGCTTCGAGACTGTTATTCTTAGGCAATTCAAGCTCTCTCAGCAAGCTATCGCCGACGAGAAAGCGCGATCGCCGACCGTATTATCTGCTATGCGGCATCCGATCGTCCGTGACGTCTTACGGCTGGTTTCACGAAAAGCGATCGGGCGGGTCTTAAAGCTATACCATGCGCATCTTCCGGAGGATGAGGGTATACCCGGCAAGAGACCCTTCGCCGTCGGTTGTACGCCTGGCTGCAAGGCTACGGGCTATCCCTGCATCCATGACATCAAATGGGCTGACATGATAGGTGTCTCTGTCAAATTATCGCAGTTTCATACCCAGTGGCACCTCTACGAGACCGAAGCACCGCCGATCGGCCTTAGCCACCTTCTCCAAGAACCCGAGATCCTTACCAGCATCCGCGGGCGGCCTAAGGGCGCATTGAATAACCTTCCGACGTCTACGGCATCATCTACGCAGCGGGATCCGTCGCTGTTTGAGATCGTGGATGCCCAGGAAGCACGGGAGGGTCGGCGGATACAACGGGGGGGGACAGCGAGGTCGAGGACGAGGTCGAGGACGAGGACGAGGACGTGGAGGCCGAGGACGAGGACGTGGAGGCCGAGGACGAGGACGTGGAGGCACACAACAGGTGGGAATAGCCTCGTCTATAGCCCAGGGAGCTCAGGCTACGGCCCCGACGTCGCCGGCGAGCAGTCCTACGTCGCAGGCGTCGGGAATCGCATCGACTACGTCGCCGGTGGCATCTCAGGCACTGGGAATAGCTTCGTCTACGGCCCAGGCATTGTCTGCAAGCATTCCTACGTCGCCGGTGGCATCTCAGGCACTAGGAATAGCTTCGTCTACGGCCCAGGGCGCGGCCCAGGCTCAGAATACCTGGTCCGACCGGCTCAGGAAGCGTCGGAGAGCTCTCTGAATAGCGTCAGAACGCATTGGACATATCTGTATATAGGAAATATGTCAAAATTTACTGCTTTCTCGTACGTTTTGACCACAATAGCTGGATTCCTTCAAATCTGCGGAGTTTTCAAATCAGCCTCTGTTTCCTAATTGGGACTAGTGCGATTCTAGGAAATTGAGCAGTGGTCGGTACTTAATTTAATAAGGGGGTTGCATAGTAAATGGAAGTATCTTGGGGTCAAGAAGCTACTGAGTCCAGTTGGTTGTTGGTAAGAAACGGTGGTGACTTAATTTTATTAGAGAGCTGCATAGTAAATGAAGTACCCAAGGTTTATGACCGCCGATACCCGGGGCATCCAGCACTGCCAAGAACTGATGCATTTTTACCGATTAATGCATTGGAATTACAATTACTAGGCTAGGCCTAATTAGGCTTAGCGTAAGGCCATGGGGTCCAAATACTCAATTCTAGGGTCCTTTTAGTATTGCCCTAATCAAATATCACATCAGAAGCGGGGTGTTCTCTTTACATACTTCTCTCTTTCTTCTTCCCAAGGTCTCCTATTCCCGAATCGAGTTAATCTACCTCAAACATGTTCGTCGCAAAAGAATTTGAAGCCGCCAACGCTAATTATGCTTCCTCCTTCACGAAGGGTGATCTACAGCTGCCCCCACAACGGTAGGACTATACAACCCCATACTACTCCATACCATTCAGTTTCCCTTACCACATCCATACAATACAACAATTATCTAATAAAATGTCAATACCAGAAAGGTAGCTGTGATAGCATGCATGGACGCCTGCCTCGGTACATCCATTCCTCCATTACCACCTCCTCCTAAACTAATCCCTAACCCTAACAAAAAAAAAAAAAAAAAAAAAAAAAAGAAAAGACCCAGCTCGAGCCCTAGGCCTAGAAGAAGGCGACGCCCACGTCATCCGCAACGCAGGCGGGAGAGCCTCAGATGCATTGCGCAGTATCATTATCTCGCAACAACTTCTTGGGACTCGGGAGATCGTCATTGTGCACCATGTATGTCTATGCAACTTGAGTTATACTATGCGTGTGTATGTCCATGGATATGCACATGTATATCCCTTACAGCTAGTCCGCTCAGCCACCTTCCTATTAATAGTCTTGCTGATTTGATATGTGGTAGACGGATTGTGGGATGCTTACGTTCCCCGACGACGCGATTCGGGGGAAGATTCGGGAAGAGTTAGGACAGAATGGGGATCATATTGCTCTTTTGCCGTTTGGGGATTTGAGACAGAGTGTTTTGGATGATGTGAAGCTTTTGAGGGATAGTCCGCTTGTTTTGGTTGTTCCTATTACTGGGTATTTGTATGAGGTTGAGACGGGGAGGATTGCCATGATTGGGGATGATCAGTGATTTGTTGTGCAAACATTTGGAGAAGAGAGGATATCGGATAGAATTTGAAGGGCGAGTTTTCACGGGGGTATAATACTGTGATATTGTGTATAAAGTCATGAGAAGTATGTACATGGTGTGTAGAGAACCAGCCTCAGCAATGGGGTTCGCTGAAAACCAAACATAGTATCTCCATCGCATTGAGTATAAGACGTTCGGTAAAGGGGGTATTGATGAAAAGACAAAGAAAAGACATGGGGAAAAAAGACAGCAAGTCCCGCCGCTAAAACAAATCAAGTCGTACCGAGAAGAATGATATGAGAAAGTGTCAACAGACACGCTGCAGGTGGATCTTATCGATGTCGCAGCTAATGTTATGTGCTGCTTCCAAATCGATTCATGACCCAGCTGGTAAATCCCCCGTTGCTCCCCTCACTCCGGCTGGAGCGGCGGGGAGCATGAGTGGATTCTTGTCCCTCGGGTGTGGGGGAGCGACGGGGTGAAAGCCGCGGGGAGAGTCGGCTTTGCAAAGAAGAAAAAGAGGAGCGGCCACTGCGTGTAGTTCGAGCGGAACTGAGACGTCGACGAGATCGTGGCTGCTCAGGGCTGTCCGGTATGACCACCGGATTGTCACTGGTTCCATCGGTAGGCCTGGGGTTGTCAGCTAGAGTTCTCGATGTTGTGTCAGTGTTGTCAGACTTACACTGGACGTTGGTTGATACTCCGCCGGCAATGAGGGCAGGTGTTATGTTGGGTTAACCATGCCTCGATGCAGCTGAAATGAAACCAGTGGTCGCATGGCAACACAGTCACTTCCGTGCCAAGTCCCACAGCATCCATGCAAATAGAACACTCCGCATTGTTCTCCGGGCCCATCATATCCCTGTCAACCTTCTTCTTGGGTAAAGACCGGATGGCATTTCCAGATGCTGGCGGCGGCGCGGTTCCGGGCCCGGTGTTCTCGATCAGTGAAGTGATGACACGGTCTAGTTCCTCTTGCGAGTATACTGCATCTCCATTTGGGTTCATGTTTAGTAGCGCCGATAGTATAGCAAGAGGATTTGGAGTTTGGCGATTCTGACGGGTCGCTCGTGTAGTTGGTGTCCCCAGATCGGCACGGATGGCTTCTATAAGGCTGGAGTGTGGAGTGTGGGGTTAGTGGGCTGTTTCCTAAACCTCAAAGGTACACATACTCGCTCAGGTTTACTGCTTGCGGAGCTCGTGGTTGCGGTCCATTAGTATTGCGAGGGGATAGACCAGGAGATGGGATTGGAGCCGGGCTTGATGGATGATCTCCCACACGCTCATAATCGGGCCAGCCGAAAGGACTCGGATGAGAATGATCATCGATTCCCAATTCTCTTGTTGGTTGATTTGGTGGTTCCACTAGGTCTCGAAAAAGGGTGTCGAAGTTCTGCATCATCATCGGGATCCCAGTGTTGGTTCCGTATGCGCCGCGCGGGCTTGAGGACAGACCGGTACCCAGCGTGGTACTGCTGAAGGTAAAACGCCCGTCGGGCGATCTGTATGTACGGTGAAATCCAGAAGGGAAATCTCTTGGTGTCGTTCCAAAAGGGTCTTCGTCTATTCCCCAAGGGTTGTGGTCTGCCCACGGGTTGCGTGGTTGCGATGTAGGTGAGGCACGCTCTTGGGGACTGTCGGAGGGAATCTCGGGGGGGATCTCAACCTTGAGAAGAACATAGTGCCGTCAGAAGAGTAGACATGAGATCAAAGGGGAGGTATTATCCTCACAATTTCCGTGAATTCGGAGTCGCAATGCGGGCATATTAAGCCATGCGCCGAGTCTTTCAACCAAACGGCACCACAGGCGATGCATTCCACACGATCGGCGTTACTCTCCATTCTCAAGAGATCAGACAGGTGTAAATCGTAAGGTGGGAGCTGGTCAAGTCGATAAGCGTCGGAGCAGTCACAGCGCCTTATCTGCGGGGGAGGCTCTAAGTGTTGGCTTAGAGGAAAGTCATTGTTGACACGAAAGTGAGAGGAACTCTCCAGAAACACAGAGTTTCGTGACTTATGAGAGAGACGCGAGAGGCGAGAGAAGAGATAGAAGAGGCACAGAAACAAAGAAGTGTAAGTCGGGTGGAGGCAATGACGTTGATCGACACTCGCCTTCAATCGCCTTAAAAAGGCCAAACACGTTTCAACAAAAATAGACAACTTCAGGCAGCCTTATTTTGCTTAATCTTTACTTCGGATATTTTCAGATGCAAGGAGTATATAGAAGAACAAAGAATGCCTGGATAGAACCTTCGAGACACTTACATACCCTTTGTCTGAGATCGGGCTCGTAGGTTGGACTATCACGTATGTATACTAGAGAGTACAATAAAAGAATAACGCCTTGGATGCGAGCGAAAAGCGAAAAGCGAAACAAAAAAAAAGCCCATAATACAGTGAGCTGGTTATACTCCAGACGCAAGGACACCCCTACTGTGCCACAGCCCTTGCAGAACGGATCTACCGTCTTCGGGCTCCCTTGAGAACCAGACTACCAACCACTCCTGCTGCAACCGCTAAGCCACCCACGATGGCAATGCCCACGAGGCCTTCCTTGGCTACCTTATCGTCAATAAGCGAGCCGAGGCTGGCGGCTTGCAGGTTTGCAGGCTCTTTCTCGAGGAGTAGATCGTTGTATCGACGGGCTTCGCCGTAGTTCCCCAGCTTGAAGTTGCCGAGTGCGAGGTAGTATAGGCATTCACGTCGGCGTTCTGGGGCTCCGCGGAAGATCTCGGACAGCAGGCGAACACCTTCTTGTTGCTCGGACCGAGCGTTGGATTTGATCAGGCCCTGTAATGCAAATCCCCGCAAGGCGAGGGGTAATAGTCAGTGCGGGCACTCCGGAATGAGGCTGAAGGAGTCATACCCATGCGTAGTTGAACTTGGTCTGGATTCCGACATAGTCGCCCTCTTTCTCGTATTGCGCCCGGAGGACCTGTAGTTCAGCGGGCTTCAAGGGACTATTGGTCGCCAAGCAAGTTAGTCTACGTCGGGCATCTCGATGAATATTTCACGGAACACACACCTTTCCGCATCTGCGGCATCTGTGAGAGCGAGTCAGCCGTTAAGAGCCAGGCATCAGTGGGGAACCACCTACATGGGAGGTTGGACATGGTGGAATAGAACTCGGCGTTTAGATAGTGAGGCAGATAAAGAAAGCTAAGTGGTCGGGAAATTGGAGTGTAGGAGAAAGTGTTGGAAAAGCGAAGGCAGAAATCCCAAGCGCAACGTCACTTTGCGGAGGAGCAACACATGTGGCGGTGCTGTGGCTGTTGCTGCCGCAACAACCCAAACAAGTCTTCGTTTCTTCCAACACCAGACACAATGTTGCTCGACGAGGAGCCTGGAACGGTATTGACTCTCTTGGTTATCTAGGATCTGTATGCAATTTACTAACTACTCCAGCTCATCCACCACACGATCGGAAACTTCAACATCCAACCCGATAAACAAGCCGTCACCCGCATCAATGACTCGCTCTCAACCCTGCAGCAGTCGCGCGACCTGCGCATTCGCGAGGCCGAGTCGGCCATGCGCAAACTCTCGCGCAATTTGAATTCTCTGTCTACCCAACACGAGGAAGCTGTGGCAGTGCACGACTCGGGCAAACACGCAGCGGAGATCGTGGAGTTGGACACCAAGAAGTTCCGCATTGCCAAAGCGGCTTCGGAGCTGGAGATTGAAAGCGAGCGTCTGGAAAGTGAACTCGAAATGCTCAAGGAGAGGCTGGCCGACCTCGAATCACAGGGTCTTGAGGGTGACGAAACCACGCGACGCGAGCGCGAGGCTGATGATGCGACTATGTGCGTGACTGTGTATTCTGTTGGGCTTAGGATGACTGCTAACTTATATATAGTCTGCGACTCAAGATCTTCCGTTCTTTGGGAGTTGATATTGAGCCTGATGAGGCTGGTAATTTCAACCGAGCTGTCATTCGCAACAGTCGCAAGGGCGATGTCCATGTGGTCAACATCGATCCGAAGTTCTCCCGTTTCTTCTATGCAAACTACTTTTGGTCGACGATGCAAGGGTGAGATTACGATGACTTATGTGGGAGTCTATACTCTGGCGTTTGGAGGCAAAGCCGTGCTTTTCAGCGGTTATTGCTTTGTTGGTGTTTCTATACCCTTGGATTGTTTTTTCATAAATCGTACACTGCTTTACAAATCTCGCTATACAACTGTAGTTGCTCCATTGCCCAGTAGCGCACTCACGCTGGTATCGATAGACCAGCTTGTCGCTCTTGTAGAGCCTGAAGCACTTTCGTCCGGTCTGCATCCGATATTGTCCCATCCGATAAAAATCCAGACTCACCATGCGATAGCACCCTCTCAGCAATATCCAGCAGCTCACCCTTCTCAATTTCCGGCAAGTTCGCACCCCAAGATGCAACCCATTGCTCCTCAAACCGAGCCAGATCAAGCTCCACGCAACCCATATTAGGGATATCACATCCATCCCAGGTCAAAGCAACCTCCTTAGTAACCGAACCCGACTCGCCCTCAGCCCCATATCGCGTTTCCACACCTAGAGGCCCAAGCCCAAGTTCATCGGCACGAGCGTTCCAAAGCGCCTGCTTCAAAGTCCCGTCCCGCTCAATCATCATCCAGAATAGGGGGTAAGTGCTCCGCGCAAGTGCATCGCGGACTCCTTTGGTTGCCTCGCGCGGTCCGACCAGCATGCCGACTGTTTGGCCCGTGCGCCAGCCGACAGGTGCCTGGCGGAACGTCCCTTCGAGTTCGCGCACGAGATTCGGGCCTAGTTTTGCTTTGAGAGCTTTACATTGCACTAGGACGCGGATTGCGCGCGATTGTTCGCGTTCCGGGAGGTGCCAGGTTCCTACTAGGTCGATGCCTGCGTCGTCGCGGCCGCCGATGCGGTGGAGTGCTAGGGCGTATTGGCGGAGAGTTTGCAGGACTGTGTATTCATAGTGTGTGCCGACGTATACTGTGCTTTTCTCTGGGAGGGATATGTGTTCGGCGTAGGAGAGAAAGGTGGTCAGGTCATGGTGATGTTGTGAAGGCGGAGATGGTGCGGAGGGTAATTTGAATAGTCGGCGCGAGAAGGGTGTCAGGTCATGATGCGCATGCGTGCTGGAAAAGCAGCGTCGAGAAATGCATCCAAGCTTCAAGTGAGACTTTCCGGCAGCCAGGCCATGGTGTAGTCGCAACAGGCGCATTGAGTGTTGTAAAGGAAAGAAAACCCTCACCGCATTGGAGCTTCTCTCCGCATTTGCTCCGCGCTTTCATTTTCAACCAGACAACCTCGCCATTTCCCTCAGGTTTGCTTCTCAATACAAGCTTCCACATCTGAAGCTCCAGTCGCCATAATGGCCGACATCCTCACCCAGCTCCAGACCTGCCTCGACCAGGTAAGACCCCTCCAAAGCCTTATCCAAAACCCTGCTAACAAACGAACAATCCAGCTCGCAACCCAATTCTACGCAACACTCGGCTATCTCACAACATACCACGACAATGCCCCTACAACACCACCTCCAAACGTCCCAGATGCCGCACCAGCCTTAGCAAAGATCACCAAGAACTCCTCATCACCACCAGTCCCAGCAGCTATCGCAAATACAGCAGCAGGCGCCGCAGCCGCACAAGGATCTGGATCTCCTCCACTTGCACGGCCTCAACAACCCGGTGCTGCGCCTGAAGCACCGATAGATGGAGAAGACCCTAATTTCCCCCCGGCGCCGGATTCCCCTCGCACATTTGCGAGTCGGCAGCGGGAACTTGCGCGTGACCTTATTATCAAGGAACAGCAGATCGAATATCTGATCTCTGTGCTTCCTGGAATCGGTGCTTCGGAAGCTGAGCAAGAGAGCAGAATCCGGGAACTGGAGGGGGAGCTTCGGGGTGTTGAGACGGAGAGGGCTGCTAAAGTCCGGGATTTGAAGAAGCTCAGGGCTCGTCTGGAGAGTGTGTTGGATGCTGTTTCTGTTGGTATTTACGGAGACAGTCAGTATCAAAAGTGATTTCTTCGTGGGATCGGGCATGGGTATGGGTGATAGCTCCCTTTTTCTTTGGCGTTATGGGTGGGTGGTCAAATCACGAATTGCACGGGCGCATGTATAGATTTAACGAATACAACGTGGTATCAAGTTTGCTATCTATCGATATTGGGATATTGAATTTGCTATAAAGCTTTAGACAATATACCTACACTACTTCTAGTGGAAATATCTTGAATGATTCTCTTGTGCGAATAGTATAATATATCCTTGCCCTGTCCATTCTCACGTCGTATTCAGCTTCAAAATCAGTTAGCCCTAAGATCACCACTCTCAGCCTCAACCGCTTACCGTTCCCTTCTCTCTCCTGTTGCAAAAATCCAGCACTTTTATATGCTTCAAGCCGCTGGGGACCATAGATTGAGACCATACGGCATATCAACTAGCACTATGAATACGACGATAGTGATAATGGTGATGGCGAGGGTGATCGCGCAGGTAAAGGCATACACTCACGTATCAACGGTGATAGTGACGGCAATAGATGGCTGCTTCAGGTTGGATCGTCTCCCCACCAAGTGCAGGCTCCGGCGACGTCGAGGAAGTTGCAAGCCAACGCATTTCCAACGATGGCTATAGCGACGCTTAAGGTGTGAAGATGAGTGTTGTACTTGGAGGAACTGGGACTCAGTAATTGACAAGTTCAGGGATTTTCTGGTATACTGAGATGTAGATCTTGAACTGATACACCTGGTTCTTTCTGCTTCACGAAGATGCAAAGGCATTTTGGACGGATCTGCTTAATGTGAGACAGTATACCGATTCGATCGAGGAAGGCCTGGAGAGCTTGAAGAGGCTTTCTTCAATAGACAGATGATCGAACAAGTTACTATATCTACGTTGATGAACTGCAGCTTGGGACTTTGAATAGTTTCGATCTAGGCGCGGTCAGATGAAAACCAATGGGGTGCGATAAGAGATACATAAAGCACGATCTATCAGAGAAGCAAGCAGTCATGTATAATGCTCGCATAGAACAACAGACTTAAAGCAAAAAGAAAAAGAATGCAGAACACACTGTATGTCATCTCTTAAGGAGAATCCATGGATCAAAGAGGTATGTTGGAAAAAAAACAAATAGATACTAACGCCTCATCCTTTTCCGGGTATCATGTAAACGAAACCATCATGCCGCCAGGATCTAGGCCAACGAAACAAAATAAAATAGGAAACATTGAAAAACACAATGATGTCCCATAAGAAAGAAGAACAAACAAAAGACGAAAAGGAAAGAGAGAAAAGAATACTGAAGAGCCAGTCATCACTTGAAGAGGGAACGGTACTCGCGCATGCGGGCCTCCTGAACCTCCCGCTTATCCAGTTTCCCCCGATTCATGCTCATATCTGCGAGCTGCTGCTTCTTCTTAGCAAGTTCTTGGATCTTCTCCTCGATACTGCCTTTCATAATGAACTGGTATGTCTCCACGGGCCGAGTCTGTCCGAGACGGTGGACACGGTCAACGGCTTGAGCGACGGCGGCGGGATTATACTGTGGCTCCATGATGAAGACACGGGATGCGGATGTCAGGTTGAGGCCGACACCACCTGCACCAATGGTGGCCAGGAGAATGGTGATCGAATCATCTTTGGCAAAAAGATCAAGAGCCTTCATGCGTGCAGCGAGAGTCATTGTGCCGTCTAGTCTGACAAAGCTGTCCAGTCCGTTGTTTCGTAGGGCGATCTCAATGAGATCCAGGTGGGAGGTCCAGCCGGAGAAGACAACGCTCTTGATAGGCGATTCGCCCTCGAGCTTTTTGCTGTCCTCGACGCTTCCCTTGAGGTAATTGAGCAGTGCAATGGTCTTAGTATGCGGGCCCTCATATTCACCGAAAACCTTTCCGACCTTCCCAGTTTGACGGTCACGGCGTTCTTGATCCTGCTGGGCCTGGTACTCGTCAAGGCCATTGGGTGTGATCACGGAGTAGGCCATAGCGGTCCATCCCTTGCAACCGGGGCACTCCATGGGAGTGTCAGTGTTCGAGTCGAACACTTCTTTCCAACCAGAGAAACAATTTGGACAGAAGACACAGCCGCAAGGCAGGTATATCGCCATCGGGGCGTCGCCGTCGACTTCTCCATTCGCGGCGAGAATTGGCTCGAGGCTTTTGTTGCAGGTTTCGGTGGCACACAGATCCTCCGCCATGTCCTGTCTCATAGAAAACATGCCATACGCCTTCTTATTCAAGGCTGCGGGTGTCTCAGCTGGTTCACCTTCCTCCAGATCGATCGCATCGTGCACAGACAATCCTTTGATCCGCTCGCGGTCCTCAATGTCCAGAAGCTCTTTTCCATGGGCACTGACTTGGCGAAGAATCATCATGGCCTTCAGAACGTGGTGGTACATGCGGCCGCCCATCTTGCTCTTGCTCTCTCCAGCAATGACGCGCATCATGACATTGGACTCATTGCGGAAGAACTCATGCAATTGCTTCTCCTGTTCGGTGAAATCCAATGTGACCATGTTATCATTACGGGGTGGCAGATTGATTTTGTCCTTAACACGGCGCAAAGTGAAAGAGTCCACCATGACTCGCAAGCTAGCAAGAACAGCGGGATCACCAGTCTTGAAAGGACTCAAAATGTGTTGAACGAAACTGCTCCGTTCATTGTAAGGGTAAATGTGGAGGAATTTGGTCACAGACAAGAGATCTTCCAGCCGATTCTGAATCGGAGTTCCAGTCACAGACCACTTCCGCTCAGCATTGAGATCCAGTATAGCCTTTGTTTGTCTTGCATTCTGCTCTCTGATGGTGTGTGCCTCATCAAGAACAATGCGGAACATGTTCATCAACTTCAAAGGGCTTTGTCCGCGCTTGGCGCCTCGGCCATTCATCTCGCTGAGAATGGTGCTGTAGGTGGTGATGAGAACATCAAATTTGGCAAGTTCATCCACATCAGTAATGCGATTTGGGCCATGGAATGTATGACACTTGATGCTGTTTGGAGCAAGATGCTCACTGATCTGTGAAACCCAGTTGCTGACAGCACTTAGAGGAACAACCAGAAGAGTAGTGCGTGTATTGCGAATACCCGGAAACGTGCGAACAAGGTTGGGATGAGGTGCCGATCTTTTCCATTCAAGAGATGACTCAAGAGAGGAGGTAATCAAAGACAGAATGCTCAAGGTCTTGCCCAAACCCATCATATCAGCCAACAGGCCTCCCAGCGACTCCTCGGGTTTGCCATCGAGAACAATTCCTGTGATGATCTCGCGGTATTGAGTTTTCCCATTAGGAGCGCGGACCTCTCGCCACAATGAGTTATTGTCTTCCTCGTTGGGGCCGAACTTGCGCGGCTGCTCTTTCTCTGTCATAAACCAAAGTGCTTGCTTCTGATGAGGCAGCAGAGGCGTTAGAATGTGAGAAGTTGGTTCCTTTGTTGGGATGTCCTTAGTGATGAGCTGATCAAACATCTTCATAACGGCATCATTCACCTCCTCGGCAGTTCGAACCTCATATCGAGGGACCGAGCGTCCAGTGGTGTTATTGTTCACAACTGCTGCTGTGTTCATCTGACGGCGCATGTGCGCGTGTGGGTTGAAAAGTGTAGCTCCTTGTTCCATGGTCACTGGAGTGCCTAGCCAAACATTTTTTTGGCCCAGGTACTTCCCAATTGCATTGGCATGCTGCCTCTGGCCATAGAGATTGATGGATACGCGGTAGATACCGGATACCGGTTCTCCAATAACTTCTCCAGGAACCCTCCTCCGGGTGTCGAGTCGCGCAGTGAGTCTCACGGGCCAAGCGGAGTCAAGCAATGGGCATAGCGCAAGAGCAGTCTTCGCGTCAACAAAGCCAAAAGCCTTCTCGTAGGGATCGATAGCATCAATTTGGAAATCGCCTGTAGGCTGACGCCGGAGCTCGAGCTTCATGGAAGGCCAGTGAGACGTGATGTCGTTGTGGAGAGGATTTGGTGAGGGTTGAGGGACATGATGGGCATTGATGAAAGCGGCTTCGATTTTTCCGAAGCAGACCTCTTGGGTGCTAAGATCAGCAGACCCTGTGCATTGCACGTCGTCATCATCATCATCGTTGGATGCGTTGGGAGCATCTAAGGCAGAGTTAGCCGGAAGTGAACAAATTTAAAGATGCTGAATGCTTTACCTGCGGTCAAATCAACAACAGCAGAAGCAGTCCGATTTGCAGTCTGATTGCCCTCCCCTTCCTTCATGAACTTGCCGAGTCCAGTATCGCCAGAGATTGTGATTGGTGTGTTAGCAATTTTGGGCATCGCGTCTGTTTCGTCAGTCTTGACCTTCTTCGTCGGGGGATTTTTCCGATGTTCAACGCCATAGACGTCTTCGATGAAATTTGATCGACGAAAATCTTCCTCGTCGCTCATTTCGTAATGACTACGTTTTGAATCACTCTCATTTGCTTCGTCAAGGGCCGTAGTGAATTGTACGGTCAGATTGGACTCTGGCTTCGGGGCTGGGCTCGAGACTCTACTGGTCGACGGATTTGGAGAAGCCATCCCTGAAGAAGGGCCTCGGAAGCTTGGCGTGGCAGTACCCGGTGGAGCCATGGGATGGGCTGGGGACATATCGGTCTTCTTGCGTCGTCCTGTGGGTGGGAGAAGTGAGCCAGAGTTCAATATCAATTCCACAGACATGGGGTCTGTAACGCGAGCAGAAAGGCAAGTGCCAGGGGAAGGTGGATTAGGACCAGAGAGATCAAGCGCAGCAGGGTCATGGGCTTTAACGGAGGCGAGAGGGGCCTCGTCAATTTCCATGATTGTATTGACCTGACACGGAAGTGAATCAAGAACAATAGGGATATGGTGTTGAACTGAGGCGACAGAAGCCTCATCAGTTACCATGATTGTGTCCGTATTGTGTGCTGAATCATCAAGCGCAGGAGGAAAGGCCTCGACTGATTTGAGAGAAGTTTCGCCAGTTGTGCTGGTAGTGCCCATCTGATCCAAATGTGAACCAAGCGTGGACGGAACAGCGGTCTCAACAGAGGCGAAATTAACCAGTTCAGTTGGCATAGATGCGTTCATCAGATGGGAAGACGAGGAATCATGGGAGGGAAGGGTAGAAGGAAAGGGCGATGCAGGAGCAGAAGACGAAGTCAAAGATCCAGCAGGGTCTTGTGAAAACTCGTGGGGCATAGTGGCAGGCTTCATTTGAAGAAGATCATCTGTCGTAGAAAGGGAAGACGTAGAAGAAGCGGAAGGATTACCATTGTTCTGAGCCTGTTTTTTATAGGCCCTGGGATCCAAGAGCATGGACGGATGAGAAGCCATCTTCGGCGTCGACCTTCGAAGATTCGAGATCAAATTTTGCTCAGATAATGAGACAGAAGTGACGGTACGCGAGTTCTCGAGTGAAGGGACGCAGGCGCTGGAGTGACGAAATTATCGTTCTGAAGCGAACGTTAGTCCGGGGATGAAGGGTTGCGGGTTCCGGAGTCAAAGTACGCCAGTACTGAACTGATGATGCTTGAGACTCGGAGCTAAAGTATTGGATTCTCGGAGTGATGAAACGCCCGTTAGTTCTGAAGTAACGGGACTCACGTTCCGAGGTGAAAGCACGCAAATCCCGAAATGATGACCCTTGAGTCTTAGATCGAGCGTACTGTAGTCTTGAAATAACGGTACGCACGTCTTGGAAAGAATGTACGCAGATTCTAAAGCGACGGCACGCAAATGTCAGTGGCTCAACGAAATCCGGTTTCACCGACGAAAAGGTGTAAGTTCAAGTGCTTGCATCACTTACCAGAAACTTTGAACGGGTTTTACTGGACCGAGTCACTATCAGTGAAAGTTTGAAGAGCTTCCAGTAACTGTGAACAGCGTTCACGGGAGTCAGGCGATTTACAGGATATAGGTAGACTCGACGGCGATTCGCGATAAATCCCCCGCCGAACGATATGGAAATTTCGCGCGTGACCGGAAAATTGTTGTCGGCGGCAATGAAAATTTCAAGCTTCGAGAGAATATAGTACTGTTCACTGCTGGGACGCGATAGTGGCGCAAATTGTCTGCTAAACGAAGGGAGCGCCTTCCAGACGCGAGAGTCGCAGAATCTCACTCGGCATTGGAATTTCACGATAATGGGCACAAATCACGGGCTGGTATCGTGCCTCTTTAGTCTGACGTGCTGGTTTATTTTTATAGCGGTGGTTATGGCGTCGGTTTCGTTGGTCGCGATCCTGTCGGTGCCTTGTCGTTTGCCTACCCGTGGGGGTCGATTATAACCAGGTCGGAAGTGACACTTCAGGATTTTCGAGGTACTTGATGGGCTCGAGTCGCTGTCTGGGATATCGGCGCGCCTGTTCTCTTAGGCCGTTTGTAGAGGTAGAGATGAAGCAAATGACCTCAGTCTCGGATAATCCCGATAAGGGTCTTATCAGTGCCGCGTTTGGAGCCGCTGCGGCGTACTTTTATACGCTAGGGCGGGGATATGGGGAATGAAGGGATATAAAAAGTAGAAGGAAAAATAGGGCGAGAAGATGGTGATATGAAAAAGAAAAAGAAAAGGTTTGGGAAGCGTGACATATGTCCCCGCGCTTAGTCGCCTAGGCGAGATTCTATAGATCAAACGATGGAAACGAGCAGTTACCTAGAGACCTTCCGGGACCTCCGTCAATACTATACATAGGCTAGAATTGCTCAAGGGACATACTTGATACTAGCCATATTTGAGTCTAGCCAAGGTGTGCCCGTAATGGCCACGATGTTATCTCGTCTCCTCGCTGATAGTGGATACTACATAGCATGATCTATGTTAGCCCGACTTTATACAGCAGCGATCGTAACTACATCTAGAGGCATAATTGTAAGTGCCATAGATAACGACAAGAATACAAAGTCTACTAGTACCATAACAATTGAACAGTATCTTAACCTAGTCACAATCATCTCCACGGCCAGACGACCGACTAGACACCAACCAAAAGATTACCATAGAATCTTTGGTGAGTGACAAGCCAGTACTCTGGACAATTAAACGGTCACTCTTGACATGGCCATAATCACCCCAACAGCCAGGTGAACGACCAGACGCCGACATATGATCACTACAGAATCTACGGAATATCAACCCAGTAAATACAGCCAAGAACTTTACACAGAGGGAGAGATAAAGGTATCATAGAATTAAGTCTCGTCATATATGCTACATGAGGCAGTTCGCTCAATCAATGCGCCACAACCCAAGGCAACCGGAACAGCCAAAGAAGATCTATATACAACACGGGAATCTCCCCAAATCATGAGCATGTCCAGTTAAGGACTCGTGTGAAGGTCACAGAAAGAGAAGCGCAGTCAATATGACTTGAGCGGGAAACTGGGGACCGGCGCGTGAATGGTTAGATGCCTGTTTCCCGCTCAAGGCATTGCTGCAGAAGATGGTTGCAGATTAATGAGAAAAGAAATGCAAAAATGTGAAAGTGTAGGAATAGAAGGTGATGCAAGGTCAACATAACATTAGCACCAGGTGAAGACGGGGTTTTTGCTTTTGACGGCTTCGAGGCGCTCAACAATCACCTTGCGTTGATTGCCTTCCATGCCTTCGGCAACTGCATAGCCGAGGTCTCCTTCTAGGTCATCGCTGCCGAATGTGTTGACGTGGGGAACGCGATAGGACAGGGACCCGCCTTGCTTTCGGTGCTTCTGAGAAGGACGTGGAGGAAGGGAAGGCCACCCGTCGAGAGAGCCGCCAGATGTACCATCGGCAGTCCGAGCGAAGTCTTGCTCGTTAACAGTAGCAGGGCTACCAATCGAGCCGCCAGCATCGCCATCGGCACGACCACGAGAGAGCTCAAATCGGTTCGGGTTAGGGAGGTCGCTGGGCAATGTATTCAATCCTAACAAGTCATGCTCGCGTTCTGGGGTTGGTTGGGAAGAGGCGGACGCGCCGATGTCCATCTCTTCTTCATAAGGGTCGTAATTCATAGATCGGTTCCTTTGCCTGTCGGTCGAAGGCGCGCGCATAGGGATGGCAACGGGGACATCAACTAGATCATCCCAGACACAGACACGAGTCCGCCGAGTAAGTTCAAGCGGGCCGTGATCTGGGTGCTTCAGTGTCTCCACGACGTTCCAGGCCTGACCTTTCATAACGGCGATTTGGCGAGCAAACATGCTCTCCTTGAAATCGTCATCTTGCGCAAAGATGCCGCGCAAAGCCATTTGTGTTCCGCTCCACCAATCTGTCGATGTAAGGAGGGGGAGGAAGTGGTCGCGGGTTCTTTGCGAGAAGGGCTGGCCAATCAAGGATACTGGCAGGAAGAGCCAACCGAAGGGGAAACTGCGCCACTGTAAATTGTTAGTATCGGTCATTGGAATTTAAGAGGACCGGACTTACTGCGTCGGGATGTTTCCATGGCCAAGACAAACTGTTGTCAATGGCGCCAAGCTGAACAGAAGCCGACTGCTCAGACGAAGCTAGTGGGGTTCCTGTGCGACTGATTGCCATCATGGTTTCATGTCGCTTATAGGGGGCGCTAGGGCTTCTTGCGCCGTTCGAGTTCACAGATACTGGTCGAGGCGGAGGCAAGAGTTCGTCCTCATCATGCCTAGGTTGTGACTCATTGTTCTTGGGAGGGTCTGCCACAATAGAAACCGACTCTGTCCCCCAGTCAATCTTGACCATCCAGTTATCAAGGCCTCGGTCGGTGTTTCGCATGATGTAATCCAAAATCACAAGCTTCTCCAGTTCTTCGCGGAATGATTGTTTGAGGTTCTCCGTCCAGTAAAATTGGCGCTCGGCACTGGGGTCACGCGATGGGGGTGGTGAGGGTACGTATCCAGGATCTTCGTCATCCTCGTCGTCTGACTGTGTCCCAGAAGGACGGCAGGCCTCGTTCCATGGCCGCTTCTTTCGCTTCGGGGCATCCTCGGCGCGGAATCCGGTGTTGGTCTGGTCGGGCCAGGGGTGTTCTCTTAGGAAGATGTTGGCATCCTTGAATCCTTTTAAGAAAACTTGGAAACTGCCTGCCTTGGGAGGCAACGATTTCTTGCCCTTCCATGCCTTTCTTCGATCCCAGAAATCATAGAAGAAGGATTTCGACGATAGCCGCACAATACCAGTATAAGGAACGAGATTCGTGCGTAGGCGAGCGTCGAGGACGTAGGCGGCGGCTTCCGATACGTAGGAAAGGTTGGGAATGAGACACGCACGGCCGAAGAAGCAGGGGAACAGATTGCGGTGAATCCATTTGGTCCACTTAGGGTTTCGTGAGGCGTAGGGTTCTTCGTCCTTGGGTTTAAAAACACCCACTACCTTGCCCTCAGGGTTTCGAGCAAAGTAACTGCCCGAGCTTCCTTGTGAGATCATCCGCGGGTGTACGTCGAGTTCAATTGCCAGGCGGACACTTTCAATGATCTCCTCGTACTCGGCTCGGGCTCGCCTTTGCTCGCCTTCAAATTCATCTGATTCGAGGGTTTCAGCAGTCACAGGGCGGATGCCTGGGGGTGCCTGGAAGACCGAATGATAGATCTCTAGCTTCTCCTCCTCGTAGCTCTTGCCCTTGACTCTGTTGATCTTGAACTTGGAGGCAATCTCGTCCGCCCACTTTTCGAGACGCGCATTGATCGCCTTGATATCCACACCGGAGTTTCGACGGCCCCGGGGGTATTGATATCCGCTATGTCGGCGTCGATGACCGTTGGGCGAATGGAGACCGGATGCCTGCATCTGGGCTCGAGAGGAGATGGGGGCATATCGAGGCGCGGAGGTGGATGCTACCGAGATAGCACCCTGTTCGTCTTCTGAATCATCATGAAGATAGCCCCGTTCCTCTTCCTCCTGGGCGAGTCGGGCGTATCCCGACGTTGCAGGGCGGTTTTTCGGCATTGTGATGGATCTATGGAAGGGGGCGATAGATAGCCAGTGAAAGAGAGACGGCAAACAAGACACAAAAGGGAGGTTAATCCATTACAAAGAAGAGAAGAAAGATGAAGAGGTAGAAAGACCGGCTAGAGGTGAAGGCAGCTGAAATAACACTCCAGACACTCAAGGGCAGGGGGCGTTTCGGGGTACGGGATACCCTTAATTTACCGGGGCGGTCAATTTGTTCAGCGGGCAGAAACAGCCAGCTGTTTGCGGTTGGCAGGTCCGGCGTGTTAAATACGGAAATACCAATACGCACCACGTCTCCACCCCCTACGTAGTTGTTAAGCATAAAAGGGGTCTCTCCTTATGAAGTTGATTTATATGGGCTTGGACGGCAGTTGTAGCAGATAATGAATGCTTAAGTTGACTTCAAATACGAGGGAACCCCGTATACATAAGTTGCCTATACTATCTGCCTTTAGTGTGTCGATTGAGCCTTACTCTACAGAGTATACATAAGACCAAGGTGTTCCCGGTCTAAAAAAGAGTAGAGATCTGCAGAACCCAATTGACTGCCAGTCTCGAGTCTCGAGTCTCAAGTCGAGTGGCAGGGGAATGAGGCAGGGCATTCTTATAAGTTAGTTAAGTATGTATTAAATAAGCAGCGATAAGACACGCGATAATAATAGTCGGAGGATAAGATCTTCTTCTTCCCCTTCCCACCTTCGATGATGATCTTAATGCCTCTAATTTGATCTTTTTTTCTTGTCTTAATCTTCGATCCAATCCTCGGGGCCTTCCCGTCCTCTCCTTCCATTATTGCCTGTTCGACGATCGACCGTTCGACCTGTTCGAGTAACGAGATCTTGTCTTTTGTCTTTGATCTGACCAATTGCTTCACCCGAGTGGTCTCAATCGATCCAATTATTTCTTGATTCTCCAAGTGCACTCATCTAAATTACAACTGTCGCGTGATTCGACCAATACGTATCCTCCCAGTCCTCCAATTCGGTTCACGACCGGATTTCAATCGACACCCACCTTCCCACCTCCACGGTGGCTTCCATCCTATATAGGGCGTCGCCCATTGACCCGGCTCTCAAACCTGGCTCGCCTGGAGATCGCGAGTTCCCCTACGATTCCCCGTCCGAAGCCTCTGCTACGCGTCAGCCCTCCAACGGATCGATACCCTATTCTACCACACTGCCGGACATCAAAAGCGTGACCAAGTTTGATAGTGCTTACCCTAGCTCGACTTCTGTTAGCACTTCGCTTCCTGGATTGGCAGCTTTGGCGTCTGTCGCTTCAGCACCGACCTCTAATCTCCGGTACGTGAGGGCATACAGAACAAACTGGATTACCAGCCCCGACGCTTCCCTGGACTATCTATACTGTGTAATCTTGGAAGATCAGTAATTTGGTAGTAATCTGGCCCCTCTCTTGTGCATGAGGTGTATCAAAGAGAGGTTATAGGCTGGGAGATCACCAATTTTCCAATGCCAATTGCCATTGCCAACTTCCCAATTTGAAATCAACCTGCTAACACCTATCTAGATCCTCAAGCGATGCCAGTATGAGCATGGCCAACATGACCTATACCTCGCCCGCCGCGACGACCGGAGGGAGCCCTGTAAGAATCCGCTTATCTCGGGTCTTGGCACCTGGACCGTGCACCCGCATTTTCCCTTTCCTTATCGACTCAAACTCATCTTATCATTCTATCTTCTCCCATCTTCCTCACCTTCCACCATGGCCACTACATTGACTGACGCCAATCGTACTCAATTACAGCCCGTTTGCCAAAATTGCGGCACCTCTACGACCCCCCTGTGGCGACGTGATGAACAGGGTTCAGTCCTCTGCAACGCCTGTGGACTGTTCTTGAAACTTCATGGCCGTCCTCGTCCGATAAGCTTGAAAACCGATGTGATCAAGAGTCGCAATCGCGTTAAGACCGGCCAAGGTCCAAAGCGCAAGGTCAGTTCGCGCTCAAAAATTTTCCCTCCCTAGCCTCTATCTGGCCCTAGATAAGATATGTGCTGATACGAGATTACGAGCTTAGTCCGGCGGTCCTGTCGATACCAATGGTCTCCCTTCCAGATCAGAGGCTGGCACTCCTCCTCTCGGTGGACATGGATACCGTCGCGCGTCGCGTAAGATGTCCCCGGGCCATTCGGATCGCTCGAACTCCCCCGTATCCCGGACTGAGACACCTGGCTTTGGCTCGATGCACGCGCACAACTCGAATATCGCGCCCCAGCACATGTTCGATAGCGTCACCCTGGGCGATAATATGAATTCCTCCAGCAGCCTCCCCTCGCGACAGATGCGCCAACCCTCTCCGTCAGCAGTCGACCGCCAACTCGACTCCCCCCACACATTCGAAAGCCTCCTTGCCCTCAACACATCCCTCAAAACCCGCGTCAGCGAACTGGAATTCGTCAATGAGCTTTTCCGCGGCCGCGTGACAGAACTTGAGCAAAGCGACGCCAGCGCGCGCCGGTCGGAGATGATCGTACGAGACTCGGAAGTCCGCCTCCGCCGATCCCTCGAAGACTCCCAGCGCCGTGAAGAAGATCTCAAGCGTCGCGTCAGCGATCTCGAGCGCCAAGTCGGAACCAGCAGCGCCGGCGACGCCGAGTCTGGCGAGCCATCTGCCAAGAAGATCCGCCTGTCAGACGTGGTGGAAACCAGCGAGGAAGTGCAGCCCAAGTCGCAATCTCCCAAGAGCGTCTAGTCTGCGCCTGCGCATCATCAATCCTACTTCAGCCACCTTCACGCGCACATCGTAGCTTGTTTGACTTGTTACGCGGTCTCTCAGTTGCGGTCTTCATCCCGGTTTCTTTCTGATCTTTTTTGATACCCTTCACCCCCTTCATTGCTCCGTTGTCATTACTGGCTTGGAGCTTTAACAAAAAAAGCTCATACTCTTGAATGGTTTCAATTCTTGTTTTTCTTCTGCCCTTTTCCTTCTGTCTGGATGTTTTGCAAACCCTTTCTTGTTCTAATTTGCTTTTTTGCCTGCTGTGTGCTGTACGAATTTCTCTATGCTTCTAATACAATATTCTTTACATTCTTCATTTACTGGTCACGAGGATTTAAGACTGGTATGTAGAGTTGGAGCTTTTAAGTTGGTTTTATTCTAGGGTTCATGAACGTTAGCAATCTTTACCTACTTTTGGTCTTGCTTGTGCTTGCTGATAACCTTATCTCCAACAGGATATGCAATCTACATTAGCTGGACATATACATCCCATAATGGGTGGTAGAATAGCACAAGCAGTACGGGAGGAAAGGCACATCCACATTGAGTAAGGTCATTAGTCCTGAAATATAAAAGGCAACAAAAAAACCCGAAGCTGTCACACGAATGAAGAAGGAATAATGTAAGGAAAGCCCGCCAGACCAAGTAGCAAGTCTATAAGATAAGAGAAACAATGCATCATGGGTATTTCTAGTATCAAGACCAGACACATAACATGCCATCAAATGCCCTCTATACCAAGCAAGTCATAACCGAAAGAAATCAAAACGAAGAAAGGAAAGTTCAAAGAAAGAATGAGGGAGACAGACAGATTACCAAGAAAACTCACCACCGCGAATGATTGCGCAAACCGAACTCACGCAAGTCGGTGACCGGCCTTTCTGTTCATGGCATTATGTATCGAGCGCTCGCGGAAGATACTCCAGAGACAGACGGCGATACCGAAGATACCCGAGACGAAAGTCATGAAATAAGCCGAGCGGTAGCAGCCCAGACCATCGGGACATTCCCGGTCACCGTCCTTCCCTACAACGGAGTGACCATCGTAGATACTTCCGTAGAGAATGTTGAAGATATTACCACTGAACACAGGGGCGAGGGTCATAACACCCCAGTTCTGGGATAGACCGCCAATACCGAAGGTGTGAGCAGTAAGAGAAGGGAAGACGCCGAAGAGGAAACCGTAGGCGATACCGGTCATACCTGAGACGACAACTAGGCTGTTTGGGTTTGAGATTGACGTACCAGCCAGCTGGGTTAGGGTGAAAACGACGGCTGAGATGAAGAGACACCAGAAGCGGGACATGCCGAGTTTCTTGACTAGCAGGTCTGAGCCGATGCCGCTGAAAAGGCGGCCGAGGAAGTTGCCGAACGAGAGGATTGAGACATGCATGACTTGGCGGTGTTGGATGAATGTGTCTGTGGCACTGTCGTCGTAGTAGAGCCATAGGGCTTTGACGCTGTTGCCGATATTGTTGATTGTCATTAAGCCGATTCCGGAGAGGAGCGCCATCGTGAGGAATAGTTGCCAGAATTCGACGCGCTTCAGCATTGCTAAGCCTCTGATGTCGAGGTGGTGCGACTCGTCGGCTACTTCGTCCAGGAAATCGTCATCTAGAGTGTCAAAGGATGGCCGGGGATGGTCGTTCTTCGAGACCAGGGAGGATGTCTCGTCGTCAGGGTTCAATGGTCTGCCGTGGTTTGAGACGTTTGATTGGGATCGTGCGTGTGCGGGGTGTTGCCCATGCTCGAAGGCGGTTGAGCCATGTAGGCCAGAATCTTCAACATCTTCTGGCACAGATCGGAGATCCGTGGGATGGTGTAGCCTATTGGACTCAGCTGCGTTGTGTGGGACAGCTGAGTAGGGCTCCGAGACGAGAATTCGCAGGAATGGAATGGATGCAAAGGACAAGATGGAGGTACCGAGGGCCAAGAGCAATAGGAAGCGGCCGGTATCATCCTTGAAAATGAGTGTGGATACGTTGGACCAAAACAGAGCACTGAGTCCAAAGGCCGCCAGCGGGAAAGCCGTAGCTGTGCCACGATGATCGGGGAAGTTGGATGCCGCTGATACATTCGGTTAAACCCTTATCCAAGTACTTGTTTCGTGTGACCTACCTGTCTTAATAGCACCACCAAAGGCAGCGCAGCCACCCATACCGGTCAGGAACGTAAATAGGCATAGGAAGATGATCGGCATGGATCCCTCGCCATGTTCATATGCTACTAACGTCAACGCCGTTCAACATAGAGGCAGCAATAGGGCATACCGGAGTAGATCGGGAAATATCCCAGACCCAGAGCGATCGAACCGACCAGCGTGACCAGTCTTGGGCCCCGCGCATCAGTTAATAGGCCCATAGGAATTCCCATGGCATACATGCCCAAGTTTCCAGCAACACCCTAGAGCTTGTTAGGACACCTTCCCTGCGACAGCCACGGCACCACTCACAATCAGGTTGCTCTCAGTCGACGAGAGCTTCATCTTTTGGGCGAATTGCGGTGCCCATGCGGAGTATGCATACTGTCAGACTGTTAACCTTAAATCGTCCTTAAAGGGACAAGATCGGAGATATCACGCACATTTGTTCCGCATGACAGGGCGACCAGCGTCCCTGCAATGACAGAAATGATCCGGGCAGTTTTATGGAGAGACATTATCTCGACTGTATGTAGTCCTCCCAGGTGTTTCCCGGTGTGTACGCGTGGGGCCGGAGGTCGGAGGTCGGAGAGTTGTGACGATTAGATGGATAGATAAGAGGGATACGGGGAGGACATCGGAGGAAGGAGAAAGAGAGATAGATACAGAGACAGAGAAAGAGCAAGAAAGGAAAGAAAGGAGCGAATGGGTATAGAAGAGTCGAAATAGAAATCGGAGGCCAACTGGACTTTTCAGGAGCGTCGTAATCGGGCCTGGGGGGACCCGTTAGGTAAGGAATCTGGAGATCACCTGTGGACACTTGACCCGCGTCGGAACGTCAAACGTACCAAGTACAATGGATTTGAATTAGAGAGTAGTAGTTATGGCAATGGCAATGGATAGAAAAGTACAAAGCAGAGGGGGGTAGAAATGTCTAGATAACAGCTGCATATGCACATCAATATCTTTACATATTGCGAATCCAATTCATCCTATACGTCACCATAGTCTCACTAACTTTACTTATCACTTGGTTCATCGATAAGAGTGTCTCACTCACTAGGGCTGTCTAAGCTGTCTGTGCCCGCAATTGCGCCTAAACATTTGTAAGTCCTGTTCCGACCGCTTACATAACATGACGAAGGCGGCACTGGTGCCTGACCAGGTGATCTCCAACTTCTCCTCTCCACACTCCACACAGCAACCTGCATCAGGTACATACACAACTCTCAACTATTCGATCGGGCTGGGATATCTGATACCTACACTCCCAACATGGGTGCCCTCCTTTCTCTGCCACTTTTGGCCGTGCCGAGTGTGGGCACAGTACGTTGTCGCCCATCGCAATACACTTGCAGCCTGACTGACTTTCTTCCTCGAACAGCTCGTAACAATCGGAACATCATGCTGTGGAGCAGCAACATGCTCGATGGTGTGCAGCGCCTGCGGAAAGTTCCAAAACAGGTACTTTTCATCGACTGCATAGTGCCGAGAACCCGGACTAATAAGGAAACAGTATGGCGACGAGAATTGCCTATGCCTTCATCCTCTTGATCAACTCGATAATTTCCTGGATTATGCTCACACCATGGGCGCTGAAGAAGTTGCAACACTTGACTCTCGACTACATGGAAATTCGATGCGACGGGAAGGAATGTCACGGCTGGGTCGCGGTTCATCGCATCAACTTTGCTCTCGGTCTCTTCCACTTGATCTTGGCCCTCTTGCTCCTCGGTGTCAAAACCTCGAAAGATAGCCGCGCTTCTCTGCAGAATGGATACTGGGGTCCGAAAATCATCCTCTGGATGGCATTCGTTGTCATGTCATTTTTCATCCCCGAGCCCTTCTTCTTCGTCTACGGCAACTACATCGCCTTCTTCTGTGCCATGCTATTTCTCCTCTTGGGGTTGATCCTACTCGTGGATCTTGCGCACTCTTGGGCCGAGTTGTGTCTGCAGAAGATCGAGGACAGTGATTCCCGTGTGTGGCGTGGTCTGCTTATCGGTTCGACCCTCGGCATGTACCTGGCATCCTTCGTCATGACTATCCTAATGTACATCTTCTTCGCCAACAGCGGATGTTCTATGAACCAGGCTGCTATCACCGTAAGTCGAACGACTCTTTGACTCTGGCATAAGACTGACTCGAACAGGTTAACTTGGTTGTATTCTTGATCATCTCATTCGTCTCCGTTCAGCCGGCGGTTCAAGAGTCAAACTCTCGCGCAGGATTGGCCCAGGCTGCAATGGTCACTGTCTACTGTACTTATCTCACCATGTCTGCTGTCTCGATGGAGCCTGATGACAACAACTGCAACCCCTTGATCCGGTCTCGCGGAACCAGGAATGCTACCATTGTCCTGGGGGCCATCGTCACCATGGCCACAATTGCATATACCACTACCCGCGCCGCCACACAAGGAATTGCGCTGGGATCCAAGGGTGGCCACAGCTACATCCAGCTGGGTGAAGACGATAATGAGCACGGCTTGGTGACCCAACAACCAACTGCTCGTCGTGAGATGCGCGCTGAAGCCCTCCGCGCTGCCGTTGAGAGTGGTAGTCTGCCTGCCAGTGCTCTCGATGACAGCGACGACGAGGAAGAGTATGAGACTGCCAAGGATGATGAGCGCGGGTCCACCCAGTACAACTACTCGCTCTTCCACATCATCTTCTTCCTGGCCACAACTTGGGTGGCCACGTTGCTGGTCCAGGGACTATCACTCGAGACTAACACCAAGTTCGCTCCAGTTGGCCGCACATATTGGGCCAGCTGGGTAAAGATCGTCAGCTCCTGGGTCTGCTATGCTATCTACTTGTGGACCCTCGTTGCTCCTGTCCTTCTGCCGGATCGCTTCGGTGTTTACTAGATTTGTTGATAGTATGATTGAATTGGCGTTTAGAGCGATACTTTATGCGCGTGGCTCTGTTAGCTTTTAGTTAATAGCTGCAATAGCAAATATGTCAGTGACAAGCTCGTATAGTGAATGTAAACCCAGAGACAGAAAGCCGAGTCCTTCGTCATATCTTATCAAGTCTTGGCAAACCCACGCGTAAAGTGCGACGCGCCCAACTCGCCCACCTCAGACACCATGGAATGAACATGGCGACAATCCAGGCCATCGAGGCTCGCTCGGTATGACTCCTGATGTTGATAAGCCCACAAATCTCTGACCATCGCGTTTGCCAGGTCCACCAAATCCAATCCGGTCAGGTCATCGTTGACCTATGTTCTGTCGCCAAAGAGCTCATTGAAAACAGTCTCGATGCTGGCGCAACCTCGATAGGTGGGTGATTCCAATAAAAAACTAGTTGAAACTGTACCCTAACGCATATGAGTTCAACAGAGGTCCGATTCAAGAATAATGGGTTGGATCTGATCGAAGTTCAGGACAACGGTAGCGGAATCGCTTCGGAGAATTATGAAAACGTTGGTGAGTTTGCTGCTCACAGTTGAGGATATGCAGTCTAGCTAATCACTTTCTTCTGTCCCGACAGCCCTGAAACACTATACGTCCAAATTATCCACATACGACGATCTCGCCAGTCTGAACACCTTCGGTTTTCGCGGCGAGGCGATCTCCTCGCTGTGCGCGCTGTCCGATTTCCACGTCATAACCGCACAGGCAAATCAAGTCCCACGCGCAAACCGACTTGATTTCGAACAATCCGGGAAATTGCGCAAAACGCAGATTGTCGCTGGACAGAAGGGAACAACAGCGTCCGTCGAAGGCATCTTCAAAAGACTCCCCGTGCGCAGGCGCGAACTGGAGAAGAATATTAAACGGGAATATGGAAAGGTGTTGAACCTGCTACACGCCTATGCTTGCATTAGCACCGGAGTCAAATTCAGCGTTAAGAATACCGTTGGCAAGACGCGGAACGTGGTAGTATTCTCTACGAATGGGAATGTCACTACGCGAGAGAATATCGCCAATGTCTACGGGGCGAAGACGCTTTCGGCGCTTATTGCGTTGGATCTGGATCTGGAGTATGAGCCTTCTACTGCCATGAAGCGGGCTGGAGACGGAGACGGGCTCAATCGAATCCAGGTCCAGGGTCATATTTCGAAACCTGTCTTTGGTGAGGGACGACAGACACCTGATCGACAGATGTTTTTTGTTAATACGCGTCCTTGTGGTTTGCCGCAGATTGCAAAGGCGTTTAATGAAGTTTACAAGTCTTTCAATGTTTCTCAGTCGCCGTTTATCTTTGCTGATTTTAAGATGGATACGGATGCTTATGATGTTAATGTTTCGCCTGATAAGCGCATGATTTTGCTGCATGATGCAGGGGCTTTGATTGAGTCTCTTAAGACTTCTCTGGCTCAACTGTTCGAGGCTGCCGATCAGACGGTGCCGCAGTCACAGGTCAAATCCAAAGCTTCTGCGAAGCAACAACCACTAGCATCACTTCCTGGTTTCGTCACTGCTCGACAGCTCAGTCAAAGTGCTGAAGCCGATAGCCCCAGTCGAAGTCAGAGCAGAGATAGTCCGGCGGAGACACCCGTTGCTAGCAAGACAAATGCACTCAAGCGTTTCATGACTTGGCAAGAAGGCCCGGAAAGCCCATTACAAGCAACGCCGTCTCCAGCTCCATCGCTGAGAACGCCACGCGCTGCATCGAAGCCTTTCCCAGCTGCGACTCCAATCTCATCTGAAAATGAGGCAGATTCATCTGCTGCCGAGACAGTGAACGATAAGCCTCCTTCCCAGGTGGAAGAAGAGACAGAAGAGCAAACACAAGAACATCCATCCTCACAACCTTCAGCATTAGATGAAACTCCAAGTCGCAGACGCGGCGACTTGGAAGAAACACCAAATGTCGTTCAAAATGCATTTGATAGAATGCGTCCTCGACGAATTCCTGCTGAAATGGCTACTATTACTATTGGCAATCGGACTGTCACTTCTATGGTTGGTAGTGGTCTCCCGCGAAAGCGGGCATCTGAGGATCCACCTCCTATGAGAGAACCGCCTCGCCGAAAGAGGCTGATCCATACACCCTCGCGGCCTAATATCTTCGGAAAGCATATGCAGACGTTTGCTGCGCCGGGGTCGCAGGCTGAGGAACACGACGAGGAGGATGAAGACGAAGAAGAAGAAGATGACAAATCAGACCTGGAAGGAGAGGAAGAGAATGACGAGGAGGAAGAAGCTTTGAGTGAGGTCGAGCGAATGGAAGAAGATGAGGAAGACGAA
Organism: Penicillium antarcticum; assembly: GCF_028974205.1. Classification (NCBI taxonomy): domain Eukaryota; kingdom Fungi; phylum Ascomycota; class Eurotiomycetes; order Eurotiales; family Aspergillaceae; genus Penicillium; species Penicillium antarcticum. The sequence continues at coordinate 421,963 of NW_026695300.1, read as the reverse complement.
ATCGAGATCGAGCAGACTCAAGAGGCTCAAGATGGCGATGAAGAACCCGAGGCCGAGCCGTCCGAAGGCGCCGAGTATATTCCTGAACCAGTCCCACCCGAACCGGAAGCAAGCGAAACAGAAACGAACCAAGATGATACCGGTGCAGATGACAATCTTGATGAAGCGGCTAAGAAATCACGGGAAGAAGCCGTTGTTCAACGCTTGATCCACGAAGCCGAAGAGACCGCCGTTCTGCCACAAGATAACGCCAGTCGTGCAAATAAGATGAATAAGGGCGCCACGCATCGCGATGCTACTGTAAATCTCGTCAGCACAGTGGACGGATCCATTTCAAAACTTCAGTCCCAAATCTCAGCGCTGCGCGAGGGTTTGCAAAAACGTGCCAAGCCGACAGATCAACAAGCTAGGAACCTCGACGAGGAAACCGCCGAGGACCGACTCTCCCTCACTGTGAGCAAAAAAGACTTTGCCCAGATGCGCATCATCGGCCAGTTCAACCTCGGCTTTATAATCGCGGTCCGTCCCGCAAAAGATGGCGAAGAACTCTTCATCATTGACCAACATGCTTCAGACGAAAAATTCAATTTTGAACGACTGCAATCTGAAACCGTTGTGCAAAACCAACGTCTCGTTCGTCCCCAGCGCCTCGACCTCACTGCTGTTGAGGAAGAGGTTGTTCTCGAGAATCGAGCCGCACTAGAGAAGAACGGGTTCGTGGTGACAGTTGACGAAAGCGGGGACGAGCCCATCGGCCGGCGATGCCAATTGGTCTCGTTGCCACTCAGCAAGGAAATCGTCTTCGGCGTTCGGGATCTGGAAGAGCTTATCGTTCTGCTTTCCGAGTCCGTCTCGCATGAAGTTTCTGTCCCGCGGCCGAGCAAAGTGCGCAAGATGTTTGCTATGCGTGCTTGTCGATCTAGTATTATGATCGGCAAGACTTTGACGGGGAGGCAGATGGAACGTGTTGTGAGGAATATGGGCACTATTGATAAACCGTGGAATTGTCCGCATGGACGACCGACTATGCGGCATTTGATGAGTCTGGGTCAGTGGGATGAATGGAATGAGTTCAAGGATGAGGATGAGAACCCAGGGTTGGATCCTTGGAGGAGGTATTTGGAGGCCGCAGAGGAAGAAGAGGATGTCGAAGAGGAAGAGGAAGAGGAAGAATAAATGACAGCGATACCCGATGTGTGATATAAATGTATAGTATGATCAGTCAAATTCAAACACAAATGAACAGAGCCCAAAAAAACAATCACCACCACCGGAACCAACTCCTCGCCGGCTGATCCATCTTCTTCGCCTTCCCATTCCCATTAACAACACCACCGCCATCCCCATTAACAGCTCCATCAACATGCACATTCACCTCACCATTCTGGGCCCCACCCCGATCCAAATCATCTTCAGACCCCCGATCCCTCCCCTCAACAGAATCCATCATATCCTCCAGCGCCAACAAATCCCGCTCAATAAGCTCCGCCCAATTTTGCACATCCCCAATTTCCTTAAGTCCATCCCTCGTCTCATCCGCAAAACCCAGCCACTGCGTATTCTGCCGCGCCAGCCGGGTCGTATTCTCTGCTAGTTCGACTTGTTGTCGGTCCAGTGCTAAGGCGTTGGATTGGATGTTGCTTGCTCGGTCGCGGAGTGGTACTTCTAGATTTGTGCCCACTGAGTGGAGGGTTGCTGTGAAGGCTGCTAGGGCTTCTTTTTGGTGTTGGTCTGTTGTTGGGCTTGGGGTTTCTGGGGTTTGAGTTGGATTTTGGGCCTGGGATTGGGACTTGGGTGGTGGTGTGTGGGGTTGGGGGTGGTCCGTCATTTTTTGGGCTTTATTTATTGTATGGGGGTTGGTATACTATTTGGATATGGGAAGGTGGTTGTAGTTGGGTTTTGGATCTTGGTTGCGATTAAGCTTGGAACCCCACCTGCCATGTGGCTGGTCTGTGCTTTCCCCGCTCTAATCCGTGGGTCGAGGGTCTATTGTGCATACTACGTCGCTATTGACCATGGGGTATTTGGTATGGGACGGAGTAGCTTGAAGTGATGGGCTGGGTCTTGTCGACTTTGTTCTCAAGTTGCCTTGCAAGTACTCGAGCAGTGGATTGCATCACATTCCAGAGACGGGATACGACTACCAGCTTAAGCCATGGATAGGTTTAAAGGAAAGGGATAAGAGCTCATCTGGGTATTCAGTGTTATTAAAAAACAGGCCAACGCCCTCATAAAGTCTACTTGAAATGGGATACATCGATGAAACCCACGAGGGATCAAGAAAAGAACTGTATTCCAGAAGCATAGATGGTCAAGGGAATATCGATTGTGACAAGCAAAATCATCCACAAAACCACCTCAATTCGCAAAGGAAACTCAATATTCGAACTACCAACTGCAATGAGCCCCAAAGATGTAAAGCTCTTAAAGCCTGTGCAAGTAGAGCAGCAGCTGTCTCTCACTCATGCCCACAGATAATAGCTGCCCGCTCCCATCCCCATGGCCCATCATTTTTACCATTTGTACCTTAAGAATCAACACCCGGGCTTGCATAAGTAGGAGTCAACAGCGTTCCCTCCTACCGGCAATTTTTGCCCATACCCACTGGCAAGCCTTGGTGTGGGCGGTGGTGTTCTCCCCAGTCACTTGACATTTCCGAGAACCCCTATAATAAATCAGGGGACTGCGTACTCAGCCTCACTCAAATGAAGATGTCATGGGAAAGGAAACGGAGGGTGTAGTCTAGACTCGAGGCTGATTGAAGATGGTGAGGTTGATGAGGGTGGATGGGGGTGGGATGTAGGAAGACTTAAGTTGAGTTCGAGCTAGGACGGATAGTTGAGAAGGAAAAGAGAAAGAGAAAGAGAAATTGGGAGTGGGGGGGGAAACTGGGTATATATAATGCTGGCAAAAAAAAAGTCGCCAATTACCTGATCGGGACAGGTTACGGAGGCATCAGCACCTGGACCAGCTTCCCGAGTGAATGTGACTATGCTCCGGGGATCTGGGGTGAATGATGCCTTGCTTTCTAACTTGGTTCATCTTGGTTCATGAGTCACAGTAAATCGGAATTGAGACTGTAACTGAAGCTAAAGCTGTCGATACACTGATCTGGTAATGTATTCCTGCAGGGCCGATTGAATGGAAGAAGCCAATCCATTCTTTGCAATGCATCGGAGTTTTTTTGATTTATGGTCAGCTACTCTAGGGTCGAATCAATCTCAACCTTCGAACCTGCTTATTCGGCCAACAAGCAGGACACGACAGCCAGCTTTGAGTTGGTCTCCTCGAGCTGGTATGTCAAGTGGCTGCTTGAGATCAAGTTTCCGACAGCCCGCAAAGTCCGTCAAAGCCTACATATCAACACACAAGAATGATGACTGGTGGTGAGAGGCCATTCTGCAAAAGTATTGGGGAATAAAGAGAGGGAAGGGGTGAAGGGGAGGGGGATGGCTCACAAGAAAGGTGCGTAGATAAGAAGAGGAAGGCGAAGAAGAGAAGCGATTGACCAAAGAAAGAAGCCTTTTATGGTGACCTCACTAACATATTTTCTGTTTCAGGATTGCCATCAGAGCAACGATCATGTTCCACCATTTACTTGTACGCTTTCTTCACTCTTTACAGGACTATAAAATGCCAATGTACGTACGTACATATCCTGTCCACTAAATGGAAAACTTGCACGAGCCTCCTCTCAAGCAACAGAACGACGTGTGCACTCTACTCTGGATGTCATATCAGGTCCTCGGACGATTTGGACGTTGTTGATCATGGGCATTTGTCATTCCATAATCTATGGTTGATCTAGCTTTTATGTATAATTAGGCTATATAAAATGCAAATTTACACATCCATGCTTTATGCAGTGAACTCTCAGGTTGTTCAAGTCCCAGGGCTCAGCTCGTGTTTTGTAGCAGTTGCGGTTCGTTGCGCATGAAGAGAACAGAGTACCGTTGAGCAGCTGCTCATCCTACTACGAACTTCGCAAACCATGATTATATCAACTTACTTAGACAATTCGGCGCTTGCGGTTCTTCTGGGGCTCTGGGAGGTATCTAGCTACCACGGTGAACCCACCAGCAATCAGAATCATCAGAATCCAGATGGCATAACCTCCCACCGCTTGTGTCCTCGCGCCTACTGCAAAGAGGGTGGTGAAGAGAGCAGGGCAGAAGGCCCTCAGAGCGCTGACGTTAGTCAAGGCCAGCGCGTTCAGCATACCCAAAACCCTTGGTGAGGGTGCACTATCGTTGACGGCGAGTTGGATTGCCGTGAAGCTCATGCTGACTCCGCAACCGATGACCATAATCACCGGCACAAAGACCCAGAACGTCTTGACAGACGCCTCCGTCCCAATTTTGAGGAGGACATTTCCAAACGGAATGCACAGGAAGAAGAACGGATAGGCTGTGGCGCACAGGCGGATCACCCCGTTAGTTCCGATTTTTCGCTGCAAGGGCGGGAAGACTAGGAGGAGCCAGGCAGCTTGTGCGGCACCGCTTAGACCCATCATCAGCGAAATTTGCAGTGACGTGAAGCCGTATCCTCCCAGCCTCGCGGGCGTGAACCAGAACACGGGGATAACGGCTGTGTATGCAAATGCGAGGACCATGATGTGACCATAGATGTAGATGACTATGCCCACACCTGGCGACTTCAAGAGTTCCCGGGTAGAAAGTTCGGCTCTGGGCACCGGTGCGTCGGAGGCTGTCTCCTCATCGCCGTCCGTAGGATCAGGGTCCTTCTGTAACGTCTCTTCAATAAAGCAGGCACTGGAAATGGCAGCGGTTGCTCCTACTAGTGCCACGACCAGACTGGAAAGCGCGTAGGGGTAGGTTTGGAAGAACCGGACGGATCCAAAGACACCCGGGTATTGACGAACTGGATCGGCAAGGGCACCACCCAGCAGAGGCCCCAGGAAGATACCCAGGTTGCCACTGAACGCGAACCAACTGAAAGCCCGGGCTTGGGTCTTTGGCGAGCTGTGTTCGGCGATCATGGTACGAATGGTGATGATAGTGCCAGCGAAGACACCGGCGAGACACCTGAACAAGGCCATTTGGGGAATAGTCTTTGCTGTGCCAAAGAGACCTGTAGCTAAGGTCACGCCGAATAACGAGAAGACCAGGACTGGCTTGCGCCCGAAGCGATCGGAGGCTCGGCCCCAGAATATCATCACGATGGCTTGCGTGAGCGAGAATAATGACTCAATGAGGCCGCTGTAGAACCCGACATCAGTGTCTGCAACGCCTCCGTTGCTTTGGATCATTTGGTTGACATATGGGAAGATGGAGAAGAAGGCCAGCGGCTCTATGATTCGAGCGTAGCAGAGGAGCAGAATTTGGACCTTGGGCAGAGGCTTTCCCTCGTCTTCGTTGATGCTATCTCCGTCTGGCGATGGTGAGCGATCTCGAGTATCGGAACCTAAGAGGGCTGTTGTCTCGTCTACATGATTGTTCTCGGCAATTCCATTGGCCAAATTAGGCCGGGAAGCAGGACGTTTCCGGTCAGGCGGTCTATCGGTCACTGACATGTTGACCAATTGTGGGCATACACTCCAGTGGTCTCGAGGATACAAAGGTATCACAGCAGCTTTGCGGAGGATGCGTCAGTACGTGTTCGTCCCTTTGGCTTGATAGGAAAAGTGGGTCTTACGTCACGTGCGATGAGCATTAAATGCATTATGCATGCGATGTGCATGTTTGTAAAGTACATCACACGCATTTCCACTGGGCCACACGGACAGTTCTTTATCCTAAGAAGATGCATTTGGACACATGAAGGACTCTTTGTCTTGATCCATATCACGTGATACCAAGGAAGCACGCTAAGCCTATTATGGGTATTTGCTCTGCTTGTCACAGATCTTCTCCACCTCCGCATCCAGGCACGTGTGGACTACAACGAGCTACTGTAGACTTAGGCCATTCAATGAAGATTCTCGTACACTTAAACCACTTCAATGCCATCAAATGGCCTGAATTAACCATCAAAATAGCTATTGGTATCTAAGGAGATTGAAGCAATACAGCTTATCAGCAAGCGCTGCGGTGTATAGATAGAGACCCTGACCCACGACTAACCAAAGCACTAGATATCCATACTCAATGAATCTTGCAAGTCTGGGGAGAGCTCAAGACAGGGGCCTCGGTTGTCTATCCGATTTCGTGCATGATCGACACTGCTTTGACTATCTCATGCCGATCGCGTATTCAGTGTAGAATACGGACCTCTGCACGTTACGCGAGATCCCGAAAACCTCTGTAGCGCTTGATTGGCTAGAATTCCTGGCTAGCTTCCAGTGTACTTTGTGAGTTGAGCCACTGTTCCGAATAGTGATATTGACTCAAACTAGAGAGGCATTGCAAGCCTTTTTCGGTTGCATGACATCACGGACCGAGGTTCATTAGGCCCATTTATGTTCTAGCGAGGTTCTACTCTATCTACATGTACAATTGTACGTCTTCCTCATGTGAAGAGTGGGTCTGATCGACAGTACGGGGTATCACCCCCAAGCGCCCCTATTATAAACGGAAGATCAGCCCAGAAATCTTTTCGCCTTTGATATAATACTACTTTACTACTTTTGCACCCTTCGCGTGCAGGGTCATGGGAAGTGGATATTGGCCTCAGCATACTTTACCTCTACTCATGATCTCGGATCATAGTCAAGATAAGTAGGGGCATAACGAGCTCTGCGCCCATCATGTCAAAATCAGAATTGTCGGATATCTCCGACGCGAACGAAGCAGCCGCAGCACCCACCAAGCCGACATTATGGAAGCGCTTCAAGACGCACATGAAAAGATTCTGGTGGGCGTATTTAATTGGGTTCTGCTGCGCTATTCTGGTAATCATCCTTCCCATGTAAGACTTCCAACGAAAACTACAAGACCATTTGCTAATGCTCATATCTGCAGCTTTTATGTCGGAATCCCCAATTTTGCCAACGATTATATCAATAAATACGAGTATGACTATGATGGTCTCCGAATCACGAATCCTCGGCCTACTGCCTTCCATGTAAAGCAATCGAAAAGTCTTAGTATGGGGGGTGGATTTAGTGGCAGTGGTCATTTGACTGCATTTAATGCCACTATTCGAACCAAAGACACCGATGAGGTCTTCGCGGTATTCCCGGTGCCTGAAATTGAATTCAGCAATGGCGCCAGCTTTGATATTGATCAAGACTTGGACCTTTCTTGTGTTGAATGCTTGTCATCGCTGGCTACTTCAGCCGCCTCTAGCCAGAATTCTTCTCTGTTGGTTACCGGTACACCGGATCTTAAGTTTGGAGGTCTACCGACTGCTCATATGAACATTCATAAGATTATGAACGTGGGTGGTGAGTATTTCCTGTCTATTTTGCGTCTAGAAAAAGAGCTAACATGATTGGTCCAGGTTATAATGTTACGGGTAAGAACTGATAGATTCGTACATCTCCTCGGTGTCTTTGTTCTAACCTTGACAGAATTTATCAACGCCGACGGTGCTTTCAATGTTACGAGGGTGGACATTTTAGATGAACCAGTGAACGGGTTTAATTTCAATGCTACCATTTCTGTTCGCAATCCTAGCCCCTACATCGTCGAGCTGGTATGTGCTCATTTCCCACTGACAAGAAATATGTTTATAACTAACTTGTTTCAGGGACATGTGACATTCAATCTGTCTATGGGTGGCTCAGACTTGGGCTACGTTGATCTTCCTTATCTATTTTTGGACAAGAACGGCACCACTACTGATGTGCTTGGCTCGATCGATAAGTCAATGCTGATTCACGAGGCCGTGTTGGGTGACGATGATTTTGGAGTGGTGACCATTGATGTCAAGGGAAACAGCTGCGACTTCAATGGAAACGATATACCCTATTTTGCTGCGGCGATCAAGGCTGTCTCTGCGTCTGCAAGGCTTGATCTACTGAAATATGCATCGAGTCTATTCTCTGATTCATAGATGTGGTATCTATTAATTAGTGATGGTACCGGGTGGGGTTTTGCTTTTCAACAGAAATATAGACTTAATTTTGATTTCTGGCTTTCCCAGACAAGAAACGAGTCACTATACACCACGGAAATGACTGCAATATAAATTTGCTGGTTTAATTTAATTTGTAGGCTCCAGCGAACGCACATAGAGACATGTTATGTATTACCCTTCTCACCATTTCTCTGAGTAAGGTCTGATATCAATCTCATGAGTAAATGCACTTCGGGGCTGGGTGTGCAAGTGCCAGTAAGTATCCGCAATCTGTAAGGATTAGCGTTAGCGACAAAAGCAATGCAGATGAATGTCCACTTACTCCCTGTGGCTCGATCTTTGCATCTGGAATATCCTGGCCGAAGCCTTTAGTCATCTCTGTGTTGATGATCCCGTCAATAATCGCATGGGAGACATGAACACCCTTGGGTCCGAATTCACGCGCCAGAGACTGCGCCATGGCGCGGGTTCCAAACTTGCTGGCGGCGAACGCGGAAAGCCCAGAGCTACCTTTGAGTGCAGCTGTAGCACCTGTAGCTGTTAGTCTCCATCGCCCTTCAGGATTAATACACTTCGTACCGGTGAAGATGAGGGTCGGTGAATACCGGTCCTTATTTCCATGTAACATGAACGGTAATGTGGCCTGGGCAAAGTTGAATGCACCCATAACGGCCGGTTCTATGCTCCCAAAGAATTGTTCGGGGCTTTGTTCTAGAAATGGTTTCATCGAGAATTTGCTCGCGACATTGAAGATTGCCGCTGCAATCGTAAGGTCAGGACCGAAATTGGACTTGATTTGTTCCAACGTAGAGTCCATGCTTGGAATACTTGCGACATCTGTGGGAATTCCGACGGCAGAACCGCCATTGTGCTTGATGTCCTTGACCAGAGGATTCAACGTGTGTTCCGATCGAGAAAGAAGGATCACAGGGTAAACTTGAGCAAAGCGGCGAGCGATAGCGGCGCCCGTTCCGGGTCCTGCGCCGGCAATGATTGCAATTTTCGACATTGTGAGAAGATAAAGAAAAAGAAGAGGTTAAAAGGAACCTTTTACTCCGCGGCAACGTCATGATTCTGTGAGTTCACCACTTTTTGGTATCTTTCGGGGAGAGCCATACATTACATCATCGTCCCTCTATAAAACATCGCATCGATACGGGCTTAGCTTGATCAGATGATACTGAGGCCGCCAGGGCTATACTACAATTTACTGCAATAAGCACATGGATAGTAATCGAAGGAAACAAGTGTCTAATATTCAATGATCAGTATTGAAAGGTCGAATTGCAAAGATGTATGCAATGATAAAGATATACCAAAAAGCATCCAATAGATAAAAGTGAGCTTAACAAGAACTGAAAGGGTGTAAATGTCAGTAAGTTTCACCAAGACATTCGTGCCTACAATTGAATCGTCCACACTCTGGGTTTGAGCATAAAATGCGCGCGCATAGAACGTTAGGGCGTGAGCGTGAACACTTGCCGAGACAACCAGTCCCAAAATTCTCCGTGCTTCCAGTGCGCCGGTGTTTCTCCCATTCCTTAAATGTTCCTTGGGGCATCAAGCCCTTAATCTCGAGTCTAAGTATCAAGTACAGAGACCACCATCGACAGCTTTGTTTTGGGAGAGCCCGGGCCTCTTGGATGACCTCAGGGCCATACTGTGCTGGAATTGCAACCAGCCAGTCTTTGGTGTCGATGCCCCAACTGCTGTATCTCTTGTTTTCCTCAATCTCGGTCTCACGGTCGCCTCGGACTCCTGTGCAGTGAAGCCAGGTACATCGCTCTGCGCCTGGGTGGCGCAACATTATCATCCAGTGGATAGGGTCGTCGGGAGTTTTGCGCTTGCAGATTGTCAGGAAGAGCTCAAGACGCCCTAGGTCTACGTGAGGCATGTTTGCCTGTAATCTGTAAATAGACCCGATAGGGTGAAGTAATTGCTATGGTGATTGAGGTATTGATTGTTCCGATGATACACTTTGACCATACAGACTTGGTCGCTTTTATACCCAGGCGATCTCCAATTTCTCTTCTCATAAACAGACAAAGAACTTGGACAATGGTTTTTTCAAATATTCCTCGCCCCGAAAGAAACCAAACTAAGCCGAGCCAAAGATGGCACATCATTGAAAGAGGCGTAAAAGATCAACAAAGGGCTTTGTGGCTATCATTGTTTTCTTTCTCGATAAATAGTATAGCCTCATGAACAATGTCAGTGACGAACTTAAATACCTATAAGCTCCACTACTTTTTACCACCGATTTAAGTCATCCAATTACAACTTACCCATCACTCTTTCAAGCACTCACCCAGATTGCCAACCGAAATATAAAATGCCACAGGCGCCGAGCTGACCTATCTTATACACCACGCTGTATTCCAGGAACTCCTGCGCAAAGAGCCGATTGCTATCAGAGAGCGAAGGGTAAATACCCCAGAGCGTCGCATCGAGACGGGACAGGTGGTCTCATTGACGGGGTACCCATCATACTTAGAAGTGAGGTTAACATGCACAAGGCGATCCCGGAGTGTCTTACCGTAACAGAAAAGCCTGCGAAATACTTTGCCATCCATCTCTTTACTTTCGAGCGAACGCTGGATTCTTTGAGAGATAGCTTAATCCGGAACGCTCATCTTGGGGTACGGAAACGACCGGACATAACGGACGTAATCTGCAGCAACAACTCGTAGAGAGTCCCATGTTTTGGATCCAGTAGTGGATTTGCCGCAAATTGTAGTGTTGCCGTTGGTTTGCACTCGATTTAGACATTTATCCCATTTAATATCGACTATCAGAGAGTCCACGTCTGGGAGAGTTGCACAAGATGCGGAAGCCACACAAGCAGTCACTTTGAGGAACTGAGAGATCATCTCGAAAGGCCCTCAATGCTCGTTGGGGTTTCTTACCTACCCGTTGAAACTCCCTGCTTGATACTTCCCTCATTTGTTCTTTCCCCTCCTCGTCGCCAACTCAACCCAGTGATTCGACCTTTTGAAGTTGGTACGACCATGGCCGAATGCAACTTCATTATGAAATGTCTCAAGCATATGAGAGGCTTGAGTAAAAGATCGTCAGTGCTCGGGCTTTTCATATATTGAATTGACAAGTTTACCACAGAAGCCAACATCGGCATGGACATCCATACAACCCGACCTTGGCCCTGAAGAGCGCCACTGGTGCCCTCCCGCCTGGTCCGAAGCCCCCCGGAAGCTTGTGAACAACCACTCGGCCCGAAGTATAGAGTAAGCAAGCGGGGTCTCCCCGGGATGCCTTGAAAAGGGTTAGCTTTGCGCCAAATGCGTAGTGCCACGGGCTACTCCGGGCTGATAGCACCCGAAGTGTCGATCTCGGGCCAAAAGACAGCGAGGTTCCATGGGTGAAATCGTTGAAATGGCGGAGAAATCCTGGGGCCCCGGATTCCACTGTTCTCTCCAGTCTTCCTCTGTCGAACAGGTGGTCTACATCCTCGAGCTCCGGTCCTTTGGTCTCGGGGAAAAAGAAATAGACCATAGGGATCTAGATAATATCAGCTTAGTTTAACAAGGGAGTCAAGTATCAATAGTAGTCAATTTACCCATGCAAAACAGAAGCAGGCAAAAATGATGAATGTTCTCCATCCAATTAACAAAACCACCAAACGCCTGAGACCGTGCTCGAATGCGCGTAGTCGAGATCTCAGAAGGATAGAACCTACATTTCTGTCAGGGACAGCCCTAAAAAGAATAGGGATAAACGGCTCACCACGGAACTGGCAAGTATCCAATACCAAGGAACAACTGGAATATAAATACAAAAACGGTAGCTGCATATGCACATGAAGTTGTACCAATCGAAAGCAGAATGGCAGTCATGACGAAGCAGAAGCAGAGGCCGGCAGCAGAGAACATGAGTGATGCTCGTCGGCCGAACTTGTCCATGCTCCATAGGGGTATTATTGATCCGACGAGGTATGTGAGGGAGGTGCAGCCGCCGAGGATCAGGGAAAGATTGCGAGATAGATGCATTGCGTTCTATTGCAAAGCCAATGTTAGTTGGTGTTGAATTTTATATTTTTGATAGGACATACCTGGTAGACGATAGGTGCGTAGTAGTTGATCATGTTGGAACCTAAGTATAATCAGCGAATGAGCTATCAATCCATGTGGATGAGTATGTACCTGTGAACTGCTGTTGAATATTGACAACAGCAGCCAAAATCATTCGACGAAGATTACCCATCTGACCACCCGACCAAAGCTCCTTATATTCGAAAGGACCACCAGCAGACTCAATCTCAATAGAGGTCTCAGTCTGACGACGCAGATGAACAACACCAGGATGAGACTGGTTGGCAGGCTGATCCATCTGAAGACGTGCCAGAACAGAAGCAGCCTCATCACTGCGATCTTGCTCACAGAGCCAACGAGGCGAATCAGGAAGCGGAATCATCTGCAGAACCAGAAAGATAGCAAAGAATGCCTGGAAGCTAATCGGGAACCGCTATTGAACGGGTGTATCCACGAAGCTGAGCCCATAGTCTAGCCAGTATGCAATGCAAAGACCGAGAATTGTCACCGTTCCCTGCGCGGAAAGGAGCATACCACGCATTTCCGGGCGGGCTAGTTCGGACTGATAGGCCGGAGCAGTACTGCTATTGATACCATTTCCAAGACCGGTGACAACCCGACCGACGAGGAACTGGGCTGTAGTATAAGAGCTACCGAGGATGACAGTGCCAATAATCATGATTGAACCACCTGCCATGATCATCTTGCGTCGACCGAATTGGTGGCCAATGACCAAACTCAAGAGACAGCCAATTGCACACCCGATATCATAGATCGAGGTCAATAGACCCTGCATCGTACTATCGGGATTATTAAACGTCATCCCGAACTGATTATCAGCCCCGACCAGCCCGCTCATCACACCCTGGTCATAACCGAGTAAAAGAAAAGCCTGACAGCTTGCAGCCGTCACAGCCCAGTGTAGATACTTTCCTTGCAGTTGGCCCATACTGTAGGATCGAGAAGGGTGGTATTACCGGCGGTGTCTTCGAGACTAGAGGTTCTCCAGTTCGTCCTGGTCATCATCGATCTATGAACACTGAGAGGATTGAGAAGCACGCTGAGATTGAAACTACTCATGTGGAGGTTTAATCAAGAACAAGAGATCCACAAACTGAAGAAGTGTCAGGGGTCAACCTATAGATATCCATACAACTTCCTCCGAGCTCTTCTCTAAAATATGATAAGAATACAATTCCCTGCAACACACTCAGACATGAGATCCACGCAGATGGCTCCGCAAATGTCTCTTCAGCTTCCGAGTAGAAGTCTTCTCGGTGCTTTCATAGACACTCAGTGCAGCACTACCACCACAAGTCTGCGATCCATCACCGTTGCACTTCATATCACACTTATCCGCTCCGATCTTGACACTTCCCTCCAGCTTATCACCACAGAAACATTGACCTGCATACTCCGTTCCAGCCAGACTGAAGCCGGCTTTGGCGCAGTAATCTATGCAGCCTGTTGAAGTGACTTTGCCGATACCCAGATTAGCGAATTGAACTCCCGTCAGGGCGCGCGCAGAGACATTATCGGAGTAACAGCCTAGGTATGACCAGCCAGAGGTAGAGCTGTCCGTCTCGGCTGAGTCCGAAGGCGCGGCACTGTTGACATTAGACTGGGCAGTAGCAGTGACCGAGATACTCTCTGCATTAAGCGAAGCAGAAGGGACAACCTCTGCACCCTGTCCCCATCCAGTCGGCGGGTTATCACCAGGCAACTTGTCAAGCACACCAGAGATAGGCTCGATAATCTGATTAGCGATATTGCAACTTGTCGACGCATCATTGATGAAACCCGCATCGGCACATTTATCCATACCGAGATCACCGGCATCGCAATTATCAATGATCTTCTGCAGGACACCCTCATCCCAGCCGGAAATCTTAAATCCACACATTAGCCCACTCACAATCAAACAAGGAATGAAACTCACGAAATCCCCATGAAGCGAGTACCCCGTCCGATCCCCGTTACTGAGGATGAACGGCTGCTCTCCAAGACCCGGAGTCCACAGCTCCTCAAACAACGGCGTATTCCAATAAACCTCGTAAAAGATATGCGGAAGATGAATCCACCCCTTAGGACAATTCGCCTTACCACTGGTCGTTCCCTTACTACTCGGCCAGTTCATATTCTTCTTGTAATCATCCAGCCCAGCAGCGGGGTTATAACAAGACGGGAAATGGATATCAGCGCGCAATGGTGAGGCATAGCCGTCACAATTGACGTGCGGGAAGCCTGCACCTGCACCTGCGTTGTTTGGGTCTTGGATTCCGACGCCGTGGAGGCCGTCTGAGTTGACTGGGTAGGAAGGTGGACTGTAGGAAGTTCGTGGACAAGTCCATTGGACTGGTTGGATTGGGCCGGCGGCGCTGTCGAGGACGTTTGAGGCTGTTGATGGGGGTATTCGAAGGTCTTTGTCGCCGCTCATCATGCGGAGACCTATTGGAAAGGGTTTGATTTCGTCGTCAGTTGCTTCGAAAAAGTAGTAGACGTTCATGTAGAACATTGGGACGGAGAGGAATGAGCCGTTCGAGGCTTGGAAGTAGAGGGACGGGGTCCAGTAGTTGCTTTTGTCTGCGTCTACTAGGGACGAGGTGCAGTTTGAGTCCATTAGGGCGTCGTCGGTCATTGTCAGGTTGAAGTTGCTTCCGCCTTGGATTGTGTGGACGTGGGAGGCTGCCACTCCTGGGTTGACGATTGGGTCCATGCGCCCTGTTACTAGGGCACCGTTGCCGTAGAAGTGGTTTACGGCGAACGTGCGGCTTTCTTTGGCGAAGGTTGTTGTTGATAGACCTGCTATCAGGGCGAGGATGTTTTTGGGTTGCATTTTAGCGGCTTTTTGGGAAAGGCCGAGATGTTAGAAGAAGAGAAGAAAAGGACGAAAGATGTGCTGTCTAGAGATGCAGCAGAGCAAAGGAAATGAAATCTCAAGTACCAGACTTGAGAGAGAAAAGAGTGAATGCAGCTGGGAAAATAACAAGAATCGGCCACAGAAGCATTGTTATATAGGCACCCATTGTGCTCGTTCTCGTTAAAGAATGTCAACGAGATGAAACTCGGCGTGAAGTTTCTGTCATTGATAGAAAAGAATCAGGGTCCAAGCCAAGACTTCTACAGTTTACAGGCAACCTGATAGCGCCAGAATCGGGCCAGACTTGCCCCGGCACCCTTTGTTCGCAGACGAACCCATATGCCGGACTGTCATTGCCGATTCCGGAAGCGCCATGGCGTAGGGCTAATGAGAGCAGGGGACCACATACGCCCTTGGGCGTTTCAGAGTAGATTAATATGAAACGTGGGGCTGGGCTTGCGAACCATCATTTACTACTAAGGGCAAGAGTAAAAGTATACGAGAACGAGTAGATTGGATACAGAAACACCAGATAACTTCTGGGAATTATCGAATTGATGCAGGAATGTTTTTATGGGGCAAATGAGCATATCCAAGAAAATTAAAGGCCGAAACTGAATCGCTGGGCAAAGCTCGCATCCATGCATAAAGTCGCTCGAAAGGAAAGAAATAGGACCAAAACACAATATTAATAACAAGTTATTGATCGAATGTACGCCATAACCAAACAGTGCTGAAGCAAGCAAAATCAAAGTATTTGTGATGTTCAAAGAACACCTGAAAGAATAGCCTCGGTGGCGGAGTTGATGTAAGGCCGCTTGGCATCGAGGTTGACGCCAAAACGTCTTTCAAGTTCTTGCTTGACGGTCTTCTTGGAGATCTTCATCAAGTCACCGGTCTCCAAGATCCGGCGGATCTCTTCTAGAATCTCATCGTCAGGGGGCAAGTGGCTTAAGTCTTCGGTGCCCATGTCCATGTGACTCATCATCTCAGACGGGGCGATTGAGTAACGAGATCCCATGCCAAGAGGCAAGTCCAGCTGGGAATGGGGACGCGAAGCTGGGAAGCCATACTCGGACTGGGGGAAGGCGTGCGACTTCGTGCCGTAGGAGTGAGCCGAGAACTCGGAGCGGTCGTCGCGAGAGGTTTGTGCATCGGCCATGAGCTCGGCCTGGTGGTCCAGCAGCTTCTTCTTGGGGATGGAGTTGGGGTCAAATTTGCCTTCGTCGGAGATGACGACCTTGCGGCCCTTTTCTCCGGTGATGACACGTGTATTACCCCAGGAGAAGTCGTCCATGTTCCAGAAGGAGTAGAGCGGTAGGGCGAGTGAGAAGATAGGGATGGCCATGAGGTAAATCAACATCCAGCCGACCATCTCCCACTTGCGTCGGATGATGAAGATCAATGCTTGCAGGCCGTAGATGACACCGAGCAGAATGAAAGATGTGATGGGGAGTACGTCTGGTTCACTGACACACCAGTAGATCAGGTAGATGATATAGGCGACGGTGACGGGCTGAATAATGGTCATGAGAAGATCCATGAGTACAATGAAACGCATACTGAAACAACAGAAACCACACAGTTGGTCTAGAGGAATAAGCTCCATCAAGTTGTGAACAGTGGAGTTAATCCAACGACGACGCTGGGAAAGGAAGACTGCGAAGCTCTCAGGTGCGACGGTCCAAGCGTGAGATCTGAAGATATACTTGGTCTTGTATTTGGGGTGGAACTTGATAAGCAGAGTCGTCAAGTAACGATCCTCACCAAGGTGTAGCAAGTTCTTCATGTGGAGGGTATCGACGCGGATCTCAGAGTAGGCATCAACCACGTCCTTGCTGACGAAGAGCGGCTTTCCGCCATCCGCCGCACGGACACGGTACATACTGAAACAACCTGGCAGACAAGTGACGGATCCGAACAAACTCTCGAAAGCCTTGGTCAGGTTGTGGGAGATGTAATATTCGTAAACCTGGATCATGGTCACGATGGAGGTCTTTGCGTTGGACAACGAGGTTTCTCCACAGACACCAATGAGACGAGTATCCGAAATGAACGATGAGACGAAACGAGTACCGGCATCCGGTGCAACCATAGTATCGGCATCGACCTGGAGAATGTATTCGTAGAACATTGGATTGACACCGATGATGTTGCGAATGTGATGATGCATCTCGAGCTCCATAGGGCTCATAGGTAGATTGTAGTGGACACGGTTGAGGAAACGCATGAGAACCATCTGAGAGTCACGCTTACCACGGTTACCGGGACGGGAGACTTCGGAGGGCTTTCCAACCTTCACAACGACAAGGAAGGGAACAATGTGACCCTGGACCTCGTATAGACCGGAGTAAATCTTTGCCATGTTGTGCTGCTTCATACCCTCACCCAAACTCTCAAAGCTGAGAGGCTCGGGGTCCACGGATTCAGGAACACCGAGAATGTCAAGGACAATGCGGGGAGTAGGGCGGTCGTTGCCTTGTCCGATAATCATACCGTCACAAATAACCAGCAGGAGTTTGCGCTTGTCATCGTAACGCATACGAGCCATAGAATCCATGGCACGGCGCAAGGAGTCTTCGTCTTCGGTATAGACAGGCACCTGACAAATAATGAACTTGTCTAAGTCTTCGGGAAGGTTCTTCTTTCCGAACTGGAGAGCAGCCAAGAACTTGAAGAGAATAATGGCACACAGCATAATAGATATGGCAAGAATGAAGTATCGCGCAAACTGACAGCGGACTGAATCTCGAGTATCGATCTTGCCAATGAAGAACAAGTTGTCGAGACAAAGCTGCATGCGAGAGCGGAGCGTGGTATCAAAGTCCAGGTTGTCCCAGTACTTGGTCACATCCTGACCAGATCGTCCTTGGAATAGATCGACAACCAGAGGGTCCATGTAGTCGGTATCGATGTTGCTACTTCCATTTTTTCCAGTAGGGAAGCGGGCAACGCGAGGTCCAGCGATGTAATAAGTCATGTCGTAGATCTTTCCGTTGATACTGGCAACGTTCTTGGAATCATCGGTGGCCAACTTCTTCATAGCCTTGCTCGTATATCCAATGTATCCCTTTTTGTAGTTTGCGCGCATCATAACCATTTGCTCGTAGAACCAATCGGCTCTAGAGTCGTTAGTCCAAGAGCGGAAGTCGTGATACTTGGCGTTGATATCAAAGGTGGAACTGGAGGTTGTCTCGGCAGAATCGTTCAAGTTTGACCGGTAGTCAAGCGGCACACTAGGATCAACCTTTCCAGTAGTACCCTGGCACAAAGCAGAAACCTGGACGGGGAAAAGATTGGTGGCATCTGTACCGGCGTAGTTTTTCAACGACTTCTCGGGAACGATGTTGGGGTAGTGAGATGGGATGAAGTCGCCAAGATTGAAGACTACACCTCTGATAGCGACGAAAGAGTTTTGCCCACTCTTGCCATTGTGGTTGCTGAGTTCGGCAGTGTTGTAAACATCTTGAGTTGGACAAACTACACCGGGGAAACCGACAATCATGAAGACAGCGACACCGCAAGCAAACCAGATGATAAGGTTGATGGCGAGCTTCTCACGCCAGGCAACACGCACATCCTTGCGCTTCATCCGACCAATGAATTTGATAGCGAAATCGGGAATATAGAATGTGAGCAAGTAAACCAAGAACATCCAGCGACGACGGGTGCCGGAGACGGTGGCTTCGTCGACCTCCTCCATGTCCTTGTTGTTGCCTTTCTCGAGCATCTGCTCCTTGGTCTCGAGGTTGTGGAACATGTCACCAGAATTGAAGGCTGAACCACCAGCGTCCGAGCGTCCATCAAGTTCTCGGCTCCCGAAGTAGCCCTGCTTGCCTTCGTCTCCATAGATGAAGGCACCAGGGGATTGGTCGGTGGGGTTTAGGAGTCGGACCTTGGAATCTGGGTTTCCACCAGAGGTCTGGAAACCGTCACCATCGGCACCGGCAGCGCCATAGGCCGAGAATACACGCTCGCCAACGTTGGCAATATCTGCCCAGCATCTTTCACTCAAGAAAACACCAGTGCTACCTGCCCGAGCTTCATTTCCAGGCCATCGCTTTTCATCGAGGACGACTTCGGTCTTTTCTCTATCGCTTCCAACGACAATGTTTCCGATGTCAGCCAAGCCGAGGAACTCTCCGAAAGGCAAGAAGACACTGTAATCGGCGTTGCGCAGCCGCGAGCTGATCTCTGCGATACCGAATGTCTGAACCTGCATTCTGACACACTTGCTGTCAAACTGGTTGGCAATGCGGCGGTCATTCGGCTTGAGACAGATGATAAAGTAGGGATTGAGGTTGGAGGAGCTCAAGCACTTATTGATGACTTCCAAGCCAGAAAGGAATTGGCCAGCGGCTCCTGGGGCTGGACCAGAGGGCATGCCATTCTTGCGGCCAGTATCCCTTTTGGAACCTGCTACTTGGCTCTCGACCTCCTCTATCTCATCGCTATCGGCGTGAGACGGGGCCGCAAAGCGTGACGGAGCACCAAGCTTGCGTCGAGCCATGCTGGGCATGCGCAGGGGCTTGGAGCTAACCTGAGCCTGCATGATGGCAGTCTTTTCTTGTGGGTGGGAGATGGTTTGAAGAGCCTCTTGGTGGAAGAGTTCACGCACGAAGTCACTGCGAGTAGATCGCATCAGGTTCATCAGATCGCCAGAGATAACCTCACCATTCTCCTCGAGCAATCCAGTGACGGAGTAGTCGATCTCACCCGCGAAATGCTTGACAGTGAAGGCGCTTCGGGACTGTGCCATGTAGCCGGTTCCGCCTGAGTTGCCAACGGAAATGGCAGGGTTTTTGTTCTCAAAGCGCTTTCGCACGCTCTCGAGGAACTGGGCATCGGAGCGTCCACGCTTCGTCTGGTCATCCAGAATGCTCAACAAACCGTTTCCATGCTTGAGGAGACCGCGCACGGTATCCGTGTTGTCAAAGTAGCTGGTGGCTGCCACTGTGATCTCCTCCCGGTCCAAGATATCGGCTTTGTGGTCGAAGAACGACTGAAGGCAGTAGTTGTAGAGGGACTCAGTTGCCGCATTGCTCAGGAGTTGGTCCAATGTAGAGCCAGTCGAGGGGGCCTGGGCGAAGCCGGGGAAGTCGACAATCGAAATCGTGTTGGCAATACTGTCCTCGGCAGCGCAAAGCCGTTGATTGACTGTCTCAATCACGTGGGTCACAAGAAGAGAGTAAATAGTACGTGCGAATGCATCTGCATTCTCGCGCGCTCCCTTGGGGTCCAGCATAACTGTAACCCGCTCACGGTGAATGGTCTTGGTCTTGTATCCCAGACTGTTTTCCAAAGCTGCAACACTGAGACCCAGGAAAGCTGCGACATTATCGAGAACGTCTTTGTTCTTGACCACTGTGACGGTCTCACCACCCTCGTGGGAGTAGCCACCGCTTTCCTCCGCGCCGGTGGTGGTCGACTGGCCTGTCGCGAACTCCAACTGTCCAATGTGAAGGATGCTGGCGAGAATCTGACAGATCTCAGCGATTTCACCACGCGAGAACTCTAACTTCCGCAGTGCAGTCTTGAAGTGCTGGAATCCATCCGTGTCATTGATTCCAACCTTCAACTGTGTTGGGTGACCGAGGTATCTCCAGCGCTTGTGGCTCACGCTGCTGCCAGATAGCTTGCCAGTCTGGACATGGATTGCCGTGTCAAGACCCAAATGGGACTTCTCCGCAGCGCTTGTTCCCGCTAGCAGATAGTATAACGCGTGGAAACTACGTTCTCCCGTGGGTACAGAAGAGATGCGACTTCGCTCCAATCGGTAGTCAATAATCTTACCACCGATCAAAGTGGGGTTCACGGAGGATGAGCCATCATATTGAAGCTCGAGGAAGAGACCAGCTTTTGAGGCCGTAGGTGAAGTGACGGACTTTGTGGTTGTGAGGGTGTCAAAGACAAAGGCGGCATATGAGAGTTTAGAGGATAGCGGAGTCGATGAGAAGGATAGGAACGAAGATAGCAAGTGTGAGCGAAGAGTCGTCTTTCCAGATCCACTCTCTCCCCTGTTGAAGATTAGATATGATGAACCCAGTTCTTGTGTGGCTCCACTTACAAAAATACAATGGCCTGATTCTCGGCGCGAGCACCTAGACGAGTGAAAGCACGACGAGCGAGATCCTCCGCTTCGCCTGCGGCACTCCCCTCTTTGTCACCGTTTGGGCCCTTGGTAGCCGATGAATATGTGTTCATGGCAAGCAAGGCCTGAGATGACAGGCGAGCAGTCGGTAGTCCAACATGAAATCTAGGATCCGTTAGCAGTAAGTCCGATTGATTGACGAGGATTGAGACCATACCGACTGGCCAGATGAGCTGTGAGGTGTGTATCAGACTGGAGATGGGCGGGGAGCGATGGAAGCGAAGACTGGGCATGTGCCGGACCACTGCCAGCAAAAGTACCCGCCATCTTTGAATTCCCCTTCAATTCTGAAGGATGAGAACGAGTGTTGAAACGATCGAGATGTCAAATCAAGGCGGTTCGAGGGCGGAATGAACGTGGGGGGAGGGGAATGTGAGGGTGTCGGAAGCTTCTAGCGGAATGAGGACCCCTAGAAACAGATCGAGATGGCAGTCATGAGGGTGAGGTGTGTTAATGCCAGTGAACGAGTGTGGCTAAAAGAGGAGAGTCGAGAGAGGGAAAAAAGAAACAAATCGATAAGGTCCGGGGAATACCATACCGGTATTGCAAAATACTAGCCCCGCTAAGAATAGGCCAAACAGAATTGCAGTATTTCATTGGAATTGTCTTACCCACTTTCCTAGTGCTGTACCGCATGCTTATGGTCAGCTATTTACTTGGGTCGGGTTACTATTAAAGTATATTGCAGCTAACAGTACGATGGAATATAGGATTCAGGTAATTGGGAGAAAACAAAAGTTAGCGAACAAGAGGAAGAAAAGGAGAGAATAGCAGAGAAGAGATGTTTCCCGCTAGGACGGATCAGGGTCTCAAGTATAGTTCTCCACTGATATGTACCCGACAGGAGAATACTCAGGGTCCAGACCAGACATGTCGATTGTACCTGTCTACTCGTATTGCCTCCTTGCTGAATACAGATATTGAATCTTAATAGTTAAGTGAAAGAAAAATAAAGACAAAGATAAGAATTATAGCCGAGTTAATAGCTCTGTAACATGTGCAATTCCGAGTGGACCGATCGCAAGCTAGACTTGGAACCGTCTGAAACTAGGGGCGCTCGGCCTACGGGATTAATTCAGATGACATTCCCGACTAACAATAGGCCCGAGTCACACAGTGGAGAGTGGCGAAGTGATCATCTGGGAGGAAAAAAAGAGTGAGACATGCCAAATATAGCTGTGACAGTACTGGACACAGATCTGTTTAGCTTTATACTCATCCCTCATTGGCTGGAATATACAAGCTATTCAGGGTGAAAGAGCAACAAACATACGGATATTCAAACAAAGACACACAAATGGACATAAATATTCACAATTAAATAGTTAACTTGTATTATGAATCTATTTCAGTCTCAATACTAATTCTGTATTTGTCAATATCTGCTGGACCCCAAAGCTTAGCTGAGACTGGGGAGGCAGATCGGGATCGCCCGTACGGAGCCCTGTATTTTTCAATTCACTTTCTTCTCCCCACAGCTCTCTGTCTCTCTGTTTGTCTCCATCTGTTTTCCTTCCTCTCTCTCACCTTCAGGAGTTCTTTCTCCAGCCACTCGCTCAACCTGTTTTCTCAACCCGATCTTCTTTTCACCTCGACTTGCTGATCACTATTGTGTTTCCTCGATCTCCTCCCCCATCTCTCAACCTCGGCCAAAACAACAAGTTCCCTCATGCGGCTGTGATAACGCGTAGGCCAGACATCGTATCTTGCCTTGAAAATCACCGATCACGGGTCAGTCATGTCGAACCGCTACTCGGTCTTCTCGACCCAGTCCGCCGGTCTTTCGGCCGGACCGCGGCCACAACATGGGTCACAGGTTTCGACAACAACCTTGCTGAATGCCTTGCATTCGTTCTATACCGCTGGTCAGCCATACCAGCTGGACTCAGCTACCAGTTTAGTCGTGAACACATGGGTGACCGCCGCTACCACATTGCCTGATGGGCGGAATGGTGCCACAGTCGACCGTGACTTGGCTATCCGGGCTTGGGAACATGCCCGACGACGAGCTGAAGATGGCTGCATCGTTCTAGGGTATGTCAAACACTTAATGATTCGAGAACTCAATGCTAATGTTGAACAGTGCTCTCCATCAATCCACTCCATCTCTACTGGAACCGTTCCTCACATCTATCCCGGTTGAAACGCCGGAGGTAGCGTTTGCAGCACTCGGTGCTCTGCGACCTTTCCTCACTGCAGTTACCTCATTTAATCCTTCGTATTCTCTCCACTCTGCTTTGGCTGCTACATATACCTTGACTCTGCCAGGATCGGTTGTTGGTCTCTCTCTTGCTCTGTCCACTTCCGGCATCAATGTACGCAAAGGTCTTTTGGAGATTCAGCCTGAGACCGGCTACCGTGCATTCGATGCTTTCTACTATCTCCTCACATCTGCATCCACCGCCGCAGAACGTGAATTCTTGGATTTGAAAGACCACTCTGCATACATCCTGCTTAACCGATCCAACACCTACACTCCTCCCTCCTACCTTCCCACCGCCGACGATGCTGCCGCTGCAGAGGATTTCCGAGCCTGTATGAAGGCCATTGGTATCAAAGGCGCTTCTCAGCGTGGTTTGCTCTGCGTACTCGCTGGTCTCTTGAAGCTCGGAAACGCTGTCGGCTTCGAGGTGGACCAAGAAGATCTGGAGGAGGTCTGCGAGGATGCCGGTGGTCTTCTCGGAATTGATCCTGAGATCCTCCTGCACAAATGCTCCACTGATGAGCGCGAGGTTCTCATTGCAGGAATCTATGAAGCTCTCGTCGATTGGGTTATCACCAAGGCCAACGAGGCTATCGCGGCCGATCTCCAGATTGCTTTGGATAATGACTCGGGCACTGGAGCACAATGGTCAAATGACGACACCGTAAGTCTTACTGTAGTTGATGTCCCCAGACCCGCTCTAGCCAAAGCCATCATGATGCAAGGCGTCTTCGACGATGCCCTTGGACTCAATGCTGAGATGAAGGATGATGGAATTCCGCTCCCACCCATTGGCGGCTCCGTCATCAGTGAGATGAACTCCGCGGTGGCGCAGGTGGAACCTGACCTCGGAATCACTACTGGTTCTGCTGGCCGAGAACGCGAACACGATCTTGATAAACGGCAGGGTGTTTTGGAAAAGATCGGAGTGGAACTTGAGGTCGATGCTTTCCTCCGACGCATCCTCTTCCCCGTCGATACCGAAGGTATCTCCGTGGGCAAGCGGGGCCGTTTCGACCTTGCTACCACCCTCAACAGCAGTCGCGTGTGGTACCATCTCTCCCTTCACCCCACTGATGACATGCCAGAACAGTTTGCATCGGCCACAGGTTCCACATGGTCCGCCGGTGCAGTGTCTCGTCAATTGCGTGACTGGCGTCTCCCAGAATGGGCCAACCGTCGCCTGAAACAACTCGATTTCACTGCAGACTTCGATGTAGAGGAGTTCGTTGGTCGGTATGCACGACTCGGTTGTGCCGAGGGCCAGGATGGTGTCGAGAACTGGATCATCGAGAGAGGCTGGAGCAATGGCGACGCCGTTGTGGGCGAACAGCGTGTCTGGATGCGGGAAGGTGCCTGGTGGGAGGCCGAGAGTATGCTGGATCTCAAGCCAGAGGAAGCTCCAATCAATCCCTTCATGTATGGCCCTGCCATGTATGAAACTGGATACACTCCCGAGGGTACTCCCATGGGTGAGTCAACCAACCTTCTTGCCATGCCACATGCCGGCACTTTGGCACCCAGTGTCATGGGCGGTGCCAAGTCCGTTGCTCCCAGTGCGCCATACACCCAGGCTGGTGCTACTGGTGGTGATTATGGTCTTGGTCGCAAGGGTGATGACAAGAAAGGAGATATCGCATACTACGACGAGTATGGCAACTATATTGGTGAATATGACCCTGAGTTTGGTGACCCGAAGCACATTGAGAAGAAAACAATCACTGCGGGCCGTCGACTCTGGGCCGGTTTCGTCTGGGCTATGACTTTCTGGATTCCTTCCTTTGTGCTTCGATACGTTGGTCGCATGAAGCGCCCTGATGTGCGTTTCGCTTGGCGGGAAAAATTGGTTCTGGTCGCTCTGATTTTGCTTTTTAACGGAATTGTCTGTTTCTATATCATCGCCTTTGGTGACCTTCTCTGTCCCAACAAGGACAAGGTGTGGAACGAGAAGGAGGTCGGCTGGCACACAACAAGCAATGATTTCTTCGTCAGTATCCACGGCCGTGTCTACGATATCAGCAAGTTCTATCGTCAACAGCATAGTGATATTACCGGAGAGGACACCAGTTCCTCAAATATGGAACAGTTCGCAGGCCTGAATCTAGACGCCTACTTCCCTCCTCCTCTCACCCGCTACTGTTCTTCATTTGTCGATGACGATTCTATTACTCTTTCTCACAACGATACAGACGCTATTACCTACCCTACGGCCGAGCACAAATCGGGCCCCACCCAACAGCCAATTACAACCACTGCACTGCACAAGATTACCTGGTATGAAGACGTGTTCTTGCCCAAGATCGGCGATTACTACAAGGGTCCTTTGGTTTGGACCCGGAAAACTGTTCAGAAGCAGGCCAACGATGACGCTCGCTATTGGGTGATTGTGAACCAAAAGATCTATGATCTGACGGACTATTTCTACACCCTCAAAACTATGAACAACCTCGACCAGTACAACTGGCTGCCGACATCTGTCACAAAACTCTTCAAGGAACACATGGGCGAGGATGTCACCGATAAATGGCAGGACACAACGGACTTCAAGAACGCTCAGACTTGTCTTGACTATGTGTTCTATCAAGGCAAGGTTGATTTCCGTGATACTCCACGCTGCACTGTGAACAACTGGATCTTGCTCGCCTTCACCATTCTCATTTGCGCTGTCATTGTCGTAAAGTTCCTGGCAGCCCTGCAGCTGGGATCCAAGCGTCGGCCTACTCCCCAGGATAAGTTTGTTATCTGCATGGTTCCTGCTTACACTGAGGGTGAGAACGATTTGCGCAAGGGTCTCGACTCTCTGACTGCTTTGCAGTATGACAACAAGAGAAAGCTGATCTTCGTCATTTGTGACGGTATGATTGTTGGTGGTGGAAACGACCGCCCCACGCCTAAGATCGTTCTAGATATCCTTGGAGTTGATCCCAAGATGGACCCACCTGCCCTGCCTTGCAAGTCCCTTGGTCAAGGTAGTGAACAGCTGAACTATGGCAAGGTCTACTCTGGTCTTTACGAATACGAGGGTAACGTCGTGCCTTATATTGTTGTGGTTAAGGTTGGCAAGGAGTCTGAACAGCGGAAGTCCAAGCCGGGTAACCGTGGAAAGCGTGATACCCAGGTTCTTCTCATGCAGTTCCTCAACCGTGTTCACCACCGCTCGCCTATGTCTCCTCTCGAACTGGAAATGTTCCACCAAATTAACAACGTTATCGGTGTGGACCCGGAGCTGTACGAGTACTGTCTCATGGTCGATGCAGACACTACTGTTAGGGAGGATTCTCTCAATCGCCTGGTTGCTGCTTGTGCGGCAGATGCTAAGATTGCCGGTATATGTGGTGAGACCAGTCTTCAAAACGAGGAGCGTAGTTGGTGGACCATGATTCAGGTTTACGAGTACTATATCTCGCATCACTTGGCCAAGGCATTCGAATCGCTCTTCGGCAGTGTTACTTGTCTTCCTGGATGGTAAGTCTCATTCTCTCCGTTGACCAACCTATACTAACAATTACAGTTTCACCATGTACCGTCTTCGTACTGCGGACAAAGGACGCCCTCTTATCATTTCGGATAAGGTCATTCATGACTACGCGGACAACGACGTCGATACTCTCCACAAGAAGAACCTTCTCTCTCTTGGTGAAGATCGATATCTGACAACTATCATGACCAAGCATTTCCCGACCATGTCTTACAAGTTCATTCCCGATGCCTACGCTAGTACAGCTGCTCCCGAAGCCTGGAGTGTGTTGCTGTCGCAGAGACGTCGCTGGATTAACTCTACAATTCACAACCTGGTCGAACTGGCATACCTGAACGATCTCTGCGGTTTCTGCTGCTTCAGTATGCGTTTCGTCGTTCTTGTCGATTTGCTAGGAACTATCATTCTTCCCGCCACTTGTGTCTACCTTGGCTACCTGATCTACCGCGTCGCCAGTGGCACAGGACCGTTCCCCATGATCTCAATTGTCATGTTGGCTGGTGTGTATGGTCTCCAGGCAATCATCTTCATTGTGAAGCGTCAGTGGCAGCACATCGGATGGATGATTATCTATCTGATTGCCTTCCCAATTTACAACTTCATCTTGCCCCTGTACTCCTTCTGGAAGCAAGACGATTTCACATGGGGTAACACCCGTGTCGTCATCGGCGAGAAGGGTGACAAGCGTGTTATTGCCGTGGAAGATGAGCCCTTCGACCCTCGCAGCATTCCCCTCCAACGCTGGGACGACTACGCCATGGCCAACAACCTCCCCGGCCGCCGCGGCGACCTCGGTGCCAGCCAAGAGAAAGTCTTCTACACCGGCCGGTACGACGACATGGCCATGGAGTTGGACGACATGCACTCACAATACTCATCCGTCAAGCCTGCCTCTACAATTCTGACCGGATTCCCCGGCCAGGGCCGTCACCAGCCATACATGCCTCCCCAGTCGCCAGCTCCCTTCGTCGGCGGTAACGTCCCAGGCAACCGCAACTCCCACATGTCCAATTTCTCTCGGTACACAGATATGCCACACATGAGCGCCCAAGTGGGCGGCCACTCCGCCTCAGCATCGAGGCACATGTCAATGGGCGGTCTCAGCGCTTACCAGGATAACCCCGCCAACGCCAGTCGCCACAGCGTCGGACTTGGCCAGAGCACAGATAACCTACTCGGTGGAATCTCCCGCTCTCGCAGTCCACTTGGCCAATTCTCCTCTCGCCCTGCCAGTACCGCCTTCGACTTCCGTGCTGGTAGTGGTCCCGACGAGGGTTCCATTGCCGAGGCTATTCGCGGTTGTCTGGCTGAAGTCGACCTGGACACCGTTACCAAAAAGCAGGTTCGCGTCCTTGTTGAACAGCGTCTGCAAACTTCCCTTACGGGTGATAAGCGTGCTTTCCTGGACAGACAGATTGATCAGGAATTGGCCAACATGTGATTTTGATTTCGATCTCTATCCATCTTGATCTTTGTAACTTGCAATCTGCATTCCATCTTCTCATCATGTCTGTCTCACTTTTGTATTTTCTGTTTTCCGCTCTCGGCATGTTCTGGAGTTTCTTATTCGGGTCTGGGGTTTCTGCGAAGCATTCAGCGTCATCGACTAATTTTACATTAATGAGATCTTTTTCTTAGCGGATTAAAATGTATTCAAATGGTCATTTTCAATTGATTTTTTTGGCTTGCAGTATTTTAGTGTATCATACTTGTCACTGTAACTTAGCTGGGGAACATACACCGTAGGAAAGATTTTCATGTTTAGTTGGTTTTCCCTGTGGTTTGGACGAGTATCTTCGGGTTTGATATATTTGAAAACCGGCAAAAGAGATGTGCAAAGGATAGAGAAAATGCAAATCAGGCTCCGGTGATACTATCCAGCAATCTCGTCAAGGGTTATTCCAATACTTCATGAGGACATTTTATACCAATCTACCTACGACCTTGCCACATAAATCAATAAGACATTCTCCTACCCAGTTACACTGTTTCAGAGTCTCAAACACCAGTGTCACATCCCACGCTCCCAACTCAAGTTACTTCCGGAGCACAACATGCTTATATTGATCCAACAATTTCCTCAAACCCTTCGAGTGGTGACTACTAACATGCCCATAATAATAATCCTTTGCAGCATCCATAATAGCCTTGACCTTCTCGGCGGGGACCTTATCTTTGCGGTCGTAGGTGTATAACCCGTTGACCTCCTGCTCGATATCACATCTAAACACAACCATATTAGCATTCACCCTTCCCATCCAAGTTCCAAGATATAGGATACAAAAAACTCACAACTGCGTCCA
Source organism: Penicillium antarcticum (assembly GCF_028974205.1). Taxonomy (NCBI): domain Eukaryota; kingdom Fungi; phylum Ascomycota; class Eurotiomycetes; order Eurotiales; family Aspergillaceae; genus Penicillium; species Penicillium antarcticum. The sequence continues at coordinate 392,942 of NW_026695300.1, read as the reverse complement.
AACCAACCCACAGACATGCCCACCCTCGACAACACCCATAACCAACTTCTCAAACCGAACCAGGAAATCATCGGGGTCACTAGCAGTAGTATACCCCCAATCCCGCTCACCGGCCTCCTTCGAATCCTTCGGCGGGGTGATATTCACTCCTCCAAATTCAGAACAGATAACCGGTGCGCCAGGCGTATGTCTCGCGCCCTCGTCTAGAATGACGGAACCAGAATAGCCACTGTAGATTGGTGGTGCGAACATGTCGTGGCCAGCCTTTGGTCCTAGGATTCCGGTCATGGTTGTGCATGTGGTTGTTAGTTCTGGGCTGTCGCTGTAATCGTGGAAGGTGGTCAAGTCTGTTTTGATATGTTCCCAGCCACAGTTGTCGTTAATAGGTCGGCTTGGGTCAAGGTTTCTGGATTTGTTAGCTTCATTTTGATGCTGATATATATGAGGATGAATATGGGATAGATCGTACTTCGTCAGGTAATACAAAGCGCGAACATGATTTCGCTGCTCTATATTACTCTTCAACGCGGAAACAGCCCAGGATTCATTCACAGGCGTCCAGGTCACAATAGACGGATGATTGATATCACGCTTCACGGCTTCGCTCCACTCGCTCGTAAACCGCTCGGCATATTCTCCGCCGAATTCATACGCGTTCGCCATCTCGCCCCAAACTACAAACCCGAGTCGATCGGCCCAGTAGTAGAATCGGGGATCTTCGACTTTCTGATGCTTGCGACAGCCGTTAAAGCCGATTTTCTTGGCAAGCTCGATGTCTGTCTTTAGTGCATCGGATGATGGGGGCGTCATTCCTGTTTCGGGCCAGTAGCCTTGGTCCAGGAAGAGCATTTGGAAGTAGGGTTTGCCGTTTAGGCGGAATGTTCCGTCGCCTGTTTGCCAGGAGAGGCTTCGCATGCCTGTCGTTGTTGAAACTTCGTCGACTAGATTGCCTGTGGTGTTGTAAAGTCGCAGTATGATATCGTAGAGGATGGGATGTTCCGGAGCCCAAAGTGCCACACCATCATGCCAGGCACCGTCTACATTGAATGGTTCCTGTCTCTGCCACGCGTTCGCATTGTCCACCTTCATACTGAGATCCAAGTTGGCGATATTCTGATCCCGCGGTAGCTCGCTCTCAGTCTTGCCAACAAAAATTCCACCAAGGCTCGCCTCAACCTCAACCTTGGCGGCAGATTCAGAGCCAACCCGTCGTCCCAATACACCAACCTGAGCATGCAACACTCCACCATCAACATCATCAGACCGCAAAACAGTCCCACCAGACCCGCCCGCAATCCTCATAGCAGGAACACTCTCCAACCAAACAGAAAGCCAAATCCCACCAGAAGGAGTATAGAAGATACTCTCAGGAACAGGCTTCCAGAACTGCTTACCACGCGGCTGAGTCAAATCAAACGGCGAATCTCTAACTCTCAGCGTGAGACGCGCTTCACTCCTCCCCTCATCGAATGCATCGGAAACATCCACGTCGAAGGGGACATGTCCGCCCCGATGTCCACCGACGAATGATCCATCAATCCATACTTCGCATTCATAATCGACTGCGCCGAAGCGCACGATGAGTCTGTTTCCTTTTGCTTTGTCGTCTGCGTTGCGGATGTCCGTTATGCTGCGCTCGTACCACATTACCTCGTGCGCTTCGAGGAGGTTAATTCCAGAGGCTGAAGTTTGGAATGCGTAGGGGACGTTGATTTCGCGTTTGGCGCTGCTGTTGGCTATGCTTGTTTTATGCCATTTCTCCGTTTTGCCGCTGTCTGCGTCGTCGAATGTGAATGTCCAGGGGCCGTCGAGGCTGGACCAGTTTAGAGGGCTTCGTTGGAAGTCTGGGCGGGGATAGGTTGCCATTTTGACGATACTTGTTTGGTTTGATTATTGATGTTTATGAAGGGCTAAGTTTTGTTTGGATTGTTGTCTGAGGGAAGTTGCATTCTGGGGGACTGGGCGTTTTAATGTACTTCGACCCCACGTTAACGTCACTCGCGGGGTTTAAGGTCACGGACCGAGTGAGGCCATTGTCAATGTATGTCCAGTGTTTGTGCATATGATAGATTTGGATATAAATATTTTGTTTAGGTACAGTCTAGCCAGGAATGGCTAGTGAGGCTCAAACAAGCTATAGAGTGGGTATTAAGTGAAGGCAAAATGGAAACTCCATTGCACTTACCAGGATCTACCCTGCTCAAGGCGAAAAGGTGGAAGAACCTACCTAAATATGATCCAATACTTTCAGTAGAACCGCAATGAATTGATTACTCACAATTGACGAGGTACAGAAATTGTACCTTCAGTACGGGACCCACAGAGTGCAGCCCATGCTCGTAGCTCGAGCTAAGGCTACTCCATACACTCGTGTACTCTTGACTGCACTGCACAGATCTCATGGCAAAATCTCATTGATGAGGGATATCAAAAGAGTAAAACAAACTATCGGAACTCCCAAATCCCATCTTGATCCGAAGGTCAAGAAATTCAGACTATCCAATTCCTCCGACAAATGCGCACATAAAAAAGACAAATCTCAAGCGGGAATCATATAGTCCAGGAGGACATCAATAGCCGCTCGATCGCAGATCTTGGATATCTCGTTTTCTTTTCTGACGCCTTCATTGCTTGCGTTCCGTGGTATCAATCAATAAATCGGACAAAAAAAGACAAACCGAAAAAGTAAATTCAGAATCACGCTGGGAATAAGAAGCAGACAAAACAAACAGGAAACAAGAACAAGAACAAGAACAAGAACTCAGACCAAAAAAGGGTATACTGCTGCAAATGGATATTTTGGGTTTAACGCGGTGGCCCAATTGGGGCCGGGTATCCAGAAGTAGAATTCGAGGTGCTTGGACGACCAGAGTCGAATGAGGTGCGCAGGTCATGCTTGGGGGTCATGTCGCCGGGCGCAGTGCCGAAGGGGAACTTGGCGTCGAAGCGGGTGGGCCAGCCGTTGCTGTTGCTAGACTTGTGGCTGTGCGAGCTGCCGAGGACGGGCACGTCATCCTCGGCGAGGTTCACGCCGGAATCATTCCATGGGTTGCGGTAGCCGCTGTCGCGAGACTCCATGGAGACGAGGGATGCCTTGGAGGCATTACTGGAGGCGTGTTTGAAGAACGATCCGGGGGAGGCGGAGTGGTTCTTGCGGCCGATGAACGAGGAGAAGGACGAGATGCTTCCGGGCTTGCGGAGGCGCTCGAAGATCGAGCCTCGCTCGCTGGTCTCATCGGAGAAGTTGGGGCGGGTTGGCGAGTCAGTCGAGAGGGGCGCCGGGGCGTGCTGCAGGAGCTTTGAGTCGAAGAAGGGCAGGGACTCTTCGAACGAGTCGGATTTTGGGCGAGGGATCGCACCCTTGACGGTGTTAGCGTCGAGTCCGTGGCCCACCAGACGGGAGATCAAGAAGTCGATGGCATCCTTCAGGCCACCAGCGTTGTTGCGCGTATAGCCAAGGACGACACGATCCTCCGGGCCGGGGACGGGCGAAGAGCCTTCTTCCTCGGGAGTGGTAGGCAGATCAGCCCCAACGTCAACGTTGATATCGACCTCGTACTGTTCCTTGAGCTTGGTCCGGACGTCAGCGATGAAGTCGACGGACTTGAAGTAGTCACGGAGTTCCACTGAGCTTTGGAAGTGAAGCTCGTGGCTCTCTGGTACCATGCCAAGCAGAGCATCAACCGCTTGAGGGACCTGATACTCGGGGCCGGAGATAGTCACAACGTCACTGGCAAGCTCGGTGCTGGGAAACTCGATCTTGCAGTTCCATTTCTTCTCCAGCTCGTCGATCTCAGTCATGCGGGCCAACAGCTCACGGTGGTACAGACGGTTGATAACGACTCTCTCGGAGACGTATTCAGCATCAACCTTCTCGACCATGTCCATGATCTCCTGCTTGACAAGGTCCAAACTCTGGGCGTTGCGAGCAGGGGTCCGGCAAATAACGTTGTCGACCTTGATGTCGTCATCTTCTTTGCCCATACCACCGCGGTCCATGGCGTTGGAAAACTTCACGAAGACAGAGTACTTTTTCATGATGCGCTGGATATGCTGTCCACCAATTCCAATGATCCGCTTGTGGTACTGGTCCGGAACGTGGAAGGAAATGGAAGCAGGCATCTCTTGCTCCACCAGATCCAACCCATTCTTAGTCGACTCGTATTGGTTGCCGCAGACGTCGATATAGAAGTTGTACTCGTTGAACCCGTCGAAGATGATCTGGACGTTGCCTTTATACGAGTTAGCAGAACACTCCACATAAAGACATTGCTTATACTCACTCTGTCCCATGATCTTGTTGATTTTGCCGTTCTTTTTACCACTGACAAACTCCTTGTGCTCGTTGGCCAGCTCAATCTTCACACGCATCTGATATTGACTGCGCATCACGAAGGGAATCTGGTTGATGACTGTCATGGCAGCCTTGACTGCATCATCTGAACCGTTGATGGTAAAGGTCAGGTTGTCAAAGCTGACCTCCGCTTCGGAGTTTGTGCAGATATCGGATAGCATGGAGCGGATGTCGGCAGTCGAGGGAGCACGGAGACCACCTTGCGCGGGGTCCGGCATGATGATCCACCATGAGGCAGAGTAGAACTGACCAGCCTATACAATTATTAGCAATTTCGACAACAATTTCATGGCATCACTCACCAAGGCCATGATCTCTCTGACGGTCCGCTCTACGTGCAACACCTCGGTGCCTTGAATCCGAACAAGTCCACGCTGGCTGCCCAGCTGGGGGAACAAAACGTATGATCCGTTCATTTCCATCACCTTGCGAACCTTATCCAGACGGTCGAGCAGAATGTTGTCAATCTTGCTTGAGCTGACAACCACATCCTTAACAAAGATTTTCACTCCCATCACCAGCTCTCGCAGCTTCTGCTTTGCACGAGCAATCTGCTCGGGTGTCTCGCCAGTAATATAAACCTCGTCTTCGCTTCGACGATTCGCACCGGGGGGTATATAACCGAAGATTTGGGGGAAGGGAGGAGGGAAATAAATAGCGGTGCCGGTAGCAGCTTCAATAAGCTTAATATTCTTGCGAGTACGACCGCAGACCAAGGTGTGCATGGTCGAGTCCAGTTTGATGGCGTCGACATGGCGTTTGAGCTGTTCTCCGGTTAGCTTGTCGCCCTCGAGATTCTCACACAAAAGACGTACAATTTGATCGATCATAATCAGCACCCGGGTTTTGGCATGCTCCGAGCTCTCCAGATCACCGTAAATAGCAACTCGGAAGCGCTGGTCTAGCCCGTTATCTGACGCATATCCATAGGAAGAGACCACAGCACTGTCCGCATCGTGGAGCTTGGGTGTCAGCAGGAAAATGTCGGCTCCGGTGTAGGCAGCCAAGGTATCCATGTGCTCGAGGACACTAGCTCGGATGCCCTTGGGTGATCCATCCACAATAAGATGCATATCCACGTCGACGGTGGCACATCGCTGTTCCACGGCCAGTTAGCAAGGGCTGTCTGTGGAGCTGAAAATCTTGCTATAGCCGCAACCACAAAAAAATTCATCCACGTACCAGCATGATCGGAGTCTCGTTCAAGATTCTGGCACGCATCTTGCGCGCCATCTCTCCATCACCAGTGACACAAACGTTGGTTACCAAGCCGTTTGGCCGGCGTTGTAGCGCAGGTACAGCCTTGGCCTCGGAGGTCGTCAGTGTTGCTTCCACTCGGCCTCCCTTCTCCTCCGTGATCTTCCGGCATAGTCTCTGTAGACCTTCGACGTTATTCGTATGAACGGGGAGCTGGTGCACAGATGTGCCTTCGGGGGTGCCTTCGGGGAAGGTCCAGCGCTGGAGAGCGCCGGGACTAGCGTGAAGCACGTCCTCTACATCGGGACCGGCCAAGGTAGATGAAAAGGGGACGTTGAAGGACAGATTGACAGTAGGATCGATACTCGTCGGCGGCGTCATGGGCGGTGCCCCGTGTGGTCGGCGAAAGGCCATGTCGGTGTGAGGTCTGGACATCCCGAAAGTCGGCGTCATTCGTTCCCAACCATGACGGGCTTGGCCCGTAAAGTTGGAGATCTTGTGCATGACCAGGGTAAGATCTCTAACCCCTTGAGCAAGTCGAGGGGATAGAGAGGGTGGATGGAGGTTGGGGGGGGGGGGGGGGGAGAGGTGGGAAGAAGGCCGTTCTCGACAGGGATGGGAATGGCCAGTGTGGGCGTTTCGCGGGAATGGTGGAAACGAAGATCGGGCCAACCAACACCTTCTAGACCGAACACAAGTGGAATAGTATAGAAATTGGGAAAGGAAATCCAAATAGTAAATACAAATAAAACATAGAGAAATAGAAATAGAAATAGGGAGAGCTGAGAATTAAGTCTATAGTTTACGGGTCTACAATGACTTCTTTTTGGTAACTTATTTTATAAGGTCGAGTTAACAACTTCACTATACTACTAACTAGCTAGCTAATATACAAGGAATCATTCCATTTCAGCCCAATACCCCCAACGGTTGCCAGAGCAGAAGAATGGCACTCGCAAGGGTCTTCTTGGCAGCTCTAGCGAGGGTCACGTGATCAGCTGAATCTCTTGCGCGTCCTCCAGGCTGTGCAAGACATTGGTCCCAGATGTCCCAGTCCAGCCCAGTGTCAGTGTCCAGAAGCGGGTTTTCAGGCACTGGCCAGATCGGGATCCGAGTCATCCCGTAATACGCGGGTCGATCATCTCATAGGCCCCGGGAGACAGAACCCTGTATGCCTCCGTACTCCCGATCCACTGGCACTTGGGCCTGATAGGGCACCTGAATGCACCGGCTGGCCCGGAGGGAACTGAGGCATGTGGAGCTTGATGCTGATGCCTGGGCTGTTGGACTCGGGGCACTTGTTCATGCATCCGGTTCTCCATAGGGGTATAGGCGTTGGACTCTCGTACATACAGTACACACAAGGTATAACTGTACAGCTGTACATGCACATCTTGACCCCTCAAATAGTCGACGTCATGTCCTCGTATAGTGGTGGGTCGACTCAGTTGACTCGAAATGAGATCCGACTGGGTGGACCGGGGAGTGTGTTTTCAAAACCAGACTGCTTTTGGTCCCGTCCCCAGTTTAATGAAGATTGAGGGGGGGAACTGTTACGGGTTTACTCGAGTCGCCACTATCTGCTCTTTTTTGGTACTTTCTATGTCGATCCTTTTAGCCAGTGCTGCAGGGTTGGTCCACACAGTAATTCTACTCGTATGCCTTGTTTTGGGCGTTGAAGTGTACTTTTGGTGAAACCAACGGTTGTCACGTGATTGTGTACTAAAAGTCAGCATCCACCCTCGCCCGTATGGTCTGATTTAGGACTATAAAGTATGGATTATTGCTTAATAGAGTTAATATATATTAGAATAATGTATATACCCGGCTGGTGGTTGAAATAGATTGACGTTGGAAATCTCATTTCAACAATACATCTCCACCCCGTAGGTATCTCTACACAAAAAACAAATAATCCTACGACAGATATCTCCAAGATAAACATGCATCAAGTATACCACATGACAACCAGCAACCCAATCATAGTAGCTTCGTTGATCGTTATTTGCTCATCTTATTCCCTGCAAGTGGGTACCTGTATATGCCAAGATGATGTCTAGATAACGTTGATTAGACTGTGTCCTCAATTATTCATGTGGTCAAAAACTCTGTATACTTTGCATATAATCCATAAGACGTCTTCCGAGTCAGAAGACAGCGTATGAGTATGGGTAAGGCTAACAGCCCCAGACTACTGTATCTTGACGATGGCCGCTCCAGCCTTCCATTATTAGAGCGATCCCATACCCCTGCTTAACTACACTACCTGATTGTCAAAAGCCAAAGCTCTGAATAGACTGCAAAACAGAGGACCTTAAAAGACCGTGCCGAGTACAATGTTGCAGTACTGATCTGCATCCAGCCATGAACGCCAAAGATCAGCGAAATCTGAGCTCCACGGTTCGAGTAATGCCTTTTCAGCCCACAATACATAGACATAAATTAGAAGAATTCCTCGCGAGATGATCAGTATCAATCATAATCAATCATGATGTAAAATCAGTTTAGCAAGGCTACACCGAAATCTCACCGTTACACCCAGAACCAACCATAGTCTTACATTCACCGGATATGTTTTCCCCAGGGTACGAATACAGTATCTCCGCTGACTTTGTAGATAAATCAATGATTAGATGGCCAGAAACAATAGCCCGTGTCATATGTAATCTAAGCAGAGCTTCTTATGCAAGAGCTACTGCTATGGATGTGGGAGACAAGAGTATATACATGCAAGTTTCACAACGGATAACCGGAACGTATTCGTGTAGATTGTCCCATAATTCAGTATGCACATAGCGCCGATCGATCGTTCAAAATTTGGCCGTTCTTCTTAGAACTATAAATTGAACCCTATGAACCAATTTATCTCAAGAACTTATTTGTTGAAACGCACGGCATAAACACCACCCACAAGGACAATCCAAACCTTCTGTAATAAACACCAGGTGTTGCTTACTCCAAGGAACTGCTAACCTGTTACTTTAAAGATATGAATAAACCACCGTCGTCAAGCTGTTGCCGCTTTTTGTCCTTGCTTTGGCAGCGCCTTACTGTTGTTGCTAAGTGCTACGCTGGATCTGGAAGGGGCTACTTCTGCGGTTCTGAACTTGATGGTGCACCTGCTGATGCACGGTGTTACTGCTCAGCCCACGGAAACATAGCAGATTCAGAAGGACTTGCGACAATGGGTGTACTAAACTAGAGGGTGCATATGCTTATTGCAACTAGATGATAGACGGAACTTGACCTAGCTCATCGAAAGCGTGACTGCTATAGAGCATGTCTCAGGATTATGTAACGGATGATTCAAAGAAGGTGAACTTGGACACATCTTGCACGGTATTTTCTTCATTTTGGTCGACCTAGCTGCTTATGCAGCAGTGACATGTTCGCAAGTCCCGAGAGAACCGGCATTTTCTACCGGTGTTGAGTAATCATGATTGTGGCATAGCCAGCCCTAGAACCATTGACGGGGATAGGTAATAGGTGTGAAACCCAGTGAATATAGGACAAATGAGGTTAATTGCGACAATGGCGGCCAAAGACCAAGGAATGATTTTAAATGAGAATAGATCTAGGACATTGAAAATCTGCATTACTTTTGCTTGGATATGAGCCGCTGAAGAATAAGTTTAGGTACAAAGTCATGAAATGCCGTGCAAAGAAACACAGTGCGAAACACGCTACTGATAATGCCGAACTCGCTGAACCGTATCATTTGCGCCGTCCAATGCAACGTGGTCTCCCTCTTCACCTTCACCGTCATAGTACCGTCTGTCTCTGATGTAGTATGGTCTCTCGACGTACTCTCCCACCGGTCTACCTTCCATGAAAACACTGACTTCACGACCAGGTGCAGGTGGACGCACGCTGCCAACTCGCTGGTCAATTTCATGTGGCTCCTCATATCGAGGCTGGGGAGGACGAACACTGGCTGTTCGAATTACTCTCTCTTGGGGCACGCCGCGCTCGTCGAGATAAGCTGGGTGGCGAGGGGGAAGGTACTCTACTTGAACGCTGCCGCTGCGTGAGTAAGGCTCATGGCCTTCCAGGGGAGTTGCGTAGGGTTGTCTCTCATGAGCGTGAGATATGGGACGGGCATAGTCCGGTGCAACTCGCCTGTAGATTGGCTGGGGCGGGGGCATCTCCTGTAAATAGCGGCGTTCAACGTAAGGGTCTTGGACAACCGAGGGCGCGCGAACACTGGTAGTGCGGTGCGGAACTTGGTCATCGTAGACGGCCTTCGACATCTGAGATAAGGGTCGCGGCGGAGGAGCCATTGGTTGGTATCTTGGTGTTGGATGGACCTCGTAATATTGGTTGCCATGCTCATCGTACACAATCCGACGTTGAGGTGCCATCATCCGTGGCGTGGGCGCCTCTTCGTAGTAAGGATCCCGATAGGTTGGTGGTGGCAAGTCATCCACAGGGATGTAACGGTGCTGGGAGTAAGAAGGGGCTTCTTCGTAATACCTGGGCCGCTCCTGAACCGGGCGTTCCACAACATACGATGCTGCCCGCATTGGACGTGGCGGGGCCTCCATGTACTCACGAGGATAGTCTGATTGCCGAGCATACTGTAAACTGGCAACTCGTCGGAGATCTGCATCCTCTCGAATTGGGCGTCTGGTGCTGAGTCGAGAGATGGTGCGCGGAGGCGCGGAGTCTTGTGAAAGCTCGTGATACGGATCAACTTCATACACCGGTTCTCGAATTGGCGGACCACGACTTTCGTACACTGGGGCGTATTGTGAAGACGCCACATCAATGTAGATGGGACGCTCTTGGGGGTGTCGGCTGCGAACAGTGGTAGGATCGTCTGCAAAAGGTGGCGGGGAGACAGGCTCCTCTTTGATGTATGTCTCCACAGGCTCTGCATTTCTTGTCCTGTAAGATACCTGACGGGGTTCTTCACCACCTTCACGGAGTCTGCGCCGCTTGCGAGACATGATGACTGGGGTTGGTGCATTGGCTGGACTGCCACGAGTAGAATCAGGATCAGAGTAGACTTGTTCGGAAGCAGGTTCAACTCGACCATCGCGAAGGTGCTGAACAGGAGGAACTTTGGCCGTAGCAAGAGGCGAGACGCGAGATGGCCGGGGAGCTGCTGGTGATGTGATGTGGTTTTGAACTACCCTCACGTTTGCAGGGGAAGAAGGTTTCTGGGGGCCACGAGATCGGTCGATGTATCTAACATCTGTTCTGAGTTGTCTTCCACCTTCCATCTCACGAGGGTAGTCACGAGCATCTGGCAGGGGCGCTGCTGGAGCAGGCGGGGAGTACTCGGAATCATCTGCGGTCTCAATCTGGAGTGACTCGTGGTACGGGTTGGGATCCTCTGCTTTGTGGTAGCGGGGCTGAGTCTGAGAATACATGGGACGCTGGTCAGCAACATGGTAAGCATCTTGCATTTCCTGATCAGATCCAGGCTGGTTCAGAGCTTCAAGTCGCTGCAACTCATCTGGATAATGGGTTACTGGGCCATGCTGAGCAGGGCCTGCGGGTGGAACAATAGCCACAGGGGAAGACTTTTGTTGTGCTCCAGCTTGCAAAGGCGAATCAGGAGCTCTACTGGAGTAATATGAATTGTTGTCAAAGTCGCTTGCGGGACCATCAGGGCCACTGGCCTCTGACGAATCGCTCAGCGAGACGGGTTTCACCACCTCAAGGGCCTGTTTGAAAACTTCCGAGACGTCAAATTCTGGCTTTGTGTCCTGAACCGCAGTTTTCTGCTTGGTTTCCACCCTCCTCAGTTCCACTTGATCCCGCAGTTGTCTCTCCACTCTCTGTCTTTGTAACTGTAGTTCTGCTCGAACCAAATCATCTGATTTAGTCAAAAAGATCGGATCAATCTCAGATGTAGGTTTTGAAGCTACACGGGCAGACTGTGGTGCCGCAGATAGGGCATTTCCAGCCGGGGTACTCTGCGAGCTGTTGTAAGATTGATTGGTCGTCTCAAATGAAGGTACCTTCTCCACGGTAGTCCTCGACGGTGCTGTTTTGGGCAACTGAGGTCGAACAGAGGCGGTTTGACCGTTGCGCGATCCGGGTTTGCGCACGAGGTGTTGCGGGACCCTGAGCCGAGGATGAGAGCCCGAGAAGATTTCATCGCTGATGGTCAGGATTTTCTCATACTCGCGTAGCTCATTGCCTGGTAGTGGTGCTGACACTGCCATCGGACCTGCTGGAAGGTGAGTTGCTGTCCCATGAGCTGCCATGACTGAAGGGAAGCGCCTGGGGAAAGGGAGACGGTTGAAACCGAGAAATCGGCTGAGAAGCTCTGAGACTAGTCTCAGATAACTCCAACTGCCAACGTGTCAAGGCACGGGAGATATTCACGGCTCAGTTCCTACACAGAAGAGAAGTTCTCAAAGTTGGAAAAACGAGCAGCAAATGAAGAGTTGCAGCGAGTCCACGATGTTTTCCGGCGCTAAGTCCGATTAGGTAAACATCACGGGGCGATAAGGAGGTGGACTCTACTTCGACCTTCACTTCCTTCTTACTCTCTTCCTTACATGTATCGTTCGTTTGTGCCTGGGGTTCTTCGACCGGTGACTGTCCCTAGATTCTCTCCTGCTTTCCTGCCTCTGCGATATCGCAATATTAGATCGATGGCGACCAACGGCGCAAATGGAGTTCGTGACTCACGGCCGATCTTCTTCTTCGATATTGACAACTGTGTAAGTCAATGAGAGCTACTTCTGATGTTTCAAGGTCGCTAACCCATGCGATTTGATTTCGCAGCTCTATTCCAAAGGTTGGATCACTTACTTCGGGTTATTGGAGCTCTGACTGACTGGTATACGCGCTTAGCTTGCAATATCCACGATGAAATGCAAAAGTTGATCAGTAAGACACATAAACCCTTTTTCTGATACCTGCGACTAATTCTTTTCCTCTACTAGATTTATTCTTCATGAAGCATCTTGATCTTACAACGGAAGACGCCCACATGCTGCACCAGAAATATTACAAAGAGTATGGATTAGCCATTGAAGGCCTTACCCGCCACCATAAGATTGATCCGCTTGAATTCAACTACGAAGTTGATGACGCTTTACCTCTTGATGCTATCTTGAAGCCCGATCCCAAGTTGCGCAAACTGCTCGAAGACCTGGACACAACTAAAGTGAAACCGTGGTTGCTCACGAATGCCTATGTAAACCACGCGAAGCGTGTGGTAAAGCTTCTCGGCGTTGAAGACCTGTTCGAAGGTATTACATACTGCGACTATGGACAGCTGCCATTAGTTTGCAAGCCGAGCCAGGACATGTACGCTAAGGCGGAGAAGGAAGCCGGCGCCCCTTCAACAGAAAGCTGCTATTTCGTTGGTATGTCGCCTATGCACATATTTTCCTTCTTGACAGGCCTTAGTTTAACAAGAGACTGCAGATGACTCCCACCTGAACTGTGTCCATTCGACTGCCCGGGGCTGGACTACAGCTCACTTGGTGGAACCCGGGATTCCCATACCATCCAACCCGGCATCGAAGTACGTGATCTCCAATCTCGAAGAGCTACGGGTTCTTTTCCCCCACGTCTTCAAACAGCAAAGCGATACTGCTTAGATTAGAGCACGACTATTGGTCAATTTGGTTAGACTTTGGTTTACGACTATGAATGCCCAAGCAAATGATTACGGATACTGCTTAACCTAGCGTTACATGAATACGAGACTGGTGGATTTATGAATAGAACTACATCTCGATTCAATGATAAAAAGACTATTAACCCTTCGCAGTTCTTTGTAAGTTTCAAGTATAAAGTGGTGCCTCAGGCAGACGTCGATCAGCGGAGCGCGTCAAGTGGACTCCTGACTCCGTGTTCCCTTCTCTTACAACATCAGCAAACACCCCCGGCTTTCGCCCAAGAGCTCACTGTGGCTCTTGAAACAATACACGATGTCCGGGCAAGACATAATAGTAGGCTCGGTGGTCGAGTTGGCTAATGGACGACATGCGACGGTGCGCTTCATCGGTACCACCCATTTTGCGGAAGCAGAATGGATAGGCCTCGAGTTGGACGACGCAACCGGAAAGAATGATGGTGCAGTGCAAGGAGAGCGATATTTTAATTGCGAGCCTGGGTACGGCATGTTTGTTCGACCATCAATCATTGGAAAGGTTGTTCAACGACAACCGCTGCGGGAGAGTAAACAAACCACCAAACCGGCTGTCAACGCCGCCGGCACCAAAGCGCCTCAGGCTGCTGGCTTGCGGAAGCAACCTGGACTGCCTCCCACAGCAGTCAGACGACAAAGTACCAGCGCAAACTCAACTCCTACCCCAGCGCCGAGGGGTGCCGCAGCTCGCCCGTCTCTTAGAGTATGTCACGGACCATGATGGCTTTTTACATCCAGTTGGCTAACAAATTGTACCTTAATTAGTCGCCCACCAAATCTCCGACGAAACAACTAGGCACTGCCCGTCCGTCAATCGGGACTACCACTGCTCCACGTACATCTACCGTGGGATCAACCCGACCCCGAGGAACTACCACAAGCAGAACCTCTATAGGCTCTGCTGCAGCGCTTAATGCTCCAAAAACCGCGCGACCATCAGTATCCGGGCAAGCCACCCGGACATCACGACCAAGCTCGCAAACTGCGACACGCGCAACAGGCCCCGCGGCACCAAAGGCTACCACAGCAAGGCAGATCGGTGCCAACAAGGCATCCGATGAAAGGAGCAGCCGTACAGGTGGGCAATCTGGGAACACAACCGATCTTGAGTCACCAAACACTGAAGGAGAGGCTGCGCCAAGTGGAGGAGCGGCGCCCAAGACTTCTCGACAGTCGATGACTGCCACTCGTCAAACAACCACACGCTCTGGAGCCCTGGCATCTTCGTCTCAACGTCAAGTCTCGAATGCGGCAGTGAACCGAGAAATTGAGGAGCTCCAGCTGAAGCTTAATCAGATGGAGAAGAAACGAGTGGAGGACAGGGAGAAACTCAAGACCCTCGAGCAAATACAGACCGAGCGCGACAAGTTTGAATCGATCATTCAGAAGCTGCAAGCCAAATATCAACCGCAGCAGATGGAGGTCACGGAACTTCGCAAAAAGCTCAAAGACACCGAAGCTCGTTTCGATGAATTGGACCGGATTCAGGCCGAGCATGAATCGCTCATGGAAATGGCTGCTCTTGACCGCGAGATGGCGGAGGAGACAGCTGAGGCCTTCAAGCATGAGTGTGAAGCTATTCGATCAAAGATGGAAGAACTGAATCTGGAGGTGGAGGTTCTTCGAGAGGAGAACGAAGAATTCAGTCAGGTTACAAGCCCGGAAGAGAGATCTAGCCATGGATGGCTCCAGATGGAGAAAACCAATGAACGTCTTCGCGAAGCTCTTATTCGTTTGCGAGATATGACTCAACAGCAGGAATCAGATCTCAAGGCCCAGATCAAAGAGTTGGAAGAGGACCTCGAGGAATTCTCCGCTGTAAAATCTGATTATGAGGCCGCCAAAGAGAAGCTCTTGATACTAGAGACCAATGTGGAGGATCTCAAGCAGCAGCTGGAGACTGCGCTCGGCGCCGAAGAAATGATCGAAGAGCTGGCAGACAAGAACATGCGCTACCAGGAAGAGATCAATGAGCTTAAAGCTGCCATTGAGGACTTGGAATCTCTCAAGGAGATCAGCGACGAGATGGAGTACACCCATATCGAAACCGAGAAACAACTTCAGGAGGAGATCGACTACCGGGAAGGCGTGTTCGGTGACCAATGTCGAAAGATTAACCAACAGGACGAGGTCATTGAAGATCTTGAATACACACTGTCTCGCTTCAGAGAATTGGTGACGAACCTACAGACTGATTTGGAAGACATGCGGGCAAACCAACAGATCTCCGAGGCGGAGGCCACCGATCTCACCACGCGGTCTCGGGCGATGATGGATCTAAACATGAAGCTGCAAGCTTCTGCATCGAAGGCTCAGACCAAATC
The DNA here is from genome assembly GCF_028974205.1 of Penicillium antarcticum. Taxonomy (NCBI): domain Eukaryota; kingdom Fungi; phylum Ascomycota; class Eurotiomycetes; order Eurotiales; family Aspergillaceae; genus Penicillium; species Penicillium antarcticum. The sequence goes on along the minus strand of NW_026695300.1, from coordinate 377,446 downwards.
TATCGACATGGAATTGAGCCGAATGGAGTCGGAGGAAGCTGCACAGCACCTTGCGATGGTCAAGCTCTATCTGCCAGAATATTTCGACGGCGAGAGAAACTCTGTACAGGCTTTACTCCGATTTAAGCGTGTCGGATTCAAGGCCACTGTTATCAGCAGCACGCTTCGCGACCGGGGCTCAGAGAATGCAGCACTCTTGGGGCAGGAAGAAGTTTTCAAGGCTCATGAGGTGCTGGAACATCTGATGTGGATCTCAAATGTGTGTGATCGGTTTGTGAACTTCATCACAACCTGTTCCCCCGAACAATTCGGAAACATCAAGATTGCAATGTTTGAAATGGAGCCAGTCGAGCGCACTTTGAATTTCTGGATCGAGAACGCGAAGAAGAATGAAGTGAATCTTCCAAAGCTCGCCACGGAATTACAGCGATCTATCGCTCTTATTGCGCACTTGGCCGAAACCCTTCTTCCTTCCAGCCTCGAGATCTTTGCCGATGAATTGTGTATGCGTGCCCACTTGTCCCAGTCATACCTTGATCATGCTGGCACTGCAATTGCGCGCCTCAAGCTGATCATCAAGGCCAAAATGGTTACCTCGGAAGAGGGCAGCGAGGAAGAATCGTTTGCTCTTAACAAACTCGACTCCTTTGTTTCTCAGGCTCGCGGGTGCAAGGTTGCAATGAGCAAGATCTGCCGGTCTCTCGACGATCTACAATCCAGGTCCCTGGCCCTTCCGAAGGAGGCTGATGAGCCCTTCAAAAATGCCGAGACCAGCTCCAAGCAACTTTCAGAATTCGCTCGGGCACTCGGTGAGAACATTGCAACCCTTACCAGCGATGAATCTCGTACAAAGGCTTTCAGCTTGGAGGAAATACTGGATTGTTTGTCGCAGGCTTCTGCATCATTTGCCCCATCTTCCGAAACCCCCGAAGAGAGCAACGACCCTGTTTCGTTGCTGCTCAGTAAACTGCGTGAGCTGAGCGGTCAATTCGAGGAGTTGGATCATCTCTCGTCGGACTTGTCTCGCACAACCGAATTCGAGAGAGGCGCCAATCCTTGGATTGCTCGTGCAGAGGAGCTGAAGTCCAACAAAACGATCTCTCCGGATGCTGATGAAGAGATTCGTCGATTGAAGAATGAAATCCACGAGGCATCTGCTGCACTTGGCGTGAAAGACACCACGCTTGAGGAACGAGGCCTAAAGATCGAGCACCTCGAATCCAGGATGCGCGAAGCAAGCAAGAAGGCAGCCCTGGTCAAAGACCTGGAGGCTCAAATCGAGCAAATCCAGGAAGCAGAAAGGGAACTAGAGGAGACCGTCGAAAGGCAGAAGAAAGAGCTTCAGGCCGCCGAAACCGAGCGAGACGAGTATATGACCCGTCTTGAACGCATGAAGCGCATGTCCGGCACAGCTGGTGTGAAGACTACCGGCGATGGCGTCGTAATCGACAGTGAGGCTTCCCTAGCAGCAATGCAAGAAAACGAGTCCCTGCGCGCGGAAGTAGAAAGCCTCCAAGCAGCCGTTCGTTTCCTGCGCGAAGAGAACCGCCGCTCAAACATCCTCGACCCATACTCCGTCCAGCGCTCAACAGAAATGCACTCCTGGCTCGATATGCCCCTCACGCGCGCCAGCCCAACACTGGAACAAGAAAAAATCCAACGCACCGCCCTCGAAAGCAGAGATGTCATGTCACACCTCCTCAAGCTGACGAAGGAGTCGCACGTCCCAGATCTCAAATCCACAATGGGTCGCCCTGCCAGCGGCGACGACAACACTGCCAACCGTACCACATGGCGTCCATCCAAGACTCGTCTCCGATACCAGGTTCTCCAGCAACGCGAGAACTTCGAGCACTGGGCCGAATGGCGTGACGAGATTGTCAACCACGAGCGTGAGCAGGACCGTTTAGCAGCCGCTAAGCAGGAACGTGCACTCCGTGATCGAGTTTCTAGACATGCCCATAAGGGTTCTGTTGAATTTCCTCAGGGCCTGGGTCATGGTATGATGGGTCGAGCATGGCAGATACTAGGGATGCAGAAGCACCGCAAGAATGCATCTATCAGTGCTCCTGCGCCGGACGGTGTGGAGATCGTATCTACCGATTGAAATGAGTATGGGTGTGACTGAGCCTGGTAGCTTTGGTCATGGCTGTTACATACTTTTCTTATAAGTTACCTTTTTGTTTTCTGGTGCCCTATTTTGTCTGGATGCTATATTGTTCTTTTTTGAGATACCCGCATGTAGCTACCGTTGGACTCTGTGTACAATTAACGTTGACTGTCATTTGGTAGGGACTTGATATCTCAGATAGACGTCGAGTTGACTATATCGACAGCCTTATCAATATAATGTATTCGGAAAGCGAGTGGTCCATTCAGGCGAGTGGTCCACCCGCCCATTTTTCTTGCTATTGTTACTCAATGCACTCCTAACCACAACGCGAATTCAATAAATTCGAAGCTACCAGACCTGTCTGGGCATCTATTTCTCCGATATCCAGGCGTTTTACAGAGACTGCATCGCTGCGGGCGCCTCTTATTGGTCAAAATCTGCGTCGGCGATTCGCCGCCAGCATCATTAGATGTAGCTTTATCCGCATACCCTGGCCCCTAACATAGTCTATAACTTGCTGAGCTAGTAGGTTGCCTTTATGGGCTATTAGAGTCTTTGTACGCCGCTTTTTACGCGTAGTTTTCGCATTAGCGGCGAGCAATCCAGTAGTTTGCTGCCTTGCGATAGTGAAGCCGTGTATCGCAAGCTGACAGCCTTTCTCTATCTAGTCTATCGTATCACCTAGAAGACTACGGTCATCGGTAGCGAGCTTCCTAATAGGTTCCGAGGTTATATTAAAATCTCCCTAAGCGGGTAAACACCCGTAGACATTATCCCTTGAAGGACAAGCAAATAAACCAAATAGAATCGACAAGGGGGTATTCCAACCAAACTCAAACATCCAACAAGATCAAAAAGCATGGTTCGAACAAAAGGAGAACGAGAAAGAGACATCAAAAGAGAGACAAGGGGAAATAGACTATCAAAATCAAGCGCCCCGAAAAGATTGCGTGCAACAGTGCTCACAAGTCCTTTTCCACCCCTACGTTTAGGCGATCTGAATAGCTCACCCAAGTCACTTGAAAATAGGCAAAAAAGAGGTGAAAAGTGGCAGACTCCTGACCTCTCTTGTATAATCCCCCCAAAGACTTCAAATCTCTCAAGGGAATTCAAAAAGCCAATCCAATACCAGTCTCCCGGTATCGCGTATCTTCATCCTCATGGTAAGCAGCGAAAGGAAGGTCTTGTCGCTGATTTTCCAATATAGTCGGGTGACAGAGCTCAACTTCGAGACCCTTTTCCGTTGTCGGCAACGGGCCTTGGAAGGATGTGCGAGGTGTTATGGCATTGGAGAAGACACTCGAGATAGAACTGTTGTTTCGAGCTTTTGCGTCACCGCCGGTGATAGTGGTTGTTGCTGACGCAACTGTCGTCCCACTCAAAGTACGGGTTCGTTCCCAGGAAAAGTCTGGCTTATTGGGTGCGAATGTTTGTTTGGGTGAAGGAGTGGCTTCGGTGGATGTTGGGTGCATCCATTGAGTGACGCGGTTTGAAAGAGAGGGATATTCTGGGATTTTGGGTTTGGTTTCTGGGAAGAAAAGGGAGGGTCGACGAAGTGATGAGATTTGAGATGGGGTTGTTCGTGAGCTCGCTGTTGATGGGGAGTCCTTGGACGTTGGAGAATACTTTGATGGTGATGTCTCTACCGATTCTGTGGACACTTCCTTGGAGGCAGTGGGGGTTTGAGGTGGTCTTCCCCAGGCCTGGCTGTTATCTCCTTGACTGGGCCACAATTTGTTCAGCGTCAAGCTGTTGCCTTCAGATATAGATCTGTTGTGGATAGGAGATGACGCCTGGGCCTCTTTGAAAGAGATCTCGACAGGAGTCACCGTGGAGAAATGAGGGATCAGAGCACTAGTGATGCGAACGGGCTGTTCGGCAAGCAATGGCTCTAGGTTTCCAAGTGAGCGACGTTTCTTAGATCCCACAGGCTTGCGAGATACCACAACTGTAGTCTGGCAGCGACGATCACGAACACCAGTCGATACTGTTAGGGCACGGGGAGGCGCCGGCAATGTCTTGCGATAACCATCCTTGACTTGGAAAGACTCGAAAGAAGGTAGGTCCGATAATCGATTACCAGATCGATGTATACGGAGGTCCAAGGGCCGATACTTTGTTGAAGGAGGGGGCTGGAAGGACTGCACTCTGCGGAAGTCTGAAGGCGCGCTGATCTGCAACGGCGTCTTCAATGGCGTCGATTGCCTCTTCATGGACATGCTTGCTCGAGTAGAGGCTCGTGAGGCCAAGTGCCGGCCTTCGTTGATCCACGACGACAACGAGTGCCGATGCTGTTCGGGAATAGTTGGACTGGGGAGGTCATCGTATACAACAAGTTTCATAGGAGGAACTAGATGCGGTTGAGTATGGCATGCTGTCATCTCTCGTTCGACGCCTGAATATGTCAATGAGTACGGCGTACTTCTTGTGCAAGTAGACCGAATTGATGTAGTTTGTAGCACAACTTACCACGCTCTTCAGTCCGATTTCCCTGACTAGCCTCGCGAGGGACCAAACATGAGTAAAGACATTGCACCCAACCAGTGAATAGCGACGTCATGGCGACCAGCGCTTCGTTAATCCATCTCGCCCTCTGGGCGACAAAAACACAAGACACAGACACCAGAACAGAAGACAGACGAAGAGAGACCCCACCTTGGGGGACGGGCCTTCAAGTACGGCCTTGTCAGGATCATGAGCGCCTTACCGAACGCGACCAGGTACACACCATAGCGCCACTAGGGACATGGGTCTAATCCCAGGAAAGAAATATATCCTGGCGCCAACGTTGTTAGCTCCACCGATCATCGCCCGTGGAGTGGAATGTCAAGCTGTCATTCGTTGGTATGCGGTGGAGTTGTCACATTTGCCTATCACTCTATACTTAGGGTGATGAGAGTTGGGCGCTTACGGAAATTGCATGTTCATCTTAATTTTGCTATTCTTGACTTGAAATAGTCTGAAGATGTACATGTCAGCCCTTGAAGCCTTTCATTTCTGAGCGCATCAGTTTGGCGATGTTCTCCAGGCTCCAGTGTGGTAGCCTGGACACTAAACTGATTCACCTCATGGCTTCGCGACTATTTAACCCAATCCTCTTCCAACGTCTACTATGCTCAGCCAAACACTGATCTTCTCTACCAGCTATGAGCTCCTCATGTCAATTCGATAAAGATGCAGGCGAAGCCATGCGGCTGGCTGTGTCACGATTCCGCACCAAAATGGAGGCCTCAAATCGGCAGTTCATCCAAGACCGGTACGATGAGATCGACGGGATGGACGTGACCGACAAAGAAAAGGTGTGCAAGATAGCTATCTATCTACGTGGCCTAACTTATGCTACCTCGTGGGCCGATGTCAAAAGCTACTCCCACAGGCTGATGGATGGTGTTGAGTCACCAACGATAGTGTCGGATGAGTGGCGGCAAATGTTCCTTGAGACCTGGGAAGCTTTCAGCAACGAGAACTTCTATCGAGACAACGAAGAGGAGGACAACAAAGGCTTTCATATCCCAATGCCGCACGACCTCGTTCCTTTCATCAAGTACACCAATGGTGTGGAGGATCCGGATTTTCGTCTGTCGGGCATCCCTTCTTTCGACCCAGTGTGGGGGCTGGGGGACTCGCCCTCGGGGCCTGTTTTTGATATTTCCGAAGCCCGAGAAGAGCTGAGGAAAACGCTGGGTGATTATTTATGCGATGACTGGTTGTCTAACGCTTTGGACAGCCTCGATGAGGACCTGGAGGTGAAGATCGGTTTCCGAACTGGCACTGGCTGCAAACAAGATGCTGGTATCTGGTATGACGCATGGGAGAGCACCTACGCCTACTGTCGCCGGTTCGCGGAAGATGACGACCCTCGTCATAGGGACTGGGCATGGCGGGTGGTCATCTACCCTGCTGAATGGGCTGATGATGGCCCGACTACACCCTACGGCCCAAAAAAGCCAATATTTGATTCCATTGTCGAGTTTCTGGATTGGTATGGTAGTTGGATGGATCATTTGGACATGGACAAGGTTCGCGAGGACATACTGGAGGCCGAGCGTGATGATGGGATGGGACCTACTACATACTAGTTTTGACCTGATTCTACGGCGTTCAAGCAGGTTTGTTATACTGTACAAATCATCAAACATTTCCTATTCAAGTCTTGCAACGAGTATATCAGTTTATGCCTTGTTTTCGCCCTACTTTGGCCTCTCTTTTTCACACATGCTCGAATGCCTCGGCTAATCACCAAGATCATATAAAGGTAGAGTGTAGACGGACTCATGGCCCCAGCTGTAGGTCATGGGAAAGGGAAACTCAATTCGTGAAGATGCATATGTACGTTAAAGATCTATATCAGACCCAAATTAGAGGTATTCCAGAACTCGTAGAATAGTCCGCCGCTTATTTATCCCAGACATTGTCTTGCTCCAGTCCGTCGTAGAACCAGGCCTTAGACCGATCTTCACGGTCGTGGTTAGACTCTGCTGGGTCCGTTTCAGCTTCTTCATCGATTGGCTCTCCAGAGGGCCGTCTGGAAATTAAGACCGGGGTTAGCTCATGTGCTTTTCTTCATCTGTCAGCCAATGGTTGAAACTTACGAATAACGCCGGGTTTCAGGCTCAGCATGCGCTGAACCAAACTCGCGCTGTACCTGAGCTCGGTCTTCCTCCTCAGCCTCTCGATTCTCCACCACTAGGTCCACTAGCTGGCTCTTTCGCGTGTTTGTGCTTGTGGAGCTGGCCTCGCGCTGCAAGGGACCAGGGGTACTTGAGCTAGCGCCCGAACTGGGTCTTGGCTTTGGGCTTCGTCTGCTCTCGCTGTCTGACGCCCGGCCCTTTCTGTGCTTCCGGGCCTTTTTGACATCTCCACCTCGGTTGGAATCTTGATAGCTTCTAGAGGGGGGTGACCGCTGGTCTCTTGGCACCTCGTTGGCAGTAATCACTGGGTACTGCTGTCCGTCAGAATCTCAATCACAACTGGGCTACATGGCGAACTTACATTCCAGTCTCCAAATTCCAGCGCTCGAGCATTAAGGAACAAGTGTTCGTCTTCTTCATCCATCGCTGTTTCGATTTCACTGAACGATCGGAATCTTTCCCTTGAGCTTTGACTGCTCCTGTTTCCACGCTCACTGGATTCTCCAGCAAGCAGAGGCGTGCGACTGTTGATTTCACCCGGCTTAGGGATCCAATACTTCGCCTTCCCTCCTCGTTCATATCTCATACCGTCCATGACTCGCTTCACCCGAGATCCAGACTCCGCGTGCGGGATGATATTATCACCCGAGTCAAAGAGTCGGTATTCATAATTGTCACCGCGGAGGGTCATCTTAGTGTCCTCAATCAGATCCAAAACACCGAATGAGTCGCGCAGCGCGAATTTCACGGGCAGACGTGCAGCTGAAATGGTGGGATCGGCATAGTCGTGCCACGAGAATGCATACCAATGGGCAATGGCAAAGAACGGCATTTCAAAACAGATGAGGCTGTCCTGAATTGCCGCTGCAAGGTTGTCTGGTGTATATCCAGCAACGCTGCCCAGTGCACCCAGCCACTGCAGAATAGACAAGAAGAACCCTTGCCAATACGACGCAAAGATGATGAGCTTGATACACAGGAATTTGGGGATCGGGCGGAATGGCATCAGGTCGTCGTGCAGACAAACCCAGAACATGGCAAGGGAGTATAGACTGATTGTGACGCTGACATTGTACACAATACCAGTCCAAAGATATCCCGAGCCTAGTCCAATATAGCCCTCTTGGTATGTGTCCGTCGCTTTCATCACGATGGAGACAATAGCTAGAATGGGCTTCAACCAAGCATATTGCAAAATACCGCGCTTGACAGCGAGGAAGGTATGGGGATCAGAGACATCGATCTTTGGGAGGAAGTGGTTCAGAGGCCAGGCGTGCGAGATGGGGGGCGGCCATGGGCCATGATGATCAAGGCACGCTCGCCCCCGAGGAAGTTGATAAGGAGTTGGAAGAAGGTATAGATGGTGAATGCCTGCAAGTCACCCATTAACATGAGCTACCTAAAGAGGCTGTTGGAATAGGAACTACCTCATAGATGTCACGAATAGGATCGAGAAATTGGGCTGCCTTGAGCGACACAATACTCGTCCATGATGATGCCGCGTAAATTGGGACCCTAAGATTTATCAGCATTGCGGTGTCCCCCCTGAGCTGTATATCCAAAAAAATACTGACATCAACAATATGCGAACCACATAGCGCTGGAGGAGTGGTTTGCGGTAATTTTTGCTACATATAGTGAGCTTGGAGTCGTGTGACAGGGTAGTGAGAGCTCGTACGTTTGGAACCAGATGGAGCTGCGAGTTGAGATTAAGGGTCAGCTTGGAAGTGTATAACGACCATGATAGCTCTAGTAAGAGCACTGAATAACTCACACAAAGGACAATAGCGAGGAGACCAACGCCGAGACACCAGCGACGATAATGATCGCGCGTGCCAGGCTGGAGCCTGTTCCTCCACCGGCAGCAGTCATGATGTAAAGAGACAAACACGATCTATAGCCGTGTACTGCCAAAGGAATATCTCATCTCATATCGTGGAGGGGCAGAACATGGTGACTTCAGGGAGTTGGAGAAATGTTGGGTCTGGAATGAGGAGGGATGACGATCTTCGCGTGACACCGCCCGACGTATCTTCACTTTGCGACATTCGCAACACAGCCATTTTGGATGGCGATGATTTGATTTGGGCTTATTCGCGCCTGTTGCGCGTCCATGGAGGAGAGAAATGGCCAGTACAAGCTTGACCTCGACCTTTCTGACGCCGGATCCGAGCTTCAATTGGTGTGTCGGACTTGCAGCGGACTTGCAGCATGGGCTAGTATACTGACCGACTTAGGTTCTTCTTGCTTGAACTGATTGTGTCTTGTATTCTGTGAGTTTTGCGTCGTTCATTTGGCTGGACCATACTGATCGTTTAGTGCGTTGTTCTTCCTGCTTTATTTCAACCGGCTCTTCGCGACTCTCCTTTCCTACGCCATTCGAGCTTACACCTGGCACTACTACCGAGCATATGTCGATATCAACGCGCTACAAATCTCTTTACTTGGAGGACGAATATTCTTCAAAGGAATTCGGTACCATGGTGTGAACGAGACGATCTTTATCCATGGAGGATTCATAACATGGCGCTATTGGTCACGCACGGTGGAGCGAAACGATTTGACTGGCATTCATCGCAAGACTGGCCTTCACGACACCACTGGCAATGGAAATGGACACTCCGTGCAGGATGGGCATGAAGATGAGAGCCTTGGAGAGCAAGGTGGCAGGGAAAAGAGAACCGAGCTACCCTGTCGGATAACAATCAAAGCCTACGGACTTGAGTGGTTTGTCTACAATCGGACTCCAGCGTATGAAAGCATTCTTGCTGGATTCGGTTACTCGCCCAAAAATGTTGATCTGGACATCCATTCAAACCCTCCAGGATCTCGCGCGACGGCGGAACACCAAGGCATTGGAAATGAGTTTGACTTCCAACAGACGCCTGGTCACCAAACCACCCTGAAAACGATGTCGGAGCGAAGCATGAGTGAGAGAGGAGGAATCTCCTCTCAAATGACTGCTATCCGCGAGTCAGAACTATCGGAGCCAGTGTCCAAAATGCTTCAACTCCTACCAGTTAAATTGGATTGCAAAAAAGGTGCCATCGTACTTGGCAACGAGCATACCCGGTCTGTTTTGACCACGACTTTCGACACTGCAACGGGTACGATCGATGCTTGTAATTCCGGCCCGCTTGATCTATATCGGCAACTGTTTTCATTTAAGCTTAATCACCCCGTGGTTCAGATGCGGCCGAACCCTGATTTCAAACAAAATCAGCCTGCAACTGCAAGAGCTATATGTGCTGTGCATGAAGATCAGTCCAAATCGAAGAAGAAACGACAGAACATTTTCAACTACCAATTCCAAAGGCGGAAGGTGTGGCATAGCATACGTGACCTTGTTCCTTATTTCCAAACTTCTGTCGAATCGTTCCATGACAACAGCAGACATGCTGACAGCATGCCAAGAAGCCAGGCGGAGTTTCCTGATGTTCGTTGGACTGGTCTTTCGCGGTATTTGGACGAAACCGATGAAGATGATCATGAGAAATGGAGCTCAGTGGAATATGCCCGATTTTCGACCATTCTGGACAGCCCTAGTCTGACTATAACGTACTTTTGGGATATTCCAGGCCGAGTCAGCTCTCCACGCCCAATGTCCGGTGAAAATGGACAACCATACCCAGTCGATAGAAATATCAACTCTGCCCTGCCTCCCGAATGGGGAATTGATCTCAAGCTTGATGGAGGCACTCTGAACTACGGCCCATGGGCTGATAGGGAGCGGATTGGGCTGCAAAATGTCTTCTTCCCGAACTTTTACCGCAGCGCCGAACCGGCAGAGCAGTTGGCACCTGGTGTTCTGCGGCAAAGCACGGGTTTCATATTGCGAATTGAGATCAACGAAGAGTTCACATTACGAATCCCTACTCGGGAGCCATCTAAGGACTGGCAGTGGAAGGGTCGTGCCGATGCCATTGGAGGCGCATCGAGGATCAAGAAGCCAAATGATAGAAAGAAACCGCGAACAAAGGACGGTGAAATGGGCCATATTGGATCTGAAATTCGTCCGTTTGGATGGCTTTCTCTCTCCGTTGCTCCTGATTCTACTATCAAATACACCATGGATATGGTCGCCTCAAGCTTAGGATTCCGGAACGAACTATCTCTCGATTTGCGGGAGTCGAAACTTTCATCCAGCATTAACCATGGCTTGCTTTGGCAGTGTCCCCGACAACTGGTCACCTGTGATCTATCTAACCCACTTTCTTGGAACAACCTCCGCTCTTGGAAGTTCACCGTAGAGAGCCAAGATCTAGAGCTGTTCCTTCTCCGTGACCACATTTTCCTTCTTACGGATCTTGTGAGCGATTGGGCCTCGGGTCCGCCCTCGGATTACTATGCATTTGTTCCTTTCATCTACAACCTGGATTTAAATTTCACCAACTTCCAGCTCTACATCAATGTGAATGATCGAAATATCATCAGCAATCCTTCAGACCTGGAAGATAATCGATTCATCGTGATCAAGGGAAATCGCTTGACATCCGATGTCATGATACCATTGAACAAATATCAACCCGACCAAACTGCCATTGAGTTCAGGGTCAGCCTCGAAGATGGTGGTGTGGACTACGTGACTCCCTTGTGGGATACCCTGCACGAGTTCCTACCCCAAAAATCCATGGCAACTCTTCAAAACCTGTTCATTGACGGCTCCTACAATTATTTCTCAGAGACATCACCCGAATTGACCGACACCTTGGTGCTCAACATCGATGGAAAGTCACCTCGGCTATATCTTTTTGGGTTCTTGATCAAGAGCTTCATGACAATTAGAGAGAATTACTTTGGCGAGGAAATGCATTTCAAGACCTTGGAAGAATACCAAGAGCTGATCTACGCCGATGAAACCCCATCGAATCCTACGGGCATCAATCCTAACCGAAAGTCAAATGATATGGACATCCTCGTTCGTGTCACTGTCGACAGCCCATGTGCTTTGCTTCCTGTGAACATCTATAATCCATCAAAATGCACTGCACTAAACGCAGCGTCCCTCGAGGTCGATTTGCGATTCACAAATTACTACATGGATCTGCAATTTTCTATCAGCCCGCTGAAACTTGATTTGCATTCCATAAGTTCTGATGGGTCTTCGAATATTTCTGGTACTCAATTATTTATCGATGGCGTCTCGGTCTATGGCCATCGTTTGTTTGGTTTACCACCCCTTGAGCCAACTTACGTCTGTAATTGGGACTTCGAAGTTGGCAAAATCATTGGAGAGTGCTCCACGGAATTCCTGGCTTGTTTGGGATCGTCATTGAAGAGCTTCGATTTCTCTTTTGACAACGAGGAGAACGCCTTGCCAACACTATTCCCTGAAATTCTCTATGATGTGACCTTCTTGCGAGCCAAGATTGACGCAATTCACATTTCCGTGCTACTGGACCAAGTAGCTGTCATTTTGAGCACACAGCCACTGAATGTGAATTTCAATGATTGGGCCAACACCAAGTTTTCGAAACGTATGAATCTCCTCGTTCCGGATATCTCAATTGCCGCCATCGATCGCCGCCATCTTTCTCAATCCAATTTATCAGCGGGAACAACAGTGGCTCCCATAGGTCTTATTCAAACGACAGTTGGAGTGAAGATGGCATTGCGGAAATCTGATATTGCGGAAAGCCGGCGGCTTCAGCAAGAGCACATCAAGAGTCACGACGAACGAACTCACAGAGCGCAATGGCTACTTTCTGATTGGGAAGAAACTGGACCAGCCTCAACAATTCCTGACGATGACGTGTTCCCTCCAACCATGGCCATACCGTCCATGCCGGAGCCTATTCATAACAGGCCTCGCTCACTCAATGCACCGTCATATCGGGCAGCTTCTGCGGCCCGTCCCAATGGAAGTGCCAGGAGCTTCCTTGTTGAGTCAGAAGTATCAAGCCTCAATAGTGTCAGAATACACACCACAAATAGCCTGGGAGCCGCTTCCGACCCGGGCTCTAAACCACGGCCTTTTCCCCCTTCACGGGAAGCGAGCTGGGCCTCACATGCTAGCCGATCGAGAGATGGAACGCTGCCTGGTTCTCGGGGCACTGCAGTTTCCTCATCTACAGCAAGAGATGCGAACCCGTGGATCATGCCACAATTCCCATACCACAAAATTCGACTGGATACAGCGGAGCTTCCACTGCCTTTCGTCGATGATGATAATACCTCGATGAGTGATGATTCTGCTACAAATCCAAAGTCCGTGTTCCTCACTTTTGATGACGATAAAACAACGTACACCAACCTCGCGTGCGACCTCCCAGTTGGTATTCGAGGCTATTGCACACCGAAATTCCTTACGAGTCTGGCTTCCTTGTTGGATGGGTTGGAACCAAAGCATCCTGTTAGAATCATTGACTCGCTTCAGAAAGGTGTGATATCTGATATTGTTGGTTATGACAAAGCTATGAGCCAACCGAAGAACTCCACCGCCGTTTCCCTACGAGTTCCAGCCATACAACTGCGTCTTGTGGATCTGTCAGAATCCCCCAACAACAAAAGAATCGAGTTCCGAGATGAGTACAGCATTGAGCTTCGTCATTTGCAGACTGAGTTCAGGAAAAAGGTGCGACGCCAAAAGGGAGATCTGCTTGAAGGCGTCAAGCAAGATGTCACTGTCCATGCAGCGGCAGATCACCTCTCGATTGCCGTGGAGGGTAGCCGGGCAGATGCTTTCTACGAGAAAGCCGAATTTAGTTCCTGTTTGGAAGACTTGAATTTTTGGTTGGTGACTACGCCCGATGTCCGCTCTAATCTCCAGATGCGAACATTTAATACAGTCACATCAGCGAAGTCCGTGGAGCGCTTAGCCTTCCTCGTTCGTCGAGCCACAACGATGTTTGATTCTGTTGCCTCGTCTTTCCAGCAAGTTTCAACATCTAGCGAAATGCGTCTGCAGTACCTCATCTATTCTTTGACTCAATCGGCTGTCGACATACCGGACCCGATCTTTCTTGCTCGAATCTCCTACGTTCTCAGAGTTGCTTCGACGCATTTGCGACAACATGACTCCTGGAAAATTATTTCTCGTATCCGCAACGTCTACAAAAGTTTGCCCACCCATCACAAGCGTGCATTGGAGCAGAAGTTCTCGAGCGGCAATGTCTCCTTACCAGAAAATGCCAAGTCAACAGTTTTATCTGGCTTCGATCACTGGCGAGCTTGGGATCTGGCCCACGTTGCGAAAAGCTATGTCATGCGTCGAGTCTGGCCGCACTATGAATCTCAACGAGCGACTGCGCAGCCTTTAATGTTCCTTTCATCCACAATCAAGACCTTCCGATTTTCGATGGACCCTGGTCCTAGAGAAAGCGATTTCATCGTGGAGAACTTGTCGACCCTCGCGTCTCTTGTTCCGGACAAGGTTGTTAGTGATGGCAATGAGGAGAAACACAAGAAAATTATCACTTTGCAGTCGTACTGCGGCTCTGCGGCTCTGCGGCTGCGATGGGAGATATTGGACCTTGTTGAGGGCGTGATCAAGGCGATGTCAAATATTACACTCGAGTCTGCACATCCTCATAAACCCAGCATCGAGGCCCCAGAGGAGAAACCGACTGAACTCCAACTTATTTTCGGAACGGATTTCGGATCCATCACACTTGATGGCATCAATGTGAAGCTCGCTTTGATATCCAAAGGACTACGAGGCTCGATCGTGCATCGGTCTGTTGGTGCAGCCCAAACAAAGCAAGAAGATCTCACTCTGCTGTTCAATGCCGAGGCATGTTCTTCCGAGCTCCAAAGTCAATCCACCACTTTGATGTTGTCTGGAATTGCCGATCCATACATGTACTTCTCTCTCACCTCGGAAGAAAACGAAACCGAGTGTAAACGAGATTGGAAGGTTGCTGCCTCTTGTAGGAAGCTTCGATATGACATGAAAGAAGACCCAGTCAGTCTAGCGCATACAGCTGACAGACTTATCGCCGACGAGGTCAGGTTCATCCGGCAACTCGTAAATAGCGTCAAGCTCCCTAAGTCCGAGTCGCAAACCGACGACAATTTGGTGCCAAACAAGCCAATGCGTGACACATTCCATGTGGCAATGTTCTTGGAAGATTATCGATTAAACTTTAGTTTATTGCCATCCCTGGCCTATCTTGTTTCAGGTGACGTTGCTCGCATGTCGCTGATGCCCACGGAAGCTTCCAAGATTGAGGTCGACTTTGACGTGAAGAAGAACACCCATAAGTTCATGTCAGGTGAAGGGGACAAATTCCATGCCTTGTCGGTCATGGAAATCCCCCCGGTCAACGGTCGAGTGCTTGCTAATCTCTTGTCGGACCGTAAGGAAGTGGAGGTTGATGTCACGATTGAACTCATTCGATTGGAAGCTAGCGCTGTACGCAGCCTCCTGGCAGTCTTAACTGGATCCGATGTTTCTCACTTGATATCGGATCTCAAGCAAAACGTGAATGTTCTTCAATCACACTTGGAAGATGTACTTGCCTTACGGAGGTCATCGCTGGAACCCAAGCCCATATCAGTATCCGATGGCCAGGAGGTTCTTTACAAGTGCCGGCTCACGATGGCTGGATTCGAGATCCATGCCTCTGCACCTGGTCTGAATAGCAAGGACTACTCTGCAGAAATGATATTCAGTCTTGGTATGATGCGGATGCGACTTGAAAACGGCCTGGACAGAGGCTACGCCATGGAGTATCTCGAGTTCAACATCGACGCCTCGCAAATCAACTTCGAACTCCGACGACAAGAAACTTCAAGGAGCCTCCCATACGGTGGCTTCTCTGCTGGCGTGAAGCTGCAGGGAACGTCCGCTGTCCGTGAAAACGGTGAAGTCACAAGGTCATATCACTTCACTAGTGATCGATTCGATATCGAACTATATGCTGAGACGGCAGCTCTCGTTGTTGACATTGCTGTCTATACCCAAGAACGCATCAAGACGCTAGACCTTTCGCATGAAGTCAAGCGTCTTAGGAAACTGGGACATCGTAATCACGACACCAAAGATGGGAGTATTGCTGCCCCCGAGATTCAACTCAACGACGATTCGACCCCAGAGAACTTCCTCAATGCTCTTTACTCCCTCCAATTCCAGCATATTCAAATCGCTTGGAATATGGCCGCGATACACAACAAATTCGGCCGAAACCCAGAGGACTTGGTCTTCTCGATCCAGAAGGTTGAATTGTCGAACAAGAAGAAGAATGCAGCCAAACTTAGGATTGAAAACATGCAACTTCAGATGGTCCCGTATGAAGCAGACAGAAGAAAGCGGTCGCTCAACTCCGCGCTTATGCCCGAGCTGGTATTCAACGTGGCGTATTCATCAAAAGGAAAAGAGTTGTGGCTTGCTTTCCAGGCAGCTGGAAAATCCCTCGATATTCGTGCGACGTCGGAGTTCATCATTCCCGCCAGCATGTTGCGAGACTCAATTGCGACAGCGAGCGAGGCCCTTCGAGACGGAAAGACTGTATGGGCAACCAGAGCAGCGTCCCCTGATAACACTGATACCAACAAAGACCGTAACCTCTTCGGCAAGAGACGATTGCGGTCTCTTCTCATCGATGTTGACTTTGCCGGTGCTACTGTTACACTTCAAGGCAAGCTTGGCCATGATCACCAAACATTGCTCGCGGCCACATGGAAGGGCAGCCGGCTCTCGGACGCGAAATATGGTCAATATGTTCAGGGTGACACTGCAACTACTGCAACGCTTCAGGCACCTGGAGTGGCTCTGAAGGTTCAGTTTGAGGATAACGGCATCGATGATCCAGTCCTCAATGCTGAGTTGAAAGTTGACCCATCTACAAACACATTGTATCCCACTCTTGTTCCTCTGGTTAAGCAAATGACAGCCACGGTGAAGGAGATTATGGGAGACCAGCAAAGTCAACAGAGCCAGCCGCGTAGGCTGTCTACAGCCGCGAAATTGCAGCCACAGAAGTTGATGCAAGAGGCACCATTCGGTGCTGAGGACCCGACCAGTATTCTTGGTCGGTGCAGGGTGAATCTGGGATTGCTTTTCTGCAAGCAGGAATTCAGTTTGAGTTGTCAACCCATTGCAAGGGTAGCAGCTACTGCACGATTTGAGAGCGTTTACGTGACCGTCAACACGGTCCTATCAGAAGAGCAGGGTCGATTCCTCGCCCTGTCATTGGCATTCAATAGCTTGTCCGCCTCTGTGAAACATGTTTACTCAAACGAATCAACGGCGAGCTTCGAAGTCAAGTCATTGGTGTTATCGTTGATGAACAGCAAACATCTTGGCCGGACGAGCGGAATGTCAGCTATCTTGCGAGTCAGCCCGATGAAGGTTGCTGTCAACGCCAAACAGGTCCAAGATTCTCTTCTCTTCCAAGAGATCTGGCTTCCGTCCAATGATGACCCAGCCTCAAATCCAACTCCCCAGCCAGATACTCCTGAAGCGCAGCCTTACATCGTGCAGCGATACCAGCAGGTTGCTTCAGCATCTGCATTCCCTTGGAACACCACCATCGCCATTGAAAAGGTCGAAATTCAACTGGATCTTGGGTCGACTTTGGGCAAGGCACAATTCGGCATTAAGGATCTGTGGGTGTCTACTAGCAAGACATCCGACAATGAACAGAACATGTGTGTCAATTTCGGGTCTGTTGCAATCGAGAGCAAGGGCCGCATGAGTGGCATTGTTGAGCTCGGAAACCTGAAGGTGCATACCTCAATCGAGTGGCCGGAAGACTCTCGACAACTTGGACAAACACCACTGATCCAAGCCTCACTTGCATTCCATCACCTTCAAGCCAAGGTCTCATTCGACTACCAACCCTTCCTAGTCGCCCACATTGCCAGGTTCAACTTCTTGATGTACAACGTCCGAGACACATCCGGTGAGCAGAGCCAACGCCTTTTCAGTATTCTGGAAGGAGACAAAGTCCAATTGTTCTGCACATCTCTCACAGCATCACAAACTTTGGCCCTCTTCCAAGCCTGGCAGCGCCTGATCCAAGACGTGCAAGCAGCCTACAAAGCATCCCTCCGCGATGTAGAACGTTACCTCCGCCGCAAGTCATCCATCCTAACCGAACGTCCCGAAGTCGGCGCCAAAGATCCCGCAAAGCAACCAGACGACCAGCCAGAGAATGCACCAATCTCCCTACACACAGGTGTAGTGGTCAACATCCGGCACGTCAACGTCGGCGCCTTCCCGAGCACCTTCTTCGACAACCAAATCTTCAAGGTAGAAGCCTACGATGCTGAAGCCCGATTTGCCGTTTCCCTGGAAGCGGGCAAAATCCACAGTGCCCTAGGTCTGACACTCGGCCAACTTCGCGTCGCCTTATCCGGCATTACAAGACCAACATCCGCCCAGCTAGACGAACTTTCCGTCGACGAAATCGCTGAACGAGCGGCCGCCTCCCGAGGCGGAACAATCCTCAAAGTCCCCCGTCTTGTCGCCGGTATGGAAACCTGGCAAGCACCGGGAACCCATGAAATCGAATACATCTTCCGCAGTACATTCGAAGGCAAAGTCGACGTCGGCTGGAATTATTCTCGTATCAGTTTTATCCGTGATATGTGGGAGACGCATTCGCGCGCACTTGCTTCAAGACTCGGCAAGCCGTTGCCTCCTTCTGCTGTGCGCATTACTGGTGGACCTGGTAGTGGCAGTGCTGAGGGTGGTGGCGCTAGCTCTGAGCAACAGGAGAAGATTACTGCTGTTGTTAATGTGCCGCAGTCTAAATATACCTACACTGCGCTTGAGCCGCCTGTTATTGAGACGCCGCAGTTGAGGGATATGGGTGAGGCTACGCCGCCTTTAGAGTGGATTGGGTTGCAGAGGGATAAGTTGCCTAATGTTACGCACCAGATTATCATTGTTACATTGTTGGAGATTGCGAAGGAGGTTGAGGATGCTTACGGGAAGATTCTGGGGGCTTGATTGCTTTTTGATCCGGTTTATGTGACTTTTTGGTCCTTCGGCCTTGTTTCCTTATCTTGTATTTTTATTTCTTATTGGTTGCATTTCCTGATACCATTTTGTTTTGTACATTTGCATTGTATTGCACTACTGAATTATAGAGATTCTTCTTTGCATCATGCCCGGGGAGTAGAGACTCGGTAGAGAATCTGTCACTTTACATGCGATGCCAATATGTAGAGAAAATGCAATGTATTCTTAGAAATGTCATTATAGGCAACTTCCAACGGAATTACCAAAGCCCTTTTGAAGGCTGCAAGTCTACCTACCCTCTAGAAGCTCAAAACTAAATGCACCCTCGTCCATAGAGAGGTTTCGTCAAAATCGTAGACAACTTACCAACCCGTTCATATACTCAGTCTTGATTTACAGAGCGAACTGAGTACGAAGAGATCCAGCGAAGCGAGAAATGGCCTCGTCAATCTTCTCCGAAGAGGCGGCAGCAAATGTCGCACGGAAGAACATCTTCTCCTCGACGGTGTCGTGGTCAGGCTTGAACCAGCTACCGCGGGAAAGGAGGACGCCTGCTTCGACAGCGGATAGGAAGATCTCCTCTTCGATCTGGGCGTGGGTCTTGCCGGCTTTAACGCCGGGGTGCTTGTGCCAGTCGACTTCGATCCAGTGCTAAGAAGGGTGTTAGTGAGTGTATAAAGAGTGAAAACGGAGGAAATATTAGTGAGTAACTTACGAACATGCCTGCCGCGGGTGCAGCCCAGTGGGCAATTTCACGGGGCAAGTGCTTCTCGCAGGCGTGAACGAGCGAATCACGACGAGCAGTGTACGACATACGCAGATTGATCAACCAATCCAGGTATCCGGAGTGACCCCAGTGCTCGTCCAGAAGCTTGAAGAGAGCAATCTGAGAAATACCACTAGGGTTCTGCGAAGAAGTCTCGAAGTTACGGATGAAACGCTCGATGATTTGCTCCGAGGCGACGATCCAGCCAACTCGCGAGCCGGGCGAGACGACCTTGGAGAAAGACTCGAGACGGATGACACGGCCGTCAACGTCCATGCTGAGGTAAGAGGGAGTGAGAGAGTTGATGAAGTCCTCGTGGGTGGCAGGAGGAGGCACGGGCTTGGCATCCTCACCGACGTAAGGCTGCATCTGCAGGAAGTAGTAAGGCTCGTCCTCGACGATAATGACGTCGTGCTTCTGGGCGATCTTATAGACGGCTCGGCGACGCTCGGCAGACTGGGTGGCACCAGTGGGGTTCTGGCCTGTTGGGATTGTGTACAGTACGAATGGCTTGCGGGCACCACGGGCCTTCTCGTCCCAATTGCTGAGGATGTTGTCCATGGACTCGGGAATGAGACCTTGCTCATCCATTGCAACGCCTACGGCCTTCAGGCCCAAGGGGAATGCTGTCTCGGCTGCGCTGGCGAAAGTGTACTCTTCCATGATGATGTAGTCGCCGCGCTCGCAGAGCAGGCGAAGAGCGGTATCCCAGGCATAGGTGCTACCGGCTGTGAGGGTGCACTGCCAGTCGGAGTAGAGAGGCTTGTGAATAAGCTAACTTTGTTAATATCATCGGAGGTTTCGAACATGGTTTTCAACCTACTTCGGTGTGCTCGGTGACAAAGCGGAGCAATTGCGCAGCACCGGTGGCTTGGCCGTAGTTAAGCGCAATTTCGAGATCTGTAGTATAGAATCAGCCCTGCGCAATTTCCATACATTATATAATTTCATGATACTTACCGTATGTGCTGCTTCCGTCTTGGATATCATGCTTTCCAGCGTGCAACACGGTGCCAGACTTGCGAGTAGCCTCCGGGGAGAACCCGGGGGGTGTGGGGACCTTAATATCAAAGTGCTCAAAGGGGAAGTATTCAGCCGAGGGCAATCCACCGCCGAGAGAGATAAGGCCTGTGATGATGATTAGGATTTAGTTCAAGTCAAGGGAAATGTTCTTCTCACCAGGGTTCTTCAGGTACTGAGCGGCAGTCTTCAAAGTTGAAGCCTGTGGAAATGCATTAGCAATTATGGGCATTGATTTGCACAATTGAGAGTGTGCACCTTGCGGGACTTGGCTTCGAGTGAGAAACGGTCTATGAAGAGAAAATATCAGAATACAGTCTGATTGACCAAAGACCGGCATTCGGCGTTTGACCGGTGTATGCAGACTTACGATCGAAACGCTTAGCCTTGGGCTTGGTATAGCAGATCTAAAGTCCCAGAGCATATATCAGCAATCTGGTCTTATATTCCTCGCTCCAATTCACGCCCAATCCAAAGATATCATACCGGGCTTTTAAACATATCACTGCTGCATGCCGCGGCCACGCCGGTGGGCATCTTAGCCGTCTTCGCTCTCCACGCAGGAATGCCATTGACGGTCAAGGGATCGGGGACAGGGACGGCAGAGGTATCCGTGACGCCCACGAGGTCAACATCCAGAGATGCCGGGGGACTCATCGTGATCGGAGCGGTGTAAATGTCGAGAGCGGAATCGGCGTTTTATGTGCGACAGTAGCAGAGGACAGGGTAGCGCGCAAAAGTCGGAGTGTCGTGCTATTGCGTGCGAGAAATAAGCTGTAGGTCTCCAGGATCAAAACAAACGAAGTGTCAAAGGAGGCAAAGAATTGGCGACATCCACGGAACTGATCTCGGCTTCTTTTTATCTTATCCACTCCGGCACATGACTCATTCTCCGAACACTCCGATCAGTCCGTTAGAGATAAAATATAGAGCTGCGGGGTATAAGATTCTCTAATCTAACGGCGGAGTACTCGGAGAAATATGAAATCTACTTAGAATTCACTAGATGCAACTAAATGTCACCAAGTGCTTGTCAACTATAAGGCGCGGGCGGGGCTCTTGCGTGGTTTCATCTTTACGATACAGCTGACGAGAATAGTGACACTTTGGAGAATAATACGGAAATACTAATACACACCCCGCGTGTAGATAAGGCTATCGCCGGCATCGGCGCGATAGCGAAGTATACAACTTCAAGTAAACGACAGGGATGAACTCTCCATACATTTGCCTATGCTAAGTAAATTACTGATCAAAGCCTAGAGCTCTCCACATACTTCCCGTTAGTTCCATCAAGCTGCGCTTCCAACACCGCTGACTTCCCACCCAACACGCTTTGGATGGCCTCGGGAAGCCTCCGTGCAAGTTCGGCAACAGTGGCTGCACGGCCACCCCAGATCTCACCACCGGCCGCAGCACTAGCAATTCCCGCATAATCAGGGGTAGGTGCAAAAGAGATATTGAGGTCCTCGTTGGTAGCGCGGGACCCGTCACCCTCGGGATGAACGAGAAGCATACTTCGTCGAGGGGCATTCCAGCCCTTATTGTTTAGGACAATCGTAAGAATGGGGATTCCATAGCGGCGTGAAATCCAGTACACGGATCCAGGCACCGAGAATAGGAACGTGCCATCGCCAACGACTTGACAGACGAACTTGCCTTTTCCACGTCCGCCATGCTGCACGTCGCTGGCTAGCTTGATGCCTAGTGCACCACCGCCAGACCAGCCAAGTCCGCCTCCTCCACAGTTGATCCATGATTGGGGTAGTGTGGCTGAGATCTGGTCTGCAACCCAGTGGGTATTGGTCACTGACTCGATGGCCCAGATCGTATCAGCTGGGACGCCCTGGCGGACCTGTGCCATAAGATAATTGATATTCAGCGGAGCCCCGTCACCACCCTTGGGGACAATAGCGAGATCAGTAATTTCCTGTCGGCGCTTCAGATATTCGTCGTCCCGGCGTTGTCCCATTATGGTATTCTCCTTGGATCCAACGAACTTCTGCAAAGACCCCTGCGCAGCAACATAGTCATTAATCTGCCTCAGTGCGGTAGAAGAGTCGGCACGGAATGTCGCTATAGAATGGATATAGAAGACCGGAATTTGCTGCTTCAGCGGGTCGACATCAATGTGCATAATCTTGGCCGATCCAGATGGCTTGAACTGTGTCGGAACCCAAGGTACATCGCAGTCAATCACGAGAATCAAGTCTGCCGTTTTGACGGCGTCATGCCCGGGATATCTCAACCCCAGCCAGCCTGGGTGGTCAGCAGGGAAACACATATCACTACCACCAGTGTCCAAAACGCGAATTCCCTTGAAGTGGTTCGCCAATGTCACCAGCTCAGTCACCGCTTGAGCCTTCCGTCCACTATACCCAGCAATAACAAGAGGCTGTTTTGCAGCCGCAAGCTCAGATGCAATCATTTCAACGCCAGAACTTGGCAATGCAGCCGGAGAGACAGGACCCCAAACACTCTGATTCAACTGATACGGCTCAATATCCTCTTCCATAACCTCCCGAGCGCCAACAAGGTAAACAGGGCCTTGAGGATCACTAGTCGCGAACTGCAAAGCGCGATTCACGATCTGTTTAACATTCTTGCCAGATTTGATTTCACCCGAGTATCGACAATACTGAGAGACGATCTGCTTCTGGTCTGGTACGTCCTGTATCCAGTGAATATATTCTGTGCGGGACCCTCGCATCTCACCCTCAATCGTGTACGGCGATAGACCGGCAAAGATTAAAACCGGGGCGCGTCCACATGAAGCGTTGTGTACCGCTGCTCCTAATCCCTGCGTGCCGACGTCGACGTGGACGATTACTGCTTGTGGTTTGCCGGTCAGGCGGGCGTATCCGTCTGCCATTGAGAGTGCGACCATCTATACAGTTGTTAAGCGGGGTCCATCTCCACTGTGATGCAGCTTGTTGGGGTCATGTTGTGGAACTGGGGTGGCAATTATTGACGTACCTCGTTGGGACAGGTGATGATTTTAGGGAATTGGTCTCTCTTTTCCTTTTGGCCTTTTACCATGGCCTCGAGAATGGAGGGATGGTCGGATCCCAGATTGACAAAGACGTGGCTGACGCCGCCCTATAGATCAGAGGTGTTAGCTTGTAGATGGTGAGATACGATTTACTTGTACATATACCTCCCAGAGGGCTTCAAAGAAAGCAAATGATGCTGTATAAACCCTGATCTAAGTGAGCAATGATGACGAGCTTCATATGAGAGGGGCAGAACTCGTACATTTTGGAGCTCTATTAGTTTCTAAGCTGTTGAATATCGAACAGAGGTAGTTCGCTTCAAATCCCTCAATAAAAGTCTAGAAATAAAGAGAGAAAATATCTCTGGGAGGGGGCGGTATGCTGATAAAGCTCTATAGTCTGGGGAAGCGGCACTGGATCTCGGCGACAACTCCGATGAGGAGACGTGGGGGCTTGAATCAACGCCGACTGGCTTACAATAATGTATTTCTCGGTTACAACTTTTGAAGGTAAGTATGCCCGAAGCATTTTGTCGTCATTTTGGGGGTTCTCAAGACATTTTTTTTTTCATGCTCCTCTGTTGTTGCTGGCTAACAGGGGGCGGTGCTTCGTTATAGCGGAGTAGTAAGATATACGTATGGTGAAGCCCTTTTGTCTATGCTTCCCGCCCAAGCCCAACATTTACTTAGAAGTGAAATAAGCTCCGAAATTCACTATATCGTAGAAATTAATTGTGCTTTCTGGTTGTCTTAGTTAACCCAAATCCCAGCCCATGGATTTGTTTGAGCTACTATATACCGAGAGAGCATATAGTAGCTTAGACAGATTGCATAGGCTTTGAGTATCTAGGCTCAATTGTAGCTATCATCGCTATTGAACTTAAGAGCTCCAGTCTCTAATCAAGAAACAGAGACCTACTTGTGGGGGACCGACCAGTGAGCCCTCCACTCTAGGAATGTAGTCCAGATACCCACCCACAATCTGCTGCAAGACGCCCCACGACATTTGGCCATTTGGCCATCAATGTCATATATCTGAGAAGTGTTGACATTGGTCGTGTTGACACTATCATAGACCATAGGGTGCTTTTCGAACAAGAGACTGGCTTTAATGTGCGCGATCATATTTCCTGATGGTTCGAATGCCGCCGCAAACCCAACCGCAGGCATGAACTCGTAGGTACCCGTCATAATAGCATAGTGTCGTGAAGCTGCTACCTCAGCAGTGGCATCTTCCCATCCTTGCGCTTGGCTATCTCCGAAATCAGCCAGGTAGGGGAATGGTCCGATGTGGATGTTTTCCATTTGAGCTTGCATGATGAATGTCAAACTTGGACAGTTGTGTCTAAGATATGTTAAGTTTAGCCTCTGTATCTTCGAATGTTTGCAGTTCTTAGTTAGGCAGCATACTCTCCACACTCGAGTTGTCCGCTTCTACCGCGCGCAGTACTGACAACTTGAAGTCAATCCATAGTACCATTACCATCACTAAAGAAGCCTTGCTCGGAACCGGAAGGCCTCAGCTTGTGTCGATGAACCAAAGTATCGCCAATTGGAGAGATCAAGGATTATGCCATATAAATATGATCTCCTTTGCTCCCCAAAAAAGCAAGCGCAACATATATGCCCATATCCGTAATAACGTCAAGAAGTCGGATCCCGTTATTATCACCGATGGTCATGGAGTTTTCAATATCAGAAGGCAAGTGGATTTGATTCCAGTTGTTTATGCTGCTACCCTTTGGAAAGCTTCTCGGAGATGAGTGTGAGGCTCTGGACTGGTCATAGAATGAATTCTTACCATTTGTTCTTCTACACCATTCGCTACCCACTTCTCTAAGTGTGTTACGCTTCTAAATGACCTTTTCCTCCACTTATATTACTCCCCCATCTATTCAAACTGCACTTACCTCGCAAAATCCTATGAATGGAAGGCGTTTAAATCAACTGCTCATGGCCTTGGTGAGTCATGAAACGTTTAGTCCTTTCTTTGACCAAATATCCGCTTGAACGAGTGGGATCCATGTCAAGTCATGCAGATACGAAGTCAATATTTCAAGCAACACTGTGGCAGGCTGGATCGCGTTGGTGCAGCCCTGGTTGGCCCTCTTCTCATGCGCACTGCTCATAGCTTTCCATTATCCGTGGCTCTAGAGGGAAATGAAGCGTTCAACTCCATCTTGGCTGATCTTGTTTCCATGAAGAGGCTGAATTCCTCGTAGTAGCTCGGAGGTAAGCTCAGTAAAGTCTCTTCAATTGAATTCAGGGCCGGTGATTACGGAGGCAATTTGACCGGTTTGATTCTCCGCATAGGCCTACTGCAGCACAACTCGCTCGGAGTGGTCATACTGTGTATAATTGTCTTAGTGCTACACCGAGTGGTGCCAAGCCTGGTCAGAACAAATTCCGTTTATGACATCCAGTCTCTTCAAGACCAATAAAGCAATAGGGCTTAAAGTAACCGATTTACTAGCATTAAAATTGACGTTGGAGTTGTCTGCTTAGCCTTGGAATAACGGCGTCCTATGACAGTAGGTAGCAACATTCAAAGGACCCCCATATTCTTGAGGTTTCTTGACGGATCGGTAAGTTGTCGCGATTGTATACAGCAGAACTGACATGAAAATATTCTGGGCCATGATCTGTTGATCGGTCTCTATACGAAAGCCTTGAAGCTCGCATACCGTTTCATGATTTTTTTTTCCAAAATTTTTTTAGTCATTTCTGAGTTTTCGGGTGAATCGTGTAAACTTATATCAATGGATTTCATTCAACATTCATCCAACCACAGTCGCCTCGCAGACTTTGTGACAAGTATTTTCTACGTGTTCTCGTCAACAAATAAGTTGAGTGCCTTCAACTTCCGTAAGTGAGATTCAAGGGCCAGCAATGCGAATGTTGCTCTAAGACCCATGTGTACCCTACCAAAGATAAGTGAACATCATCTAGCAAGATTTCGATCGCTATCACTGACTACTTTTCTCTCAATCATTTGTTCGCATTGAATGGTCTCCTAAAACTCGGTTCGTTAATATAATTTAGCTTGGTAAACGCCCAAAACGCCCTGGCTGCCTTGATTTTTGTCCGAATTTCCTGCCCCTAACGGGCACGGTTTCATATATTAGAATGACAATGTCTTTGTTATGGATCCTCCCGCCTTCTGGAAAATTCTTTATCTACCGGGAACCGCTTGGGTAGAGTCACAGGCGAAACATACAACAAATATATAAAATTGGAGCCACTATGCATGTCACAATAGCAAACCGTGCACAATCTAAGACCATAGTAACTAAACAATGCCAATAAGATCCGATCTAGAACGCAATGTAACCGCAATTTAAAAAAGTGCACGGGATCTCGGCACGAGTCACCCCAACCCGATCGCTAGTTCACTAGATCGCGAACCCACAATTATAATTGGACCCTGACACGCCCAGACCAATCCTTTGGGACTAGTACCTGACATTGGTGACACTTAGTGACACTGGCGCACGGCTTTGGGCTCACTTAGGGCTAGGACTGCCGCCGTCGTCCCTGTTATTGCCCACCAGCGCTCAATCGATCGCGGCACGGCTCTTGAAGCCCCACAGCCCCGTCTCCCTTGTGCGTGGCACAGATCTTTCGCTTCGGGTTTATGCGAGGTGTTGGGTCCTTGAAAAGCTATATGAATCGTCATTTCCTTCAATCTAGGGGAAATCACTCATTTTTTGACACTTTCTCCACTGAATTCTCTCCTTTGAACGCGGCGCTCACTATTTAGTACCAGAAAGATGCCATTTGAACGATATATCTGAGTGTTCAGCCTGTCCTGGTCCTTCGAGCAATATACATATACCCCGGCTGGAAACATGGGTCCCGCGATGCCCCTCATCGATCGGAGTTTGGCGATCTTCCTTGTGTCGATCGTCATGATGTCGATATCCGTTATAGTGGTATCATTAAGGACTTTCGTTCGGCTATGGATCGTTCGTGCTTTTGGGTGGGATGATGGTCTGATGGTTGCAGCGCTGGTCAGTCACTTGCCACCCTGATCTAAAGACCGCGCACTGATTGTTTCATAGACGCTCTTCATCATGTTGAACATCTGTTGCATCGTTGGATCAATGAATGGAATTGGCCACTCCTACAAAGATTTTACCAGCGTTATTACCTTCAAGAAAGCTCTAATGGTAAGTTATCCCATGAATAAGTCTCCCGATATGCTGACTGGTTTTCTATAGTGGTGGTGGCTCGGCCAAATGATCTATATCTGGGCAGCCTCGGTTGCCAAAATATCCATCGCACTCGCACTCCTTCGTTTGACAGTCCAAAAGTCCCACCGCATCATCCTTTGGGGCCTTATTGGTACTACTGTTTCTATCGGTCTAATGTTCTGGCTCGTCCTGCTATTCGACTGCCAACCGATCAGCTACTTCTGGCATAGAGTTGATAAAGATAGCAAAGGAAGATGTCTACCCCTGTCTACCCTATTGGATATTGCCTATTTTTACAGCTCTCTCACTATCTTGTGTGATCTGATGCTCGGAATTCTGCCCGCCTTCCTGGTATGGAGCCTGCAAATGAACAGCAGGACAAAGCTAGCTGTGGGAGGAATCCTCAGCTTGGGTGCATTGTATGTGATTCTCATCTATTTTCAGCTAATGAGGAAGTTGCTAACTTTTCCTAGCGCAAGTGTAGCCGTCATCATCCGCATTCCCTTTTTACACTATTACGCCGATACAAATTTCCTATGTATGCTATCCACCAATCGCTTGTACCCTACCAAATTAACCTATACCTAGACTCAACCTTCCAAATCGCAATCTGGTCAGTCATCGAAACAGGTCTCGGAATCACAGCAGGCAGTCTCATCACTCTTCGCCCCCTCTTCCGCTGGCTCCTGGACGGAACAATGTCCTACACTCGAAATACCCCGTGCCCAGAAAGAAATTCACGCAAATACCCACTATCCAGTCTTAAGCTGGACAGCTCGAAGGGAGGTCAAGACCCGAGTTACTGGCGGCCTGATCTCGATCCCGATGATAACAAAAGTATCATCATTACTGTCTCGTCACCTCGGAGACAGCATTTCGCTCTTGCAAGTAATAGCAGTGAGGAGGCTTTGTATCCTGAGCTTGGCTTGACGCATTCCAGGAATCATGTTACTATTCAGAAGACTTTCGAGCAGGTTGTTACTGAGCGCCCAAAATAGAATTTCATATGTTATTATTACTTGCTTGCAAATAACTAAAGATCTATAGGATAGTCAAAATAGAGTTGCATAGTTACCCAAAAAGTGGTCGACCATGTGAGCAACCCTGGGTTACGCATCCAAATCAGGCTAGCTCCCCCGGATTTCGCCTGTCGACTCTGGCGATACCAAAAGATGCCAAAGCAACAAAACCCATCTCTTACTCCAGTCACAGCCATAAGCCCTCCTCTAGTTCTTATCTAAGAAGTCCCCAAAAACCCAAGCTAACGGCCTTTCCGAGCCCCCAAAGCCTCGCTCTCGCTTATCTCTGCAGAATGAACACGAGGGCCGTCAACGTGGGGCGCGGACGCCTAAGGAAAACAAACGATAATAGCCGGCCGTGATTGGACCATCATTGGGCCTACTGCACAATCAGGCATGCCGGTTCTACGCACCGCCACTATCTCCTCAGCAGCTGAAGACAAGTGTGCGAATGGGCGAAGCTGAATGACCTGTTTTGGGCTTAGACTGCCGAATGTGGCCTTGGTGTTCGTGCACGGTGCGGACTAGAACGTGATAGCTTCGTTTGGGGGCCGTGGGAATATGATCATTCAGAGCGAGGTATCGTTGTCAGCTCAGCCTTGTCGTGTTACTTGGTTTAAACTTACGGGGGTGGGATGCCGTACGGGGTTTTGTTAAATAGAGGGTGTTCGCGCCGTTGGTAGGGCAGAGATATTCTCATCAGTCTTTTTATAATTCGTTTTCCATCTTTGGTTGCTCGCAATCATGTCGCTATGTCGGGAGCATGAGATTGTCAAGGTCCCTCGCGTCCCAAAGCGTATCATCCTCTGCTGTGATGGGACATGGCAGTCATCTGTCTCGGGCAAGAAGAACATCCCGTCAAACGTCACTCGACTCTGTCGCTCCTTGAATGGCTTTGGACAGGATGAGAATGGTAAGGCGTGGCAGCAGATTGTCTGGTATGACTCCGGAATCGGTACCACCTCCCTCGCCGTCGGTCAGAAGATTGAAGGAGCCATCGGCCAAGGACTCGAAGGCAATGTCATCGAAGCATACAACTTTTGCGTGATGAATTATCACCCCGACGATCAGATCATGTGCTTTGGTTTCTCGCGAGGCGCTTATACTGCTCGTACCATTGCTGGACTAATTTCTGATGTTGGTATTTGCAGCAAGAAGGACCTGAATCGTTTCCCTGATCTCTGGGAGGCATATAAGGGGCGACCTTTGAAGAATGAGCCATTCTTTGCTAGTGATGCCTGGTTTGAGTGGATTGAGGGCAAGGCCGATGAGCACCAGGGCGCCACGGGCAAGGAATTCATCTTTGCGGAGCGCCCTAATCGTGACTGGGCTCAAAAGGGTTCTCGCATTGTAGAGGTTGTTGGTGTTTATGATACTGTTGGTGCCATAGGCATGCCTGCAGTGCTTGGTCTTAAGTTGCCATCGAACTGGTTGCCCGGAGGAGACAATGCTGGGTGGCAGAATGTTACGCTTTCAACAAGTAAGTATAGAATACCCTTTTTTTGTCGTCAGTTATCGAGTGTATTAACTCTGGCTTCCAGATGTCAAACACGCTTTCCAAGCTTTGGCGCTTGATGAACACCGCGAAGCCTTTTCACCTACTCTGTGGTATCTCCCGAAATTCGGCAATGCCGATGTAAACAAAATTGAAGCGCAGAAGCTAGAAATCGAGGCTAAAGCCAGTGAATGGAAAAGGCAGTTGGATAAGGCAATAGACCTCAAGTCGCGCGGCAATGCTACTGACGCGGCGATCAACGAAGCTGCACGTAAACTGAACAAGGCGGCAAGAGACGTGAATGAGCAGTACCGCATATTTTTACGACTACAGGACGACCTGAACCACCAAAATCACCCTCGTACACTGAGGCAAGTGTGGTTCCCCGGCTATCACATCCACATCGGTGGCGGCTCAAACTCAACTCTGAAGAAGGAGGGCGATATGGAGGAAATGTCCAACATCACCTTCTCATGGATGCTGGACCAGATCAAGCCCTTCCTATTCCTGAACAAGGAATATCTAGAGTCCGAGAGAGAGGATAGAAAGACCGAAATCGAAGCCATCCCTGTGAACCTTCTGGAAAACGAGTCCTGGAGGTCGTGGACTGGACGCAATGTGTCAGCAGTGGCCTCTGCTATTCTCCACCCCTTCGCAAATGCCGACAAGCCTCAGCCGAAATACCGCAAATATGGCTGGGGGACTGGTAATCTGGAAGACAGTTTCGGAACTTTTTACTACCTCAACGGATCTCTGCCACGTACGCCTGGAGCCTACGATATTCTAGACGACAATAAGCAGCCAGTTGGAGATACCTGCGAGTTTATCCATCCAGTTGTTGGATTCAGGAAACATATCATGAAGGAGGACTACAAACCTGTTTGTGGCGCGAAGTATAAACGCTCTGCATCGACCTATGTGGACCCGGATGGTAACAAGAAGCCCTGCTTTGAGTACATGATTGGCAATGCGCGCAGGCCGCTGCGTGAGTGGCACCTTGGTGGACTAGATTCTTATGAAAGGCTGGCTATTGCTGGCGAGAAAGCTCGCGAGTATGTCAAGGAATTGGATGAGGCTGTCGGAGTCAAGGTGGAGAAGTCTTGTATGGAAGTTGAAGTTCAAAAGCCAGTCTTTCAGGGAGGATACGGGCATAATGGTCACCAGCAACAGTGGGATTTCCAGTCTACCAACCTTCAAAGCAAAGGGTTCTCAACAACCTCGGAGGAAATTTTGATTGAGGAAAGCGTGACACGGGGGTGATTGGGTGTATGGATTAATTTGCCAAATATACTGATGGCTTGTACCTTATATGGATCTTTTACAATTTAGTGCTTATTTCAATTGCTTCTGATATTGGGCCTCGGGCCTGTAAGATGTGTCCAGTCCACAATACCCTATTCGTGGAAAGCTCACCTAAAATGGCATGGCAAAGTACCGAGCAAGTTAACGAAAGCCTAAAAATAGGCCACAGACTCACAAATGGGCGTCCCTCAATCCTGTTTCTCGAAAAACAAGCATTGTGGAGCGCATGTAGCCGGGAAGATGACGTCGAGATGTAGCCCTATGACCCCACAGGGCTGAATTCCTCTTATGAAGTGGACTGTATTTAGGCATCACAATTCTCTGCCTCCAGTCTAGTCCATTCCTAGTCCACAGGGGAGTTGCTCCATATATTGAGACTCAGATCTACGTCATCTGAGGGGAATACATCCATGGCACCGAACCCGATCTATAATGAGTTTGCTCACTTCCGTACCTGGCCTTGTACCAGTCCCTTCCTTTCACTTTTTGCACTTTTTGCACTTTTGGCATTTTTGCATTTTTGGCCATTTCTGTCTTCTTCTTCTTCTTCTTCTTCTTCTTCTTCTTCTTCTTCTTCTTCAAACGCCAATACCACAACAACATGGTCCCACGTAAGGTCTACGAGCTGTGCCACCAGCCGGAAACCGTCACCTCAGAGTTAGCGCGCGACCCGTCGCAATGTCCGACAAAGCTCTTCCACAAGCTCTTTGAAGGTCACCATCGACCGCATGTACACCAACACAGTTCGGATTCGAGTTCAGACTCTGCATCCGAAAATGAGACACTGGACGACTTACAAAAAGCCCGCGCATGTGGAAATTTTGGGTCAGCCCAGCCGAGCAATCTTTTCTTACAGGTATCTCAGGCACATTCTTACACCATTTCACTAACTAACTCAATGCCCTGCAGATTTATCATGATGCCTTGTGTTCCTTGGAAAAGAACCCCACGGCGGGGGTAGTCTCTCCTCAATTGATGGGAAGTACAGGCCTTATACCATTAACCATTGTCGCCCCATTACCCGATCTCTGCCGCCATCTGGCAAATTGCATTGCACGCGCCGAGCATGAAGTCTTCTTGGGCACTAATTTCTGGATTTACTCCAATGCGTCGACTTTAGTGACGAATGCTATTCGGGAACTTTCTAAGCGGGCTGGTGAGCAAGGGAGGAAGGTCGTCATGAAAATGGTTTATGATCGTGGTGATCCGCGACAGGTATGTCCCTTTACAGTGGCTCTATGCTCAACAGGCTTCGAGAACAGTACTGATATATGAGCAGGCATGGGAAAACCGACTCAGTGTCCACGAGGACCAGTACGCGGGCGGGAAAGTGAAACTTCCCCCAGCGAGTGAGATCCCCAATGTTGATCTCCAGGTTATAAACTTTCATCGGCCGATCTTTGGGACATTCCATGCGAAGTTTACTGTCATCGATCGGCGCATGGCCCTACTGCAGAGCAGTAATATCCAAGACAACGACAATCTCGAGATGCTGGCTCATATCGAGGGTCCCATTGTGGATAGTTTCTATGATGCTGCTTTGCTTTCGTGGGGAAAGGCTTTGGAGCCTCCGCTTCCACTTTTGCATTCTCCTGCTGCGGATGCTCCTATTCCATGCCTTGCAAAGAAGACGAGTCACGAGGCTACTGTCGATAATGGAGCTCAAGATCTTCCTGAGCATACTGTCAAGTCTGAACATTATGATCTTGACCTTGAGCATGAAGCCACAAGAGTGAACGATAGTGTTTTACCTCGAGGAGAAGAGACGCCCACGCAGGCTGTTAGCCGTCATCTCAGTATGTTTCCAATGCTCCTATGATAGCTATGACCATCTCTGACATTCAACTAGATACAACAATCCAACCCGACACAACAGGCGATGCACCAGATACCGATCAAGATCCCATCTTCACACCATACAAAGTCCTTCCGCACCACGAACCCGTAGCAATGGCTCTCGTAAATAGAGAACCATTCGGATGTAAGTCATCCCAACCCCCCCAATTTAAGTGCTGTACATCTACTAACAAAACCCAAGCGCCAAACCACAGCAACACCCAAACCCCCCAAAACTCAGCCTGGATCTCCGCAATAAACCACGCAACAAGCACAGTCCTCATCCAAACCCCAAACATGAACGCCGAACCACTCCTCGAACCCCTTCTAAACGCAGTTCGTCGCGGTGTCATCGTCACTTGCTATCTTTGCCTAGGCTACAACGACGCAGGCGAACTCCTCCCCTTCCAGAACGGAACCAACGAGATGATCGCCAATAGATTGTACAGCGCCCTCGAGTCTGACGAGGAGAAGGGCAGATTGAGGGTTCACTATTATGTCGGCAAAGATCAGACGATGCCTATTCATAATAGTTTCAAGAAGAGGAGTTGTCATATTAAGCTGATGATTGTTGATGGAAGGGTTGCTATTCAAGGAAATGGGAACCTTGATACGCAGTCTTTCTTTCACAGTCAGGAGATCAATGTTCTTATTGATTCGCCTGTTATTTGTGGTGCTTGGCTTGAACTGATTGGTTCCAATCAGAATACTGCTAGATATGGTGCTGCTAGTTCTAAGGATGGGTGCTGGCATCATCCTGAAACTGGGGAGATTCCGCCTGGCTCTATTGGCACTGATCCTGGACGGTTTAGTTGGGCCATGGGGGTTGTTGGGGCAGTACAGCGTGTTAGGGGTGTTGGTGGATTTTGATTTAGTTTAGCTATGAACCATGAGGCCATTTCGTTTTCTTTATGTTTGTGGGATCTTCAAGTCATATTGCTCATCTGCATCACTTTCGCTGTCCCCAGGTGATTGGATCAAGTTGTCTAATACAAGCAAAGAGATCTAGACTCCTAAGTCTCGAGTAACACATGAATTCATCCACCGAGAGACATTCATGTACAACCGGCTGGCTCATTCCAAAAATGCACCGAAGCCCTCCAATTTACATCCCTTCTATCTCCATAGCAAACCAATCCAATCTTCAAAATGTCAACTCCCTACGACAAATCCATAACCGAACTAGTAGACTACGTCTACAACCACACGCTCGACGAAACCGAGGAAAAGATTTGGACTTCCGCACGAACAGCCCTCCTAGACGCAATGGCCTGTGCAATCTCAACAGCGACAACAAGTCCCGAAGCGCTTCGTCTTATCAGTCCAGTTGTTGATACGGTTGTTCCGGATGGGTTTCCCGTACCTGGGACGAAGCTCGTGGTTGATCCTGTTGCTGGGGCTTTCGGGTTGGGCGTTTTGATTCGATATCTGGATTTTAATGACGCTGTGGGAGGCGTTGAATGGGGACATCCTTCTGGTATGGTTATTTACTTTCATTAATATTTTGGTTGAGGACTGAGATGGGAGGGGTGGGGGAGTAAGTGGTTGGATTTGGGATGTGTAGCTATGATGCAGGGCTAATATCATGAATTGCAGATAATCTCGGCGCTATACTCCCAGTTATGGATTGGCTGGCTCGGTCATCTGCTTCTGGGCAGAGGGTTCATAAAGGTCCACCATTGACCATGCAGACGCTTTTGATTGCACTTGTTAAGGCTTATGAGATACAAGGCTGTTATCAGATGCAGAACGCTTTCAATGCCTATGGAATTGACCATGTTGTACTCGTTAAACTGGCATCCGCTGCTGTTGTCTCTTGGTTGCTTGGATTAAGTCAGGAACAAGCGATGGCGACTATTTCGCATGTTTGGATGGATGGCCATCCGAATCGGGTGTACCGATCTGGTGCTAATACTATCCCGAGGAAAGGATGGGCGGCCGGTGAGGCGGCGAGGAGAGCTGTGCAGTTGTCTTTGATTGTTGGACAGGGCCAGCCTGGGTCACCTGGGGCGTTGAGTGCGAAGCCATGGGGATTTTGGGAGCGGACGTTTGGTGAGGTGGGTTTCAAGTTCCCGCGGCCATTTGGGTCTTGGACGGTGCAGAACGTGCTGTTCAAGATTATGCCTGTAGAGGGGCACGCGATCTCGGCTGTGGAGGCTGCCATCTTGCACGCTCGGCTGTTTCGACAAAAGGGGCTGTCTGATCCTCTTGGGCTAATCAACCGGATTGATCTCAGAACGACCGCTGCTGCGTATTTGATTGTGAATAAGAAGGGTACGCTGCACAATGCTGCCGACCGTGACCATTGCATTCAGTACGTTGTCGCCTTGGCTTTTTTGAAAGAAGGTCCACCAGAGGCCGGAGACTACCTAGACAAGGGCCCCTGGGCAACCAGTGAAGAGTTGAATTCCTTGCGAGATAGAATCGTGGTTAACCCTGACTCCAAGCTCACACGGGACTACTTCGATCTGAATAAAAAGAGCATCGGCGCAGGAATGACAGTCCATCTTGCAGATGGCTCCACCATGCCTGAAATTCTGATTGAATACCCCGTGGGACATGCACGGAATCCTCAAACACCGGCAGCGATACAGAAAAAGTTTTTCCACAGCATGGGTCAGATATTCTCAGCAGCAGAAATTGGTCGCATATTGGGGGCAGTTCGAAAGCCAGATCTGCCAGTCTCAGTTTTTGTGGATCTGTTTGTTCCAACGGGAAAGGCGAAGTTGTAGATCAGACAGACATGAAGCCAGGAATAGGGGACCGTCGAAACCGACTATACCGATGATCATCTCTTAATCGATTCTGCCAACTCCCTGTAATGTCAAATAGACATCAGTGCCCCATCCCCAAAGACTCTGCACGGCGATACTGCCACCGAAGTATTCAGCGTAAGCTCGGCTCAAAGGTAATCCATAACCAAGACCCGCAATACTGCTGAGGTGCCCACTGCTCGCAGAAATAGTATTCAAGGCATCCATACCATTCTCCGAGGATTGGAAATCCATATCCGAGAATGTCGTAAAGCTATACGACCAGATATGAGGCAGAACTTCTGGTGGGATACCGCCACCGCGATCACGAATGCGAATCGTGATGCTCTGAGACGATGGGGTCCAGTTCCCAACGGGCTCAAGTGGGCTCCCTCTTTCACTCTCTGCATCAAGCTCAAAGCCAATATCGGTATCACCTTGGACTGGGCGCTCATTTCCAGGGACATCTGGCGCAGCAGCGATCGTCACTTCGATGGGTTCACGCTCATTACCATTCTCAATGGTTGCCCGGAAAGCGTTCTTCAATAATTCCGTAATGATGTACTCTATATGCACGGGGATATGAGCAAATGCAGCCTCGGGCTGGCCTCCAATCTTCAAGGACGGCCGCACACCATATTTCAACTCGCAGATCTCTCCGACAAAGTCTTCACATGCTCGGATGATACTTGCTGGCTGCAACGCCGTATCAATTACCCCGATATAGTTGGACGGGATCTTGTTTTGCTGCGTTGCTCCATCTGCCGTCCCAGAGGGCGTATCGCTGAGAGGCTGAGAAGCATAATGAAGAGCCAGATGCTGCTCGGCGATCAAGCGCGTGCCAATACGAGCGCGCAAATGCGTGTCCAGAAAGCGCGTGACATCAGCTGAGCTGACGTACTTCCTGCACTCTAGGAAACCACGTGCGAGGACTGGGATTGTGTTTGTGTGTGTCTGTACGAGGTCTGCAAGAACATCTCCAAACTGGTTTTCCTCTTCCAGGGTTGTGATTCGGCGTTGCTGGTATGGTAGAAGGGTCGACAGGGAGTGTAGGTAATTATGATAGATTTTGGAGACGTGGGGGTTTGAAACGACAATGTAAGGGAGGTTTCGCAGTGCTTGGATCCGAGATGCCAGGCGGGCGGGCAGGAGTGAGAGGGTGAAGTTGGCCGAGGCTAAAAGTGCGTCTTTAGACAGTGGTGGACGCCCGTGTCTGAATTGGTATGGAATTAGTACTCAGATCTCTCGATTTGAATGTACGCAACTTACTTGAGTAAGTCTGCCAGTGTCAAAGCCCGGCGAGGACTGGCAGCCAGTTGCGCAACGTTGTCTTTGGCGACGTCAAATGGACGACCGGCCCAATCCTGACCTTGTGATGTCGACGATTGGCGCACGAGCAGTCGCGCAACTGGTAAAGCCCGACTACGAGGTCTAGACAACATGGCTTTTGGTGTTGCCATTGTGATGTGTGGTTGAGGGGAGAGTGGGAGATAAGTGAGGCGGTGACGGTAGATCTGCGGGTATCGTCGGTGGACATTGGTTGAGATCGGCATAATTTGGTGGTGTTTGAAGCTTGCAATATGAGCGATAACTTGCACGTTGTGTTTTATTATTTGTTACAGTGATTACAATTACTAGCTCATATTCATGAAATCGGCTCCATATCCATGGGTGCCTGTACCTCGCATTGAAAAGCTGGCTAATCATAAGTACCTGGCATCGCGGAGCAGGTCGTGTATTGGTATCATATCATCTCGCTGAAGGAAGAGGGAAAAAAAAGAATAAAAAGCACCCTGGGTATTAAGCTCTCGCATTTTCGTTCAGTCCATTGGTCGTAGGGCAGGTCATCTCCGGTGCAGTACAAGCTCTTGAACCCGAGAAGCTTGTCGCATTCAAGTTGAGGACTAGTTGGTGTTGACAGCGCCATCCTGCTCGACATGGATATGCTCATTCGACTCGAGGGTATCAACATGGTCATCGGGGAAGGAGACACTGTAGCTCCGGTTAGCATGGCAGGAAACAATGTGCGGTTGAGTCGCAGATGACAGAGCAGCACTACTCACGTGAATCCCTTGATCAGGCTGTATTCGTGTTGGATGACGCCGCCCTTCTCCTGGGCGGTATCCTTGGCCCTTCAAAGAGTAGGTTAGTAGAGTAGTGTCAGTGAGGGGTATTGCGACATACTTTTGGAGCTCCTCGGGGGGAGCATCGGCCTTGAGGGTGATCTACAAGTATCATGATCAGTATAGAGCTTATCTGGAGTTTCGAATATACTCACGTTGAAGACAGGCATATTTAGTGAAATGTGTATGAGGAGTGTGAAAGATAGAGAAGTGGGGAGGGGAAAGGTGAAGTCTTATAGACGGGCGGGGGACCTTTTGGGGAACTGGACTACTCTACACAGGCTCCTTCTTTTCTGACATCTTACATCTTACACCACCCTACACACTACACCCTACACCCAGTCTTACCCAATTGTCTGCCAGTCTGACATGGCTGTGGCATCGGTGGCTGAAGCAGGAACTCGCATTGATCTCCTGCAAGGGGGGCCAAGTGATGTATGTACATTGATGTAACGGCAATGACATCTCCCAATGACGCAGGGCAGTCACGTGCGCTGCAAAACATACTTGCATTTCTATTTCGATATTTCATACTCCAATATATCCATCTTCATCACGAGTGGGCATTTTCATACCATGCATACCCTGGTATTTGGGGCATTCGGGAGCCTTCCAACCTTCAAGCACCTTATCATCAGCCAATTGATACACCTCCACACCCAGTGGGCGACAAGTGGCACCCATATCACCCTCCTTATCATCCCACCCCCAGTTGGAAAGATCACCTGAGACAAATTAGCAGTGCAAACATCGTAGGAACAGTTACATACCACCAGGACAAGCAGAAAGCGCACAGAGAACATCCATCTCTGCAAAGAACTCAAAGTATTCGCCCGCCCTTGCAGGGGATGTCTCCATAAAGTACTTCCCATCCTCATCCAACCCAGTCACCTGAAACACATTCAAGACATCATGAACATCCAACTCAGTCAACCCATAGGGAGTCACAGAACGAGTCAAGTTCGAGTGACAGTGGAAATCAAAGGTCTCCCCACCCATAAGCAAGTTGACGTAGGGATCACAGCGAGTACCCATCAAGTCATGCACGCGTCCTCCAAACTGCGTAGTCCCGAACACGACCTCTGGCTTTCTCTTTCCATCTGGCCCAAGCACATCATGCAGCTGTCCGCCGCCCAGCGAGTCACCAGTGATCGTCACGAGGGGCCGCAGATATGGCAGGTTCGACCACAGCCGATCACCCACTGAGACGTGGGAGGCGTGGATTTGGCGGGTACGCGCTGCCCACATTCGCTCTCGGGGGTTGTTTGCGTTCCAGATGTTCAAGTCGCCTACCTGGGGTCCCTTGGGTGTGGTCAGGCGACAGACTGAGCCGGCGGGGACGACCCACGCTTGACCAGAGCAGGGTCTGATTGTGAATGACTCCTCGAGAATACGCGCAGAAGCTGTAGAAGCGGTTTCGGAGATCGAGCGGTAGAGCTGCGACGTCGCATGCACGCCCGAATCGGGTGGTGCTGTGTAAGCTGGGGGTGGTCTGTGAGACATTATGCACTACAGGGGTGTAGAGGCAGGTTGTTGTACGAGAATTTTGACACGAGTCGCGCAATATGAGGCGAAATGCTATGCATATATTTACAGAAGCGGGGGTTGCGATGTGCTAAATCCCCACCAAAGAGGACTAGCCAGGACAGGAAACTACAGCCACAGATAGGGATGCTCCGGTTGGAGTGCCGTTTAGTCAGGAGAATAGCTAAAGCCAACGCTTGTGGAGAAAAGGCGTTCGTCGGCCCGATGAGGAGAAATTGGAGATGTGCTTATCTCTTATCTCGCCTTATCACCGGCCCGGGGAAACACTAGTCTCTCCTGGGATAGCTTTTTGCCTCAGGCAAATATTGCAAGCTAAACCGCATTGGGACACTTTTCACCGCGCCGGGATCCAAGTATTTCCGCTCCGACAAAATAATTTTGGGCCAAGCGGTTCACTGGCTAACTTTACGTCGACTGCTCTTGCCTTCAATTTTCTCTGATATCAGAGGATCTGTGAGGTATTTCACCTCACTACTGCCAGTATGGAGCAACAGTCGAACAGGTCGCATCGGCCTGCGAAGGAGAAGAAGAAGTATGAAGGTACGAGAGCGATCCGATCTGAAAGCTGCGAACTTTCAACTCGAGCCTATGCTAATTGATTTTCTCTTGTATAGGCGCCAATCCCAAGGCCTTTGTCACATCCAGGCCCGGCAAGCTCAACAAGCAGGCTGCAAGATCGCACGATGTACGTACATGAAATTTTTCTCCGTCAATGAAGCTAACCGGACTTTTCTTCTAGGTCAAGGAAAAGAGGCTTCATGTCCCCCTCGTGGATCGCATGCCCGAGGAGGCTCCTCCTACCGTTGTCGCAATCGTTGGACCCCCGGGAGTTGGCAAGACCACTCTGCTCAAATCTCTGATCCGCCGCTACACCAAGCAAACCCTGAGCTCGCCGCAAGGTCCGCTGACCGTTGTCACAACCAAGCGCAAGCGTCTTACCTTCCTCGAATGCCCGTCCGACTCTCTTGCGGCTGCCATCGATGTCTCGAAGATTGCGGATATTGTGTTGCTCATGATCGATGGAAACTTTGGATTCGAGATGGAGACTATGGAGTTCTTGAACGCTTTGTCGACGGCCGGTATGCCCGGTAACGTCTTCGGTATCCTCACTCACCTTGATCAATTCAAGAAGCAGAGCACTTTAAAGGACGCCAAGAAGCGCCTCAAGCACCGTTTCTGGAGCGAGCTCTACTCCGGCGCCAAGCTGTTCTACTTGTCTGGTGTTATCAACGGCCGTTATCCCGATCGTGAGGTGCACAACTTGTCCCGATTCCTGTCGGTTATGAAGAACCCTCGTCCGCTCGTCTGGCGCAACTCCCACCCATACTCCCTCGCCGATCGCTTCTTGGATATCACTCCACCTACCCAGATTGAGGAGAACCCCAAGTGTGACCGCACAGTTGCCCTATACGGTTACCTCCGTGGTACAAACTTCCCAGCCCACGGTGCCCGAGTCCATGTTCCTGGTGTCGGCGATTTGACTGTCTCTGGTATCGAGGGCTTGCCTGATCCATGTCCCACTCCCTTCATGGACCAGCAGATCGCCAAGGTGACAGGAAAATCAAAAGCCCGCAAGCTTGGCGAGAAGTCGAAGCTGCTTTTCGCTCCGATGTCCGACGTTGGTGGTGTCTTGGTCGACAAGGATGCTGTGTACATCGATGTCAAGACCAACACTTTCGATCGCGATTCGGATGAAGACTCGGACGATGAGGAACGCCGTGGTCTTGGTGAGCAGCTTGTCGTTAATCTCCAGGGTGAGCGCAAGATGCTTGGGGAGGGTGATCAGGGTGTTCGTCTATTCCGTGGTGGCGAGGCTATCGCTCAAGCGGATGATGACGAGACTGGCCGCAAGGGCCAACGCCGCGCTCGTATTGCCGAAATCGAAAACAACGATCAAGAACTCGACGGAGACGATGCTTCCGACAGCGAGGAGGAAAGCCCAGAGTTCGACGGGGACGAAAGCGAAGACGATGACGAGGGCGAACTCGACATGTCCGCACCGGATGACTTTGAGGCTCGTTTCAAGGCCAAGCAAAATGGAAAGGCAGGAAAGGATGGCGAGGACGAAGATTTGGCTTTCGCTGATAGTGACTCCGATCTTGGCTCCATCTCTTCCGTCGAAGACCAGGAACTTGAGAGCGGGGATGAAGATGAAGATGAGGAGGACGAGGACGAAAACGAAGACGAAGACGACGAAGAGGATGAAGAAGGCAATGTGCGCTGGAAGGACAACATGCTTGCCAACGCCAAGGCTCTCCACGGAAAACGCCCTCCATTCCGAGTCACCGACTTGTCACGAATGATGTACGACACTTCCATTTCCCCTCTCGAGGTGGTAAAGACATGGCGCGGCGAGGACTCTGACGACGAGGAAGAGGAAGATGGAACCGCCGACGACGAGGGCGATGAATTTTTCAAGAAGACACACAATGAGAAGAAGGACCAAGCTGACTTCCGTGCCGTCCCCGAGTACGACTACGATGAGCTGGAGCGCAAGTGGCGTGACGAAGAGTTGCTTGAATCTATCAGATCTCGCTTCGTCACTGGCAAGCTTGGTGGTGGTGGCTCAGATGATGATGAAGACATGGACGATGATCTCGACGAGGATGATGAGGATGAGGGTGATGGCGACTACGAGGACTTGGAATCCGGTGAGGTCTTCAATGGCATCAAGGATGACGAAGAGGAAGATGAAGACGACGATGAAGAGGAGGGTGATGATGAGCCCAAGAAGCCAGAGGATCTCGAGGCTGAGCGTGAGCGAAATGCCAAGAAGAAGGAAGAGCTCAAGCTTCGCTTCGAAGAGGAAGATAGGGAAGGATTTGGAAACGCCAAGGA
Source organism: Penicillium antarcticum (assembly GCF_028974205.1). Lineage (NCBI taxonomy): Eukaryota > Fungi > Ascomycota > Eurotiomycetes > Eurotiales > Aspergillaceae > Penicillium > Penicillium antarcticum. The sequence continues at coordinate 334,912 of NW_026695300.1, read as the reverse complement.
CGGCACGCGTGATGGCTTGGAAGGCGAGTTCGGCGAAGACGACTGGTATGACCTGCAGAAGGCAAAGATGCAAAAGCAGACCGACATCAACCGCGCTGAATTCGAGAACCTTGATCCTGCCTCGCGTGCTCGTGCTGAAGGTTACAAAGCTGGTACATACGCCCGCATCGTCCTTGAGAACGTCCCCTACGAGTTTGTCTCTAAGTTCAATCCTCGCTTCCCTGTCATCGTTGGTGGTCTTTCTCCCACTGAGGATCGCTTCGGCTACGTGCGTATTCGTATCAAGAGACACCGTTGGCACAAGAAGATTCTCAAGAGCAACGACCCGTTGATTTTCTCGCTTGGTTGGCGACGATTCCAGACCATGCCTATCTACTGTACCACCGACAGTCGGACAAGAAACCGTATGCTCAAGTATACTCCTGAGCATATGCATTGTTTCGCTACGTTCTATGGTCCCCTTGTTGCGCCCAACACTGGTTTCTGCTGTGTGAACTCGTTCTCCAACAAGAACCCCGGTTTCCGTATTGCTGCGACCGGTGTTGTTGAGAGTGTTGATGAGCACACTGAAATTGTCAAAAAGCTCAAGCTCACTGGTCACCCGTACAAGATTTTCAAGAACACCGCCTTCATCAAGGACATGTTCAACTCCTCTCTTGAAATTGCCAAGTTCGAAGGTGCATCCATCAAGACAGTCTCTGGTATTCGTGGTCAGATCAAGCGTGCCCTTGCCAAGCCTGATGGTTGCTTCCGTGCTACTTTCGAGGACAAGATTTTGATGAGTGATATTGCTTTCTTGCGTGCCTGGTACCCCATCAAGCCTCACCGCTTCTACAACCCCGTGACCAACCTGCTCGACCAGGTTGAGGGCCAGAAGGGCGACAACGCCTGGCAGGGTATGCGTTTGACCGGTGAAGTCCGTCATGCCCAGGGTATCCCCACACCCCAACTCAAGGATTCTACCTACCGCCCCGTCGAGCGCCAAGCCCGTCACTTCAACCCTCTCCGCGTTCCCAAGCAGCTGGCCGCCGAACTCCCCTTCAAATCTCAGATCACCAAGATGAAGCCCCGCAAGGAGCAGACATACATGCAGAAGCGTGCCGTCGTCCTCGGAGGCGAAGAGAAGAAGGCCCGCGATCTCATGCAAAAGCTCACCACCATGCGTAACGAGAAGCAAGCCAAGCGTTCTGCCAAGCAGGAAGAGCGCCGCAAGGTCTACCGTGCTAAGGTGGCTGATGGCCTGGAGAAGAAGGCCGAGCGTGAGAAGAGAGAGCGCAATGATTACTGGCGTAAGGAGGGCAAGAAGCGTAAGCCCGATGAAGAGGGTGGTAGTGGACGTTTCAAGAAGCGCAAGTGATTTGTTCGCTTTGAATATCATTGTTCTAAATGGGTCTTTCTTTGCATACATGGCGTTTGGACCCAAAATTACTTATGTATCTACATATATTTGATGATTTATATTACACTATTTACAAGTCCTTTCTACTGTATCTGCCTCTATCTTCTTCCTTCTTCCCCGGTCCTGCTCTGCCCCTCGTTTCCCGAAAAATATCTGAGTCACATAGTAAACACGGCTCTCACAGTGGACTCCAAAGTGGGAGTAAAGAGTAAACCTACAACCGAGCTGTACCCCGTTTCCCCACGGGGTCAGTAACAAGGTTAGCACCTATGATCAAGCCCAAGATGCTTCTCCCATGGAAATAAAAACCGACTAGCCCTAAATCGGACAACATCGAACATCTATACAACATCATGTTTGCTTCATCTTTCCTAATACCAGACTTTCTTTTGACTCATGCTGGTCTATATTATCCCAGCTCGCTACCATAGCCCTGCTTTCCCTTCACTCCTTCCTACGCATCTGCCGCCAACTTACATCTTGTTTCTCATCAAGCTTCATCACTTTTATCATTTTTAATCAACACTTTGCTCGTTCTCATAAATTTTCTTCACTGGCACACATATATAAATATCAATCAATCAATCAATCAATCAATCAATCAATCAATCGATCAGTCAGTCAATCAACTATCTCATCAACATGGCTCCCACCAACATCGTCCTCATGAACATGAACATGTCTCTTTCCGCCCGCTCTCGTCCGGACAACTACGACAACCCCAAAAGAGAAGAACTCCTCGGCCGGTATCTTTTCGGCTGGGCGCTGGTTGCTCTTGTTATTGTCTTTCTAGCAGTGGTGTAAGTATCCCCATTCCATCATCTGCTTTCTCGCAAAAGGACAAGAAACTTACCAATCCATAGATTTGCAAAATACAAGAAAAAGCTCACGCCCAAATTACACAAATGTAAGGAGAATCTGGAGTTTCTGGGAGACAAGATGCCGTGGACGTCTCTGAGGGGCTCCAAGGTCATTGGGAAGAGTCATATCCATAGCTGTCGTCATGTTCCTGGGAGATTCTCCTTGCTTACTCCGTCTCTGTTTTAAGCTAAGCCACAGTCGGCTTATGTGGCTAATCACCACATCGTGGAGGTTTTGGAGGTGGATCGCATTACTGCGGATCTTATTCCTGAGTACCTCAAGAAGACTGCTGCCGTCATGGGGTGTATTTAGGGATACTTGGTGGATGGTGCGGTGAGGGCTTAGTCTGTATAGACGGTGGCGTTATACTTCTCTTTTCTTTGTCTTTCTTTTTCTATATTTTTTATGTTGTGTTTCCCTTTCGGTGACTCTTATTTGGTGCATTTGTTTGTGATTTTTTGGAGTTTAAGTGCATCTTACATGACTTCTGTCGTCATTGGAGTTGAGTCATTGCTTCAGAATCCATTTTCATGGCTCTTTTATGTCGTTTCTGTTCAAACTCTCTTATAGACCTTGTAGTTGTAGTTGCAGTGTATTTGTAGATGCAGTGAATGTGGATACACTAAAAGCATAGACAAGCGCGAGTATATCCATAGCCTAAACCCTTCACACCTATACCAATCGCAAATGACTACTAATTCTCCAATATACTTTTTAGTCCTGTTTTCCTGTATACTATCGTCACCAAAATACTGAAATGAGTCTAGTCGCATCGACAAGCCACCACGTGACCGCGCCTCGCACGCGTCGCCGCAGATGGAAAGCCGCCGTCCCTCAACCCAGTTCGCTAGCAGACTGTGGCGCTTCTTTAATTTCTCTCTCAAAGCCATTGTCACCTCCAATCCCTCCCTGGCTCTTCACCCGGAGTGGAGACCTGCCTCGTGCTGCAACCTTGCGCGTGCTAGTTGATCGCCACTCGATCGGGCAGATGCTCCTAGTTCCAGCGTCACCACCCGCGCGTGTTGAGATCCCGACTGTGCCTCAGTGTATCCTAGTCTCTCGACATACTCAGTACCGATGCGGTGACTAGACAGGCGTTGAGAGCGGCTGCGTAAACTCGCGACTAAGCTAGGTCGCGTGCATTATCCCATATTCACCATTCAATCCCTCCCACTCTTGAGAATGGACGGTCGCGATGCTCCAAGTCGCGAGGTGCATGTGGAGAACAGTGCGAACACCCCCGTTAATCACACGACACCAGCGCCTGTCGAGACTCAGAGAGCGCCGTTGTCACTACGTGTAGATGGCTTGAGCGTTGTTGCTGTTGCTCCCGGCGACGGTAACTCGACCCCAGCCTATATCGAATCTGAGCACGGTAGTGATACTTCGGATGGTCGAAGACCTGACCTTTACTCCGCTAGTACCTTCACAGATTCTCTGTCCAGCTTTCCTTCCTCCAATGATACCAGCCGGTTTCCAGAATTCGGCAACTCCTATACCTCGAATGAACATGGACCAGTACCACAAATCGATCAAACATCTTCACAATGTGCAATGGCGCCGGCCCAGCCAGTGAGTGGGAATTCTACAGAAAAGTGGCAGCCCTCATTGCCAACAATACAGGCGGGCAATGGGTCACCTTCAGTTTCGCCGATGCATTCGCGTACAAAGTCGAACTTTGATGAGCTGGCTCCTGGGCAGAAAAGAACAGCAACTGGGGATATAAAGCCCGTTTCATTAGAAACCCCGGTGACCTACAGTGAAGCGAATGGAGCTGCGCGGCGACGTTCAAAAAGTACTGGTTCGTCGGCTTATGGAAGTAGGATTGCGCAGGTACTTGATTCTCTCAATCCCCTCCAAATACTTAAAGCTCATACATATTACCCAGCTATCGGTTCACATCCGTACGCGTCTGTCATACGCGGCTGCAAAGGTGGAGAAAGAGAAAGAGAAAGCCCGACTATCACTTGAAGCTGGGCCTCACCCCACACTCCGCACATATCACAGCGCATCGCCATTGAGCAATGCACCAAGTGACATAGCATCAGCACCTGAGATGCACCCGCCATCTCTTTCACATCAAAGCTCCAACTCTTCCAATGGAAACTCCAGTCGTTTCCCGAGTCATAGCCGCTCACGATCAGCATTCTCATCTCCTCACCTCCTATCCATTCCTAAACTACTAGCACCCCCTGTCGATATCATCTCCTCTAATGGCGACACCCGACGCCGTCGACCAGATCCTAATGCAATCTCAAAACCTAATCATAGCCCCGTCAGCCGTCACCGACGGCATCACTCACACCAGGAGAACGGACTAAACCTTCCAGTCCTAGGCCCTGGAACTCCCTCTCTCTCTTCAACCACACGCGCACCGACCTCCACCCCGAACGGGTTCTACCGACCTCGCACAAATTCCGAAAACACTTCAATGGAACAAGACGCCATCGAAACCCTCATGTTCATGTCCAGTCCCGAGAACTCAGGATACCGTTTCAGTCCCCGGCCCCTACAGCCGGAAAGCACACAAAGCAGTCTAAACGGATCAATCAACACAAACGGCACAAATTACAACGGAAGCCAAGACTCGCAAAGCTCCAGCGCTCACAGCGGACGCGGATACGAAAGACACGAAACGAAACAGGCACTGGAATCCCATGCCGGCGATGACATCGATCGTCTCTTGGATCAAATGGACAGTGACAGCGAAGATGAGGGGCGGTACGCATCTTACCGTCCAGCTATTAGTGGCGCACATCCTTTCCGAGGACATCAAAGACGTCAGAGGTAATTGATTTGCATTAATTGTTAAATGGCTTCTTTGTTTGGCGGTTGCATGGAATGGTCACTTGGAACCAGGTTGCATTCGTTTTTGGGCTTTTTGCATAGTGCATTGTCATGCTGTCACGCTGTCATGCTGGAATCACGAGTGGCCGTCTTCTGGATATGACTGGTTTGCCGGATTGGCTGGGTTGGACATTTAGACTAGGCAGTTTTTTGGCCTGGTGTCAATCATAATATGCATTCAATTGGATCTATATGCTTTTATGTGGTGTACCCCATAGGGTACTCTATATATTAATGTAAATCTATACTATTGTGCTGTGGTATCGACACTCCATGCGTTGATAATTCAATGAGCGAGTTCCTTTCATCGTGTTAGTTTCGAGTAGACATAAGTGGAGGGGAGTAGACATACGCTTGCGAGCTTACTCTTGGCTCGAATTTGAGGTCCATAGAAGGCCAGCACCCATGGTACTAGAGTGAGAACAGCACCCTATCCAACTAAGTCAGTGGAATGCCCTCCAAATATCACTTAAGGGACGACTTACAAGTGCTCCCAGCAGACTAGATGCCTCAGGATATCCAAGATTGTTAAACATGGCATTGGTAACCAAAGGGAAAACACCACCAAGCAAGTTCCGGCCTGCAACAAGAGTCAGTCAATCAGTCAAGCAAACAACCAACTCCATTCCAAAACACAAACTTACAACAAGACTGCGCCGCAATCGCAGAACTGGCATACCGATGATAGGTATCAGCAAGATAATTAAAAGTAGCCAAATAAATCGAGAAAATGCCCATAGTAGCACATCCAACAGCCATAGCAGGCACAATCCACGGCACAGACGGGAAAGAAGTCCACCCAAACCAGAAAAGTCCAATAGGCAGTAAAATAGACTCGACGCAGACGAAGTACAGTCGACCTTCTGCCGCGGTGGAGTGGAGACCGAATGACTTTGCCACGCGCTCTTGGTAGATACTGATAACTGTGATGATGATTACGCCGACGCACATCGATGTGAAAACTGCGCCTGTTTGCTCGGTTGTGAAGTTGTGGTTCGTGCGGAAAATTAGAGGAACTGAGCTGAATTGGAGGTACAGGACTGCCCAGCTGAAGGAAACCCAGAGAGAGAAGAAGAAGACGACTGGTTCTGTTACGAGCATATCTGGTATTTCGTTAGTCGGTTTTAATGAGGGTGAAGATTGAGATTGACATACGGAATGGTCGATAGAGTGAGATCTGGACCATGCTTAGGATCGAAGCGCGTTGCTCGTCGCTCTTGACCTTCCATCGGATTCGGCGGATGCATTTCTCGTCGGAGGATTCATAATCTGAGAGGATGACGCCGTAGTGGCCTGCTTCTTCGAGTTTTTCGTAGTACTTGTTCAGTGTCTTTGCCTTTCGGCTTAGAAGGACGCTGCCGCGGGTTTCTTTGAAGAAGAAGTAGATGATCACGACGAAGGCTGCTGCTACAATTGCGTGCGAGAAGTAGACCCAGCGCCAGGTGGTGTGGCTGACAATCACACTGGAGAGTAGTGGCGCGAGTCCAGTTCCAAAAAGGGCTGATGCTGAGAAGAGAGCCATTGCTGTGTTGCGATCGTGGGCGTGGTAGATGTCGCTGATGACGCCGCCGACCATTGTTGAGAAGGTCGCTGTAGTATCTTAGTATTTGAGGGTTGAGCATGGTCAAGTGTATACTTACAGCCACCCACACCTTGGAAGAAACGAGCAATGCACAATCCAGCAAAAGAGTTTGTTCCTCCGCAGCCACATAGAGAGGCTATCATATCTTTGTCAGTATACAGAAATATCAAGTTGAATCGTGTTTCAAGACATACCAACAAAGACAATACCACTTGCAATGAAAATCGGCCGCCGACCATTTAGCTCACTAAATGGGGCAAGCAGCATAGGCGCAAGTGCAAATCCAACACAGAAGATAGTGATACTGAGGTTATACACCACAGTACTAATCCCCCACTCCACAGTCAATTCCTCCGAAGCAGGACTAACCTCACCAGCAGCATAACCAGCGAGCGCAGTAACCGCACAAGCAATGTAGGTCATCATAGACTTGCGCCATCTCGGCCATAAGAAGGGCGAAATGTATTTCTCCAGACTAGGCGCGTCAGGTGCCGGCGACTGATTTGGACCAGGAGGCAAAGTGATAAATGGCGTAGGCAAAGGCGTTTCGAGTTCTAGATAACGGAATTCGATATCTTGCGAGTCAGTGAGGGACTCGGGGGTTCCCTTGCGTTTCTCCATGGCTGTCGGTTCTTTCAGGGAACCAGATGTCTCTGAGACCATCGGAGCGAATTTGAGGCTGTCTATTTGGGTTGACATGTGGGATTGGGGGACGCTGACCATTTTATAGGAGACTAAACCTGGAGGACGTGGGCCTTGAAAAGAAATCGGGGAAATTGGGGGTTAAAAACCGAAATGGTCTGGGATCCCCAATCTGATATCAAACATGTGCGGTCCCAATTTTGTTTGTTGCTCGCCATATCCAATTGTGCAAGGACTACAATGGGATTAGATCTGATTCACATAGATCTCTGCACAAATAGAAATGTCCTGCAACATAGAATCCCCTTCGGCCTTCTGAGCGATCGACGTCTTGAAGACCGGCTATACTTCCGGAGGCAAATGCTGAGTCATCCCGCCCCGAATTGGAGAATTGGAGAATCCCGATCTATCTGCCGATTGCAGAAGACCTCGGGCAGCAAAGCGATTAATAATTATATGCAAGGAGCTTTCTAGATTAGAATTTACCAATAGGCCTTCGATATTCCAGGCAAGGCAAGTAATAACGCTGACTGTGTAGAGGCCTAAGTATGGCAAAATGTACAGCATAGCGGCAAGGATATTCCGGAGTACAACATCTATTCCCCGAACACATATTGTCCAAGATACTCCGGGCCACATTCTCCAATGTTGAGGAGCAAACCCTACCAATGTCAGCGATGTCCACGGGCATTTGCTCGTCTCGAGCATCTCCAACGTCATGATCGCTCACGTAAGTCTCTGTGCTCGAATGGGAGACCGGCATCTGATACCCCACAGACACCAAAGAGAAGCCATTTACCTGTGTCCAGTGCCCCAAGGCCTTTACACGCAAGTATGATACATCCACAATCCTGTAGGTACACTTATTGACAATGTTTTGAGAGACTTGTTGGCCCGCCATGAGCGTCTTTCCCACGCGGAGGGCACTCCAAGTCGGGGTCAAGCAACGCCTTCCCCCGCGCATCCTATCCTAGACGGGTTGGATACCTTGGCGTCTGTTGTCACCGACCATGCGCAATCGCGCCGTTCAATAGGATCGAATGATCAGTTCTCTGGCCTGTCACCAGCTGTACACCGCACCCCCCTCATGGGTGCACAGTTGGCCAGCGACCCTCCAACTGCAGGCCCTACCCCAATTACAGGTCCGGACTTTGGTTATCTTGGTGGCTTTGCGCCTGGGCACTATGAAGGAAATGACTTTACGTCCTTTTTGGATAGTGTACCCCTGCCCAGTCATCCGTTCTCGCCAGCTTACCAACCTCTCCCCTTGTTTCCCCCGCTGCAATTTTCTCCTGTTCCGGATTATGATCAGTCTTCAGATAGAGCGCCCTTGACGGCGACTACTCCGTCCACTCCTTCTAGCTCAGTATTGCCTCGTCATGGGGCTCAATTGCCTTCTCTTCAGCCGGAAGGGTATCAAACTACCCCCAAGGCCCGTCAGCCGACCGGTTTCGTACCGGTTACAGCGCAATGTCGGGAGAAGTTCTTGAGTCTGTTATCTAATTTTGCTAATGTTGTCCCGGATCCATCTCTTCCATCCCGACATGCATTGTCTCGGTGCTTGACTGGGTATCTCACCGGATTTCACGATCACTATCCAATCGTGCATATCCCAACCCTCGATGTGGAGTCGATGACCTTGCCGCTATTTCTCTCAATGGCGGCATTGGGTGCGCGGTATTGTCGCGAGCCAGAAACTAGCATGCGTCTCTACCAGATCGCGAAACCAGTGACATTGGAACATGTCCGACGGGTCTTCCAATGTGGCAAATTGCCTCCGGTCAATGTGGCCGATGACATCGATACACTGGAAACATTACAGGCGCTGTTGTATTTAACCTCAGTATCGGCATGGTTCATTAACAACCCTCCTTACCATGAGGCATTATCGATTCGCAGTCTAATGGAGATGCTCCTTCGAAATGGAGGACTTAACCGGCTCCCTGAGCATGATGGAACATGGCACAGCTGGATCCGACGGGAATCTGTGAAACGAACGAGACTAATTGTGTTTTGTTTCTTTAACATCCACACTATCGTCTTTGATGTTCCGCCCGTGCTTCTTACCGAAGAAGTCACAATCGAGCTGCCCTGTACTGAACAAGAATGGCAAGCTCCTCACGCAGACCTCTGGCACCAAGAGCGCATGAAGAGTCCCGGCGAACCGAAGTTCCAGAATGCCCTCTCCGCCCTCTTTGGCATTGAACAAAACAGCGACGTGGAGCGATTTTCTTCGCTGGGGGGCTACGTGCTCATCCACGCCATCCTGCAAGACATCTGGCTCATGACAAAAGCCGGCCGTCTCCCCGTCTCGCGACGAAATCGCTTCAATCCTTCTTGCATCTCGTCAACCCCCGAACTTGTTTCTGTTGAGCAAGCTTTGGAACGCTGGTGCCAATGCTGGGAACGCAATCAAGAATCTTCAATTGACCCACTCAGCCCACACGGCCCTCTGTCCTTCACCTCAGCAGCGCTCCTCCGACTAGCATACATCCGCCTCAACGCCGACTGCGGCTCAACTCGCCAACTGCAGACTTGGGACCCTGTACAGATCGCAACCAGTCTCCGCGAAAACCTCTCCGTCCGCCGTGGCGACCGTCTCACACGTGCGGCACTACACTGCGCCCATGCCCTCAGCACACCCGTCAAGCTAGGCATCGGCTTCGTGGCCCACTCACAGGTCGCATTGTGGTCAAATCAACACGCACTATGCTCCCTTGAATGTGCTGTCCTCCTGGCCAAGTGGCTTGAAGCGGTCACAGTTCCGCATCCAGAACCAGCATTGACAGAGCAAGAAACCAGACTGAGGGATTTCGTGCTGGAGATGGTGATGGAGGTGCAGCATGGCGTATCTCGGGAATGGTTGCTTGCTACAAATACCCGGCTCAGTGCGGCTGTTACCCGGTTGTGGGCACGGCTATTTACGGCAGATTATATTTGGGAGATGGTTGCTTTGATTGGGAGATCTTTGAATAGTTATGCGGATTTGCTGGAGCAGTAGATGGAGTACATACACAATCTACAACCTATAATCAAAGGACTGGAAATTGGGCTAACAAGAGGTCCAGCGAGAAGTCAAAAGAGGGCAAAAACAATGCATGTAAGCCACGATTTATTAGTGGAACTGCATGCATATTAAACAAGATCTGTAGCGCTTCTGACTTCACCCGGAGTAAGACACATGAAATTAGGGCTGCCGTAGACAGTCTTCTCCTCCGGAGACTTGCTGGTCCACCTAGGGCTTCGCTGATCTCTCAATCACAGTCAACCCTGTGGGGCCACTCGGCGTTTCCCCGTACCGACTTCTCTCGAGCCTGGCAACATCATACTTCCCCACCTACAGGGCGTAGAGCTGCAGGTGACTCAGACCCCATAGCTTGCGCCTCGGATGTAGGGAGCACATTGATTTCCGAGATCTCCGCGGAAACGAGACACTATATAATAGCCCTAACTCCAACATTTCCAAATACTTACTTCCAAGCTTACTTATCTTCATCGACCTAAACTACTTTGACGATCTTATCAATCATTCAAAATGGCACCCACCGCCCTGAATACAACCCCTCACATCCACGCTCTCCTCAAAAACCTGCACAATAAATCCCTAACCCAAGAATCAACCCTAAGCTGGCCAGCCCTCCCAGCACAATGCACAACCGAATTCGACACCATCATGCGCGACAAGTTCATCGCGCTGGACCAGGACAAGTGCGAACTCGTCTACCACATCCTGCGCAGCATCAACGCCACCAACGTTGTTGAAGCCGGTACCAGTTTCGGCGTCAGCACTATCTACCTCGCGCTTGCTGTTGCTGAGAATGCCAAGCGTGTTGGCAGTCAGAAGAAGGGCAAGCCTAGGGTTATTGCTACCGAGAAGGAGGAGTCTAAGGCTACCTCTGCGCGGGCTCATTGGGCTGCTGCTGGTCATGAGGTTGAGGAGGTCATTGAGCTTCGGGTTGGGGATTTGAGGGAGACTCTTATTTCTGAGCTTGGGGTTGTGGATTTCTTGTTGCTTGATAGTATGTTTTTCCTTCTCTTGTTCTCTGCCATCTTTATATTGGGTTGCATGCTATATATTAACCTTGGTGGGCGGATATTGGTACTAACATTATATCTTATAGTCTGGACACCTCTCGCCCTGCCCGCGCTGAAGCTGTGCCAGCCGCATTTTCGTCCTGGATCGGTGATTGTTGCTGATAATACCGTTATGGCGGCTGATCGATATCAGGAGCTGTTTGGATATGTGGATGCTGAGGGTAGTGGGTTCCGTCGAGTTACTTTGCCGTATAGTGGCGGTATGGATATGATTGTTTATCAGTAGACATAGAGTATAATATATTAATCTTTTCAACCCTCTTGGCCCTTTCTGAAGTCAGTTCTGCTGCTCTTGGTTGTTTTCTTCTATTCCTCTTCTTTTGGCTCTGCGGGACGGCTCTTGAATCTCTTTCTGAATCTCTTCTCGACCCTCTGTTTCTTTTTCACCTATTTCTTATCTACTTATTGCTAAATTTGAGTCTAAGCACAATTGTCTCTACATTGAGCTAGCCTCCAATATAAGGCTTACTACAATGTTTCCTTCAATCACTTCACTCTCAATTGAAGGCCTACTATAGTCCTTCTTACAATCACTTCGTGCTAAATTGAAGGTTCACTATAATCCTTATAATAATACTCTTAACAATCGCATTTTCCTTCATTTAAGGCTTACTACAATGCTTCTCACAATCACTCAATTGAATGCTTACAAGGTTTCCTTGTTCACTTCATCCTCACTCAAGGCTGTCTCCTTCCTATTCCTTCCCCGAGGGTCTCCTTCTAACAATCACTACATCCTTGTCTTCCGACAATAGGATCATCCTCAATATAATTCTTTCCTCCTTGTAATTGATTCATCCTCAATCTCCCGTCCACGCACACTCCGTCGTCAGCTATATTCGCCATCATAATGAGCTACGCCACATACGCACTCGGCCAGAAGTTCACTGCTCGCTCTCATATCCCTCCACCGCCCACGCCAGTTACCTTCCAATGTTGCTTGAATGGGACCACCCGAGAAGGAAAAGCAAATCTGTCTTGGCTTGCTCCAAATGTGCCTAGAAACCCCTCCGCTCGCAGGCCATGATGGTTCCTTCGAAGTTGAGCTGGAGATTATGGAGCTGCTGCAAGTTACGGATAAGCCCAACCCGCTCATTATCGTTCAAGTTTGCAAAGCCATACCAGAAGCTCCCCCTGGACTCTTCAACCCCGGTGAAACACTGGTCGCCAAAGTGTTTGATCCTCTCTTCGTCGACACGGAAGACGATGTAGTCAATCCCATTCTCCTCATGGACAAGCACTACACCCACTGAAGCTGCAACATATCAGATACTACACGAGTTCCAAGGCACACATATCCCCAAGCTCTACGGATCATTTTCAAGGTCAATCCCTGTCCCGGAACAGAAAGACTCAAGCCGCGATGTTCGTCTTATCCTCATCGAGCTTGTACCCGGTACTTCAATGCAACAAGACTACCCAGACCTCTATTCAACAAAAACTCGGCAGAAAATCATAAAGCAAATCATCAAGATTGAAACTCGCTTCTACGCACGAAGCGTTGGACTCACCAATCTGGCTCCCCGCAACGTCATGATGACCGATGATGAAGACCCAACCCAGCTTGTTTTCCTGGACTTCGGCGATACCTACTCCCCTAATGTACCAAAAGACATCTCACCCGTTTCAAGATGGGTTGATGGCGGACTGATATGAGAATTCAGGGACTGGATCGACTGGCATGTGCAGCCTTGGGTGAGGTCTGAATGGGCCGACACCAAGACACTGGATTCGCAAAAGGTTTACCATGCAAAGCAATATCTGACTCCACAGAGGCAGCTACAAGATGTCTCGAATCTTACATCTGCTGGAAAAGACAAAACGTCGGCACAGATACCCTCCCCATAGGTGTTTAAACCCCTGCCAACGACTGTTATTGCTTTCTCCATACCGATATTTGCAAGTGACCAAGGATGGGATTTAGGGTCGAATATCTGTGCTAGCTCAATCAAGTACCTTATATCCTCTGTATATTTTCATGTGTAATAAATCTTCTGTAGTTGTATATCAGCCTTGGGATCCATCTCCAACCCTCAATCCCCATAGTCCCACCTATCAACCCCTCACTCCAATCCCCCAACATCAACAAACTCACCTACACACAACAGTTTCCAATTCACCAATCAATCAGAAATCCAAGCAAAGATGCCATCAAACACCCTCCCACAGGTCCCACCCCAAGAAGTCGGCCACTTCAACCCATCCCCCAACATAAACCCATCTCCAAGCACAACAACAAAGTCCTATAAACTAAACCACCTGGCAATCCGCATAACAAACCCAACAACATCCCTTAACTTCTACATCAACCTCTTAGGAATGCGCATAATCTTCACCATGAACGCGGGCCCCTTCACAATCTACTACCTAGGCCACCCACCACCTGACATCGACACCGCCGAAGAATTGGACTCCTGGGCCACCAAAACATCCGAGATTCCCAACATGACTACCACATCTGGGTTATTGGAACTGTATCATGTGCACAGGAGTGAGAACCAGAACCAGAGTTCTGGTGCTGATGGTGATGATGTGGGTGTATCGACTGGGAATACACCTCCCCACCTTGGATTCGCCCATCTGGGCTTTACGGTTCCGGACGTTTCTGCTGCTGTGGCGAGGTTGAGGGAGGGTGGTGTGACTATCCTGAAGGATGTGGGTGTTTCATCGAGAGAAACTGTGCCGCTTTCGGAGTGGGAAGCTGAGCGGGGGATTGGACGTGGTGAGATTCATGAGAATTATGCATGGTTTTTTGAGAAGTTTGCTATGGTTTCTGATCCGGTGAGTTCAAGGCATATACTCTAGACACTATGGCCGGTTACTTGGCACTGACTTCTATAGGATGGGTATACGGTTGAGTTGATCCCTCAGAGTATTTGAAGTATTTGAAATGGTATACTTTGATTCAACAGCTGTGCATTCTGCTTTTAACCTTTATATTCACTGAATTGAATCCGGAATGATCTCGTATCCATAGAATAAGCTGAATGCAACCTATACACACGCGTGATAGTACATGGTAGAAGATATGAGCAAGAGGAGCAACGAGTAAATCTGCAGTGAACATGAATCATTCAAGTCTTTCTACTACGCGCCCCAGCTATCGTCCTCAGCAACATCGTAATCCATATCCCGTGGGGGTGCAGCGTTCGGCGGTGGCGCTGACGACATGGGTGTGTCTTCGGGTTCGGTGTGGTCAAACCCACCTGGACCATTGGACTCCCCTGATCCAGCGGGTGGGAAAGTGATGGGTGGGTTGGGCATCCAAGTTAGCTGGACCTCGCCGACGGATGGGATGTTCCAGGGAGAGAACATGAGTTTTTCGGCTTGGAAGCGTTCTTTGAAGGCTACCACGACGGAGTTGGGTTGCTCTGGGTTTCTTTCGATGGATTCGTATTCGCCGATGCCCTAGGTTATGTTAGTACTTTTTGTGGGAATAACGTTGGAGCTGGTGCATATTATATCACTTACCATCAGGTGCTGGCGCAGTGCCTCGTCCTTATCAGAGTTCAGCTCCACGCCTGACACAGCAACGCGGCGAGGTCGATTATCCAAACGAAGAACACCTCCTCGTCCGCGAGCTCCAAATCCACCACGCCCACGGTATCCTCCGCGGGACGAAGGATCATACCCACCACGTCCGCGGTATGTGCCTCGGCCGCGGTATCCTCCACGACCACGGTAGCCACCGCGGCCTCCGCTTGAAGGATCAGCCTCCGGGTCGAGACCCAGACTCTTCGCCTCGGCCTCAAGGGCAGCCAATTGAGCGCGCAACTGCTTTGTCTCGTCGCTCACATTCTCTTCTGCGGGCTCGCTGCCTGTGTCCATAGCGTTGCCGTCATTGCTGGTATCTGCGGAGCCTCCAAGGCGCTGCATGAGGCGCGCCCTCTCATCTTGCTGTTTCTTGAGGAGTTCGTCGCGTTGACGCTCGAGAGCCTGCTTGGCTGCCTCAGTCTCATGACGTTTCTTCATTTTCTCCTCATGGGCCCGTTGGGCTTCTTCTTGTTGCTTTTCGAATTCTTCTGGGTTAAATGCGGGTGCCTCGGACTGTGCGTGGTTCTCCTCCCGGCTAGGTTTATACCAATAAACCTTCACGAAACGGTTGTCGAAAATGACCTTGGGACTCGACCAGGCGGCCTTGGCTTCGGCAAAGCTATCGTACTTGACCAAAGCCAGCTTTTTGTAGGGCTGCAATGAAACCTCGGCGATGTTACCGAATTCAGAGAAGAATTCGCGTACAGATTCTTCATTGAATTTCTCCTCGGGAATCTGCTCAACCACAATGGTTGTAACTGACTGGTCCTCGTTAGGGCCTGCGGACGAGAAATCGGACCGGCCGTTTCCTCGTCGACCATATCCACCACGGCCACGGCCACGACCGCGGTCACCACGAGGATGACCGCCGCCTCGTCCGTTGTAACCAGCAGTCTTGGGGTCATATTCTGCAGCAATTAGCACAAGCCAATTCAGCATATAGATAGCCACTTACCATCATCCTTTGCACCATCGCCGTGCTGGTAGAAACAGTTGTTCCCAAGGTAGCAGATACCCTGTGTGTCATACATCGGACAGCGCTCGTTACTCTTGGGCATCTGCTCACCACCAGGCTGGCCAGGTGCACCGGGCAGACCGGGCATACCGGGAATACCGGGCATACCCGGCATCTGGGGGAATCCCATTCCCTGCATGGCCATCATAGCAGCCATGGGGTCGTTCGGGTCGAACTGCGGCATGCCTGGCATCCCCGGCATCATAGGGAACCCAGCCGGCTGCTGTTGCTGCTGGGGGAATTGTTGTCCGGGTTGCATTCCACGGCCCATGAAATCGCCACGGCCGCCGCCGCGTCCCCCACGTCGCGGAGTTTTCATCGCGCGGTTCTGCATCATTCCATCATCGCGCTCTGGCTCGCCCTGGAAACCCTCCCCGAATGTCCGTTTCCGGTTCACAGGGGCATCGTTTCTGGGGCCCGTCGGTATGTTGACTGGGGCTTGCGATTGGGATGCGGCATACGCCTGCTGGGGCTGGATCTGAGGCTGCGATTCAGGAGGGGCAGGTGCCTTTGGACCGAAGGTTGAGAAGAGGTCCTCGACAAAGGGCTTGGTGTCTGGAACAGGGTCAGTTACTTCAGTAGGACCAATGCGATCGAGATATGGCACGTACGCTCGCGCAGGAAATCCTCCAGATTTTCCACTGAGGTGTTTTTAATCTCGTCATCTGGCGCGTCAGATCTGATCAGCGCGAGGACGTAGTCTGCAAGTACATCGGAGTCGGCATCGGAGCTAGAGGAACATGTCACGTATTAATTGGTGCTTTCTGTCAAAGAATTGGAATTTCTCACATATCCTCCAGTTTCTTCACCACCCACTGCTTCACTCCAGTGGCTTCTTCGTCGGTAAACTGCATTGTGACTGTAATTTTCGGGATACTCTGAGATGTGAATTTGGAATTGCGTAGAGAGAAATATCCACGCGAAGGTGAATGCAAGGATCCGGTCTCCCAAACCGGGTTTCGGGCGATATCTTTGTGCGCAGGGTCTGTCCTAGCTGAATATGAATCGGACAATTCACAATATCAAGCAGGTTTCGACCAAATATGATTCTGATTTGTCAGTAGTTACCCCCAGCCATAAGGGAAGTGGTGATGTGAAGATATCGCCGCGCGCAAAGCGGACTTGAAAACGCGCGCGGGTATCATCACGTGATGGGTATCATGGAAAGACCTCGAGCTTCCAAGCCAAGGAAGTCCATGCACTGCACGAATTACCATCGGGCGCAGCTTCACATTTACTAGTCGATTTTTTCTACTTCCCTTCACTACTACTGCAACTGCAACTGCACTACTACGATGGCGAATACTACGAAGAAACCGTGTCTAGCATACCAATTTATTTTCGTAGAGAAACTGGCAGCTAGACCCGGCAAATAAGGCAAAACATCATCCAAAAGCACAAAAAGCAAAGTAACAAAAGTCAGACACTCGAGAGTGGCAGCTCGAGGTAAAACTTCTAGATGCGACGGTCGAAGCAAGTAACATAGAACGATGGGTAAAATTTTGTTGAACTGGAGAAATTGTATTGAATTCATCATTCTCATAAAGGTTTCCACGAATGACTGGCAGAGACGCAATTCTGGTTGTCCGTGACCATTTTTACAGCTTGTCGTAGTACTGTAGAAGAATGTTAGCAACTGTAATAGTGACAGATCAGAAAGATATGAACTTACGTTTTCGTAGCCGGGGACGACCTCCTTGAGACCCTTGCGCTTGCGCATCTCGGTGACGATCTGACCGGGCTTGGTGGTGGGGTCCAGAGGAGAACCGCCAGACAGGATGGCCCAGTGATCGAAAACGGACTGGGGGAAGGCCTGGCCACCGGTGGCGGAGCGCAGATCGGCGGAGAAACCGAAAGACTCGTTGACGGGCAGGTAAGCGCGGACGTTGAACAGAGGAGTACCGGGGCGCTGCTCCTCAGTGTAGACGTGACCACGACGGCGGGTGAGGACACCGTAGATACCACCCATAGCCTGCTCGGGAACCTGGATCTCAACGTTGAAGATGGGCTCGAGGAGACCGGGGTCAGCCAGCATGGTAGCGGCGTACAGGACACGACGAGCGGTGGGGATGATCTGACCACCACCACGGTGAATGGCATCAGCGTGGAGGGTGACATCAAGGACGTTGAAGCGGACGGAACGCATGGGCTCCTCAGCGACGGGACCTTCGCGGGTGGCCCACTGGAATCCGGAGATGACGGAGTCCTTGATTTCGTTCAGGTACTGAACAGCCTTGGTCTGGTCAACCAGCAGGTTGGCACCGTTGGTGTCGGGACCGAAGCACCAAATCTTACGGGCATCGGTGACATCCCAGCCGTACTCGTCAGCAAGGACACGGGCACGGGCCTTGAAATCGTCACGGGGAGAGATCTTGCCAGACTCGATGGCCTGGGAGACCTCCTCGTCAAGGGGCTGAGCGGTGAGGTACAGACGGTTGTGCTTGTTGGGCGACTTAGACAGAGCAGTCATGCTGGACTCGGCAGTGACGGTCTCACGGTAAGGAACGACGGGGTCGGAGATACGGAGAGGAACACCAGCGTGGTCCTCCTCGAGATCCTTAAGACAAATCTCGAGGTGCAGCTCACCGGCACCGGCAACGACGTGCTCACCGGACTCGGAGATGAAAGTCAGAACACAGGGGTCGGACTTGGAGAGACGCTTAAGACCCTCGACAAGCTTGGGCAGATCCTGGGCGTTCTTGACCTCAACGGAGCGCTGCACAACGGGAGAGACGGAGAACTTCATGACCTTGAGGTTGTGGGCGGTCTCATCGGTGGTAAGGGTACCAGACTTGAGCAAGAACTGGTCAACACCGACCAGACCGACGATGTTACCGGCGGGAACATCCTCAATGGGCTCAACGAAGCGACCCATCATGAGAATGGTACGCTGGATGGCCTTGATGAAGAGATCCTCCTTCTTTCCGGGGACGTAGTTGGGACCCTGGATGCGGACCTTGATACCAGACTTGACGGTACCGGAGTAGACACGACCGAAGGCGTAGAAACGACCCTTATCGGAGGTGGGAACCATCTTGGAGACGTAAAGCATCAGAGGAGCAGTGGGGTCACAGTCACGGATACCAATGCAGGCACGGTCGTCCTGGGGACCCTCGTAAAGAGTCTCGGCACGGTACTTCTGGGCAGTGACGGGAGAGGGCAGGTGGATACAGATCATCTCCAGAAGGGCATCAGCGGCAGGCAGGAACTTGCGCATGATGAGCTTGAGGAGGGCCTTGCCCTCGAGGTCCTTCTCGTCGTTGGCGAGGGTAACCTCGAGCTTCTCGAGGAGGGTGAAGATCTCGTCACGCTTGTTGTGGTTGACAGCGGCGAAGATCTTGAAGATGGGGTCCAGAATGAACTGGTTGAAGGCACGCTCAAGGGGCTTGCCCTCGTGCTCACCCTTGTTGGTCCACTTCTTGGTCTTGGGGTTGAAGTAGTTGTCGCCCCACAGACGCTCGAGCATCTTCTTGCGGTCAACACCGAACTTCTTGGCGTACTTGACGGCGAACTGGCGGACGGTGAAAGCCCAGCCGTGGAGACCGGAACCGAAAGCGATGGTACCCTTCTCGGCGTAGACCTGGACGTCACCGAGAGCCTTGTCGAAGTAGGTGGAGATGATGACGTTGACGGACTCGATGGTACGGGAGAAGGACTGGTAGAGATCCTCCTTGGAGACCTGGAGCTCGAGAAGAGCACGGTCAACCTTGTTGATGACCAGAACGGGCTTGATACGCTCGGTCAGAGCCTGACGCAGGACAGTCTCGGTCTGGACACAGACACCGGAGACACAGTCGACAACGACAAGGGCACCGTCAGTGACACGGAGAGCGGCAGTGACCTCAGACGAGAAATCAACGTGACCGGGGGAATCGATCAAGTTAATCAGGAACTCGTTACCGTCAACAGCCTGGGGGATCTCCTTGAGGTCCTCCTCATCGGCGAACTTGGCGTACAGGGAGATGGCAGTGGACTTGATGGTAATGCAACGGTCCTGCTCGTCGGGACGGGTGTCCATGAAACGGGCCTCACCAGCCTTGGCAGCGGAGATAATACCGGCACGCTGGACCAGGGAGTCGGAGAGGGTGGACTTTCCGTGATCGACTACACAGAGACAAGTCAGCATCGATCAAATTTCGAGATCATCCAGACAAGCTTACCGTGAGCAATGACGGACATGTTCCGGATGTTAGCCCGGCGGTCCATCAGAGACCGGATCTGTTTTCATATTAGTTTTAGTGAGGCTGGGGGGAAAAATCAAGCAACATCTCAGATGGCGAGATTCGACGCCTGCAAGGGCATCTTAATCTGCCATCCTTCGATGATCCTTTTCAAGCACGAACCTCTTCGATAGTGAAGCTGTGAGAAAAAATGTTAGCATCATGATCATGATACTGAGAGCTGATGAGCTGGAGCACTTACTTAACCATGTTGGCGGTTGATCTTCAAAAAAAACTTTTTAAAAAAGTAGAAAGAAGAAGAGCACACAGATGACCAGGACCGAGAGCTCTCGATCAGATCAAAAACTTCTATGTGCAACTGCTCCTTGGGAGAGGGATGAGAGGGGAAAGAGGAAGAGGAGGAGGGGGAAAAGTGGGAGAGAAAAAAAAGAAAGCGAAAGTGGGGACTTTTTGCCGGTTTTGTGCGTTTGGGTCACTGACTTTTTTATCTCTCACTCTATAGTTGTCTGGTATTGATTGGAATATGACTAGCTCTCTATTTAGCTGTATTCTACTTGATTTCAAATCCTATTCTGTGTGATGCTTATGCCCTTGACTCAATATACGTTGCTTTCCGTGGTACTCCGGTGACGCATAGTGTGAGTACAAGCTCTCTTATTGTAAGTTGATAGCTATAAATACGAAGTTCCCGTGGCTCTCTCGATAGTCAATTCACCAATCAATCACAACATGCCACCAGCATAAACCTTCCGACTGACTCGATACCCAAAACCCCCTCGTGGTGGCGGGTGGAGGGGTAATGGCTTAGTCATGTCGCAGTTACGAAACTGCATTATTAATCAACATCTGCCTTGCAGACCAGGCAGAAGAGAAAACAATACAAACAAAAGCATTGTAGCCTCAGGCGCCCATGCAAATTAAACCATTTCATACCAGGGCCCTGATAGTGATGACCAGAGAGGACCTCTGCTTGGACACCTCATTGCTTGCTTCTCTCTTGAGGTACCTTTGCTCCGCACAGGGCATTGGTTGGCCACCTACCTCCTGGTCATGATCAAATTCCCCAGGCTGCTGGACCCTTGATAAAACACAACTTCCTCTCAGGTCAAGTACTCAACGACTCGATGTCGGAATACATGCATCAGTCATGTATTTTGCCACGGAGTATCTGACGATCACTGTGAACTGATTCAAGCTAATTCAAATTTGACACACCAACAATCAAATGGCCCCGTTTCTAGTCTTACATTGGATTTTCTAGATCGTGTTCCTCGCTCAATCTTGGTTCTCATCCTTGGTCTCCATAGTGGTATCCTCCTCGTGGCGTGGGGAAATGCCTTTCTGCAAAGTGTGGAGCCGGGGAGCTTGCCAGAATCGATGTCCCCACTTGAACTCGCCATTCATGCCCAAGTCGCCTGCCACCCCCTCGGGCTGGGGCACATTCAGCAACGGACACAGCTATGACACTGGCAGCAGAGGGGAAGTGTCAATGATGCGAAGTTGCACCAAGGCATGGTCTGCCTCCTGTTGTAGCCACGGCATTCCGAATACGGTTGGATCTCCTTCGGTGGGAGCTTCGAGTCTGAGCTCTTGGAGGTCTGGAAGGCTCTTCTGTCGGTGTCGAAGTAGCTCGCGGAGGACAGGGATCAAGTTGCGCAGCTCAGTCTGGTTCTGTAGGCTTGTGATGGATAGATGATCAAGTGATTTGAATAGACGGTCATGCAGGGGAATCTTGGGGTTCTTCTTCCTCATCATCGTCAAAGTTTGCTCCAGTCTGTCCCACGCCTTGTCTAATGTCTACTCCACTCTGCCCCGCATTCTCTCCATCGCTTGATCCATAATCGCGCTTGTCATTCGATATGTCCCAGGACCATCCACACTGATAGATCAAGGTCTCGAGGAATTCACATCCGTCAGGAGGCGATGGAGATAGGGAGCAGTGAGTGCGTAATCGCGGAATTCCCGGTGAATGATTGATGGCGAGAATCTGTTAGGTAGATTTTTGATATCATTCTCTTCGAGGTTGTGACTGCCCCATTTTGAGCCAAAGAAGTGTGTCAGCGAGGGTAACTGCAGCCAGCTCATAAGAGGAAGGGGGTCGCCGGCGGAAGAGTCGCGGCATTCGATTTTCAAATGAGTCAACCGTTGAAGGACAGGCTTTGAGTCAATCAAGACTGTTCCACTTGGAATTTTGCACAAGATATCTTGCACCAAGTCATCAACCAAAAAGTCATTATCGAAACCAGTGTAATTTCCATGTCCAAGACCGATCTCGAGGCTCTCCAGGAAAGGGAGGGATGTTAGCAGAATCACCAGCACGATATCCAAGCGTAGCCAGTAGAATTGAAGAGCAGACTGCAACCGGACTCTATTTGTCTGGGAGATCAAAAGGTTACGAATGGCTTTGCAAACCAGATTGCGGTCCTGAAGACTGATGCCGGTTTCCAGGGGGCAATTCCTGGTCTCTGGCCACGATATGTCCATTAACACCGCACAGCAGATTCAAATCACTCAGGTCGAGAATGCGCACATATTTCGCAAGCCCGGGAAAGCGAAGAATTGTCGTAGTGAACTGACAGCTTTCTGGATGTCAGAGAGTCTCGGAATATTTCAAATCCCGGGATAACTTACAATGCGACAGTTTATCACGTCTTCTTTGATTCCCAAGGTTGGCGAGCTCTTTGTTGCAGGAACCCAGTCTGCCCGGTGTCAGATGATCACCCGCGAACTTTGCGATGATCAGGAGTTTGACCTCCAGGGGTAGGGTGGTGAATGTCATTTTGAAAGTTTGGCAGATCGAAACAGGATGGCTGCAGGCTTGCGGTCGGTCAAGAAGCAGACCTCGATCTCAAGGTGAAGTCGGTGATTTGTGAAGATGAGTAGGTCAAGATGATGCGAGCGTAGGAGCTAGAAGAGAGACCACCTCTTGTCCCAATGAGGTAACATCAACGCAAAGAGTAAAACGAGACAAACGTAGAACGTCATCTTTCGACTCGGCCCTACGTTTGTCTCGACACGAAAACAAGCCAGTGTTGACAGGTTTAACGTGTATTCTGCCCAAAAAGAGCTCCTCATTCCTACAGCTTTAACCGTAATCTCTCCAATTTCTTCCTCTTGTTACACCATTTTTGGCAATTTTTACTCTAGCTGTTAATCAGCCATCAAATTCTTGCAGTACTACTGGTTCAATGACAGCGCTGGTTGTAGTACTTGTAGCCGTTTTGGTCTCAAAAACTCAAAACACAACCCTATGGAAAAGCTTTTAGTTGCTGGCGCGCTATGAGATAAAGCTACCCGATTATTCGGTCAAATAATTGGTCTCTTCTACTCGGGTGCTATCCTGGGTTGTGTCTCTTTGCGGCATCACCAAAGAATAATCACTTCCTACTCAGACATGTTTAGGGCTCAGTGAGTGCTATGTATATCCGAAAGAGTCAATCTTCTTCGGCGACGACATGGTGTCGGCCATTTCAATCACATCCACTACCTGCCGATGATATGCCACTGAAGCTTAATATACCTCCTCGAAAAGGCACAGTCTGACGCTCCTTCGATTGCGAAGTCAATCTAATAAAGTCTTTGGTTCCGAGTGCGGCTCACGGCCCCTCCCGAAACCATTTTGTATGACGAAGAGGTATGTAAGGCGCAAATAAATAGAGACCATAGATGTATACACAGTGCTTCAAACTATGAGACAGCTTTTGCACGAAAGCCTCGAAGCGAGAGTACCATCTCATGTAATATTTTTGCCGCATTTTGGCCTATTTTTTTGGTCTCTTTCTACCCGTTTTCAAGTCCCACGGGCCAACCAAGTGGAGCTTCTTAAGGCGGAGATTTGAAAGAATTTATAAGCCTTGTTGTACGTATTCTACTGTGGTGAGACTATAATGCACAATGAACCCCCACGCCCAATTAAACCAGGCAAATTTAAGCCTTAAATTGATCGACATTTACCAAGACAACCAGCTCGTGCCTCTCCGCATAAACCAAGCAATTGTTAACAGTCTATTTTTGAACCCTGCACCCTGCAAGACTAGAGCGCGCCACCCGCTAACAAAAGCCTCAAAGAATAAGCGAGACCAATACCGCCCGAACAAATCCCCTAACTAAGACCAGAATACACTTTGCCGACCAGCGAACTAATTTAGCGTCAATTTACGTGGAAAATGCTTCGCCCCCGTAAGATTGAATAAAATCATCGGTGTCTGCCATGCAAAATTCGATCTCGCACCCACTTTAACGGCCGATCGATATGCGTGGTGGGTCGTGGTTCTTGGCTTTGGTGGGCGCATCTGCGATACATGCGTTGGTTCAAGAGAGGGAAACGCCTGCTGAGGTTGGGCTTCGAGTTGAATATAGGGGGGTTTTGCAATCTGCAGAGAGTCACTTTCGGTCACTCTGGGATGTTTTGGGTCTTCAATATGGCACTGATGTATGATTTACTGTTTACTGCCTTCGAGTTCGTGTTTACTAATTTTTTCTTTTTAGTCCGATGTCTTTCAGCCTAATGTCTCATTGGAAGCGCCCCCACATACCTTGGATGTCACTTTAAGTGCGACCGGCAATGAGGTCTACACTATCCATCATATTGAAAATGAGCAAGTCTCTCTGGCTGCAAAAAAGGGACAATCCGATGGTGATGAGTTGGATATCACGACTGGAAATTGTAGGGTTACCCTCGCTATATCAGAGAAAGAGGGGACCGATGAGGATGACGAAGGAGAATACAAGAAATCAGTCGGCGCACAAATTGGTGACGGTGCCGGTCTTCGTTTGTCCTTTGCTATTTTTGTTATATGGGCTTTCTTCTGTTGACGTTTAGGATACGATGATATGTGCTGTATACTATAAATAATACTCGGCTTTGTTGGAAGACTATGTTCTAAGGATCATTCATGAACACTCCATGATTCCAAATCAAGCCATCTGAACAACCTCAGAGGATACGTGAGCCGAAAGATCTGGACTGACCACATCAAGTCAAGGTCGTAGATGGACAGAGACCGAATCAGACCAATGGAATAAGTCAGCAGGATCATCCCCAGTGAAGACTTCCAGTAACAAACTCATCCCACAAAGTTTTTGAAGCTATAGGCGCATTGCGATACTCCTTCCTGCATACCGGAGCCAGTGACAAGTTCGTCCAATTGTGGAAGCAAAGCATCTGCCGCCTCAGCCTCTATTTCGCGCTGGACGGCTCTATTGACTCCTCCCTGTTCGACCAAGGAGAGAGTTATTTGATGGCGCAACTTTTGTAAGAAGCAATCAGTTTGGGATTAATTTCGGCTTCGATTGCGGCAAGCAAGGCCATACGGTGCCCAATGGCCTCGGCCAATGGAAGTGCCAAATGGAGGAAGTCCCGATTGAAGTCCTTGCTTCGGTGGACGCCCTTGGCTGATCTTTGGGGAATTTCTCTAGCTTCAGAGAGCAGGGCTATTTTGTTGGTGGCATATGGTACCGGCCGATCAAGAGCTCGGATGCGAAGCCTTTCTCATAATGTTAGTCTTGCATTCCTTAAGATATTCGAAGTACTTACAAATAGAAAGGACGCGGATGTTGCCTTCTGTATTTGAGACACCACGAGTTTCCAGCTTGAAAGGATGGTCAGAGAACGTCCATGCTTTACAAGGATGAACAAGATTGACTTACCTCAACTTGAAGGATTTCATTAAGCCCAAAGTGTCCCGGCCATCCACAGTTCTGATTGAGAGCCTTAATACTCTTTTCGAAATGCGCCAATGCTATCGCTTTGAAAGTGATAGCTATACAGTGGCGTATCCGAGGATCGGTACTGATATGACGGAAAGCCATCGCTGAAGAGACCATGAATGGCTCTAGCACATTGTATTGAGAAATAGCATGAATTATCGGCAGGCATTGTGTTCGGAACTCGATGACAGCCGTTGGCTTTCCATCATGACCACTTACAGGCCTTTGCTGACTGAATCGTGTGGCATTGAAGGTTGCAAGTTTTAATGCTGGGATAACTGCAGCCGTGAAGAAGAGAGGTCCCACTGCTACCCGGTGAATTGTTGAATGAAGTTGTCTCGATCATTGTCTGATTCTGCAGCGCGGCCTAGTAGGGAGGACTTTGGTAGGCGAACATCCAGGCAGGACTCTTGGTGTGATTAGGTCCGGACCTGAATGAGACATGTTCATGAACCTACGTCGATTCGACGCCTTTGCAAATTTTGTTTCCATTGCCAAGCTGGCCTAGGAACGGTCTAACTCCATGGTCCTTTGTGCCATCTACCATACGGGCCATTACAATTGTAACGACTGGTAAACCGCCTCTAAGGGTGGTTGGCGGCATCACCCTAAGCTTTTGTCAGTCATGATTCAAACTAGTATTGGATTTCCACATCTTACTTTGCATCGTTTGAGGTAGGAGTATAGAGATTAAACTCTCCATTTCACACAATATTGCAGTGGTTTGTACGCTGCGAGCATCCAAGCCATGGTTAACTTCAGTCAACACAAATTGTGCTCTGCATATGAAATATTGTCAGATCATACACAAAATAAAACCGGGAAATAGAAAAAAAGGGGTTGCTTACGAGACATTGAAGCCCAAGGCGGCCTGCAGAACTGGCTGAAGTTCTGGCCGCTTCATTGCAAATGGGGCCAACGTGCTGGCAAAAGGATTACACTGAATGACAAAAAGGGTGAACGCCCCACCATCCAGTGCTACCAAGGCCTCCCGGTGCATCTTCCAAAACTTCGGAGTAAATCTGTAAATATCTTTGGCGGTCAAGCCTTCTCGCGTTAGTAGACAGACAAAATGGGAACACAGGGCGGTGTACCATATGCATTACAGAAAGCCTTGGACCTCTGATAAGTCAATGGCGTTGACTCTTGCATGGTGAAAGAACGGAGGCAGGCTTGAACAATGTTGATCGTACCAGTCTGTCCCAGCGAGGACATGGATGTTGCGACAGCAAGAGCTGCTCTTGTAATGTGCTTTCTAAATTGGGCAGTAGTGCGTGATAACGGGTACTTATAGGGAACAGACATAGAAAATGCAGGACGAGTGCTGATTTATGTCTTTTCGAGAGTCAATTCCTACGCTACTGAAAGTAAATATTTACCGAACCTGGACCCACCGGATGAAAAGCCTCAATCGTGCTATCTTATTGTGCGGCCTGCTGAAATTGAATGTGGGTTATGACATGAAGACCTAAAAGGTGCCAGATCAGCGGTCTGATATGAATGAACTGCCACGCCATGATGGGGGCCCCATTTGTGCAACTTACAACTGACATATTGATTGCATAGAGGGCCGGAAATCATCTATCGAACATCTGGCCAAGCATAATCCCTACATTTCAAAAGGAGATCATCTAACAATGTGGTTCGGCAATTGATAGATCTTGGAGCTGTTCACCGGATGTCCCCAATGCCCCCATCAAGAATTGAACCTTCTATACAGCTCCACTGTATAGCAGACCTATACTCACTGTAATGGGGCAAAGTAGCCGAGCCCACACTCAGCCTCATCCACGTCACCTGCAATCCCAAATTTGCGAGGAAATCCAATAGGTGACATCGATTGACAAAGTCCATACTCTGTACAGATGACAGGTGGTCCCCCTTTCTCCCGGAGTAGCTCAGCTGGGCCATTGCTGACCATCGTTTGACAAGTAGGGGTTCAGGAAGACGGGCTGACTGAAAAAGTTCGCCATCTTCGTACATATTCTGTACCTTGGCAAGTGTTGCATGTGAGTGATAATTTAGGTGTAAGATATTGTTGGTCAGGTAAAAGATCGGATGAATGGATTATGAAGCCATTAATGCTGCGACCAATAGCCGTGAGGCATATACACAGGCGGATGTGCGCGATAAGACGATAAGACGATAACGTGCGATAACATCTATCTGCACGTGACTAGATATTATCTCCACATCTTCAGCAATAGACAACTTGTCTGATTATCTTCAATCTCCCAAGTGGTGACTTTATTCAGTCAGTAGCAAGCGGCAAATTTGAGGTATGTTGTCTCGCCGCGCTTACCCCACAACGCCGAGGATCTTATTTCCTCGCGAGTCCTCTGTTATTTACGATATGTGCTCTTCCGGATTCAACCACATTTCCCAATCTTTGAAACCCCAATCGCGACAATGGCTGACAAGGCTCGCAGTGCCCAAGACGTGCTCGATGATCTCGGGGTCCCCTATAGTGACCACGAGTTTCTGCGCCGTCTCTTTGCCCCAGAGGATCCATTTCCAGAACTCTCTGGTACCGATCTTGATCTGAACGCTACACACGATCCCAACCCTAGCAACAGGGCCTCTGCTCGACTGAATGCTGTCATACTATCTCAGAGACTTGCTCCAATTCCTACCAGGCAAGTAATTTCCCGCGCGCTCTTGTTGGCACTCGGCTAACATCGACCTCACAGTGATCGCGTGCAACACCCCGCAACCAACCTCCCGGTACCAGGAGATTTGCCTCATTACGGAGACGAATGGGTTTCGTTGATCTCACAGGAGTCAATTACGCTACTCTCTAATTTACGCGGACATCTTGAACTACCATAGGACATCCGCCGCCCTGGATCCAACGAACCACCCGGTTCGTCCGTTTATGATAGTGACAGAGGTGAGAACACACAGGGCAATAATATCCCCATTATTCCTGGACCCTCAGGATACCGACAGGAATCCCCGCCAAGGACCTTACCCAGCGTTGACACTGTTGGCAACTTGATTTCTTCATTCCCTCTTCCTCCTGCTTCCACCCCCTTTAAGGGAAAGCAAGCAATTGCGCACGAGGAACAACCAGAACTTGCTGAAAGCATTACAAACGCTAACATTCCCACGCCTGACACCAGCCAAAGCGTCAACAGTCCGATCGTCTTCGGAGATTCCGTCGTTGATACTTTGGCCATCCCATCTCCATCCCCTTCGAGTACTCCAATTTGTACCCCCCTTCAAAACGTCACGACTCCACTCTCTCGCGCGTCTCCCGTCGTATCCATCGATCAAGATCTTCACAACACTCGCCGTGTAGGACCAAAGGTGCCACTGCACCATCCAGTGTCGGTCTACCCGTCGCTCGAAGGCCGCGACCGCAGAGCCACCTACGCGCTGTTTCCGAATCCCTATCCTTCGCCACGATCTTCATTCAGTTCTACAATCCGCAGGGTTCAGCCTATCCAGCCGTACTGTGAGGCAACTGATCATCGATTTTACCGGAAGACCCCGTTCCTGTCGCCGGCTTCTAAATCTACCTATTCATTTGGTCGAAAGTCAGCACAACCCAAAGGCTGTGTTTGTTTCAAGCGGTGCTTTTCACGAGCTTGGACACGCATCTCATCCTTGTGTACTTGCTAGGTCCACCTTACGAGGTCCACCCTGAAGCCAGCATCATTTTGTCTTCCTGACAATTTCCCATATTCTTAACCTCTGCTCTCCGCTCATTTGCACGCAAGAACATCAAAGAAAAAAAAAAAGGAACGAAAACATACCAAAGAACAATTTCAAATAACAAATCTCACCTCTGTTTGCGATTATTCAATTTCATTCATCATGGACCCCCGTGGGTCTCGGTTCCTGGACCCATCCTCCGCGATGGCGGCCATAACCAAACACAAAATTGAGGCAATCAAGCTCGCTCGAGAGCAAGGAATCGCTGTTCAGGAGATGTGTCGACGTGCGAAAACCGATGTTCCCCCTTACGAGTTTGAAGAGTTGATCGGTAAAGGTGCGTATGGCCGAGTCTACAAGGGTCACGAAACAAAGTCCGGTCGTCTGGTCGCCATCAAGGTTCTCGATATCGATTCGCTCGATTACAAATCTTTGCGAGATTTTAGAGACGAGTCTATCAAGGATTTTATTCACGAGACGACGGTTATGAAGCAAGTTAAGGACGCTGGGGCGAAAAACATTAATGAGCTCATTGAAGCCATCTCTATCCACTCACAATTGTGGCTTGTTTGCGAGTACTGTCCAGGCGGTAGTGTCCGTACATTGGTAATTGAATTCCTATCTCTACCCTTTCAGAGCTTTATTGACCGTCGTAGATGCGTGCAACCGACGACAAACTTGATGAGAAATACATAATTCCAATTGCCCGTGAGTTGGCTGTTGGACTTCGCGCTATTCACGAGGCCGGAATCATCCACCGTGACGTCAAAGGTAAGGATTTCGACTCGTAGATGGTAAGAATGCCTGTTGACCTTTTCGTATAGCCGCAAATATCCTAATTCATGAAGAAGGCCGCCTGGAGATCTGTGACTTCGGTGTCGCCGGTGTACTTCAATCACAACGAGACAAAAGATCTACGTGGATTGGAACACCACACTGGATGCCACCAGAAATGTTTGCAACCCGGGGCGAGGCTCATCGTTACGGAAGCGAGGTAAGTCATATTATGGCATTATACTCCTGGTCACTGACATTGGCTCTGCAAGATTGATGTGTGGGCATATGGATGCACTCTGTTCGAATTCGCGAATGGCAATCCACCAAACTCCGGCCTGCGAGAGCGTATGCAAATCGGCCGTCAATTGAATCGAAACACACCCAAGCTCGATAGCGACAGGTACAGCCAAGGCCTGAAGGATCTCATCGCCTTCGCTCTTGATTCCAACCCCGCCACCCGCCCTACAATGGCTGACATCCTAGCTCACCCTTACATTGCCGACACGGATGAGGAATACCCCACCTCGATTGTCAGTGAGTTAGTGCGAAACTACTATCAATGGTCTCAACGAGGAGGCCAGCGTATCTCCTTGTTCCACCCAGGTGGTGCGGCGGCTGCAGAACTCCCTGGCGCCGAAGAGTCGGACGACGACTGGAACTTCAGTACAACAGACGGGTTTGAGCGAAGATTCTCCGTCATTGATCTGGATCAAATCGCAGCTTCTTTGGCTGCAATCGAACAATCCGCTAGTCCAACCGAGACGTCCGCTGAGCAAGACTTCATTGATGAAGGCTCCGAGGGCGAAATGAATTATGAGGACAAGGTCAATTTCGATGAACGTGTGCGCCGAGGCGCCGAAGCAATGCAAGGGCTTTTCGATGAGGAGAAGCCCAGCTACGTTTACGAAACAAAAAACGACTTTGTTCCCATTGAGCCCACTCCATCCATCTCAGATCTGCCTCTCCGCACAGACACAGATCGCTCTTCTGTCACATCAACCTTCATTGACATCGATATCGGCTCATTCGAGGCATCGCATTATGCGGCGGGAGCGCCTGCTGCCCAGCCTTTCCAATTGGTCGATGCAGACACTATTCGCGCGAATCGTTCCAGCATTCGGTTGAATAGAAACTCCAATGAGAATAGCTCGAAGTCCTCCGACAGTGGGATTGAAAGCGACGGAGCTGCCTCTATGGATGATACCTTCCAGCCATCTGGTCCACGGCCTCCCACTATGGACTGGAAATTCCCAGTATTCATGCAGACTGAAGAGGAAATACCGGCGGAAAACGAAACGACCCCGGATCAAGACTCTGGCCCGGCTCCTGCCCAAGAGCCAATAGAAGAAGAGTCCCTCCAGGCTGAAAAGCGTGCTACAATGCAATGGACATTCCCTGTCATGGGGTCCGTTCCCGAGGAGCAGACTTACACTGATCGCCATGACACTCTTCGCGCACCACTTCCTGAAATCAAGCCTATTCCTGAATCACGGCCAATGGACGAACCTGATGACTCTCGTCCTTCCACATCTGCATCCAACGCATCTGACTCGGACTACGATCCTTTCCGTTTCGACCGCCCAACAACCCCCCAAGGCACAAATTCTCTCCATCATAGCCACTTCTTTGACCGTGAGCTCCCTGAAATGATGTGCCAAGCTGGCTATAATGAGTATGAGTCTTCGGGGCTTCTCGACGGGCCGGGGCCCGATGAAGAATCCCAGCCTATGTGGCGAGACTCGACCGACGGTAGCACACCACCACTACCAACGGCTATCCCAATCCCCGAAACCCCCACTGCGTCCTCGGTGACATCTGGACCTGTCTCAGAGCCCGGATCTCCAATCTTCGAAACAATTCGTAATGTGCGACGAGAGCAGGACCATGAAGTTACGACCGCGAGACCCGAGGAAGTCGATGTCATCCCATTCCCATCACTTGTGGCACCCAGTGCCACCAGTCTGATGGAGGGTGCCGATGATGCCGCTGTTGTATCTGAGCTTGATCGGCTGCTGGGCGACTTCCTTGGGTCTCTCTCGGCCACGAGCAAGGCTCTCTCGCGGTACCATGTTGCTAATGCCAATGGCTACGAGGCTGAGAAGGTCTAGAAGACTAGTGGGGTTAATGACCCGTTTCTAAAGGCTCGGCCTTTGAATTGAGGCCGCCTTTTTACATTGACTTATGATCACTTTGTTTTGAGTATTTTTAGCGGCATCAATATCAATATTTCCTTTCACGTGAGTAGTGCTTTGGTTTCCTTCTTGTAGACTTGCCTATAGACATCATGGTCACCGGTGATATAGGCAACGATGTATGGACTGTGGGTTATGGTTCAAGAAACTCTATGGCGTCAAACTACATCTTGTCAGGGTATAAGCGAGTTAGTATGCCTGCTCGTTGTACACCGTCATGTACAACAACAACACCTAGTTCATAATCACGGGCACTCATTGTTTCCACTGGAGTCACCGTGCACGGTTTGATCGTGTTGCCTGAGCTCAAGACGATCACGTTCTGCCCATTTGATAGTCCTTCGCCGGTCTCTCTTCACTTCTTCCCTTCACACCTCTCCCATCTCTATCTCTCCTTCAAACCCCTCCCGTTTGCATACTACATCATTCTCTGTGCTTTCTTTGATCTGACCAAGTATGGCATCCCACTTGCCATCAGACCCGCCTGGGTTTACGGCTTTGGTATGGAGCGTTTCCCCTGCTCCAACCACCATGGATGAGTGGCAGACAGCCATCTTGGAGGTCAAATCACTGTACAAGTCTCAGCAGCACAAGCAGTGTGTGTTGCGTTGCAAACAGCTTATCGACACTGCTACCGCTCCGGTTTGTATTTGCATCACATCTATCCGAAGCACAACTAACGGTTTCCTACATAGATTGATCGCATTCATAAAACCTCTCTTTACTACTTTGCCGGCATCTCATATGTCTGCCTTGCTCAGGCAGCTCACGTCTACTCGGCAGCCAAGGTCCCATTTTTGAAATGTGCTTTGGAGAAATTTATTGCTGCAAGCAAAGCTTTGCCAGAGAATCGTGCCCCTCCAGTCCTGAACCCTGGTCAGACGTATTCCCCTGTTCCATGGCCAGAGTCTCCTTCGTCTCGTACTACATCTGGATCACCGCTGATCTTCAATGATTCTCCTCGTCCTGAGTCCCCTTTGAAATCTGCCTCCCTGCGCGATGGATCCTCTGTCCTGGATACAAAGTCTCAACTCGCTCGATATGGCATTCTGACGCCTCCTCTTTCGGACTATCCTTCGTCTGACGATTCTCTGGTCACGGCTTTCGTCACCACACCACGTTCTATCCCTGCTGTTTCTCCTCCACGCCAGTTGAGGCACATTGAAGATCTCTGCTCTGTGGAAGATATCAACAAACAACTCTCGCCTGTTTCGGTCCCAGTTGAGCCCCCTCCACATCAGTTGAGTCCTACTGAGGATCCTTCCTTCGTGGATGGTGTCGATGATGGCATCTCGCCTGTTTCAACCTCTGATGTCCCCCCTCGACCTTACAAACTTTCCAGTGTGAGCCGGAATTTCTCCTATCCAATTGGTGGTATTGCTCAGCCTCGTGGTGCTCCTTCTCCTGCATCTGTGGATGATGAACTGGTCTCTTTTGACAGTTCCCAAAACAGTATTCCTATCGGCGAATTTTTGATCAACAACATTACCCGAATGCTCGACAGCTCTACTCTGAATGAAAGTAAGGACGACCCTTTCCTCTCGAAGAAAAATTTGTCTCCCAAGATCCGACCCCCGGTACAACCCTCCCCGGTCCGTTTCCCTGCTGATCTTGCGAACCCCAGGAAGCAAAGTGAACTGGTCCCATCGCCGCTTTCTGTCCGAAAGGTATCTGGTGAGCTGATCAAGTGCAATCGTTCAATGATTCTCTGTGGACCCGCAAACAAGGAAAGCATCACAAGCCCAAAGGATACTTGCAATACCTTCGACAAGCCTGCTGTGACTGCTGATGCTCGACCCAGCTCAACTCTAAGCAAGTATGATCTTGACACGAAGCGACCTGTTCGCCCTCGCCCTCCCCGTCTGCCGCTCAAGGTTATTCCTCGTCTGCAGGTTAACGTCGATGCAAGCCATCCAATCCCCACTCGCCTGAGTCCGGAGCTCAAGCCCGTCAGCCCCATTCGGGCTATGCCCACTCCAGTTTCTATCCCAGAGACTATCCCAGAGAAGAACACAGATATCGGTTTCCACTGTTTAACTATTCCACCGGTCACACCAGAACAAAGTCAAAAGTCCTCATACACAAGCCCGTCCCCAGCCTGCTCTTCAGTGACCCCAGCCAGCGCAGCTCGAGCCGCAATGCTAAACTTGAGCAACAGCTTCCTGCGCGAAGAATTTACCAGAGAAATCGCTTGGCTCCGCGAACAAATCGACCACGTCGAAAACATACAGCACATCCACCGTCGCCGCAGCCCAGTGACCGTCTCCCCAGACCGGCCCCGCCCTCAGTCCTTCTGGACGTTCAGTCTCATTCGCAAGAAGCTGTCTTCTGTTTTCCGTCGTCACTCCAGCCCAGACTCGAGCTCGGATGTGGGTCCTAATATTGATAAGTTTGGGAATGTTCTTCGTATTGAGACGATGGTTCAGCGTATTGCTCGGTTGCGCAAGGAGAATTGGAAGACTGGTATTCGTGCTCCTCATTCTGTGTGGAAAGGTTCTGATTATTATGAGAAGTTTTGCGACGACGTACTCGCTGATCTTCAGGACTGTGAGGGATTCTTTTGAGGAGTCCTCTGCTTTCTCGTGACGTACAGTACTCTTTTCTAGCCTTCGTTTGTGGCTTTGGGCCATTGTCGTTACTATGGCCTCTTGTGGTTGATCTTTTTGATGGATCATTAGTCTGGTGAGTTATGAAGGTGGGACGAAGGTGGGAAGATGGTGATAGGGACGTGGGGTATGGATTGGATTTTTTACAACGGTACATCGGACACTGGTAATGATTTGAGGGAATTCACTTTGAAAATGATATGGGACGAAAAATTCGAAAGAGCTGACGATTCAACACGATTTGAAGCTCGATTACATAGGTCAATAGTTCAATACAAGCGCACTTGATATCCTTCAATTCCCATCTCCATCTCCATCTCCAATTAAAGACTCTTGCTCATAATAGAACCAATGCCCTCTCCAACTCCCCCCTTCCCAAACATGCCACCGAGTTGGTTTCCTAGCTGATCCTGGATCTTGCTGAAGTTCTCATCTTCGATGAGCTTTTTGCCTGTGAGACTCACTAGAGTAGGATATCAGCATGAATGTTCCTTTGTATTTTGTAGTAACATACTCTTAAGTCCATAAGAGACCTTGTTTTCACCCATACAATCCAGCAAGAGTTCCTGAAGTTTCTTCTGGTATGGATCTAGGGTACCAGAGACCCAAGCGGCAAGAAGCACCACCTGGAATGCAAGAAAGAAGAGAACGGACAGCATGGTGGAATTTGATCCGTTGAGTCGTAATTCTGGATATTGTCTTCTAAGTCAAAGAAGAAATGGGTGGTTCATATACTATGCGCAAGCCTATGACGTCCGACGATGACGCTGTGCCACAGGCAGCTGGTGGGGTCGGAGAAAGTGGTGCGAATCAGGGCGCAATTTTTTTATATTAACGCCCATATTGCTATTCATCATGGGCCAGGTTCAAATCTCATCTTGCTTGGGGCTTTTCTTGTCTTTGCTAGTCTGGTTTTTCTGGTTTTGGGGCGCTGGAGCGATGGGCTGGTTGGGTTGCGTTTGGGGTTGTGCTTTGGGTATAGAGATATTCATCAGTACCCTATGTCCGTAAGAGACTAACTTTCATTGGCTTAGGAGTACGGCCTGTTAGATAGATAGAATATCGGTGGAGTACGCAATGTCTATGGTTGCTTGGGGGAGGGTCACAGAGCGGTTATAACTCTCTGTTTTTGGTGTTGTTTTGCGTGTAGTGTCTAATTTGCTCTGCTGTTTCCTTCTTTAGCATAATTATTGTGGGTTACTATGTTGTGTCGCCATAGCGTTACAAGCCCAAGTGGCTACCTCGGTATGCATGAGCTGCGCAATGAGCCTCACGAGGCTACTTGGGCAGCTGAGCCACCTACATGCATAACGTACTGAGAAGAAGAAAGAGCCACAAATATGAATACAAGTTAGTTATATCAGTCATGGCATGTCTCATATATGCCTAACTTAACACCTGTCACCCCCTAATTTCAGGCAGTCACTTTTAGTGTGGCGGTGCAACGCTAAACCCTACGCCTTATCGTGTCTAGAACATCTTCACCTTTCTTCTCTCTCTCTTTCTCTGCTCTCCTCTGTTTCTCTGATCCTCTCTGTTTCTCTGTTTCTTTTCGCTGTTCAGCTTGATCTTGATTGATCTCGTACTCACCGCTTGTATGTCCTTTCCCGTGATCGCGAATCTCCCATGCAGCCACCCCCGCGCATGGCCAGCTCGCCCCTCGAATTTGTGCATATCACTGACCCCGTTGTCTCTTTCTAGACTTCACTGCATTCGCGATACTTTGAACTTACCCACGGATCTTCAACCCCTCGGACTTCTCCTCCCCAACCTACTGGGTTCCGTGCCCAAACCATCACACACCGCGTCTACCCCTCGGGCGTCTGCAGCCCTATCCCCACATCATGAGCTGTGAGTCGAGATTTCATATCCGGACTTTTGTCCTCTGGTCTTAGCGTGATTCGCCGCTTGATTTTACCCGCAATTATTCTCCGGGTCGCGTCAGCCGTGCCCACAATCCCATTCTGCATGCTGCGTGGTGATTCCCATGTCGATATACATACTGGCCACAGGCTATCTCTGGAAGCTGTGTCCAATTCTGCTCTTTCTTTTGTATCATGGTCTGCGTCGTCTCAATGCCCGCGCCCCTGTCTGCTCGGTCGGCTTTTCCAAGGCGGCCGTGGTTTTATTTGTTTGCGCGATTCCTTCAGACCCTCCAATGTGCTGACCATGCTCTCTATAGTCGCAAACATGCTCAACAAGCTGTCCGGGCAGCCGGAGAGCTACGAGAAGAAGTACGGTCAACTTTCCCATTCGATTAATCGCAGTTGCTAAACTATTTCGCTTGTTAGAGCTCTCTATAAATTCGGACGAACGCTAGGTGCAGGCACATACGGCATTGTTCGTGAGGCAGAGACCAATGACGGCGAGAAGGTTGCTATTAAGATTATTCTCAAGAAGAATGTGCGCGGGAATGAGGCCATGGTCTATGACGAGCTTGAGATGCTGCAATCTCTCCAACACCCCCACATTGTCTCGTTTGTCGACTGGTTCGAATCCAAGGTGAGTTCAACTCCAGACCGGCGTGTTTATTGCAGATTTCTGACCGTGGTGATAGGACAAATTTTACATTGTCACGCAACTAGCTGTTGGTGGCGAGCTGTTCGACCGTATTTGCGAGTACGGCAAGTTCACTGAGAAGGATGCGTCGCAGACCATTCGCCAGGTCCTCGATGCTGTAAACTACCTCCACAAGCGCAACATTGTCCACCGAGGTTGGTCCTCCAGTATAAACCCCCGGCATTTTCTGTTGCTGACCTTTCAAGATTTAAAACCCGAGAACCTTCTCTACCTGACCCGCTCCGCTGAATCTGAGCTTGTTTTGGCCGATTTTGGTATCGCCAAGATGCTGCACAGCCCCTCTGAAGTGCTGACCAGCATGGCGGGCTCATTTGGCTACGCCGCTCCCGAAGTTATGCTCAAGCAGGGCCACGGCAAGGCCGTCGACATGTGGTCGCTCGGTGTGATCACCTACACCCTCCTCTGTGGCTACTCACCCTTCCGCTCCGAGAACCTGACCGACCTGATCGAAGAATGCCGCACTGGTCGCATTATATTCCATGAGCGCTACTGGCGCGACGTGTCCCAGGACGCCAAAGACTTCATTCTCACCCTCCTCAATGCCGACCCCAGCAAGCGAGTAACCTCGGAGGAAGCCCTAAAGCACGAGTGGCTCACTGGAAAGACTGCCAGCGACCGCGACTTGCTGCCCGAGATCCGCGCCTACATCGCGCGCGCCCGCCTCCGTCGCGGTATCGAGATCGTCAAGCTTGCCAACCGTATCGAATCGCTCAAGATGCACGAGGAAGAAGACGGAGAAGATATCCCCAGCCCCATGGACGTGGGCGCTTCGGTCGATGCAGGTGCGGCGCTTGCGGCAGAGTCTAACGGTGAAGCTAGCCCTGCATCCGGTCACGCAAAGAAGAAGAGTCTCGGCAGTGCTGCTCGCGGTGCGATCTTCCGTGAAGTTGTTCTGGCCAAGGTTCGCGAACAGAAGGAGAACGATGAGCGGGAGAAGGTCGAGCGCGAAGCGAGAGAGAAGGCCGCGAGTGCATGATTGCATGTCAAAATCTTTCCTCTGTTCTTTAATTCTTTTTCTTTTTCTTTTTCTTTTTCTTTTTCTTTTCTTTTCTTTGGTTGATACGTTGATTCTTCCGGATATGCTGCCTTTTAACTCGGTTATATGCCGGGCAGCTTCTTGGATATAGTTCTGTGATTCCCCTTTTTCATGGTCTATCAAAGTGGACATACAAATTCTTCGATTTTATTCCTGTTTGACTATCTGCCATACTCCGTAGTTGACCCAGTCTGTTAGATCGGCCAATGATCGGAGGTAGCTTGCCCCATAGTAGTATACCGGCGGGAAATCCGATATGCAACTGTAAAAGCTAGCAGGACCAGACATGCAGAGATATGGAGAAAGCAACATACGCGGGGGAATATATGTACAATCTCGGTTTAAAGTAGTATCGGTCTGCAGAATCCCAAAAATGGGGTTTCTACTGTACATAATTGCCTTTTCCCA
Organism: Penicillium antarcticum; assembly: GCF_028974205.1. Lineage (NCBI taxonomy): Eukaryota > Fungi > Ascomycota > Eurotiomycetes > Eurotiales > Aspergillaceae > Penicillium > Penicillium antarcticum. The sequence continues at coordinate 295,791 of NW_026695300.1, read as the reverse complement.
TTCCTCTTGTCCCCCTTGCATGAATTCCATCCAGGAACAATTCATCCAACACTTCAACACAGTCAATATTCAGAAGAACCCGCCCATACTAGAGATGGACACGAGACCTTCAGACCAAGAGAGACAACCTACGCATACTGAACTCCAAGAAAAGTCAATAGCCCCCGAAAATGGAGAAACGGCACTGGTGGCAGTCTCACAAGCCGAGTATGACAACCTCCTTCGAAAAGTTGATATCCGCGTTATTCCCATTCTGGCGTTGTTGTATCTTCTAAGTTTTCTGGATCGAGGTAGGAGTTATATCCCATTTCTGTGGGAATATACTCAACTCGTTTCAAATAGGGAATATCGGAAATGCAAATATCCAGGGATTATCGACGACATTGGGTTTAGTTGGCCAGCAATATAATTGGTGAGTAGTTTATATAGATGCTAATTTTCATGCAGAACAGTGGGAGTGATACTGATGATTATATTGCTATATGTACTAGGTGTCTTACTATCTTCTTTTTTCCATTTTCGTTCTTTGAGCCGCTTTGCAATTTGCTGCTCGTTCGTTTGAAGCCTAGTATTTGGCTTCCTTCTATTATGGTTGCTTGGGGTTGGTTTTTCATTCTATTATGTTGTGGCTTTGTTGGCTGATCTATTATAGGGGTTGTGATGACCTTGACTGAGATAGTGCAGGGTTATTCTGGGTTGTTGGCTGCTCGGTTCTTCCTTGGTTAGTTTGTTGGACTCAACATTGGATTTCTTGGACTGATAATTGCTATAGGAGTCACCGAGGCCGGGCTTTGTATGCCTTCCTATTCCTGATTCTACCTCGGATCTTTTGCTAACCTCGTAAAGTCCCTGGTCTGGCGTTTTATGTTTCCCTTTGGTAGGAGGTCCTATCGAGACATGCATATTCGTGTTCACAGAGTCTAGGTACCCTCGAAAGAATTCGCAGTTTAGACTAGCACTTATCTTCGCATCTGCTTCTATGGCTGGTGCATTTTCCGGTCTATTGGCCTATCTCATCAGTAAAATGAATGGTATTGGTGGATTAGAAGGTTGGCGATGGATGTACGTCGCGTTATTCACCAATTTCGATTGAGCACTAATATGTTCCAGTTGTATCCTGGAAGAATTGGTGACCGTTATTGTTGCGGTATCTTCTTTCTTTCTTGTCTGGGATGAGCCTGCAATGGCGACTTTTCTCTCGGAGCATGAGAAGAGGGTTTTGCTCGATGCGCTGAACTATGCGCAGACAGAGACTTCGACGGCGCCTCAGCTGGGGAATAAGCATTCTTTTAAATGGAAGCATTTAGTGGATGCGCTCCTCAATTGGCAGGTATGTCTTGACTAATTTAGTTCTTTACGAAAGGGTTGTTGCTGATGTGCCTTCGAAGACGTGGTTCCATTGCCTCGGTTACTGGGGAATGGTAAGTTCAATCCATCTCCTTCATACACGATACTAACATAATATGGAAAACATGCTCTGTATATGCCCTATCCCTATTCCTACCCACAATCATCAAAGGATTCGGCTACTCCGCTGCCCTAGCCCAACTCCTAACAATTCCCGTCTACGCAGCAGCAACAATATCCTGCATTTTAGTCGGCTATTACTCCGACAGAACTGGCCAACGAAGCTTCTTCACATTTGCCTGCTACACAGCAGTCTTTGTGGGATTCCTTATAGCAGTCGCTCCAGCACGCTTTATCCCCGGCCTCACTTACGCGGGCTGTTTCATTGCCGCGTGTGGCATGTACCCGGCTATCCCCGGTCTCCTGACCTTGTCCTCGAATAACTGGGCACCGGATGCTAAGCGTGCGGTTGGTATCGCTATTCAAATTGGTTTCGGCACTATGGCTGGTGCTGCTGCTTCAAACTTTTATCGGAGTGAGGATGCGCCCAGATATCGTTTGGGTCATGCTTTGGTGCTGGCTTTTGCTGCTTTGGGACTGTTGGCTATGGTCTTGTATGATGTGATTTGCAGTAGGATTAATTCTAACAGGGATTCTGAGGCTGATCGGGTGCCTCGGTTTACCGCGGAGGACTTGGTGGATTTGGGTGATAAAGCGCCTAGCTTTAGGTATACTCTTTAGAGGCTGCAGTATCCATTTACACAGGATTCTATTGGCTGAGAATCAAATAGAATAGTTTCTGCTAGATCACTCTCACATTTGAAAAGTTACCAGAGAAACAACGGAGTCATCTTCGTGGCATGACCTGGGCTGCTGGGCGAGTATCGAGTCAGGCGTCGATATCACGTGCAGCTATCTCCCCACCTTCCGCATCTTTTCGCATTTGAACTTCGCATCGCTTCTAAAGATCTCGTCTTCGGTCTAATCTCTTTGCATTGTCTTTTTTTTCGCATTTGTGAAGTCCTCGTCTGCTACTCTTCCCCACGTCATACATCTGCTACCCCACACCGCCCCTCCTACTCCACCAGAGCTTTCGATCGTCAACCCTCTACTTTGACCATCTCCCAAGTCTACCGTCATGTTCGCAACCAAGCGTCTGAGCAAGGTAAGTGCTGTCTGCTAATTTTAATCTGTCAGAGAAGCGAAATTGACTGACTCTTTGGATCGCAGGAGCTCTTGAAGGTACGTACGACCTCCCCGCCTGTTTTCCACCGCAGCCCACCTGTGTCGCATTTCGCTTTCTGCCCATCTCATCGCGGCATGAATGTCTCAGCCACCTTATTTTCAATCATCTGACATTACGGCATTTCTAGATGAAGGACCATGTCCCGCCTGGAATCGAGATTGTCAAGAGCGATAATCTCGAAGAATGGCAGATGGACATCAAGGTTCTCGACGAGAACCCTCTTTACCAGAACCAAACATATCGTCTGAAGTTCATGTTCAGCAGCAAATACCCCATCGGTAAGCTCCAGCGAGTCGTTTGTCCTCTCGAGGCGCATTTCACGTGCTTACCTCATCAAGTCAAAGACGCTATTTCTAACGTTTATGGTCCTACTAGAGCCTCCAGAGGTCCAATTCATTACATGTGACGCTTCTACCGGCCATCCCCGCACGATACCAATGCATCCCCATATCTACAGCAACGGCATCATTTGCCTCGATCTCCTCGGGTCGGCCGGCTGGTCCCCAGTCCAGACCGTCGAAAGTGTCTGCATGAGCCTCCAGAGCATGCTGACCGCCAACAACCGTGATGAGAGACCCCCCGGTGACCAAGAGTTCATCACTCACAACCGCCGCCGTATCCGCGACATCAACTTTGTCTATGAGGATGACAACGTATGAATCCGACTTTGTTCATAGTCAGCGCTTGGTTGGGGTTCATAACAGGAGCATTGAATCATTGAATAATTCTTATCTTGTGGTGGGGCGGCACATACTTCGGCGTTTCTTTTGTGAGTGCCTCTCCGGAGCCAAGCCGGAGAAGCATCATGTGGGTTCATTTCTTTTGTTTTCTCGCCTATTCTTTGGCGTTTGCATTTATGCTGGCGCAGGTCGGTCATTGACTTCTGAATGCGGATTCGGTGACTTTTTCGGAGTTCATGGGCTGTTCTTTTGAAGCGGTGTGATCAATGCGAGGGCTCTTTTCTTTTTGACATGATTCCCTGCGGAGTATCCAATATTTGACTCTTGGAGAGTAGACTAATACATAGAGTAGTTGCACTAAGTTCACAGCCCCAGTGGGATACAAGTCCCCTGTCAAACGATGTATTGACCCCACCAAGTGCCCACCAAGTTCACTATAACATAGAACATTTGTCAGATATCTCCTCTCTTCGCATATCATTCGGGGATCAAGCGATAAATCTAGACCAAGTAGACATCAGTGAAAGTCTATCTTGAAACTATGTCCGAAATCAAACATTCGCGCCACCTGATTGGTCAGGCCGCTTCTACCCCCAAAAAAGGATTAGCTCTAGCTTCGAGTATAAAGACAACAGATATTTCCAAAACGCAGCCCCAAAATTCCAATCCAGTCCAAGATGCAACCCAAGTCCCAGATCGACTTATTCCAAGGCTGGCCCGCCACAGCCATGCTCCCAACCCAACGCCTAAAACAAGCAGCCAACGACGTCCTCTCCAACAAGAACATCTTCAGTGACGGACTAGCTTACGGTCCTGATGAAGGCTATTACCCTTTTAGGGAAAATATAGCCAAGTGGTTATCGGAATCATATAATCTCTTGCATGCTATCAATGCAGAGCGCATATGCATAACCGGCGGCGCGAGTCAAAATCTAGCTTGTATGTTGCAAGTCTTCACAGACCCTGCCCAGACACAGAGAATATGGCTCGTTGAACCGTGTTATCATCTTGTCTTTGGGGTCTTTGAGGATGCTGGGTTTTCTGGGCGGATGGTTGGGATCTCTGAGGATGAGGGTGGCATGGATGTTACTGCCCTTGAGCTTGCTTTGAGCCAGTTTGAGAGTGGTGAAGATGCGAATCAGAGTCATCAGGTATGCTTCTATTCTACAGCTGGAGGGGTTTAGTATAAATCTAACTCCCTGGAAAAGGCTGCCAAACCCCCGAAACCATATCGGAAGATATACAGACATGTTATTTACTGCATCCCGAGCTTCTCAAATCCATCTGGGATGACGATGCCATGTGCACGGCGTGAGGCGCTTGTCAGGCTTGCTCGGAGGTATGATGCTCTCGTCGTATGTGATGATGTGTATGATTTCCTCCATTGGGGTATTCTTCATACCTCCGACGCTGTGGCTAAGCCGCTGTCACGCATTGTCGATGTAGACCGAGAGTTGGACGGTGGTCCTCAAGATCAGTTTGGCAATGCTGTGAGCAATGGGTCCTTCAGTAAACTTATCGGTCCTGGGTGTCGGGTTGGATGGGCTGAAGGGACGAAGTGCTTTATTCATGGTCTTTCTCAAGCGTAAGTCCTTCTATGTTGCATTCACTCTTTGGAGGAACTTAACTTGGGCATGGACTAAATTATTTCAGTGGCTCTACGCGTTCGGGCGGTGCTCCTTCACAGCTTATGTCGACTTTTGTCAATGATTTACTGGAGGATGGCTTTTTACCCCGGTATATCACGAATGTGCTCATTCCGCAGGGTCAAAAGCGTCACCGTCTACTGGCATCAGCTATTAAGAAACACCTTGGTCCGTTGGGTGTGTCGTTCACTCCTGATCCTGAGACTAGTTCAGTGGCGGGTGGGTACTATATCTGGGCTCAACTCCCAGTTACTTTGGATGCCACTCAGGTGTGTCAATATGCTCTCGAAGAGCAAAAATTGGTTCTAGGTAATGGTGAAGTGTTCGCTGTTCCAGGGCGGGGCTCTTTGGGGGAAGATTTGCATCGCAGGTTGAGGCTTTGTTTCATGTGGGAGGATGAAGAGCGGTTGGTTAAGGGTATTGAGAGGCTCGGAGCTGTCATTGGAGATTTGATGATTGATTAAAAGCAAGAAGAAAACCGAAAATAGCATTGGCGCAATATGCAATGAGTGGTGTTGTATACATATTTGTGATTCATTATTATATGCCAAGCTTTCGGCAATGCGATAACGTAGTGTCTTCGCGAAACATCCTTAACGCACCATTTCCAGTGTTATGGATTCGCCACAATCGCTGGGTGAAATCATGCGTGACCATCCAGGGATTCTCCTAAATACTCTCCAGTGGACTTTGCGTCATCTTGATGTTGTGAACCTAGCCCTGTCTACGAAGAATCGGCTCAGCCTGATAGGAGCATATGGATATTGCTGACAAGAGACATGTTCAGGCAACCCCAACGGACTGGACAGAAGAACCAGATTTTGTGTGCGTGTTATTGACTCTTGCGCAGTGTCAAGATAAGCATCAAATACTGAATACTGTGTCTATATTTACCATGTCTCTTGTCTATTTCTATTTCTCACTTGGTCCCTGGCTAAATCGTTTTCAGTCAGGTCTTCTCATGTTTCACCCTCAAGAAAAAACTCATCTTTATTTTTACGAAGCCAGGATCACTACAGAGCTTCTGGATGCGCTCAACGGTCCCCTAAGTGCAAAATACTATGTGGGATGGCCTACTATTCGGCGGAAAAAAATACCATACAAGCCCTATGATACCCTCGTTGGCCGGCTCTCGACGATCCTACAACTCCATTTCATGCAGACCTTCAAACCTGTTAAGAAGGAATGAAGGGTGTCAATGAATTCAGTCAACAAGAGTATAGCGCGGCCTACAAGAGGCGGCCAACTCATGAGACATGACTGGGTTGTCCATAAACCAATATCCGAGGCGCAAAACAGCTTTTTGCATTTCCATAATGGTCAGGTTCAAAGGCGTTTGGGACTCTCAAGGTTTACATGGTTCAGGGATGGAGAATGCACAGAACACGAAGTACGACATAATATTGCTACATTGTTGATTGGTTTACTCGCATAGAGTCAATAAAATCGGAGGTGTAACACATGGTATCTCAGAACTCAAAATTGCAGCACTCACTGCGAATGAAACAGGTCCGATTCACCCATAGAACCAATATTCTGCGGCGTATGCAACTTGGAAAGTCTCATTTTGGCCGGTGCACATAGACGGAGGGTCCCCTTGGGATGTCACAACTCGATAAACCTCCTACAAAGAATAGGTCAGAAGTGTTCGTAGGTCAGGTTACTTGTTAAATGACTCACCTGGATATTACACCCATCCTTGTGTCCAAGTTTCAGCCATGGAACATTGCCGGACTGGTTATCAGATGGTTCCGTCACAGGCGCTGAGACAGCTGCGTCCTTTTTCGCAACGATCCAAGAATCAGAACCACTCAAGCTCAAATCAAAGACCGGATCTCCACCAGCGTTGAAGTAATGCTGGCCGATTATGAGATCAGTGCTTTTTGTGCCCTGGCCTAGAAGAGCCGCTATGAAGGAGATGCTTCCAAGTGGTACGTTGCTCAGCATTGCTGGCAGTTGATGGAGGAGTGCACCCGATCTTGATGCAAGGCAAGAGGCATCGAAGAGAGTAGCCGCGGCTCCGGTGGCAATGGGCTTTATAGTTGCTTTGAGATCCGATGAAGCATTTAACGCTGGGCAAGAGTAGTTCTGAGTTCCACGTCCCAGCACGACATACTTGAGAGCAAGGTTGATAGATGGATTCGGTAGCTTGGCCTTTGTGTCTGACAATGGAAGAGATGCGTTGGCAACAGAGCAGTTTCCGAGGTTGATCAGATCGAGCTCGCGAGAGATATGGGAGAACGAAGCAGCATAAGCTAGAGGATGAGGAAGTGCTGAGTATGCGTCAACGGTTGCTGCTACGAGGAGCAAAGCAAGCGTTAGAAGATATCTCATCATGATATCGGTAATTTGTAAGAAGTATAGCTCTGCCCTCTAAAACAAATCTGGTTGGAGGTCGGAAGAAAGAATTGGGGGGCAATAGGGGAGAGTGCTAAAGTCAATATATAGAGAGTTATAAGGTTAGATGGCAGGGCTGCTTTGATATGTAACAAGGAGTAAATGCTCCGAATTTTGAACATTCCCTCCAGATGGTCAGGGTCACAGTCTATACCGGATTGAAGCAAGCGTGGTAGATTTCGATTGAATGAACCTACGGATGTACCAATCAGATACTCCTCATAGATTAAAAACTTCTCCACGTCTTGTCGGTAGTCCATTCTCGAGGGGATTCAAGCCTGCTGACCGGAGAGTGCTCGGGGCTAAGGGAGAGCTAAAATTGGCGTCTTTGGTGTCAACGTCCACATACTTGAATAAGCGAGAGGCAAGGCAGTTTTAATTTCCCTAGGCTCACAGTCAGGACCGAGTGTATAACCCAAATGAATGCAACCACACGAACGGGCTTTGTATGTTACACTAGCTCAGTTTTTACTGGTCGTTCGGCAAGTTGCCGCTTTGAACGTTGGAGAGACAATGGCATTAGGGTAATGGGTGAAATATTTTGGTCTTTTGCTACTCCAGTAGAGTCAGTAATGCTAAAATGCACAAGTTACTCTGCAAGTCTATTGTAGGGTTTTCTAAAACCTGGTATAGCGCTTCAACTAAGCGCCTGGGGTAAGGAGGTCTGCCATTGGTTCTGTTTCAGAGAATCATTCATCCTGGTTGCATTGGCATTCATTTCCAATTGAAGAGACAAGTATCAGGTGTGAGAGAAAATCAAGGTCCATCTAGAAAGTCTAAGGGTTTGACACGCTGGATGTGGGACATAAATAGACTATAAGCGCCCTGTCGACGCCACAGATACATTGGGGATTTGATGGTATTCGTGGTTAGTCCTCGGTGGGAAGGAAGGAAAGGTTTGGTTGTTTTTATTATCTCATGTAGCAGGATAACCTTAAAGCTGCCAATGCTAGGAATGTCAATAAGTTTCATTGAGACTGAATCGCGAGGGTAGTCCCCCAAGGCTGTAGTTTCCTCAGCGGTAATAAAGAAGCTCTCCTTGGGGCCGAAATTCGGTCTTGTTGATATAATTTCTGTTGCTATTGAGAAATCGTCCATGAATTCCAAGTCGGGGAAAAGAACGAATTCCCCGCTTGAGCTGGTGCAGATATGCTGACTCATCTATCTTCACATCCTGTCACGTGTCTGTTTTGATAGCTATCAGGTCACGTGGGCAGCGGGAGTTAGTCATCCATTAGCGCGACTTCGCCGACGGCCTTTTCAGTCTCTCATCGCGAGTCCCTAGCAACATTGCATCCGCAAAGGTTAATCTTGTGGCCGTTTCAGCGGTTTTCAATCCGGATGTAGCGACTGTGACCCTTTTTGCGGTATCATAGGCTCTCTCATATCCTCGCGACTTTCGATTCTTATCACGATGTCTGACGGTAAGTTTTCGCAAGCACACCCGCCTGACCACATGCTAATCACCACAACAGCCGACCTTGAGGCCGTCCGCCGGCTCCAAGCTGAGCGCAATGCTGCTGCTTCTCGTCAAAAAGGTTCTAGGACTTTTGACCCGTCTGGTCAACGTACTGATAACTCGACCAAGGCCTCCCTGACGGACTCCTTCGATACCACTTTGTACGAGCGGGATGGAGCGGATAAATTCTCAGGCTATAACACTTCCATCGCCGTTAATGACGACGAGGAAATGGAGGATGCGAATGGAGGACACAGTTTGGTTGGCCAGTACACCGCCACCAGAAGCCAGATCGATGAGATGGCCCAAGGAAACGGTGTGGAGGAGGAGGATATCCTGCTCGGTCGGGAGAAGGCAGCCCGAATTGCAGACCGCGAGACGGACTACCAAAAGCGCCGATTCAACCGCGGACCCCTGACACCGACGCGCGCCGATCCCTTCGCCGCCGGCTCTAATGGTAACGCTGAGGGAGAAGGCCAAACCTATCGTGAGGTGATGGCCCTCCGTGAGATTGAGAAGGAGGAAGAACGCGTGCAAAAGCTGATTGCAGAGAAGCGAGAGCGGGGTGAAGATGTTACCGAGCACGAGGCTACACTGAAGAGAGTGGAGCACGATAAAGAAACGGCCGATCCAGGCTCGACGGGCCAAGCGGCCCCCAGCAAGAAGCGCAAGAAGAGATGGGACGATGCGGCTCCCGAGCCTGCTCCCGAGGGAGAGGGCCAGGGTGGTCAATCCGAAGCCAAAAGCAAGCGGTCACGTTGGGATCAGACGCCCGCTCCTGGCGCACCCGATGAAGCTCCCAAAGCCCGCTCGCGATGGGACCTAGCACCCTCTCTCACAGCTGCCACGCCCGTCGGTAACCAAGGTCTCGCAACTCCCATGCACCCATCACAAGCAGCACCTGTGACCTCTGCCGGTCTCGGGGCCGGTCAGGTTATTGGGTGGTCTGACGAAGAGCTTGATATGATGCTTCCTGGCGAGGCCGACGGCTACAAGGTTCTTGACCCTCCTCCAGGATACGAACCCATCAGAACCCAGGCTCGCAAGCTCACAGCCACGCCTGCACCCATGGCTGCTGGCGGCGTCGGAGGGTTCATGATGCAAGAGCCAGAAAGCGTTCGATCTATGGGCAAAGAACTTCCAACTGATATTCCCGGCGTTGGTGATCTTCAGTTCTTCAAGCCGGAGGATATGGCCTACTTCGGTAAGCTGATGGAAGGTAACGACGAATCCAGCATGACCGTTGAGGAAATGAAGGAGCGAAAGATTATGCGATTGCTGCTCAAGGTCAAGAACGGTACTCCACCCATGCGAAAGACTGCCCTGCGGCAGCTTACAGACAATGCGCGCAACTTTGGTGCCGGGGCTCTCTTCAATCAGATCCTGCCTTTGCTCATGGAAAAGTCACTTGAGGATCAGGAACGCCATTTGCTGGTCAAGGTCATTGACCGTGTTCTCTACAAGTTGGATGACTTGGTTCGTCCCTATGTTCACAAGATCTTGGTCGTCATTGAGCCCTTACTCATTGACCAAGACTACTACGCGCGTGTTGAAGGTCGAGAAATCATCTCCAACCTTGCCAAGGCCGCTGGTCTTGCCACCATGATCAGTACGATGCGTCCTGATATCGACCATGTCGACGAGTACGTACGAAACACTACAGCACGAGCTTTTGCCGTTGTGGCCTCTGCCCTCGGTATTCCTGCCCTCCTTCCTTTCCTACGTGCTGTTTGCCGCAGCAAAAAGTCCTGGCAAGCCCGACACACTGGTGTCAAGATTATCCAGCAAATTCCTATTCTCATGGGGTGCGCTATTCTGCCTCACCTCAAGGGCCTGGTTGACTGCATTTCGGATAACCTGAGTGATGAACAGGCCAAGGTCCGAACTGTTACCGCTTTATCTGTGGCTGCATTGGCCGAAGCTGCCAACCCCTATGGTATTGAAAGCTTCGATGAGATTCTGAACCCTCTCTGGACCGGTGCCCGCAAGCAGCGTGGTAAGGGTCTCGCTGCCTTCCTTAAGGCTGTTGGCTACATCATTCCTCTGATGGACGAGGAGTATGCCAATTACTATACCACTCAAATTATGGAAATCCTTCTTCGGGAGTTCTCCTCGCCAGATGAGGAAATGAAGAAGGTGGTCTTGAAGGTGGTTTCTCAATGTGCCAGCACTGATGGTGTAACTGCTAGTTACCTGAAGGAGCACGTGTTGACAGACTTTTTTAAGAGCTTCTGGGTCCGCCGCATGGCGCTTGATCGCAGGAACTATCGTCAAGTGGTCGATACCACCGTAGACCTCGGTCAGAAAGTTGGCGTTGGCGAGATCCTTGAGCGCGTCGTGAACAACCTGAAAGATGAAAGCGAGCCCTACCGCAAGATGACTGTGGAAACCGTGGAGAAGCTGATTGCATCCCTCGGAGCCGCAGACATCTCCGAGAGACTGGAAGAACGTCTCATCGACGGTGTTCTCTTCGCATTCCAGGAGCAAAGCATCGAAGACATTGTCATCCTCAATGGATTTGGTACCGTGGTGAATGCTCTTGGTACACGGTGCAAACCATATCTCCCTCAGATTGTCAGTACTATTCTTTGGCGACTCAACAACAAGTCCGCCACCGTTCGACAGCAAGCCGCCGATCTCATCTCCCGCGTTGCGATGGTCATGAAGCAGTGTGGTGAGGATGCTCTCATGGGTAAGCTTGGCATTGTTCTCTACGAATATCTGGGTGAAGAATACCCAGAGGTTCTTGGTTCAATACTGGGTGCTCTGCGTTCCATCGTCACCGTGGTCGGTATCAACCAGATGCAACCACCCATTCGCGACCTCCTTCCCCGCCTCACACCTATCCTCCGTAACCGTCACGAAAAGGTGCAAGAGAACACTATCGACCTGGTTGGTCGTATTGCCGACCGTGGACCCGAGTCCGTCAATGCCCGTGAATGGATGCGTATCTGTTTCGAGCTGCTGGATATGCTCAAAGCCCACAAGAAGGGAATTCGCCGAGCAGCCAACAATACATTCGGTTTCATCGCCAAAGCCATCGGACCTCAGGACGTTCTGGCCACTCTCTTGAATAACTTGCGAGTCCAGGAGCGTCAGTCCCGTGTCTGTACAGCCGTCGCCATCGGTATTGTCGCCGAGACTTGTGCTCCGTTCACAGTGCTGCCAGCCCTGATGAACGAGTACCGCGTGCCAGAACTCAACGTGCAAAACGGTGTCCTCAAGGCCCTGTCCTTCTTGTTCGAATACATTGGTGAGATGGCCAAGGACTATGTCTACGCCGTCACCCCACTGCTGGAGGATGCCCTCGTCGACCGGGACCAAGTCCACCGACAGACCGCCGCCGCCGTGGTCAAGCACGTCGCCCTTGGCGTTGTCGGTCTCGGCTGCGAAGACGCCATGCTCCATCTTCTCAACCTGACCTTCCCTAACATCTTCGAGACCAGCCCCCACGTCATCGACCGAATCATCGAAGCCATCGAGGCTCTCCGCATGGCGATCGGAACAGGCACAGTGATGAACTACATCTGGGCTGGCTTGTTCCACCCGGCTCGCAAGGTGCGCACGCCTTACTGGAGATTGTACAACGATGCCTATGTCCAGGCGGCGGATGCCATGGTCCCTTACTATCCGGACATGGAGGGCGAGGCGGACCGCCCGGAGTTGTCCATCATTGTTTGAGATGCAGTTATTGGATGGTCTTTCTCTTCATGCATTATTAGTTAGCTATGGGTGTTTCGATAGCCGGTGTTTTTCTTTTCAATTCTTTAATGCAGGGACGTTCGGCGTCATGTGTTGTTGTATATCATTCGCAAAAGCTAGGGATTACCAATTGATTGAATGACTATGATTTATTCGTTTCTGTTGCCATGTAGGGCCATTTGAGAGTCGTGGGTAAGTCAAGTTGAGATATATATTGAAAATCCACGGCTCTCTACCACGAACATATATCTCCAATCATTTATCCCATTCACCTCAACTTCAAGTATTTACCATCATAAATTATAGCATATTCACTCCAATTCTAATTAAACCCAGTTCATCCTGTAGAGTCGATCTTCCCTAACAACCCCCGATCCTGGAACAATCGACGGCCAAGCATACATACTGACAGGGCCATAAAGGCAGGGATCGGTCGCAGGAGCGACAATGATGTCAATCACATTGCGCAAAAGACAAGTCCGGGGTAGAGAGGCTACAATCTACATGCGACTAGTATAGTATAGTAACTACAGTATGACAACCACCGAAGCACAACTCAACATAGCAACAGTAGTATTCCTCCCTAGCCATAATCCATAATCAATGTTCCCAGTATGATCAAGGCTCAAATGCGAAATCCCCTCTCAGCTCCGTTCGCCCAGTCGCCACGCAAAAAATAGAACAGAGAGAAAGGGAGGGGACCGTACAGTAAACGGAGTACCAAGTACGAAGCAACAGGGTTGGAAGTTCGGGAGAGGAGGGATGGGGATGGGGGTCTGCCAAGGAGCGCCAGATGCCTAAGCTTGCCGTGGGTGGGCTTGGCGCAGGATGTGGCCGCGTAAGCTGGCCATGTCAGGTGTGGAGTCGAATGGTTAAGGGTCTTTGCCCTGCAGCTGAGTGTAGTACATGTGCTTAGATTAATTGCGTAGTCACTATATTGTCTACATAGATACTATATCTGGAGTGTACTGTATAGATTGTAGATTGTATAGATATAGATTGATATAGAGGGTAGTAGAGTATACAGAGTACACCACACTAAGCTTATTTCCCTTGCATTCAGCCCAAAGATCAGATTCACCCAGTGACTCGGGATTGGAGTATGTACCTGTAAAAGCTCTACACAGCCTCCCCCTGAATAGCAGGATGAATCCCCAATCACGACCGGGGAATGGAGTTGTATTCATTTCTTTTGAACGGTACACACCTCAGCTCTATGGAGTCCAACCCACAGACCCTGATAAGGGGTTGTGTAACGCCCCTTTTTGGCTTTTTGGCTTTTGGCTTTTACCTTTGACTTTTGGATCTCATTGTTACAGGGGGTTATGGGCCATGTTAAATTGAATTTCCGTTTCTGATTTTCAGGGTCTACTATCCGCTTTTGGCGCTGAGGATCAGAGTTTATCCTTATTTCTTATTTGATTTTTTCTTTTATTTCTTCCTCTTTTGTCCTATCACCATCCCCCATCCTTTGATTTTACTATGGATATCCTTTTCCATACTCCGTACTTCCAGTCCCCATTCCCCTAATTACATTTACTCTGTAGTTCTCTCGGTGGCGCACACGGCACAATCCAAGCCATGCAAGGACCACAGGATCCAATCCAGATGGAGCTGTATAGATCCTTAGATCGTGAGAGAGTGTCGCACATGCAGGGTAGGAACGCCGAGGTGGTGGGATCCACAGGCGATAACAGTTTGGTAGGCTTTACAAGAGGGTCGCGTGGTGCGCTTGATTGTGGTCATTGTATCTAGGACTCTGTAGGGAGGCGAGATTAACTATGGAGCCCATGTACGCGTCCTTCCTCTGTGCGTGTACCTGTCAATGCAAGGCTACCGAAATTCAAATTGAATTGGACAGAAATAGAAATTCAAATTCAAATTCAAATTCAAATTCGGGGTTGGATTCGAATTCCTCGGATTCATGTGAAGGGTCCTGCTTAACCTGGAGAAAAGCTCAAGGTTATGTGGACGTGATGGTGAGCTATCGCCAATCAGCTGGGGGATTGCGCAAGATGGACAGGGATCGGAAGGTTGGGGGAAAGAGATGCGCTTTGGAATGATTGCTTCAGAAACATGAATTGTATGGCTGTCCATGCTCACTCTGTACAGAAAGTACCTCTACTCTACTGGATATGACTATTCTTCCGGGCTGTGAGCGTTGCTCCCTAGGGAAGCTGTTTTTCTATTCCGTACTCCATAATTGCCGCCGTATTGCCTATTGCTTATTTGCCTCGCAAGGGATCAGAGACCCTGCAGGACGCCTCCATTCATGCTGACGGTTGAGGCACTCTGCGAGGGGCGCACACACCTGCACACACCTACCACCTACCTGCAGGGCTGGGGGAGGAGATTTTGGAATGGCGCCTTTCGCGCGTCACATTTTCTTCACGACGTCAAGAGGGCTAAGACTTAAGACTAGGAGGTGAGTGTCTGTGCCTAGTGCATTTCTGTCGGGTGACATACGCCAAGTGGGATGGTCTCCACTTTCTGCAAGTATGTGGTTTAGTGGTTTAGTGTAATGGGGGGGGGAGTTTGATGTGCCTTTTACGTAGATGATGCTATACACGGTCCCGGTTTGAGTAAGTGGTACCGCGAGGTCAGTGGTGCCTTTACAGCGCACACCGTCTCTTGCTCTAGTGCTCCAATTATGAGAAATCGAGCCGGGGAACTCCAACGGAACCGCGATGACGGGATTGGGGCGAACTTCTTTTGATGGTGGCGGCGGGGGCCGATCAAACAGTCATGTTTATCGCCGTTTAAGGGTTTGGTGGCATTGAGGCGTATTTAGCTCTATAACCTGATGTCAGTCCCAGGCCCGAGGTGCTCCGTGGTATTCCGAATCTGGATCTCGACACGAGATCCGATGACATAGTACGAAGTCCTTTGTAGACACTCCGCTGAATGAAGATTTAAGGCTAGCGACGAATTCCCCAGATTGGTTTAGACTCTGCTTAAACTATCGGATCTTGAAAGCAAAAAGAATGAAAAATACAGAGTCCACTTCGTCGTTTCAGATTATTAGCGTTGACCCTGAGAGTGGCAGTGTTGGAAATGTGGGACTCAGGGTCACGTCATGAAAATAGTGGATGGGGTGTGATTGGGGGAATTCCAGAAAATTGGGAATATTTACTAGACCCCCAAAAAAAAAGAGAGCAAAGAGGAAGCGCACAGGGTCCGAGACATAACCAACCACGTTGAGGAAAGCACGGGACGAGCACGCGTCAGCTCGTAGTGGAACGGTCAGTTTGATTGGTCGATCAATTTATGCCAAGCTCGGCTATCGACTATCTGCCGTCCCCAGCTGGGTTTAGCTTGCAATTGAGTCCTGGTGGTTGGATAGGGGATCTGCACAAACATGTAAGAATGTGGAGTCAACCATGGACTGAACTGAACTACTTTAGGGGTCCGGTATCGGTGGCTTCTGGTTTTTGGGGGGGGTTTCCAGGCCATTTTGCCTGTTTATCCGTTGGACCTTACTCTGCTTGTGTGTCCACTGTGTCCACCATGGATGCAACGCTGGAAGTAACCAAATATTCTATGTATAGATGTCTGATGTCCGCATGGACAGACAGACAATATCTCCGGTAAGAAGAGTGCAGACTAACGTACATGTACAAGGGAATGGGCATGTAGTATCATACATCATATTCACACTGTACAGAACGGTGATGTGCAACCTTGTTTTAGGACAATGACGATCTGCCGTGTGGGAACCGCCAAGATCGGAGCCCCGTGCAGATGACAGGCCTTTGTTTGGCCAAGGACCGGTACCTGATTGACATTCGGCATTAAGGCGGATCGTCAGATCTGATTAGAAGTGTACTTTGTTCAATCTATATAGTGAGAATTGATCTACAGAGGATGATGTTATACATCTATGCAGTATGCTGTCTGGAGTAACGTGTTCCAGAGGTCAATAAATGAAGTCTGGGGTTCTCCAGGTCTATTTCTCCGAGTATTCAGCGTCACATTTGACCGCCCTTCCTTTGCAGCGGGATTCTCGGATGGACTCGCAAAAAAACAAAAAAAAAAAAAAAAAACATTGCCACAGGACGCGTCAACATGAGCCGTGTCACGTTAGCGTAGAAAAGCGGTCAGTGAAGAGCAAGTACTCCGTACACAGTTAGGGCAACTTGGGAAATGGGTGTCCACTCCTCCCGTGTCTAGCTTGGGCCTCTATGAACTGTAAACCTTACCCTTACCCTACTGTCCATCCGGCACAATCCGACTTTATGGTATATAGACTTTTTCCTTGAACTACTGAACGCCCGTAAGCCAACACACACATCCCCTCTTGGCACCCCCTCACCACTCAAAAATCATCCAGCGCCACCATGCCAGCACAGAAAGTCGGTGTTCTGCCGGTTGAGTGGGCCGCACGGCAGGCTGAAAAAAAGGGGGGGGGGGGGGTTCGAACTGGAGCCCAGATGTTGCTTGTGTTCGCTCGTTCGCTTTAAGGTGTACACACGGAGTACAGTGGAAATAGCTCAGGTGTAATTTCTTGGGGCTCCATAGTACGGGTCGGAACCTGCTTTACTAGAGCTTTACCAGAGATATGGATACCCGACGGGCTTTGGGCTTCGGAAGTTTGGCGAGACCTGAGACCAATGTCGGGTTTTGGAGATGTCTATAGTTTCTATGAAATAAAGGTTGATATCGTAACGAAAACCTAATCGGACTCCAGCCGGCATTTGTAGACCCACGGTCTTCGAGGTACACTTGCTTGACCCGTGGATGCCTTCCTTTGTTACCACAAGCAAACCCGGAGGCATCCATGGTTATGCATCGTTCTTACCTGGCTGAACATCTAGGTTTTTCTGGAAAAGGGATTGCGGAGAAGTCAGGTGAGTCTCTGAAGCCATGGCCGAAGATTCTCCGCAGTGGCAAGCCTTTTCGCTCTTGAATCTGTCCCGCTATCTTTCCGGGAGAGCACCTGATGATCTCCAACAGATATACTTCAGTCTAACTATTTGCGTTTCTACTCCCCCCCCGGTGGCTAGATATGGGGGGGGGGGGGGGGGGGAGGGAAACTATACTTTGGACCCTGGGCAGTGATTGGATGTGTTCCCGGTTCTTCAGCATCTCCTCGGTTGTTAATCTCGTACCTTGTGATTCTCATTTCGGGAACCCAACACTCGGGGACCTTGTATAGTTCCCGAACCTGTAGATACTAAGAGACTACTCCACTATAGAGATTTCCAACTGCAAATAGAAATAGCAGAATGGAGACTGGAGAAAGGAGAGAAAGCAAATATCCAAAAAAGAAAGGGTCAGGGTGTGATATATCCGATTTAGGCCCCCGGTCGCATCAACCGCGTAGCCGCCGCTAAGTTGCCCAAAGCCCTTTACCCCCATGCCCCCCCATGCACAACCCCCCATGGCAGGTTATAGTCCACTGTGACGTCTTAGTTTCCTGGACGTGGCAGATCGCTCTGCCGACCCTTATCGTCATACAGTACACTTGATTTGTATATGTGATACAGGTCGCATGGCCCGGGCAATAGCATATAACCTGCATCTACTACTGTACTGTGTAGTCCTACTGTACATATGGTAGTTGGCACGCTCGTATTTCTCACTTTCACTTCACTGTTCACACAGATCTCACAGTTCATAGCGGAAATACTCCGAGGGAAACCCAAGTCTGGCTTCGCTCTCGCTCACTTTCCCGCGTGGAGCTAGAGTGGATTGCACGCACTGTACATCCTCCACATGGAGACTAGGATTCGAAACAGTCCCTTTTGAAGATGTCAGTCGTCATGATGGGAATTAGAATGTAGTCAATAATGCTTAAAGCTAGTGATTCGACGGGGCAGCTGCACTAAACCCCCTCTGTGCCGTGTCAGAGCTGTGGCTTAAGACCAAATTCCGAGGCCGCCCACTATCGAACGTGTTCACAGTGAAGACTCTCTCATTATGAACGGCACGGGTATACCCATTGACAAGAAGCCCCGCTGGCTTGAAACAGAGGCGAACCGTGGTATTATTCTTGGCGTCCCTTTTGGTTTGGGGCATTTCCTTTTCTTTTCTTTTCTTTTTTTTTTTTTCTTTTTTTTTTTTTTTCTTTTCTTTTTTTCTTTTTTTATCAGACACGGCACAGAGCATTCCCCCCTTGAGTCTGATTTTTGGAGTACATTACGCGTTACAGTATTTACCTACCCTGCCTGAGACTAGTAGACTAGAGATTAAGCAATTAATATAATACCCGTGTAGACTAAGACAGACTATAAGCTATGGTCTGTAGGGAAGTACTAGGAAATTAGACAAATAGAGATCTATAGTGGAAACGAGAGAATAAGAATAATAGAATAGGAATAAGAATATAATAAGGATAATTGAATTCAGAATTGCGAATTAAGTAAAAAAGGGAAATATGATAAAACAAAAAGAAATAAAAATAAAATAAAAAATTACAATACACGTATGGATCTGCAACCCCCGACGGGACGTCGTCAGTGGCACTGCTATATTGTCCCCTTCATAAGCTTCGCCGATCCCCTTCCCCAGACTACTTTCTACTTTTTCTGATCATCGGGTCTATCACTCTCCTCTCTCTTGACGATCTATACTATACACTCCTCATGACGATGGTTATGGAAAACCAGAACCGCCCTTATGGCGGCATGAGCTTCGACAGCGTCTACCACAATCCGCCGCAATTCACAGATCCCTGGGCACACTCGACATCGCACTCGACACCTCCAGTCTATGCGACCACCATGGGCAATGGCGCCAGCCTATCTATCAAGGAGGATGTGAACCGCCCTGGCATGTCCATGCCATACCCCAGCATCCCAGTTTCCGCGCCGTCAATGGTACCAGGAAGCACCTACGCGACTAGCTATGGCCCCGAAGTTATGGGCATGCAACACGAGGTGCCGCGCACAACGTTCGACCAGGCCCCTTCCTACACTACTGCCCCGCCTATGAGCAGTTTCGCGCCGGCCAGCTATGCGCCCGTCAGCTACGCTCCAATCCACCCGTCGCCCACAGACAACCGTCGCATTTCGCACTCGTGAGTGATCCGATTCCGAATTGCGCAGGAATTTTTTTTTTTAATTCTAACAATGTATACAGAGATGCCCGCGTTGGCCCCTCACCCGCATCCGCGCCCACCTTTGGTGATGCGCTCGATGCAAGCCGTGGAATGGTCGCTCTCAGCCAGGACCTGACACCGCGCAACATCTACGGCCCTGGTCCTCGAGGCGCGCGTGGCTCAGCCGACTCCTACGGTTTCCCCTCGACGCACTCCTCCACCTCCTCTATCTCCTCCGGCGGCAACTACCCCTACTACAGCGCCTCAGTTGGCTCAGTCGACTCCTCCGTGACAGACTACAGTTCAACAACCTCCGAGTCATACGAGTCGCGCACTCTCCCGCGCCCAACCAGCCTCCTAGCTGGTAGTGCTCCCCCAGGCCCTCAGTCTATGATGAGCCAGTTCAGCTCCAAGATGCCATCCAACACCCAGAAGAAGCACAAGTGCAAGGTGTGCGACAAGCGTTTCACGCGTCCATCTTCGTTACAGACACATATGTACAGCCACACTGGCGAGAAGCGTGAGTTTACCCCCAGATTCCCACATGTACCTTGATACTAACAATTTCCAGCTTTCGCGTGTGATGTTGAAGGCTGCGGGCGGCACTTCTCCGTTGTGTCAAATCTGCGCCGACACAAGAAGGTCCACAAGGGCGAGAAGGACGCCGGCTCCGGCGACGACGACGAGTAAATATCGTTTGTTCATACGATTTGACTCTTTTCTACTCGAAGCGGTCCACCCCTTTGAGCGTGCTCTCTCTCTTCCTCGAACTGCTCTGTGCTCAACGCATTAGATTGCCCATCCCGCCACAGAACCAATTCTACCTTTACACCCGAGTCCCCCCCCCCCCCATGACCCAACTGCGTTGGCATGGTTATATTAATGGCTCGGGATTTCTCGTCTCCTTGTACAACAGCATGGACCACCTCTTTTCTATTTCTCTATTTCACTCCGGATACATTTACTCATCGGAGAGAGAACTCCTTGATACCCCTTTTCAAAAGGCCTGATTTGGGAATGTTGGCTCGGTTCGAGGGCTTAGGCTGAGAGAGAACCCTTTTATCATTTTTTGCCTGTTATTTCCTTTGTTTGACCCACGTTACGACCATAGAGGTACCGGCTGGATATGCGTTCCTGGTTTTTTTTTTTTTTTTTTTTTTTTTTTTTCTTATTCTTTCGCTAGACCTGGGCGTCACCTTTTTGCTGTTTTTCGATACCATGGGCTTGTGATGATTCGATGTCCTTTCTATTCTTTTCTTCTGGGACCATTTTTTGTGTTTGGTTTACTCTTCTACTTATTATTTTTGTCCACCCCTTGTACAGGTTGCATTACTTTACTGCACTTGTTCATCACTTTTTCTCCTTAATCTTCTAGCCTGCATGGCGTGTCTTGCATGGATTAGACCTATTACATTTACACCTTTTTTTGCCTTTCACTATTGGTCCCTTGCCTCTTTTTTTCAATCAATATATACCCTTCAGCCTTGGCCATGGGTATATTTTCTGTTTAAGGGTCCTCTATTGTTTCCACCCGGGCTGCGTCTGAGTGGTGTTTTTGGTTTTTTTTTGGGTTGGTGTTGGTGATGATATACCCGCATGTGAAGCATTGTTATTCTTTGGTTTTGAAACCAGCTGTGCCCGGCTGTGTTTACCTTACTGTCGCTATAGTATAGCCACATTGTCTAATCCATTAAGACAAATCTTTGAATTGGTTTCTTAATAACTGTAATCCCTGTGCCTTGTTGATTCGACCTAGCTTTCTCCCTAATCACCACCCTAGCCCTAAGTCATGCTGCTGCTCTTCTAGCACGACGGCGAAACAGTCTTCCGGCAGTCGACCTACTCCAGAGTAATTACCACTAAGTAGGGCTAGTATACCCTCAATTCAATACACTCTTGAAACATCCTAGTCCTGAAAGAGAAATGCCGACTTCAAACACCCACAAACGGCGACGTACATAGCCAAAGCCTCAATCGGTTTGAGATCGATAAACCCAGTCATCCTCAAACTATTATCCATCAGCCTGTAACTAAGCACCGGTATCAACACCCCTCACCAGACCCTCCTTGCATCCTAGAATGAACATCGAAAGGGCCCGATGATGTAGATTACTGAAACCACTTAGCCTCCCTCCCTAATAAGCCCAACCCCTCGTATATCCCAATAACCTTGGTGCATATTACACCCTTACTCCTCACTTTATTCCCTAGGTAACTCCAGGCCCAAGCTAATGTCACTGGTACCCTCATTTAATGCTATTGGGGGGTTTCCCTTCAACATGAGAATCAACATTCAACTTCATCCGATATACTATTTTGGACCCTTGTCGTGGCGGGCAGTATCTCAATGAGCTAATCCACGACACGCTCTTATTAGTCTCTTAAGACGTGAGAGGTGGAACTGTTACAGTGCTTGTTGGATTTCAGTAATGGAGTTACTCCGAGGCTGATTCTCTGGGGTATTGCTAGTTCAGTCAGTGTGCGTATGTTTGTTTTGTATGCGGCGTTCCTGTACTTTCCGTCTTCTACCAAGTCCTTTGGTCTCTATTTGTGTTCTTAAGGAAAGTCCATTCTGGAAGATGAAGAAACTGTTGGATACTCCCTTGAATCATTTCTAGGAGGGTTGGGGGTTGATGCTGCTTTGTTTTCGCTTTTATAACTGTAGGACGAGAATCGCGAATGGGAATGGCGAGGTCTTTGGGGATCCTCGGGGTATGGTGGCAAATCGGCGAGGAAGGTCTACACTGTAGGCGAGGCTCTAGACATGAAGTTGAATATGGGTGAGATGCACGCTGCATCTTAGGGCTTCGGATCTGCGCGTTCTCCACCCCCGCAGTGGGAGTGTCGATCTTTGTTTTGCAGGAAAATGCAGGATATCTATAAGATGCATACTACGGAGACTTGGCGTCGAAGGACCAGACAATGTGACGGCCATTGTGTCATGGTTGCAATCACCTCTGGAAAATTTGTTGTACAATGATCGCAATGCAATTATGGTATTCGATATTCAACCAATATTCTTAGCTAGTCGAACGTCAGACCGTAAGCAGATGTAGGACCGCCCCAACGCCAATTTGTGATCCATGCCAAGGTAGAGCAGGTAATTACTGAGCTCGACAGCACCAGGCATATCGCAGCTCCATTGATAAGGGCACGTTTAGTGAATACGGTCCAACTTGGCCCGGTTCATGGCGATCTGATCGTCGACGAAATCGCTCTGCAAAAAGTTAGTGTCTTGTTCGAGCACACGTTCAGTTCCTTGAAAAGTCTTACCTTGCCCATGATGCGCTCTAGATGTCTGTTCTGCTCGTCCAATTCCTTGCCAGTAGCCCTGGCAAGACCGTTCAGACGGCCAGTGGCACCGCCAATCAGATCCAGGTTCTGTTCAATCTCGTCCTCCAAACCTTCGTCCTCGCTGTCTGCCTCGAACTGGTACTTGGCACGCTCGGTAACACTGGCCTTCTTGCCCTTGCCCTGCTTGCTCGCATGGTTCGCATCACGGTCAATATCACGGAACACCCGATCCATACGCTGGTTAGTACCATGCGCCTCGGACCGTGTTCCATCGCGGATATCACGCTCCTCGCGGTGAGTGTTGAGAACCTTCTCGTCGCGCTCGCGCCGACGCCGGGATGCGGTGAATGGGTTCGCCACATGCACGGCGAACATGCTCTTGTTGAGCGTCTTAAGTTCCTTGGCCTTCTCCTGAGCAATGCGACCCTCAATGGTGGTCATATCAAGGCTCTTTTCGGTATCGTGAATCGACTCGCCCTGCGCACCTAGGCGGGCCAGTGTGGAGCGACCGGTCTCTTCAGCCTGTGCAGCAACACGGAGTGCATTTCGCGTAGACGCCACATCACCCTGCTTGACAAAGCGCATCTCCTGCTTTGTGGCCTGGATCTCTTCCTCCTCCTCTTCTTCCGCGGTCAGCTGGCGGTCCTGGAAAGTCGCCATGCTGTACTCGTTGCTACCGCCACCGTAATTATTCGCCGGACCTTGTCCCTCCGAGTAAGGCGGGGGCGCATTGCCGGATCCATTGTCCGTGGTGCGGTTCTTGGCGCCTCCGAACAATTCGCTGCGAGCTGCATCCGCAGCCGCGGGGTCATTGGGATCCGAGCTGCCCAGACCGCCGTAGCCACCGTTTCCATATCGCGATCCTGATCCTGATCCCGAGGCCGGGCTGCCAGCGCCAGCGCTGTTTGAGCCGAATCGGTCACTTCCGTAGCCGCCCTGGTTGCCGAAGCGATTGGCGGTGTAGCCGGAAGAATACTTGTTATCGGAGGGGATGTTATGCGGGCTGTTCGACGAGGGGCCACCGTTGGCGGCGGGGTGGTCGGCAGGCAAGGGGGCGACACCGTTGCTAATTTTGGCTTTTGTGTAGGGGTCTACTGGAATGGGTTGGGCGTAAGGGTTGGAGGGGGGCGCTGGACTCTTGTCCTTTTTGCGGCCGAACAGCGCTCGGCGGTTGGAGTCGTCGTCGTCGGATTTCTTGAACAGACCCATGATGGCCAGATAGAGAGAGTTGTATTAAAGAAGTCTTTAACGTGTAAGAGCAAGGGAAGAAAAGAAAAGAAGAAAGAAGTGAGACAAAAAGAAAAAGATTTAACGTGAGACGCCTTCAGGGGAGCTTGGATGTCGAGACCGCCGCCTGATGGTACGTGACATACCAAAGATACAGGGGTACAAATGGCCAATACCAAAAATATTACCATACCAATACGACTTACATCAGCAGTGGCAGTGCACTAAACCGCATGCGGGCGCAGTGGCACTTCATCCTCTGTTTATTTTTGGCCACTTGGGCTATTTCTGGCTGTTCTGCTGCCTGGGAAGAAGAGATGGGGTCTGATGCTGATCATTTTAGAGACAAGGCCAGGAGGGATCTACTGACTTTGCTCGAAGCCGTGAGTTCCCCTTGAATTGCCGTGGATCAGCGCTAACTACTCTCCAGACCCGGAGTAAGAAGAACCTCGTCATCAGCCAGGAGCTGGCGGGTCCAGTTGGGCTGTTTGTCAAATTCTCTGTGCTCCAGGAGTATGGTGTGGACCGGGTCTTTCTGTTGGAAAATGCAAACATCGACTCATCACAACGCAATGTGGTCTTCCTGGTTCGTGGCGAGAAAGCTCGCCACGTTCGAATTGTCGTAGGTATGGATACTTCATCGTTATGTGCTTGTTTAGTTGGATGCCTTGGCTATGGGGCATCATGAGATTGTGCAGATGCTTCCTATTCTATGCAATTCAATGGAATGTCCCTATATTGATCTACATGTTTCATATTCATGTCTTTAACTAGCCCGTTTCATTGGCGTTCTTTCCCGCTTCCTTCGAATGGGTGCCATCAGGATGAGCTGACATTGCTTTCTAGAACAAATAAAGCGGTTGCAGAACAATGGCAACGTTGAACATGAATTCTCTATCTTCTTCGCCCCGAGGCGAACTCTCGTGAGCAATGCAGTCCTAGAAGAGGCGGGTATCATTGGCGACGTGAACGTCGCCGAATTACCTCTCTATTTTATGCCCCTAGAACAGGATATTCTGTCGTTAGAGCTCGATGAGTCGTTTGGTGATCTGTACTTGGTATGTGACTTGATGATTGGACAAGAAGCTTTCTGACATGTTACAGCACAAAGACCCAGGATGCATATTCCATGCTGCAAAGGCTCTTATGGGCGTTCAACAGCGACATGGCTACTTCCCACGCATTGTGGGGAAAGGCGACAATGCCCGTCGTCTAGCAGATCTCTTATTGCGAATGCGAAAGGAACTTGATGCCGAAGAGAGCTCCGGATTAGCCGACCCATCTGCACGAGGACTCTTACCAAGTGCAAGTGTAGAGAACTTGATTATCATTGACCGTGACGTGGACTTTGGCACTGCCCTTCTCACGCAGCTCACATACGAAGGCCTAATTGACGAATACGTCGGCATCAAGAACAACCAAGCAGATGTTGACACAAGCATTATCGGACCTGCACCTACACCCCAGTCTCAAGAGTCATCCAAGTCACCCCAGCAAGCGAAGCAGGGTTTGAAAAGGAAGATCCAGCTGGATAACTCCGACCAACTATTCAGTCAGCTCCGAGATGCAAATTTTGCCATCGTGGGTGATATACTGAACAAGGTGGCACGCCGTCTCGAGAATGAATATGAAAGCCGACATACCGCCAAAACAACAGTCGAGCTTCGAGATTTCGTCCAACGCTTACCTACCTACCAGCTGGAACATCAAAGTCTCCGAACCCACACCAATCTCGCAGAGGAAATAATGCGACTGACCCGCTCCGAAACCTTCCGCAAAACACTAGAAGTTCAGCAGAATAATGCAGCAGGCGCCGACTCCACATACCAACACGAGACAATCGAAGAACTTATCGCCCGAGACGTCCCATTGAAAACCGTCTTACGACTCCTATGCCTGGAATCCTGCATGTCAGGCGGTCTCCGCCCTCGCGACCTAGAGAATTTCAAAAGACAAGTCGTACAAGCCTATGGCCACCAACACCTCCTCACATTCTGGGCCTTAGAGAAAATGGACCTTCTCCAACCCCGTTCCTCAGCAACAGCCATGCTCCTTCCAACATCCGGCGCGCAAGCAGGCACAAAGACGAACTACAGCTACCTCCGCAAGAACCTCCGCCTCGTCATCGAGGAGGTAAGCGAGAAAGACCCCAGCGATATCTCATACGTATACAGTGGATTTGCACCGCTCAGTGTCCGTCTTGTTCAATGTGTTTTGCAGAAACCGTACATCCTCTCGCTTATCAAGGGTGGCTCGCCTGCTGCGTCGCTGAATTCCGGTAACGCTACCTCGCCTGGCTGGCTTGGTTTCGAGGATGTTGTTAAAAGTGCTCGTGGGGCTACTTTTAGCATTGTGCAGAAAGGTGATGATAAGGCTGTTAGGGCGCGTCAGACTCTTAGTGGTAATTCTGCTACTAAGGCTGTCTATGTTTTCTTCTTGGGTGGTATTACCTTTACCGAGATTGCGGCGCTGCGGTTCATTGCTGCTCAGGAGGCACCGCGGCGGAAGATTATCATCTGTACTACTAGTATTATTAGTGGTGATCGGATGATGGAGGCGGCCATTGAGAAGGGTAGTTTTGCAAAGGCGGAGTAATTGGATTATGGCTAGGTAGCGATAATGATACAACATTCAGAAACCAAGCATGGCTTTGTAGCATGGGACATATATGTTCGAATCCTTCGAATTGAATATTCAGCTTTTCATACGAAACTCATGCTTTCCGTATGCGGGATACCATAGATGAAACGCCATGAGAAATGCTCTTGATATCATCACTTCCACTAGTAATTGAACCCAGCACCAACACCCATCAAGCGCCCCTGATACCGCTCGGTAATCTCTCCTAGACGAACCATGATACCAGCAGAAAGGGTGCGCACTTGCTCCTGTGGATCTGTAACGGCAGAAGTAGGATCAGCCCTAGCAGCTTCTGCTGGGGTTCGGTCGAAGACCTGAGAAGCCCACTCGCGCAGCTCGATCATCTCTTTCGCGTACTGCGTGATAAGGCGTTCCTCACCGTTCGAGCCAGATTCGATGTTTAGATCCACGATAGCGAGGAAAAGAGACAGAATGGCGGCGGTCACCGTTGGCTCGTTGGATGCTGCCATTCTGTGTACAGCTATGAGGAGGGAGAGGGTTTCGTGGGTTAGACCTGGGAGGAGGGGTGTGTGTGGGCCAGTTGTGGAGAGGATGAGGGATAGGGTTTGAAGGAAGAGGGTTAGCAGGTGGGGGATGAAGAATGGGTTGTAGGTCGGGGAAGTGGAGCTGGGTACTGAAGTTAGTGTTGATTCTTGGATAGGATTGTGGTGTACCTAGATGACATACGATGAGAACTGCAGCATCATGATTTCGAATCTGCCTTGCATTGGGAAGAAGAATCCCTTCGCAAGCACTTCATGTAGATCCTTCGCAGTGGCATTTTTGCGCTTAGTCTCACGCTGCTGGCGTTTCTTCTCGACTTCCATGCGCGAGGAGAAGGTGCGCACTTTGAGAGCGTCAGGGCCGCTCATTGCGTCGGCTGCATTGGCTGCAAGTGGCTCCAAGGATGTGCGAGACATTTCCCGGGTGAGCATTGCGATGGGAGATTCCTTTTGGCCCAGGTACATGGCCTCCACGGCAGCCGGTAGTCGTTTAGATGGGAATGAGGTATCGCCGGTACTTGGCAGGTTCAGTCTCTTGGCATCATCTTCTCCATTACCAGCGAGCTCACGAGCACTCAGACCTAACGCTGTAAGAACGGCGGATCTCTGGACTTGGGATATGTCTCCATCAAAGTAGATCCCAGTGAACCAGCGGCCCATCTTGAGTGGCTCGGACACGAGTAAGGCAATCATGCTTTGAAGGCGGGCTTCATGGAATTGCGGGTGGTTATTATCGTTTTGGAGACCCACCATCGTGAGTGCCAGTTCCTCGATGTTGTCCGCAAGTTCAGTCCCGAATCCTATCTTGCGTCGGATCAGTGATGGAGCTGTGGTTATGGCCAGATGATGACGCTCGATGTTCTCGGTGTCTCGTAGGCCAACGATCAAATCGCGGATGTACCTGACTTTGTAAGCCTTGCTAGTCAAACCATTAAGACTACTAAGTGGGAACTTACACAGGAGCTGTCGGTTTGGTACGTTGGATCAACGTAGGGTCGTCGTCAGAATCATATGCATCGTCGTCTGGCTTCTCATACGGAATGAGATCGTCATCGTCGTCTTCATCTGCAAATTTCTCTTCGTCGCTGTCTTCAACCTCTTCAATGGCAACAATCTTGCTTGTTTGGGATAGGGAAAACTGTGTTTTCGGCTTTGGCGTACGCTTGGCGTGAATTGGCTTTGGAGGCGCTTCTCGTAATGACTTGAGTGATTCGGAGGAGCCGCATTCATCCTTGAGTTTGGTCAAGTTCAGATACATCTTGACTTCCTCACTCTGCATTTCTTCAAGATCGAATTTGAGAACTTTTCCTGCCTCTTCAATAAGCTCAGATATGCCCGTTCCAATTATCATACCCAGAAGCCGTGCTCTGTTCGAGGATGCCGCAAGTCGGTTGGAGACTGCATTGAGATATGCTCCTGATCGCCCGACTTCCATCGCTTGTGCTGAATCTAGCCGCTTAAGGTGCCCGACAGCAAGAAGGATCACTTGTGCAATGGCTAGATGATGTTAGAGTAATTCTGATGAAGGAAACACAAGTATCGACTCACCATTTTGAACAACGATAGAGACATGCGTGATAGAAAACTTATCGCCAAACTCTCCGAGGCTGCGCATGACCAGTTCCTTCAATAAATCTGCTAGGAGGTTAGTGTCTGATCTATCTTAGAACGCAACAAAACATACCAGCTCGGTTACTGAATGAAGCCAATAGCGCACGTCGTAAGCCCAGCGTGCTAATTGAACCACCTTGCGATTTTGAGAGCCATTCTAAAACATGTGTTTCCAATTCGGGTCGCTTAGAAATCAGGAGAGAACACAAAGCCGCAACACCCTTGACGGTCTCCAAGGAGGTAGTTGACTGATCCACCGAGCCGGACAGATCGTCGGAAAAGTGATTTCGTTGAACGTGACGAAAGATAGCTTCTAAAACTGATAGCTGATCGTCCTTTCTGAGATTGTCAAGGAGGAGGCCAAAAGACACTGCGGAAGACTGCTCAAAAATCAAACCCGAGTAAATCTCTTTGACCATTTGATCTACCTCATGTTAGTTTGATATCCATCTGAATAATCAATATAAGCTTACCGGTGTACCCGAGGTGCAGAGCTCGAGTGGTCAACAAAGTCACCGAGGCCCAGTCGATTTGGTCGATTTTGTTATTGGGAGCGAGCTTCAACGCCATATGAGAAATATTGCGGCCAAGCCATGAAACATACTGATTTCCGGTTCCAACCCAGGTGGTCGAGGACTGAACATTCGATTCATCAACAACAGTGAGAGCTTCAGCTGCGGTGGATAGGAGCTTGCCGCCGGCGACAAGAGAGACAAGCTCTTTCCACATAATTTGCTGCTGGGCCTTGTTATCACAGACTGCCGAGTGATCCGTCAGGATACGCAGCAAGAAATCTTTTGGCTCTAGCAAAGCAGACAAGACAGCCAAAAGGTCTTCGATGATGAGTGGGGTGCTTGAACTCTCGACTTTGTGGGCTGAAGCGCGGACAGAGTTGATCAGAACTCTTAGTTCAGACACTAGGAGACTAAGCCCTGTCATGTTGCCCAGGCATCTTAGCAACGCTGCTCGAGCTTTAGCATCTTTCCCTTTGCTGGCATCCAACGATCTCCAATGATGTGGAATCGTGGTGCTGACTAACAAACGGACAATCTGAGTAGTTGTGATGTTGCTAATTCGGAGATCGAAGTCATTTGTGGCTCTGTGTTTGCTGAAAGGATCAAGTGTCGTCAAAGCGGCAAATAGCTGGTCATGATCTGGTTTGGACTTGAGTAGATCTATGATGTGATGTGCTGATAGATTGTCGAGGTCAAAGTGGCGTTTTGATGAGACATTCTCGCTCAGTGTGGAAACAGGAGTCAGAGAGAATCCTGTATCCTGCCTGGCAGTCTTCACTGCCGTCAAAATATCGTCCATTTCCGAGAAATCCTGGGGAGATGAAGGGTGGAGGTGAAGATTCCAGTATGCGGGCGGCGCACGTGACGCGCATCGGCCTTGCAGCCCACCGGCGTTGTCACTTACAGCCGTTTGGTTGTTTGTGGACTGCATGCTTTTTATCGTTTCAGAGAGTCAAAAAGTGGTTGAAAGCGAGAATATCATTGACAATAAGTTTGCGTTTATTTGTTTCTCGTTGGAGCCTCGTTGCCTTGTGTCGACGACTCAGCGCGTGGCTTGATACTGCTTATAAACATCTACTCTCTTCCACTCACCCAACGAGAACTCCTCAAGATGAATCCAGAGCCGACTTTTACTACAGACCAACAGAGTCGATGGTGAGTTTGAACGAGTCCGATAGCCCTTGATCGGACACTCTAATGCCCCACAGGAAGTCCCTCTATAGCGTCCTGAGCAAGCCTGGTCCCTTTGCCGATGAGGACTGGGTTCCGGGTCAGGAGACGATTGATACGCTAGAGTCTTCAAAAATATTGTGAGTTGTTGTATTTTCCGAGACATGGATCCTGCTAATGTTGATCCCAGGGTGATGTTCGTCAATATGGCATGACTGCTCTTCTATCGACAGACAACTGACATTTATCTAGTGGAGCTGGAGGACTAGGATGCGAGATTTTGAAGAACCTGGCATTGTCGGGATTCAAAGACATCCATGTAATTGATATGGGTACATATTCCCTCTTGGAGCTAAGACCAGATGCTTACACCAACAGATACCATCGACATCTCGAACTTGAATCGACAGTTCCTCTTCCGCCAGGCAGATATCGGTAAGCCCAAAGCTGAGGTTGCCGCCGCTTTTGTCCAAAAACGAGTCAAGGGTGTTACCATCACGCCATATGTCGGCAAGATCCAAGATAAAGATGAAGATTATTATATGCAATTTAAGATTATCATTTGTGGGTTGGACAGCATCGAAGCTCGGCGCTGGATTAACTCTACACTGGTCTCAATGGTTGATATGGAGGATCCCGAGAGCTTGAAGCCCCTGATCGATGGCGGAACAGAAGGTATGCCCCTTTGTCGAATTGGAAAAAAAAATTGCTGAACAGTTGATAGGATTTAAGGGCCAAGCCCGTGTCATCCTGCCCACACTCTCGTCATGTATTGAGTGTCAACTTGATATGCATGCTCCTCGCCCAGCAGTTCCTCTCTGCACGATTGCCACCATCCCGCGCCAGCCTCAACACTGCATCGAATGGGCGCACCAAATCGCGTGGCAAGAGAAGCGCAAAGATGATACCTTTGACAGTGACGACATGGAGCATATTTCGTGGGTATACAATGCTGCCCATGAACGAGCGCAACAGTTCCACATCCACGGTGTCACCTTCCAAATGACCCAAGGTGTGGTCAAGAACATCATCCCAGCGATTGCTTCAACTAATGCTGTGATTGCCGCGTCTACCACGTCAGAGGTGCTCAAGATTGCTACCTCTTGCAACCCTTATCTGAATAACTACATGATGTACGCCGGCGAGGAAGGAGTTTATACCTATACCTTCGAGGCGGAGAAGAAGGCCGATTGTCCTGTCTGTGGAAACCTTGCTCGGAAATTGGATGTGGATTCTAATGTGACATTGGGTGATTTCATTGAAAGCCTTGGCGAGAGGGCCGAAGCTCAACTGAAGAAGCCTAGTATGCGTACTGAAGAGAAGACACTGTATCAGCGCTTCCCGCCTCAGCTCGAAGAACGGACCAGACCTAACCTGTTACTCAAGCTGAACGAGTTGATCGAGGATGGCCAGGAGATCGCTGTCAGTGACCCGGCCTATACCATTGACTTCCGTTTCCGCCTTCGCTTCAACTAAGGTTACTTGCTTGCGATGCTACAAGGATCACATAACACTTAAAACATAAATGGAATGACGTCTAGCTTTAGTTGAAAGTGTGGAATTTGAAGATAGTTATCGGTCTTCTCTCTAAGGCAATTACCACATCAAGACTCCAGCCTCGTGAAGCGAAGTCCTGACCGAACTTTTCGTAAATGTACAGCGCAAACGCAGTAAACATATCCAACGCCAGATAATGCATAAAAATAGGTTTCAGCAGATGGGATGACCGATTGCTTAAGCCATCAAATCGGTCAGACCTCTCTTCCACCGGGCACACTTGAACTTCAGCACCTTGACGGCCTCGAGGAAGAGCACATCGCTCTCAAACTGACCAGTGCTCTCCACATTGAAGATGAAGTGATCGCGCACCCGTCCCAGCTTCACCTTGCCCTGGAACTCATCGTAGCGCAAGCACTCTCGGCTGACGGTATCCTTGAACGCATCCTTCACAACGGCCTTTTGCTCACCGGCACGACCTTCGTATCCGCTTCCGCTGCGCGCAGCCTCGGCGGCGGTGACAGGCTCAAGGCCAATCACTCCCTTGGGGAAGCACTTGGCGAACTTCTTGGCATCGTCGCCGATGATGGGACGCTCGATGTTGATATCGGGGAGGAGGCGGTACGATGCAGTGGCAACGGGAGAGAACTTGGCATGGTCAGCACCAATACCCTTGACACAGTGCAATTCCATCTCGATCTTTTGACCGGGGCGCAGCTTGGCGATCAAGATATCGGGGTTGACGGGAGCGATGGCACCGTCGCCAACGAAGAAATCCGCCTGACGACCGACAGGGTGGAACATGAGATCCTTGGCGTAGACGTGAGCGTTGGTGTAGAGCTTGCGGGGGTCCTGTTCATCCTTGTCTGCGAACTCGTTCTTGTAGCATTCGACTTCGAGGTGGAGCACAATGGTGTTAAAATCGCAAGCTCCGCTACCGGGCTCATCGTCAGATTCCTTCTTGACCCAGTGCATCCAGTTGATTCCCTCCACGGAACCCTTCAGTGGGACCAGGCCCAGTCGTGATGCGAGAACTTCATCTTGAATGACGGAAGTGTTATTGTGAATGAAGCAGTCTTCGATGGCAATGGTGGGGATCTCGGCCATGAGAATACGGCGGAAAGCATTGGCGACGGAGGCATCGAGTCCGATCAGCGAGAAGGAAGACTCGAACCGCTCATTGCGGTGGAACTCGACCTGGAAGCCCTGTTCGTCATAAATCGTTAGATGGGCCCAATCTAGGAATTGTAGCTTGCTTATGAAAATAGAGCACTTACATTCTTGAATGTATCGAGCGCCCACTCATGCGACTCTCCTGGCCAGTGACCCGGAAAATCTGTGGAGGGGATGTTGGTGACGGTTTCCGGGTTGATGCCGATGATCTGAGACTATTAGTATGAAGAATTGGGTGAAATTATAGCTGAAGCTTACACGGCGACGCTGCAGCTCCTCCTGCGAAGGGACAAGAGGCGCCATGATAGGCAATATGTGAGTCTGGTGAAAGTTGAAGGTAAAGTCCGCGATCACCGATAAGAGGAATTTCTCGAAGCAATTTTCTATGGTGCCTGAGGCAGCAAGAGGCCTTTATTCCGTATGATGCAGAGTGTGCTTACGTGATTATTTCTTGTGATGTTGCCAGACGCTAAGCTACATCCAGCCTAGCCCAACACTAGCCCCAAGACAATATAGTGGCCCTCGCAAGCCAACCAGCGCACGGCTGATGACCCAAGCAGCTCAGCACGTGACGTTCCAAAATGCGCGACTCCCAACTTCGTTCACCAGGTTTCCTACCCGTAGCGAGCCATCTCCACCCATTGAATGCGGCTGGATTGAGGATCATCTCCCCTCTTTTCCCTCTAGGACCCCTACTCTCTATCCTCCATGGCCGCTTCTTTCGCTCGCCTGGCGGGCAATGCGCCCAAAAGGCTCTGCCTCCGCCCCTCCTCGCTCAACACATCTATTCCTCGTTCCCGCTCGATAGCCACCTCAGTTCCTCGTCGTCATGCCGAGCCTACCACCTACCAAGCCACCAAGCTTGTCCAGACCGACCCGACCTTCACCCATTTCGCCAACAAGGGTGCGCCCGAGGACCCCGAAGCTGCCGGTCTGGAATCTGAGGCCGAAGGGATTGACCGCAAGATTCGTCACTACACTGTCAACTTTGGTCCCCAGCATCCCGCTGCTCACGGTGTGCTCCGATTGATTCTGGAGCTCAATGGTGAAGAGATTGTTCGATCCGATCCCCACGTCGGTCTGCTTCACCGTGGTACCGAGAAGTTGATCGAGTACAAGACCTACATGCAGGCTCTGCCCTACTTCGACCGATTGGACTATGTCTCCATGATGACAAACGAGCAGTGCTTCTCCCTCGCTGTCGAAAAGCTGCTGAACGTTGAACTTCCCGAGCGTGCCAAGTGGATCCGTACTTTGTTCGGCGAGATGACCCGTATCCTGAACCACCTCATGTCCGTCCTCTCCCACGCTATGGATGTTGGTGCTTTGACTCCTTTCCTCTGGGGTTTCGAGGAGCGTGAGAAGCTCATGGTAAGTACCTGGGCGTTGCCAATTGGGGCCACCAAGATATGATATGCTGACATTTCGGGTGCTCTAGGAATTCTACGAGCGTGTCTCCGGTGCCCGTCTCCACGCTGCATACGTTCGCCCCGGTGGTGTGTCGCAGGATATCCCTCTCGGTCTTTTAGATGACATTTACCAGTGGGCCACTCAGTTCGGTGACCGTATCGACGAGACCGAAGAGTTGCTCACGGATAACCGTATCTGGAAGGCCAGAACCCAGGGTGTTGGTGTTGTCAACGCCGCCGATGCGCTCAACATGAGTTTCACCGGTGTTATGCTCCGTGGCTCCGGTGTCCCCTACGATATTCGCAAGTCTCAGCCCTATGATGCCTACGACCAGGTTGAATTCGATGTTCCCGTCGGTGTTAACGGTGACTGCTACGACCGTTACCTCTGCCGTATGGAGGAGTTCCGTCAGTCTCTCCGCATTATCCACCAGTGTCTGAACAAGATGCCTGCTGGTCCAGTTCGTGTTGAGGACTACAAGATCTCCCCCCCTCCCCGTGCCGCCATGAAGGAGAACATGGAAGCTCTCATTCACCACTTCCTGCTCTTCACCAAGGGTTACTCCGTGCCCCCTGGTGAAACCTACTCAGCCATCGAAGCCCCCAAGGGTGAGATGGGTGTGTTCCTCGTCAGCGACGGTAGCGAGCGCCCATACCGCTGCAAGATCCGTGCTCCTGGTTTCGCTCACTTGGGTGGTTTCGACCAGGTGTCTCGTGGTCATCTTTTGGCCGACGCCGTCGCTATTATCGGTAAGTCCTGTCTATTCACTGTTCACTTAAACATAACTAACATGACTTCAGGTACCATGGATCTGGTGTTCGGTGAGGTTGACCGGTAAACATATTGGCAACGCAATAATAAAAAGAAAAACAAAAAAACGAAGAAAACCTTCAATGGCACCCTCTTAGATGGTTAGACTCGCCTGTGATGGGGGACAAATCAGAAAAGAGGAACCACCCTTTTCCTTCCTCAATGTGATCAACCCTAGATCTTTCGATGCTATCTCGGGGATACCAAATGCTCCATGTTTTCTTCCCATGGCGTTGTTCTATTATGTCCTGTCAGTCTCCTTTGTCTGTTTTTTTCTACTACTGCTTCATATAAGCCCTGTGTATAGTGAACATCCGTTTCTTTTTTCGAGTTTCATCTCCATGTAGGCCATTGTGAATGTAGATATTTGCATGAACCGAGAATTGTAGTCACAGATCGAAAATGAATGTGTGATCCCATGCTAGGTCGATATCTGTAGGCGGCCTGTGAAGAAATATAGACCCATATTGACTAACAAGATCGGAGAATAACTCCGATACATTGAGCAAATATTATCTGCGTTCCAATTAGATCTCAAACCTAGACGTTTACCTGCATTCTGCAGGATTCTTGGTAGGTCAAAGAAAGTCGTTGTCTCGTTTGCATCATCTTCTCAGCATGGACAACACGATCAGAACTGTTCAAAAACAAAAAAAGCAAACCAGTCAAACCCTGAGTCCAGCATGTTTATATTTTCAAACTTGCTTCCAAGTTGGTCCTCGCTTACTTATGAGTATACTGCTCGGTAATCCCCGCACCGTCGTTGGGGTATGCGATACTCACTGAATCGGCTGTATGCCAATGCACGAGGTACATAAAGACCCAGCGGACAAGTAGAACCACACGTTGTGTTCTTTAAGACAGATAACTCACGATGGGACAATCAATAGATTCTTCTTCAATTATATACTCGAAGTGGTTTGGGGGTTCTGCGTCCGGCATGGCGGTGCTTGTTTCGCATCCTTTGGACTTGAGTTGGTTTTTCCCAATCAAACAATTCTGATTATTGTTGTAATAACTGAGAATTACAGTCAAGGTTAGAATCCAGATGGAACCTGGTGGTGCGAGAGCAGGCACCTTGACTAGCTGTGTTCGAATTGTTCGGGGAGAGGGTGTACTCGCACTTTATAATGGGGTAAGTCCGAGTATTGGATGAAACGAAGCAAAAGCTGATAACTCCAAGCTCTCAGCAGGCTTCATGAGACAATGTAAGGCCAATGAAATTAGTTTGTCTAGGAAATACAGGTTACTTAAACGTTAGGCTTGAGAAATAAACCCCAGATTTACCGTCGCATACTATGGGTGCATTCTTGTACGTGGCTGCTTCTTAAGGTGCGACTTGGATGTGAGCGTAGACCTAAAATATCCTAGTACTCATATATATCTAAGAAACAATGGACCTCTGGAAAATGTACGTATAGAAAATTAATGTAATCCAGAAAAGATGCCAGCTCATGAATGCTTTTTCCGAAAAGAAATGAACATAAGAAAAAGCATAGGAAGAGACCAAAAGCTACACAGTCGCAAGCGTCTCTCTCTATACTTCGTTCCGAGTACTTTTGCTAGAAGAACAAATTGAATAAAGGGTATATTGAGCTACTGTGTCATTGACATGCCCTAGATAGCCATGACATTCAAATTCGACTTGGAAAGAATATCTAGTTGACTATACTTCAGTTAATGCCTGCGACCTGAGGAATAAACGTGGCGTCAAAGCTGTGGCGCAGTGCATGCAGGCCACGTTTTCTCCCAACAAGCCATATACAACTGGCAGCCTCTGATTCGGACTACGATCTTGAGAATCTGAGCCAACTGTCTCATTGCGCAAACTCCAGCTTGCTTCTAACAGCCTCTTCTTACTGCTTCTGTGGCGTGTTGATCTCTGCACGCACGGGCTACACTGCCAATGGTATCTTGATCTCTGCTGTATCTCGTATTGTTTGGAGATCCGGGGATAACCGATCTTGCTCAGCAGAAGAAAAAAGAGTCATACACTACAGACAATGGAGATTTATTTGTTCGGAGTCGCCGGGCGAGGTTGATTGCTGGTTCGCAAACCCAGTGAATTGCCCCGATGTACATCTTGCTGTATAATCGTGATTGGTGGAATTTGTAGCCAGTGATTATAGAGTAAATTGAAGAGGTTGTAATGTAGGGAGTATTTCCACGTTCTCATCTCAATGGCTATTGAGTGCGCAATAGAGTATCATGTGAGGATGTTAGTATTGATCGCATTGTACGTATTGATTCCACAGAATGGTAATGTCGAGTGTAGATTCCGTTCTATTGTGAGATCAGAACTCCATTGTTAAGACAAACTGAACTTAACGCTATATAAAGGTGGCCTGTGCAGTTGTCATACCACGTGACCGTCCTGGACGCGACCACATCGCGTTGATTCTCGAGTCACTCGATTTGTCTCACCCCGCATCGCATTCCTTACCTCTTTCTTTCTTTCCATCTTTGAATCCCTCACCTTACCTTAAATCCCCTACCACATCTCCCAATCGCACCATGGCGACCGACTACAGCAAGAAGACCAACCCTGAATTGGTCGAGATCCTTAAGTCTCGATCTCTCCCTCACACCGGCAAGAAGGCCGACCTTATCTCGCGCTTGCAACAAGACGACGAAAGCAAACCTGCCGATGCCGCTGCCGCTCCCGCCGCTCCTGCCCCAGCCAAGCCCGACGTCACCGAAGATGTCATCGACTGGGACGACGAACCTACAGAGACTGCCGTGAAGCCATCAACAGAGGCCGGTGCCGCAGCTATTGCAGCTGGTGGCCAGGGCGCCGTGCCCAACCCCGTTGCTGTTCCCAACCAGAAGCTCGATGAGAACCCTGCCACAACTGATGACCTGAAGGTCGAGTCCACCGGCGCCGCCGCCGAAGTTGCCGCCCAGACCGAAGCTGCCGCCGAAGAGAAGCCTGCCATCGACTACACTCGTGGACTGCCCGCGACAGAGCTAGAGGCCGAGTTGGCGAAGCGCAAGGCGCGCGCCGAGAAGTTCGGTATCATCGAAGATTCCGAGACTGCATTGAAAGAGGCCACAAAGCAACTGGAGCGCGCAAAGCGATTCGGTACCGGTCCCGAAGCTGAGACTACCCCCGGTGCTGGTGTAAGTCGCCTTGACCAGGCACTCCCTGATGAGCGCTCTCGCAAGAGGGGCCGTGAGGCTCGCCCCGATCAGGGCGGTCGTGGAGGCAAGAAGCGTGACATTGGCCGGAATCGCAACCAGCGACGTGGCGATGGAAACCGTAACCGCGATGGTGGAAACCGGACCAATGCTGGTGTAAAGAAGCCCAATGCCGGCAGTGGTAACGCTCCCAAGAACTGGAGTGAGAAGGACAATGCTGCTATGGAGGCTCGCAAGAAGCGATTTGCTGCTGCTGCTTAAATGTATTTTGTTGGTCAATCATCATTTACTTGGGCGTTTGTGTGAGATGCTACTGGGAAACTTCAAGGCCATTCAATTCGATTTGTTTTTAATATATGTGAATCTACCAAGCTTCTGTGCTTCTTTCCAAGTAGAGAGTAGTTAGCAGAGATCAACCTTGCCAAGAAAATTTGAAGTGCTCGAGATCTTAACACTTGCACAGACTCAAAACTCAATCAACAGTTCCTCGCGGCGCCCAGTATCAATTCCCCGGTGATTATGAAGCTGAGCACTGCATTAGTCGCTTGTTCCTGCAGCAGCGCCCCGACCACTCGCAGGTCAAGCATGGCCCAGATCGTGACTGTCGTGCCCAAGATCGACAAGCCTCAGCATTGGGAGGGACTCTAGTTCAGACTGAGCACACACTATTCTCTACGAGGAAACAGCAAGTATTTGAAATGGCGTGTTCTGGCTCTACGACTTCAAGCTTGCCAGGATTGCCGCCCTCCCCACTTGGCTCAGTTGCTCCCCGCGAATCGCAATCCACAAGTCGCTTTTTTTAGAATTGGTGGCTTCAAGCTAACATTCGATACTCCTCTAGGGCATGTTCATTGCTCGATCGCCCAGTGGGCCATCACAGCCCGTCTCCACATCCAAGGCTGCTCGAACATGGAAGTCCCAGAGACGACATGGCCCTCCAGCGCAGTTACTGGTCTATGAATCTTACAAGGCTACTGATTAGACTCGCCCCCACCTGCAGCGACCTCTTTACGTCCAGTGGATGGCATATTCTGGTAAAGGCTCGGCTCGGGCCTGTTCCAAACAGTATGCAACTCTGGATGACCGTTGAGAAATCTTAGCTGAGACTCGACATGTCTCAAACGTGATGCGGGTGGAAATGAACTGTTTCGGGAAGATGTGAAGTATCCGGCGCCTAGTCGAACGCATACGTCTTTTTGCATACGCATGGTCCCTTGAAACCTCACGTTGGGAAATTCTCCGAAAGCACGGGGAAGGCGTGGAGTTAAGAGAAAAAAGGAAAAAGCAAAAAAGAAGGGAAAAAAACTCTTCACGTCGATCATTCCAATCACTGATTCAAATCGGCGTCTCCGAATGTGTTGTCAAAGAGGCGAGAGAGACGCGACCAGACTGGTTCCCAATACGGGTTTACTTCACGCTCAGCTTGAGTCTACACCGCCGACAGGCGATCGACTCAAATATTGACGATACTCCACTGAGTCACCCCTGTCACGTTGTGTACTGCTTTGCCGCCGGCAGCCGATACCGTCGAGCCAACGAGACGCCTCTTACTGAGGTCCCTGTGGGCCAGTAGCCCTGTGTGCGTGCGCACTGGATCCCGGGGATTACTCTGGTTATTTGTGGGAGTCGCCTTTTTTGACTTTGGCCCAACACTAGTTCGCGCAGGCTATCTTGTCCATTTGACAGGCTCGAAGTTGTGCAGTCTCGACTCCCTCGATCCCATCACAGAAACAGTTACGTGCCAATGAGAGAGACGCCTTTGGTATCGGGGCTGCCGTGCAAACCTTTCTATATGGTGCGGTACAAGGCGTTTCCTCCCCCCCCCACACCTAGGGGCATTGCTAGTTAGCACATAAATGTCTGAAGTCTTAATAATTATCTGTGTTCTCTTGTCTTTCAATTTATTTTTGACCTCTGACGTGGCTGGAAAAACCCTGAGATCCTAACGCCACATTTGAGTGTGGCGAAGCAGCTGCAGCTTTTAGGCTTCGCCGATCCTCGGTGAGTTTTCCCTGACGTTTACTCACGGACTTTTCGTTATACATTTAATAGTCTTAATACCCTGCTAATATCTACTAGTGTTGTGACTTTGACATACTCGCAGTTCTTCTGCTTTTTATATCTTAATATACATGCGCTAGGTGGCAGCAATTTTGATATCCTGATATGTATTGCAGTGAGTACCCAAGCAGATCTAGGCAGAACAATACTGATCAAATAAGACTGCTCTCAAGATAATGATACGTGATGATTACCATATCGAAGTACAAGTATCCGAGTCATTTGTCTTCGCATTGCACCCAGGGACCTCACTCAACCCTACATCATGTCATACAGTTCTGGCCATCACATGCCAAGTGATGGCCTGTCCTCAACATCTGAAAATGCCTCTGGCGTTCGGCCAGGGTCGCAAATCGCAGGGCCTGTCAATTTTACACCCAGAAGTAGGACCTCATCATTCTCGAGCGTCGAAGAGACCGGCCCAGTGCTAGGGCCGTCACATACCAAGAACTACCGTGGAACTCGACTATCTATGCTCCCACGCCCCAGAGCCGGTAGAACTGTATCACCAATTACCCCAGTATCTGCTGCGTCTTCTCAGAAGTCCACACAATCCATTCCTTCATCGCTTTCAAGTCCAGAGATCAACAACCCATCCTTGCTTGGGACTGGACAACAAGTGTCTTCCCCGAAACGGTCACGAAATGTTCTTCGAAGACGTGCACCGACAATAGGAAGACATGTGGAGCAATTACAATCCCACAAGCTCAGCCTTGTGATCCCTCAAGAGCCTCAACCCGTCAATATGAACAGTGCAACAAAGTACGGCACTCCGGAGACCCTGCCGTCAGGACATTCGGCTTCATCGGACAGAACCAGTCATAGAAACGAGAGCAGTGCGACCCTGAGCTCGGCAACTTCCAGATTTAATGGCCCGGAAGAACTGGCAAGTCTCCGGACTACAGTTGATACCCAGAACTTGCCACCTCCCCCTGCGCCATTTCTCTCGGCAAGCAGTCCTTCAACAAGATACTCCGAGTCCCCGAGTATTTGGAGTCGAGGGTCTACTCCCACTTCATTGTCTTCTTATTCCCCAGGTATCGTACACTCGACAAAGATCGGCCGTCTCCGGCAGCCCAGCCCATCACAGACACGGTTGCCGGTGTTTTCTCCTTCAATCATTCAATCAAGTCCGAAACAAGAAAGACCTGAGCCAAAGACTCAGAAGCGAGTACCTTCGAAATCTTCTGGTCTAAGCTCAGTAGGGACGGATGATCACAACCAGTCAACTTCCAAGTCTCCATCTAACCACATGCCAGGCCCACCATACAGCTCTCCAACAATAAAACCTTTGTCGAATTTCAGTCCATCAAAATCCGGAGATATTGACACTGAAAAGGCCTGTAGAGAGGTCGAGGAAGCCGAAAGACGCCTAGTTGATCCGCAAGGGGCCAAGGAATGCTCCCCCGCACGTTTCGTGGAGACCCCACGCACTCCACCAAGACCAAGCAGAGATGGAACTCATCGCTTAGAGCTGGAAAAGTTACCTGTGGTACGGAGCAATTTGCGGTATATCAGATCGACGGGTCACACAAGACGCGAATCCGCGGAAAAGATCCTAGCGGCCAGCCTTCCTCATCCCACTCCAAACCAATCTGCCGCTGCATCTATTGACTCCTTACACTCGAGGAGTATTTCGCGAGTCTCATCTCAGGATGACGGGTCTCCTGTGCTATCTCGGAAATCCCCTCGGACTTTGACAAAGGAGCCTCCTAAAGAACAACCAGAGTCGAAGATGCCCGTACCAAAAAGGTTTGGTCTTTTCACGAAGAAGTCCAAGCCTGATATGACAGAGACTACCACAGAGCAAGCTCGTTTACCACGTAAAGGCCCCGCGGCTGGGACGGGACATGAGGGCTATGGAAAGTATGGACAACGCGGCCGGAAAGCCAGTGGGAGTAGTAGCAGTGGCACAAGAACAAGGTCAACAAGCACGACGAGAAGTGTCGCCAGCAAAGGAAGCCTGTCCAGTAGGCCTGAGTTGGAGATTGATGATTTCTTCATGAGTCGTCTGGAACCTGTCATCATCAATGGTGGCGGAATGGACGGCGCGTCGTTGTCGCGGACGCAGAGCGAGCAAAGTATGAGCAGCCTTAGTGTTGCCTCTACTTCGAATTTGCCTCGGCAGGGTGCCCTCACACACTCGAATGGTCAGTCTACTGACTCGCTTGCCACTTCAACGGGGACATTTGGTGATACTGTTACGCTTGTCGAGTCTGCTGGGACTGCGTCAAGGAACCGGAGCCCTGAGCGCGAACTGAATACCAGGCGACCTAGTACTTCCGTATCACGCATGCCAGTTCCAAAGAGCAAAAGACATGGTGTTTTTGCAAACACTCAAGCTGCTGTGACTACGACATCTCTTACTAGCCAAGAACCAAGTGTCAAAGCTACACCTCAGCCAAAGAAAGCTGTTCAGAAACCCGCTGAGCGAACTAAAAAGTCCGAGCCAGCTCAGCAGCAACAAGCTAAGAAGGGAAAGACATCCATGTGGAATTTCTTTCAGAAGAGTTCCAACGAGCACAAGAGCGGGCCTCCTATCACAACTGCATCCCATACCGCCCAACTCCACGCGGCGATTTCGCCGGTGCTGAACACTCGGCCTGTTGCCCACTATGCATTTGTCGACGCTGACTCGGACTCCCTGGATGAGATCATCAACAAAATCGAGGACTCCCCACCAACAGAAGAGGAAAAAATCTTCCACCCAGTGGAAGTTCCAGCAGGTCTAAATATCAGAAAGAGAGAACCTTCAATTTTGTTGCCTTCGCCACCAAAGCTTCATGGAGAATTTGAAAATGACCGTCCATCGCCGAAGATTGCCATGTTCAATCGCAACCTCATGCCTCCAGAGCTCGAATCGTCACCTGAAGTAGAGCGCCCAAGACGATTAGCTTCCGTAGGCAGAATTCCTCAGGTTGTCTCGCGGCGCGATAGACAACATCGACCAGCGATGCAGTCCTTCTCTCGCCCATTTAGTGTCGTTGAATCTCCAGCTCTCACTGCTCCCACGACAGGTGCTCCGCATGAGTCTCCATTGATCAGCGATGCACCTCTGGACCTGGGAATCGGGCCCAGCGAGCCTAGATGGGGCCATGGGCTTAGCCCTGCGTTCAGTGCTTCCGAGGAAGCCAGTGCTTTGGATTTCCTCGCTGGACCATTCTCAGACTATGAGTTCCTCAAGTTCCCACCGAAGAAGGGTTCGACCTCGTCGGATAGCTCTGCTGCTTTGGCTGCAGTAACTGCCGTCGCTCCAGTGCCCGGCTCACCACCTACTGAAGATGAGGTGTGGAATGAGTTTGATGATCTGATCGATCATGTTCTTTCGCCAGAGGGGCCGGAGTCAAAGGAGCCTGTTAAGCCTGAAGATGATGCCAGATTCGAACTTGCTACCATGGCGAGTAGAGCTCTTCAGGATGAGTTGAATAATCCCACTCCTATTCAGCGAGGACCGGGTGAGGACTCAGTACGGTCAAGTGCCAGTTCTGTTCGGCTACGTCGTTCTCGGATTGTTTCGGCCTTGCAATCTTCTACGGCTCCTTCGTCTCAACCTTCCTATAGCGATCTCGTTTCCAGGTATGGGGATTTGACAGAAGATAAGATCAATGCGGAGAAGGATGAGGATGTTTCGGCTCCTGTTGAAGAGCCATCTTCCATTGACCA
Source organism: Penicillium antarcticum (assembly GCF_028974205.1). Classification (NCBI taxonomy): domain Eukaryota; kingdom Fungi; phylum Ascomycota; class Eurotiomycetes; order Eurotiales; family Aspergillaceae; genus Penicillium; species Penicillium antarcticum. Next base: position 251,563 of record NW_026695300.1, on the reverse strand, counting down.
GCGCTGGGAACAACAGTCGACATTTCTTCAGTCTCTCGCTGCTGTCCCTTCACCCCGACCGAAGATTCACCGTTCACAAGAGGCTGGATCCTCCGAGCGTGAGTGGGATGCTGTGACGCGCACGAACATGCGCTCGGCCTCGCTTATGACTAGTCGCTGGCTTTCATTTGGCCGGGTCCTCTTCAGTCCGGCACATAACCACGTCAAGACCGGAGGCCAAGGCAGAATCCTGGTAGTCGATGGGCTTGGGAACGACGATTGGTCTTTCTATTGCTCCTTGACTTATCCCGATGCAGAGGTATACAGCCTTGGAGGTCGTCCGGTGTCTACAGCAGCTCCTCACCCCGCAGCATGGCAGCCTCCGACAAACCATCACACGGTATACCACGCCGGGCTGAGCAACCCGCTCCCATTCCCAAAGGACTACTTTACCGTCGCTGTTCTCCGATTCCCCGCCGTCTGCTCCGAGACTGTTCAAGGCAACATTGTACAAGAATGCAAACGAGTCCTCCGTACAGGCGGGTACTTGGAGATGTGCCTCCTAGACAGAGATATGGTCAACATGGGACCGCGTACCCGCAAAGCAGTCCGCCAGCTAAAGGAAACAACCTGCCTATCCGATTCAACGATCAGCCTCAAACCAACTAGCGACAGTGTCCAACGCCAACTCGGCACCCAGGGTTTCGACAATCTCCGTCGCTGCATGGTCCGCATCCCAGTAGCAGGAATGGTCGTCCGCTCCTCCGCATCTACTACATCCTCATCCCAATCCTTCTCAACATCAGCCCCCTCCGACGCCTTTTCTCTCCCAACAATTTCCATCACCACTGCAACAGGAAGCCAGAACACAAGAAGCACATCTAAATTCCCCTCTGATGATGCAAACATCTCTCTAGGTGATCTCCTCTCCGACCCATCTCCATCCCCAGCAAATGACGAATCTATCGCGAAGATCGTCGCTCGTGTCGGGCGCTGGTGGTACTCGAAATGCTATGAAGATCCCGTCCTCTCCGGCGGAGACAGCGATACCAGCATGTGGCGTGACCGTAAAGTCCTGCGCGAGTGTCAGAGGAGAGGAAGTGGCTTCCGTATGTTGATTGCATATGCCCAGAAACCAAGCGAGGTTCCGCGGCGCACGGCGAGTGTTTAGGTGCACGCCATGATTATGATTTACCGATTTATCGACTTACTGATTGTTTTTGCTTTTTGATGATATCCATGATTGATTGCCTAATTTGCATGATTCAGAAATACCCATACTCATGATTGTTTTTGCTGTTAGCGTTTGGGAGATGCGGACTGTGCGGACTTGTATTCAAGACTGGCATTTGGCTTGCATTGCTTGTTTTTGTTTCTTGCGTTTCTTGTTTTGTTATTGCATGAGTGGATGTTGATCATGATTCTTATGTGTAATAGAGGTGGATTTTCCAATTTACAAGCAGGACTTTATAATGGACAAAAAGCTTTCAACTACTCTTAGCTAGCCAGCACTCTTGTATTTATCAGTAACCCGTATATGTATCATAGCTAGACTCATCTGACCACTTGTCTCTGATGATCTGAGCAGTATTTGCCATACTATAGCCTCTGAACTTCGTTTTGATCCCTGTATCCTCGGGCATTCCTGCATATTCCCTCCCCCACATTGGAACAAAGCAAAGAACATGAATCCTTTCCCAGTCTGATCCCATCTACTTGAGTTACTATTGGATTCCAAAATGCCTGCTTTACATCCTCGCTTCTATAGCCGTGTAACAATCGATATACGTTGCGGTATCCACGAGAGGGGTTCAGCTCGCCTCCGTATGAACTGGCGAGCTGAAATCTGCGGACATCGTCATGCGCATGCATTATTGGCTTGGCATAGACTGATCTTGGATTTTTTTCAGTAGAAAAGGGCCCAGAGTGTCACAAAAGAGGCCATCTTTGCTTATTCTCCCAGATACCCGTGCCAATCTATAGGCGCTCCGACCTGCCGGGCCCACTCTTGAGAGACCTGTTCATGCAGCTCATTGTGAGCATTTGGGCTGGAACCAGAGCTTTTGAGCTATAAATTATGGTGCGTCTCTGCGTTTCTGGTCATGTTCTGCTTTTGTGTGTCATTCGACATCTCAGAATCAATCCTTGACAAAAGACATTGATCTTATAACTGCCGTACTTCAACATGCCTTCTGTTGCTACCCTCCTCAAGGGCTTGACTCTTGCCACCTCCGTATATGCTGTCGACCCTGCTGCGGTCTACGATGGCGGGTATAGCTCTGCCACCGATGTTTTGCTCCGCATCGGGAACGGTGGCGCTGGGCAGAGTGGTTTGATTGAAGGTAAGCTGGGAAAGTGACAAGAGACTATAGCCCGTCTATACATGCAAATGATATCACAATTGACACATCCCAGTTCTCGCCAACGCCTTCATCAAGTACAGCGTGAGCAACGGTGCCGACCCGTTCAAAGTCGCCTGGTATAAGAGCGACACCACCGAATCCATCAACTACCTCAAGGCCGGTACCGTCGATATTGGGATCACATACACCCCACCAGCCGAAAAAATCGCCATTGATCAAGGAATCGCAAAGTCCCCCGCCTGGTATGCCTGGCGCGATCACTTCCTCCTCGTTGGCCCACAGTCCAATCCAGCCAACCTATCTGAGAGCGAGGATATCAGCACAATGTTTTCAAATATCTTCGCCGCCGCCGAAGCAGGTAACACCGACCCACCAGTGCGTTTCCTCACACGCTACGATAAGTCCGCAACACATATCAAAGACTCCCAGTTGTGGATTGGTATCGGTCAAGTACCCTGGGGCACCGCATACTCGAAATGGTACCACCAGTACATTGCATATCCGATTCAAGCGCTTACAGCTGCGATTTTGTTGAAGGAGTATACTATCACCGATCGTGGTACTTATCTTTCAATCTCGACCGAGCTGCAGAAGCAGACTACTATCTACAAGGCTGCTACCGATGAAGCTTCGGACCCTCTTCTTAACCCTGCTCATATGCTTGTTGGCAAGAATGCTAAGAATTATGAAACTGCTGATCAGTTTGTGCAGTGGGTCATTAGTGATGAGGGTCAGGGTGTTATCACTGAATTCAAGAAGAATGGCCAGCAGCTTTATACGGAGGCTCCTGATAATAAGACAGCACCATACTTTACTCTCAAGTCAGAGATTTAAGAAAGTATATGGAGGTTCTGGCGTCTACAATATGATCATGTCTTCTCACAAAAATACATCTTCAATGCCCTAAATAGCCTGGTAGGGGAAATTGGAAGTTTGGGCAGTCCCTTGATATGGATTGGACGGTTGGGAGGCCTCTTTTCTTGCGAGAAACGAAATCAAGAAAGAATGCCCTTCAAACCCTGACCAAGCTGCAAAAGCACAGACCAAATTAGACATTATACCCATCCTATTCCGTTTCAGGATCCCACTCTTCATTGAAGATCCGACATCTCTTGTTCAATCCCGAACCCCGCAATTTTTCTCTGAAACCCTCTAACATGTCAAAATGGCCACACGCTGCAATCTCTACCATGGAGAGCAGTCGAGTGTAGTCGCGGGCCACCCTGTTGTATACAAGTTCATCCCCGGCAGGGATCTTTCCCAACCTCTCGTGGTATTCGTGCCGGGGATGGCCCACAACGGACGCATCTCCTACGGACATCCAGGATCACATAGCAAAGACTTCCTGGCTCACTGGTTCAATCACTATGGATACAGCTTCTTGGCTATTTCGTATCCACTGGACGCAGAGCTACCAGTCATGCCGGCTACGAGTCCGCATTTCACGATCCCTGAATGGGGTACTCAAACTGCTGTGGTGATCAGCCAGGTCGTAAAGGAAAACAGCATCGGCGGCAAGATCATTATCCTGGGTTGGAGTATGGCCGGCAAGCTCCTCAGACCTGTCACAGAGGAGCTACGGAATTTGGAACTTGATGCGAATTTATTCGTCTCGCTGGCCGCTACGCCGGCTCTTCCCGGTCTCCTCCCCTCTGTGGCAAGGCACCAACTTGATCAGACGGTATCGGGCTATTCGAAGAGGCCGTATGCCAATGCGATCTTCCGCCGGCATCTTGATGAACAGGAGAAGATCAATGGGCTCAATGGGTCTCGCTTCATAATCGACCCTACCATTTATGAGCGGGATTACCTTGGTGCTACACCTGTCGGTCTGACGGCATGTGGGTATGAGTTTGACATGAACTCCGGAACTTTTGTCGAAGAACGCAACCCCTGGCAGTTGTTAGAGGATAGCCAGGCACATGTGTTTTGGAGTTTGCCTAGTATGGCCGCCATCGTCCCTACCAGTGGACTCGATTTCCGCCATGGTATCACCGACAAAGCGACGTGGTCATATCTCATTATCCAACATACCATGGCTGAGTTGAGTAGGAACACACGAGTGCGCCGATACCTACAAGCTGCAGAGGAATCTTCTGAAGCTAGTCTTGCCGTGGACAGATCACGCTTCCAAGACCTACAAAAGGTCGTTTCAGATATATCAGAGCTTTTGACCACAGAAATAATGGGCAATCACTTTTTCTTCGTCGGAGAATTTGGTGCAAAGAAAACCGTGGATACCGTCATTGAGTTTCAACAAAAGTTGGATAGCGTTAAGCAAAGTCTTGCAAATACGCTCGACAGTCTACTTGGGGCGTCACGCTAAGGCTGCGATGGAGATCTTAGGTATACACTCTGAGCCTCAGCAAAATATATTTCAGATCAGATGTATTGCTGAGCCAATTGACTCGCATTTTATCATCAGGTGTAAGATTTGGTGTTTCCCCATTGTTTCATACCAGCCCCAAATCACTACATCAAAGCACCGACCTCTGGGATATAAATGACTAGACTCGAGGTAATGCAGAGATTGGTAGAAACTAATTGAGATGAGATGCATAGTTGATCTCGACTGGCAGAAATAGAACCAGGAAACACCAGGTGGACTCCGAAGTGGACTCCGAAGTGAAATCTGACGTGGGGGCCATCTGCGTGACTTCACATCCCCTGCCCACAGCTGACACTTCAACCTTCACCTTTCTCACCCCACGCGCATCCATGTCTGCCCTCGCTCCCACTCAGAAAGCACCCGAAGGCATCGATCTGATCGGTCGCTTTGCCTTCGCTGGTGCAGTTTGCTGCTCGGTGACTCATGGTAGCTTCACCCCCGTCGATGTGTAAGTTGACAGGCTCTTGGTGGTCGCTAGGCTGCTAACAAAGCTACAGCGTCAAGACTAAGATCCAGCTTGACCCTGCCACCTACAACAAGGGCATGTTCAGCGCTTTCCGTCAGGTCATCAAGAATGAGGGTGCTGGTGCTTTGTTGACCGGTGCCGGTCCTACCTTTGCCGGTTACTTCGCCCAGGGTGCTTTCAAGTTTGGTGGATATGAGTATTTCAAGGCCCTGTCTGTCAAGACTGTTGGTCTCGAAAATGCTCGCCAAAATCGCATTGCTATCTACTCCGTCTCTGCTGCCGCCGCCGAATTCTTTGCGTCTATCGCTCTTTGCCCTCTTGAGGCTACCCGTATCCGTCTCGTGTCTACTCCTGGATTTGCCAATGGCCTCATCGGCGGGTTCAGTAAGATTCTGAAAAACGAGGGGGTCGGTGCTTTCTACGGTGGTTTCGGACCTATCCTCCTTAAGCAGTACGTTAACTCCTATCTCCGAAACAAGGCTTCATAGCGTCAAACGCAACAAACAAAGGAAGAAATCTTAACCTATTGATAGGGTTCCCTACACCGTGACCAAGTTTGTCGCTTTCGAGAAGTTCTCTGAACTTATCTTCGCTCAATTCGACAAGTCCAAAATGTCCGATGGTGCTCAAACCACTGTTAACCTTGGAGCTGGTCTTCTTGCCGGTTTCGCCGCTGCTATCGTGTCTCAGCCCGCCGATACTATGCTGTCGAAAATTAACAAGACCAAGGCTGCCGCTGGTGAAGGTACCGTTTCTCGTCTCGTCAAGATTGCCGGTGAGCTCGGCTTCCGTGGTGCTTTTGCTGGTCTTCCCACTCGTCTTGTCATGGTTGGTGGTATTACTGCTGGTCAGTTCGCTATCTATGGTGATATCAAGAAGGCTCTTGGTGCTACCAACGGCACTGAGATTGCCAAATAAGCGACTCCTTGGCATTGCAACATCTCGCATGGTTTAGATGGAAGGGAGGGCTTTTGTATAGATATAGACTTACTGGTGCACGGCTTCATTTGAAGTAGAGTTAAGTATGATCTTTTTCTTTACGGTAATTCGATACAAGTGTGCAGTCCACTTCCTGTCGACTTCGCTTAGGGAGCTACTTCGGATGTCCCGTGAGAAGATCACTCCTGTCGCACAGATTACTCATAGAATATGAAGACCTGTGCAATTGACGCCGAAAAATAACCACATTTGACGCCAGGAGCGGCTGCCTTTCGACCGTGACCTTGTCGTCTCCAATCACACTAATATTCTACTCTGGGCTTTCTATCTAACCACCTCTACAGCACCTACGCCTGTATATCCGTCTTAAACCAATAAGCACTAGATCGATCGTATTCGTTGCGAGGCAACTCGAACTAGACTAGAATATTTTGTAGTCTTAGAAAGTTCCTTCCAAGCTATAAGCCAAGAAAGCTATTAGCGAAGTAAAAGCACACTTGCTCGAAACAAGCTCTGTGATTAGGAAATAACGAAGTGAAGTAGACTCTATCGTCAAGTTTGGTCTTCCCAGGGTGGTCAGTGGTCCTGACAATTCTTACAATCGAGTCCGTGACAGTGTCAAATGTATATATATATATATTTATATATATATATGTATTTCTATATAATAGAGGGCCCCTTTTGCTAAGGTTCCTATTCAAATAACATAATTCATATTCCACATTCAAGGCGAAGCAACATGACTCCCATTAATAATCTCCTGAGGCCACCAAAGCCATTCTCGATATTTTGGATCCAGTACAGATAGCAGCTGCGTCATTAAGCGCTGACTGAGACCTTCCATCCACCACATCCACTCAATCCGCCGAATACAAGCACACCAATATCCGAATATAATAAGAGCAATCGGAGCTTCCTGCCGTAGTAGATCCAAATAATCATCCGACACATCTAGTAGCCACCGAAAAACATCTGCAGTATCGAGCCTCCGCGCAGCACCAGGCCTCAAGGCAACGCCAAATGTGCGCGCCAACTCATCCAATGTATTCTGATAGATGGCCCTCGCAGGTAGAGTTGACGGACATTCCCTTTGCATCATTTCTTGCAGTTCCCAGATATGCGGTCTGCCATGCTCAAGTGCCTGTGGTTCGAGATGAGCAGCGGCCAGATACGATCCGTTTAGGAAGATAGGTGCCAGTCGTCCCGTGCGGAGATTTTCACCACCGCTCTGTATGACTGTTTTTGTGCCTCGGAACAGTCGGGCCCATTCAGATAGCGTACCTCTTTCGAAGAGGACTAGAAAGTCGCCTGCTTTGAATGGCTTTGCGCATGAGAACATGCATGTCAAGGACGTGAATATGAATAATGCCTCGCCGTTCTCTTGGGCGAGGGATGAGACTAGTGGGACCATTTCTTTTACGGCAATGCCGTGATGCATCTGCGCGTGTGCTAGGCAGCTTTCGCGTCTGGATGCGTCCGAGTGGCCGAGATGGAGGGCGGAGAGGGCGAGAATAGCGTGTAGTACGGGGGGCATTTTGAATCCAATGCACGGTGCCTGGTCCCGCCAGATTCTTTGCACTGCTGGGCTTCGTGATAGTGTGTAGCAGGTTGAGGTGGTGTAGTGATGTAGAAGCTCCAAGTCGAAGACGGCCAAGTTTGAAGGGAAGGGATTCACCATTGGTGGAATTGGCCGACTTGGTAAACTTGGGACCTTTTGGTCTGTGGTTGAAGCTATCCCTGATTCTGCACTCTCTGGGCCAGATATTGATCTGGGGGATTCTGCCAGGTCCACTTGAGAGGTAGATAGCACAGTCAAGGGCCCGGCGAAGGAACAGACCACCCCATGTCTGTGGCAGTTGCGACAATGTGGCTGGGTTTCATCACACTGGTCAAAGGTATGAGTCCAGAATTCTCAAATCGTTGGATTGATTTCTTACCTTGACTTTTCGCCTTTTGCATTGCGAGCATCCCGCTCGCGACTTTCGATGCGACCGACGGCCTTGGGAAATGGTCGACATGGCGATGTCTAAGGCGGCACCTGATATCCTACAGATTCAGGATAAGCCTTGGAAGGCCTATACAATACATAAACATTCTATGAAAAATCTAGCAGCCTGTTGAGCAATGCAGCCTCAACTTAGGGGATATGCGCTAACCACATCCGGTTAGCGAAGAGGAATCTTAGCGGAGAAGCTTGGCGTTATTTCAACGCACTCACTGGTTACTTGGTGATAGCAGGTATAGTAAGTATCGTAGAGCTTAAGATCACAGCATAGTCATAATATATTGAATAAGATATTTCACTTTTATATGTATAGACAAACGGGCTGAGCAATCATCTCAGATTTGAGTGCAGACGATATATATAAAGGACGAATCATTGTAAAGAAAAGCAGGATGTATCTTTGAAACCATATGATTCGGCAAGTTGAAGAAAAATAACGCTGATTGAGAACCAGAGCTTTTATCATAGATGTTTCGATACGCGGTGGAAATTTTGAGGCTCTATATGTCGTATCTCCACGCTCCTGTCCGGGTCAGGCTATTGATGCAGTAGCAACAGTTCTTATTACGTACTCAGGCATCTACCCTGTACAGTGTGCATACTTGAAGCTGCATGTTGATAAGGTGAAACCCCATACATGTATCAGTAAGGCCAAGGACAGCTCCCCACTGACCTGCATGTATGACATCGGACCAACTGCACGATATCCCCCGCCTTAAACATTCCAACTGACCGCTCTTCGCTCAGACCTTAAAGATGGATTGATCACCTCGCCCTTGATTCTCCCATTTGGCACTGTCAACAATTTGGGACGTTGCTCACGTTGCTCACGGTAAGGGTATTCCAGCATTCGCATGATTTCCACACAATAGACTTATACTTGAACTAGATGCCTCATGGAAACGGCACCCTCACATGCGACAAAGGGCAAATCCTAGGTCAATTCGAAGTCGACGGAGCCCAGTATATTTTCGTCGGCAAGCTAAGCACCTTCACTCAGTCTTTCTCCGTGACTAGTGCCGATGTCGCCTTTGAATCAGCCGACCAACTACAACTTGAACCTGAGGACTTTGAAGAAATACCCATTGAGAAGGACTGTTTCCAGCTCCGACTCGTGAATGGGGTGTCGATCACTGGCGGCTTTGACATGCCTTTTACCGAGGCGGAAGTGAAAAAGGGGGTTGCTGGAGGGACTGGAAAATGGCTCAAGTTGTGAGGTGTTCAAGAGCTTGAGCTTGAGCTTGAGGACATGTGTATGTAAACAGGCTTCGCGTATAATTAATCAAGGGAGAAGTGAGGATCTCCAAGTATACATCCGATCTAGTGGGGTAGTCACGAGTGAAGTTGCCGTAGTTCCTGAGATACAACGGAGTAGCCTTGGAACACACTTCCTATTTTTAAAACAGTCAGAAACATAAGGAAAATATTGGCAGACGTCAGTTGTGGAAATTGACAGGGCTGTGAACGCCCCCACCTGTACTGCGCCACGCTCTGATTGCCGAACTGAGGATATAAACATCTGGAACCCCGGACCTTTGTTGCTCATACCAACATCATGTCTTACTACCCTAACCGTAAGTTTCATTTACCTCGAGCCCGAGGAAGATCACTGACCTGGTTCAAGAACCTCAATACGGTGGATATCCTCAACAAGGACCTCCCCAGGGCCACCATCAGCCTCCCCATCCAAACCAGCAATACGGCGCCCCGCCACAGGGTCACTACCCTCCTCCCCAACAAGGCCCCTATCCCCCTCAGCAAGGACATTACCCACCACCCCAACAGGGTCACTACGGAGCTCCCCCACAAGGAAGCCCATACGGCGCACCCTCCCCTCAACCCCCAGCCGGATACCACGCCCCATCCCCGCAACCACCATACGGCCAGGCACCACACGGCTATGCCCCTCCCCAGAGCCAGCCACCACCCGGCGGTCCCGGTTTCGCGCATGGCCAACCTCCAGTCGGATACGGCGCACCACCAGCAGCCGGTGGATTCCCGCCCCAAGGCATGCCCTCGGCACCTTCATTAGGCTACATCCCGGGCCAAGTCGCACCAGGCGACTTCCGGCCCCAATGCGACCAACTCCGCAAAGCGATGAAGGGCTTCGGAACTGACGAAAAGGCCCTAATTGCCGTCCTTGCCCGTCTCGATCCCCTCCAGATGGCCGCTGTCCGCGATACATACTCCAAGCACCTCGGTCGCGATCTCTACAAGGACGTCAAGTCCGAGACGGGTGGTTACTTCGGCGACGGTCTTCTGGCCGTCCTTGACGGTCCGCTCCTGCACGATGTCGAGTGTATACATCTCGCAATTGACGGCGCAGGCACGAAGGAATGGCTCCTCAATGATATCCTCCTCGGTCGCTCAAACGCCGACATGAACGCCATCCGCACGGCCTACGAAATGCGCTATAAACGATCCCTCTCAAAGGACGTCGAGAATGACCTCTCCTTCAAGACGAGCGATCTCTTCACTACTGTTATCCGCGCGGCCCGCCATGAGGAATCAATGCCTGTCAACCCGCAGGTTATCGAGGCTGATGTCCGTTCCCTGCAGGGTAAGAAGAATATTACGGAGACATGTGCTATCTTTGCTCGCGCTTCTAATGCCGAGCTAAGGGCTATCAATCAGAATTTCCAGTCGAGGTATAATATTCCCCTGGAGAAACAGATTGAGAAGGAGTACTCGGGTCATATGGAAGATGCGTTGCTTGTTATGCTGCGCTCTGCTACTGATCCTGCTATGCGTGATGCTATCTTGTTGGAGGAGTGTATGCGTGGTATGGGGACCAAGGATGAGAAGCTCGTTATTCGTGTTGTGCGTGTTCATTGGGATCGGAATCATAAGGAGATGGTTAAGCGGGCGTATCAGCATCGCTTTGGGAAGAATCTTGTGGATCGGGTTCGCGGTGAGACTTCTGGGGATTATGGAAGATTGATGGTTGCTCTTCTTGAGTAGGGATTCTGGTTGTTGGTTGTTGATTCTTGTGTATATAATTTGATGCTTTATGTTTTGATGCCTGTATGATTTTTTTGAGATACCACGATCTGTGATGATGAATGTGTCTATATCCAGGGTGGAATTTACTTCAATTTATTTGCAACTTTCTGTCTTTGATGCTACTTGTATCGGCGCTTGAGACTTTTCACCTCAATAGTTCATACACAATTGCATTTCTGTCACTAGATACACTCAAAAAGCCGAGCGAACAAGGCCATATTGACCAACTATCATGGAGAATATCACTCTAACAGTAAAAATAACAGTACACAATGCACTAACACTCTTACCATGCATAATGCAAGACATCAAATTCATTAATTTGGTCATCACAATCGTAATCATGCACCATAAGAAAGATTCGAACCAAACCATCCATCTACTTAACCTCACGCATAACCACAACATGCGTCCCGGGGAATAGACCAGTACGACCAGCATAACACCCCCAGAACCAATCATCATTGATATTCTCTGCTTCAGTGATATCCGCACCACGAGGGAACACAAGCTCGTCTTCGACATCATCGTCCGGGTAGAAGGCCCACTTTGCATAGACGATGAGGCCTACCCCTCCATCCGGTGGGAATCGGCGGAAAGGGGGGTTATTCTGGATAGGACTTGGTGAGGCCGTGGTTGAGAGATCGGTTGTAGAAGGAGGGCCGGCGCGGAGTCGTGAGGCTTTCTTTCGGCGTTCCAGTCCAGGTCCATCTTTCCAGTTCCATTCTCCCATTCCCAATTCCGGGGATGCGCCTGGACCGCCTGTTGCTGGGGATGAGGTTGGGGACTGGGCGTGGGGTTGGGATCGGGGTTGGAGGACATGTTCGTCTTTGAGGGCGCGGCCGCCGACCAGATCGTTGACGATCACGCGGCGTTGACCTTCTTCGCGGTCTTCGAAGCCGACTATTATCATTCGGTGGTTGTTCAGGCAGCGGCGCCAACCGTTGTAGCCGTTTTCTTTGCTGATCTTGCCTGTTGCTACTAGCTTCGAGTAGCAGTTGGTGCAGACGTCGTAGTCACCACGGTTGCATTCTAGGCAGTGATACCGGGTGTTCGAGGCCGGGATGGGGTATGTACAGATGTCGCAGTTTGTTGAGAAGGAGAGAATCTTGTAGCTCTCTATTTCGGAAGGCAGTGGAATGGGATTTGATTCCGTGGCAGGCGAAGGTGATGCTGAAGGGGTCGGGCTGTGGGTAATGCGTCGAATTGGAAGAAGTGCGTGGGTACAGCATCGGCCTTGGTTGACACAGCTGTTACAGAAGCCCCAGTCTCCCTCGTTACATTTGCTGCATTTCCAGAAGCAGTCATTTGCCGGTGATTGGCACGTTTCACAGAAGAGGCCGCTTTGCAGACGACTGGCGGGATTGTCGCTGGTCAAAATTCTCTCTCCGTTGATTGTTTGCTGGGCTGTCTCTGAAGGGCGTTGATATTTGAACCAGACTAGCACATGACCACCATCGGGAATTTGGACTTGGCGTCGAGTAGAGAACGACAATATCTTTTGGAAATTCGTATGAGCAGATGCACCAAAGCCGTCCCACCGGAAACAGCCCTTTCCTTCGCGATAGCAGCGTAGACATAGATGGAAGTTTCCACCTTTGCACTGTGTGCACCTCTTGTGGAGAATGTACTGGATGTCTTTCTTATCACATCCGTCACATGAAATAGACGGTTCAGGATATTGTGCATTGGTCACAGTCGGAACATTAGATCGGGATGAAGAAGGCCTGGACCTTCTTTCAGATCTAAGAGGAACAAGTGGAGAAGACAAATGAGTAGTGTGGTCTGTAGGCGTGGCTACAGACGGCGAATTAGTAGCAGATTGACTGGAAACCTGCCTAGAAGAACTTCGTTCTCGTCCTGCAGCCATCCAAGCCCCAGAGACATTTTCCGATTCGGTAGCACGCCGAGTCCTAGCTGACGAAGATTCGGATCTCAATCTCGAAGTCTGCGAACCAAGAACCCGATCCGCAGTCATATCGCTCGAAGCACGAACAGCAGGCCGTATGGCTTCGTCCGATGCGGAAGCCTGGTTAGATCGAACAGGCGAAGTCCGTCGGCGCCCAGAAACCTCCGAGTTGCGTCTCTGGTGATTCGAGATACTCGGGCGTGCAGGCGCCGAGTCAAATAGATGTGGCCGAGAAATAGGTGGCCGTCTGTCACCATGTTCACGAGAGGACGGAGCAGGCGCAGCCTCTCTCTGTGCGGACTGCGATCTTGTCTGCGTTCGTGCACTCCCTTCAGGCGACGGTCTCCGTTCCTGTCTCTGTCTCGAGCTAGATCGCTGCATATGCCTGCGCCGATACGCATCCGCAATGCGCTCGCTCAGCTCTTCCTCCTGTCTAGGGCCCAGATTATCAAGATCAATATCATCCAGCAAGCCCTCTTCGAGAATCTGTCGCAAGATTTCTTCCTCCATCGTCTCCGCATCCGACGATAAACTCAAAAGCGATCGCAGACTGGATTGGTGCTCGATACGACGTGTGCGATCCGAATCCCCAGGCCGGAACGTGCGCTGTCGGGCATCATCCTCCCGCCGCCGTCTGGACCGTCCATCCTCATGTCTCTCGGTATGACCGCTCCTATCACGCGTTCGTGAAGAATGCCCCGCAGTCCGCCGAGTCTCCCGTCTAGCTTGTGCCCGACTTTCCCGAAGACTTAACTCCCGCACTTCTTGTAGCATGCGGGTATCCTCCTCGTCATCCTCCGCGCTCTCCCCGCCCGAGGGCACAGCAGGAAATACCGACTCGCCGTGTGTATACCGCAAGGCGATTTCGGCCTTTTCTTCTGTTGATCTAGCACGATCGGGGTGAACGCCTAGCACCATGTCGAGGAGTGTTGTCACCGTTGCATTTGGGCGCGTCCCGCGGACTTCGGCGCGGCATGATGGACAGGTGAATCTTGGATGTGATCGTCGCGAGGCTTGGGCGTTGAACCATTCTTTCACGCAGGAGCCGCAGAAGGTGTGGAGGCAGTCCAGGAGGGTTAGGGGTTGGTAGAGGAGTTCGGTGCAGATCTGGAGGGGTTGGAATGTTGGCAGATGTTCGATGTTGCATCCGAAGTGTTCTACTTCTTCCATGCAAGGGGGTGGAAGTGTACATACCGAGCAGACTAGTTCTTTTTCCAGGTCTGCTATTCCTGGACCTTGGACTGACATGGTGTAAGGAAGGTAAACACCCGAAATCCGGAGACGGCGAGGTCTGTGGGCCCTGCTCTCCCGCTTACAGCTTCACCTTCACTTTGCGATTTGGACTGTTTGTGCCACTGAGGGTGTTCTGGAAGTCATTGAGAAGACTAGAAGACCATGTGACTTGAAACTTGTGAAGAGTTTGACGTTCAACTCGTGTCAGCTGAAACATCGTGATCCGCCTCTTTTGTTTATGTGCCCAACAATTGGATACCTGTGCATTTCAAGCTATTCACATATTGACAAGAGCAAATCTTAGGAGAATAGAGACTCTCAGCAAGTCGACATGGCCTTGCTTTTCTCATCATATCCATACTGTATAGAATCAGGGTATATCCACTAACACTATATTCCCTTCCCCGTTAGGCTGTTGCTCAACTGGCAGAGAATGCAACATATCTTTGCATTACGTTGAACAAAGAGTGAACTGTAGACTATTCTACACACTTCTATACATGTCACCTGATACAGCATTGCAAACACAACTATGATATTCCTCACAGCCAGCGCACAAGGACACGTCCCTCGAGGTACCAGTGACAAAGGAATACAACGTCCGAGCGGTACAATCCCAGGCCGAGAAACCTTCACCTTGGGAATATTTTCAGTTCAGTTTGTGTTTCTAAGTTTGTATTGCCGCCACCACTCATCCCACAAGGTATTCTCTGTATCTCGCCTCCGTGGCGATGGGCCTGGACAGCGGTGAAGGAGGGGGTGGCTGCTACAAGAACGATTGACTTTGGGATACGGATCTGAGCGTGCCGGAACCTCGGAGGTGTGTCATTTGCCGTTCTGTTTGATGGCTTGTGGGGAAGACGGGGGAGCTGATATCTGGGGTTGTGGCTTGGGAGGGGACGAGCTTCAGTGTCTACAATAGAGTCTCCGGATAGACGGGGAGAGAGGAGTAGGCTGTAGGCTTTACAGTGACATGGGGTGTAGATTCCCTGACAAATGGCGCATACTATGTCGACCTGCCCCGTTCGGAATGCTCACACAGCCCTAACAACATGTGTATCATAGCATGAGGTGGCACATGCACCCCGCAATTGAAGGCGCTACTCTCTCTCCCTCTCTCTCCTCTCTCGCCATAGCCCTCTGTTTCTAGACCTGGGGATCTGATCATGTTAGAGCCCGCGGTATGCGAAAAGAAAGCCAACCAGCATAGAGATCAACCATTTCCGCTAACCTAGCCACTAAAATTTACTCAAGGCCCACTAAAGCCTAAAGATCACCGTTTGTACACTCTAGACTCTCAATACCCCACAGATAAGACGATCATGCATTCCCCTCAGCGCTTCATATCCAGGGATACTAGGATACTACGGGTGACAGATTCGCAACCCAATCCTAAGTATTCCCCTATCTCAGTCGCCGACGGATATCGATACCCGGTGACTCCCTGTTCAGGGGCTGTGGTTGGGTTCTAGCCTGGTTATAGCGCTGACAGAACGCCTCTCCCGTCTCCGTGATAACGGGAACTACGGATTAGGCCAATACTGTAGCTAGTAGAATGGCGTGTTTGGTTTAGAGGGCTAGAGAGTCTATACTCAGGACAGATACTATCTGTTAGGTAATCTATCAGCCAAACTAGGGCTTGTGGTTATACGAATGGTAGCCCGTGGTGATAGTAGATACAGCTGTATCAATTACAATCAACATCCAATTTCCACTTCAATTGCAGATACGATACAGTGGAGACCCCGCGACTCGGGGTACACCTGCAAGGTTGCTCATCTTCCCCATACTCCAGATTCCAGACTCATTCAGCGGAAGAGTCTCGGAGGAAACGAAGTAAAAACAGAAAAAAAGAACAAGCCCCTGAAATCAACGAAACAGACGACGCCATGCACTGACCTTCTCATGCATTGGCCATTGTCAGTTCGCCGCACTAATGCAGAGCCTAGTGTACGGCCAGTGCAGACATCAAGCTATCCACCCATCGCGCCGTCGAGTCGTAGCTCCGGGATCGCGCACTGACTACCGCGCCTCCAGTCTGGCCGGTCGATTTAACCTGGGCGCCTGTCTCGCATGTGCATAAGCGTGGGGCA
Organism: Penicillium antarcticum; assembly: GCF_028974205.1. Taxonomy (NCBI): domain Eukaryota; kingdom Fungi; phylum Ascomycota; class Eurotiomycetes; order Eurotiales; family Aspergillaceae; genus Penicillium; species Penicillium antarcticum. Next base: position 235,184 of record NW_026695300.1, on the reverse strand, counting down.
CTGAAGTATACCTCGTTTTTTAGTGTTCTTTTTATATGTACGGCATGAGAGGTGTTATTGGTTGGGTCCGTTATACTACCTGTGCATGTACAGGGCCCGTGCCTGTGTCCTCCTGTGCGTGTCTGTGTCTCTGTTTCTCCCAAGGTGACTAATTGGCTACTTTGGCTTCTAACTTATCCCAAACCGACTAAAGCGGCTGTCCCTGATCGCCTCTCCCCCTCCCTTGTATGCTGTACCGTATTGCCCGGGCCGGAGCGTGGTTGGACCATGCCAAGTGTCAGTGTCAGTGCTAATGTCAGTGTCCTATGTGGTGCCACATTCTCAACAGTTTGCCTTTGCATACCTCTGTGCTGATTCCCCCTGGGATAACGGGTGAGGCATGACAGGGATGAGGAGATGGTCAGGTGCTCGGTGCAGTGCAGTGCAGTGCAGAAGAGGCGCCTGGGATTTGCGTGACGTGCGACATGGCATTGTCAGCCCATATGCGCTGCTTGCGTGCGATTTCTTATTTCTCGAGCTATCTGTGCTGCCTGGCCAATCAGATGCTGTGGTCGTATCTGCCTCTTGTCAAAGGGGATCTCCCTAAGAGTGAGACGGGTTGAAACGGTGCATGTTGTGCATGTTGTGCAACAGGCATTGGCAGTAGTGGTGTGTTGATTATCTTGATTTGTTAGCTGGCTGGTGACTGACCATGTAATCTTTGTCGGATGCTTCCTTTTCTTCCTTCATTTCACTATACCTTATCCAGCCATGGACTTTAGGTTTGATTCTGACTTTGAGATAGCGAGGAGAGCAAGTACAGCAAACCAACTCAATGCCAAACTGCCCGATCCCATTGGCAGCTTCGTCAAGAGTCTCCTATACCAATCAGATCTGATCCTCAATCCTGGGGTATATGCCTCGCGGGGTATGAACAAGGCTCTCGTGCGCAGTCAGCATGGCCCCAGATCTGCGCGGGGTCCGCTTCATCTCCGAGTGTTCGAGGGTTGACCATGCATCACATTGGGAGCTGACGCGACTATGTCCGCGGGGTAGCTGATAGCTAGAGCTCTCTAGGAATAGGAGAAGTGCTGCCCCTCCTGCCCCTCACAATTTTGTTCTGGATTGCATGGCTGCTGCTTCTCTCTGCTTCTGCTTTGCATGTATTTAGTCGCTTGGCATGCTGCCAGGATAGCCCGCTGCCCAAAGCGCGTGGGTGTTTATCGGACTAGGATGGAGCATAGAAGCTTATTCAGGGTGTTGAGGAGGGCTATCGGTGACCTTGCCGTTGCTATGCCCGGCAAAGGGGCCGGGCAAGGTTCAGCCACAGTAACGCCCTCGGCGGAAGTTGCAGTGTTCTGAACTGTTGACGCGAGTTTCTGGAGCTCACCGCTCCGATGTAGTGTTTTGATGTCTGGGGACGATCCATATTTTGATTGGTTAATTAGCAGAGGTTGGTCTGAGATCCTAAGGCTGAACTCTCCGATCTTATTTCATGGTGAATAAATGTCGTGATAGGTTGTGGGCTGACCGCTTCAGCGCTTCGACCGTGGTATACGGCCAGTGAGCCGACTCGGGCTTCAGTGGACCGATGTCGGAAAAGAGAGAGAAAAAAAAAAAACAAAAAAAAGCAAATAATAACGGCAAAAGTGCACGGAGCACTTACGGGGAAAGGGTTCGGGATGTCACCTCACCTCACCGAGATGTTCATCTGGACAATGGTAGGGATATCAAGTCAAACCGCTCTTGGCGACCCGTTGCGGGCCTCAAACCTGGAGATCAACACCTTGCAGATTAGGAATGGTCAGATGAACGCCTCAAAGTCGAGACCCCTTAGAGTTTCGCCAATCTGCACACTATACATTATATTCATATTAACTGTTTAGCCAACAGCCACATGTTTTGTTGGGAGTGGCAAAGAAAAACTCTGCGCCGCTAATCTATGGCCCGGGCGCATGGCGTTTAGAACATAGAATTGCATATCTAATTATACAAGAATACCCTAGTTCCCTAGTTCCTCTCCTGCATGGTGAGACATGGAAATGAGACTACCCGGGGGCTGATCGTGAAACGCGGCGGAGAACTCAATGGTTCAGATCCTGCAGTCTATAGCAAGTACAAGTACATGTACTCCATACATGTATAGATAGTGTCACACTTGGTTCTGTCAATCGTATGGAACAGTATAGATCTGATTTAGATATCGTATGATATACTCTGAACGTACTGAACGTATAGAGATAGAACCTGATTCCAACATCTGTAAAGAGAGAGGAAAGGAATTGATATGCGACCGGGGGGTCTGGGCCTTGCGCCAAGAGGCAAAACCAAGGCACAGACTGTCATAGACACGTTTGACGTCATACAATGCCGTGGTAATACCACTCTATACCCGAGTAGCATCAAGTAGAGTACGGTATATAGACCACATGGAAATGATACATGTACATGTAAGTGTGAATGTAAATGTTAATTGCTATAATCTTCATCTCATCCCTATCTCTCTATCCACAATGTTAATTCTACTGTATCCCTTTCTATCTCATCTCACCCACATCTCCAGATCCGGATTTGTGGCACGTTCGGTGGAGCCTGGAGTGCATGTTACGCCTCGTCGATCCACCAGGCTTCGGAGTATAGACCAAATGGCCATTATAACTGCACATGCACGTCACGGTGGAATTTCTATACATACCAGCTCGCAACTAAATCACCAAATCATCAAAATCACCAAATCCCTCAATCAAATCTCTAAATCTCGTATACGGATAACTTCGTGTTCCGTACCGAACATGGTTGACGATCGGGAGAACTCTGTTCTCTTTGTAACGTGAAAGAAGATACAGCAGTCTAGCCCCAGTGTAGCCGCGAAGGGGGGACACTAGGAGGGATGGGTGGACCTTATGCTTCCAGCACTTGCAGCGTAGTACATCCCTTACCTGTACGTTAACAAACTGGTTTTGAATCTTGTAACCTTGGGTGCTTGGCTTAGTCTTCCCGGGCTTCTCCGCGGACTGATAAGAGTGGGTTCACATTGTATCAATTATATCAAGCTGGAGTCTCCATAATAAAAGAACTGCTACTCCGTAAAGTGGATGTGAATGGAAGTGGAGGTAGAAGTCAAGTAATTATTTACAGAGTACAGTCTCTACGTCAGGATTAAAACAGGGAACACGGGAGGTCTGTAGTCCGCTAGCGCCGTATACAGCAGACAGATCGTCGTGCACATGTCGGAGAATTTGGGCAGTGGCAATTAGAAGATAGGGGTAGAGTGTACAAGTAGAGTACGAGGAATGTGAAGCTAAGTTAACGCAGAACGTGTAAGTGCAATAACATCAAAAGTCAAAAAGAAAAGAAAAGAAAAAAAAGATAATCCTACGCCGTACATGTACGCACTGACCTGGGAAAAGAAAAGAAAAAAAAAGCTATAAAATACCGGAAATATCAGTCTTATCAACGGTCATAGCGGGAATGGCTTTGGTCCCACTATAACTTACTTGAGCGCCCTCATCGCCTCTTTTTTACGGGCCGGGGTTTCGACTCTTCATTTTTCTGTACATTTCGACTGTACTTTTGTGATTATACTTTTCAACCTTTCGATACTTTGATACTTGCATATCGCCACTCAATGTCCAGGTAGGATTGATAAGCCCTCGCTCTCTCCCACTGGTGTCACACGGTGAAACTCGCGTTCTTTCCCGAGTGGCAACCATTCCTTCCTCATGATAGTCACTGATAAGCTTCAAGGACTTCCGTTGTTTAAACAGTCCTCCTTACCTTGTGTTTGAAACACAGTCGGCCGGATGCCCTACACTGCGCCGTTGAAGCCGTTGCTCTCCGCGCAGCATATTGAATACTCAGATCACCGTGAGCGACCTAACGTGAGTCGCTCCGCCTCGGGACGTCTGCAGAACTCCCGATCCTATTCCTCCACATCATACACTCGTCGGCATCGGAGGAGCCCTTCGGTCAACACCAAGACCGTGCATTCTGCATCAGAACCCACGTCCCGCGCCTCTCCCTCCATCGACCCACATGCCAGCCTCCGTCAGTCCCCGCCACCATTGAACAATGCCATCATTCCCCCGGGGGCGGTAATTTCGCCTCCTGAATCTGCCCCCAACTCAAGTGATGAGGAGTCCACATACAGGGGTGAGAGTATCAAGTTGGGCGAGCTCGAGGCTGCCGTCCGATCAATCAAGCTAAGGAGGGAGAGCTCTCCAGAGAGAATGGGCCCAGAGCAGCAAGTAGAGGCAAAGCCCTCATCAAGCGTGCCGATGACTCCCGAGTCAAAGCCCTCCAAGCCGGCTCATCCGCCATTGTGTAAAGAAGCTCGGAAGATGACACACTCTCGATCGTCCACTGAAACCGCCATTGACCTCAGCCGGGAAGAAGCCTTGACGAGCTCCCCCGATGACAGTGACGCTGAGATGTCGCCCAAGCCCCCGATGGTCCGGAAGAAGTCTGGTGAATTGGTTCGCCCGGCTCTTCGGCCCGCGTCGGCACGGAGACGTCCATCTAGTATGCCTGGCACTCCGGTGTACTCCAAGGCCGTTCACTTCGATTCCAAGTTGGAACATATTCGTCATTTCCTGCAGCTCGACCGCCCTCTCGCTGTGAGTACGGAGACTTCCCCTGTGGATAGCCACGATACCGAGAGCGAATTCCCATTTGGTCATAGTGCCGGGTCGAAAGGTCCGTCTTGGGATTGGGAGCTTCGGCTCTCGAATTGGCCCAAGGATGTGTCGTCGCACGCCCCGGTTCGTCTGGAACGTTTGTTCTTGTCAGCTGATAAGACCACTTTGATCGGAACTGTGGCTGTGGCCAACCTTGCTTTCCAGAAGTATGTGACTGCTCGGTTCACCCTGGATTATTGGAGGACGACTTCGGAAGTGGGAGCAACCTTCTGTCACGATGTTCGACGCCAGCAGGCTATGGATGGATACGACCGCTTCTCGTTCGACATCAAGTTGAAGGATCAGGCCAACCTGGAGTCCAAGACCATGTTCATGTGCATCCGCTATAACGTGGATGGTCAGGAATACTGGGACAACAACAATGCCATGAACTATCAGGTCGACTTCCACAAGGTTCCCAGGGCGTCCCCGACCAAGCCCGCTGGTTCGTCTCGTCCTGCTCTCCCACGTAGCCGATCGTTCACCAGTACCCACACCATCCGTCCCCACTCAATGCCATCGACCTATGACTTCGCCGACCTGGGCGACAAAGTCTCATTCTCGGATCCCTTCGACGGGGCCGATGGCGCTCCTTTGACTCGGACCGCCTCGGATGAGATTGACACGGTCGCACCGCCCAAGCGCCGCGAGAACACCAACCGTCAAGCATTCGGCAACCGATACGACTTCGGAGCGTCCTTGTCTGCAGCCATGCGGACCAAGTCACCATTGGATCGGACTGCCCTCTCTGCTCGTGCGAAGTCCGGAGAGAACGTTGAGTCGAAGCCGACCAAGAAAGCTGGTTTTGAGCAAGCCCATGCTCCTGCAGTGAGCGATACCGTCCGCACCGGTCGTGTGGAAGATCTGAAACCTTCCTCTCTGGTATCTAGCAAGCCGCGCCTCGAGTCTTCCAATTATCAGGAACTGGTCGATAAATATTGCTTCGTGAGTCTTCCATGCCACGTCACTCTTGGGCAGCGACTAACCTATTAATAGTTTGGCTCCGCTCCACAAGCACCAACCCCAAAGCCAGCCTTGAGCGCTAGGGAGGGTGAGGCCCCGAAACATATCGTTGTGGCAGCGTGCCTTTCACCGCCACTTTCACCTCGCTCTCCTGCGCCTATCAAGGCTCCTGTGATTGAGGCTCCTCGTGAGCGCTCTCACAGTCCCCGTACCTCCCCACGACCCTCGCCGTCTCCAATGGCATTCCACTATTCTTTTCAACGCGGTTTCATGAATGACCCTCACTCATCGACCGTGATTAGAGGGTGAGTAACATGGACTGTTCATAACTGTCTTGGACCCTGGCTATGACTCCTCCGCGTTTAAAGCATGTCGTTGACGTCTGTGAAGACAATCTGGGAGTTCTTGTATGGATATGGACAGATCCGTTGACTCGTTTTCGATTCCTTTTACCAACACGCCTATTGGCGCCCTTTGATCGCATGATGGTTTTCTACCTATTTTACCGTTGGCGGACCAGCTTCGTCTGTGATCGACTGTCTTGCGATGTATAATAAACCGCGGATATTTCGTTCACCATTCGTTGCCGGCTCATCGCCACTACCCTCGCATCGAGAGAAATCACCGATGTGACCATCTCCGTTGTGCGGTCATCCTCACGTTTTCCGTTTTTCCACTTTTCCATGCCGTTCTCCTACGCATGATGACGTTACGATTTCGAGGCATTTCGATTCTTTGCTATTCTTTCGGATGGCCCTTCTTTTTTTCCTGCAAAAAGTTTTTAGTCTGTCTGCCCGCCTCCGCTCTTGATTTTATTTCGATGCATCGCAGTTCTGGGTTTCCATTGATATTGCATGGTGTTCCGGTGCTTTTGTCGCGTTATTTTGCGTTGTTTTTTTCTTCTTTTATTTTTCTACTGTTTTCTTTTGATCTCTTTCTGGGTGCTTTTTGCGATACGTTCCACTCTTGTGGTTTTACGTTAAAGATGCGAAGATGCGAAGATGCGAAGATACTCATACATGACTGCCCGAGGGGTATTGCGTAGTTTTGAATGACACGAGACATGATGAGCGACTGCATCACCATCACCATTGTAGTGTTGTATGTATACGGTAGGAAATCGGCCGTAAGCTAGTAAGTTTAACTGCAAGTGAATCGAGCATTCTCTATACTCCTTATCACGGTGACTATCACCACGTGCCCCCTCCCGCTTCTGCTTGATCGCTATCGCAAGTTTTTATCTCCACGTGACTACTGACCCGCTGATTCCACGTGACTATCAATACCGTCCACGCTGGAAAATGCGGGCTCGGCCATGTCTGATTGACGCGCTGGAAACCGACCCTTCATAACGCCCTTTTTCCTGCCCGCCCGATCGCCAATGACCGCCGCATTGCAGAATGGAGATTACCTAAACCCCCCAACTCCCACCCTTTCCCTTATTTAAATGTCTCCCCCTCCGTCGCCCGCCATTTAGGAATTTTTCTCTTTTCCCATTCTCTCCATCGCCAATCACCGCGTCTTTTCCATCCACGAAGACGTATCTCGACATCTTCCATCACTTTTTTTATCCTTTTATATCTTTTAATCGACTGAAAATATGTCTGGACGTATGTATCTCTCTCTATTCTCATTCGCTACACTACTACCTCTCGTGTTGTCGTCGTCGAAATGCCCGATCGGGATATGGTGATGCCCCTGGGTGCACGTGATTTTGCCTCAGGCTGCCACTTGCATCCCGCTTTGCCTATCTGGGCAAAGGCTATGTACATCTTGGCCATCTTATGATGACCTCGCCATATCACCATCTCACACTATCCCTCTCTTCTGACCCTGCTGTTCTACCTATGATCTTCCTACCCTCATGCCCCCTCACTCCATCCTTCCATAACACATCACTAACAGATAAACAGGCGGCAAGGGCGGCAAGGGCCTCGGCAAAGGTGGTGCCAAGCGCCACCGTAAGATTCTTCGCGACAACATCCAGGGTATCACCAAGCCCGCCATCCGTCGTCTCGCTCGTCGTGGCGGTGTCAAGCGTATCTCCGCCATGATCTATGAGGAGACCCGCGGTGTCCTTAAGACCTTCCTCGAGTCCGTCATCCGTGACGCTGTCACCTACACCGAGCACGCTAAGCGTAAGACTGTCACTTCGCTTGATGTCGTCTACGCCCTCAAGCGCCAGGGCCGTACCCTCTACGGTTTCGGTGGTTAAATCTAATCATCTTGATGTCCTTCATGGTTTGATACCGACCTGTGCTTGTGCTTTTTTTCTTTTTCTGTTTCTTTAATGCGCAACGGTGCGATGGTTTTTTTTTTTTTTTTGCTACGAATTGAATTTGTTCGGGGTTTATGGGTTGGATATGGTTGTCTATTCCATGGGTGGGACCCATCTGGGGTTCTGTGTTTTTATTTGGACGGTCGAGTCCTTAGTTGGTTGATGGGCTCTGATCCCCTGCCTAGGTGAAATACAATCACTGCCATCAGTCTTTTACTTTCAGTGTAAATGAAGTAGTTGTGTTTTATACTAGCTGTGGGAGTATGGCCTGATAGCACAGACCACATGATCTGCAATGATGTAATCGATATCTCCGCAATTCAACCTCGGCCATCACATTCATCTAAAACATGCATGACATTTCCCTGCTTATTGCAAACTGACTTGAAATTTTTAATTCACCCTATGGCTTTTGTTTGATACGAGATCCCACAATCGACTGGCACCCCTCCGTCCCTATCAGCATTAATCCATTGAACCTCGGATTCACCACAGGTGAAGTCCTTTGTTCTCACCACATCCAATCACCCAGCCATGGCAGAATACAAACTATCATACGAGTCCCAACTGGTACATGCTCATCCTCCGCTTCACCACATACTCACACAACACCCCGTTTCAACCCCAACGCTCCGCAACCGCATCCTTATCAGCTAATGCTAACCCAAACAAACAGGACGTTTACCACCCATCCTACCGCTTCGAAACACATGATCCACGAGACTGGAAATCAGCCGCCGGCCGCGGCCCAGCACTCCCAGCACTAGGAAATGCAACAGCGGGCGCTGTCGGCGCTGCCATTTCCAACGTCGTGGTCTATCCGCTCAATGTGATAGTCGCGCGGCTTCAAACTCAGAGGAGGAAAGACGGAGACTCGACCGAGAAATCCAATGGTAATAGCGAAGAAGAGGAAGAGGACGAATACACTAGTGTCTTCGATGCCGCGCGCAAAATATACCTGCAGCAGGGTATCAGCGGCTTCTATCCTGGTCTCGCGCAAGATACGTGGAAGACAGTGGCCGACTCGTTCCTTTTCTTCCTTGCCTATAGTGCCATTAGGCAGAAGAGGATTGTGGCGCGTGTAGGTGCTGAGAAAGCGGCCAAGGGGAAGAATATTGTTCTTCCCGTTTTTGATGAGCTTGCTGTTGGCATTCTGGCTGGTTCGTTTGCTAAGTTGTTCACGACGCCATTGTCGAACATTGTTGCCAGAAAGCAGACTTCTGCTGCGCGGACAAATGGCAATGAGAAGAGTCTTTCCACAGGTGATATTGCTTCTCAGATTCGGAAGGAGAAGGGTCTTGCGGGGTTCTGGTCTGGGTATTCGGCTGCGCTGATTCTGACGTTGAATCCCTCACTCACGTTCTTTCTCAATGAGTTCCTGAAACGGGCTCTGATACCACGCGCGAAGCGTGATAAACCTTCGCCCGCTGTGACTTTTCTGCTTGCGGCGCTGAGTAAGGTTGCTGCTTCGTCTATTACTTATCCCTTCTCTCTCGCAAAGACTAGAGCTCAGGTCCTCAAGTCTACTTCCAACTCTGGGACTTCACAACCTGCATCCCAAGCATCTTTAATCAACACTTTCACACCACAAATCATCTCGAAGGTTATAGCAATTGCCCGGAAAGATGGCTTCAAGGCCCTCTACGCCGGTCTCCAGGGCGAGGTCCTCAAGGGCTTCTTCTCGCACGGCTTCACAATGCTAGCCAAAGACGCCGTCTACGCATCTATCATCAAGAGCTATTATTTCTTACTCATGCTCATACGCCGCTATCCCTCTCCAGAGGAACTCATCGAGCGCGCGCGCGAACAGGCAGAGGAGTATACAGAGATTGCGCGAGAGGGAGCGCGAGATCTAGCAGAACGCACGAAAGAAGGTGCTGAGGAGGTCTTGGCTGGTACGTCTGGTGGTGTGGCTGTTGATATGACTTCTAACTCGGCGAGTGCTGCTGAGGCTGCTGAGGCTGGTAAGGGGGCTAGTGGTATTGATGCGTCTTCTGGGTTAAAGGTTCCTGTGTCGGAGGTAACTGATGAGGTTAACGAGACTGCGGAGTTGGTGGGTGATTATGTTGAGGATGAGGCTGCTGAGTGGAAGAGCTTCTATCATTGGTTTTGGGAGAAGGACCGGGGGACGCATAAGGTTTGATAAGTCAAAATGGTCATTTTTGTGAGGAGTTCGTCCTGGAGTTTCACTCTCCTTTTGCCTCTCTCTCTCTCTGTATCTGAATTGAGTTCTCTATTAATATCTTCAACTAAGCTTGTGGAAAATATGTTCTTCTAGTACCACATGTTTGTCTTCGTGGTAGACCTTAGGATGTCCGTAGTCACAAAGAAGAGCTCTTTCTGCGTTCTTGGTGATTTGAATCAAAACATTTATAGTAAGTGACCTTGAAGATAGCTCTCTATGGAGAATTATGAAAACTTCAGGGGTGATTGTAGCAAGCATTCATTGCTATGTTGCGATTATGTTGCCATTTCTATGAGCACTATCAGCATTGCAGATTCCAACAAAATCTTGAAACAATCTCAATATAGCCAGATCATGACGCTTTGGTCCAAGAACAAAGAAAACTGGTACGATACTAGATCACGAAAGGGGTATTACGCACGTAGCCTAGCTTATGCTACTCACTACACATGCCTCGCGTCCTAGGACGGCGGCCACTCTTACTTTCTCAATCGTTATACCTGTATAGAGGAAGTGCCTTTCAGCGCTCTGCTCTTTTGCCCTAACATCATGGACGCACCGCCAAAGGAAAAAATGTTCAAACAGCCCAAGGAGCTCCAGGTGATACCAAGATGGATGCATCAATCATTAAATTCTCTCAGAAAAAGTATCCCAACGAAAATTCAACTTCATAGAAAGCCACAACAATTTCACTGGCTCTTATTTTCTACCTGAACCTCTGCAGAGACAAAGGCAGCGCGGAGCTCTTTGGCCGCCTCCCACAGCACCCACAGAGGGATGAATACCCACAGTGTGTTGAAGAAGAACAGATACAGCCAGAGGTAGACGGGGTCCTCGGTAGCCAGCTGGGAGCTACCAGTCAACCACTCAGGCGCAAAAGTCATGAAACCACCATACAACTCCGCAGTGGCGAGTGCAGTGGAGACGAGCCATAATGTCGCCTTGACGCTGCCACGGGACCTGGCACTGATCTTCTCGTTTGATGACTGGCAAAGCAGGTAGCAGATGTACACTGCGGCTGGGCCGCCAAGGAAGACAGTCAGCAGTTCCAATGATACCACAGTCAAATCAGCGCCAGCCCAGCGGCGGTCAGCCTTCGCATACTCCTGCCACAGGCGCGAGCTGGGGCCTGTGCCATAGGCCGGGCCGTAAATGCGGTCCGGACGGTTCAAGAAGAAGGGTTCGACGTTGCTGGTTCCGACAGCAGTTGTGTAGCTAAAGAAGCACTCATAAAGGAAGGACCCTTCAATAAAAATGTGGGTGAGGGCATCGTAGGCGTGCCAGAAGAACAAGACGCGGTCGCGTGTCTTGTTGGCTGGGACAAGGGTCTGGCATAGAGTGTACGCCACTGGCATCAATGACAGAGAGAATGCAATACATAGGACGGTTGGAACGTCCAGGGTGAAGGAAGCCGGGGTTGACATGGTGAAAGATGTTATTCCGAGATCGCGCGCAGGGGTGTCGTGACGTGGTCTGGGCTTGGAGAAGGCCTGATTTAAGGAGCCAGGGTCTGGATTTCGCAGCCTGTAGGTTGACAGTTTCAAGGGTGTCTCATGCTTTGAAAGAGTGGTGGACAACAGAATGGAGAGTCTTTAAAAGAACAAAGAATTAGGGGCTAAAGTCAATATTTTGTTCTGCCTCAGGCAGGACGTGGGTCATTATTGTCTCCAACTACAAGAGAACATCTCCATTGCAACTGTTGGTCATTTGAACATCCCTTTGTCTCACATGAATGGCACGATATCTATAGGTCAATGAGTTGTGCCTTCGATAATCCCCACTTTGAGTATCTTGGAAAAATGCAGCGATATATAGCTCGGTGTCTACTTCCCGCTAGGCAGAGACAGCCTCGCGAGCTGAAAAATACCCCACGAAACCCTGAAAGTACATCCAGGCTAGTCAGATTGACGCTCGATGCCCAAGATTCAGTGGTCGGGGCTTAAGAGGCTTCTTTGTTCCTCCGCAGGGGATACAGCCTGGTGCTTACAGTCAAAGAACCCTCTGCCATCCTTGTATTTCGACATGCTTCTATGTGCGAGCTCGAGCACAAACAGAGCCCGGTCCGGCTAGTCATCACACAAACGCTCGACGGATATGCTGTGCGACTGGCTGGTTGAAGCGCTAATATGGGCTTTGGGTGCAGCCATCGAAGACTCGGGGTCGTTCCTCGGCTTTCAAAAGTCTGGCAAAGGGGCTGCCGAGATACAACTCTGGCGCCGTGTTACAAACTTTCAGCTGGCTGCTCGCTGGGATGACTCCGTTCCAAACAAGTGGCTTAACATGTCTCTCCCTTCTGAATTTATTGACTCGTCAAAAGACAACAACCGCGTTATACTTCCACATTTACCGTACAATCGTGGTATGACGCTTGACATGATGAACATTATGGCTCGAAGTCCAAAGAACTCCAATGTTCAAAATAAGGAAGGTTCCATTTCAATTCTGTTTCGAACAAGTAAAGGTGAGTTGGGTTGGTGCAATCTTTGCTCGAGATCCTATACTAATCTTCTTTGGTGGATCTTAGACAAGGAAGAGTTTCTGGCAGTTCTACAAGGACAGCATTTACCCAAGTTTCTATGGCATAGACTACAAAATGCATGAATCAACATACATGTATCACAAGTTACATGGGTTTTGGAATTTGTGGGAAGCAGTGACCCCTTTATCCCTGGTTTCCTATTTTGTGCTAATATTGCAGACCATTGAAGCTGAGAGGAAATTAACGACTTTCCCAAAATTGGGCATCGATAGCAACAAGCCGGTTAAATAGCTGGTTCCGCGACCTCATACCAGTAAGATGGTAAGACTGACCAAGCTCATCGCCGCCAATGACTAGCCCATCTGCGGCCTCCTTGCTTCCAGCCGTCAACTCAACGATCAACTTGCCCTTCCACCCAAGTCCTTCCGTCTTCTTGAGTTCCTTGATTTCAGTGACGGGAATTTGGAACAAGACAGATCCCTTCTTTCGGCTCTCAATGCGGAGATCGTCCAATCCAGAAGACTGGTACGTCGTGAAATATAGGATGGGCGGTTCCTTTGATGAATCTATGACTGCAGCACCTCTCTTACGCTCGTACTTGGCGTCAAACTTCAATGGCCCGTAAGGTGTGGCGGCAAAGTGTCGCTTTTGCAGCATATCAATCAGGTTCTTGGTATGGGCGGACCCTGCAATTGCCATGGCCCGGTCAAATGCGATATGGCCCTTGATCGCTGTTGCAATAGTGCGGCGGAAAAACTTGAGAATTCGAAAGAACGTCTTTTTCTTCGGTTTGGTCTCCGGAAGTGACATGTCGGAATTCGTCGAATGAAGGCTAGTTGATGAGCCCTGTGCGGTGAGCTCTGTCGAGGTTGGTTGCGACTTCTTCCGTCGGATAGGCCACGCACGATCATTGTCTTCTGGGGTGGGAGGGGGTGGTAGTGGGGTTGAGTTAATCTCGCCAATGCGAAGAAGTGTCAAGGTGAGTTGTGCATTTGTTGGGACTCCGACCAAAAGTGTTCTGCATGAATGATGTTAGCCAACTAATCGCAGACCGGCAAAGACGATGGTTTTACTTTTGCAAATCTAAATGGTCTTTCCAGTTTGGAACCTTTCTGTTCAAGAGATCCATAGTATAGGTAAATACCGGGTCACCAAAGAAGCCCAGTCCAACAGTAAAGCCAACGAGCTTGATGATCCAATAACTGGATGTGAAGGGCACGACCGCAGATATTAAAGTGAAGATACTTGCAAGGCGTAGTCTAGACGAGACCAAAAAGAACGGAGGTGTTGGGGAAAGGAGGCTATAATATGTCAGTATAGTGTTGTCATGTCTTATTTGAGCAAGTACTCACTTGGCAAACTTCTCATACACATCGGTGATATCACTCAACACTCGCATTGCCTGATCAGTCGCGTGCGAAACCTTCTTCTTCATAGGTTTCTTAGTTTTGTCTTCAGGGGCATCACCATTCGGTGATTCGGCGGCAGCTTCTGCGGCCTCTATTCCATCAGTGATTAAGGGTCTGTCTGGCTCCTCTTCCGTAACAGTTTGGCCGTACTTCGCCGCGGCGCTCTCCATGGCAACAGTGGCAAAGCTGTCGACAAGGTTTCTTGCCTCTTGTTCAGCAGCTTCACCCTTGTGATTCTCTGGAACCCCGGTCAGACTGTCCTGAGAATTTGGTTGGCCGGTGGGAGAGCCGCTCCCATTCGATTTACCGCCTTCTTCCTTCTTTGCATGGCCTGGGAATAAAATTAGGCGAACGGGCGGGACCATGATCAAAGCGACGATAAGACCCAGTATGGCTGGGATGAGGAGGTCGACAGCCCACGCGATAGTATAACCCTGAATTTCATAAGCTCGAGTTCCATTGTTCTGCAAAGAATTGACATACCCCACAGAAAAGCGACGTTCGCAGAGGTTCCTTCCATGATCGCAGACGAGTGATGTGTCGGATAAATTCAGTCACACCCACAATAACAGACGTATAGAATCGCTCCAATGTCATCCGCAGTTTTTCCGGTGGAAATTGTTCGTTTTCCGTGCGGTTGAGGTCCAAGTTCAGTGCTGCGACATCGTGTACGGCTTTGACGTGGTAAATTTGCTGCTCACGCGTCAGCATTGTATCCGAACGAGAAAACCACCTGTCCTACCTTGTCGAATCGCCGAAGCAGCATCCATAAGTCCTCATTTGATAATCCTTGAGCAAGTGTTTCTTCCACGGTCCGCGACGACGGCTTCCATTGGGTGCGTGGTGGCAGTGCTGGCGTCAGACTCGACGATTGGAGTCCATCGTCAGAGGTTTGGGGTTCGTGATTCCCATCATTAAAATCTCCCGGGATATCCTGGCCATCACTCATCTTCAACTAATCTGGGTGGGAGTGGAGGACAGATGGTGTTGCTTATCGAGCGACGTCTGCTTAGCGTGAAAGTGTGGGGGTTGACGTCATTTCTATTCTTGGACATGCGGAGAAGTAAACAGACAACTCCGATCTATAACACGATACAGCAGCCATAACTTGTGTATGAGCAGCGATACAAACATCTTGATATTGAGTCTTGAAATCACATCCTCTTCGATTCCTAGATTTTCATGAATGCTACCAGCTTTGCCACACCCGTTCGAGTATTGTAACCAAGCGCCATTAAAGTTGCGCATCTATTTTTCACTTGGATAATAAGAGGACTATGAGAATAGCGAGATAGTAGTTTTAAATGCTGCTGACGAACTAGATTGTCATCTTCCTCTTCACATCATTCCGAGGAGACTCAGAGGAAAATCATCTTGATTTTGCTTAATATGAGCAATTTGCTGTCCTTTGCGTTCTATTTGTTACAGCCCCGTCACACTTTCTGACCCAATAAGAGGCTCTGAGCCTCCTACAATGAAGATAAACAATCCTCTTTCAAAAATATTCGATCGTGATGCACGTCCCAAAATCCCCACCAAGGAGGAGAAGGGGAGAGGTATATAGAACACAGTGATCCTACCCGAAGGTCCTGCCACAATCTCGACGGCGAATGCGTCTGAGGCCGTTTCCTCGTTTGCTCGTGAATCTGCAAGGTATTCTTTTTCCCGAGGATCTCGCCCCAGATGTCCCTGCGAAGACAAACCCCACCGTCCCCGCCGATCTAGCGTCGCTCTGGGACGAAGGCTACGACCGCCTGAAGGAAGATCAACCTTTGCTAGATGGATCCGAAAGAACTGCTAAGTCACCTCAAAGGAGACCCTATGGACTCATTCGCCGAGAAGAACCTGAGAAGACAAGAGGATCTGGAATGGAGTCGATCGCAAATGCAATCGGCTGTAGAGAAAGGGCTAGAGAGAACAGAGAAAAAAAAATCAAAAGACAAGAAGAGCGCTACAGCAGTGTTGCAAGTCGCTCTTGATCTCAATAAGATCATCAGCCTTGCAGTCAAGAGCTGTCCGGAGGCCGCACTTGCGTGGAGGGGGTTTCTCTTGCTATGAAAGTAAGTGTACGGCGTTTTTCTGGGGTATGAGGTGCTGACGGCCACGAAGATGTTCGTCAACCCTCTGCAACAAACTGACATCAATCACGTCAGGACCAGATAAGTTTTGAACAGAATGAAGTGGTATTGGGAATTATCCACCAATCTTCTAAAACACTAAGCCTGTTGTCGAGGTCGAGAGTTCAAGGGCGAGGCCAAGCAGCTCACTTCCGAGCAAATCTCCGCTATGATCCTGACCAATTTGCATGAGACCGCTAAGGCCTACCTCGGTGGCACCATCAACAACGCTGGCTTCACTGTCCCCGCCTTCTTCAACAACTCTCAGCGTTAGGCCACCCAGGACGCCGGACTCATTGCCGGCCTACTGCTGCTACCACTGCCTATGGTGTTGACAAGAAGGTCGAGGGTAAGCGCAACGTCCCGATCTTCGATCTTGGCGGCGGCACCTTCGGCGTGTCTCTCCTCACCACTGAGGAGGGTATCTTCGACGTCAAGCCCGCTACTAGTGACACTCACCTTCGTGGTGAGGATTTCGACAATTGTCTCATCAACCACTTCGTCAACGAGTTCAAGTGGAAGCAGGTGAGATGCTGGTGCGCACTCTCAGGCCTGAATGGCAAATTATGCCATGTTCCTGTCAGGGGTTCCTCTCCAGCTCGACATTTGCTCAAAGCTGCAAGCAGCCTGATAGTCTTTTGTTTTATGTAATCTACTATATCGCATGCCTTTACATGACTAGTTGTAAAGATAAAGAGGTATTAAGAGTACAACTACAATCGCATATATCCCCACCAATGAGGCGTCAGTTCCTTGGTCCTCAAAGACAGAGAGAACTTTTCACCAATTCAGTACTTAATTTAAGTAGGGGTTGCTATAGTAAGTGGAGGTACATTTCGTATTTCTTGGTGCGCGGCTAGTCGAGCAAAAATAGTCAATTTTTTTTGCATTAGATTGCCAAACATGCAATACTACTGTAGTCGTAAGAAAAATTGTACTTGACATGCGCTAATTTACAGCCATTGTAACAGCGTCATTATTTTGCATCTTGGGGGAGGGGTTGTTCTTTTAGCACCTGGCTTGGGTTCTAGAAACACACTTCCTCCACTGGCTAGAGGTCCTTAACCTGATGGAGCGCATATCTGACGGCGTACTTGCGATTACCACGCTTCTCAACACCCCAGATGTGAGTGGTTCCGAGTTTATAGATCACTAGCGGTACTGATAAGTCCGGAATACCCTGAGAGAAGGCGATCTACTCTTCATCAACGATGCACATCGGTTCATTCTGGCCAACAGACAAATTATTGAGACTAATCCTCAGCAAATATACGCCTCGGCATTCATTTTCAGTCCGACGTCCAGTCTAGTCCGGAATTGTTATCGAGCAGAGGAGCCTTCATGGCTTCTAACTAAACCAGCACAAATCAATATCCCCTTACTCTGCGCCACCCGAACTCCGCCCAAGTATCTCCATAGCCCATTCATTGCATTTCTCCTCAGCAACCATCTGAGCTGTCTTTCCCTGTACATTACTCTGGCCAACAAGCTCCGGATTTTTCTCCACAAACAAAGCCAACGTCCGCTTCAATTCCAACTCACAAATCCTATCCTGTGTTACAACCCCGGCCAAACAATGAAGAACATTATTTCCCATATCATCCACCGCAGTCAGATTCGCACCATGTTCATACAATGCCATTGCACGTGTGCGATCACCCTCTTTCCAGCCCGACGGGATAATTCTACCACCACGCAGCGGGAAAATGGGTGCTTCACAAGCATATGAGTCGACACCGGAGAGAGACTTTGCAGCTGCTAGCAGTAGAGTCTGTCCCTTGGGGTCCCGATGCTCGAGATCGAGGTCAGGCAGTTCAAGCCATGGCTGGGTGATTCCTCCGTTTTCGAATATGTCGTGTAGGATTATCGCGTTTTGATCACAGGGTAGCCAGGGGTTTGCGCCATGCTTAATTAGAGTTTTTATCATGCGGATAGCGTTGTCGCGGGTGTTGGCTTCATTGTATGCTATCGTGGAGATATAAAGCAGCGGGCTTAGGATCAATGTCGGTGTGGAGGGGAGTTTTCGGAAGCGGGGGGTATGCCAGTGAGGCTGAGCATCAGAAAGGACTGTTGTGTTGCAGTCCAGATCCATTTCCAGGAGAGCTTCAAGCACCTCGGTGTTGAAGGTTGCCAGTGCGGCAAATAACTCCATTGGGTGCTCCTGGGAAGGGTAGGCACCGTTGTCAATCAATAATTGAAAGAGTTGTGTGTCGTGTGCTGACATGGCTAATGGTGTGTAGCCACATGAAGCGGCGATGTTAGGATCGGCGCCGCCCTCTAGGAGAATTCGAGTGATTTCGCGCTGGCCATGACCGGCGAGCTCTCCTCTTGCAACTGCATTGCACAATGGTGTTTTGCCCTGGCTATTTCGGATGTTGGGGTCGGCTCCGTGGTCTAGAAGGTACTTGATTGCACCTTCATGCCACCAATGCTCGCCTTGGGCGAGGTGGTGAAGTATTGTGTCTCCCTCCTTGTACTGCCGCTGCTGGGCCATTGAGGATTGATAGTAGACTTTGGGCTTAAGTTGCATGTTACTTGTGAATTGAACGTTGACGTCCACATTGAACTTCTCAACCATGATCTTGATGACTTCCAAGTTGGGAAGATGGCGCATTCCTGCTGCCAGAAGATGACGGATGGGTTCCTCACCGAGGCGGTTAGCATTTCCACTGTTGATCCAGTCATTTCCCGGTATGATAGATCCCACGCGCTCGAAAAGTTCCGCATATCCCCATCTCGCGAGAGTGACCAGTATCGCTGGCAGACTGGTCTGATCCTTGGCCCAGTTTACATCGCTGGAAGCAATTGCCTCCAAGGCCTGCGCCACCTCTTGCTCATGGCCACGTAGCACAATTGACAGAATCTGACCTTCATATATATATGTCTTCAAACTCTTCTCCAGAATGGGTGGAATATTCCTAGAGCGCGCCAGAATAGTTTCGGTTTCGAGGGGTGCATGATTTTGGAGCGGAATATTCATCTCCCGTGATACTCGATCAAGCTCCACTACCATCTGGTCATCGTCGCAATCAACGGCATAGAACATCGGGCCACTAGCAAATCCCTCTTTTTTAACAATGCCTCCATGAGCCGCCAGAAGTCGAACGATAGGTCCAATTCTGATAGTTGAGGTTTCAGAGGTGAGCTCTCCTTTCCACCCGACACGTTTGGCCTTGTGGCGAAATGTCTTGCGGTTGGATGGAGTTTGTGTTGGCCTTCTTTTGTCCTCTGACAGCATCCCAGCCGCAGTCAGCGTGTGGAACAGGTTCTCTGCATCGTCGACACTTTCCCAAAGCTTGTCCTCCTCGGGAAACTCGCTGCATACATCCATGGGAGTCCGTCCGGACTCGTCTTGGATGCTGACATCTGCTCCGTGAGCGAGCAAGAGGGCCACTGTCTCCAACCTCCCGGAGCGGCAGGCTACATGGAGAGGTGTCCGTCCATCCTTTGACTTTGCAGTTACCAGAGCAGTCTGACCGGTTGAGGCATAGTGTCCCAGCAGCAATCCTACTATGTTGCTCTGTCGTGCAGAGCAGGCGATGTGGAGTAGATTGCGCCCATCAATTATGGTAGCTGTGGGATCGGCTCCACGGGAAATTAGCCTGCCGACTAGAACCTCCGAAGTCGTAGCTGCCAGGTGAATAGGCCGGATACCCTGATGATCGGCCGTGTTGAGAGCTCCGTCAAGACCACAATCCAGCAGGAGGTCAATCGCAGATTTACCTCCTTCCGCAGCCGCTGCGAAAAGGTGGTCCGAGACCGAACTACATAGTGCATGTAGAGGTGTCCAGCCCTTGAAGTTAGGTAGAGTGGGTGAGACGCCCAGGTCAATCATCTTTCTCATGACTGGAATAAGCAGCTCCTGATTCACAGCGCAAGTGGGGTAGCTTGCTGCAACATGGTGCAGAAATGTGTCTCCTTTGTAATTTGTCATTTGTGGGTTCACCCCGAGGGAGAGAAGAAAGTCGAGGCACTCGGAATGGAATGTACCCTGGACGAGATTCCATAGAATCCCATTGCCTTGGTAGTCTTGCGCATTGATATTTGCCCCGCGATGAAGCAATATCTGGATAAGCTCGCGAGAGTTGTACTGAGGATAGCCACACATGGTCCTGGTGAGGGGCGTAATTCCTCGTGAGTCTCTAGCCTCAATATCCGCACCGGCTGCACAGAGAATATCCAATGCATCGTTCACGCTGTCTTCACTGCCATCGACCATATGTATAGGCTGTCGTCCTTCATGATTGCTCTGGTTCGGATCAAGGCCAGCCTTTAGCAATTCCAATAGAGTGACGCTTCCTTTGCGATGTTCCTTGGTTGCAATGTGAAGAAGTGTGTTTCCTTTCGCATCGATGATATTCCAATCAGACACAAAGGGCCTGAACAATGACAAGTCACCTAGTTGGTTCCTAGACGCGAACCTGTGGAGAGGGGTATAGCCATTCCCTTGTTCCTCGGTAATATCTAGACGCGCACCATGTCCCATGAGAGCTGCGAGCCATTCCGGGTTCTCAAGGGGGCTGTGGAAATAGTGCATTGATGTCTCTCCCTTGCCGTTTCGGATGTTAGGGTCTGCTCCGTGTTGTAATAGGAGCCCAATTAATGGGGTCCCTTGGCGCACACAATGCTGAAGTACAGTTTCGCCGTGTACATCTTGAGCATTGATTTCGCATCCCGCATCGAGCAGTAGTTTGACAACCTCTTCAAGCTGGTGTAATTGTTCTGGGGTTCTGCAGTAACGGGCATCTTCGACCGCGCCGTGGAGGGGCGTTTTCGTTGGAGCATCTCCTTCACGACCACCGTAGTTGGATTTGATGGCTACATCAGCTTTGTTTTCGAGAAGGAACTTTACTATACGCGGGTCAAGCTTGCGGGCGGCATGGAATAGTGGAGTCGCTCCATTTGCGAGGCAATTGATGTCGCATCGTTCAGTGTCAACTAGGACCTCGACAAGGGCATTGTTTCCCAGTTGACACGATCTGCTTAGGGCTGCAGTCAGATCTGCAGGGTCTGCGGTGGATGCCAACCGGCGCAAGGTGTCCACTTCACCCGCATTGACTGCGGTTTGGAGCGGCGGAAGAGGCTCTTCGGGCTGGTCGGACTCTTTCGAATCACTTCCGAAGAGATCGAGGTATTCCTTGTTTGGCATTTTCGGGGGATTGATCAATGAACGCAATTTTGACCAAACAGACAATTTGCGAGCTAAAAGAGGGAGGTGGGCATGTTTTAAACAGTGCAAGTCCTGTTTGTTCGCTAGTCCGCGCCAAAGGAACCTAGTCACGCCAAAGAGCCTCATCACTGTAACCCAAGCAAGTGGCGTCTGTTACTGCCTATTCTGCCTATTTCCACAGACCAGATGTTGTTAGTGGAAATAAGGACTCAAACGTGAGCATTTTTTATGAAATCAGAATTAGTTCTGGCCCCCCCCCAACATGAGCTATTAGCCCCGTGTCACGGGTCACCCCCTACCCGAGACCTCAGCCAAAATGCTATTTGCAGAGTAATGATTGGTAACCTACAGGCAACATTGGAATAGTAGTGAAAGCCAGAAACACAAAGCATCAGCAAAAATATGCAAGCAAGTATAGCCAAGTATTATAGTTGGCAAAAAGAAACTCTCCCTCGGGGAATCGAACCCCGGTCTCCCGCGCTTATCGGTGTTAATGACAAGCGGAAATCATCACCACTAGACCAAGGAAGATTGAATGACCGAGTTACTGCTCGACCACTTGGCTGGTTGATGAAATGGTTGACCATTTTTGACAATATGACCAAAATATTACTTGGACAACTCACCTCATGAGAACTGTAAATCAAAGATAGCAGTAATGCCCTCGCTTTCGAAGTGTCCTCGTATTGTGGATATTTTCTAAGTCAAAGTATTGAAATAATCATGCGACCGGATCTGCTATGCGCACCGTCCTCTTGACCACATCAGGTTAGCAGGTCATGCCTCCCAGCTGAAGATCCGCCCGACAAGGCGCAAGATGTTAATTCGGATTCAATGATTCATTCCTATCCCTGTATTGGTTCAAATAACGGCTTTCCACAGGAGTCCCAAACAAGGTTTTCCTTTTGCCCGTTTGTCTTCCGTCCCTGATTCATTATTTGACAAACCTGAATGTAGCAATTCGCCCTCTCTCGGCATTCTGATCTATATGCACCCGGGTCATTTTTACCCACAGCTGAGATCTGAGTCACTCGGGCCCTGTCTGAGTAATTTTTGTCCGTTCACGTGTAGACTAGTCAACTGCTTCTAATAAATGATGCCAGTTACCAAGATGATATATCTGCCTGTTCTCCCCCAGATTCTCCGCATTTCTTGTCAACAAAGCAGGAACGAATACTTATCTTCAACTCACTCTCTCACCATGGAGAAAGGATAAATTTGTTCTATACGATCTATCTACTCAGGTCAAATCATGAATACCTTTCATATCACTATTTCTTCCGCCATGCCGCACACCCGCCACCACAGAAGGCACCACACCTGGCCACACTGCGGCTCAGAGCTATGTATGCTAGAACCTTGCGGCCTCGATCTCCATGTCTCCAAGCCAGGTACAGGACCTGCAAACTATATACAGCGCTCATTTCCCCAAGCCACCGCCGTCCCACTCATCACGGAGGACGTACTGGGAGATGATACAGAGATGGCTGGTATAGTCCGACCACCAAGGCGACTGACTCGCCTCTGGTTCCGATCTTCCAGGAAGCGAAATGATGGGATTCAGTTGTCGGCTTCGCCGGTCGATGGTCGGAAAAATGTTCATCGCGGTGTTTTGCGAAGGCTTATTCGGAGGCCGCCGTTAAATAAGACTCAGTCTTTGCTTGTGGTTCCCTCTGAAATGGCGGCGGATCCTGATATTATGTCTGCTTTGATACGGCCTGAAGGGCTGGTACCACTTGGTACTGGCTCGGACAGGGGGAGACCGACACTAACTGGTGCTGATGCGGCGAGGTTTGTGGCTGAGAGAAGGCATAGGAGGTGTCATTCCGAACAGCCGCGTGCATGGAAGAGACCGAGCGCCAAGCTGTGGACACTCCAGGAGTTTGAAGAATGATATTTGTTTTTTTCTAAATTTGAATTATGTTCTTGCATTTGCATTTATCTCTGCATTTTTGGTTTGATGGAATGGTTCAAGTTCTAATGACAAAGGATCTGAATTCAGAAGGACATCATGGCGTTTAGGGTACTGTTTGTAAGCTAGTATACGAGTGGCAAAACAAAAAAAAAAAATGAAAGGCAGTCTGGTACTGGCAACTTTTCACTTACCCATTTGTAGAGTAAGCCATTGGCAGGGGAAGACTAGGCTGAAATTGAATACCTCTGTTTCAGCCGATCAAGCTATCAAACCTGCGATCTGATCATCACAATACTGTACAAAGGTAGCAGCAACCCCAGTCCCACCTTGCTGATTCGTTTCCATAGCTCGCAATAAATCATCCCCTGCAGAAAAATGAACACGACCCAGGGGGTAACATACCTTCCTCCATCACAAGCGCCAAGCTCATACGAAAAGTCGCCCAAGCCGCAGTAGATGTACTGAATATAGCGTGATAAGTCAACCGTGCAACAAGCCACCGGAGAAGCACTGAGAAATGCCGGGCCATGTCGTTCCTGTTATGCCCCAGATTCTGTGCCACGCTTAACATCCCCTCTGCACCGACTCGATCTGCAAGAGACCTTGCTAGAAACCAGATTCCCACTTTGACGTTCATGTAGAGTCGTGCTGGATCTGTGTATGTTTCGCTGGAAATTGTGGTAGAAGTATTCGACCTGAATACTGAAAGCGCGAGGGTGTTCTATTGTCTAAGTGCCATTGGGATGAATCCCACAGGCAATTCCCATAATGGGTATCGTATGTATCCGATACCCACTGAGGAAGTACACGCCATCTCCTCCTTCAGCACCCTACTTTTCATATCCTGCGAGAGAAGACTTTAATTGGGTCTGGAATAAGTGACCGCAAAACAGAAAGATTGAATTAAGATAGCATCATGCTCTTGGAAACCCAGAGACTATGGGATAATCATCTATCATAATAAGAGCAAAATAACGGACAAAATCAGGTTTGATGTTCGAGGATACGATGTTGTGCAACGAATCATCCCGAATTGCTTCTAATTCAGCCCTGTCCAGCATCGGAGAAATAGAGGCTCTCCGCCATGGCTAGTGCCATGCCAGATGATGTCAATATGATTGTGACCGGGGTTAGATAATGTGCCCTTTTTAGTTAGACGAGCTCCACAGCGCCCCATAACGGGCAATGTATGCAATCTCCCGGAACGACCATGCCGACCACATGTTCAGCTGCGGTCCCAATTTGGCTAACAAAAAGGGGGTCAAACGAGTCCGTGAGACACACGTGTATTTCTCGGTTAGCACGGGACTTCTCGAAGGACGCTAGAAGGCGATGACTGAGCTTGATTGGCGGGGAAGGGAGAATGATAGGGCTGTCTCACAAGGCTGCACTATTCGGGGGCCATTTTTGTTGATCCTCACCATATCTGCGCGTGTCGACCCACTTGAGGTATTCGTGAAATTCGCTGGAATGTCTATTTCCGAGGAGTAAGTGAGTAAGCCCTGGGAGTAAACAGAGTGAACAGTGCAGGAAATAGCAGAGGACAAGTGAGTCAGACATATGCAGGTCGACGTGTCAGTTCAGTTCAGTTCAGACGGTGAATCTGCGGGGTGGGAAGAGCGGGAAGAAGAGGCTCCAAGGCAGACACGAAGTCTCATTGGCTGTGGAGCGTGCGATAGGGCACTTTGTCGCTGAAATCCGGTCAATCTCACCGCTAGGCCTTACGGGTGGACTCGGTGGGCGTGATATTGGCTGTTTGATTGGTTACTTAGGGTCTGAGGGTCATGGTAATTGGCCATGTCCGGACTTGTTCCTTTGTCATTGCATGCTGCATTTTGGTTGGTTGCCCTACGGGGCATGAGGATCTAGGGGAGACATAAAGGAACACTTCCCCCTCATTCTTCAGGTCTTTCTCTTTCTGTCTTATATCCTCAAATGCACTCTTCTAGCTATCCCACGAGATCTCTTTCCCAAACATCAGCCACCTCAACTGTATCTCACACCAGTCAACACTCTAAGAAACAGGACAAACCTTCTCTGTCCTCAAAGATCTTCCGGTCAAAATCCCCTGCTCCAATCGATATCCCCAAGAGACGTTACCGCCAGGACTCGAACATTTCTCAGCCTCGAGACATCCCGCGCAGCAACCCCGATTGTTCATACTTCCCAAACCACCGATATCATTCCACCAGCCCGACAGAAATGTTCCCCACAATTTCTTCACCTCGGTCCCCGAAGCCTGATTGCACGACCAAGCAGGATTTCTCGAGTCGCAAAGACTACCGTCGTTATAGTGGCACCGTCAATCACTACGGTCGGCACTCCAATGACTGGCTCTTTGGTGGCTTCAGTGTTCGCGAGACTGTCCGCGAAGGCATTGAGAAGCTTCGCAGCTCCGAAAAGGACACCTGAATGATTGGCCTCAAGTCCGCAATCATGATTCCTGTGGTCAAATTTCCACTCTAGTGTCTTACGCGCCTATCGAGACGCAAAACCTCGCGCTTCTCCAGAATAGCCCTGAATGCCCCATCCTTGGCGTAGATCAATGTCTGATCCGTCATTAATGGAAGCTGTTTCGCTCCGAGTCTCGCAAATCCGGGCCAATCCACCCCTGACAATTCCGGCTGCACCCTCCCAGCGACTGTCTTGTTTGCATTCGTAAATCGATTGTGCTTGTGCTGCATTTCAGTTCGACTATCAGTCTGTCATGTTATACATCCGATGCCTCCGATTATGTTGTGGGTTTTCCTCGGTCGCGTATAAAGCATGTGATGGAAGGTTTCTATTCCGTTTTACACCTTGGCTTGAGATGAGGCCCTTGCTTTGTCCATTGCAAACATAGCTATGGTCTTACTCTATTTGCAAGTCGACCCCCTGTAAAGGAGAGGATGCATTTACAATATATGATGAACCATTTTATCAATGGATGACTTATTTTCCAAAACATATTCTTTACAACAACGTAATGACACATTGAAGGTTTGCTCAATGCGTCAGAAACCAGGAACAGATCGGATAACCAAGATTGATAAAGCAGAATTCCAAGCTCATACTACCCTACTGTGGAGAGATATAACAGGATTTAATCCCTGAAAAAAATGGCCTGGAACATCCTATACAATCGGTTTGTAGGGTAGAAACAAGGCAGAATCTAAAGTGAGGCTCTTGGTAGAAAGTATGTGTCCATAAATCGTAAACAAACAATGGTCAAAAACCCGAATACCAACCTGTGCTTGATATTCGTAGTAGAAAGTAGCTTGATCCGAGGCCTAGCACCCCCACTATGCATCCCCCGCCATCTACTCGACATACCGTGTCACAGTGCCAAGCCTGTCAAGTCGGTGTTCACATGGCGATTATAAGAGACCGCATTAGTCTCGACAGGGATTGTACACCAATTTAACCAATTTAACTTGACAGTGCCGAATTCCGATTCCGTGCGACATCCTGATACTTTATGCAGGGACCGCGACTTCAATGCTTACCCACCAAACCAAGTCCCATGGCATATTTTTATATTCCCGTAATATATTTCGATATACTCGAATTTGATGCAGTTCTCGAGAGATCGCAATTTGAGACCGGATTGCAATGAAGGTAATATGTGAGAATCATACTATTGGACGATCACGTTTGGTTCTCTCCATCTACAATAAACGCATGCAATTCCCACCAGTTCCTCTTTATTTGATTTCCACAAAGCGGATGGACTTGCCTTCCCAGAAAGACTCCGGAGGGCAATTAATCGGGCCCCACGCCGTAGATTGATTGAACTCCGATCGATTGATGCTGTCAGACTGTCCCATATGTAATACCGTTGGGTTCCAACGTCTAGACCGCAGGAGTACATCCTATTGGCCGGTCACATACTATTACCCTGATTGGCACACTATCCACTGAGGCAAGAAGACATATTTGTTCGCGATAGATTGTGCCTATGCAGATTGTTGAACTCACAGATGGACCGAAAATGGAACTCTGACAGGGCTACGAGCTAGGACTATTATCCTATCTAAGACTCGTCCAGATTTTTCGCTGAAAAGAATTGATGCTAGAATTTCAAGTCATCGGGGGGTATAGTTAGAGAGGGGTATGGTGATATGCTGACGATCGCCACCACTTGTGCGGATAATCTCTGCAAAAAAGGGGTCTGATCAATCCTCGCATAGTGATAGAGAGGAAAAATAACGCACGCACGACACGCGACGCTAGAACACCATGCGATGAAGGATATGGAGTAAGTCCCCGAGAAAAGTGGATATTTAGTAGACCGGTGCGCCCTGGATTTATTCAACGAATGTGCCATGTATTTATGAGACTCCTTCGTACTTTCCCCCGCATGAGATGTATCTCAAATGAGTTAAAATGCGACAAATGGAAAACAAGGAAACCCGACGCCCGAAAACTCCGAAAAATGAAGGCAAGATTTCCGTCGCTGATTTACGCGCGCTGCCATGCGGCAATGTCGGCGGCGGAGATATCCAAATTTTCAGCCGTCAGTCGCTGAAGCCGCGCCACTTGAGTGGGAGCTAAAGTTCCACAATCAGCATGAATCCGAAAATGGCAGCAGAGGGGCTAAACTGAGGCCCTAAGGTGAGAACCGTTGTGGTGGGGGAGGGGCATAGAACCAGCGGGAGCGAAAAAGAACGCAAATAGTTCCCACGTCCCACGATGAGGGCAAATGAGACATAGAAGCCAGGAAAAGAGGAAAGGAATGACCCACTTGGCTGTTGCGCTGCCGCTGCACCAGCGTGCACGTGGATTACCGCCGAATCGACGTACTCCTTGGTCACCACGCCGTTATACGAGGCTGCGCTGAGCATCACGCGCAGGCGAAATTTGCCTGGTTTCGAGATTGTCAACGGGCTGAATTTTGCGAATCCACTCTTCGCATTGTCGGCTCGGCTGCGCACGCTCGCTGTAAGATTGCCGCTCAGGCCCGTTGCGGCTCCGTTCCCGGTTTCGTCGCGCAGTGAGGCATTCACTACTAGGGCTTGGACGTTTTGGGCCGGGGTCCCGATGGGGTTTACTGCAATGACCACCGGGATAGTAAATGGGAGTCCGGGTCGTACAGCTGTTGGGGGAGTGGTCTCGAAAGACAGGATGAATTCACGACCGGCCATTTTGTCTTTGGAGGATGGAGAAGGGGGAAGGGCTCATAGATATATGAGGTTGAAAGGCACCGTGATCTACTTTAGCCCAACGAGACACCGGTGAAACGGGCGTACTTGGCGAAGTAGAATCTGTGGAACGGAGATTGAAATGGGAGTTAGGATCATAGAGATGGAATATGAAAATAGATCGAGCTTGAAGTGGCCCTGGCTGGGTCTTCATATAGTTCACGGCATGCGCCGAGGGACCAACACCAAAATCTGGATGCATAACCTTAGCTGTTAGAAAAGATGGACCCAATATTGCCACCGTCCAAAAGTACGCGATTAGCGTCAATGGTCGGTGACCAGGTACCTGGGACGGGTAAGGCAGCCGTGATGCAGTGAAAATTTTATGAGCTCGATTGACTATTCGGCATATGCAGGATCCTTGCCGCCGCACGTTCCGGCAGCATGGAATCGAACAGTGGGGCGAATTGATGTTGGTCCTGTCTCTGATCAACGGATACGCGTTCAACATGGATGTGGAGTAAGTACGAGATCTGAGGGATCGAGATGCACAGGAGATCTGAAGCTAGTGGTAGGATCGGCCGTAGAGTTCAGGGCATAGGGTTCCACTCTCTCCTGTCTTTCTGATTCGATCCCCTTGCTCCCTGGGTGCTTTTTCCATAAGACCTTTGTCAGTTGCACGTCTTGGCATGCATAGTCAACGTTCATGCGCAGGTTTGGGGGATTCTGTGGATTGAGGCAAAGGAGACGGGGCTCTCGGCTTGTTCTTTCAATAGTTTCGTGCACGGATCAACCAGCGGGTCGCTGCTCGACATCGCAAGGCTATCAAACCCCGGTGTCTTCTTATTCGGTGACTTGTCATTCAGTGTCTGTCATTTGAGACGCTTACGGATGTCATCCGTCGACAGTTCGAACCCTCATTGATGTGGCGCACCACTAATATGCAGGTATCTCATCTGGGATGTATAGTGAAGCTTTATTATCAAGCGGAGCTCCAAGCTAGACCTAGTTGAGCAAAGAGTACCGAGTGATATCAAGGGAGGACAGACCGCAACATTCGACTCTGCAGGGTGGTCCCCTTCAACGAAGAGCTGCACGCCACAGCATGACAGTGAAGTGTGGCGCCGGTGGAGTCAGGTGGAGGAGACGTTCATCTTTCGGAATCACCGACATAAACCTACAGCAAGCTCCAGTGAGCCCAAATTTGAGACAAGTTTCTAGTCTGCCCTGAATTGGGATTTGCAGCTTCAAAAGGTGTTGCCTAGGGGGACAAGAAGGATAATAGACTCGAGTTAGAACTGAGCTGACAGCCGAGCCCCTGACAAGATTGGTTCTGACAAGATGCACGATCAGCCTCACTTGGGTAGACCCAATCATACTCCAGTCCCCCGGCATAAACATCGATATGCGCCGGATCCGGTTTGAGGTGATCTCGACTCCACGTGTGACACCAGGGCTCCGGCGATCAGACTGTCGATCTCCTCAATAGTTCGCATTATCTCTCGGACCCGAGTCGGATCCGCGAAATGAAAAGGGACGTGATTGCTTCTATGATCTGGGTTCAGGCGTTTCTCAGTTGGGCAGAAGCCTGTGATGCAAGCGCATGCAGAGCAAAGTATGATCTGAAGACGGAACGTGATGCACTGAAGAACCGGTTTGGCGCCAAACTGGACCAGAAGAGCAAGATCATCGATTAAGCTGAAGCATCGGGCATTGCGATGAGCTCAACACGGACTACCCAACAAAACACAAGAAAGGGGGGGGGGGGGGGGGACATCCTCTGTTGATCGGCCGCTATTCTGCACAGCCACTGTTCAGCCGCAGGTGGCTAGTGATATGGCTGGAACGCAAGGGTGGCTGGAGCGGTGTGGCGGTGAACCGTGTGTCCTTCCATATTAGGAAGGAACGAACGGACCTCTAGTTTCATTGCCGATTGACCGATGTGATATCGCATCGTCATGGGCTACGAAAAAAAAAGCAATGTGATTTCTTCCGTTCCCGGATTTCATGTGAATATCTCTCAAGGATTGTTTCCCGATCAAGACATCCCTGGTGTTTACGATGTGAACTGACATATCATTTTGATATCAGAATTTAGCTTCGTTCAGCGTCATGATTGCGGGGGCTATTCGCCACCGGACTATGTGTCTAGACTTATCTCAGGGTTAGGCAGGAATGGTAGGGGGTTATTCCATTTACCCGAGGCCTTGAATGCCCAAAATATGTGGAGTTTGAGCTCAATAACTATATGCGGAGCGATACAGGTGGATTAACCCACTATGCAATGAATCGAAACGGTCGAACCAAAAAACGGTCGATCCCAATGAAGTACGAGCAAATATCGGCCACCAACAGCGTATATGTCAGGTGCGCAACAGGGCCCGATTGATAAATACTTGTGACCCAAATGGCCTTTTTACAATGAGCCTTTATTAATATTGATTGTCGCATACTACCCTCTATCAGCCCAGCAGTCTTTCGCGGGCCAATAAGTCTTCCTCAAACGCCTTGATCTCTGCCGGGTGTGCAAAAGCTAGGTTTAGCGAGCTAGATGCCTTCGGGACCGTCTAAGACAGGATGACCGCATCTTGATTTAGAATCTTGCAGACCACCTGCAGAAAGAAACTTGATTTCATCGTTTCAGAATGGGCGTGTCGTCTCGCATAGTCGCCGCCTGTTGAGGAAAACAACTTGGACTCGAGCAATATGTATTTGCTGGTTACTTGGCCTGTTCCAAGTGAACCTCTTGGCTAAGAGGGATGAATTTCTTAAATCCGGCTTAAGAAAGCAAATTGAGTCCAGATTAGTAAGATCTCAAATGTTGGCCAAGGCAAAGTTAGAGAATCCGGGTTAAACATGCTATGTGCTGAGTACAGAGTATGACATTCCGTGGAGGATCCCAGAAAATTTTCAAGAGATCATTTACTCACGTACACTAAAGACCATTTGGGCTTCCAACTCTACAGTCTGCTGACTTTCTACTGGCATAGTATAATTATCTATTCTTGATGTTTTAGTACTTACCTTCGCGGACTATCTTTACCATAGTTGATATTTACTGCTTACTTAGTAAGGCTTGTCTATAAAGAGTCCTGGGTTTTGGTGGGAAATGTATCAGTAGGACACATAAGGTATGTATGTTTTGCATATGACTTCATACCCTCATTCTCATGCCCAAACGATGTTTCTAAAAACCAAAAGAGAATCAGATTTAATTGTAATTGTGTATCCTGTGATAGGTTGCTCGCGGTCTTGACTAAATCCGAGGACTTGGATGCCAGTCAATGCTTATTTACACACACTCTCTATGGCAATACTATGCTAAATCAAAGGAATCAAGCCAATCCCGTTGCTTTTAGCTCTTGCTATTCCCTTGGATCGTGTAGAATTTCCTAGACAGTCCTATAATAGGAACACGGAAGGTCCAGCACTTGGGCTATATAGGCGGGCACTGCGACTTGTGTCCATTTTGTATCAAAGAGTTCCCATGCCGAAACGTTTTCATGGCGAACTTCACGATAAGTATTGGAGCGGAGGCCTCGTGCAACATAACGGAATTTGCGAACAATGTTTGAAAGCTATTAGCAACCTCACTAGACCTGAGAAGCGGAGAAGGTCACCATTTATCACTATAAGCGACAAAATTATCCCTCAAGTTAAATGTCATTGATTCCATCCACCTAGAAGGAATTAAAATGCGTTCCTTATACGTTACTGAAGCGGGAGATGGCGCGCAGGCAACTATGTGAGATGCGACTTCCTCGTGGGCGTCACAATATCACCAATTGCGACCCCGAAATACAAACAGCCGAATAACACCATTCTTTATATCTTTACTAATTACCGAAGAATAAATTCGGCATCAATAGATGGCGCCAATAGGCATTCGACAGAGCCACTCACTTGGACCGGGCATTCCTCGTCCTCCAAATCGACCACCAAATACCCCAGTTGAGGTGCACGAGTCAATCGACCCGAAGGTATTCGTCGAACTGATGGCCGGAACGGTCGGCATATTTATACTTGCGGTGTTGTTCTGGAAGCTTGGCCAGTTTATCAGACGATTCAATCAAGACAAGGTGCTGAGAGCAGGCAAATCTCCCAAGACCCGGTATGCGCGGACGTGGTATGGCTGGGTGTCCCGCCCAACGCACGAGCGAAACAAACGAGTCATTCGCGATTTCTTTCATTGGATACAGAGAATGACCGCATGGAAGTCCACAAGGACAAATTATAGCTGGGTCTGGTGGGATCCTGGTGGCAAAGAGAAACAAAGGCGCCGTCGCGAGCTGAAAGGACTTTGGTGGTTACCGCATTGGTTGAAGAGTTATGATGATTTGCCTTCAGCTGATGAGATTTGGGATCCTTGTTCACGGCCTCAGTGCCACGGGGCATTGATCGATTCCACTTCGCACCGTTCTGTCGGGCCGACTGAATCTTTGGAAAGGCAACGAGAGCAAGGTGACTTGCAGTCAATTCCACAGCTACATGTGGTGGGCAACGGTCAACTGACTATCACTCGTTCGATCACGGAAGAATTATTCAGGAACCCTCGGGGGTTTGGTGGCGCTTCTCATCACCGTCCAACGTTCAGTTTTCATGAGACCAGACCGAAACCGACTACCCGAGCATCAATTTCATTTAATTACGTCCGATCACTACCCTCGCGACATTATCGGTTTCACGAGCGCCGGGGAGAGATTCCTTGGTCACAAGGTGAAGGATTTGCAGCCATCTCATGCCAAGTTGAGTCCATTGTACACCACATAAATATGCAGTACGAGGCTGGTGGCTCAAGCGATTCCTCGATTCTGAACGAGCCATATCAACCTCATCAGGACAGGCATCCAAGAGGACACCGCGATTGGGCAGCACGGATGCAGATAGGGTCCAAAGCTGCAGCCTTGGACAACTTTCGTGATTCATCTGGTCCTCCTGGGACGCCGATGACTGAGTTGTTGACCAGCTATATTTCCGAACACAGCTCGTCTCTTCGTATTCGCCCGAAAAAACGAAAGTCAGGCCTGGGGCATCCACAGATTTCCGAAGATCAAATGTCATTCACTTCGAGGATAGTAATGGATGACCATTTTCTCTCCTTGACTGAGAAACAGACATGTACAAGGTCTATTCAATGGAACTCTGCACCTACTAGAAGCTGCCATCCCGGAAAGGATGGACAGCCGACCAGAGGCAAACTTCATGATGAATGGCTATCAGCTTGTAACCCAAACCACCCTTCATTTAGACAAGTGCGTCGTCACACAAATTCCAAAGGGAAAGGTCGACGAACCCGACACTCGACAGACCACATCCGGCTGGAATCATCAAGAGGGCCTGCCGACGAATTGAGTGACTGGGAGGTCAGATTGATGGAGAAACTAGACCGAAAACTGGTATGGGTCTTCAATGAATTCAGCCCTGGGCAGAAACCGTACCACTTTGCAATGCTTGCCAACCACTGGTTAAACAGA
Organism: Penicillium antarcticum; assembly: GCF_028974205.1. Taxonomy (NCBI): domain Eukaryota; kingdom Fungi; phylum Ascomycota; class Eurotiomycetes; order Eurotiales; family Aspergillaceae; genus Penicillium; species Penicillium antarcticum. The sequence continues at coordinate 201,419 of NW_026695300.1, read as the reverse complement.
GAAACCTGGATCGTGTACGATCCTATATCAAGAGTCAACAATGATGCACGCCGGGAGTGGGGAGACCCTCGCTTCAACGTTCCATACCCGAACCCAATTCTGAGTCCTCGACCTAAGTACCCCAGGATCATTAAGAAACGAGCACATACCCCTCGGATCGAGTCCTGGCGTGCGGCGGTCAACAGGCAGCGGAAGGTGTCCGGCATTCGAGATGCTATTCGCACTGTTGAACTTTTTGAAGCGTCGGCGGAGGAACCGCCCGATGGTCATATTGATACAGCTTGTTGGGCTTTGCCAAAACCCCCTCAAGGTTTTGAAATGTCCACTGCACAGAAAAATGCTTGGTACGAGGGAGGTGCAGGATGGCAGGAGAAGCTTGAAGATTGGCAGCAAGTTCGCTGGGGATATCGTCTTCGCAAGGGCATCTATGAAGGCCGTGTCAATCGGGGTAAAGTGAGAGAGGTGGCGGCGCAAGTCAGCAAATACTATCGCGGTGCATCGGGCAAGTTGATGCCCAGATACCATTCCAGCAAACGAAGAGCTTCAAACCGTCAAGTCGCATAACGAAACTATCCTGCTTGTACTGTGCATTTTCTTTGTTCCTTTCAGTCCCTTATTCGTCCTTTTACCTGAGATATCACTCGACATATCCATCACTTCATGGCTGTGCCATACGCTCACTACCCTTTCGCCTTCTCCATCTCTATCATTAGCAATCCCGGAGTACCCGGAGTACCAGGCAGAAGAAAGTATATCGATATGCAATTGAATTGAAAGCCCGATCTAAGCGCTGGGGTAATAATGGAACATTGTAAGCCACCATCCTCTTCAGAGTGGCCGCGCAGCAATTCACAAAAGCCAAAACTCCGGTAGTCCATATGTTGTTTTCGCTCCGAGTCCCGTTCAAGATCGAGCGTCGGATGTATTGTATAGTACATGTGCGAGGAGCAAATAATCCCTTAGAAACCAGGAGGGTTCACACGTTGGCTGACACGAGTCCACTTGGGCAGCTCTGGAGAAAAGGAGAACTGTCAGCTCATCTGATAAAACCACACAATGACAACGTCCGATTGTCATTGCCATCGAGTATAGGGCGAGAAACATACTGTGAATGCTCTTCCGGTAGCTCTTCTCCTTCTTATCGAACAGAGTGTACTTGTCCTTTGGCAGCATCTCCTCTTCGCGCGGCATCTCCGCGTACCATCGCTCCACAGCCTTGGAGCTCTGTCCGTTGCGCGAAAGTGCGGCGCTGACGGTGTCGACGACCCGGTCCACGGAGCGCAGGCGCTTGCGCTGCCGGGCCTTCTGGGGCGAGGAGAGACGCCACGGGGTCTTCCTGTACTCGGGGAAAATTGTTAGCTTGGGGCCACTTTCAGGGTTCATGCATATCACACGCACCAGAGAAGACCGCCGAATAATGCCTGGGTTGACTTGAACATAGTGGTTTGTTGGTGTTGAGATGCCGGGAGAAAATCGTGCGCTGAGTCGGGACTGCAATTGGTCCGTGCGCCCGATGTATACATGACGGAGAGTGTGTTTTGAGGGCTGAGCAAAGCAAATGAGGATGATTAGGGGTGGTTTTGATTACATTGGGCAATTGAATTGCCTTAGTCCATAAATACCGCTTCATTTATAGAAGTATTGTAATGCTGGACCGCTGATTTGCTCTGAACTTCCCCAACCAAAATCATGTGATCCCGACAGTGGATTTCCAGGGACGCGACAACATTTTCTTTTCTCTCTCGACGCAAGCGATTCTTCTGTTCGTGGAGACGCCTCTCCCCCAAGTTGTCGGTGGCTTGAAGGAAGTTGAATTGTCTATGGATGGTTTATAGCACCTAACATCCACCATGGACTCCAGCGCAACAGCAGATTCCCCGTCCCTCCCTTGGAGGGCTTTCTCCAACACAACAATGTGGGGAGTAGCGGGTCTCTGTCGTGGATTTTTATCTGTCCTCTGTAATGCAGAGTGTCATGGAAAGGAAGCTTTCACAGAGTTGTTGGACTCACGACGTGAAATGTCGGAACGGTCTAGAGGATTGATTACAGGTACGTCAGAGACAGCCTAACGGGACTCAGAAGATGTTTAGTGCAATGCTAATGAAGCTATTTTGATTTTAGTCTCAAATCATGTTAGCGTGTACGTTCATGCAACTCCCCTCGAGACAATCTATACACAGACTTCGAAGATGGCTGACTTTGCGCCGGGATACCAGAATGGATGATCCATTGATTTGGGGCATATTGCCTATGCGATTCTGGAACAAGCGGTGGTCATTTGGAAGCTACGATATTTGCTACCAGACCAGGTATTATCGGCCCGTTTCGGTCATCAATGGCTTTGCTGACCAGAAACAAACATAGACCACTCTCGCTATTCTTCACTATGGGCAAGGTCTTGCCTACCCATCGTCTCGCCCACTCTCCATTCGGTGGGCTAGGACAACCTGCCATCACCGAGGCCGTTCGATTGTTATCCAAGGGTCCATTCCCTCTTGACCACCACCGCGCTGTCCCCGAACGCCAACATTGGAGCAGGGACAATGTCTGCGTTGATCCCTTTTCTGATCTCTCGATTGCGTACACCACTGATGGCCAGGATGCGCACTCGGCACCTTCCGCTTATTCTTGCAACTCCCACTCGTGGGTACACATTTTCCCCGAGGGCAAGATTCACCAGTCACCAAGAAAGACAATGCGCTATTTCAAGTGGGGTATTGCACGCCTTATTCTAGAGCCCAAGGAATGTCCGGACGTGGTTCCGATGTGGATTGAGGGCTTCGACGATGTCATGCACGAGAGCCGAGAGTTCCCACGATTCTTGCCTCGACCTGGAAAGCGGGTCAGTGTTACTTTCGGATCCAAGGTGGACATCAATGAAGTCTTCGGAGATATGAGATCGCGTTGGGACAAGTTAAAAGCCAAAATTGAAAAGAGCAATCCTGAGTCCCGCGACTTGCCAGTGGGTGTCTTGAGCGAGGAGTTGTTGAACAACAAAGAAGCAGTTGAGCTGCGCAAAGAGGTCACCTTGAAGGTGCGAAACCTCGTCTTGGATGTTCGCCGGTCTCGTGGATTCTCCGACGAGGACCCCAAGGAAGGCCTGGTCGACACGTGGTTGGAGGAGGGCCCCAAGCGTGAGGGCCACATGAAGGACGATTCCTGGGTTCGAGATATCTGAGCCATTGTATAAACCGTGTAAAATATGTATAGAAATACAGCGATCAGCTTAGCTTTATTTACTTGGGGGCGATAAGCGATAAGTGGAGCGGGGAGCCTGAACTTCACTTCACCTCCGCAACCTCTCATGCCCAAAAAGCACCAGCGGTTCCATACCAAGCCAGCTAGTCCTGCCCACCATAGTCTTGGTTCTTCGTCTCGCCATGACAAGCCCGGGGCGTCTGTGGCTGCAGAGTCAGTCAATGATCTGATCAGCCATCTGCGGCTGACACAGACACGAAATTCATCTGAAGATGGCGGACCCCGGCCACGTCCCTCTCAACGCTCCTTAGTTTCACCTCGTTCGGTCCACCCATCGCTCAGGAACCTTCTTGAGCTTCCGGAAACCCCACCTCCGCGACCTCGCCCTGGTGCCCAGCGCACTGCTATCGGTACTCGCCCGCGACGGACCGCCGGACCTCCGCCGCCTGAGAGCTGGCTTGCCGGCAATACGGACGGCTCAAATGGGATAGACCAGCACCGATTTGCTGACATGGCGGGTGATTCTAAGCGAGTGGTTCACCGGCTAAAGCGGTTGCCCGGGGTCGCGTTCCCGGACCAGAGGGATCTGCTGCACATGGTGCTCAAGTCTATGGCCTTGAACTGGCTTTGGCATTTGGAGTATGACGGCCCATTTCTTTCTCAGCTTCCTGGTCGTATCAAGACATTGCTGCTGAGCTATGTCGCTGTATATGGCAGAGGCCTGCAGTTGAAAGGACGCATGAAAGGTCTAAAGCCGCTTCTTCTCACCGAGGATGACTATTTCCAAGACGATGAGCATGGAGATGATTCAAATGCGAGTACTATTCTTGCCAGTGATGCTGCTATCTCACGCTTGGACCTGGGAAATGCGCTAGGACACTGGATGACATTCAAGCAACTGACTAGCGAGCTGTTTACCTCAACCAAGCCGAATCTGGAGCGAGAAGGAGTGGTTCCAGGTTCATGGGATGAAGAGATCGATCAAGATAAAAGAGAGCTTATTTCCCCAGATTCAGTTTCAACCTCGTCTGTTCCCAAAAGTATGACCCAGGGTCTTCGTTTCACCAGTCTCCGCTACTTGTCACTTGCTCATCCACAACCTGCTTCCGCAAGCTGGAACTCACTTCTAAATCTCCTCAATCGTCTTTCAACTCTCACTCACCTCTCACTCGCTCACTGGCCCACTCCAACTCGCACCCCGGGCGCTGCCACTGCCCGCATACGCCACCCATTACATCACTCCTTGACTTTCAGTTACAGCGGCACAGACAACTATGCCGCCATGGAAAATAACTGGGCTGAAGCAGCCACCATCCTCCGTCAACTCTCACGGTCTACCTACTGCCTAAAATGGCTCGACCTCGAAGGCTGCGCCGAATGGTTACCAGCTTTGAAATGGGTCGGCAAAGACCCAGACGGCCACCCGTATCCACTCGGGGCCTCAGGGCCAGAGTGGAATGGGTCGTGGAGGGATGTGGAATGGATCAATGTGGGCCCTGGCTGGGTACCTGATCTGAGTGATGATTCGGAATCTCTGGAGCCGCAGTCACTAGCTATGTCTATTAGCCCGCCTGATGACGCTGATGATTATGATTCTGCTTCACGACATGAGGAGCGACTTGTCAATTTTCGTCGTGAGAATGAGCTCAAGCTTTACAGGGATTCTGTTCAGACTTCATTGGAGGTGCGCACGCATGTGCGGCAGATCAGAAAGGAGGGTCGTGGGAAATGGCCTCAGGTTTCTTTTGGGCTAGAGGATGTTGATTCAGAGACGGTGAAGACATTACTTGGACGGGAAATTTCGGTTGTTCTTTGAGTAATTTACGAATTACGGGGGCTAGATATGTTCTCTCATACCACATTGTATCTACTGGTATGATCAAACTCTATCGCTTTGTGACCACATGAATTGCATCTAGAATTCCAAAGTCAATACCAATAACTATCTTTACTTTGTGCATGCGCCTAGTCAGCTCTAAGCGGCGATGACCAGCTTTATACTGTCGCAATCGCAACACGAAGCACGAAATAAAGGGTGAAGATAGAAATATACTGCATATAGGCATTAAGACAAAAATCCACATTGAAACTATCCCGATTCATGTCTGACTGTACAAATGGTATCACCTCATAAGATCGAAGATCCAAACTACTTGCGCCTGTTAAACGTCTTGAGAGGATCAACCTTTCCACCAGCCTTACCCTTTCCACGAGCACGGTTGCGATCTCTCGCCTTACGAATGCGATTTTGCTTGGTAGACGAGAATCCAACATACCCAGCATTCTCCTTGGAGATTCCCTTGCGACCCTTGGCAGGCATCAGGTAGTCAGGAACATGCTTCAGATGGGCCTGGACACGCGCAGCACGCAGCTCGCCGTCGTGGCGCAGCTGGCGTAGTTCGTCGGGGTTATCTTCGAAGTGGCGCTTCAGCTTCTCGCTCTTGATCAGTTCCTGGCGGATCTCACGACCTCGTGCTTCTTGCACGGCCAGACGGGTCACGGCGCGCAAGGCGTCGGTCATACGGTAGCGGAAGGCGTCGACTTGTGTCATCTCGAAGTGGTAGGGCTTGACTTCATGACCGAGCTTTGTTTGCCGCTTGATGATCTTTGCCAGCATGGTTTCGTCGTGCTTTGTGCTTGGGATTGAGGTTGGGCGGTGCTTGCCATGTTGCTCGGCTGGCACCACGAAGGAGAGGGCCATGCCCGCTTTTCCAGCGCGGCCGGTACGTCCGATGCGGTGTGTGTATGATTTGGAGCTGGTGGGGAGGTCGAAGTTGAGGACGCAGGCAACGTTCTGGAAGTCGACACCGCGCGCAATGCTGTAGTCCTTTTCTTTGCCGGTCATCTTGCGGCGCTTCTGGGTCTGACCCTTCTTTTCGCTCTTATCTTCGGTAGCCTCTTCGTCGTCGCTGTCTCCCATTTCTTCCTTTGCATCCTCTTGTTCTTCTGTCTCCTTAACTTCGCGCTTCTTTGACTTGGTTGTTCCGAAAACTTCTTGTTCGTCGGCAGCCACGATAATATCGTAGACACCCTTGTTGAACTCTTCAACGACATGAATCCGTGAGTTGATGGGCAATTCTGAGTTGAGGACACAGCTCTTCAGGCCAAATTGTTCGAGGAAAAGCTTCACGCGGTAGCAACGATCCACATCTTGGACGAAAATGATGACCTTGCCCTTGATCAGCTGCAACTTGAAGATAACGTAGGTCAGAAGGAATTTCTCGTCTTCGGCGCACCTGTTCAAGACCAATTAGTACCTGGTAAAATGATAGCTGATCAGAAGAACCTACTTGACGACGAATTGACTAACACCAGCACCCTTCTCCTCCTTCTCCTCAAGCTTGAGGATAACCGGGTTCCGACAGTACAGGTCCTTCAATGTGTCAACCTCGGAAGTGAGAGTAGCACTCATCAGGAATGTCTGTGCGCCGCGAGGAATGGCCTTCGAGAGCGCATTAATTTCCTCATCGTAGCCGTATGAGAGAACCAAGTCTGCCTCGTCAATAACAAGATGGGTGATTTTATCAAGTGCCAAGGCGGAGTTGTTGACATTGCTGTCAACTCGAGTCGGTGTCGACACAACGATATCGGGGAAATCGGCTAGCAGAGAACGCTGCACTTCGTCGGACACCTTTTGTGTCAAGTTGACTGAACGGATATCCTTGCCACAGAATGCGGCGAAACTCATAATCACTTTTTGGACCTGTTCTGCAAGTTCGCGGGTTGGAACGAGGATCAGAGCAGTTGTGGCTTTCAACGAGGGGACGGCCTGTTGAATTATATCAGCAAGTAGTAGCGCCAATCACTGGGGAAAGATAGACGAACAGTCTTCTGCTGGAGAATGGCCTGCAGGATCGGAAGGACATAGGCGGCAGTTTTACCAGAGCCGGTTTTGGCGCGAGCTTCTTCAATCAGCATTTGTACACATGAAAGCATGTTGCTAAACCTACCGAGAATATCCTTTCCTTCCAGCGCAAGGGGAATAGCCTTGGACTGTACAAGAGTGGGCTTGGTGAACTTTTCTTTGATCAGAGCCTGGCGCAGTCGAGGATCGAGATTGAGGGCTTCAAAGTCAAGGTCTTTGCTGTCAGCCCCGGTGGCCTCCGGGGAGGGAATATCGTTAGCATCCAGCTTGCGCTTCATCTTGGTTGTGCTTTGCATTATTTTCTTGAATCTTGAGGAGATCGAAACTTTTTGGGAAATTTTGTCGGGCGGTGAAAACAGCGGGCGGTGAGGGGAATCAAAGTAAGAAAGATGATATAAGCAAGAATGCCTCAGGCGGAGTATCCACTTTATCCATAAGGCTTCAATTGTGGCCTGATTGAGGTATAGTAGAGCGCTTTCCTTTCCACCCACTTTCAAATATATGAATCAGATCAAGCCATACCCTTATTGATATTCTATACTATCTGCAAGCAGCTATGAAATCAAACACGCGAACCACAGATGGATATGCACCTCTTACGTTCCATACATATTTGTAGGATATTGCTTGGCAATTAGGGGTACTTCTTCATCGAATTATTGGGATTTAATGTTTGCTAGTCTTAATGAGACCACCAAGATATCCTAAGCCTAAGAGATCTAAGAGGACTCAGGTTTCAAAGTGATATTCAAACGAAAAGAAAACCAGTAAAGGGACAAAGCGCAGCTCCCTGCGGGACATGAGGCACAATATGGCGATGACTGGCCACTGTGTGATCTCATCTGACGCTAGCAGAACAGTACTATTGCAGCGTTTGGTTCTCTGTGTCAATATCAGACTCATGTCTCCATGGTAAAGCGATTATGTGACAATTGTTACATTGTCAATCTATCACGCTGAGGTAGGAGATCTTCACTAGCGCGGTGATCATGTTTACTGACTGTGCAGGAAATAGTCTCCTGCCATCTCGCCCCTCACAAGACGCAAGCATTGGGCCACAGTAGGTTTCATCGCTTTCGACCTAACAAACATGACTTTTCCTGTGGCGGGACAGTGTCTCTGGATCAATCACACTGTCACTGATCTTACTGCTTTGTTTACTTCAACGCATCCGTTACCATCAGCGCTCAGATAACACACTAGCTGTCCTACACCAGAGATTCAGACTGGCTGATTCTTGCTTTGGTGGGCATGTGATGCACAGATTATTATCCTACCATAGGTGCTGCCAAGGGGCCTTTGTTGGAATTCATTCGGGATTGCTTTGGTGCATTTTGTTCCAGAGTGATCCTGCTGCAAGTATACCCACTATTTTCTCATTTACCTTATCCCTCGCCACCATCTGTGAAGCGATTATAGAACATAATGTTGGCTTAGACATCGAATGGTACAATACAGTGCTAGAAACCTGCGGCTTGATTCCAGACTTCCAGTCATTCGTCACCGGTGACATGTCACGGATAGAGAACAACGGAATGAACCTCTCTGGTGGACAAAAACATCGTATAGTACGGTCTTTTTCGCTTTCGTTTTGGAATTTGCTTTGTGATGTGTTGCTGGCAAAATCATCTCAGACTCTGGCCCGAGCAGTCTACTCAAAGTACAGAATGCTCGTTCTAGATGAACGGAAAATCAGGTGTCTAGGGCAAACAAAGGGCCTTTTCCAGGCTTTCAGCGGCTCATATCAGGACTGAATACTAGTATCAAAAACTCTTGTCATGCGGCTCAGTCCAACTAACTAGCGCATGGATTCTCCAAATAGGCCATAGAGGTATATGCATAGCGCCTATGAAATGAAGCGAAGTTGAGTTGTTGTCAAGCGCTCACTCGCAGATGCAACCACCACATGATTGTAAATGCTCAGTGACAATGAGGCGAGAGCATGTCGGTGGCTGAGTGAGTACGTATTGCCTCAATGTTTGCCTCACTCTTCATTCCAAGGCAACCAACCGCACGATTGAAACCCAGAGCGCGGAAGCTTATGCATTACAGGACAGCGACAAATAGGATGGAAACTCGAATCCCTCATCAATGGTCTCCTTCTTTATTCGGACTTCTGCCAAGCTAGATGAGCAAACATCTCATTGCACTCCCCTGCGCAAGCACCAATACCTACTAATACCAATGTGGCAAAACTGGTGGCGGACATCCTCAGCGCACATCAGAATTTTTCTGCCAGGCGCTTTTCAGCCCGGATATGAGGCCCATGCTTCGTCATAGACGTGTTGAGGATGCGATCTGCGTGTTGTCATTCGGAACAAGCTGTGCCTTATCAGTACTGAAAACGTGCAACGCGATTTCGCCATTACCAAACGAGACAATGGATGATCTGGAGACCGCAACAGCTTCGTACTTTATTCTCGGAAACAAATACCACAGACCAGAAGATAAGTCAGAACAGCAGGAATACAGCCTCTAAGAGCGTTTTCAAAAGCTACAGCGGCGTTCTACACAGCCGGGAGACTTCGGAGTTTGAAAATCCAATCTTCATATAAGAGAGCTAGCCAGCTCAAAATGCTACACGAACTATTTTGAGAGCTGTAGACATTTCTACAGTACACTTTAGTTGTCGTGCTGGGGTATCCAAAAGGGTAATGTAGAAAGACCATGCGCTGAGAAGTAATCCATTCTCATCGTAACCTAGTTCATTATGTACATGACCCAAACAATTTCCCATACATGTCCATTCCAATCCGTTAATAGATGAGCAATACAATTGCCTTGAAAAAAAGAAGACGCTATTCCCATAATCCATAAAGTCCATCCGAGGTTCATATCTTAATCAGAGCCCGTTATCACGGGTATTGCGTACAGAAAAAGAAATCAATCATGCAAGAGCTCATGAGTACTGAGTCTCGCCTTCGCTGTCACTCAGACTGTCACGGCGACGACTGCGGCCGTCACGACGGTAGCCCTTTGTTAACCCGGGAATGGGGTGCTTGTAACTCTTTGTACCAGAGTCCTCGGTGTCGACATTGGAATACTGGTATTCAGAGCGAGAGCCTGCAGATGAGAAATCCAGAGGCTCGGTGAAATGGCCTGGGGGGTGAGGTTGGGAGCGGCGGTCATGCTTTCGCGGGCTGCTGGTGCGAGATGAAGGAGCGGGGGGTGGTCCAGCCTGACTGTGACGGTCACGACGGCGATTGTGACGGCGGGCAGATGGTTCCCGGACACGACGCTCTTCAGTCGTATGGCTGATGACATCCTCGCTGCCCTGTGTGAATGAGAATCCGGAGGGATCGCGGCGTTGACGGCGGGGCTGGTCGTAAGCAAAGTCATGGGCTTGGCTCATTTCACTCTGTTGGTAGGATGTTGGCGGCGCGGAAGTGTCATAGTCGCTGCCGTTGTAGGTTCCGTCGGCCTCACGGTTCATGCCACCAATGCGAGCGGGCTTTTCTTCACGGTATGCGCGCACATCAGCGTCCTCGGCACCCTCCCACTGTTCGTGCTTGTTGCGGCGAAGAAGCTTCTCCTTTGCGGTTTCTCTAAAACGCTTACGTCGGGGTTTCTCTTCGGTAACTGTTGTCGCTGTGTCGGTGTAGGTTTCATTGGTGAAAGAGTATCCGTCGTCAGTGTAACCCTTGCCAACAATACTTCCACCGCCGAGCTTGGTACTCTTTGTTGCATTACTGAGTGTCTTTCCGTCGGGTCCTTTCCGTCGAAGCACAGTGGACTTGTAGTCATCCCAATCGCCCTTTCGCCACACAAATCCACCGTTTTTGGCCCAGAAGAAGAACCAAATTGCGCCTAGGACGAATAGTGCGCCGATGATAGCGAACAAAGCCATCAGACCTTGCATCTTGATGCTGTGTGGGTCAACAGTGCCCGCTCCACGGATTGGAGCTTGGGTTGTTGTCGAGTCGGCACGAGCAGCGAGGGGATGAGTCATGATATTGAGAGAGGGTGAGGTGTCGATGGTGTCCTCATTGCTGCCGTCTCGAATGTAGAGGTCGGCAGCTCCCACAGCAGGAATGCCGGAGAATTCCCGTTTCTCTGGAACTGGAGCCATGGTGGGAAATCAGAGTAGTCGAGAGCGCGTGGCTCAAGACGAGACTCTCTGGATAGCGGTCAGTATGCATTAAATCCTGGCAAGGGAATTACGAGCTTACATTGAAGCAAGTGATCAGCACCAGATCTAGATAACGATCCCTGACACTGGAATGTGGAATGTGGAATATGGGCCAAGTGCAGAATGTCTACTCGGGTGTCAGTGAAATCTTGAAGATGCAAAGATGGGAAAATACCAAACCAGATGTATTCCAGCGCAACCTGAAACTGGACGTAATTGAGGAGGTTGGAGGTGGCTGGGGATTGTGTTTACTTGACGCGTTGTCACGGGCAACTCGCTTACGTCACCCCACACGGGCCCGCTCGATCTATAAAGCGTCGATCATATTGATTCACTTTATTTCACTTTATTATGGAGATTATGTATCATTTATCTCAAATCTCAAATCTCAAATCTCAAATCTCAAATCACAGAGGGCCACCCGCTCGAAACAAGCCTCTGTAAAAAGCCATCCCTGATCGAATCCTGAGATCGCACCCAGACAGCAAGCGGGGTATCAAAACCAATTCAAAGGCAATGTAAGATCAAAGACAATGCTAAAGAGAAAGCCAACGCAAAATTGCAATAAACCGAATCAATAGAAACAAAGTCCCAAATAAAACTACGAGGCCCAGTCAAGCACAGCCAGATACAATCAAAAAACACGAAATAGAACGTAGATATGGCCAAAGAAAAAGATGACCTGGTGTTGAGACATGACAAGTAAACAGATATGGGTATAATCTCTCTCCGCGACTTGGAGTCGCGAACAAAGTAAGGAGAAAGACACAAACCCAATAAGAAGAAAGGCTATAAACGAACGCTGACAAAAAGGAGACATCAGGAAGTGAAGCACATCAGACTTGTCATCGCAGGTCATCAGAATCGTACAATCATATCGCCATACCGGAGACACATCATCAAGTCGTTCGTGCCCAACGTTTTGCCCAAAGACACACAAAAATAGACAGCAGCTGTAAATGAAATCACATACAAGTCCTCCCAGTTTGACGAGACCGCCTGGCAGCTCTGGACCGTTCGAGGAGTCCAGCCTGTTACCTGGCAGCCTCGCTGTAGGTAATTACCCTTTGATTTTTTTTGTCCAACCGCAGCACCCAAACCCGAAGAAACGCAAACATATGCAAAGCGATGGAACTTTTGACAAACGAAACAGGCCAGCCCACTCAACCAATGGCTATGCAGGCACATACAAAACAAAATCCTAACAAGGAGATCCAACCAAAAGAGAAACGTGAGAAAAAATTTGAATAAATCCACCAAGTGAAACCCAGATTAGTGATAGCGAGTACTGCCGTAGGTAGACTGGCTAGAGCGGCGAAGTGCACGCTCCGAACGGGCCTCTCCTCGATTTCGTCGCATCGACTCGTCCGGGTCCCGGCGGCTGGAACCGCCCGTATAGTCAGAGTTAGATCCAGTCAAGTACTGCTTGGATCGAGGCCCACCAGCGATGTTCAATCGCAAGGCGTTGCGGGCCTCTCCAGCACGAATGTTGATGGATTGCCCTGCAATCGTTTCTTGGTTAAATTCCATCTTGACTCCATTCACCATGAGGGTCATGTTCTTGTCTTCTTCTGTCTTTGAGCCAGTGCCGCTGCCACGGCTGCTGTTGGACCGGCTTTTCTGACTGCCACTCTCACTCCCGTGGCGATTGGTGGTTGCCTTAGGGAGTATGGCCTCTGCGGAGAGAGGCACGCTGGCAGTCGAGTTTCGGCCGGACCGTGCTGCTTGGTAATTCTCGATTTCACGCTCACGATCTTCTAGGTTGTCACTCGCGTTGCTGGGTGGCTCATCGTTGTAGTAGTAGGTTGGCTGCCGCCGCCTAGAGCTTGCCACCGCCACCTGGGCCCCACGTCGATCATCCTGGTAGGACGTAGATCGTCTGTGGCTGCTCCGTAAGCTGTTCGCTCTCTCTGGCAGGGCAGCCTCCCTTGATATCCGACGATGAGACCGATCCGACACCACAGGCAGCTCCGCTTCAAGATCTCCCATGTCAAATCTGTCCAGGCTTCGGTCTATGCCCCGGTCCATACCTCTGGACGGACGACGCTGCGAAGGCACCGCAGTGGTGGTTTGGGACTTGCGTGCCTCAGGTCGCCTCGCCTGATGAATCTGTGGGGGAGCCTTGGCCTTTGGGTTGGGCATTGGAGGGGGTGGTGGTGGTGGCATGCGGTAGAAGTCCTCGTCCGGGTCTTGTCTGTGCGCTGCTGCGGCACGGCCATAGGCCTCTCGTGAGGTATAACGCTCCAAAGGACGCTCCATGGGCTCGTCGTCGTACCATGGTGAGTAGGCGCCTGAGTCCACTGGAGGTGGGTGTCCATAGATCGACGAGGATCGACGCGGGCGGGACTCCCGGGGCCGGGACTCAGATCGCTCTCGGTATTCCGATGGAGGAGCATACTCTGATGGAGCGTAGAAGGAACCTCCGTATGGAGAGGAGGAGTATTGGTTGTGCATGTAGGCCGAGCCAGATGGCGGAGGGCCTCCATGGTAGTCATAGGCGTGGATGGGCGCCTGACTGTAGATTGGTGATGCCATTCCCGACCCCATTGCCGGTGGCATCCCGTGGAAACTCATGGGTCGACCGTTGGAATGGTAGGTGTGGTAGGTGTGCGAGCGACTAGGTCGACTCGGGTGATTGACGTGAATGTTCTCAATGACACCGGCAGGATATCGGGCACTCTGTTGTGGGTATTCTGGAACTGGGGGACGCTGAGGTATATAGAAGGGGGCTTCGACGGGACGGCGATCGGACTGATAATGGGTCTGAGGAGGGTCGTAGTAGGGGTCGTTATAATAGTGGGCATGAGAGGCTTCACGTCGACGAGACTTGGACGACGACCTTGGCACGTGAGCATGATGGGCGCCCGAATAGGCACCAACCATTGTCTCGTCGCGCGTCGGTCTGACTCGTTCCTCCTTGCGTTCTCTGCGGGTTGACGACTTCCTGGTGAGGTCGCCCCGTTTGGACTCCCTAAGAGGGGGACTTTGTCCGCCTGATGGGCCGGATTGGGTGCTGTTGGCAGTGGCAGCGGTGCGACTAGAATAACCTGAGTCACTTGCGCCGTCGATCAGCGGCTCTGGGAATAGATCCGACCTGGCTATTTTGGCAGCAGAGTTGGCTGTAGCATTGGCAGTCATGCGAGTGTTAGGTCGAGTGGCATGGGATTCTTCGTCATAATCTTCGACGAAGGCCGGCCGGGCCTTAGTGGCCATAATGTGGGCTGCGGGTTTCCTAAGAAAAAAAAAAAGAAGAAAACAGGGTTAGTCCCGTTTTCCACGACGTGTGTGGCTCCCTTGATGTTCAACGTACAGCAAGCCACTGCTGCCCACTTAAGACGATGAGTCAGAATGCAGTCTTTTTTTCCCCCTCAACCCCGATTGACGGAGTTCCTTTCTTCCTCCCAAGCCAAGTAAGCGGACCTGCCGATCGCAGCGGGCGATGGCAGGCGACGGAGTCTGTCAGCGAGCGGAGGTAGCGTAGTACTTTCCAGATCGCAATGTCTCCATCGAAAGAGGTGGGATGTTAGGCAACAGTTGGCAAACCGGTCGGGCAAGCGTTGGGTCGTGGGGCATAGAAGAAAGAGAAAAAAAAAAGGAAAAGAGGAAAAAAAAGACAAAAGAACCTCTCTGGCAGACGATGAGTGGTGGAGCTGCTGCAGGAGTGAGGTTGGGTTGAGAATTTTGGGATGCTCTGCCTGACGGTCTTAGAACCCAGTGGGGGAGAGTGGAGTCGATGGGCAGCGATAAAAGTGAGGGGTGATAACACCAGTAGAGAGAGGACAGAAGGGAGAGGAAGAGAAGAAAGAGGAAAGACAGAGAGGTGACAGAGAAAGAGAGAGAGGGAAGAGAGCGGCAGAAAATAAAAAAGAATAGTCCAAAGCCAAAAAGAGAGAGGTTTCACGAAGAGGCTCTCGGGTGCCCAACTTGAAAAAAAAAAAGAAAGTGGGGAGTCAAAGACTTTATTTCTTATTTATTACTAGACACTACGTGTAGACACTCACACTATATACACTACTGTATCCAAATATACTTCTGTTTACTTTTATTTCTTTTTAACCTCGGGACCCGCCAGGATCCCTGGTTCTCATCAATGTTTCCATGGTTTGCTAGTTCTTTATATTGTGTTCCTTCCCTTTGTGATCTTCCGTTCTGCGTCTCCGTTCCTTCCCTATTTTCTCATCATATCCCTACCAACGCCCAATGTCGGCCCAATGATCGCCTCCCTATACAAGACTCTATTATTTCCCTCTGTTTTCTGTTTCTGTTTCTGTCATGTTTTCTTTTCTTTTTTTATCTTGTCTTTTTCACCTCTCTACTCTGTACATGTACAATGACAATGTATTCGGTACACACAAAGTCGGTGGGGATGGATCCCTGCAACCCACACTGTACAGCTAAGTGTACACTAAGTAGCGAAGCCTGCCAGAATTGCCACTGGAGTGGAGTGTGAGTCAAGATGTAATTTCCACTCCCATAGACGTCAAACGGCAGAACGGAAGAGAGGGAGGGACTGAGCACTGCATGACATTCGCTGTTGTCGGGTCCGTCGCCCATGTGGCAGGTTATCTTTGGATGTTGTCTTTTCTCCGCCTGCACGCTCATTCGTGAGTCATACAGAAGGGAGACTGTGTGTGCATTATGGCCAAAGTCCTACGCTCCTGGTCACTGGTACTGGTACAGCTATCCAAGTACTTCTGAATGGATCATGCTACTAGATAGCCGGAGCCTTTACTTTTTTTTTTTTTTGCGCGGACAAATCTGGCTAGCTCGGGATGACATGCAGCACGGACAGTCAATCATTTCCATCTTGGTGGATTCCTTCATATCCCTTGCGTCGTTTGATCCCAAGGTTCTGTTAACCCTCCCCGCACGTGTGGAAGAGATGTAGACGTGACAATGTAATGCCGTGATTTTGACCATTCCGATGACACCCAAAATACCATTTACCCAGGGTAAAACCAGGTGAATGGCTGGCAAGTCGGAGATGACGCCAAAACGAGTGAGGCTTAAAACCAATGGAAACGAGCTCCGCCCCAAGTATATCTCGGGATCTCCATGCGGCTCCAGAACTAAAACCCCTTTGCTCTGGGACACTTTTCAGTACATTTGACACATTTGACGGGGTCGATTATAAGCGATCCTAGCATTGGGGCCGATGTATCAGGGACATGCCGTGCGTGCCGGAGCATATCTAAATTCGAATCGCAGAGCACCTTCAGCTAATAAGCTTCGGTCGCATATCAAGGATCACGCTCCTCGTGACAACAAGAACAATCATTATTGATCGATTGTGTCTCCTCCCTCGGGAAGAGAAGAGTAGGTCAAGGAGCCCCCTTGCTTCGTGGTTCTGCAAGATGGCATCAGCTTCTCGAGGTCAAGACCTTCACCGCTAGTTCAACAATGCTGATAACTGCCGCGGTAATGAAAGATGAGGGGGAGTACCGCTGGAACTATGCCAACTTAGGTTCTAGATACTGCTTTAGGGCTTTTAGTGTTGCAGCGGGAAGGGAGGTCGTCGAAGAGGTAGAGAAGTTCTGGGTACATGACTTGCATGTCTGTAGATCCATACTCAGATCGCCCCATAAGAGGGCCAGGCTAGTCGATACTAGCCGTTTTTTTTGTACGTTCTGATCCTTTTCGAGCGTTGTCTGTCTAGATTTGCCCCGGCACGCAATCGAGAATCAGGATCATCTGATGTCATACAAAGGCAATAATCTTGCGAGCCAATCGCTCCCGAGGCTACACATGAAACACGCTGTTGAGATGCAACAGCCTTCAAAGTATTCCGCTGCATTTGACTATATGGCGGCTTAGATCGGGGCGTAGGTGGCTTTCATGGATGAAGTCCCCGATGGACAGCTGCAATTGTGCATCAAGAAAGTAAATGCGAAGAATACATGAGAAATGATCAAATGCTGTTTTCCTATCCCAATCTATACCCACAAATTAAATACTATTACAAAATCTATACCGGGGAGATCTTCCCGGTTCTAAGCTGACACCTCAGTTTCTGCGCAGATACAGAGCAATCCATCCAAACAGCCGATAGACAGCAATGATGCCAATCAGAATCCCAACCCATTTCCCCCTCCGACCAGTGGCATACCCATACTGTTCCAGCACCGCATCTCCCCGGATCAAACACTGATCTGCCAAATCAGTGGTATACATACACTGACAGCCATCACCGCAAGAGTAATTCCTCTTAGAAAACTCATTCACCATCATGCCTTGGAAAACATATGCCTAGGGATTGAAAGTCAGTCTGACAAGAAATAAAGTTCTGATGATGGGCTGGCCTACCTGATAATCGATGTAGTGGAACACATATTTCCAGAACGGATTCAGAATCGTCGGCGTGACCAAAAACCCTCCGACGCTCATCCATAGCCCGTTGGCGAACGCTACTAGAGCCAAGGAAATCACGAAGTTTGGGAATATGGCTGTCACGAGGACGACGAGGGACTCTGCTGCCACGAGGTCGAGGAATATCCACATCACCCAGTTGAAGAAGGCGTCACCTGTGGGGCGAAAGTTGGAGAGCCAGTATGAGATGATTGAGAATAGAAGTGATATTATGACTGTCTTTTGATTAGTGGACTTCATGTGGCAGGGCGGGAGGGGACATACACAAGAAGGGTAGGCCGATGATGAAGTTCGAGACCATAAAGGGCGTTGCACCGTACAGGCCATTGGCTCGCTCTTTTGCGAAAGTTGCTCGGTCTTCTAAGAAGGCTGGCACGTATGCCACAGCCATGAAGGACATGAATGCAGATCCGAAGAACTGTTCATGGTTAGTATGTGTCCTTCAAATCCTGATGGTGCTACTCACAATGGCATTGATGAACGGCTGAATATACTCCTGCGACGGGTGGAGACGAAGCCATACAGTACCCATCATGATAGCCAAGCCTGTGTCGCATTAGCTTTGTGCTCTGTCAATGTTGGTCAGCTGTACTCACCAAGATACATCACAATTCGAATTCCATAAGCAACGACATCGCGATAGGACTTGATGAACGAACGATGAAGCAAAGCGTAAGTGATTGGCAGTGGACCAGGTCGAGCCATGTCATCAATCAGTGCGTTGTCTCCATCCTTTTCCACCGACTGGGCTCGGTCTGCAACCTTCCTATTCACTGCCTCGCTCGCTGCCGACTCTGCCCAGGCAGCCTGGATGGCCTGAACTCGCTCCTGTGCCAACTCCTTTGAGCTGTTGAAGTCTGCACTGACAATGTCCAACAAGAACTCCGCTGGATTGGTGTTCGTGGGGATTGGATGGCCGATTTCATTGAAGTAACCCTCCACAACAGGGACCGGACCGAAGTAGCATGTTCTCCCGGACGAAAGGAGAAGCAGCTTATCGAAGAGCCGAAACGTTGAAGTCGAGGGCTGATGGATACTGGCAATGATGATGATCTAAAAGGTTAGTTAGTTCCACTATCCAATGTCTGAAGCCAGCGACTACTTACATTGTTGGTCCGTGCCAGTTCCTTTGCATACGACATCACTTCAAAGCTCGCAGTCGAATCCAGTCCACTAGTCGGCTCATCCAAGAACATAATCTTGGGACAAGTAATCAACTGACTAGCAACACTCACTCGACGCTTCTGGCCACCACTGATGCCCTTTCGGATCGGTGTGCCAACTAGCGTTTTCGCCTGGTTCTGTATACCAAATGCTTCCAAAAGTGTCTGAATCCGATCCATGCGTTGGCGTTTCGACACCGAGCTATATGAGACATCATAGTCAGTACCATGGAGAACTGAGACCAGGGAGATCTGAGTGCAGGATGACATACCTAGGGAGTGACAAATCCGCAGCGAACTTCAACGTCTCCTGCACGGTCAAGGATCCGATCAACGCATCTTCCTGCTCGACATATGAAGTCATACGCTGGAAAGCCTTCGAGTCGACCCGCAAGCCGTTGACATAGCTTTCACCGAGCACCTTGGCCCCAGATGTCGCGGCACGTCGAGCCAACACGTTGAGCAGCGTGGTCTTGCCACAGCCCGACGGGCCCATCAGGGCAACGAGCTCCCCTGTACATCAAGCGTCAAAATCAACACCTGGATGCCGTTCATGAACCGGGATACATACCCTTCTGCACATCACCGGAGATATCATTGATCAAATCGCGAGACTGTTTCGTCTCACGATCCTTGACCGTTACTGTCAGACCCCGCCACGAGAAGTCATGCACGGTCTGATTCACTAGAAATTTTCCATTGTCATTATTTTCCAGGTCCATCATCCTGGCTTCATCCGGTGTAGGATCGGCCATGTTGCGTGCTGGTAAAGGGTATTTGACGGAAGATACGAGGCGATTCGGTTCTAGTCCACCCCACCAGGTTGTCGGGTTTAGCATTTATATATTTCGATTCCATCGGGGTTCAGCTGCAACAATGCAGTGATTACATATTCTCGTCTAGTGGAGCATAACCATCAATAGCATTGTTGACCGATCCGAGGTCCCCGAGAAGTAAGGGCTTGGGGGCCAAGCTTACCTAAGACGACCTGGTCCCCGGTTTGGAATGCGACGGTACGGCGTTTGATCTCTTCGGGGTCCATCAAGCTCTGCTCTGCTTATTCCATGGCTGAGTCCAGAGGAATCGCTGGTACGGGGTTCATTTGATCTTCGGGGTTCAGCAAACCCTGCTTATTCTATGGCTGAGTCCGGAGGGCCTGAGTCAATCAGCCCAACAATATGCATACTATCAACGGCTTTGTCCGAGGGCGTCTAGCGACACGTATCTGCGGCTGGGATTCGCTCCACATTTTCACACCATTGGCAAACTACGCATGTTTAGAAAAAGCAATCAATGACGGAAAAACGAGCACAACCTGTAAGAAAGAAGCATAATGCCATTTTTATTTGCCCCGCTCTTGGCGCCCAATGCAACTAAAAGGTATAGCTTAAAAGAAACTGAAATAAAACACCGTCCATAAAGTTGATACGAAATTACATGCTGGCGGGAGTCAGTAAGAGATTTAACAAGAACAAGGAAGGGAAAGACGAACCGCTCAACGGGGTTGAGGCCGAGAATCCGCATGCCGTTGTTGAGAACTTGGCGAGCAGAAGCATACAGGGCCATGCGAGCCTTCTTGACCTCGGGCTCACTGCCGATGACCTTGAGCACATCGTAGCTAGAGCTGAGCATGTGGGTCATGCGGAACAGGTAGCTGAGAACAGTGATGGGCTCAAGAGTCTTGGCGGTGTTGAGGAGAACATCGGGCCACTGGGCCAGAAGGCGGATGAGATCAGAAGCGTGAGTCTCGGTCAAAAGGTCGAAGTTGGCGTTGACCAAGTCTTCAATGTCCAACTCGGACTTGCGGGCCATTGAGCAGAGACGAGCGTGGGCGTACTGGAGGTACGGGCCGGTGTCACCCTCGAAAGAGGTCATGGCATCCAAGTTGAACTCGTAGCCGTTGATACTGGAAGGCAGTTAGTATATGATTTGGATCTACTATATGATTAAAATATGGAAGGAAATTTCACATACCGCTTGCCAGTCATGTCTTGCACCATGACGGAGGTGATTCCGAGAGTATCGGCAGTCTTCACGGGGTCCTCGACCTGCGAGTACTTGGTTTCGTTCTTCCTCATGACTTCGTGCATCTTCTCGCCAACATCCTTGAGGATGTCATCAAGGAACTTGACTGTTCCCTTACGGGTGCTCATTCCGCGGACCATTCCAAAGTTGATGTGCTGGCAACGAGAGGCAAGGTCCTTGTGGCCCATGAGCTCGGTGACCTTGAAGAGCTGAGCAAGATGCAGATCTTGCTGGGCAGCAACAACGTAGATCATCTTATCAAAGTGGTACTCCTCGTCACGCTCAGTGATGGCACCGATATCACGGGTCAGGTACAGAGGAGTACCGTCCTTGCGAACAATGATAGCCTTGCCGAGCTTCTTGGCACCGTGCTTGGTGAAGTCAACAATGACGGCACCCTCAGACTCCTCAGAAACGCCAGCCTTCTCCATGAGCTTGTAGGCTCCGCTCATGCTCTCACCCTTGATCTGCGACTCACCGGAGTAGACGTCGAAGTCAATGTTCAGGCGGGCGTAGGTCTGCTTGTATTTCTCGATACTGAGGTCACGGAACTTGCGCCAGAGAGCGAGAGCCTCGGGGTCACCGTCCTCCATGCTCTTGAAGTAACGACGGGCCTTCTCATCCTCGCTGACATCAACGAGCTTGGCGAGCTGTGCCTCCAGTTCAGTAACGTCCTCACTCTTCTCCTTCCTGGACTTGATCTGCTCCTTCAGCTCCTTAATGGGGCCGTCGTGCTCAGCAACGAGACCGTTGACCTTGACGTAGACGTCGAAAAGGTGGTTGATAGGGTCCTTGGTCAGAGCCTCCTCGTTACCGAAGTACTTGAAACCGTTGGCCAACAGACCGTACTGCTTACCCCAGTCACCAAGGTAGTTCATCTTGATGACATCCCATCCCATGACAGTGTAGAGGTTTGCAAGGAAACCACCAATGATGGTGCTGCGCAGGTGACCGGCGTGGAAGGGCTTGGCGATGTTAGGCGACGAGAACTCGATGATGATCTTCTTCTGGCCCTTGGAGGGGTCTGACGGGTCCTTCTGACCCTGGTTGCCGTTTGTACCATATGCGGCCTTCTCGGACAGGACACGACCAAGAACGGTCTTGGCCAAAGGCTCGGGCTTGCAAAAGAACTGCACATGAGGACCGGTGACAGAGGGCGGGTGAATGAGATCGGACTCGGGGAATTTTGAGGCGAGCTCCTTGGCGAGCTCGAGAGGGTTTTGTTTGATCTGGAGGGAAGCGGCCTATATTCATCGGACACACTGTTAGCTCTAGTCCACGATGGACATGCGACAGCGCGCTTGACGAGCACGTACGGGCAATGAAAGGTCACCCTTATCCAGAGTACTGGTCCATGCAAGGCGAGCGTAGATCTTGGCAGCGTCAATGCCGGTGGCATTTCCTAATTGCTCCGCAATGTGCTCACGGTAGATGTCCATGGGGTTCAATGTCGGGAAGCATCCGGCGAACTTGGACTTCTGGTCTGTGGACTGGAGGGTAAGAGCCGCCACGGAGGCGGGGAGGGAGGCAGCGGATGCCATTGTGTAAGATCGCGATGTTGCGAAAAATCGAGGTCTTGGGTAAGAGAGTGAACGAGAAAAAAAGGCTGTGAATCGCCGAGCCCCGCTTAGATGACCCATAAAGGAGGGGGAACTTGATCTTTTTTGCCCTTTCTTTTTTTTTTTTGCCCGATGAGTCAAGCCGGCGGTGAGTCACGTGTACCGACTATCTATACGCACACGTAAGTATACACAACTATATAGAGCTCTTTACTTATTTAGCAGAATCCAGATGGACCGAAATGATTAGTTTGATATTCTGTATTGTTTCTTGACTCCTGGGGTCCTCAGAAAACACCCGAGGGAGGCCAACAAACCTTCACACTGCACGTCTACTGTCCTGCTCCCTTGCTATTCATCCTGTTCATGCTTTTATCATATATTTGTCTGCCTCTGACCATGCTCTCCCTACTCTCATATCATTTGCTTCCATAATTCGAGTAATCATCGTCGACAAGTCAGGTCATTCTGTTGTGCCCGTACGGCCAATCAAATCGCAGTTATCTAGGCACCTGACGTCACCAGTATTCTTGATATCTTTACCAAATGCGCCTGTTTAGTTCTACTCATGTTAACAATTTCAACATAAGTCATAGCCCACACTCAAAATGGGCAATCGCCGTCAGAAATCATTATCCAAGTCCATCCAGTCTGCGTTGACTCGCGACCCAGACCGCTTTAAGAAGTCTGCCCTTGGAAAATTGATAGCCTTCTTTTCTGTGTACCGCATTAAGCTTGTCCGCCATGAGAAGATCCTCTTTGATCAACTGCGCCAAGATATCTGGGAGCTCAACGAAGATGAATATAGGGGAAGCTTTCATACAACCAGAGGTCAGCCACCGCTGAAGACGATGGGTGACTTGGGTTACTCGGGCTCTGTAAGGAACCACATTTACAATCTAGTGACTGATCTTCTCTAACCCCAAATCTAGACATTCTTCTCAACCCTGGATGCGCATTTTCTTGTGAAAAGCTTGCCGAGACATTTCGAGTATTCGTTCTTCGAGGGGAACCTCCTTCAGCCGTACTTTGAATATATGTCCCAGCATCCAGATTCGTTATTAGTTTGGATTACCGACTACATCATCGCACCATATGTTACTCTTGGCACCATCTTTGGTTTTACTCCAGCTCGTCATATAATTATGGAGAACGCCCTTTGTGGTAAAGATGAAGACCCAGCGGCTGAAGGATGGGAGACTTACGACTTAAAGCCGATTGACTACTTTTTTCCCGAACGTGACCTTTTACCGGAGGCCCTTGTGAGTGAAGAAACCCTCAGCAAGCTGGCAGATACCTTCAGCGACAAACTCCACCTGTGGCGGGCGGATTACGAGAAATTCTGGGAGTCAATCCAGGACGATACCAAATTTCTTGAGGAAGCCAATGCAGTCGATTACTCGTTGTTCTTAGTGCGGATTCCTGCCTCCTCGGAGCCCACTGTTCGAGGACGAGCGAGCCCTTGGAGGATAGGACTGTCATCCGCCGATGGACGCTGGAAGTATCGCGCAGCTGTGCTCGACTTCTTTTATGCTCGGCACAAGTTGCAAGCCCAGGCACTATCAGGTGTGGTGCAAACATTCAATGTCATTGGTCGCCAAGGTCCCATGACAATCACGACAACTGCAAGTGAATATCGCGCGAAATTCCTTGCTATGATAGCAGGATTCATCACGGTTCATTGAGCGAGGCATAAAATCAAGGGTGCTTCTTGTTTTCATATCTGATATAGCTATATATTCCCCTAGAATTTACGAGGCCAGAGATCCCATGGCCGTGTTGGTGATTATTGTATTTGAGATCAAGCTCATCCGCTAATGTCGCTTTGTCATGTGGCATGTCTGTTCTCTCTTTCTCTCCCTCTTCTTCTCCTCCCCTCCCCTCCAACTTCCAATGCAATCTATATTCCATCCCCCTCTATCTTCTATCCAACATGACAAACCGCTTTCGGGAGTTCCTACCCTCCTTAGCCCCCTGATGACATACTGGCTTTGCTTTTTCATTTATTAACTCCAGATTCACCGAAAGCCATGTTTGCATCAGGCACCCTCGAGCCATCGGCTATGGGACCTTCCTCCCCAGACAATCTTCTACCCAAGAGATCAAGCACAAATGTTACATCTGAAACCGGTTCGTTATCGTAGAAACTAAACTGCAGGGTGTTAGGAGCACCTATTGGGCGCTCCGTATGGCTATAAACCGGTCTAAGGATTATAGTGCGCCCTCGGCCATGCTCTCTCGAGGCTAGGGTTTGTTTGTAAACTAGTACATAATACCTTGAAAGAATTCAATCTATGATTTTCCCTATGAAAACAATCGAGGCCAAAGTTCATCTGGTCTAATTCGTTATATGACTTTAGGCTTTATCTTGATTGCTACCAAGACTGTAGATCTGATCCTCTTATTCTCACGCCCTAGAAATCAGTGACAACTCCAAGCTTTGCGAATGCAGTGATCATTGGGAAATTTCATGGCCAGCTGCATACGCGATCATTGTGAGTACTTGCCATTGATCCAGCTTACGTTCAATGTCTCTTATATTTCCATGCAGAATTTTCCACAATGTGCGGTACGATGCCCTTATTGCGAATCGAAGTTCAAGCGTGAAAGCATAGCGGGCATATTGCGACGGCATATCAAACCCAGGCATTTGGGGAGTATCTTTGATTGAAATCCATCTAGTACATATGCTAATGATGCTTAGACTGGGTCATGGGCCACTATGTACCCTGGATTATCGGTTAGGATGAACACGCCTACGCACAACTCCAGTGACCCGAGAAGGACTCTGGGAAAAACTCGTTGTGAAATGCCGTCCGTCTGACGATAGATCGTTTCTGGGAAAGGTGTGAAGGTTGAAATATACTACAACTTGAGTGGGGCCTTTCAAACAACCCTGGCATAGATCAGACTATCTACAGTTCATCATTAACTTAGGGGAATCTATGCAGTGGGTGACTGCAGCAATGACCGTAACGCTCTGGACACAAATACAAAGTTCACAATCAGATACTTTTCTGCACTACTGAGAGTTCAGTTGCAATTTAACCTTGCCTTCAATGATGCTATCAACTAATTTGTAACCGCAAAAACGAGGAAACAGACTCAGAGACGTTCCCATTCAAGTGGACAACAACGGTACAAATATCGTAGAGTCCGCCGAAACTTTAAGCAATGATATGCCGTTGAAAAGATTTGAGGGTAGCAAAACTTGGTGGGAATGGAGCAGCACCTCGATGATCGCGTTCAATGCGCCAAACCCAAGGAAGAAATAGTACGGTGGAGCTGTCTGTTGTCGCGGAGACTTGTCTTGAGATCTGATTGCCCACACGATTGATAAAATGCTTGCTACGGAGACATGGAAGACTTGCTCCACAGAAAGCGCGGTTGAGAGAATATTTGAATTTTAATATGGCCGTCGGTTAGTTAAAGTTCAATTATATGGCACTTTTATTGACTCGGCTCGTGTTCAATAAATCTTAACTTAGTTTATAGTCGAAGTTACATTTCCCCATACTGTACTTTGACGCACATTACCTGGCAACCCTAACTGCGCTCAGGGGTAGGAATACCCGATGCACTGACCGCCGCAAACCCTGACACACACAGCAACACCACTGCAAAGATCTTCCGGAATCAGCTGCCTATTTCTTCAAAGATCGGCCGGAGATACGAGTAGCTCAGTGGTTGGGTCAGGCGCTATTGAACAGGTTCCCTACAATGACAGCGATCGGCAATTCAATGCTCGCCTGCTTACGGACAAGTACCGTGAGAGCAAATATCAAAAGCAGCGGATATACCGGCTTTACATGTACTGGCCCATCCTGTTGTGCCAGACCAAACGCTAGTGGCGTCGTGAACCAATGGATGTAACCTGTAGCATTGCCAATTTCGCTCTTCAACCCCCACTTGATCGGACTAGGCCGCCTGCGAGTCGCCAATTAAGCCTTTTGTTCCTTGTCTGCTTCTTGTTCCCCACTATGCGCTTGTTTAAATTGGATTTAGTTGGGCATTGCTGTGCATGAAGGTGAACGCGATCTGCGGACGGGGGCCTCCGCTTGGAGCCTCGGGCCCGACAATGCGTAGTGGTGTGAATACATATAGGTGTTGGTGCGCTGTGCGCGAGCGGTGCTTTTCGAGAATGGGGCCTCGTTTCGGTCTTTACCTGTCCTTGTCACTCCTTCTAGCATGGGTCTTCATGAGAGTTTCCCTGCATATGGTGGTCGCGGGCCGAGCGACTTGCGCTTAGGTATTGCTTTGGGTACTGTTGCGACTATTTTTATGGTCTTACGGATTTATGTTCGTCTTCGTATGAACAAGTTTGGAACTACGGCGTTGATATGGTCTCTAGTGGCCTGGGTATGACCATTGATCTATATACATGGTCTGTACTAACGGATGACAGGTATTTACTACACTCACTCAAATATTCGGTATTATTTCTGTTCTCCATGGCCTAGGGAACCACATCACAATCGTCCAAGAAGCCGGCGAATTACACCATTTCCTTCTCTTCACATGGATCACGGTCTTTTTCTTCAACTTGGCAATTCCGACCGGCAAGGTCGCGGTGGCTGCATTTCTAATTGAAATGAACTCACAGAGCAGTACGGATCAGCTCAATCCTGCGCTGGCAAAGCTAATAGACCTGTTCTATAGACCCCAAAATCCGCCGAAGTCTCATTCTCGTCGCTGCCGTGAACATTATCGTCAACATCCCCCAGGTCCTCTTAGTCTGGTTCCAATGCAGTCCCCCAAATGCACTATGGGATCCCCTCCTCCAGAGTCAATGTGACCACCGCAAGAGTGTATACTATACATACTTTGTGGGTGCCGTCGCCGCCATCTCGGATATCTACCTCGCCGTCATCCCAATCACAATGCTGGTACCCTTACGAATCGACAAGACATTGAAATGGGGTCTTAGTTTCCTCATGGGATGTGGTGTCTTCGCCGGTGCTGCTGCAATTGTCAGAACATGGGCAGCCAAGTTCATTATGAGCGAAGACTCATCTTGTAAGCCGCAACATGTCCACTCAAATGAAGCAATCGCTAACCTGAGACCAGACGGCGTGGGAATCCTCTTCCGCTGGGGTGAAGTCGAAGAATGGATCGTCCTGATCACAATGTCAATTCCGCCAGTTTGGCCACTCTTCCGGCCATTAACCCATCACTTCATCAAATCAACAGCCAGCCGAAGCCACCCTCAATACAAGCAAGATGGCTATTATGGAAACTACGGCTCGACAACCCGAGGGAACCCATCCATTGCGCCGCCAATTGTCACGACTACTATTTCTATTTCTTCCCAGAAGGGCGGTCCGGCATCGGCTACAACAGTCCGTCCATCCTCTTCTGCGGACTCGCTTTCGAGATGTGGAGAGGATGAGCATGAGACGACTCATACTATCCTCAGCCATAATGGTGATCCTGAAGGCTGGGTGGAGATGTCCCATCTCAAGGAACAGAATCGCACTTGAATGGTCGCTTTACTATGCCTTTCGTATTTTATGTCACACTCTTTATAATCTACTCTCATGACCCTTTCTAAATTCGTTCCTCTGCTATCTATGCAATATAGGATTGTGTCGAATTGAACCAAATCGCCACTATATGAAGATTAACAAGGCCAGGTCATTCCCTACACGTAAGTCGCATCTTAGCGAGCTGAAGTTAGCGCCAATCCTGCGGACAGGGATACAATGCGCTAGAGTGGAACAGCCTCGTTTTCAGTAGCCGGTCCCTAGTGTAAATCCAGTGATTTGAAAAGTGAGGGACAAAGTGTGATTGACTGGAAGCATTGTAATTGTCACGATTGACCATTTGTATTTGTGTTCAATGGTCGTCGTGGCTTTGTGATCTATCAACATTCTTGGCCCCAAGCCACTAGATCCATCGGAAGGTTTCTTTTAACTCTCATTGGCTTATGCGGCGAAATTCGGGACGGCTGGATCTTGCATACTCACATTGATCGCGTGTCTTTTCATTTGACCGAGTCACGTCCCGTACTCTGTACTCGCGAGCCTTGTCGATTGGGTTGAGACTAGAACATGTATTGTATTCTGTAGTCCATATCAAGGTCACAATATTCCATTTCATTCATTCTTTCCATTACCACCCTCGCCCTAAAGACCGCTATTGACGTAGGTCACGAAAGAGCATCACTCTTTCTCAATAGCCGCTTTGACATCGTTACGGAAGCGCCGTCTCCCCCTCTCTCGGAGATCAGCTTGTGGCCAATCATTAAGAGTCCTATGAGGGAAGAACCATGCTCCATCATTATCTTCCTCGCCTGTAAATATAGGCAAGAAAGGATGGTCATGAGCCATGAGAACCAAGACCCGCTCATCAGCGTCGAATTCAGTCAAACCTTCGACGGTGCAAATGGATTCGTCGAAATCATGGGTGAACTCCTTGGCTGCTTTGAAGATCGGGTCTTTCTTTTCGACGTGGTATCCAGTGAGTCAAAGATGTGACCTGGGCAAATACCCCTAAATCGGGAGTGGGAAGGTGGCGGAGAGGGATTGGCTGTCTCTGGCATTGCTGTATGCTCTGAAGAGCAGGACTCGCCAGGTGGTGGGCGAAGACCTATATCATCCGTCAGTGGTGGTTCTTCAGGTCCGTTGTATAGTTATATTCACCGCATCCATTAAAAGGAAGGAGTTTCATTGTACTCGGGCTAGGTCTACTAGATGTTCGTGAGTATAATTGGGGTATTTAGCAGATGGAAGCTTCCCTCCCCGAACCACTCTACCGCGGGATATTGCCCGATCTTCAGCTTCTTCTCGTCGTATCCCATTCTCGACTAGGATGTCTCAGATATTGCGAGGTGATTGTATCTTCCAGCTGCTACTTGCGAAGTTCGTGCAAGGCTCGGCAAACGTTGGCGCGAGATTTTGGAAATCGAATCTGATAGACAAGACAGGTCGACCAGACCTCAAGTACAAAGCAGCCACGTTCGGGGCCGATATGGCACGTGTCGTGGCGCGTCATAGAGTACAGTACATTGGCATTCTATGCAGGCAAAGACAGACAACAGCCTATCATAATTTGTACAGTCAATATAATTGGATATAGATATAGAACCAAAATCAGATTAATAAACCAGACAGGCACCAAAGGACATCTTTTATCCCACTGGGGTCTATAGACACCTCTAACCATTCCACACAGATATACATCAAAATGCTCTTCAGCTCACCACTTCGGTTTTTTGCACACCAAAAGCATGAGCACGTCGGAAGCCACGACTTTTGTCACCCTAGAAGCAGAAGACCTGGTCCTCGAGCTTGCTCACAGGGCGGGCCTTGGTGTATCCAAGAGCCTCGGTGGACTTTTTCATGGCGCTGACCATGGGGGGAGGACCACAGAGGAGGACCTTGACATCGGCAGCGGGGGCGGGGAGGCGCTCCTATAAATGCTATTTAGTACGGGTACAGTTACACAACTCAGACGCAGGACATACCTTGATCATGTCGGGGGTGACGAAGCCGACACCGCCGGTCCAGCCCTCGGGAGGGTTGTTGAGGACGTAGTAGACGCGGAATCCATCGTCCTCCTGGGCCAGCTTCTCGAGCTTCTCCTTGAGCAGGATGTCGTCCGGGTTGACGTTGGCGAAGATGAGGTCGACCTTGGTGGTGTCATTGCCACCGTTGCGGGGACGGTTGCGGATGATGGCCTCGATGACCTGCAGCATGGGGGTGATACCAGTTCCTCCGGCGATCATACCAATGTGGCGGCACATGTTTGGGGTGTAGACCATGGCGCCCTTGGGACCGCGGACCTTCATGGTGTCGCCGACCTTGAGGTCGGTCAGGTACTTGGAGATGTTACCCTGGGGATAGGCCTTGACAAGCAGGTCGAAGTAACCAGCCTCGTTGTCGGAAGAGATGGGGGTGTAGGAGCGAACAACCTCCTTGGGCTGACCGGCAATGGTCGCGGCGAGGGAGATGTGCTGGCCAATGGGGAGACCAAGGATATCGGTGGGACGGGGGAGGGCGAAACGGTAGATGCAGACATTGTGGGAGATCTCGTTCTTCTCCTTGAGAACAAAGTCCTGGAACTCGGTGGGATTCAGGACCTTCCGGGGGGCGGCTACACGGCATTAGCTCAATTCCTCGACGATTCACCCGTGGTAGACAAACAAGTTCTGAGGACCAGGAAGGCAGAGAAAACAGCAGCCGCGGCGACAGCATAGGTGACGAATTCGGGCTTGACGGCGTAGACCCCTGCGACGAGCAGGACGGAGGGCGCAAGAGCCGTTCCGATAGTGGCGAGACTGATAATGAGCCGAGATTAGACTAGGAACGGGAACAGAACAGGAACAGGAACCGCGATGGTAACATACCTCATGATGAAACTGGACTGAAGGTTCAGGGTAAAGAGAGAAGAGAGGAGGAAGTAAAGAAAGTCAGAGCGGAGAGCGGAACCCCAACGGATTTCAATACCCTTTTGAATTACCCCGCGGATTATTTCTCTATTTACTGTCCAGTTCCTGTATAGAGCTATGATTCTATTCTGTTCTCTTCATTCTATGTGATCATGCCGCCTGCGTTCAATCTCACCGATCTGGACCGCCAGCTCCTGGCCATGACCGACGAGGAATTCGTCCACCACGACTGGGAAGACCTCAAAGATATCATCGGTATGCTCTCATCTCCAACTCCAGTACAATTCCCCTCACACATTCAGCTCGGAATGATCTCGGCGCCCTCAAGCGGAAGCCTTCCGATCTGCGCCGATATTTAGCGTGGAGCGCAGATATCAAAGCCCAATATGGGTCGATCATGAATTACATTTGCCAACGGCGACTGCAGTGGCAAATGCCGCTGGATACTGCCGACCCTGCGGTTATTCAACAGGGCGTCTTTGCCTTCAAAAACCCGCGTCCTTTTGCCGATCCCGAGGACTACAAGATTCTCCGCAATGACTGGCCGTACGGGCTGACCCCCGGCATTTCGCATTTGGTTGTTTGGTTGCGCACGCCTATTCCTGTCGAATCCGAGGAGGGCTATTTGACGGATGAATCAAGGTTGTTGATCGACACCTTTGTGAGGCGCACTTTTGTTGATCGATTGGCTGGGGATCCGAGAATTGCCTCGGATGCTGCTTCACATGTGTTGTGGTTTAAAAACTGGGTTGGCTTGCAGAGTGTCAGGGCTTTGGAACATGTTCACATTCTGGTTCGAGATGTGCCCGAGGATATCTTGTTCGAATGGTCGGGGGAAGCTGGAGCCTCGGATTTGCCTTGATAGCCTTGCATCAGCATCAGCGTATTAGACTACTACAGCATACTACACACTCTACGGAACACATGTGAATAAATAAAGAACGAAGAATCACATTGAAAGAAATCCGGTATCATGCGCCAGCCCATCCACCGAAGCAATGATTACAATATACAAACAAGCAAAGATACTCTCCCTCAGGACTTCTGCTCCTCCACGAACTTGAGTGCCTCCTCGCGGGACACCACATCAATCGTACTGGCTTTCTGTCGGAAGCTGACTCCGTAGCACTTCTCTGCGACGTGCAGCATCTCAGGGCGGAAGGTCGTGCAGATGAACTGACCGTTGGTGGAATCCGAAATCGACTTGAGCATTTGGGCCACGGCGGTTCGGTACTGGGCATCCAGGTTGGCGTCGATCTCGTCGAAGAGGTAGAATGGTGCGGGATCACAGGCTTGGATAGCGAACACGAGGGCGAGAGCGCAAAGACCTATAAGATTGTTAGACTTGCTTGAATTGAGACTGGTCAGATTTGGAGAGGGGGAGCTGACTCTTCTGTCCACCACTCAGCTGCTGGATACGCTGCTGATCATCGTGCTTGCTGTTAAAGCTGACGCTAATGCCAACACCGACATAGTTCTCCACACTCTGGCGAGCCTCCTCGTCATCCGAATCAACGTCATCCTCGGGTCGCGTGTTGCGGTCTGTCTTGCGCTGAATAATGAGGCGACCACGACCGGCCGGAACCAGCTTCTCGAACACGTTGTGGAACTCGCGAGAAACCTGCTTGAATGTACGCTCAATAGCCTCATCCTTGCGCTGATCAAGTACAGAAATAAGATCGTCGATAGACTTTTGCGAGGCGTCCAACTCAGAACGACGCGAGGTCAATGTCTCACGCTGCTTGGTGAAGCTGTTGTACTGCTCAAAGGCTTTCTTGTTGACATGAGAGTATTTCTTTAGTGCCTCGTTGGTCTTATGGAGCTTCTTCACAACAATGTTGGAGTCGGTGTGTTGGTACTTGGTGAAGGCTTCATCGGGAAGCACACCTAGGGCACGAATGTTCGCTGCACACTCGGCGCCTTGCTTGGTAAGGGCTGCCTTCTTTTGCATACTCTTTTCCATGCGTCGCTGGTGCTTCTCGATGGATCGAGCGAGATCTTCAATCTCACGGCGGGTCTCGGCATTGCGCTGTTGGAGTTCAACAACAC
This sequence comes from Penicillium antarcticum, assembly GCF_028974205.1. NCBI lineage: Eukaryota > Fungi > Ascomycota > Eurotiomycetes > Eurotiales > Aspergillaceae > Penicillium > Penicillium antarcticum. The sequence continues at coordinate 168,676 of NW_026695300.1, read as the reverse complement.
GAGTGTTGCCCTCTTCAATAGAGGTATCCACCTGCTTGAGTCGTGTGTTCAGTTTCTCTAACGCCTGAGTAAGACGCTTCACTTCACGTTGTACCTCCTTCAAGTTGCCCTGAACTTCCTCGTCGGCAATGTCAACGTCTCTGTTGAGCAGTTGATCAAGGCGAGGGTTGAGATTCTCACGAAGCTCAACTTCAAGCACCGACTTCCGTGCCTCGAGCTCACTGCGCTGGCTAGAAAGTTCTTGGTATTGACGGCGGAGATTTTGTACTGTGCTGCTCAGAGTCTCAAGTCGGGCTTCTTCCTCACTGGTGAGGGCCTTCTGGAAAGGCGATGACAACTCCGCTTCAAAGGCGCTGACTTGGTCATTCAAGGCCGCCAGGTTAGATTCGACATTGCGAAGGGCGCGGCGCTTAGCGTCGAGGGTATCATTCATTTTCTGTAGTTGATCACGCTTGCCCCGCAACTCTTGTCGCAATGGTCCACTTCGGTTCTGGACGTTGTGTCTCTCCTGCTCGAGCTTCTGCAATTCACCAACAGCCTTGGTGATCATCTGGTCAAGCTTTTCCAATTCCTTCCGGATCTCAGTGCCGCGGTTTCTCTTGGTTTCAAGCTCATCTCGCCACTTTCCTAGACCCTTGACAGCATCCAGGCGGGACTGGCGTGAGTCGTGGTATCCACCAGTCAAAGCACCACGCTTGTCAGATCGATCACCCTCTGGGGTAATAGCGTTGACGCCGTGGCTTCGAGCGTACTGCGACGCAACTTGCAGGTTGGGGCAAATGATCGTCTTGCCAAACACGTGCTGGAAAGCTCGCTCATATGCAGGGTCATACTGTAGTTTTTCAATCATAGGGATTGTGTCACTGGCGCGAGGCATGTTCAAGGGCCTTGAGCGGAGGCGGTTGAGCGGCATGAATGTCACACGGCCAGCCTTTTCCTTTTGTAGAATTTCAAGCACTTTTGTGGCGGTTTCATCAGTGTCAACAACGTAGTGGAACAGACTCTGTCCTGCAGTGACTTCGACGGCGGTTCGGTATCGGTCATTCACATCGAACAGTTCTGCAAGAGTACCGTAAACGCCTTCGAGGTTATACTGGCGCTTGATTCGGCGCACCGCAGCTGTTCCACGGCTGGTGTTATTATCCATCATGGACGACAGATTACGCTCAGCACGGTCAACTTCCTGAGAGGCGTTAGAAATCACAGAGTCAAGCTTTGCTTCTTCTCTCCATAGTTCCTTTCTCTGATCCATGAGACGGTCTCTCTCGTCCTTGGCATCTTGAACTTGTTGGTCCACGTTGTGCATTGTGTCACCCCGTCCATCAATCTGCTGGCGCAGGAGCTCGGTCTCTGGTTCCAGCCGAGCAATTTCACTTTCCAGTTCCTGAATGTCTTCCCTGGTCTGAGCAACGACATTTTGGACTGCTTTGACAGAGTTGTTACTCTCTCTGACTTCCATGTTCAGCCACTTGTCACGCTCAGACTTGTTTTTGAAGCGTGAGTTACGGCCCTGTTTCGCGTACAGACGTTGGCGAGAGGTTTCGGCATCTGTCAACTGCGACTTCACTGCGTCTTCCTGGTCTTTCAAAGCATTGAAGCGAGGAAGGATTTCCTGGTGTTCGGCCTCGCGCTCCTTGATGGCGTCTTGAACAGAAGTAAGATCAGCGTCGTAACGGGACTTTAATGCTTGGGCGGCAGCCTGGTTGTCAGAAAGAGACTTGGCCTGCAGTTCGTTCTGTGCCAGAGTCTTGGAAGCTTCACGGCGTTCATCTTCAAGCTGAGCCTTGTCAACCTTAAGGAACTCGATCTGCTGTCGACATTCGGCGATCTCGGCATCAATTTGAGCCATGGCCTTTTCGCCATCGATAAATTGGTCGCGGTTGTTGTCTGCATCTTCCACGCCATTCTGTCGTCGCTCCTCGATTTCATTAAGAACCTTTCCGATTTCTTGCTGTTCAAGCGAGTAAATGGTGTACTCCAAGCATCGGCGCTCCTTGTCTTTTTCTTGGTAGCTCCGAAGCTCATCCTTTTCTTCTTCGAGTTCGGCAAGTCGCTCGTTGATATAGTCAAGGAGTTCGTCAATCTTGGTCCGCTTGCTGTTGGTCTCGTGCATAATCTTCAAAGACTCCGACCGACGAGCCTCGTAGACCTGGGTACCAGCCACTTCCTTCAACAGGACCAATCGCTCCGAATCCTTCATATTTGTCAGTGCGGTGACTCGGCCTTGGGGGACAATGTAGTAAGGGTTAGATCGAGAGAAACCGGCCGACTCGAGGAGATTCATGACATCGTTCTTGGTGGCATTCTTGCGGTCGAGAGTGTATTCGTCCTTCTTGATACCGATGGTACGACGGAGGACAACCTCGGGCTTGCCGGTGGGAAATCGATCGTCGGAGTTGTCGAAGATGATCTCGACGTAGGCAGACATCACAGCAGAACCGGAACCTTCCTGCATGGGGTCAATACAGCTCGACGAGGGATCAATGGCGGGTCACTTACGTGCAACAGAGCTTGACGCTCCTCTCTACCGAGGTGAGTGTAGGCATCGCTAAGGACGAATCGAATGGCGGCGAAGAAGTTACTTTTGCCAGAACCATTGCGGCCGACGATGACATTGTGTTTGGGGGAGAATGGCTCAATGACCGTTTGGTCCTTGTAGCTGAAATTGATTTTTAGTTAAGAAAAGGTCGTCAAATTATATGAACCGGTGATCTGGGCCACATACCTCTTAAAGCCTTGGATGATGATTTGCTTGACATACATCGTGAGAGGATATGCGCAACGCGGTGATCACCTAGAACGCCCACGGCATAACGCGAGTGGCGCGAATGTCAGAAAATAGAAGTATGCGCCGTATTACCAGCGCACAGATGTCCTGGCAAAAAAAAAAGAAAAACAGACAAAAACCACGGCGAGGATGCGTGTGTTGCGACGGCCAGGGAGACTACGCGAGGAACGAAATCCGCGCGTCTCGTTGGGCGCGGGGTTCTGCCGGGCGGTCAGTCAAATTTGGGCCACAGAAAAAAAAAACCTTGGGGACGGACGAACTCACATCTCTGCTTTCTCGACATTGAAGTTCCAGAATGGCTTCAAACGAGAACAATACCCAGGCTACTGGCATTGCCGATGGCCTTGCGCCATCCCACACCTATGTGCCCAATGAGGGCTACGTGAACCCCAATAATGCAGACTCCGCTGCAGCGGGGCAAGATCTGCCCGATGAGCAGGACGATGAATACGACGAGGACTATGAGGATATTTTCGAGGAGGAATTGGATCGCGAGGATATTCTCTCTTCCGATAACTCCGATCTGACCAAGGCCTACAACCGGCAGCGCAAAATCAACGATCTTGCTGCCGACTCGAATGTCCCGAAATGGACCTATCCCAAGACGAACACCCAGAAGCCTACCGTCAACACCTCTGCCTCCATCGATGACCAGGTCAAGTCGCTTACTCGCCACGCTGGCAAGATCAAGCTCGACGATCAACAGGCTGGTATCTCAGGCAAGGCTGAAAAGGGTGGAGATAAGGCTGACCGAGCCACCTCGGAACAAGTGTTGGATCCCCGTACACGAATGCTCTTGCTGCAGATGATAAACCGTGGTCTTGTCTCCGAAATTCACGGATGTCTGTCTACCGGAAAGGAAGCCAACGTCTACCACGCCATGTCCTTCCCCCAGGAAGATGAAGATGCTACCCCGCTACACCGCGCCATCAAGGTCTACAAGACAAGTATCTTGGTCTTCAAGGACCGTGATAAGTACGTTACTGGCGAGTTCCGATTCCGTCAGGGATACAACAAGAGCAACAACCGCGCTATGGTCAAGCTCTGGGCCGAAAAGGAAATGCGTAACTTGCGCAGAATCTACGCTACCGGTATCCCTTGTCCCGAGCCTATTTACCTTCGTCTCCACGTCCTCGTGATGGGTTTCATTGGTAGTTCCAAGGGTCTGGGCGCACCCCGCCTGAAGGACGTGGACTTTAACATCCCCGAGCCCGAGACTCGCTGGCGCGCATTGTACATGGAATTATTGGGTTACATGCGTGTTATGTACCAGACCTGTCGTCTTGTCCATGCCGATCTGAGTGAGTACAACATCCTCTACCACAAAGAGCGTCTCTACATCATCGATGTCAGTCAGAGTGTTGAGCACGACCACCCTCGCAGTCTGGAATTCCTGCGTATGGATATCAAGAACGTCAGCGACTTCTTCCGCCGGAAGAATGTTCTCACATTGCCTGAGCGTACTGTCTTCCAGTTCATAATTTCCCCCGATGGCCCGTCTGAGATCGCCGGTGGAGCCGAAGAAATGAACGCTGCCATTGAGAAGCTTCTCGTTGCCCGTGAGGAGGGTGACGAGGAACAGCAGGAGGCCGAGGATGTTGACACTGCTGTCTTCCGTCAACAATACATTCCCCAGACACTAGAGCAGGTGTACGATGTCGAGCGTGATGCCGAGCGCATCCGTGATGGTCAAGGTGCCGATCTTATCTACGGTGACCTCTTGGCCGGTGGCAAGAAGAAGACTGAGGTCGAAGAAGACGCCGCCTCTGATGCCAGTGGTGGTGTCTCCGTCTCAGGATCCGACTCAGATGACGACGACAGTGATCCCTTCGCCAAGAAGGCGCCTCGGGGTAAGCGTTTCGAAGACAAAGATTCCAAGCGCGACCACAAGGCAAAGGTCAAGGAGGAGAAGCGTGAGCAGCGAGCGAATAAGATGCCCAAGCATATGAAGAAGCGTCTTGTCTCCTCTTCCTCCCGGAAGAAGAAATAAGCGCACGGTTTCTCTTATCTTTCTTTGCATGTGCACGTTGCGTTTACACATTGTGTGAGTAACCGCTTGGCATGATTTGATGATGAAATGCATATATGGATGGAGCATTGGGCATTTGATACCTTGGTCTAGAATACATAAAATGGGACAGCATATATATCTGCTACACAAAAATATATTCATGGCGAACCATTACGAGTATCTAACTTTTGAACACAAAATGGTTCTATGTATATTGCTTTTTATATGCCTCACAAGCTCAGCCGGACAATGACTTATCAGAGCTCTCTTTGGAAGTCATTCCAAACCAATTGTCCCTCAATCTCTTGCAAGATCCAGAATACGAAGTGCTTACATCTTCGAGGAGTATGCATCTGAAGCATGTGGATTGAACAGGGAATTGAGGACGGAAAGGCAGGTCGGACCTATTGGGTTTTCATCATCTAGGTCATATTGCAAGTCCAGCTCGCATCGTGATTGTGATAAAGTAGCTAAATATAGCATGGGGCAAGCTTGATATCCAATTTCCACCGATTATACATAGAGTGGTGGGATAGATAGCAGAAGATTCAAATGAAGACGCCGGGGGAAATGATGCATCGCTGTACTGGAAGGTAATGAGGCGGGTATTAGCAGTAATTGAGTTAGGTATATCGGATGGAGATGGATTGTGGCTGCATGGGTTCACGCAACGTTCTTATGCCGCGCTTTGACCCGTGCGTATGCTTGTTCGATAAGGTCTTTCGGAAGGGTTGGGATATGTTCCCCCTCAGCACTGTCATCTGGAACCCCTGGTTTGACAGCCTCGGCCAACTCGTGAGCCCTGGATTGCTCCTTGGTATCCTCAAGAGCAGGGTTACCGTCGAGGTGACCCCCTGAGAGGCGGAGGAATTGCACCTGCATGGGCGCTAGTCCAACACCAGGCCAGATGTCCGAGGGGAGGAAATCACCCTGGTCGACACGGAAGGCATCCCGAGCGGCAGCGTCTTCATCGTGGAGTTGATCCAGCTTGTGCCGGGTGTCTCGGAGGACCTTTTCCACCCTTAGGCGGACATGCCTTCGACGAGCTACCTCGAGCATAAGGCTATCATAGGCATTGAGGAAGCCATCATAGAGGGAGTGTAGGTCAGAGAGTTCTACAAGACCAGTGTTAATGCGGTCATTTTCCTCGTGCCAAACTCTGGTAAAATTGTGTGCCTGGGAGATGTAACGAGGCAGACGAAAGGAGGCCAATGAGGACAGGTGGGTGTTCACTTCAACGGTTGCCTTGGAAATAGTCAAGAGCACATCTCGTTGGGCTTGTACCTGTTCGAAAATGGATTCCATGTCGGTGATGCGATCTTGAATTTCCATTACCACATCATCGGCCTCAGGAGCATCCTTGATAATGACAGTAACCATCTCCTGGTATTCAGCGTCTGTCATGGGATCCAGGGGTGCGTTCAAATTGGCATTGATTTCCGCCCCAATATTTGGCATCCCGTCGGTGCTGCGGTCCACCCCCGTGGGCATATCTCCTGTGATAGATCGTGCAACTGCTCCTCCACCATCTGTATGTTTCACAGCAGTGACGCAGAGGTCAAAATGACGAACCAGGGACTCAAGGAGGCCGGCCATTTCTTGGGCGTGGGCCTCCAATGACTGGATCTGACCAGGCATCGACGATAGCGTGAGCAGGCCGGAATCCGAGGCAGAGGAGGACGATGACGAGACTGACACACGGGATGAGGCCAATTTCGTAGCTGTGTGGTAATGTCGGAGTGACTGCCTGGTGGCTTGAAGCTCGTCATCAAACTCCCGATTGGATGTGTCCAACTCCGCTCGTGCTGTGTTAGTACGGTCTATTGAGTCTTTCAAGGACGCATGCAGCTCTGCCACTCCTCGCTCATCGACAAAGTCATGGAGAGTCTTCTGAGCTTCATCCCCGGGTCTGAATGAAGGGTGAACAATGGTCCCACGCAGTAAATCCAGGGTATCTTTGAGGCGAGCATCCGCTGCATCTAGGTTTCTCAAGGCAGCCGAGAACTCATCACGACCTCGGTATGAGATTTCCTCCACCTCGGTGCGGACGTCATATAGCAGCCGCAGCTGGTTGTTGAGACCTCGGCGTAGAAACCCTGTCCGAGAGCAGACAATGACGCTCTCCTCCAACGCCGAATGGGATGCAGTCACAATTTCGTTGGCTCGCCACACATGGTTGATTGAGGAGAGCGACCGCTTGGCTCCCAGGAGATAGGAGATTAGGTTGTCAACCTGCGGCATAGAATTCTCCTCGTCCGGGGGAGGAATCGATGATGCGGATGACTCGGATGACGACATTTTGGCAACAACGGAGGCGATGAGGTGATACCAGGGTGAGCAGACACAGCTCTCAACCAGAAAACCCTCGATCGAGGCTACGAGAGGGAGGGATTCGGAATCTACTATCAGTTGAAAGCTTAGATCATTGAGCTTGTTGGCCAGATGTATCCGAACTGATATAGAGGAATTGAAAGACGGAGGCCTGGAATGCAGGGATGCACACCGATAAGCTCTTCTCCACCAAAGCTGGGAGGAGCAAGCGTCTTACCAGTGGGTCTGGGGCTAGACTTAATATCTCCACTGTATAGAAACAGAAGCTTCCGTAATTAGCGGTGTGAGCCCGTCTGAAACCCCAGTTTGATACATTCGCGAATCATAAGAAGAGAAGAAGTTGGAGAGATGGGCAAGTGTTGATGTGAGCAATCGCGGAGATGTCGCAATCTCAGTCACGTGCCTCACCGCCCAGCACGTATTCGCCTTCCGTCACGCAATTCCTCTCATTTCAAGTCGAACTAAACCAAATCCGATCTATTGCGACTACTGAAATTAGACGATTGTGCAATCGCCTTATTGTTTAAAGTCTCCGGTGATCCCGGTTGACTTCTGCATCTCCCAAGGTTTCTTCTGTGTCATTAACCTTAGGGTATCCCGAGGTCCTCAGGGTACTCATTATCTTCCTACTTAATCCCCAATATTCCTGGGATATCAGACGGAGTATTTCTCTGTCACATCGCCACTATCATATCGGAGTGTTGCGCGACAATATTCGAGCGCCGACACGCGCAAGCCACCTTCATCCTTGTCGCTGTGCAACAATAGGTATAACCGTCACCTTCATTTAATGCGGCCTTCCCCTCTCAACCTCACCGATCCTCAACCATGTCCGATATTCCGGAAACCCGACTTGTGCAGCACACCCTGACCCCTGCCGCCACTGCGGGCCCAAGTGCAAACGCCGATTCCAACCGCTCTCCGCCCCGCAAAGATTCTGACACACAGACATTGGAGGAACGGGCAAGGCAGAATGTTGCGTCTTTCTTGACAAAGTACCAACCGAGGCAATATGCGCCTTTGCGCTCTGAGATCAACACTGCTGCTCAGCATCGCCCGGTGAACGCTAGTTACTGCTACCGTCACCAACCAGATTCGAAGTGCAGACGCCAAGCCGATGAGCAGTCAATGACTCGGCTGCAAAGCGATCTGGACACACTCCCTCAAAGTGATCAGCAAGGCATCGCCCACGTTTGGTCCTTGTTCTCCGCTGCTCCAGCCAAGCAGCGCACTCTCATGCTTCAGGGAATTTTGGCTCAGTGCTGCTTCCCCCAACTCTCTTACATCTCTGCTAGCGTCCGCGAACTGATCCGAATTGATTTCCTTGGAGCCCTGCCCCCAGAACTGTCTTTCAAAATCCTTCGATATCTTGATACCGCGTCCCTTTGCCGAGCAGCTCAAGTGTCTCATCGCTGGAGAGCCTTGGCTGATGATGATGTGGTCTGGCACAGGATGTGTGAGCAACATATCCGCCGCAAGTGCAACAAGTGTGGCTGGGGTCTTCCGCTTCTGGATCGCAAGCGTTTGCGTGAGGCAAAGCGTGAGATCGAGCTCCGTGCCACCAATTGGGGGCACAACCAGCCTGCTGCAGCCCCTGTCGAGAACACCATTTCTGAGTCTTGCTCGACAGCCGAGCCTCCTGTTGGTGGAAAGCGCAAGATTGACTTTGATGACCATAGCACCGCACTGACAAAACGTCACTGTGCAACCCCCGGACAAGCTCTCGAAGAGGACGAAGGTTATTTCAAGACTCGTTACCGTCCATGGAAGGATGTCTACCGTGACCGCTTCGTGGTTGGCATGAACTGGAAGCACAAGCGATGCTCGGTTAAAGTGTTCAAGGGCCACCGAGACAGTGTCATGTGCCTGCAATTCGAGGACAACATCTTGATGACTGGATCCTACGACGCCACTATTAAGATTTGGGACACCGACACTGGCGAAGAATTACGAACACTTCGAGGCCACACTGCTGGAGTGCGTTGTCTCCAGTTTGACGATACCAAGCTGATCACCGGTAGCTTGGATCGCAGCATCAGAGTGTGGAATTGGCGCACGGGCGAATGTATCTCCAAATACAATGGTCACAGTGAAGCGGTCATTGCCCTCCACTTTGATAGCACTCTTCTGGCTTCTGCCTCCGTTGACCACACAGTCAAGATCTGGAACTTCAAGGATAAGTCCACTTTTGTGCTTCCTCATCCAGAGGGAGTCAACGCTGTGAAGATCGACACTCCCTCGCGTACAGTCTTGACTGCCTGTGATGATGGCGCAGCTCGCCTATGGGATTTGGACACCAAGACTTGCATTCGATTGTTCCACAATCACATCGGAGCAGTCCAGCAAGTTATCGCTTTGCCACGTGAAATTGAGCTGGAAAGCCACCTCGCTGACTGTGAAAACGATCACGTCAGTACCTCCTCTCAGGATGGCGATGCCGTCAACACCCTTTCCCCCATTCTTGAGGCCAAGTCCCTCTCTATCCAACCTTCGTCTTTCGGCGCTTCCTTCGACCAAGAAGAGAGCCGCCTGGAGCCCCCACGCTACATTATCACAAGCGGTGTCGATGCCACTATTCGCTTGTGGGAGACCAGCACTGGAAGATGCCTCCGTACGTTCTTTGGTCACTTGGAGGGTATCTGGGCTCTCTCTGCTGATACCCTGCGGATTGCATCGGGCGGCATGGACCGCATGGTGAAGATATGGGATCCCCGTGTTCCCACTTGCCAGGACACCTTTGAAGGCCACCGTGCTGCTGTGAACTGCATTGGTCTCAGTGATAGCCGATTCATCACCGGTGGTGACGACTACCAAGTCCGCATGTACGATTTCCGGGCTTCGTGAAGTCCGTTCTTTTCTTCTTCTGTCTTATTAACTACTCCACTTGTTGGGACGGAAACGGGGTGTTTCTACAGTACAATGCCCGCGTTTCTCCCTTGTTTCTTTTGCATTTCTTATTGATGGATGAGATACCCTGGCGCATTCAACAACAGTGATTTGCTGACGAAGAGGTCGGACCTCTTTTACCTCTGCATTACAGGCGCTTTGGAACTTTTTTTCTCTTCTTGCAAATACTACCAGATCGACTGGTTTCATGTTAATAACTCATCTTTCCTGTTTATAAAGGCCATAATCAACTTTCTATCAAAAGTATATTCCCTTTCTGTACAGGGTAGAGCAGGCTATAGTTAGAACTCACCCAAACGAGTATAGATCGGCATATTTGTCCCAGTGACGTAGTGGCCTTGGCCTTTCATCTCGGATCTCTCATGCAAGGGTCCAGGGGTGCAATCCCTCTAGGGTTATTTGGACATCATTCGTGCCGACTCTAAGAACATCTTTCACAATTAAGAGCCCCCACATTCTCGCATTAATTGAACGTCGCCTTTGCTGCAACTGCAGTGGCTTGGGATTGAGTTATCCACAATATCACAGCGATGATCTTCTTAAGTTTACGTCGTATCAGGCGTTGGCTGGTGAGCCTCGAAACCAAATCCATAGTGGAATTCAATTGCTGATCAATTGCATAGCTTGGTACCGTCAGTCTAGTATGGCAAGAAGAGAAGTACGATCTACTCGGCAAAGGGAAAGAAAACAGCGCGAACTACCACTCTCATCATGGGAAAAGACTGTGCAGACTTGCCCTTACGGCAATTTCAATTACAGCTATGATTATGTTCTTCGGTCCTCCAATTCTGACCAGGCCAGATGAAACACTATGTCCACATCCTGTCTTACAGCTCACAAGGAATGCCCAAAACGCATTCGACACGACTGTGAAAAAGCAGTCAAAATCATTTCATGAGGCTGTTGCAGAATACAAACGTCGATACAACATACCACCACCACCTCACTTTGACGTGTGGTATAAATTCGCTAGAGTCAAAGGGACAGTCCTGATAGATGAATTCGACATAATCTATCACGCCTTATTACCGTTCTGGGGAATCTCCCCAAGCGTCATCCGCGAAAGAACAAGACAAGATCTTGGATACAAGGACAATATGTTCATGGGCTGGTCTATACGAGCCGGTAAACCGATCTACACCGTCTTCGGTGAGCGCTACCAACGGGACGGCATGAAGATGATCATTGATCAATTCGCGGAATGGTTACCTGATATGGATATGGCATTTAATGTTCATGATGAGCCGCGCGTTGTTGTTCCGCATGAACAATTGAATCGAATGGTCTCTCTTGGCGGAGAAGCTCAGAATCGATTGGCTCGGACAGCCTCATCAAGGGGCACATTTTCGAAGCAGGAATATGTATCTGAATGGGTAGCATCAGTCCCGACGACCAGATACAGTAACCTGGCACTACAAGAAAACTGGGCTCATTCGAGCATTTCTTGTGCTGCAGATACCCCAGCGAGAAACCTAAACGGACATGCTGAAGATGACACAGCCTCTTATGCAATTGAGCCTTTGGGATTTGTGTACAACCACACTGCGTTTAGCGATGTTTGCAAGAATCCATCGCTGCGACACCGCTTGGGTCTCTTCAAGGGACCACATGTCTTGAAGCTCACTAATGAGCTTGCTCCTGTATTCTCTGTGTCAGCGCCTTCTTCCTTCCAGGATATTCCAATGCCGTCGATGTGGTACTATAAGGATAAGATGTCATATGAAGAGGAGATTGACCTTGAATGGAAAGAAAAGAAGGCTCAATTATACTGGAGAGGGGGCAACAATGGGGCTCACACTAAGGAAGACTCCTGGCGCTGTCTGTTGCGTCAGCAAGTTGTGGGGAATTTGACTCATCCCACTGCTTCGCAATATATCTTAAAACGTAATTCAAGATCAGCGACGTCATCGTGCAGTGATATTGGCAGCAGCCATGGAGTTGTTGAACAGATTCATCCATCACAATATCGGGACCACTTCAATCTCAGATTCACGGAGATTGATTACTGCGAAGATGGCTGCCAATCACAGCTTGAATTCTTCGGGGAGCCAGCTAGCTTCGAATGGCCAAAAGAAGCATGGCGGCACCGCTACTTGCTAGATATGGATGGCTGGGCATACAGTGGCAGATTTTATGCTTTCTTGCGCAGCAAGAGCTTACCTATGAAACTATCAGTCTTTCGTGAATGGCATCGAGATATCCTGGTCCCATGGGTTCATTACGTGCCCCTCAACAAGGATGTGCGCGAAGTGCCCGAGTTGATTCGATACTTTGAACATGACCCCACTGGACGAGTGATTGCACAGACTATAGCCGAAAACGGGAGATTATGGGCAAACAGGGCTCTCAGAAAGGAAGACATAGAAGTCTATATGTTCCGCCTGTTCTTGGAGTATGTATCCCCCTCATCTTGTTCATTTAGTGCTAACAGACAGAGAAAGATTTGCACGTGTACAAGATGATAGTCGCGAGATGCTCGCATACAGTGAGTGATCTTCAAATTAGTATCTGTGCACAAGAACGAGTGTGTCGTGTAATCTAGACCAGATGGACGTAGCCTGATTGGGCTTAGCGCCCGCATATCTCAAACTCTATTTCAGATTGAGCCAATGAAAGAATATGAAATCTTCCGTACCATGGTTTACAGCACCGGTGCCCTGGTTTGACGGCTGCTATATCCAACAGCTCTAGTAAACCAACCCTGTTGTGAATGAGTCAACATGCTAATAACAGACTTAGAGCTTTGTTTAAAAGCAGCCAGAATAACCAGTTAGATCGACATCAACGATGAACACACCCTCACCGTTGAGGCACGAACTCTCGCCTTCTGATATCTCCGATACACCAAAGATAAAGCCGGCCATACCGAACAAAATTAAAGAGCCTGTAAAGAGACCTGGGGCTACTGAACTGTTTGTTCGGCCAACCTCAGAGGACTGCGGCTGACCATATACATCGTCAGAGCGTTAACCCTCATGCTGATGCTTGGCAGCGGTGCGGGCTTTTACGTGGCCAGAAAACGCCAGATGGACAAGGAGAAATCATTGCAGCAGGAGAACATTAACCTTACGGCGCGTGAGGTTAATTCAAGCCTGAATTCTGCGTCTTGGACCAGTGCGGAACGCTTTCCAGAGAGTTCTCTGGCTCATTAACTGCCTTCTGCTATTCTCGCTTTCTCTAATAATGTTCCTGTTGCAATTGAGACGATCCAGAGAACGTTCATCGTTAAGACCAACGTCTTACGGGAGACTGCTCTTGATTTTTCTCCTCTCGTCAGCAGTATGACTGCAATGCACATGTGACTTCTTCCCCCCTAAGAGGAGTTGAGACTCACCTTTAAGGATTGGTAGACAGTCTTAGAGGCACGAAGCTATTTCTGAGGATCCATATTTGTGTATTCTTCTCACAAACAATGATATTATACTCTGATAGCATGAGTGATGTTGCTGTGTGGGGGGTGATTATGCTGTTTCTCATGTTTCTTTTCTCGCGTATTCTATTCTTCTTTTGCTTTGATTTGTTTAGCTTGGAGTACTCTAGTATATTGGATCTGTTAGTCAGCTAAGCTGAGATATATTATCAAATTCCCTGTATGGCTATTACATACATGAAGTTATTATTGCGCACACTTTAAATATTATATCAGTTAATGAGCATTCTGTATTGATATCATGAAGTACCAACGGGGTCTTGAAGTAGAGTCATCATATGAGACTGCAGATCGTATGAATTCACATACAACTCGAGCCAGTTCCCTTTTCAGATATTCGTCATTTGATCGTGACTTCCTGTTGGTTTTGTCCGTGGAGGTCCACGAGCATATGTAAGTTCTTTTGCGTTGTTTTACGTCTTTAATACCTCATTTCACGCTGGTATCATCGCTTCGCGCTTATTCTCATTTGGCTGCACGCAACGAGACCGAAATATGGGTTCCCACCTTTCTTCGCTCCCACCTCCCCATACTTCGACCGCTCCACCTCCACAAAGTCCACTTTCACCTCCATACTTGAGCATTCACATTGCCCTGACTCGCATCTATTTCTTGCTAGTCTCTTTCTTGCTAGAAATTGTGCTCAGTTGACCTTCGCGTCTGCTTCTGGTTGTTTCGTTTCTGTTCGTTCGCGCACAGCAAACCGCAAACCCACCGTGAGTTTCCGCTAACCCCCAAAATCGGTGTCTCCAATTCAATATTCATGTATCGGCCAGTGTCCCTGTTTTAGACTGATGCTCCTGGGTACACCAGTACCTTGTCGTCGTCATGTCAGCTCACGGCCCCAGTAGTTCTTCGACCGCTCCAGGACAGCAGAGAATACCCGTTGTATTTCTCACCTGGCCCTTCACGCTCCGCCGGTGAGTATTTAAGCTGAGTCTGTATACTTCACTGGTGCTGATGGTCTCGCTCTCACAGGAGCCTCCAGATGGAAATGCCTTACTCGGAGGCGAGACTGCACCAAGTTGAAGAACTCTTTAATGGCTGCGTGAGCCGGTTTCGTGTTCTTCCGGTCCAATACAACCTGCGTGAACGTGGAAAAAAGCGTCCGGAGATCCTCGCATCGTGGCACGATGACTCGGATGATGAGGACTATGATCCAGAAGAGGATCGATCTCCAAAGAAGCACAAGTCTCCCATGTCTCGCTCCGGGGGCGCAATCTCTCGAGGAGTCCGAAAGGCTCGGAATTTGGCGTTCTTTTCGCAGGCCAATAGGGCCAATGGTTCGGAAAACTCCTTCGACCTTGAAACTTGCCATAGTGAGCCTGAGCTGGAACCCGATGTTTGGGATCAACGCTGGGCTGTCGATACCTCAATATCTCCCAATTCCCGATACCAGATGCGTCCCCGTGCCCAACCTCAGCCAGAGAGCCCTAACAAAGCCAAAACCGATATTCGAGTTGCAACCAGGTCTCTAGTTCCTGCATCTGCGTTCTCGTCAACGCCACAAAATGACAACGACCCTGTCCGAGGATGCCAGGCCTGTGGTGAAATCAAACAGATTTGTTCACTGGCAAGTGATCCTGATCTGTATGCATATCCGTGCATTGAGTGCGAAGAAGATGGTTTTGACTGTGTGGTAATTCCCAAGCCCAAGTGGAAGCGGTCATGCGAGAAGTGTCGTAGCAACCGTGGTGAGCCATGCTCCTACCGGTTTGTCGATTATGACCATGAGCTGCCCTGCCACTCATGTCTTGATCACGGATATCCTTGTGTCGCCGGACCGGCTAGACACGTGCCTATTGCTCGCATGCCCGAGGACGCCGACGAGACTTGCGCAGGTCATTTAACCACCCACGTTACCAATCGTAGCGACGACGACGAGCCTATGCAAGGGGCCGCACTCGATAATACCGAACCCTCCGAACTTAGCGAGCCCAGCCCCATTCAGTCAATCACACTCTCGGACACAGGTAATGGCAACAATGACACTGTGAACGCCTATGGGGACGAGGACATGCAAGAGGCTCCAGTCCAAGAGGGCAGCGCTGCTCCCATCACTGACGGCCATGATCAAGCCGAACAACACTCTGTTAGCTTTGGGCAGGTCTGTCGTATCCAGACCGAGTTCGCGCACCCTCTCCACTTCGGTGATCATCGTGATGTTCCTCAAGAGGGCCCGACTTGCCACTGGTGCCACAACTTTGCGTATGGAATCGTTGGACTCGGTGTGCGTAACCCGGACGTCATCAATTTCGGTACCAAGATGGTCGAGATGAGCTATGGTCACACAGGTGAAGAAAAAGAAGAGACCCGAATGTGTCTCCAATGCGTTCTCAACAGGATCCAGATCATTCAGTGCACCCATGGCAGCGTAGACCGTTTGCGTGCAGCGGATGCAGAGCGGGAGGCCTCTGAGGGGATCGCGGAGTGGGAGAACTTCATCAGAGCGCGTGACGCTATCCTCAACCCCGAGACCATTGCTTCAGGCCCCGCCTTTTCGACCAATCGTGAGTGGTGTGCTCTATGCCGCTCGCTCGCTGCATGGACTTGCAAGACACCTCAGTCATCTAGCATATGTGACCCTGCAATTAACTGCGAGAATATCACGTATGGATGTGGTCTGCATCTGTGCCAGCCGTGCTGCGAGCTGGTCAAGTTTTTCAACGGGGATCTGAATGCTGTTCACGATCATTATGTACACGAAGGGGGCGAGGGAATGCAGCTGCGTGCTGATAGCCAGTTTATCCTCTCTGGAAGCAGCCGTAACATTCTGCACAAGCTTATGCTGGTGGAGTAGATAGTGATTACACCTTTCATCCGAGCGATGTGTAATTACAATCCGAAGCCTTACATAGTTTAATCCATCGCGAATATGTCATGAGGTTATCCTGAAACGTGAGAGTAAACTTGTCTCAAAATGTGTTTAGGTGTAAGGCTTAGCATGTATGTATTTTGCAGACTTCTATGTGAATAATGAGGTGCAGATGAAGAGCAGGTCGTTTGAATGATGTCCGAATAGCGACATTGTTCCCGGGTTAATGGGAATGCGTAGGCAGCTTCAAAATCTGCCAAGTGTGAAAAAGTATGTAGCATTCTCGTAGTCTGAATAGTGTCACACTAGCTATTGACGAACGACTTTCGTTATTCATGAGTCGGTCCTATTGTTTGTATGAGACGAATACACTCAACTTGGGGCATCTTCGTCCAGTTTGAGCATAAAGTCGACCTGTACACTTTGTCTTTCGGTTTCTGATTCTTTTCCGCTTCTTTCAATCCTACTTCTCTAATGCGAATTTGAATATCTCGAAGTCAAGTGAAGTGAAGTAAGTAGGGCTTCCGCTCCGGGAAAATGCACTGACTAAAGGATTTTCTGCCAGCAAAATTGTGTTTTCTTCCTTCCAACCTTTTTTTTTTCAAGGTGTTCGCATCTCTTTCTATTTATCTGCCCCGAGCTGCGACACGAGGTGCGCAGCTCACCGTCACGACGTCTTCTCCAAAGCGCCGCAAAGTTTCCCCAGAGCCTCGCACCAGTCCAGGCCCCCGGGCTCGACGTCACGGCCGCTCCGAACCTCCATCCCGCTCTCGCCACCCTGCATCTTCAAGCCGGAGTAGCTCGTCGCTTTCTCCGCCCAGATACGTGCCCGCTCATCTGCAGTTTCAGTCCGAAACTGTGCCTGGTGGCCGTTCGCCGACTCCCGCGACCGCGACCGCCGGACTCACCCTCTCAAGCGAGCATTCCGACATGCCCTCCGACACTCGAGAGGGAACCCCTCTGAACATTGATGGCCGCTCTCCTTCTCCCGGCGAAAAGCGCCCGGCATCGGAAATCACTGACTCCGACCCGGAAGGAGGCGTGAGCACGAATCTTAGCAGCAATGCGCGCGCCTCTGGGGACAAGGCTGGAGCAAGCGATAACTCTGCGGCTGCCACCGCTTCGCATGCGGATACCGATGCGTCATCTGCGGCTCAGCAGTCCGGATCGGAATCATTGGAATCAGACAAGCCTACGATCGACGAGCAGGTGGCGGAAGTGAATGTGTTGAGAAACCAGCCGCTGAAGAATGGTCAGCAGGGTTATGTGGTTTCCATGGCATGGTTGAAGAAGGTGCTGGCCAGAACTACTGCCTTCGCAGGTCAGGTGGATAAGGAATCCCAGGATGCTGAGCTTGGTCCTATCGACAACGTGGATATTGTGCTTGACACGGACCCCGCCACTCCCAGCTTCAAGGATGAGTCGGACGAGACATTTGTGCCGATGCGCCCTGGCTTGCAAGCCGACCAGGATTTTGTGGTGGTTCCTCAGCAGGCTTGGGACCTGATGCGTGGATGGTATGGCGTTGCCGACCAGTCGCCTATCATTGTTCGATACGCCCACAACACGAACTCGCCCGGCGAGGACGAGACGATTGAGTACGAGATCAACCCTCCAATCTTCACAATCTTTAAATTGTCCAACCCTTCTGCGGGAACTACTCCAACAACTCTGAAGGAAAAAGATCTTCCGTCCGTCAAGATCTTGGCTAGTCGCCAGTTGAATTATCGGAAATGGCTAATGGACGCAAAAGAGCAAGCTGGAATCGAATTGTCCACCAAGGTCCGAGTTTGGAAGATCCTTCGTCTTCCTCAGAGCACAAATGGTTCAACCGCTACGACCCCTGCTGTTTCCCGCAGTACTTCACCCGCTCCGGCCTTTGCATTGGTCCCCAGCAAGTCCGACAAGCTTCTCATGGATTTGAATGTTTTCCTTGGCCTCTCAGAGGGCAGCCAACGAGAATTGCTTGAACAGGCGAAAGACCAGACCAACAACCCAAACTACAATGGCCGCATGAATCTGGTTGTGGCTGGTCTCGGAAATGCCGATTGTCTTGTTCTGGAGGAGCAAATTGGTGGGACGAGAGGTGGTGAATGGGTGTCAGAGGCATCTGCAAAGACCTTGAAGAACCTGGGCATCCCAGTGAACCAGCCAAAAACGCTCACCATCAAAATTGCTGAGAACAGTCCACCAGCTAGTGCCACAAGTGGTAGGTCCACTCCCGCTGGGCCGGCCCCTATTAAAGGATTCAATACTCGAGGCCGCAAGGGCCGATCACACAGAGTTTTGGGACTGGAGAATCTTGGAAACACCTGCTACCAGAATTCAGCCTTGCAATGTCTGCGAGCCGTGGAGGAATTGACATATTATTATCTCAGTTCGTACCCTTATGCCACAGTTAGCTCTCGAGAGAGACTTTGGCCGCTAACAATAACATAGGTGGTGCATACAAAGGCGAGTTGAATCTTGGAAACCCTCTCGGCTACAAGGGTGCGATTGCCAAAGGATGGGCTACCTTGCTTGATCAGTTGTACAACTCGGAGGGGGAGAGATTCGCCAACCCCAAACGGTTCCGTCATACAATCGGTCGTTTCTACGAACCTTTTGCTGGCTGGGAACAGCAAGACAGTCAGGAGTTCGTTATGTTCATCCTTGATGCACTCTCAGAGGACACGAACCGTATTGCGAAGAAGCCATACACGGAGATTCCTGACTCTACCGATGAGATGGTCCACAACCGCAAGGCTCTAGAAGAATTTGCGCTGCGATCATGGGACATTTACAAATCCCGTAATGACTCGGTCATCACCGATCTCTTCGCTGGCATGTACAAATCATCTGTGTGCTGCCCAGATTGTGAGAAGACGAGCATTATCTTTGATCCTTTCAGCACTCTCACACTCCCAATTCCCGCTCCTCCGGCCGTCATTACCAGAAAGGTGACTTTCATCCCTTTCGAGGGTCACCCTGTTTGCCTGAGCGTTCAGCTGGAAGCATCTCTCAGCTTGAGGGGCTGGAAGGAATATGTTGGCAAATGGATGGGTGTCAATCCAGACCAAATCGTTGCTGGCGAGGTCCACCACAGCTCGTTCTGGCAGTTATTCCTCGAAGACGACGTTTCTTTCGGCTCTCTTCGCACGAAGCCTGACGACCATATCCTGTTTGCCGACGTTGGCCCTATTGATCAAGAAGGCATTCTCCTTCCTGTCTTCCACCGCAAGAATAATTCTCGCAGTGCCAAGAACAATTTCCGCGATCTGTTCGGCCTTCCATCATTTATCCACTTATCTCAGGCGGAGTCTCATGACTTTGAGGCAATTTACCGCAAAATTCTCCGCTCTGTAGCCATCATGACTACTCGTGACATTCTAAATGGGGACGAGCCCAGCAAGGATGACCAAGTTACAGATGACTCGGACACTGTTGTCACCACAGAAGATGACTCTCATTCAGCCGACTCTAAGATCAAAACCTCGTCTGTGGAAGGTGAAGACAGTCTTGTGGACATTTCCATGCAAGACGCCCAGACTCCAAAGACCGGCGATGATACGGAAGACTCCGCTTCAGACTCCGAATTTGCAGACTTGCCTGAGCATCCCTTGGCAGGCAGAATTTCTCGGGAGCTGCTGAGTCTTTTCGAGGCTAAGATCCTGGTCACCAAATCTCCTCTTCCCGATGGCCGCAGTTTAGGCCAAATCAGAAACAAAGAATTGCCGTTGATTTCCTCTCGTATCCCAACTGACCAGGTTTCGAAGAAGGTGTGTACACATTCTTTTCATCCATTTTTTGATGCTTTTTCCCCTAACTTTCCCCACTAGGGCTCTGATTCTGCGTCCCATGTTTCTGCTGAAGACAACAGTGATGATTACAGTGATACCGATGGGTCGAATGCGGAGACCACAAAGGAGGACTCGATTCTTCGCCAAGGCGATGGCGTCGTCTTGGATTGGACACATGAAGGCTTCGATGCGCTCTTCGGCGGCAATCAGCGCGATAATGAGCCTCAAGGCCAGCCTTCTTACAACAACCTCAAAGTTCTCACGGATCCTGAGGCCATCGCCAAGCGCCAACAGCAAGTGAAGGCTAAGGCTGCTGGTGTCACTCTCGATCAATGTCTGGATGAATTCAGCAAAGAGGAAGTTCTTTCCAAGGGAGATGCTTGGTACTGCCCTCGTTGCAAGAAACACGTGCAGGCTCACAAGAAGTTCCAGCTTTGGAAGGCCCCTGACATTCTGGTCATTCAGCTCAAGCGCTTTACCCAGGCCCGTAGCTTCCGAAGCAAGCTTGATACTCTGGTCAAATTTCCCCTTGAGAACCTGGACTTGAACGGTCGAGTGGAGGGTCCCGAGGATGGCAAGAGTCTGGAGTACGATCTCTTCGCCATCGACAACCACCTCGGTGGCCTGGGTGGTGGCCATTACACTGCTTACATCAAGGATTTCTTGAGCGGTGAATGGAACCATTGCAACGGTAAGCTTTTCAGTCTTTTTTGTGGAAGGAAACATATCGCTGACCTCTTTTTCAGATACCCACGTTCGCCCCGTCACACAACTTTCATCTATGATTTCCTCTAATGCCTATCTCCTATTCTACCGTCGTCGTTCCACTCGCCCACTGGGAAACCAGGAACTGCAGAAACTGGTGGAATCCTACAAGAATCCTGCGGCTGATGCTGGCGATTCTTCTGTCTCCCAGTCACCTTCGGGGGACGGTCTCGGCGCCTCCTCCCGCAATGGCTCTTCGAGCGCCTTAGCCGCAGCCGGAGCAACTCCCCAACCAGGAAACGGTGGTTTGCGCGCCAACAATGTGGGGACGGAGGAGAATGATGATGATGAATACTCTACAGACGATGACAGTGATACTGGCTTCGAAAATGGCGAATCCGAAGGTATGACTCTCACCAACAACGAAGATGAGTCCGATCACGAGGACGAGGGACTCCCATCCCAGGACCCATTCAGCATCTTCAAGGAGCCTTCCTGGTCCTTCGATCAAGTGACCGAAGCTCACGACATGCCACAGATGACTCCACTTAATGTCTCTCATGACGACGATGGGCTTTTCAATGACAACGACAGCACCGTTGCAGTCGGTGACGAAATGGACGTGGACACTCGCCTCCACGACCCTGATGAATCTACTCCCGCTGGTCCCACTCCCAAGACCGGTGCCTCTTTCGAGGATGTTTCCAACATGATGATGGAAGACGAGTCCTCAGACGAACTCCCAGTTGTGGAGTTGCGTGTGGGCGACGAGGACAAGATGATTTCGGATTAATGAACAATGAACAAGAATCAACAATCAACAAATCAACAAAAAAGAAGTACAAACAAAGAAAAGTGAAAGGTCTCTCTATTCTGAAGATGATCTGGTGCATCCGGCGTTTTCCAACAGGGTTGGTGGGAGGTACATATATAGGAAAAGAGGATCCTGTGTTGGTTCTTTGCGTGTCAATATCGGTAGCCTTCCACGGAGGTTGTGGCATGTATCTACCTGGTGAGTTTCTGATTTTAGGACGATTAACTGGTCATTATCAGGTTGATGGGTCCTGAGATGTGTGGATTGGTTTATTTCATAGTTGTTGGTGTATCATATGGCATCTTACCACCCACATGGGGCAACTGCATTGAGTATTTGTCTTTTTATATATCACTTTGTAGATATTTGTCCCTTTCTTAGTTGGCGTCAAGCAGCAGTTCGCCATCAAAGGGTCACCCAAAAAGCATTCAATAGCAGTTTTGGCTCAATTGAAGATGTTGGGGGTTGTATAGAAAGGGCACCTTCCCTTAGGGCTGGGATGTGATCACTTCCATCTCACCTTCTATTTCCACGTCTTGCCTCATCTCACGTTTTGGTCTGATCTCTTCCTATTACCACGCACGAACAATGGACTGATCTATCATGTTCTCAGGATTTCCAACCTCCGACGGGCTCACTTTCTACTCAAATCCGCCCCGTACGTCTCGATACATTCCGGGATTCCTTCCAACACCTTGCCAGTCCCAGCCTTGGCCCGTTAGAGATCTTTACGCCCGATATCTTCCCAATCAATCGCTAGAAGAGAGACGAGAGAATCAGCGTCTTGAAGAACATCGCAGGCAACTCATCGCATCTATGGCACGGTCTTCATCTAACGGACTCGGATCCCCGGGTCCCACTCTGCCACGCTCTGTTCGACAGCGTGCAGCCAACCTGAGTGAGGGAGAAATCAGTGTCTTTGATCTTGGTCCTAGTCTGCAGGCTACTCCAATTCCTGCCTCACGAATCCATCGCAATACGGGTTTGCTAAGAGAGAATCCCGCACTGTACACTGCTCTTGATAGTCTGGCGACAGATAATGGCAGAAATGAACGACGACTGTGCACTGAGGACCTAGAATCGGAGGCTGTCAGCTCTGCCAGTGAAGACATACCCAACCCGCACCCTTTCAGCCAATGCGAGCGTCGCCGGAACGTCATGATTTCTCGTGGCCCTGAATTAGCCAATTTTGGTACTCGACCTGGTCGACAACTTCGTGACAGCCGCGTTGCTTCCTCCGATGACGTTCAGAGTCTTGGGCATGGTTACGGATACGGATATGGCTATTCGATGCAGGACAATCACCTTCACTTCTCCGATGAATCGAACAGTCACGTTATGGCCCGGTCTGTTCCTCACTCTCCACGATCACCTCCTGCGCCCCTTCGTCGTGTACTCTATCCGTTAATTTACTACGGTGTCGTCGGCCCTGAGCACTCTAACTTGCGTAACGTCGAGCAGGCAAACAACCCAACTTCCGGAAACAGCTCGGCAGACCCTCGGTACTGGAATGAGGAAAATCAGCAGTCAGATGCTTTTGAGAAGCGCTGGGATTGATGCAAATACAGACACTTTGTGGAGGAAAGGCGGAAAATATTGATATTAATGATGGTTACAATGACCCTGGGGCTATTTGAGGCTAGCCTGAGGGATGTGGATGGGATACTTATGGCATGGGGCATTCTCACCACTCGGAGAAGAGGTCTTTTTCTTTCTAGTCAGCATTACCAGGGAAATTAACAGTCAACCTACCTTGCATTTCGTCTTCAAAGACGATTATCCTGCTGTTCTCGGTATTATACGAGCTGTTCTCGCTTATATTGGCCGTTGGTAGCTTGTTCTTTTGCCTGAGAAGTAGGTAGACCGTCGTCCATTCGTATCTCCCGATGTGTATTTGCTAGTAGATACATGCACAGCGCAATGATAGCAACGGTGTTCGTCGGTTCTTATTCTCAAAACTCGTCAATATATGCTTGTCAAATTTAATGAAGGCGATGTGTTCGAAATGAACTAATTAAACAGTACCCCCAGCTCTAATAATTGAGCTGCGGCCATGAGTTTCCCATATTGTATCTCATCTCAGACCCTGGTTATGGAAAGGGGTCCATGCTAAGCATTCTCACTTCCGGGGTTGTTCAGTCACAAATAAGCATATGAGACTCCATACTCAGCAAGGCAAGCCTTAAGTGTCAGACTATAGTCCCATCCAGTTTCAAAGATAGATTTAGATACCAGAATTCTCACTAGAAGTTGGTGGAAACGACACGCTAGAGCTGCATTATTTGATTGTCGGCAAATACCGCAAAAATGTCTCAAATACCAAAAACATGCTTTTGCCTCTATATAAAGGCTTTGCTTGTTCCTTTATTTTGCTAAACTTATCTCACAAATTGATTGCTACTTATTCTTCAAGGCATCAATATGGCTTTCTCAGCATGCAATGTTGTGTCGAATCTCTCTTTGAAACCGGCGTTCCCGTGGCATGCATCTGCTGTTTATGTTACCAAAACAAGTAATAGAACAATTGTATACAGTGGCAAATGTTGCCTTTGACGAATTATCTATATCTATAGTATTCTAGGCTATTCAATATCGCTTTGGAAACCAACTGACGGGTAGATACTATGCAGTAACCTTCGAATCGCATTGTGAAATCGAAGAAATTTAATCTCGCAGTCCCTGAAGCACCTGAAACTGTGATTGAAGTATGAACTCAGTGTGCAAGTACAGATGCCGTCGCCTTCCGGTTCGTCGTACTGGTCAGCGGGCAAAAATGCGACAGTCGGCGCGATTGCCTCAACACAATTGTTCAATTTTGGAAAATGGATAGAGGTTACCGGGGAGTTATCTTACCAGGAGGGATCATGGTATTTTGAACGTTGTGGCTGCCTGTGACTCGGAGGATTCTTCCGTTATTGGCAATATTTTGTTTGATGATGTTAGCTTGACATCTGGTCAATTTGGATGAGCCTCTAGCTAGATTATTGTATTCTTCCTCAATCTGTATAAAGCATTAAATCGCTTGTCGAAATTAAGCATGTGTTCATATTGCCGAGTCTTATACATCGGCAGGGAGCTCACGTTAGTTATACATATCCTGCCAAGGGATATAAATCTAACAAAGAATAAGCTCGAAGGATCGTAAGACCAATCCCGCGTAAGACACAGTCATTTGATTCCCTTCTAGTTATGAATGTTATTATCTGCTAATCTGCTAATTATAGTCACTGAACTACTGAAGTACTGAAGCATACAATGAGGTATAGTCAACGTTAGTTAAGTTCCAGCCTCCATGACGTAATCGCAACACCGCCTTCACCAGCCACACCACGACCTCCCCCCGCAGATCCCCCAGGCACAGCTTCTCCAAGTTCCAACATTCACATCATGTGGAACGACGAGGATAACAATCCCTACGGGGCCTTTGATCAGCACCAGTCGCATCTTTCCGACTCTCTCCACTCAGCTGCGCTGTCTCCCCGTAAGACCGTCTAATCATTCTGCCTTGTGAACAGTCTCTCACATCACTCAGCTCTCTACGCACAGGATTCTACTCCTCCATCTAGCCGGGACTCTAATGTCGATCCTCCTGAATACATCACCAACCCCGAAGACCTCAGTGATCCCGAGGATGAGGCCGAATATGGAGCCGCAAGCCAACAATACCCCCGGAAGAGTGTTTACGACAGCCGGATTGAGCAGATCTTATATGAAAACCCGGAGATGCCAATTCTCATTACTGACGCTGGCAAGAATCATGAGAGTGGAGGTGGTTTTATTGTTTACACTATCCGGACTGCGGTAGGATGATGGTGTTCGGAGAGTATTCGTGCTGTACTGAGTGATGACAGGATCTGGAAGTGCGTCGCCGATACTCCGAGTTCGCCTCTTTACGTCAAACACTCGTTAACTTGCATCCCACTCTTGTTGTTCCGCCGATTCCCGAGAAGCATAGCATGGCGGACTATGCGGCTAAGCCCACCAAGGCCAAAGAAGACACAGCAATTATCGACCTCCGGAAGCGCATGTTGAGTGTCTTCCTCAACCGATGTAGACGAATGAAAGAAATTCGGGAAGATGGAGTGTGGTGGAGATTCCTCGACCCAAACGTCAGCTGGGTATGTTGCATTAGGATCAATGCAGCCAAGTCAGTGATTAATGTTTATGCAGAGTGAGGTTTTAGCTTCCCATCCCGCATCATCTGTTCCGAAGAATAATCTTAAAGCGCCTCCTCTTGATCCTGCCAACCCGACACCAGCCCATGGATGGCTGCCAGTTCCATCTTCATCCGCAAAGCTCAAGCCCAGCGGCGGAGTTGCGACATCGACTGGAGGTCCAGCATCACCTTCTTCAGCCGAGCCAGAAGGTCCCCCACCCTCAATCCCAGGACCTGACATCCTTGGGCGTTTCCCCCCCGAATCGCGGAAGCTTAGCGAGCCAGAGCTGGATCCATACTTTATTAACTTTGAAGCATCTACGCGTGAGCTAGAACTTCTTCTCCAGGGCAATATAGAGAAAGTCAATCGCCGCACCCTTTCACATCTGTCCTCTCTCTCCGCCGACCTCATGGAGCTGGGAGCTCGTTACAATGGATTTTCTCTCTCCGAGCAATCTCCAACAGTGGCTGCTGCCATTGAGAGGATTGGACAAGCTGCTGATACTTCGTACATTGAAACCGAAGAGTTGTCATCGGCCTTGAGTGCAAGCTTCGCCGAACCTATGCGAGAAAGCGCACAGTTTGCTAGTGTGGTTCGCGGCGTTCTGCGATACCGCGTGCTCAAGCGGGTACAACAAGAAATGACCCGAGACGAGTTAGCCAAGAAGAAGACTCTTCTGGACTCACTGGAGCGCAGTGAGCTGGAAGCCAAGCGCATTGAGCAGTATCTCAACCGCACCACGCCTCAACCTGGCGGTACCAAACCCCGTTCTCTGTCGACCTCGTCCGCCGTCAGTAGCGAGACTGGCCACGAGTCCTCTGCCAACTCCCAGTTACCCCCTACGCATGACGATTCCTACGGCCACCCGCCTGTGTCTCAAACCGGAGGAGCCAAGTCGCCGTCAACTCCTGCTCACCGCAAGACTTCAAGTGGAAATTTTGTGACGAACAAAATATTCGGTCGCATTAGCCATGCTATTCATGGATTTGCTGATGTGGACCCGGAACGAACACGTCGGGACCAGATCGGTAAGACGAAAGAAAGTCTTATTCAGGTATGTACTTGATGGAGCAGTTTCAGATGTTTCCAGAACTAATGAGAGGAGCAGTTGGAGCAAGCATTGGAGGTATCCGAAAAGGATGTCCAGGACGCCAGTGCCGGCGTTCTCCAAGACCTCAAACGCTTCCAGAAGGACAAAGAAGCCGATCTGCGGCGGTACATGGTATGCACGGCGACGGCCCGGATCTCCACTCTCACTGACATTTCTTAGGTTGCATATGGTCGTTGCCACTTGGACTGGGCGCGGAAGAATTTAGAGACCTGGACTGAGGCCAGAGACGAGGTGGACAAGATCGTGGCTCGGTAGAACGTGTATACTTCGAGTTCTGGCGCCGGCGTTGGGGGATATCATCTAGCTTCAATCAATGAGCATACATTAGTATTACTGTCCAGCCTGACAACGAGAGTGCTTGCCAATATGTCTTAAACACCCAGCGCTGTCAAGTCCGTTCTCGTCCTTACGAGAATGGCAAAGGGCACATTCCACTTGGCCCGTGTGGAGACACCTCACCTTCACCCTGACCTCCTTGCTTCACACATCTTAGTCGGAAATTAATGCACTCTGCATAAGCTGCAGTAAACAGATGTTAGTTTAAGCGGCTCATCTCTATACATTACGAATTGTCCAACTTTGCATTCAAATGCTTCCGCATTCGTCCATGCCAAGACATCAACATCAACATCAACGTCAACATCACGAACTGGCATTCCACGCCTTGCAGGCATGCCCCTCTGTGGACCTCTAAGTCCGCATCCCTCTGCACTCCTCCAGTGCTGAACCCCACCCTCGAAGGGTGGCGACCGCCGTGCGTCGACCTGAAAACGATGTGTGCCTGGATCCATCGCAAGGATGATCGTCAGGACCAGTCACTTATCACGGCCGGGGATGCCGTCTGGGGAGGACGGCAATCCTCAACTGTTGTCTCTACGCTCTCTTTTGACACAGTTCCCTCGCCGTTGGATCAAGATGCTCGCCCTCCTCGGTCTTGTTGGTTTATTCTCCGTCAGTCTCGGCGTGAGTATCAATGCTAGAGATCAGAACTTCGCAAACGATCAATCACTCGAGGAGTTTGATCTGGCTTTTAGCCAATTCCCTCCTACTCGCCAGACTAAGCAACATACACATGACCCTACTATCCTTCGTGTTGGCGATGAATACTATCTTTACAATGTCGGCGAACATATCTTCATTCATACTGCCCCGACTATGGCTGGCCCGTGGAAACATGTCGGCAATTTACTGGATGCCAACAGTGTGATTCCGAAGGGTGACCGAGCTGCACCTTGGGCCCCAACTGTCATCGAGGTGGATGGCACATACTATTGCTACTACAGTGTCAGCAAGGCCGGCTGCCGTGATAGTGCCGTGGGAGTTGCTACGTCCGACTCTCCAGGCCCTGGCAACTGGTTTGATCATGGCATCGTCATTCAAACTGGTACGGGCAACGGCTCGGACATTGAGCCATACACAGTGTCCAATGCCATTGACCCTGCTACATTGATTACCCCCGAAGGTGACGCTTATCTGACATTTGGAAGCTACTGGAACGGCATTTTCCAAATCCCACTCGACCCGGATTTGATTTCGCCGGCTAGCACCACGGAGCCCGATGCCCGTCAATTGGCGTGGGAGCCACAGTCTCTCGGCATGCCGAGCCGGTTGGCCAATAACATCTGCGGTGACCCGACTGGTCCCCATGCTATCGAGGGTGCCTTCACTTCTTACAATGATGGATGGTATTATCTCTGGTATAGCCATGGCTTCTGCTGCAACCTGAAGCAGGACAACTTGCCGGCTGCTGGTCAAGAGTACGTTCTCGCCGCCTATCCTCGTAACCAATACTAACCTGACGCTAGATATTCCATCCGTGTCGGACGTTCCCAGAGTCCTCGTGGTCCATTCTTTGATAGGTCTGGTACCGACCTTGTCAACGGCGGCGGTGAAATTGTCTATGGCTCAAACGGAGACACCTACGCTCCAGGTGGTCAAGGCGTCATGCGCGACGGGGATCAGGATGTCCTCTATTACCACTACCGTGAATTTTCCAACCACAACCCTACTTTATTTGAAAACGTACTAACTTACTCACAGTGAACAAGACCGTCGGCATTGCATTCTCGGTAAGCTCCCATTTTGGCAGGCTTGTAGATCGTGATGTTCGCGATATCTGCACCCCTGCCGATCCTCCTTCGTTCCCCCTTCCACCTGCTTCTACTTCCACGTCAAGGATCTGATCTAACCAATACTCCACAGGATGCCTTGCTTGGCTTTAATCCTCTCAAATATGTTGACGGATGGCCCATCGCTCAGGCCTGATCGCCCACCTCATGTCATTCTTTACTCGTCATCTGCGATTGTTTGATACTCGATATATCTTAGACTATATCACCGCGATCATCCTTCATCCCCTTCGATCTTCGAGCATGAATCGCTCGGACTCTGCACAGTTCGCGTTCTCGCTGTCGACATACTTGTTTCACTTTGTTATAGATCTGGTCTCTTGTGGGATTGCTCATATGTGTTGTTTTTTCCAAAGACATCTTTCTGCATTCTGCGGCGTCTAAAACTTGGGCTCAAAATCGTTCATCCTTTTTACATTTGACTATCGGTCTTGTTTGTATTGTGATTTATCATGCCAAATACATACTGCTTTTGCCTTTTGTCAAACCTACTCGAAGCCATTTAACAATGAAATGTTTGTTTCATTCAAGTAAAAGCAGAATGAAATATGTAATAGCCCATGGCTGGCCTGTTCAGGCCCAAAAACATAAAGATGTTCGGAATATCGCATGCAACGTCCCATCTGTATTCCCAAACTTTTCAATACAAAGTCATCCAGTCTTCGAAGATTGCTACCGATTGTGTCTTCATGAATCCGCGAATGGCTCTTGCCATACTCTATGCTCGACTGCTACCAGGCCATGTTGTCATCCTTTCGGCTTTGTTCTCGTCCACGGCGTTTACTCCTGATCCTGTCTGCTGATTCGTTTCGCCATCCCTTCTGAGAGCCTCGGCCTTGTCTGTTGTCATCCTGGCTCCATACCCCATTGTGATTGCTATGAGAATTCTCTCCCCATTCTTCTGCGGCACCGTTGTTGTCGCTCCAAGCCACATGGTTTCCTTTTGGCTCATTGACGTTGGTGTCCCAGTTGCCATGCTTCGATTGACCCCATGCTATCCTTTGAGATCCTCGCTTGTTGTTCGATCGATTTCTTGAGCTTCTCCGATTGTCATTGCCGTTGCCATTGCCCCATCTACTGCCACTATTTCTGCGGGCATTTCCATAATGGCTTCCATGATCTGTGCCCTTGTTCGACCACCTAGCATTAGGCTGATTTGATTGGACGGAAGTATGATGATATCCTTCGTTGTTTGGCTCTGATTGTGCTTGTACCCAGCTTGTAGTCTGCTGCTTCTGCAAGTTGTTGACAAAGCCATTGTGATAGCTGCGACCAGAGTGATGGCCATCGCCATTGCCATTGTTCTTCCCGTTGCCATGAATTTTGCTGCCCTCTTTTCCTTTTGCTTCATTCCCCCAGCCGTCATCCTTGTTGTTGTGATTGTTGTTGTCGTGTTTATTGCCCCAAGCACTGCCCTTGTTGCTGTTGTTGCCCCGATCTTGAGTCTTGTTGTGATCTCCACTGCTCCAATTGCCTGGTCCTGATTTGGCATTCCAATCCGAGTTTGGATTATCTTGATTCTGTTGTGGTCCATTCCATTCTTTCTGGCTCTGGTTGACATTTTTGTCTTCCCAGTCATTTTGCTTATTGCTGACCCAATCGTTTCTTTCTGGCTTAGCATCCCAGTGGGTATTTTGCCTGTCTTGAGCCTGTTGTGTCGCCTTGCTGTTGTTCTGATTTTGACCATCCGTCTGTTTCTTCCTCTCCAGGGCTCGTTGCTTTTTTTGTTGTCTTTTTGAGAGTGGATTTGGTTGCTGAGCCGGTTTCTTAGAGGATTTCGGGTGAGGACTAGATGTGTTTCGGCTGGGGCCTTCGAAGCGTTGGTCAGAATTTGGGCGACCTCTGCGTTGACCTGGGATGTAAACATACTCTGGTGAGCGTAAAGGGATTGAGTCTGAAACTTTGGCGCGACACCATCCTCCGTTGGTATACTTCGGGACCCAAACAGGACCTTTGAGATGACCTCGCTCAACATCGTTGATGTTTTCAGCCCGATCCCGATTCATTCTCGCTATCCACTGCCCTTCTGCGAATCCATTTCTCACGCCCTTTGCGTACCAAAACCATCCCAAACACGCGACGCCGGGGGCAATCAGCCCAACAGCAAGTAGGACTGCGATTAAAGTGTTGGTCTGCATCGTAGAAAACGCGAAAGGAGGGCTGGGATGAGGGGATGAATAGGAGAGTAAAGCCCAGCGATACACAAATGGTAAACGCAGATGTAAACGTGCCGGGTGGAGAGAAGACTGGAGTCGTCAACCAGGGGAAAAGTCAAGAGAGAGAAAGGAAGGAACAGGTTTGACAACTGAAACTTGATATTTGTTTTGATCTATGAATTAATTGCCAGGCTACGCTGAATTCTCGACAGCCAGTCTCCATGCACAGATGCCGCTTGACCCGCACGGAGAAGCAATTCGAGTGATTGCGTAAACTGTGCGGGATCAACAATTTCCTTTGGAGCAGAGAAATCTGGAGATGCCAGGGCTGAAGCAATCGCAATAACGCGGAATCCAAGAGTAAAGGCCTCGGGCGTCGAAACCCAACCCATTAGTCCATCTTGACCATCTTCCTCCTTGAGAAGCCCGGTCATGTATGTCAACCCCTCCGAAGCCCAGTTTGCGATCTGTTGCAGTGATGATTGCGGGAGTGCTGACATGTTTAGGCGAGTCAGAGCCCGAGACCAAACCTCAGCTTCGCGGATTTCATCAATGAAAAGGTTCTGCTTCTCTTCAACAAATAGAACAGTGCTCTCCTGTCGATACTCAGCAAACAAATTGGCCACAGGGGCGATGCAGTTCTGGTTGTCAGATGCACTAAGCCGGGGCTGCTGGCCTGTCAGGTAATAAAGAACCTGCTGTCCAAGCAGTTTAGAATCCGAGTAATTCTCGACCACAAAGTCTGCAAGAAGCGCACTTGCGTTCAGAGGTGCCAGCGTAACATCGGCATCTGGGGAGACGGAAGAGTGAGACAACACCCAAGAGGCTGTCGATGCGGACATGTCACGCAACTCCTCGTCATCATCGTTGAGCATGTCGTATAGGACAAGATATGTGTTCAATAACACTGGGTCAACGCGAGGCTTAGCTCCGGAAGGCCGAAGAGCCCGCGCAAAACTGCCGACAGAGGCGACTGCTGCTAAGCGAGTGGTAAATTCCTGCAAACGATTCAATGATTAGCAGTGATCCAAGATACCCGGACACAGAACAAGGTCAAAACCTACGGTCTCTTCGCTCAAGGCAGAAACTAATTTGACAGTCCAGTTGTGAATGTCCTTTTCGAAGGAGATGAAAGCACTCGCGCGATCATAGGCGAGCCGAATGGCCAAAAGGCATCCTCGAAGACGAAGCTCGGCGTCTGTTGCTTCGCGATTCCAGGTTTCAATATCTGTCTCAGGGCGGAAGTTATTCGCGATAGCCTCCCATGGAAGATCAAGTCGAGAAACATGATCAAACTGGGATGCCATCATCTTCTCCAAAATCGACGCCAGATTAGATGCGGCCATCGTCCGAACGTATGGCGGACTGTTGCCAAGAACCACTGAAGTATACAAGTCGGCCAGTGGCTTCTGGTACCTTTCTTCTGTTCCAATCTGTTCATCAAGTCTTTCAGTAATCCAGCGAGCGGCATTGGCATCGAACTGCGACACTGCGTTGTAGAAGATTGGAAGCTCTTCTGTTTGTCCTGAAGCAAGAAGCTTCAATATTGTGCACCAGGCTAGTGCTCTTCGAAGTAGCGCAGATGATCGAGTGGCACTGGATAGATTCCATCCTGAACGAGAAGCATCGAAGACGAATATCAAGATTCCATTGAGATCGTGAGCTTCAAACATCTCATTGATGAAAGAGATAACCACGGCCTCGCTTGGACCGTGAATAGCCCGCTCCAGAGTGCCCACCAAAATCTCAACGAGTTCGGCTGCCACGGTCGGCGATTTCCCGACACGAAATAAGACTTCCAACAGGGTTCGTAAAGTATTCAAAAGCTGATCGAGGTTGGCTGACAATTGTTAGTAGTAATTTAACTGGCAGGGCTGGGATATACTCACAGGTCCAGAAGGCATCGGTAGTCGCAGCATATCGGCGAAGAGCATAGCGCGTACACATAGCCACTCCGTGCATATAATTTTCGGTAATTGTGGAAGGAAGAACAATAAGTGCGTGCAAAGCCTCAGGAATATTTTCTCGCGAAAGTAGTGAAGCATACACACGAGCTGCGTGCTCTCTGACTCCCCAAACAGGGCTGCTCAAGTGAGCAAGAACCAGACCACGCAGCATCTCATCAGTTCCATCAGTGAGACTGGGAACTTTGTCGCCAACCAATTCAAGTGCAGGGAACACCCGTTCGGTGATAATTTCAGTACCCTCCGCTGCTTCTCCTTGAGTAGTTGTGAGGAGACCAGAGAGCAGTTCCAATAAGCCTGGGTACTTAGGGAATGCGATCCTAGATCCAGGCTCAGATCCAGAGCTTCCTCCGAAGCCCGGTCCAGCACCCGGGATAGCGCGACACATTTTCGTAAGTAGGGCACGGAAGAGCATGAGTCCAGAATTCCGAAGTGCCCAAATAGGCGATCCCAGTCGTTCAGCAGACAGCGTCAGTGCCTTCATGATGAATGGCTCGGTGTAAGGACCAAGCTTGGCGTTTGTGAAGATGTCTTTCAGGCAGTTCATTGCATGAACTTGAGGGAGTTCCAAGTACTGTCTCTCCTTATCGTACTCCACAGGGAGGTACGAAATCTTATGGAGTTCTTCTATGGCTTCCTTGAAGAATGGCGTACCAGGATCTGAAGCAACAATTCCCGTTACCAAGGCGGGCAAGCCAGCGGATCGGCGAGTAAGTTTCGACGCCGAGTCGAAGATGGTCGATTTAGCTTCCTGGTACCAACCCCGGGGAAGCTCCCGAATGGACGGATCCTTCGCAGAGCTACATCTCTGACAACATGTCGCAAAGGTCTGAGAGACGTTTGAAAATGCACCTCTGTGGCGGAGCTCAGCCAGCTGTGTAAAACTTGCGCCTCCAATCTTGGCGAAGTCCGCACGTTGGAGCCCATCATCTCCGCTAGGTCCGTAACTAGTATTTATCAATGTGGCATGGAAGAGAAGAGTACATTCACGAAGTGATCTCCAGGAATAAGAAAGAACATCCTTGGGGCCCACGTTCAGCTCTTCAGTCGGCTCATCCGAGTGGCCTTCTGGGGAATCAATGCACAATACAGGCTTTGCCTCCAGCCAAATTCTATCACAAATTGAAACAATTCGTTCATGAACTGACCGCCACGCCGCAGATCCCGACTCATCTGAAATCAGAGTGTGGAAATTGGGCATAAGCACAATGAGTCTCAACCCAGATGTATAGCCGTGAAGGGGTGCTTCGCGAAGGCCAGAATTGAAGAGGCCATTTGAACTTGATAAGCGCTCCTCGAGCTTGGTCAAAAGAGTATCAACCACAGAAGCCTTGGTGGTCCACCAATTCGTAGCCGCCTGACCAGAGTTCCCTGGAAGTGCGGCAGCAAAGATTATGTGGTATAACCGCGCAACGGTATCCGCGTGATCAGCTCTGCTGGTATTGCTTGCAAGGCTTTCTGCTCGGGCAACAGCATCTGTCAATCGCATTCCCACAGAGGAATTTTGAGCGTTGGTGTCCATTCCGTTCAATAGAATCTCTCGAGGACACAGATTAAGGATCGAAAGAGAAGTCTGGCGTACTTCTTCAAACGGATCCATAAGAAGATCAATCAATAGCCGGAGTAAGTGAGTATCAAACACCTCAACCTGTATCTTCCATACATTTTCAATCTCGGACTTCTGCGGCTTGGCCTCCGTGCGTGGATCAAGACCGGAGTCTAGTAAAAGCTTCAATGCCTTCAAGGCTGTGATATGGCGGGGGTATGATGCATTCAAACGCAGATCACTTCCCAAGAACTGAATGTATTCCCTCAAGAATTCCTTGGTTCCACTCTCGTTCTTGGCCTGGCCAGTGGCTGTTTTGTTTGCTGTGCTCTCGCCATTGGAAACGACATCTTCATCCTTCACAATGCCTCCCTTCAAGCGCAGAATAAATCTCCGTGTCAGGCTGAGAATCTCACCTCGGGTGTAGGCATCTGATTCGGCATGCATAGATGGTAGCCCTCGTAGGATGGCTCTGGTTGCTCCCACAGTAAACGGCTTTAGTGTGGAGAAAGCCGTAATGAGGAGTGAGAGAGCGGCGATGCGGATGTTCGCTTCGCGGTGAAGAAGGAAGTTACCAATGACTTCGCTCTTCAAAAGCAAAAGCTCGCTCTGGTTGGGTTTTGTTTTGCTGGAGTTGAGAATATCTGTCAAAGTTAGCAATTTTTCTATTTTATTGAAGATTTTGCGAATTCACTCACAGTCCTCGTGGACCAAATTGACCTTCTTGCCAACTTGTAAAGCAGCAAACAAAAGCATATACTCTGCTTCAGATTCATCGCTCATGTCACCTTTGAGGAGACTCTGAACAGGTAGGGTCTCAAGGAAAGTCCTAAAGCCGCTGGGATCGATGGTAAACAAAGGCTGTAATAGCCTATTTGACAGATCTTCTAGGCTTTCCTCGCTTTGCAAGACCATTCTTCTCACGGGGGCAACCCAGATTTCGGACAGCTTTTGTGCCGAGGTTTCCGGTTTCATCTTCTGTATCAAGACAGAAAGTAGGTTGCCTGCTGACGCCGCCATGGTTCTGTTATTCGTTTGAGTCAACAGTCCTAGCACGAAAATCCTGGCTGCTAATTCGTCGGACATATCTGATGAGCCAGATTCATCTTGAAGAGCTTCATAATCATTGGCAAAAACAGGAGTCCACTTTTCTGGGCTCTTTTCTAACCAAGCTCGAACCGAGGAAATGAATTCGGAGGGCAAGAAAGCACCCCTGCGGATGAATGTCTCTAGAAAGACCAAGCATCCCTTAAGTCTCGATTGGGGTTCACCAAGCACGATGCTTGGAACAATCGCATCAATGATTGCGGATTGGATGACTTTTCTGCTCTCTCCCTGATGGCGTTTGGCTAAAATGGTCGTGATTGACCCCAACAGGTGCTTGATATGCTTTGGTTTGGCATCTTCATAGCGGTTCAAGCAAATGTCGAAGATTAACAACCAGAGCTCTGTTGAGAGGGCCAATCGCTTTGTTGCATCACATTTGGAGTTTATGGCAGCATCAATGAATGCAGAGCCCGCATTGTAAGCCTCTGCTGAATGAGGTGGTGACAGAGATGGAGTGGACAAAGTCTGAAGCAAGGACTGCCACACCCAATTCACCTTCCTATGAAATCAAACTGTCAGATCTAATTGTGCTTGCCATTTTAAATGTCACCTACTCAGTCTCTTGGCATGTCAGTGTGAATTTCACCAATGGACCTTTGGCGATCTCTCGGAGCGTTTTCTCCGACAAGAATTGTACATTTTGCGCAATGGCGTCCATGTCAATTGACACATCTTGCGGGCGGGATATCTCAGCTGCCATGACCAGCTCGATGCCACATTCCCTGATCTTTGATGAAGGGTCAACGGTCAAGAGATATTAATTTTCTTCGATGCTCCCCGCGCTGCCTGAGGCTCTGATCAGTGGGTTTCCATATCGGGACTAGCGTTATCCGGCAAATGGCCATCCACGTGACCCTAGTCACGGGACCGAAGTTTTTGCTGGCTCCGAAGGCCAGTGGAGCTGCGAACACAGGGTCATCACTTCTCACCAGTCATCCCTTCCCTTCTCTTGTGTACCTTTATCCCCTAATTCATCTATTCTCCCCCTCACAATGTCCATCTGGGACTCCC
Organism: Penicillium antarcticum; assembly: GCF_028974205.1. Lineage (NCBI taxonomy): Eukaryota > Fungi > Ascomycota > Eurotiomycetes > Eurotiales > Aspergillaceae > Penicillium > Penicillium antarcticum. The sequence goes on along the minus strand of NW_026695300.1, from coordinate 131,915 downwards.
TCGGCGGTCGCAAGCAGAAGCAGCCTGAAGCCTACGATGCTTCGCAAGACGCCACCTCTTTCCTCTCCGAGGTCGCAATCCCCGATCCTTCTCGCCTTCACCCTCTCGCTGGTTTGAACCAGGATACCCTCGACTATCTCTCCCTCGAAGACTCCGCCCTCGATGAACTCCCCGGCTCTCGATCAGTGTTGCCATCGCGTGGATGGTCAGACGACCTTTGTTATGGTGCCGGCACTACTTATCTCGTTGCACTCACTGCTGGAGGCGCATGGGGTTTGGCAGAAGGATTGAATAAGACACCCTCTACGGCACCGCCGAAGATTCGTCTGAACGGTGTCCTTAACTCCGTCACCCGCCGCGGTCCGTTCCTGGGGAACTCTGCCGGTGTTGTGGCTATGGTTTACAATGGTTTCAACTCGGCTCTTGGATACGCACGCGGCAAGCACGATGCTTCCAACAGCATCATTGCTGGTGCGCTGAGCGGAATGGTCTTCAAGAGCACACGCGGTGTTAAGCCCATGATGATCTCTGGGGGTATCGTGGCTTCCATTGCCGGTGCCTGGACTGTATGTATCACCGTACCGTTTTATGCGGCGTTTATTAATGTTTCTCTAGGTTACGCGACGGGCCTTTTTCTAGATTGCTGGCATGACTAGTTTTGTCCTCTTGACTCCTCGATGCTCCGATCCTCGGTTAACCGAATCTCCATACCCTCTCCGCCATCCATCAACGACATTGGCGGTTGACGATTAGCTACCAAACTCTGTCTTTCCACTGCGATGTATTACAACCATTTTTTTCTTTCCCGATCTCTTCACTCCGGCGCTCAAAGCATCCATATTTCGCATTTATGCGTGGGTTGGGAATGGGGTGTGCAACTGGGTTTGTACTTTGTATTTTTTCTGTGTACATAGAAAAGTCTCTTGCATACCTACGATAAATTGGCTATGGCGCTTATGTGTCTTTGTCAGTAACGTGTTAATGCTGCTTGTGACTTCCAATAGACAATTTCTCACTTCCTAATATGCATTTCGGTCCAAAAGGTTGAATTATATTTGTTGCGCTATGGAATCGGGTCCAGCACGAATGTTGAAAGTAGCTTTGATGAACAAGCATTGACATTTAGGTACTCCAAACCAAGCAACCCTTTGCCGAGTTTTTCTAACAGTATTGCTCCACCTTCCTTCTATTCCCTTGTGGCATCTTCGCGGAGTGTCATTTCACACCATATCTTAAAGGAAAAGACCTGCCACAGACCCGGCCAGAAGAATGCCAACCATGCCAATGGCAGACTTCGACAGTGGCTGAGGAGAAAAGACACCAGCAGCCGCGTTGGCAGTCGAACTGGCAGTGGAACCAGTCGAGGTGCTCGAGCTGGTAGAATCCGCGCCAGTGGTCGAGGCACTCAGAGTTACGACGCCAGTTCCGGTAGCCGTGGCTGTCGCAGTAGCGGTGGCATTGGCGTTGGTGTTGCACCACACCTCGCCAGCCTCAGAGGCCTTGATCAGGCACTCGGCAAGGGTGCCAATACTCTGTCCCTGGGCCAGGCAGTAGTAGTCGCAGCCGTCATATTCAATGACAGACGCGTCGGAACAGCAGCTGCTCATAATGGCAGAGTTGTTGCTCTGCATTGGCATTGCGCACGCTGCGTCGTGGGTTGGGATGTCGTATAGCTTGGCATGGCAGCTGGAGGTGGCCGATGCGGAGGAGGTGGTGGAAGTTGTTGTCACAGACATAGTGAAGATTGAACGAGTGAACTGAAGGACTGAGACTTCTAGCAAGCTGAACGAGGTGGCTTGGCTAGTATGGTTATCAATTGGGTATCCGTGACTTTATATCTGTTCAATCTGGAAATTGCCAGTTCCCACTTCAGACTGCCATACACCAGCTCGAATGGGGCTCAGTCGCTTGAACGAATCAAACATCAAACCCTATCATCCACAGACTGCATCTCTGCACAGCCTTGACTATTGAAGTATACTGCATGACGAATTGTCTCACACTGGGACCTCAATGCTGCTAACCGAGACTACTAACTCTCCATCTTGTGGTCGATTGCCCAGATTACTATTCCGGTCTTCTACATATCAGGGCTTAGCGAATCCGCTTTTATTGCAATCGAGGGCTGAGTGACGCGTGTTCTACTAGGGGAGCGAGGGATCATCCACTATTGCCCGAAGGATGCTCAAGGAAGCGACACTGGATTGGTGGCTTACGACCAGGGTGTCCAAAGGTGGATAAAGATATACCATCTTTCTTGATGTAAGAAGGCATCTGCTCAGCTATCACAAGGCTATCTTCGGTTTTTCTTGAATCTTGATCTACATCCTGTTGGCTTTATGTCTTTGCCATTGCTATTGACTTTTGGCCTAGTGGTTGCTCCAGCTAGGAACAATCACGTTTACGAATGGTTCATACCGAGAAAACGCTGCTTCCTAGGGCACATCAAAATCGGCCCATACTCAGATTTTGCTAAGAATAGGATGTGATTGATATTCGAGTATTTTCATATTGGGCTATTCTGGTCTAAGTTTACCCGGCTCAACTGACAGGGATCTCAAATTTAGACCACGTCTGGAATCGAGCCAAATGGCTGGCTCGTGGTGGATCATCAGGGCTGCCAGGGTCAGCATGCCGTCCCCAAATGAAATATCGAATGATTCGCGTTCATATTGATAAATCCTACTCATTGATCAGTGTTATTGTAATACAAAACACATAGTTGGTTTACAAGCTTGGAACTTGTTCACTTTTCTAAATATAAATGGGAGTAGAGAAGTGGGTACCCGGAACAATATATAGCAGGAATTCCCAGCTCAGATCCACGAATTCCCCTACTTGAGCACTTAGATTTTCATGAAGCCGATTGAAACGACTATTAGAAGTGGATTCATAATCTTGAAGTTATAGAATGGCTATATTGCTTGACGGCAGAGGCTATAAGTTCGTATACAGTGCCACTGATAAAGCATTGATTGTTTCGTACACGAAACCCCGAAAGCAAGTACTGTATCATGTACTGTTTGAGCTTGGATTTAGCCTCTCTTTCTTCACTTCTTTCTTGCTCGTTATCAAGCGCTCTAGTTTGTCGTTCAAAAGATAAGCGTTCAATTATGCAGACTCGAGACCGTAGTTGAACCTTATTATTAGGAATGCAACTAATCCAACATGAAGGAAAAGACTTGTTATATGCAAATTTCTACACACACATAACAAAAATGCCTCCCTTGGAACAACTCAGAAATATGTTCACAATTCGCATGTGGCGTTTAGACCGGCAGTTGCCGACTGTGACTGTGGGGAAAGAATCCTGGCCGGCCGCGCCAGAGCCTTCACATCTCCTTTGGCAATGCCTCCTAATGCGAGAACTCCCAAGCCACGCACCAAGACGTTCACTGGCTGTTGGACTTGTCGGGATCGTCGAGTGAAGTGCGACGACGAACACCCACATTGCCGGCGCTGTCAGCGTAGCGGGCTCCAGTGCGGAGGCTACGGCCTGCGGCTAGGATGGTCCCCAACTCCTGGGGGCCGCTCCCATCGGCGGCAATTATGGCCTTTGACCCATGGTGGTAGTAGTGGCATGTCGCCTGCTGCTGTGACAGACCTTTTAAATGATTTGGATGGCTGCTCGGGCAACGGCCGTGGCCAGCAGCGAGGGCCTTTCTCGGTGTTCTCCGTCTCGGAAGTATGCGATGCCTCATCGCATTCACCAATACGGAGAGAAACTGACCAGCCAATTCCAGCCTTGAATGCGATTGCTTCCTCAAGCGATGGAGACAGTGACTTGCCTTCTCCAGGCCCAACATGTAATTCTTCAGACACAACGATATCCGTTACATTCGAGAGAGAACTACCAAACGTTTCAACAGAGCCGATGTCTCAAGGCGGAAATGACTCTATCATTTCGGTCGACTTCCTGGTTAATCAGCACAACTCTAGCGGTCTCGTGCTGATTTCAAATAGTTGGAATAAGGCAGCGTCAAATACCAGTGTGAATGCTGTCGCCCCCATGCAGAAATCTTTGAATCCGTTGGCCCTACCAAGACCAGAGACAGAATTACTTCACCACTGGGTTGTATTTCTTAGCGGCAACATGTTGCTCATCGATAACCCGGACAATCCTTGCCGAGCAGTGTTCATGCCCATGGCCCTGAAAGGTCTGGATGTCTCTCCGGCGGACTCCAATATCCACCTTTCCATCTTTCATGCCATTTGCGCCTCCTCTGCATTTAGTCTCTATCATATTCGCCACGACCAGCGATATCACTCCCTCGCTATGCATCATGACCAGCTGGCTCTGCGTCACCTGCGTGGAAATCTGCAACAGGCACAGCACATAGATGAGACTACATTAGCTGCTGTCCTCACCTGTATCACATCTGAAGCGATGTCTGGAAGACGGAGCAGATGGAGGACACATGTTGCTGGATGTCTTGGTCTATTGGAAAATGAATTACATCGAGATTGGATACGGAGTCCAGTTGCTTCGCGATTGCTTCAAAGCTATCTATCCCTTTCGTCCTTATGCAGCCTTCCTGTGTCTGAGAGGCTGATGTCTCTGCTCGATGGTCCTTCGGAATTTAGACACAATCTCGAGCGATCGCATGGAGTTACCACGCAACTGGTTCAATTGCTGGCACAAATCACGTCCCTTGTTGAATCCAAGATTGAAATCTCTCCTGAAGAGCTAGATCGACTTGAGATGCAACTGTACCTTGATTTCCCATCTTTATCTAACCCAAACGCTCCCGAATCAAGGATCATCCAGCATGCGTTGAACTCATTTTATTACGCTACCATTGTTTACTTCCGCCGCACATTGCGACGCGCACCACTCTGCGACGTTCAAGATTTGATCGAGAAAGCAGTCCAAGATCTTGAAGCCGTAGATGCACTCACGCGCGGCAACGGCGGCTGTTCCTACAACTGGGGCAGTTTTGTGGTCGCAGCTGACTGCGAGCGACCTGATCTACAGGATCGCATGCTGGCCTTTTTTGACCGTAAAAGTCGACACGGTATTCAGAATATCAATTCACTATGTGAGATTATTCAAGCGCTGTGGAATCGACGTGCAACGGCTGGTCCGCACGTTGATATCCACTGGCAAGAGCTTGCAAAGGAGGCTGACTATGATATTATGCTTGTCTAGCATGTAATATTTATCAAATAATAATAATATCCTACTTCAAACTGTGAATCCTCCGTCGACTACTAATGCCGCTCCACACATATAGCTGCTCATGTTCGAGGCAAGGAACAGCATTACATCAGAAATTTCCTCAACCTGTGCAGGGCGACCGATGGGAGTCATTTGGAACTGGGAGTCCATCGACCCAGATTCAATCTGTTCCTTGATGATTGGCGTGTTCACAAATCTAAGGTTGTTTATCGTTAGTATTCTCTCCGGGGGCAGGTATGTACCAAAATTCTTACCCAGGACAGATGGCATTGATCCGAATGCCTTGAGGTGAATATGCTTTAGCATCCTATCATCATATAAGCGTCGCTTTATGCTATCGATAAAGACAATTTACCATCTTAGTCACTCCAACGACCGCTGCATTCAAGAGTTAGCCGCGTCGCATAAGCATCAACCACTGGACCTACCGTGCTTCGCAGCAGTATAGTGCGGAATACCAAATGGTCCTGGGGGCCCACCAACACCAAACATAGAAGAGACATTGACAATGACCCCACGGCCCTCGCGGATTCCACGCGAACTATACAAACCCCAAATTAGAGGAGGAACAGCATGGCTCAGACAGAACTTACTCCTGGGTCAACATCTGCCGAATAAGAGCTCTCTGGCAGAGCCACAACCCAGTCTGATTGATTGCAATAACCTTGTTCCACTCTGCCAATGACATCTCGTGAGTGGGTGTTGGGTTACCGCTGATTCCCGCGCAGTTGACGCCAATGTCAATGCTGCCAAACTTTTCCACTGTCTTTTGAACGGCAGCATTGACAGACGCCTCATCTGCGACATTAACCTGGAAGGTTACAGCCTGTACTCCTGGATATTGACACTGAATTTCTTGAAGAGTGCTCTCGAGAAGAGACAGGTTTACGTCGACCAGTGCCAATGCGTTGATACCATTCTTTGCGAAGGCCAGGGCAGTGGCTTTGCCAATACCTGTTGAACTGTTAGTGAGTGCGTATTACTCATTAATCTCAACATACCAGAAGCACCGCCTGTGATAAATGCAGTTCCCTTCACGTGGCAAGTCATTTTGAGATTATGCCCAAACTAGAATGAATGCATACCGTGTTAGGGATATAAGGGCATCTTTATCGGAAAACACTCAACGTTTTATCAGTGATCAGAACCGCACGGATGCTACTATTCCCGCGGTATTGCATATTCAAGACGAGATGTGAAAGATGAAGCTGTTACGTGTGGGGCAAAAGTGGGGGTGCCTTCGCGGTCAACTTCCTCATTCTCTTTCTATACTTCGCACCCGAGGACCGTGTTTCTTTTTTGCATCCGACAACGATCCGCCAGAGTCAACAATTTCGGAGCTCGAACAGCCGGTTATCAACTTTCAACAAATGGGACCGGCACAATGGAGACCCGTCCCTTTGATCTTCGGTCACCTGTCGCAGGCCTTCTAAAGGAGAGCAGTATCCAACCTGAACCCAAGGCTTTCCGCGCACTTTATTATTTCTGATTATCAATTCGAAGACCAGCATGACGCAAACAACCCAAATTGAAACCGACGCCATCGTCATTGGCGGTGGCTTTGGAGGCTGCAATTCTCTCTACAAGCTCCGCGAGCAAGGTCTATCCGTGAAGCTCATCGAAGCTGGTTCTGCCTTTGGAGGCGTCTGGCATTGGAATCGGTATCCCGGTGCTCGCGTCGATACTGAGATGCCCGCATACCAGTTCAACATCCCTGCTGTCTGGAAAGGATGGAATTGGTCGCAGCGTTTCCCAGGAGATGTGGAGCTGCGCAGCTACTTCCAGCATGTTGATCATGCCTTGGGATTGAGCAAAGATGCTTTCTTTAATACTATTGTTACCGGTGTGCGGTATGATGCTGGGTCTTGTCGGTGGACAGTCATTACCAATACTGGTCTGCAGGCGACTTGCAAATTTCTCATTGCTGCTACTGGGTCGTCGTATAAGAAGCATTATCCTAAGTTCCAGGGGTTGAATATGTATGCTGGAAAGCTTGTCCATGCTGCGGACTACCCTGAGGACTTGGATGTGACCGGCAAGCGGGTTGGTATTGTTGGCAATGGCGCCTCTGGTCTTCAGATTGTCCAGGATCTGGCTAAGAAGGACTGTCAACTCAACGTGTTTATTCGCACTCCATGCTTTGCCATTCCTATGAAACAGCGGGAGGTCTCCCCCGAAGAGGCTGAGATGATGAAAGGCTATTATGATGGTATCTTTGATCGCTGTTACAAGTCTGATTCTGGGTTCCCCCACAACACTCGCTTTCAATCAGCTCATCAAGCTACCCCCGATGAGAGAAAGGAGTTGTTTGACGAGCTGTGGGCGCGCGGTGGATACAGCTTCCTGGTCTCCAATTACTACGATTTCCTGCTCGACGAAAAGGCCAATGCTATCTTCTATGACTACTGGGTCCAGCAAACTCGTGCTCGCATGACGAACCCGGAAAAGATGGACCTGGTTGCTCCGCTGAAGCAACACATGTTGATTGGAACGAAGCGGCCTAGTCTTGAGCAAGACTACTACGAGATGATTGATCGTCCCAATGTCATACTTCACAATTTGAAACAATCCCCTATCGTGGAGTTTGACTCGATTGGCTTGGTGACTAGCGATGGCAGCATCACAAAACACCACGAATTGGACATTGTGATCTGCGCAACTGGGTATGATGCCGTAACTGGTAGTCTCCTGGATTTGGGAATCACTGACAAGAACGGTCAGCCGTTGGAAGAGAAATGGCGCCACGGCGTTCTCACAAATCTTGGCCTGATGGTTCCCGATGCTCCAAACTTCTTCATGGTCTATGGACCCCAAGCCCCGACCTCTCTTGCCAATGGACCGCCTTTCATCGAGATGGAAGTTGATTGGATTTGCAAGGCCATTGCGAAAATGAACAAGGAAGGCCTTCGGTCCATTGAGCCGACACAGCAGGTAGCTGAGCAGTGGCGCGATCATGTTGCCGCCGTGAGTGAACATACCTTGTATCCAAGAACTGATTCTTGGTATATGGGCTCCAACATTCCGGGTAAACGTCGGGAGCCACTCATCTATCTTGGTGGCATGCAACGCTGGTGGCAGAGCTGCATGGAAGCTTTGGAAAACTGGAACGGATTTAGCACGAAATAAGCTAGTGCTGTGTTGGTAAGAAGGGTCGTATAGATAATGATACAGTGATTGATTGTATGTTAGTACCTGAAGTTGAGTCGATTTAAAACATCGAATTCCAATCCAGCATGTCCAAAGTTTTGAAGCTTGATTAGAACGAATCAGCATACCGATTTCGATACCAGTCATTCATGTCGGCCAATTCAATCGACAATAGAATAATGTGAAATTTCAGAAAAATAACAACTACCAACACCCTCCCGTATATCACAGCTAAATCACAAAATAGCCAATGCATTCGGCGGACTGCCAACAGCACCAGGGACATTCAACGGCGCGGAAGTCAAAAAAAAGGAATACTGTCCACTAACAGCACAAGCTTCACCAAGCGCCTTCAGTTCCCACAGTTCACCAAGCGGAATGCCCAACAAACTCAAGCACCACTGATGCAAAACCAGTTCATGACTCGCTTGTTCAACACCATCAATGACCGAGGGCATAGCCTCCACGGCCATATTATCCGATGCCACAGCTGCGAAATGGTTATCCCATAACCACCGCGCCATCTCTTTACTTCCTTCTAGCCCGCACATTCTGTGGCGGGATAATGCAGCGGCTTGTTGCTCGCCTGTCATGAGACTGAGGGCTTCTGTGACGCCAAATCGGATTAGTAAAATGTCGCCTGGCTTGAAGGTTACGTTTTGATGCGCCGCTACTGCTTCGATGTCTACTGGCCCGATGTGGAAGTTGGAGAACTTGTCGTAGGGAATTTGTTTCGCGCGTGCGTAACGTTCGAAGTCGATTAGGATGCCGCGGCCTGTTACACAGCCACGTTTGTGCCAGTCTGGGTTTGTGTTAGTTTGAGGCGTTGGTGATTGGGGGACTGCGGTTTGGGTTGCCTTACGGTCTAGGGTTGGGAGTTGCTGGGCTGAATTGGGATTTTGAAGGGTTTCGATTGTTGGTCTGGCTGCATTGTAGAATAGATTTGTTGGGAGGTGCATGAAGTGACCTTGGCTGGTTAGTATGTATTTCCTCGAGTGAATTGCTTGGACGCACAGAAACTATCCCACTGGCTGCTGGCTTGGGTATTGAATCCCACCTGGTATGATCAGTTATGATAAAACTCCGGGAAAGTTGGCAATATACCTCATCGTCGAATCCAAAGTGACAGCCTGATGCTGGATCTTCAAGTTTGATAATATTGTGGCAGAGACTCTTGCGAAAGAAACGGGGGATTTTGATGCTTCCAATAGGCCAACTATCCGGCGTGAGCGATGCTTCTTCCCATTGAAGAGTGACTGACTTGAGAGAAAGAGACACTCCTTGGCGGACCTCGGCTGCAGCAGCCTTAACCACCTCGGGGGTAAGCAGGTTCAGGGTTCCCAAAAGGTCCTTCTTGCCATTTTTATCAAACACACCCCAGGCACAGCCTTGGGGCATGCCCTCGACAGGAGGCAAATCATCGAAATCTGGAAGAGACGCCATAGTCGAAGTATGAAGGCGAGTTTCAAAGTGAACCTGTATATCTATAAAGTCCCCGCCAAGACACGGCAGTCAAGCTCGTTGTCAACTTCCCGAAAAGAATGCCCCCCGCACTGGAGTGGAGCCAAATTATGCGACAATATCGGCAGGTGTTGAGTATTGCAATTGAAATACGGTGTTTTGGTCATATATAAACAACTGCAGTGAACGACACAACAACGTCCGGGTTTTATCATTTATCATGCATTTACAGTACGACCCAGAGTTTCTGAAAGAAGCTGCTCCAATCCTCGAACAGTTGGCGCAGACTCCAAAACCATCTTTGCATGATGTTACAACGAGGCGCGCCATGCTGGAGGCAATGACGGGCGAGGAATTGCCCCTGCCAGAAGATGTGAAACATCATATCTACCAGGTGGCTGCCCCGGATGGACACAAGGTACCTGTCTACCACCTTCGCAAGACCACATCTCAAGGGGGAAGAGAGCCAGCTATTATTCACCTCCACGGTGGAGGTTACATCTCACTCAGTGCAGCCATAACCGCCAGGTATCATGCACTCACAGTTTCTCATACTGGGGTTCAGATATTCAGTGTCGATTATCGACTGTCGCCTGAGAACCCGTACCCAACGCCTTTGAATGACTGCTGGGCTGTTCTTGAGTGGGTGCGCAGTAATGCGGAACAGCTGTCGGTTGATCCAGCACGCATTGCAGTTATGGGAGAAAGCGCTGGCGGAGGTCTGGCGGCTGCGTTGACTCTGCTGGCTCGGGATAGAGCGATGTCGCCCCCTCTTGCAAAGCAAATCCTCATCTATCCCATGTTGGATGATCGAACTGTGATCAACCATGCGGGGGAGTTGGCATTCTGGGACGACAACGACAATATTACAGGATGGACTGCGTATCTGGGATCAAATGTCGGCGGTGATCAAATTGCCCCTTATGCTGCTCCGGCTCGAGTCGAATCGGTCGAAGGTCTACCTCCGCTCTACCTGGACTGTCCACAACTGGACATGTTTGTGCATGAGGGCATGGAGTATGCACGCCGGTTCGTGGCAGCTAATATTCCTACCGAATGCCACATCTACCCGGGTCTGCCGCATGGATTTGAAGCTTTGGCTTCGGGGGCTGTCATCACGAAACAGGCCATTGCTAATCGCCACAAGGCTATAATCAGCTTTTGACGTGACCAGCTTGGAAATAGAGATAAATAAGAGAGGCCCCAGTGGTGGGACATATAGAGAAGAATGAATATAGTATAGCAGGAAATGAATTTGAGTAAACGAATAAACCCACGAGTATTGCGTATAATAGTGTATTAGCCGTCTTGTGTATTGAATATGAAAAGTGGGCGTGTACCAAATACCCGAGCGGGCCATAGTCTATATAAGGACGGTGTGCCAGTTCTGGAGTGTTAGTCCCGGCTGTCAAATTAACACCTTTCTTCTCAAAATGACTTCCATTCCACGACCAAGCATTGATATCGTTCAGGGTATCGCGAACAACCAAGTGGCCATCGTCACTGGAGCCGCCCGAGGCATCGGCTTTGCCACCGCGTCCCTCCTGGCAAAAAAATGGAGCACGAGTTGTTTTGGTAGACGTGCGAGAAGAAGATCTGAAGGCGGCTTGTGCCCAAATCGGCGCACAATCCACATATGAGATTTGCGATCTGAGTGACTGGGATCAACAGGCGAACCTGTTTCACCGCGTGTCAACCACGATCGGGCCGATCAGCCTGCTAGTCTGCAATGCAGCGGTCAATCCCGAGATCGCGTTGCTGCAGGTATCTGACTCGGCGAATCATGCGCGACTGAATTCACAGGTCCGCCACAATTACCTTGCGGATGAAAAGGAGCCGAAGACCGATACCTTGCAGCGCCCCCCGACGACCATTTTCGACATCAACCTAAACTCCGTTGTGTTTGGTCTCAAGTTGGGCATTCATTATATGAAGCCACACGGGGGTCGGATCGTCGTGGTCGTGTCTGCAGGTGCCTATCTGCCAATCCCCTCCCAGCCCCTTTATTCAGCAAGCAAACATGCAGTGCTGGGATTAGTTCGCAGTACTGCATTGATGGATGAGGTGCCCCGGTCGGGCATCTCCATTTCCTGGGTGGCACCTTGGCTGACCTTGACGTCAATGGTGGAGGGCCTGGAGGCAACCACCAACCCGGATAACCTGAAGAGTTCACCCGAAGACGTCGCATGGGCCATTCTTGCAGCAGCGGCGGCCGAGGCACCCAATGGCAAGGGGTACTGGGTTCAAGGTACAGCGATCAGCGAGGTTGAGGGCGCCTACGGCGAGGTGGCGGGGCGGCTGATCTCGCCGGAGAATCGGTTTTGAACGGGAAAGACCGGGATGCGCTTTCGGAGTTCAGGAATGAACAGTTGCCTTCTTACATTGTTAGCTGTGTTTATTAGCGAGGACTTCGTATTGAATAATTTCGAGTAATTTTTTATTTGAGAATGAGGAGCAAGCCCATGCATTTAAGTTCGGCCAAGCCCACTGGGGAAGCTCCAGCGAGATGAGCTAAAATTAACTGCCTGCAGGGGTCCATGCGGCGGCATATGAGTGGCAGGCAAACCTTTTCCGGATCATTCCAGTATTGCGAGTCTGAAGCAAGGGCTGGATATGTGAGGAGATATGTGTAGAGGAGAAGAAGAATAGAGGGAGGAGAAAGAGGAAAGGGTAGACGGAGCAACAGTCCAGACCAGGAAGGAACAATCGAGATTTCACACACACACACAACCTCTTCACCACAATAGACCACAATACAGTGGAGTATATCTACTATATATTCTGCATAACTCACTAAATATACAGCTAATTATACTATTTCCATCCTATGTCTATCAGCGAATGAACTGAGAAGTATAGAAGAGTAAACACTGCGGGGAACTCTAACCGCATCCGGTTGTCAGCTGACCGGTCTATACTGGTTTTTCTGCATCATCTCCCTCAGTCTCCCGCCTGTTGCCATCTTCTGGCGCTTCTTTTGCATCTCAAGCCCTGCAAGGCATCCCTCTTCTGGTTGGTCACCTCTTTTATTCCCTCCCAGCCTCCTATATGCGATCTGACTCGTCCGTATAGATAGACCCTTAACGGGTCTCCACGCTAAGCGTTTTAGGTCCGGAGGCTGAGTCGATACCTTTGCCTTATCTTTGTGCATTCTGCGCCTTTTGCGCCTTTGCGCCTCACCTTCAAACCCCCAAACCCCGGTCTGTAAAAACCGCTTTATCAGCGGCCTGCCGCTTTCCCGTTTGCGGTCGAGTCATCCCACCATTCTTTACCGAGTCCGGCATGGCCTTTCATGATGCAAACGAGAAGGAGGACGCGCATCTCTTTGGAGATGACCTCGCTCCTTCCTCTTTTAATCCCTTGCCATCACTGCAGATTCGTACCGACTTCACCAATACACGACCGACCAGCTCGCGAGACTCGGATTCTCTGTCCCTCTTGTCTAGCAGTATACCACGACGAACCCCAAGTCTTCGCGCACTCATCGCTCCTCCTCTGTCCAGCGCTGGATCTTTGTCTCCGGCGTCGATTATATCCTCGCCGCAGTTGACGGCAATGGGCGACATCACACCGTTACCATCCCCGATCGGAGGTGCCTCGCCATGGCGGGGTCCGGGCTTGCCCTCACTGTCCCGCAGCCCGTCCGTGGCGTCGCGGAGTGGCTCAAGCTTGCGACTGAGTGATTCATCGCAAATGCTGGGACCACCCGTCGTGTCCCGATCACGCGGCAAGACATACACCGGCATCGATAACCACGGGGAGGAATCACCTGTCGCCACCCGTTTGCGTCGCGAGTCACCCCATAAGCATGCGCGCAATCGCAGTCTGAGCGACTACGCACCCCCTGGTCGGGTATCCGTCCCACAGCGTCCGATCGCAGTGTCGGGCACCGCCGGTCTGGGAATTGTATCCTCATCGAGTACCGATGCCAAGTCCAATGGGCTTCATCGCGAACAATATCTGGCCGTCCACCGGGGAATCACTTTGCCCACCATTCGTCCGCCTAGTCCACCTCGTAGTAGTGGCAGCGGGTATGGTGACCTTGATAATGAACCCGTCATCCACCATCCCAAGCCTCTCTCCTCTCCCCAGGAGGTGTATTCGGTTCGGTCGGTCCGCACACAACAAGCTCGTATGTATCAGAAGATCCGGGCTCTGGGTCAGGGTACGTTTAGTCAGGTTAGCCTGGCAGCGCGCCTGGAGCCTCTTGCTGAAGCCCCTCTCTCCCCGCACAGCGACGGAGGAACTGAGATCCAAGGCTCGCTCAACACTCAGAAGTTGGTCGCAGTCAAGATCATCGAGCATGGGCCCGCTGGCGGTGCGGATGAAGGAAGACTGGAGGTGTCACTCAAACGAGAAGTCGATATCCTCAAGTCCGTCAATCATCCATCCCTCGTCCAGCTCAAGGCATTCGGAAGCGACGAGAAGCGGGCCTTGCTCGTTCTGGACTATTGTCCCGGCGGGGATCTGTTCGAGTTTGCGACATCCGGCGCTCCCCCTATGTCTCCGGGTTTAATTCGACGCATCTTCTCCGAGTTGGTGGATGCTGTGCGCTACCTGCATGCTAACTACATAGTCCATCGGGATATAAAGTTAGAAAGTGAGACAACTGCTAAGACTTGTGTGTCTCTGTACTGACCACTGATTTAGACGTCCTCCTTACCATGCCTGCCCATGTTATGGATAACGTGCAAGACTGGCGCACTTACGACCGTGCCGTGGTCACCCTCAGTGACCTTGGTCTGTCGCGACGTATCCCCGAGCCTCCAGAAAGTCCACTTCTCCAGACTCGGTGTGGCAGCGAAGACTACGCCGCTCCTGAGATTCTTATGGGCCAGGCCTACGATGGCCGCGCGACAGACGCCTGGGCACTTGGTGTCCTGCTCTATGCCATCATGGAGAACCGTCTACCCTTCGACGTCCTCCCTGGCACTCGTGGAGACCCAGCCAAACTTCGTGCTCGCACGCCTCATCGTATCGCCCGCTGTGAGTGGACGTGGTACCGATACGCTGACGAGGACGAAGAGTGGGATCCCGTGAAGGGCAAGGGACTTGATGGCGCCCGTGATTGCGTCGAGGGACTCTTGAAACGCAACACGAAACGCAAGTCTCTGGATGAAATCGCCGCTATGGAATGGGTGCGCGATGCGATCTGTGTGCCCGATGGGCTGAAACGAGGTGACAAGGAAGTGCCGTAGAGCGGGTCTCCATTCGCACATTGCTGCCTCGTATATTACTTTCCTTCTTTCTTCCCCGCTTTTGCTCCTTCTCTTCCCTTTCTCCCGTTTGCATATACATACCTCATACCTTTCCTTCTCATTTCCAGGCATATTGACTAACTCGAATGCACCGTGACGGATGTGAATGTTACCTTCTATGGCTAGGCCAGTTGTTATACCCTTTTTACATATGCTACCCTATGAGGTAGAGGATCAAATACAAAAAACTTTCTCTCCACCCTGTTGACCAGACATTGCTTTATGGAAGCAGTATACATGAAGCAGTCCACCCCAATGTAAAATTCCACTTTACTCTACACGGGTTACGCCCCAAAGTGCTTAAAAACTCCAATCAACTTGCTCTCCTACTCTTTCCAGGCAAAAATAGGCCCACCAACGTGACACAGATGTGAAAAAAAGACCTTCAAGTGATCGCACGGCGTTAACGGACTTCCGTGTAGGGCTCCCGGCCTTCCGAAGTGGACCTTTTCAAGCTCAGATCTGTAACTGACCCTGGATCAAGTGGTCTAAGTGATGTTTGCGTGTAAAAGTCGATTTTCGCGCGGTTGAGGCATCTAAGAATCTGCTGTAATGGACAACGAATGGTTCCACCGCCTGCATGTTATACATGAACTCCAACACAAGCATTTTCGGCTTTTGTTCTGACCAATACCAATAGAGGATCTCATGTCTCATCATGTTCCAGGCTCTATGGTTTATACATTCAGTGAGGAAGCGATCAATCTGATACATGTGAATCCCGGTCTGTGATCGCCGAGAACATCCCGAGGTCCTGTTTGAGAGCAAAACATCAATTTCCGAGTATTGTGACGTCAACGAAAATGGAACCTTCAGCTGAAACTGCAAAGCTTTGTTCAAGACGAATGTTATTTGCTGTGCTGACGCCCGAGATGGGGCTGTGCTAAGGCTTCGGCCTATAGTGTGTGGGCCGTGATAACTCGCGTGGCGCATGGTTCGTTTTGTCAACTTTGCATATATCCTCATCCTTGTCTCTCCGGGATAGGGTCACTTGCTAAATCATGGAGATATAAACAGTCGAACATCGAATTTGGACATCAATATATATGGCTTTCGGATATTCATCTCGGTCCAGGAGAAGATCTACCTCTCCAGAACCGCCCACAAAACCACCACGTCCGCGTCAGCGAGCAGAGAGCACGCCTGTACCGCTGACTCAGTATGGCTACCCACACGCGACGACGTCCACATATTCAGTGAACGTAATTCATGCTTCACAGCCTGTTGTCCCTTGTCAACGTCGACAGAGCACGTCGATGTCCATGGTCCGACTACCCCCTCAACCAGCTCCACCTCCACAGTCTTTTCCAGGGACTTTGGTTGTCAGTCCACAGTCAGCATGGTATCCTCAGCAACCACAGCCACCCCGAAGACCTTCAAAATGGAAATCATATACGAACCTCAACCAGTCTATGTCTCATCTTGTATCGCACACTGTCGAGAAAACCAATGCAACTATCCAGGAACTTGAGCAACTCGTTCACCAAAGTTTGGGTGGTGGTGCAAATGTGAACGAAGCTACTTCACGTTTGTTGGATCAGGTTATCACTTCTATTGATTTGGGGTCGTTTTGTGGACGAGAGAGTGAACTCAGTAAGCCACTGGTACTTGGTTACTCTTTTGGGAGCTTTACTTAACTGAAGATTATAGTCGCTGCATGTGCTGTCCCTTCTCAGTCTGACAGAAGGGATCGTCGTTCACAACGGACAGGAAAGAAATCCACCGGGTCCGTGGATTATTTCTCCAAGGTGTACTTGTATGCTAACTCACGTCTGCCGCCGCATATTCAAACATTGAGATTGTGAGAAATTCCGCTGTCTAATACACTGGCACTAACATCATTACAGTTATCCTGCGACATATCCTCTCCTCCAACTAGCTGCCAAGTACTCCCGACGAGCCTACGACAAACCCTCAGGCCGTGAACGACATTCATATGTCAACTCCGACTGGCTCCATGGTACAAAAGCCATGGTCGTCAAGTCATTGCCAATTGATGATATGAATACAATTGTCTTCGCCATTCGAGGCACGCAAAGTTTCATCGACTGGGCTGTCAATGTCCACACGGCACCGACATCTCCCACGGGTTTTCTGGATGATCCTTCCAATTGCTGCCACTCTGGGTTCCTGTCCGTAGCTCGGAAGATGGTTTCTACTGTTGCAGAACGACTGCGTAATCTGCTTGAAGAGGACCCGTCTCGTATGTCCTACTCGCTAGTTCTTACGGGTCATTCCGCTGGCGGTGCTGTTGCTACTTTGCTGTACCTTCATATGCTTTCTGAATCGCCAGCTGTGGAGTCTGAGCTCACATATCTTCGCGGTTGCTTTAGACATATTCATTGTGTTACATTTGGTGCGCCGCCTATCTCACTCCGACCACTGCAGCCATCACCCGCTGCTCTGAGGTCAAAGTCTCTATTCTTTGCTTTCATCAATGAAGGTGACCCAGTAGCCCGAGCTGATAAGGGCTATTTCCTTTCACTGTTGGATCTGTATGTCTCACCTGCGCCAGGTTCAATGCTCACTCTATATGAACGCAAGAAACAGCATGCACCTATCTACTGGAGGATGCCTGTGTCCACTCTTGCACTGGCAGGTCGGCTTATTATCCTTCGGCCGAGGGAACAATGGAATGGTCGACCGGTTGTTGTGGCACCACCTATCCCGGGCGGTCCTCCCACTCTGCCACCACGCGAGAATGTGGATGCTTGTGGTGTCACGGATACGGACTTACGAGGTGTTGTATTTGGAGATCCTGTGATGCATTTCATGGACTTGTATTCTCGCCGCATTGATGCTATTGCGAGAGGTGCCCCAAACAAGCGATGAACTTGCGTTGTTATTGTACCATTTGTGGAGTTTCAATCAGATGGCTGGCCGTCTGATTCAAGGATATATACCCATTATGCATTGACTTGCTTTGCCACTTCCTGTGATACAGTTGTAGCTCCAAACAAGACGTAAATCTCGTTCGAAAGCGGTCACCAAAGTGTTTGATCTATGATCCATCCAGACACCTGATGTTCAGGCCCACCCAACCAGTCCTGGGAAAGAGAGAAATCGGAATTTAGTACCGGAATGGCAGCAGACTCACCGAGCTCGTTGGGAAAGGACGGTAAGAGACTTGATATGGTTTGCTAGAGTAGAACGGCTAATACTAGCCTTTTATCAACAGGCTCAAGTTGGTGCGATTCTTTATGAGAGGGTGGCTGAATTAGCAGCAAAATATCCCCCTAACATCCCAACCTAGGTGACAAATACATCGCATTTGACACGCCAGATTCCAGCGTGTTGCCGAAGAAGATGCGCGAGTTAGGCATCAACATTGGCAGCTGCGGTGTGTGAACTATTGGTTTGCGCCCTATGCGCATTTTCGAGTAATTATCGCGCCACGGCTGGCCGCCTTTGAGACAGCCTTTGTACAAGTGGCTTGATTCTAATAAAAGCTAGTGTGATGTCATGAGGAGAGAAGTACTTTGACAAGTTTTCACGTTTGTTTCAATGTAAAATATAGCCTGAGAACTGTTACCAGAATAGATTCGAGTACCTCAATGTATAGCTTGCATTAACGTGTTTTGATGACTCTTAGTAAATCACAGTTGGGGTCCAGGTATCATAGTAATGATTTATAGAGGCAGAGAATATCTCCAATTCTATATTCTGAATCAAATAGCAAACACCCACTTTTGGAGGCTCCAAATGGCAGTCCGAGATAACTCCGTGACGGGAGGGGGCCGAAGAAGAAAGTATACGAAAAAGGGATTATGTCCAGTGATGTCGGGCCGTGTTATTCTCGGGCGCAAATGCAACATGAAAAGACGCGTACAGTGACAGCCACAATCTACACAATCTACAAATATCAAAATTCGTGGCTGACAGCGACGCCCGGCAACGCCCGAAAGAAGTCCGAGCTATCGCCGCTTCCGCATTACCCGATTGAACACTTTGACAGTGACAGCTTTCGTGAGGGGAGAAAATGCCAGCCAATTTCTCCTCATGAGGAGAAGCAATGAAATCCACCTTCATCACTCAAAGCTTAGCTAAGGATCTTCCATCAATTACATCAATGGAACGCTACATGCACGCCTATTCATCAGCCCTACCAATCCAGGGTCCACGGACTTGGTCTCGCCCTGATGTCTCTCGTAACCGGCAAGACCGGCAAGACAGATAGAGCAGACAAAGCAAGCAGGGCGGTCGATTTGGAGATGCTGTCACTATTAAGATGAGGATATAAAGTCGACGCGATGTCTCGTCGAATCTGGCTCTATCCACCCACAATCATACTCTCAAACAGTTCAATTCGACTTCTCTCTTCTCTCTTACCTTGCTCAAGTCCCAAGCCCATACAATGGCTTTCGTTTCCAACGGATCTGAGTACGACTTCGTCATTGTCGGCGGTGGCACCGCTGGCAATGCAGTCGCTGGTCGCCTTGCTGAGAACCCCGACGTGCGCATTCTTGTTGTCGAAGCTGGTATTCCCAACCCAGACCAGATCGAGCAAATTACCACCCCATCGAAAGCTTTCACCCTGCGGGGAAGCAAGTACGACTGGGCCTACAAGACTACCATGATCAAGCGCGATGACTATGAACGTATTGAGAAGCCTAACACCCGAGGAAAGACCCTTGGTGGCAGCTCCTGTGCCAACTACTTCACCTGGATTCCCGGCTCAAAGCCTACCTTTGACGACTGGGAGGCTTTCGGTGGCCATGACTGGAACTGGGACTCATGTGTGGAATACCTCCGTAAATGCGCCACTTATCACGACGACGAGAAGCTGTATCCCACTGAGCTGAGCAAAATTGGAACCGGAGGCCCTGTGCAGATCTCTCATGCCGACTTGGTGCCGGAGATGAAGGGATTCCGAGATGCCCTCACTGAGGCTTGGGTTTCCAAGGGTCAGCCGCTGAGCGAGGATATCTACTCTGGCGAAATGAAGGGTCTCACTCACTGCGTCGACACTATCTACCAGGGTGAACGTCAAGGTAGCTTCCTCTATCTGAAGAACAAGCCCAACGTGACCATTCTCTATGGGGTTCAATCGAAGAATCTCATCATCGACCCTGCCACCCACATCTGCTCCGGTGTCAATGTCATCAGCTCGGCCACCGGCCACGAAATCAGCGTCTACGCCAGCCGGGAGGTCATTCTGTCTCAGGGTGTCTTTGAGACTCCTAAGCTTCTCATGCTCAGCGGTGTGGGCCCGGCCGAGGAACTGGCCAAGAACGGCATCACTCCTATTGTGGCATCGCCCCACGTCGGTCAGCATCTTCTGGACCACCCAATTGTGCCATTTGTTTTGGAGGTCAAGGAGGGGTACAGTTTGGATGACCATGTCCTTCGCTCCGGTCCCCTGAACGACCAGGCACTATCCACCTACCAGAAGGACAAGACTGGCCCTGCTAGCTCCGGATTCCTGGAGCTTGTCGGATTCCCCCGAATTGATGAACGCCTGGAGAAGTATCCTGCCTACCGCGAGGCCAAGGCTGCCAACGGTGGACTGGATCCTTTCGGTCCAGCGGGCCAGCCTCACTTCGAGTTGGACTTTGTCGGCTTGTTCAGCACTGCATTCCAGTGGCATTACCCCATGCCTGAGAAGGGCAGCTACATGACCTGCATCGTCGATCTTCTGCGACCCCTTTCTGAAGGTGAAGTTACCCTGAACAGCTCGAACGCACAGGCTCAGCCCAACATCAACCTGAACTTCTTCGGCAACGACTTGGACATTCTGGCCATGCGCGAAGGTGTGCGCTGGACATACGATGTTTTGACCAAAGGTGCCGGATTCAGGGACATTGTTGTCTCCGAGTACCCCTGGAAGATGCCCCTTGACTCAGATGACGATATGATCCGGGCCGTTCTAGATCGCAGCCAGACTGGATTCCGTAAGTTTATCCCTAAAAAATTTCAAACAGTCCAAGCCAACGCTAATCATTGACTTCACAGATCCTTGTGGTACAGCACGTCTCTCCAAGAGCATTCACCAGGGTGTCGTTGACTCGAAGTTGCGAGTTCATGGAGTGCGCAACCTGAGAATTGCAGATGCGTCTGTCATTCCAGTCATTCCTGATTGCCGTATTCAAAACTCGGTGTACATGATTGGCGAAAAGGTCAGTAAAAATTCATGCACTTTTTGAACAAGACTGACAGATATTTTAGGGCGCGGATATCATCAAATCCGAGCACAAGGACCTCTACGAATCGAAAAACATTCCCTATCTTGTATCGAGCCGACTGTGAGCTGCCATTTGTTAGACACTATATAGTACGCACATAATTAGAGATGTTGAGGACTGTCTATCCCCCTCTCTATGGTCACATCTTATCTAGAGGAAGTGAATTAGCATTCCAAATGTCTGTTTAAGAGTGCCATCTTGAAAAAACTCCCTCAGGATGCTATTCGGACACCCTTTCCACCCCCTAAGCATCACTAGGCCTGCAGCAGCAATTGTGTTACAATGCATTATTTGGTAGTGTCAGACCTCATCGGACACATATGCATTGTGACGCAAGTCTACAAGTACCCGATTGTTTGCAGCAGACTTTTCCAATCACTGGAAAAGCCATAAGAGTCAAGTTTCGAACATCCTCATTATTTCTGCACCAAACTACTCCGCTGTCAAGATGGGAGATATCAGTCTAACTATACCCCCAAATATACCGCAACTCTCCCTTTGACTACGCAACAACAGATTCGACCATATCGACGTCTTCATCCCTCAGCTGGCCACTGCAGTCAAAAATAAAAATTTAAGCGTCACTGTCAGTGGAGCGATTAGGCATCCTGTTCATCCGTGACTTGATCGATACAGCATCTCAAGATGGGACCGCAAATCTCGCTATCGAAGCGGGCGCCTAGGTCCTGCAACGGGCCGATATCGCCTCGGAGACTGGAAGCAGCCGAGGCAAAGGGGATGCTCTCTGGAGAGAACTCCTCGCCACGGATGGTGATATCGTTGCCTTTCTCGACGGAGATACTGAGGACCTGGTCACAGCTCTCTTGATTGGAGTTATTAGTCCTCTGATTATGTTTGAAAATATTCTGACGGTGCTTTTGTGCTTTGACAGACTGTTCAAGTCGCATGATGGTACCATCCTTCCCCATGGAGGTGAGAGAGTGACAAAAATCATGGCCCGTCCTATCCGCAATATGTACTAGCCTGAGCTAGCAGTGTTGAATCAACCGATAGCTAGAAATTTTGCTACTGAAGAACTATATTGGAACAGCTGAATACTTTTCGGTTCACTATGTCGTTGAAATTGGTACTTTGATCGATGCATACAACCTTGTTGGTCTTGATTCCATGGCCGAGGTCGATATCGGACGAAAGGCAGAATACTCACAATCTCCTTTGAGATCTAATAACTATGGCTGGGACTGTATTGGCAATCGTCGAGCAACTTCGACTCAACAAGGTATCATCAGCCACGGAAAGGACATCCACACCATGGTTGAATGTGGGCTATCTGGAAACAACTTGCTTCTGGAAAAATGAATCCCCGCGTTCGTGCACATTACTCTATAAGATTGTCTATACTTGATCCGAGAGGCATTTTCATCACGTGAAGTTAGAATCGGATCATTCAAGGCCGCGGTGCTATATTTGAGGTGGAAATTCCGTGTGCGCGAACTTCATGAGAATTTTCCCGATATACCTTATAAGTAACGCAAGTACTGCTATATACATGATAATACCGAATCACCCTTCAATTCCTGGGATTTCATGATATCAAAAACTGACGAATACCCAGAAACCTGCGCTCATGCTATCTACAACGCTAGGAAACTTCCCACAAATGCAGGAATGGTAACTGCCAGCCACCCTTTATTCAAGGCAACGGCCGAATTGTCAGAACTATCGTCGTCATCACTGGGGTCCTCTGTCGTGACCACCTTCAGACATGTCATTTGGGAAGAGGCCCGGTCGACAAGAGTGTCATTCCCGCCGATAAACACAGTCAGAATAGGAGTTATTTTATATGCCTCTTGAATGAGAGCGCTCGCCGAGTAGTTTGCCTGCAGATATAAAATTAATGGTTTGTTGAGGTACAGGGTGAGAACAATAAGGGAACACTGACATGAGAATTGACCTCAGAAATTTGCATCAACTGATCGGACTTTTCTTGCACTGGCCAGCAGTCCGAGGAGTTTTTCATGAGGTCTAGAACACCGAATGATTTGATAGTAAAGTCTCCCAGTGAGGTACCTTGACCTCCAAACCCGTCGCATCCATTGAAAGAGTCCTTCTTGAGCTCCTCCTCAAGATTTTCACAGACATTGCTGTTAGAATCTTGAACCACCTTTCTCGCCCGCTCCGTAATGGTGTCGATGCAGGTTTGCTCGAGAACATCAGTGCAAGTTCCGGTTGCCGCGCGGGTGTCAGTTGCATTTGTGTCGCCTCGAAGCTCCGGACCTTTGAACTTCTTGTCCGGTGGGTTGTTAAAGATAACAGCACACCCAGGAAATTCACTGGTTCTGGTATTCTCTGGCGTAGCTAGATAGTATACCGATTTGAACGGTCGGGTTGGTTTGTCGTTATCCTTGCCGGCAAGCCCTTGGGATACATTGACGCCTTTCACAAGGGAGAATCCCTCGAGCTCAGACGGCAAGTTCGCGATGTTGGATAGCCCCACACCCAGGAAGGTGTTGTCTTCCACTGTGCATCGGTCGTAGGGTCCTTCTTTGGGGCAAGATACTTCGTCGCAGCCGACTAGGTTGGCGTCTTTGGCGAGAACAGGAGAAAGAAAGAGAGGTAGAAGGACGGCAATCTTGGAAGCTCGGAGGTGAAGCATTGTCTCTGGTTGTAACAATATGAAGTGTGAAGTTCTCAGATGGTTCCGTAATCGTAATGTGAGTTAGGTGAGAGATCAGCTCGGTTGAAAAAAAAAATCCCAACCCTGAAATTTGGGCAGGCTTTGTTGAGTCCTTGCAGTGTCCCTTTTCTCCATGGCAGCATGGAAGCTTCCAAGACACAATGACATCAGTTGTAAGCGTTCCTTTGCTAGATTCTTGGCAGTTGGGGGCCATTCACTTCTTCGGTTACAGCGGAGAGTCTTGGCCATCGGGTCCAACCGATCCCACTCTTGGCTTTCTCCGCTTGGGCTGACATTAAGATGCAATGTGGCGCAATAGAGAATTGTGGTTGGTTGTGTTTCATCCTTCAAGTGCTGCCCTGCTCACCGTCGCCGATGAACCCATGCCCTTTTTTAGGTTCGAAGGCGAGAACGTCTTGCAGGGCTTTGGTCAGCATGACTGACTTTGCCACTTGGCAAACTCCCGATTCGTTAATCAATATCTTGCCCTTTGCAATCAACTAGTGTCGACACACAGGCTACAGATACTACACATCCTTGTCGGTACTCCCGCGATAAACGCATGCTCGACTGTCTCAGACCGCTGCTTGGGCACAACAGCAATTTCCCGATTGAGATGAGTAGCACAATACCCCCAAGTATAGTGTCAGAGGCTGCATACCCCTCGTCGCGCATGATATAATACCGGTAAAGTTCAAAAACGCCGAATATCTCTCACAGAGTTTCATACTCGGAGCGAGACGGATTTCGTTTCTGAGCATATCCACATCAACATGTGCATTGACTTCAAGCTCCGCAATCCTTCATATTCCACAAATGCCAAGGCATAATACGCTGAAGGAAAGAGGACGGAGACTGCCGTATTGCCGCTTATGGCCATATGGCAAAGGGGCCAAAAGTGTAATGGTTCAGCGGAGTAGCGTGAAGGATTCAGAAGTATCTTGTTTAGTTTGATTCTGCCTTGATTTGCGTGATTAATTTGTGCTTGCCGAAATTAGGCAGATTTGCCATGGTGAGATGTTAGTTTGACATCGTGATGAAGTCGTAGTATAAAGCAGGACATCGATCTCCAGGTATCTGATTTGCCTCCACCTCCAAAGAAGAAGCAGTTTCGAGCGGGAATCCCTCATTCAAATCTGTTTTCCATATTGAATCTCCTTCTTTCTTTCAATATGTCTGTTGTTGACGCCATTGGCGTCATTTCCGGAATCCTGACCATTGTCTCATTTGGTATGGACAATTTCGGTTCGGAGTCGAACTCTGGTTCGACCATCATGGTCGCTGTTGCTCTTGACGGTCCGAATGGGCCTACGAATGCCGGTGGTGATCTCCCTGATGTGTATGTGAGCTTTCGTCTCGACCCTTCCGTATTTCATTATTATCCGAGGATCAATACCTAACATAAAGTCAGACGGGTATGGAATGATGTTGGTGGATTCGTTGGCATGAATGCCGACCCTGGAACCGTGGGCAATGGAAACCTGGGCGAAGTTAAAGTCGAGCACGAGAATCAGGGAGTCTACTCCCTCTTCTCGGCTAACAACGATGCTATCTGTGTTGCTTGGGTCACGACGACCTGGAGTGATGACCGCGGCGGCAACAAATACGCTGTGTCAGGCGACTACGGCGAGGCATGCGGAGGAACATGGTTTGAGAGCCACATGTATCCAAACAGCGATGAAGAATACCAGCCCAAATGCTTCTGGATTGACAAAAATGGTGATCAGCCGAAGACCGGATTTCAGGTGCGCTGGCCTGCTTTCTCCAAAGATGAACAAGATGAAAGCAACACAGACCCGCAGAGAATGTGTAACGACATCAATTTCGGACTTCGTGAGGAGGATGACCCCAACACCATCAACTATTACACCAAGAAGAAGCGAAGCACAGCCTTGCGTGCTCGTCAGTCTCCTGTGCGCCCTGAGTGGGCCAACTCCGAATTGGTGATCAGCAACTCCAAGCATCACTCGGCCAAGAGGCTTTGCCAATCTGACACGTCTATGGGTCCTGACTTTGCCCATACAGGAGAGGAACTTTTCTGTGACATGGACGCGAAAGTTCTATATGCATTCTGTACTGACGACGGGAAAACGGATTGCTTCGATATGGAATCTCAAAGTGTTTCCACCGGTGCTACAGTGGGAGCAATGGGCCTGGCGTCTACTAGTGGCAAGTCGAGCCGCTACTCGGGCATTCGTGACTGGCGCTCAAACAGCACTATGATATAGGCTACTTGTTCCAATACTTTTCGTAGTACTGGTTCAAGTTCGTAATGATATATATTCAACTTATTCTGTGATCTGTTTCTGTCGCAACGCTCATGTTACAGATATAGACGAAAAGTATCTACCCACTGCCCCAATTCTATGTGGATTTCGTACAACTATGCACTGCTCCGTCGATTATTGAAAACATTTCGAGTCGTGCCATAGAGAAAATTTATTCTAGATCATCACGCTATAGCTCAGCATTACCTACCATTTCCCATTGGTCTAGGAGATGCTGACATGGCTTTCGCATTGGCCATGAATGCAACTCCATAGTCTGGTGTATGATCCCAAGCAACGCACCCCTGTCTTCAGGCTGAGTGAAGTAGTCGCCATAAAGTGTGATCGAAATAACGGCATTGACCATCGCAGGCTGGCAACGCGGGTGGTTTAATGCGATTCCACAAATGCTCAGCACAATTGATCGGACTTGTGCCTCGGCTTTGCGATGAACGGCACCTCTAGCATTCCTAATCATACATACGTTGTCAGAACCTCCCTTTTCAAATTTATTAGGGTAGTGCTTACTCAAGATGGGGGCTTTCCGCAATAAGAATCATTTCGCTCAGTTTCAAGTGTTGAATTGCTGTCACCTGGGAGTCATAACAATACCAAATCGTAGGAAATATTTCACCTTTCGCCCGATCTGGCTTGTTCTCAAGTAATGGTTGCAGTTCAGATCGGAACTCTTCACTTAGGTGCTGATGTTGCGTCTTCAATGGCTCTGGTTTGGTAAAGGTCAGTTAATTGATAGCTCTCGTTTGGTCCGCATGAGTACGTACCCCATTCTTCGGCTTTCTTCATTCCCCAGCGCCACCTTGCGACCTGGCTGGCGAACACTACCATGGTATTGGCAACAGAGATGCTCTGCCAGTGGTCAGCGCCGAGTCGGAATTTCGGACATCGCTGCCTGGTAAACGCAAAGTAGACTTCCTGTCTAATTGCAATCCAGTGTGCAGCAGCAGCTAGAGAATGGTGAAGCGGTGTAGAAATCATTCTGTCAATGATTGTTTGAGTGATAGACAGAAAGTTGACTTTCTCATTGGCATGAGACTTCTCGTCGCCTTCCTCAATCTCCTCTTCCATCTCCTCATACTGACGCAGAATGACTGTTGCCGCCATGATATTCTCTTGGTGGCGCGAATCTTGTATTTCTGAAAATTGAACCAATTCCGGAATACATTTCAGCATGTATTCAACCGAAGTGGTGTGCGTCAAATTTGGAAGAGCCTGTTCGCGATATACAATGCCATGAGGGGTCATATATTGAGGTAAACGAGAGAGATGACGGGAAGATACTGCGAAGACAGCGTTTTTCAAGGCTGAACACTGCGCAGCTCGACGAGGGACTACCAATTGAAATTGCCTACGGTCATCGCAGTGGTCAAACTCAAGGATGTTAACTTCAATTGCGTCAAGGACATAATTTGGGAGGACTCAACATACCCAAGGAGACAGCTCCTCGATAAAGTAGCGGAGCAAGCAAGACTCTTGGACATCGGATGTTGCATCTCCAAGGCTGCCACGGGAAGAGGGAGATGGATTGTCAGACCCTGTAAGATCTCCTTGATAGATGACATGACTGCTGGTGTGACTGTCCTGATCACCCTGATGGAATCTTGAATCGGGCGAAAATTGCGTATTAAAAATCGTATCGCGGCTCGGCAATACCGCTGGAGGGGCTGGGCGGGCGGTTGACGGGTGCGGTGAGACATCTGTCATTCGAGTATCCTCTTGCATAGATTCAAAGGTTTCAAAGACTTCATATTGGGCATATCCCTCGCCAGGCCTGTCTGAGCCAAAGTTTTGTTGACTCGGAGAATGGATCTGGTGTCCTAGATTACTGGAAGTCTGGCCCAGGGAAGGCAGCGGTACCTCGAGCCGTGGCAATGACACCGACACCGCCAT
Organism: Penicillium antarcticum; assembly: GCF_028974205.1. Taxonomy (NCBI): domain Eukaryota; kingdom Fungi; phylum Ascomycota; class Eurotiomycetes; order Eurotiales; family Aspergillaceae; genus Penicillium; species Penicillium antarcticum. The sequence continues at coordinate 103,875 of NW_026695300.1, read as the reverse complement.
GCTGGGCTCAGACTCAAAGGCCACGGAGGAACGAGCTGGCGCTCTCCAGTTCTTAAGCCTGCTGTTCACCCATGTTTGGTCTTGCTTGAAATTGGCATCCAGGTTTGCTGTGGAACCATGTCGAAAGACAGGCTTGCGTCGCGCCGGCTTGCATTCAAGGCCTTTAGCTTCACAGCGTCTGCATACAGGCTGTCTTCTGTCACCTAATAGGAGGATTTATTCTCAGCAGGTTGCAGCATGCCTAGGCAGGGTTGGTAAGATCGACTTACACTTTTGATGTCTCTCTAGAAATAGTATTAGTAAAGATCAAAGAAACCACCACAGGAGTCTTACCGCGGCAACTCGAGCAAGGTACTGAGGCAGTTGACATCATGCAAGGAACGCGTTGTGAAGCAGAGACGGCGCCTGCTGCCGGAAAGGGACTACCCCCGCATCCCCGCGTATTACCACATCGGGAAATGCCAAGTCTTGACTTTGATATACACATTGAAGATGAAGTATACATACTACTATTGGATCCAATTTCAAAATAAACGTAGTTCTAGTTCAATCTTTCTCCACTCGGGTCGCATCTGCGAGAGAAGCCAGCCATGACATTCACAGGAAGCGGCAACCACAGATTGCGCCTGCCAAATTTAAGGTGATCGTTATTTTTTACAAGAGCCGGTCTGTCAGGAGTGGTTTGTCTCGGCAATATCATTATTCAAGGCTCCTCGTACGGTGTGGATGCCCTTGGCAACACTTGCCAGCCACTGACTGGCGTGGACATCCGTGCTAGTCGAAATCCATATAGCGTGAATGCTTGACTCATGAAGCGTCTCATTTTAGTCGCTTTATACCCGAAGACTAAATTCCGTGTACCCATTATTGTTCTTTGCCTATTTGATCCTCCACAGCAACCACACGAGCGCGTGGGACGCGGTAGAGCAGAGTGTGGAAATGGTATTTTTCCATGGAAACGTTAGAAAAGGTCATGAACCTGTAAAAAGGCCACTTTAAATGCTCAGCACTTATTTAAAAAAATCCCGTGACGGCAATGCTGAGTGGCTCCATTGTAAGGTGTTTTGATCAAATTGATCAAAAATCAAACAAAAATTCTGAAGGTAGTAGAAGAAGAAACTCGGATGAAAAGAACAAACTGTGCTCCATGAAGACTAAGAAGAGTTGGATTGAGAGGCAAGAGGCAAAAATTTATGTACTGAGAAACATGAGAGTACCTAGGCATGTACACGGTCCGTCGCCGACTCTGGCGTAATCCGGTCATATATCAGCGCGATTCTTCAATCGACTTGGAGTTCCACACCACACCTCGCACAACCCCTGCACCAGATCATTCAAAATGCTAGTGAACTATGGGGCGACAAAGGTGAGGAAGTCTAGCGACAAATCGCTGAAAAAGCTGGCTCCCAGGACTTGCTCTGGATGACTGTTTTCGGTGACATTGCAGTAATCTTGGAAGTCTCCTGCCCGTTGCATCTTTTTGCGGATAATTGAAGCATATTCAGACAGTGCACAGCTTTTCCCCGGTCCATGGTGGCAGCCCGCGATTGGGTAAACGGCATCGTTGAACAGGATTCGAATATAGGCCTCGTTGGAGGAGTAGCGCTTGGATTCAGTTACGCAATCCATGACCTCGAAGGCAACAGTTCCACGCATGGTAATGAAGTTTGCCACATTGTAAAGATGACCAGATGGGATATGGTCATCAGGAAGCAGTCTCTCGGAGTCAAAGATTCCCATGGCAGCTGTCATCTCGGCAATTTGATTATCATTCAAGAAGCCCATGATGAGATTGGGAACATCAAATGTGTTGCCATCTTTACCAACACCCTTCTGCCCTGGGCCTTTCTCAAGTAGCGAAACCAGGCTTTCAAGGAAGGGAAGGAAGAGGACTTTGGCTGGACCAACTGACCCCGGCCCGACGCCGTAGAAGTAACTCAAGTCCTGAGAGTATGCATACTTGCGGAGCTCGCTTTCTGTGAATACATCACACCAAGGGCTGAGGTTTCCTGTAATTTGACTCTCGTATGCGCACATATAAGGGAAGAAGAGAACTTCCGTTTCAGTAAAAGTGAGGCCCCCACTGAGTAGCGAATTGAGACGTTTGACAGTCCTTGGAACCCAGGTCGCATCCCCTGCAAAGCCGTTAGCTGTCATTTTCAAATTGCAGGTAGAACTATCCATAGCCCAGGGTCTTTCTTCTCAATGGTCAAAAAGAAAGGGAGGCAAAGCTCATACAACTCACAGTTTGTCACGTTGTTTCCTCCGCTGCTCGTGGAAGCAAATTTGGGGCATGAGTCTGAAGGGCCAAGCGAGTTTCCAATTGCACTGTTTGATCCCGTGGAGTTCACACTGACAACAGTCCCGTATGTATCAGCGTACTCGTAGAGGTATCCCCGGATGAAGGCTCTCGCGGTTTGGACCACCCGTGAGCTGTTAATTGGCGACTTGTATTGGTTTGCCCAAACATAAAACGGATTACCGTCTTCATAGAAGTTCGGGTCTATCGAAAGTCAGCCACTCGGCCACCTCAGACAGACTGATATTGATAGAACCTTACATCTGGCCCGTAGTTGATAACCGAGATCACTTGCCTGGTGCTTCGTGTCAACAATGGCAGTCAGGGTTTAACTCAAACTTCTTAGCATACCTCTTTCCAACCTGTCATCGACTCCTGCGCTAGCTGTAAGCTAGGATTAGTCAGTACCGGCTTCCAATTCGAAATGAAGTCCAATGAGCCGCGTGCTTTGAAGCCGGTCTGGTTCATCGCAAGTTGAATCTAGGATCGTGATCAGACCAATCTCCTTGATCTCTAAACAACGAAGGGGACCAACCTTGTCATAAATTGCGACCCAAGAGTTGTATGAGCCAGTGTCGGGGAATCTGAGCATCACCTTCATTAGACCAGATTGACAATTGACCGATAGGAAGCTACTTACCTGCTGCCATGTCGGACAATATAAGCAGCTTGTCGGACAGAACACCGATCAGGGACTTCATTCTTGATGCCATTTACGTTAGGCCCTAGATCCGATCAGCAATGTGAAACACATCCAGTTCTAAGACGTCCTGACCAGCGAAATAGGGACTGTTCCCTCCGGCATATTTCAGAGGGTTGCTTGAGGTCTCGCTCGATGGAAACAAAATGTCGTTGGCCGGAGCCAGTACTTCGCATTGGACTGTGGCCGTGAGGCCAGCAAGCAGCAAAAGGAATGGAGTCTTCATAATGACTTTATTTCTTAGCATTCTATACAAATTGGAAGTGATGTAACAACATTTATAGTTCTGGTCGTTTGAACAGGGGTTACAAATTTACTATGCTTGCTTGAGACATGTTCTCATGGCACCGCTCAATATGAACTAGTGTCGGCTGTCGCCAATTAGCCTAATAAGTGCAAGCCTATCGTAGCTCCACGTGCTGGCCGTGAAGAGCGTTGTGTGTATAAGCGAAATTATCATAACATGTTCGTCCTCTGCCAAGTCTTGTTCAATTTGATATCAAAAGTAATATGAAGAGGAATATGCGCCACAGACCGTAATTGGCTCATGGCGATGCGCATCCACCAATAAGCATCTTTGTTTGCAGCACAATGTTGAGCTAATTGAGCTTCGGAGAATTACCCTAGAGGGATAGATAACCTTCTGGGCGTCTATTGTATAAATGACCTATGTAATCATTGGTCAGTTGGCTACAATGCAAAATCCATGTTTGGACAAGTCCGAGATGTCTCGACAAATGACAGTAATACCCGAGCCGGCCAGTGGGGCACTTTTAGATTAGCCATGATAATTGATATTCATCTCATCGGCGACCGACAAAATGAGCCTGGGGATGAGACTCTTACAGATCTGTTGGATAGTTTACTTAAGCGCTGGGACCACCTGAGGTGGCTAGTTTGACTACATGCACAAGTATTGTTGCATATACAACAATTACAACAATGGGGATGAATTCATACAGTGTTGATTTCACACGCTATCAATATGCTTGTAAAGAAGGTAGTCTAGCCAGTTCCAAACAGGAGTGGCAGCTATCATGGTGGACGACTAGGTCAAACCAAAGGCGTATTCGCGTCACTAGTGTGCGGTCGCGATGTTGGCTCCCCTGTAGAGACGTGTTCCGCAGTGGTCTCTGACGTTGTTGAATGGGCGTGGCTGTGATAGTTGGACGCCGAATGTACACTCTGTGTGGAAGGGAAGTAGCCTGTTTGTGGCTGGTTGGTGAACATCATCGAGGATCGAACACTGTTGACATCAGGAGTGGAGACTCCTTTTGAGGTTGCAGGGAGAAGGGCCGAGGTGGAAGCGCTGGATTCCAACAGCTCTCGTGCTGCAATGCGTCGTGACCTCGCCCTATTGCGTGCACAGTGAAGGATGGTGAGGCCCGAGAATAGCGAGATGAGACAGCAGCCGAATATGATTGCTGCAATGTTTCCCTTGTGATTCCACGCCTTCAAGGCGGCACTCTCGGTGCTAGTTGCAGTTGCAGTGCTAGTTGTTGTTGAAGATGTGCTGGTCGTTGAGCTGCTTGATGTCGAAGTGCTTGAAGTAGTCGAACTCGTAGAAGAGGTGGTTGACGAAGTGGTAGTCGAGGAAGTAGTGATCGAGGATGTAGAGGATGTCGATGAGGATGTTGAAGTGGAAGTGGACTCGCTTGAGGTGGTGGTGGTGGTGTCTGATGTGCTTGTGGTCGACGTTGTGCTCTCAGTTGTGGAAGTAGAGGAATCGGTTGTGTCAGTGGTGGCTCTGGCCATGAGAATTTCGCCATATCCGCGTTTCTCATGGTTCCTGCCAGTTTTGCCAGCTTCTGACATTGGCGTTGGGCTCAGAGTAGTTGTAGTCTTAGCGGGAACCCATTCTGTGTTTGCGGCGGCATGAGGGTGGCCAAGTACCTGGGCGCACTGCACCGCTAAGAGGGCGACTACCAAGCCGCGCATATCCGTTGATCAGGGTGTTGAATGATTGAAGGCAGTGTCAAGTCTTGGTGCCATTTCTACGGGGGCCAACGTGCTTTAAGACTTATCCGCCACACACTACTCCGGATGTCGGAATACGTGGACCTCCGGCCTTCAACAGGTTTAACCCAATATTTAGGTCTATTATTGCGTTTGATGGCCAAGCCGCGCCGCAAAGATTCGTGGTTTAGTGGCATATTTTTGCACAAGCGTAGTGGAATCAGCCACTCGAGAGGCGGTGGAGTTCATACTTGAACGGGCACACGCATATGCCGCGCGGCACACTCCCCACAAGGCTGTTAGGAATCTTAATTTTCACGACGTCCAGAAGCGCTCAGGTTGATATTTAATGTTACAATATGCTATGTTCTTGATTTGAAAATTGTGTATGTCAGTCACTATCAAAGATGAAGGTTCATGTGCGGCAATTAGGAGCGAAAATTTGCATTCCCGCTAACAAGCACTATTAAGCACTGCCAAGCACTATCCCAGATGCAGATTCTGCTAAAGTCATAACCGCGTGTCCTTCTATTTTTATTCCGTCCTTTTAGTGTCAACGCGATTTGAGAGGCTGAGAATAAGGGTTCTGGCCTCTAAAGGATAAAAATATCCTCAAATTGGATCAGTAAACGAGGAGGAAGAAAAGCTTTGAATTACTGAGGCACTCCCACGATCTGGGAACAACAGCTGATGGCTGATCTTTCCCTGGGATGGCTGATCACAGCACTTGCAATATCTTGCACCCAGCTCAGAGGCCGAGATTTTCGTGCCGGCGTCTTTCCGCTTACGCAGAGCCTCGACTATTAAGTTAACCTTCGATAGTACGGAGTGGTCATGGACTTGATCTGCTCCCCACATATCACATAAACGCGAAGAACAGGGAAGCCATACAGACCTTGTTCAATATTCTGTCTACAGGATGGGTTGATTGGGGGTTCATTGTCCCCTTGTCTCTTATCTTAGTATCAACAATAACGCCACGTTCGCCTCTGCTTCCCAAACGCCACTAATCCTAATTAGGGCGAAAGCTCAGGTCATTGCACATTAGACAGGGTTGGGCTGAAATTCAATTTCTCATGTGGACGGCATTCTTGGAGTGCTTGTCGGGTTGATTCCGTGCTTCATGCTTGTCGGTTGGCGCAGTCTAGGAATGCAGCAACGTCACACATGGCCTCATGTGAGCAGAGTTGGGCTGTTCCACAAGAAATATATCTTGGCCTGGTGATCTCCCTGCTGTTTGCATTTCTTCGTTCTATTGTAGACTACCCCATCTAGTCTTTCACCAGAGAATTGCACAATGTTGCTCTTTCCGACCGGTTACAACATCCCTTGTCCAGAAGGGAATGTTCCTCGGATGTCACCATAATGTATCACTCCAGGGGCTGACTTCTTTCTACTCTTGTATGGTCTTGTCCTGGGGAAGACATGAGCAGGACATCCATCTCTATTTCAAGAGATACTAACTGAGGAACTAACGATCATAACATCCAAGGTATGATCTGCAGCCCGACTCTTTCCAGGAGCTCTCCCACCTGGTCCTCGTGAATTGATCATTGCTGTCCGCCCCTTGCTGAGATCCCACGCAGGTTTTCTCGCCATGTACTCAAGGCTACTATTCTGTATGAATGTGATGATTCGCTTGTGCTGTTAATCTAGGCTTTCTAGTACCTGAGTGCAGAAGTATTTGACTTTCGTGCTTATTTCTTGTTCTTGTTCACTCAAAGCTTTGCCGGCATCACGAATTTGGACTTGTGGGGGGTTACATTCGGGAGGTTAGATTGTTTCCTGGTGACCAGAGGAATTTGGTGGCGTTAACGGGGTATATCCTGTGATTGTGGTACAGTTATCTTCATCGAATACCCTTTGGGGACTTTGCGTGCATCAACTGAGATAGAAAATTGATAACGCGGCATTTCTTGCTTGGTAAAAGAATTGGATGGATTTTACCCCAACTTTCCGGCAGGGAAAAGAGCGCGTGCACTAAATTTGGCATCCGAATGACCGATGGTCAAGTATATGACACGGGCCTACAGGGGGGCTGCTCTTTCATATTCGGCAAATAAACTTCAGATATGCCAATGACCCAGTCACTAGAAATACCCGGCGATCACCATCGATATACTTTCGCAAATTCCATCATCCCAATATCAGGCACCGGAGCTCATTGTGTGCAAATATTCCACACAGGTTCAATGCTAAGGAGACTTAGATGTGAGCGAGACAATTGATCTTAACCTCATAGTCAAGGCATGTATCTCAAGCTGACCCACATATAGATACGTCTCTTTAGCCCGGAAGAAGACTGCCTTAGCACATCAGTCAAGTATGAGGGCCAAAGATAGTGTTCTACTCGCTCTCTTGGGTATATTCTGTATCGTTACAGATGCCTTATCTGCTTTCGATAATGACACTCGGGTTGATAAACGACAATCAACAGATCGGCTGGTGTTTGCCCATTTCATGGTGAGAGTCCAGCATCCACGTAGTGCAACTTGACCTATTTCCAACTCTCCAAATAGATCGGAATCACCAGTGATAGGCACAGTGCTTACGACTACGACGATGATATGAAGCGTGCCAAATCCCTTGGAATTGATGCGTTTGCGCTCAATATCGGAGTTGACCCATATACTGATCAACAACTTCGACTGGCCTACGATTCCGCTGCGAATAATGACATGAAGGTCTTCATATCGTTTGATTTCAACTGGTGGAATATCGGACAAGCCACTGCAATCGGCCAGAAAATTGCCCAATATGGCAGTTTACCCGCGCAACTCATCGTCGACAACAAGATCTTTGTCTCGTCCTTCGCGGGCGACGGACTGAATGTAGCAGCACTCCGAGCGGCAGTCGGCCGATCGATTTTCTTCGCACCAAACTTCCATCCCTCGTACGGAACTGACATTTCTTCCGTTAATGGCCTCTTGAACTGGATGGCATGGCCAAATGACGGAAACAACAAAGCTCCCAAGGCTGAGAAGAGTGTTTCTGTTGAAGATGGGGACCGATTATATGTTAATGCGCTTGCTGGAAAAGACTATATTGCCCGTTCGTATATCAATGTCCTCGTCAACCTTATGAACATCATTGCTGATGATGATACAGCCGTCTCGCCGTGGTTCTTTACTCACTTTGGACCCGAGGTTTCCTATAGCAAGAATTGGAATTTCCCATCCGATCTCTTGTGGTTCAATCGATGGAATGAGATTCTTGCACTAAAACCACGATTCATTGAAATTGTGACATGGAATGACTATGGTGAATGTCATTATATCGGACCTTTGAAGTCCCCACATACCGATGACGGCGCATCTAAATGGGTCAACGATATGTGAGATTTTGATGGTGCTAGGTTTCGTTCTCGCGCAAGTGGCTAACTATTCTAGGCCGCACGATGGTTGGTTGGATATCTCAAAACCATTTATTGCCGCATTCAAAGCGGGCGAGTCTTCTCCCGACAGTCACATCTCTTCAGATGAGCTGGTTTACTGGTATCGACCGGCACCTCGGGGTGTTGATTGTGACCCAACAGATACTTGCATGGTCCCAGCGAACAATGGTAGTGGTAACTATTTCATAGGACGGCCCGATGGGTGGCAATCCATGCAGGACTCCGTCTTCGTGGTCTCATTGCTCACAGCTCCAGCCACGGTCCAGGTCAATAGCGGTGGAAGCGTCTATAACTACGATGCACCAGCTGGTGCAAGTGCCAAAGCAATTCCAATGGGACTTGGCTCACAAAGCTTCGCGGTATTTCGCGACGGCCAGACGATTCTTTCTGGGACAAGTCTGAAACAGATCATCAATGGTTGTGTCTGTGGTCTGTACAATTTCAACGCCTATGGTAAGCGCAGTGATACCTGTCATGATTCAACTACTAATACAAAGCGCATAGTGGGAACCCTTCCCCCCGGCCTTAGTGATCCTCTCCAGCCTGATGGACTTGCTGCATTTGAGCAGGGCTTGCGTGTTCATACTTGCCAGCCTACTCCTTCTCTAGGTACCGTTCCTCCCGGTCCTCCCACTTCCACCACGAGCAGCAGCATGCCGACTACCTCGCCCCCGCCTCCACCCACTGTGCCTCCCACTGTTCCGACTTCCTCTCCGCCTACTAGTTCGCCCACTCCTCCTGGGGGAGGAGGTGGAGGAGGCGGAGGAAGTGTTTGTGTCTCCGGATCGGGCACCAAAAACTACATCGGTCTGTGTGCCTTCTGCTGCAACTATGGGTATTGCCCGCCAGGGCCATGCGTTTGCAATGCCTGGGGAGATCCAGTCCCTACTCCGCCGACTACCAGAGCGACTGGAGTTCCACTTGTTGGTGAAGATGATTCTTATTTGGGTCTTTGTAGTTTCGCCTGCAATCATGGATATTGTCCACCTACTGCTTGTAGGGAGTTGTGAATGGGAATGGCATTGCTGCTATCTTCGTGGTACACTATTCTTGTGGTCATGCAATCCCGATGTTAGGAGAAATTCTCCCAATTCAATTTGTGTGATACAAAAGAGAACCAAAATCGCATCAGGGTCTTCTGTAATATCGCTATTTGTCAGCTTCAAAAATGACCTTTTGGCTTCGCATTTCGTTGAAATCATCATATCTGTTGTCATGTTAATCATACAATTTCAAGTAAACCATACCAAGCGCGATAACTTACGCCTGAATAGCTTGAGAGAGCGGTCGAATATCATGAGTCATGAAACTAGAAGCTGTAAGCATTCACATCATTTTCGTGATCAGAATTCAGCATACTTTAAGACATCCTGTTTCTTCGCCAACAACTCCATAGCCGGGGCAAAAATGCCTACCTTTCATCAGTGCCAGTTTGCGATAGAATTTCGGTACACCTACTTCGGACCGGGCATCGACCCATTTGCAATCGCAGATTCTTCCCATACGCTTCGTTTCCGGTCCACGGAATCTCTTGGTTGTGGACACCAACACTGGAAAGATGGCCCCATGGGCGCAGCATTTCGAACCCCATGCGTAAGGCACTGCTATGCCCAACCACTTCAATGACCACGTCTGCACCTCGGCCTTCGGTGAGATCTTTAACGCGTTGTCTTAGGCCAGCCTCGTCTTCTTGGAAGTTCCAAGGCTCAGCTCCTAGACCTTTAGCAACTTCTAGCCGTGCTGGGACGCTGTCAATAGCAAGTAGATGTTTCGGCTTATAATCCAAAGCACTTGCAATAGCACACAGTCCCACAGGGCCACAGCCAAACAGAAGCACGGTACTTTGCTGAATCTCTTCCTTATCCAGGGCTTTGAAAGCGTTAGAAGCTGCAAAATAGCCCGTGGGGAATATGTCCGCCATTAAAACCAGCTTCTTCTCGTCAATCTCAGGCGGGGCGTGGAATAACGTAGAATCGGCTAACGGCACGCGGACATATTCGGCTTGTCCGCCATCGAGTACCGCTGAGCCATATAGCTGGCTCTGTGCACATCGAGAGGAGAAGCCTCGTTTGCAGTAGAAACAGCTCCCACAGCTCACGGTGAAGGGCGAAACCACTCGGTCACCAGGCTTGAATGACTGTACGTCAGATCCAACTGAGCTTACCTACACCAGCGATTATTAGCTCTGATGTGTTTCAAAAAGACGGAGCAATCACTTCTCCTGTGAACTCATGGCCCATGATAAAGCCATTTGCAGAGGGCTGGTGTCCACGGAATACGTGCAGCTCACTAAAGTTTTCCGTCAATTATTTATCTGTGTAATCTATCGCATTCCTCACCTGCCACAGAGGGCTGTGTATCTGACTTTCAGTATCACATCTGTCGGGGCCTGGATCTCGGGTATGGGCCTCAGTTCCAGTGCAACCTGTAGTGGACCTTTGAAGACAACTGCTTGCATTATTCTTGTTTGATGATGGAATGATTCAGTATGTTCGTTACAGTTGTGTGGCGTGCTTGTTTGTCGGTGAGGGGGGCGCTGAGGGGCCCGTCTTGGGCCTCGGCAATGCTCGGATATGGAAAGGTACGAAATAGGACTATTCCAAAGTACTTAGGATATTCACAGGTATCACCCTGAGTACAACCATAGAGGCTATATCTTGATCTAATGCGCACATCCTCGGGCTTGTGATGCTTGATGTCACTGAGGTAGTCTTCGATAGGCCAGATTTTCTGCTTGCTCAGTATCTCTTTCATCAAAGCCAGCTACATCTATCTTAGAGGCTACCTCACAAATAAAGTCAACAAGTCTCGAAGATTCGGTCTCCAGTGTAGCAATGCCATGTACGCGACGATCAGATCACCCCTTTTATGGTGAGATCTTCCCAAGTGCTTAGTCTTTGGACAAGCAATTAGCCAATCCACTTCTAGCAGTATGCCGCCATCTATAGTGAATATTGAGGGTTCGGCATAAAATCTGAGCCGGATCTTCTTCCGTCAAGCCCCAAGGGGCGCGGGCTTGAAGTTATACAAGAGACGGATCAATGTAATACCGGTTCCGCCGAATTAGGCACTCAGGCACTAAGGCGCCAAGATATTGTGGCATCAAGGCATCAAGGTAGATTTTTCAGCCTCTTTTGCAATAGACCATTTTAGCTTCTCTCGATGGGATTTGGTGCAATCAAACCTTGATTTTGTTGGGTCTCATTCAACGGAATGAATGATTTGGTTAAATTGAAATCTAATAATTGGGGCTGAAATATGTCACAATGAAGTCTTATTGACTACTATATATTTGAGCTACTACCATGTTGTTTAGGCTTGTATCATTACTGAGAGTCCTACCGTCCATTCAACCCATGTTCTAGAACTAGATTTAGCATTGAACCACCGCAATGCTGCTTTAATACTCAGATCCGCCATATCCGTGGTTTATGAGACGTCGGAGGGCCTTGATCTCGGGTACCTCAACCAGGTACCCGTTCCGAATGGAAAAGAAGCCAATAACGTGGAAACACAATAGAAGCCAACTCAGAATAGCTCTCTATCAAACGTATACTGTAGTATAAAACGTAGGACTAGAGTAGATATAGGAATCTCGTATAAAAGAGCCAAGACCCTTGCCCCACGTCCACGCGTTCCCCAACTCTTCTCTTCCCACGTCATGTTAATCTTTCTTGGCTTTGTCGATCAAGTTTTTGTCCCTTTCATCATGGCGATATACCCTTGACAGCAATGCTCATCTATCTTACACCCATCCAGCATGAACGATGAGGCTTCCCGGGGGTTCTGGGCCTGGGGTAAGTTGTCTCTCGTCTCCTCCTGGACATGGCTAACTGGAATAGGTCTCCCGTTTCGTTTGCCTCGACCCCCGGCCCCGAATCGAGGATGGCGCCCAGTGGCTCTGCGCCCGCCCTACCTCGCCGCCCTCGTATGCCTGATGTTGACCATGCTACTGTGCCTGGAAGGGCTGCGGCAGTATAGCGATCGCGAAGGGGGTCTGGTCTTCTTCGATTATACCGACGATGTCTCCGCCCTCCAGTCCTTCGCTTATAATTATGTCCCGATTATCATTTCTCTCGTACTGGTTTTGATTTGGACTGTCACCGACTTCGATGTGCTTCGCCTGGAGCCGTACTTCCAGTTGTCACGCCCGGAAGGGGCGCCGGCGAGCGTCCTCTTCATCAACTACAACTTTGGCCAAACCATTCTGACTCCGATCAATGCCCTACGCCGTCGCCACTGGATTGTCCTGTGGGTCTCGTTCGTGACGCTCTCGATACGGATGATTCTTCCCGCCTTGCAGAGTACGGTGTTTGAGTTGCGCGAAGTGACGGTTGTCAACCATGGAACTATGAAGAGTTGGCCCAATTTAGTTGACTTGAGCACACAGGCGAACTGGATGTCAGTACAGGCAAACAACACTGTCGACTCGGTGCTGTCTACAGACGAACAACTCCGCCGGTCCCGATCGGCCCAATACGCAGTGGCACCCGTCGAAATCCCGGACACCGACCAAGAGGAAAGTACAACATGGGCGCTGGATCAGACTATTTATTGGGCGCAAGTGACTTGTGAAAATGTTCTTGTTGGGGACAGCCTTACTGTGACTATCGATGACCCTGACGCGGAATTTCCAATCATCTCATGGAACGCGAGCGGGATTGACTTGGACGACTCGGTGGGATCTGACGAATGCACCCTCGATTTTCACTACGACAGTGTCTTCTTTCCTGCCACCGACTACCTCCAAGTGCGTTACTGGGAACCAGTCATCAGTGATGCTGCCAAAGAGTCTTTTCCGAACCGAACCCAGGCCTTCACTGCCTCCGGCTGCGATCCTTATGACCTCTATGGCATGATCATCGGCGTGAATGCGACAAATTCGACCTCTACATCAAGCTCGACCCAATATGCTACGTCTGGTATCGCCTTCGCTTGCGACATTACTTATCATAAAGCGGAGGCGCAAGTGAATATGCACTCCAACAGCTCCATCATGTCTATCGACGTCGACCGAACCACCACTAGCACGCTTACCGATACCGAATTCAGTATCGAGCACTTTCAAGCCTTGCTTTCCCAGCGCGCCCCGTATACCAGTGATATGCTTTTCATTCGCGAAAATGCCACCACAGGAGGACGCACAGTGACTGAGCTACCTGTGATCAGCCAGGAACTTGGAGAACTTCAGCCCCTTCTGGTGCTTGACACATCCACCATCATGACGGAGGCTGAATTTGAATCGAAGATTGAACGTGATGTAAAGCAGACCTTTGTGTCGACACTCGGTCGCTTGTTTGATCCGGACACTAAGCCTACTATCGTGGCGGCGTCGCGCTTTTCCAACCAGGTCGCCATCGCTGTTGTCGACTTTGCCGCTGTCTGGTCTGAGCTCATACTAGTTTCGGCAATCTTGGCTGCTTTGTACCTTCTTTACATGTACCGTTCACGGCCAATCTTCCTTCAAAGTGACCCAGGCTCAATCGGTGCTATGTGCAGTATCACCGCGGATATTTTTCACCCATCCAACATCCTTGCTGAGCCGGTAGCTGAGTTCCATCAGTTTTCTACACGCCAACTTCGCCGCATCTTCAAAAAGGCTAGGTGTTACTGGCGACCAGGCCCTGGTGGCAATCGGTTGGAGATACTAGCCGAAGATGGCTCCCCAGTTCAACTTGATGCGAATCTCCAAACTCACGTTGATCCGATGCCTCACTTTCTCGTCATTCCCTTCTTTCTCGTGGAGTTCCTAGCTTTGGCTGGTGTTATCATTCTCATGGGACTGGTTATCTCTTCTCTTCTCAAGGACGGGCGCTTCCGCCACCTGACGCAGGGCGACTCGAGCTCGTTTCAGGTTGTTCTGTCTTTTCTACCCTCGGTCGTCGCTTCATCTGTGGGCTCTCTTTGCACCTCTATCCACCGAAATCTTAGCGTCCTGGAGCCTTGGGTTCACCTCCAACGTGGGAATGTGTCCGCCCGGGTCTCCTTGTCCTTGAATTACTCTTCTCAGAGTCCGTTTGCTATTTTCTTTAAGGCTGTGCGCGATAGACATGTGTTGCTCGGACTGGTTTCTATCGCATGTGTTGTCAACATGGCTCTTACTGTCGTGGCCGGTGGACTTTTCACGCAGCAGATGACAACGTCTACTCTTGCAACCCAGGATTTGACTATGAACTATAGCCAGTCTATCTTTTGGCGGACTGACTTTGCTGCTGAATTCACAGAGTATGATCTGATACAGACCAGCATCACTAGCGGAGTTCCTATGCTGCCATGGACAAGTCCTAACCAATCCTTTGTCCCCGTCCACGTGAAGAATCGCGACCCAGATGTTACTTATGGGGCAACAACGCTTGGTGTTGGTACCACACTGGATTGTAAGACGCTCTCAACAGACGCGCTTGTGCAGAATCAAACCACTGGTCATCAATATTGGCGATATGAGTTGTACGAAAACTCTTCTGTGGAGTGCACCGCAGCCATGCCACCGTTAAAGAGCAAGGATGAGGGAATCGCCCTCTCCATTCATTTTCTATCTCCGGATGGAACTGATGATTCTGACATTTGTCAGACTGCGACTGTCTTGGTGGTTGGCCGGTGGGACTACTTGGCAGACACGCCAATTACCGACAATAATACCATTGCTTTACAGTGTGAGCCTCAAGCAAAACTACAAGAGTACTCCATCAGTTTCGATCAGAAGGGCCAGATCGCATGGCACGAACCGGTGGCCAATACATCCATTACGGATGGAGCTATGTACGATAACGCGACTGTGAGTCTCGGGCAGTTCAACAAAGTCTTTGCCGCCATTCCGAACAGCTTCGTCGGCAATACCACTATGCAGAACGGAACATACAACATCTCCTCGTATGACTGGGCTGGTTTCCTCGTGGCCCGTCTTTACCAGCGTGACGATCCCGACTTTGACTCATTGAACCCCGACCTTCTAATGGATATGACTCAAACTGTGTTCCAGTGGGTGTACAGCACCTACTTCTCCATATGGCGAAACATTTACCTCGAGCCTCTTGTCGAGCCCATTCAGGCTACGAATGCCACTATCACTAGCAGCACCTGGCGCATGGTCCCATCCGCCCCATCGCTTGCCATTGCCTTGACCATCATTGCATTTGACACAATAGTGGTGCTCTTGGTATTTTGGACCCGACGTGGCCGATTCCGAGGACCGCGAATGCCACGATCCATTGGAGCTGTCATTCCTTGGATTTCTCATAGCCAGATGCTTAACGATTTCGCCGACACTCACACATGGAGCAGTGCCAAACGACATGCGCACCTCACGACCTTGAACAAACGTTACGGCTTCCGAATGTTCATGGGTGCCGACAACCGCTGGAGGTTCGCGGTGGACCAAGAGCCGGAGACCAAGCCTCCAGATGCCCCAACTGGTGACTCAGACCCAGAGGCTGACAAAACTACATCGATTCAACTACAGGAGATTCGAAGCCCGCAGAGCCCGACTCAGCTTTGATCTCCTGGTATATGTTCTATGACTTAATTTCTTTTGATGATTGTCTTATATCATGCTACAGGATATATTTGGGATATTGGATAGGGCGTTTTCGCGTTGGACCTTCAGGGCGCTCAGGTATAGATGGATCAACAAGCAAGCTGGCCCTTATCTTGTCTGGTTGCATTTGGAATTTTTCACCTTTACGCGGCCATGGCGCCTCACATAGTGTTTTCAGAATTTGGACTGGAATTGTGTGATTTCTCACGACTCCTTTGGCATGCCCGCGCCCCTTGTTTCCCATATAAAAAATTGAAGGGGCGGGTGTTCTCTACGATATTCATGAAATGTTTGACCAATTTACCCCCAATTCTTACTTGCCCTTCCGGTCATCCAATGTCTGTTTAACAATCAACCAAATGCTACGCCACGGCGCAATGCAAACGAAGTTTTTCTCGGGTATCTTTGCTACCGAGTCAACATATCAGGTCAGTGTTGCTCACCTTGCTCGAAGCAGTACGGATCTCACCCAGCTATGTCGGTGGGGGTTCAAAAGAGAATCACGCCGCACCCCGCACAATATCGAGCAGGGCATCGGCCCCCCGGCAAGGGTCCGAGCGTTAAACAAAAGGGCGAACAGACCAATAGAGTCCTAATCATGACGCCACGCGTGGGGGACTTGTATGTGGGGGATGTACGCCTACGAAGCTGATCGGGTTATTCTACTTGGGGGTTTCAAAACCGACGATCATGAATCAGTTTCACGTTTATTGGTGAAAACTTCCGGCACATATCAATGAAGCAAACCACACTGAGCTCAAACATGGGGTGAACTTCATCTTCGGCGAGCCTGAAGCTGTTCTACTTACAGCGCAGCTCTAAGTCGGCCATCAACTGCCCGAAGGAGAACATATAGAGCCTCCACGTACGGAGCTTGGATACCCAACTCTCGAGCTTTGCGCACCGGGAAGCCCAAGATGACATCAATCTCCATTGGGCGTCCGCATTTGCAATCGGTTTGCATGCTGCTTCCGATACCAGGCATGGCATTGATCTTGGCCATCAATTCGTCAATCAGCTCATCCTGCAGTGGCACGCCGCAAGCACGCGCAATGTTAATAGCCTCCTGCATCAATTGGCGTGTGAATGGTGTCGCGTCTTCGGAGGAGTGCAGCCAAGTCTGAGTGTCTACCATAGTGAGAGTAGTCAGCGAGTTCCATGCGATATTCCAGACGACCTTTTCCCATCGCTGGACTTGCATATCTTCAAGCACCTGGAATCGGGTCTTTCCATTTCGGAGGAGATCGGCAAATGTCTCGAGCCGTGTTTTTTCGATTTGGCCATTGACTGTTGGGTTGGGGAAAAGGCCAATCTGCATATCCTCGGATTTGGTGTGCTTCACAATGCCCGGACTTATTTGCGTAGCGCCTACCCATGTCTAAGTGGGTTAGATCCTGAAGTATAAATTGGAGCAACCGAAGAGCTCTTACCACACAGGTTATGATGCTGTTATTGGGGAACTTCTTTCGGAATGGCTCCTCATTTCCTACGCCATTCTGTATAACCACGATCGTGGTTCGTTTGGGATCAACTGCTGGCTGCAATTGACCGACCACCTTGTCCTGGTCAATGGCCTTGTGCGCGCACACAATGTAATCCACGGCGGGAACTTCAGCAACAGATGTCACCACTCCATAGTGTCAGCTAAGTAGATTGACTGGTTATGGATTGAATGTACCTCGGTGGGGATGGAAAGTATGCTGGCCATGGTTCTCGCTATTGATAGTGATACCCTATCAAAATTCCATCAACATCTGGGTGTTTCATAGTTTATATTGCATTTACATTTGTCTTCACAGCTTCATAGTTGGAACGAGCCAGGACTGTCAGGCGAACCCGGTCGGACTGACTGAGGATGAAGGCATAGAAAGAGCCGATTCTGCAAGGTCAGCGCATACTTCGTGAGTGAAGGGAAATACTTACGCTCCAAGCCCGTAGAGAAGAACATCAATTTGGTCTGACATGATGTGAATTGTGATACAAAAAAATGCAAGTGAAGGAAATATGAACATTCCGCGTTTCGTCCGAGTTCCAGTTCAACGGGACCCAGAGAACCGCTGACTAAGTCCCTACGAGGTCTCAGACCTCAACAGGACTCGGGATTTCTGAACTGATAATCCCCCGCATCGGAGCGAGGCCGAGGGCGTGGGGGCTCAACTTCAGATGCGATCAGCGCCGGAACAGGCAAATGGAGCATCCGAGGACCTTTTAGCGCACCAGTGATGTTATTCTGCAGGTCATTACTGACGTTTGCCTAAGGTGATGATTGTAGATGGAATCCCATTCACTATTAAGAAGAACGAGAATGCACAGGCAAGTATAAACATCGGACGATTAAGGATACCCGTCATAGCTTCACACTGCCAACAAGATCCCTCTCAAGCCGACTGGTATTTACCATCTCTGGCCTCAGCTCCTTGAGACTAGTCGCCCCCAGAAGGACCATATTTGTCTCTATCTCCTGTCGTAGAATGTCAAGCATTCTTAGCACCCCCTTCTCTCCATACCCGGCTGACATGCCATGCAGGAATGGACGACCTAGTCCAACGGCAGTTGCACCGAGTGCAATGGCTTTGAGGACATCCGTCCCTCGTCGGATGCCCCCATCAATGAAGATTTGCATTTTGCTTTCAATCAACTGAGGCGCAAATTTCCTGATTTCTAGAAGAGTGAGGAGTGGCGATTGTGCTCTGTAAAGTGTCAGAAAGGAAAGACTCTAGGAAGGACCTAAATAGAACATACGTGTCTTGTGAACGTCCTCCATGGTTAGAGAGAACAATGCCTTGAACACCATGTTCATATGCCTCTACTGCGTCTTCAACACACTGTATGCCCTTAATCACCACGGGGAGCCTTGTATGTTGACGAAGCCATGTCAGAATGTCCCAATCAATGAATGGTGATATCGAACTAGCCATAATCTTGGCTACTCCTTGGCCCTGTGTATCGTTGTCGGCGGCCTATTGCCGGTCAGCTGGGATGATTCACCTGGGAGCTAAGTAAGACATACTGTTACACTCAAGTTCAATCGCTCATCCATTTCTCGCTTTCCAACCACTGGCGAGTCGACTGTAATCCAAATGGCGCTGGCCCCGGCCATTTCAGCTCGACGAACTGTATCCACGGACTTTTGGATGTCTTTGTTCACATAGAGCTGCTGGAAAACAGGCTGAGCGGACGAGCTACGACTCTGCATCACCCGCTCGATAGGCATGCTTGATCCATTTGCGAGTACTTGAACAAGACCCTGTTTGCCTGCTGCAGATGCGAGCGCACATTCACCGTCGGGGTGGGCGAGTTTGGCGATTCCCACCGGAGAGATATACACCGGAAGAGAGACCGAATGCCCCAATATTGACGTTGTGGTGTCTACGCTTGGGATCTTGCGCAGAATACGTGGGCGAAGCGCGATCTTTTGATACGCGCGGGCATTATTGCGCTTGCTGATTTCGTCGTCCGCCCCTGACGAGTAATAGGCCCAGGCGTTGGCAGGTAGAAACTTTTCCGCTACTTGTTCAAAATCATGTAGATTGATTAAACTGCGCAAAGACGGTGGTGCATTCAAATCCTGTTGTGCTTGCATTGTGTCGTCTTGCTTTGGGCCAAGAGCCTTGAGTTCGGCGGGATCAATATGACCTCGCACTGCACTTTTGGGGAGAGCTTCGCTCAACAGCTCAGGCGCATGAACCGAATCAAAGTCATCAGTGGCGTCTTTGCCCGCACATCGCATAATCACTTGGGATCCTCCAGGGTGAGACTCAAGGAAGTCTGAAGAGTCAGCTTTAGAGGATCTCTGCTGAAGACAAGACCTCACCTGTAACATCGTACACAGCTCCATGTATGACGACCCAGCAAGAATGCCGACTGTTGTGCAGGCGGATTTCCTGGTGAGTGAGCGTCATTGTGAGTTTGCAATCGATGTGACTGGGGGTCAGCCCATAATAAGCGCCACCGACGATCCCTGGCGTGGGGGTTAAGCTTGCGAGACGGAGATATTGACTCCGTTTGGGGTCCACTGCTTGCGGGGATTCTGGGGTAGAGCGTTTTCTCCAGTATATCTGTAGCCTCCAGGTCTTGCATTCGGCTTCAAGGACGTCATACTCACCATGGCAGACAGCAACCCCAAGCCAGCAGCTATGCACATAGAGGGCTCCGGAATGGCCACTGAGACAGGCAAAATTCATAATGGAGACGCAGCACTGACGTTGTTCGATGACCTGGAGGAGATGCACGAAGGATTTGAGCCAGGCGAGGAGAAAAGGCTCGTTCGCAAGATTGATATGATGATTCTGCCCTTCCTGTCGGTTTGCTATGCGTTCTACTATGTATGTTCTGCCCATCTGCAGGTGTTTGTCTGCTGATGATCAGATCGACAAAACTACACTATCCTACGCAGCTATCTTCGGAATAGAGCAGGATTTGAATCTCTCTGGCACTGAGTATTCATGGTTGTCAAGTGTCTTCTATTTTGGCTTCCTGGTCTGGTCATTTCCAACCAACCTATTGATGCAGCGATTCCCTATCGGCAAATATCTTGGAGCCAATATCTTTCTCTGGGGGGTTTTCCTCATGCTACAGGGTATCTTCCCTTTGA
This sequence comes from Penicillium antarcticum, assembly GCF_028974205.1. Classification (NCBI taxonomy): domain Eukaryota; kingdom Fungi; phylum Ascomycota; class Eurotiomycetes; order Eurotiales; family Aspergillaceae; genus Penicillium; species Penicillium antarcticum. Next base: position 83,398 of record NW_026695300.1, on the reverse strand, counting down.
CCAGACCTTGAGAGATGGCTAATTCTGATAGCGGCTGCCAAAAACTTCACTCAACTCGCCGCTTTGCGAGTTATTTCGGGTGCAGCTGAAGCTTGCAGGTATTTGGCCATCAAAACTGTTACTTAGGTATTTGCTGACCGTATCTTCAATAGTGATCCTGCATTCATGCTTATTACCAGTATGTGGTATACTCGTCGCCAACAGCCCATTCGGATCGGCCTATGGTATACGGCAAATGGCTTCGGCATCGCGGTCGGTGGCTTACTGGGATATGGGATTGGTCAGATTAAGGGATCACTCGCTTCTTGGAAATATGAATTCTTGATAATCGGTGCTCTATGCTGTGCATGGGGCATTGTAATGGTCATCTTCCTTCCCGACTCACCAGTCACAACAAAACAGCTGTCCGACCGCGAGAAGAAACTCGCAGTTGAAAGGCTGAGAGACAATCAAACTGGTATAGAGAACCGAAACATGAAGCCGCATCAAATTTTTGAGGCTTTGACCGATTGGAAAGTCTGGACATTCTTCCTGCTTGGCCTCAGTGGAAATATCCCTAATGGAGGTATATCGAATTTTGGAACACTGATTATCAAGGGATTTGGCTATTCAACATGTGAGCTTTCCTTGTCACGAGCTATTTGATCACGCTCACCAATTTGTAGTGGTAACAACCCTCATGCAAATCCCGTATGGAGTCTTTATCGCAGTGATGATTCTCCTCAGCGTGTTCATCAATGACCGACTGCCACGCAACAACCGATGTATAGTGGCCATTGTTTTTGTTCTCCCGACTCTAGCAGGCTCTTTCGGGCTCCACTTCGTCCCCGAGTCCGACAGCGTAGCGCGGTTGATCTGCTACTACCTGACCGGATCTTACAATGCTTCATTTGTGATCATCCTTTCGCTCCTCACTGGAAATATTGCCGGCCACACGAAGAAAGTTATTACCAATGCAATGATCTTCCTTGGTGTTTGTACTGGTAATATCGCCGGGCCATTCTTTTATAAAGCCGAGCAGGCACCAGGCTATGCACTGGGGATTTGGTCGATGATTGTCGCAAACCTCATCGAGATCGCATTGATCATCTTCCTCGCAATTGCTCTTGCTTGGGAGAACCGACGCCGTGACCGGATACAGAATGTGGTGCCAGGAGGAGACAATGACTATCTCCGACAGCTCGAATTGGATCGAACGGCGTTTAGTGACCTGACGGACAAGGAGAACATGAACTTCCGTTACCTGCACTAGGATAACTAGGCGATTTGACAACGAAGATCATCACAACATATACGTGTACAGCATTGCTCTCTCTGAGGTTTTCCCGCCAATCACATATAAAACCACGTAGACGACCCCCTTGGCGTGGGGTGTTGACCCCGGACTTCATCCGAAGCTCCCGCGTGGGGGGGGAGATGTTATGCGGGGAGCTTTCAACATTTAACCAGCATAATCTCTTCTTCTCATACACACATTCACGATCAAAATGGTTCAAATCAAGTCGATCGAATACTTCCGGGTGAAGCCCCGCTGGTTGTTTATCAAAATCACCGATGAAGCGGGTCAGTTCGGATGGGGAGAGGGCACTCTAGAGGGACATTCACTGGCTGTTGAGGGAGCGTTGAATGAGATTATTCCGCGCATTGTGGGATATGAAGCCGAGTATGGGTCGGCAGAACCATTGGCATTGCCGTAAGCTAATAATTCTCGACAGTGACATTGAGCACATCTGGCAGACCGTATGGAGACTAGGATTCTACCGCGGTGGACCGGTCTTCATGTCTGCGCTGGCCGGTATTGATATCGCACTGTGGGATCTGAAGGGCAAGAGGTTGGGTGTGCCGGTGCATCAGCTGCTGGGTGGCAAGGTGCGCCAGAAGGCACAGGTATATGCTTGGATTGGAGGCGACCGACCGAGTGATGTCGAAGCCGCAGCGTGAATATTCTACAAATCTCTCAAGTCGAAGCAGAGGACTGACAAACCCGGTTCGTAGGAAAGCACGTATCGCTCAAGGTCTCAAGTGTATCAAGATGAACGCCACTGAAGACGTCAACTGGCTTGACTCCCCTGCTGTCTTGCAATCATGCGTAGAACGATTGAAGCAAGTGAAGGCTCTGGGACTTGATGCAGGCCTGGACTTCCATGGCCGCCTGCACCGACCGATGGCTAAACAGCTGGCCAAGGCGCTGGAGCCTTACCAGCCGCTCTTCATCGAGGAGCCATTGCTATGCGAGCATCCCGAAGCACTCAAACAGCTATCACAGCACACCACAATTCCTATTGCCTTTGGTGAGCGCCTATACACCCGCTGGGATGTGAAGCGGTTCTTAGAGGATTCATCTGTGGATGTTCTGCAACCGGACATTGCCCACGCTGGAGGCATTTCAGAGACCATGCGGATCGCAAACATGGCCGAGACGTATGACGTGGCTATCGCGCCTCATTGTCCTCTTGGACCGATCGCTCTGGCCGCCTCCCTTCAAGTCGCGGTCTCAATCCCCAACTTTGTTATCCAAGAGATGTCATTAGGCATGCACTACAATGTGGAAGCAGGGGACATTGACCTGACCACCTATTTGATAGATAAGACAGTCTTCGATATCAAGGAGGGCTATGTGGATGCGCCTTGCAAGCCTGGTTTGGGTATTGGTATTGACGAAGAGCTTGTACGAAAGATCAGCCAGGAGACAGAGCCGTGGCAGCCCAAGGAGTTCTATGGACCAGACGGCGCCATTCGGGAGTGGTAATCATATATGCAATAGATAATTAGTGACAATCTGACATTAGCATTTACGAACCTGAACTCTTTCGGGAGCAAATGACGGACTGGGAGATATGTCGTCTCGGGTATAATCAGCCCGACGTGCCTCACGAGTAGCGATCCTCTGACCTCACCCTCTTAGGAGGTATATCCGCCCGATGCGGGGAAAGGCGTGGGGGTAAAATGATGCTGGTATAAGGAGAACGCTTTCCCTCGCGAGAGGTGATCGGCGTTGGGTAGATAGTGAAAATCATCGGACTCGACCATGGACCTTTTCTCTCTCATAGGAACTACAGCCCTCGTAACGGGTGGCACCCGTGGTATTGGCCAGGCTATGGCCATTGCGATGGCCGAAGCTGGAGCAGATATTGTTCTTGTCCAGGTGAACTAACCCTCATATTCGTCGTCATTGGAAGTGACTGACCTTTTCTCAGAGAGACACCAGCAACCAAGAGACGAAATCTCAGATTGAGAACCTCGGGCGAACAGCGACCATTTATACTGCTGATCTTTCATCGCAGGCGGAGGTGTCGCAGCTCGTCTCCGGCGTATTGAAGGGTGGCCACGACATCAACATTCTTTTGAACTGCGCCGGAATTCAGCGCCGACACCCCAGCCATGTGTTCCCACTCGAGGACTGGGACGAGGCAAGTTCCTCGCGGTAGCTAGTCACACTGCCACTGATGAAATGGCATAGGTTCTCCAAGTCAACCTCACCACGGTGTTTACCCTCTGTCGCGACGTCGGCGCGCATATGCTAACACGCACTCCCGACCGGGCGGGTCAACGCGGTAGCATTATCAATGTCGCATCTCTGGTCTCCTTTCAAGGAGGTCTCACTGTTCCTGCCTACGCAGCAGCGAAAGGTGGCGTGGCACAACTCACCAAGGCATTGTCAAACGAGTGGGCGGCGAAAGGAATCAATGTCAATGCCATTGCGCCGGGCTATGTCGCGACCGATATGAACACAGCGTTGATCCAAGACAAGGAACGTGCCGCTAGTATTCTAGCCAGAATCCCTGCTGGACGATGGAGCAATCCGGATGACTTCAAGGGGTCAGTGGTGTACTTGGCCAGTCGGGCGAGCGCATATGTGAGCGGAGAGGTGTTGACAGTGGATGGAGGGTGGATGGGACGCTAGTTAGTGGCCTGGTGTGGATAGCGTTCAAATGCATGCTCATTCCAAGATTCGATCTTGCCCAGATCGAGTGATCTCACAGTGCAGAAGTTGGCGTCGATGTACACACTTCGCGCATACACGGCCCCACCAGATCCGCACACTATTGGCTTAGGTTCTCACGTCGAGACCATCTCTGTACAGGTGCTGTACTCCGTAGAGGAAGTACAATGGAGGCAAATCTGGAAGTTGTGTGTTGCATCTCGATATTGCTGATGGCAAAATCACTGTTACCAGCGGCATGCGGACGAATCAAACTGGTTTCTTTGCCATTGGTGATGCCAACAGCGATGGTAGCACCAATGTGCCACATGCTATGTTCAGTGGCAAGCGTGCCGCTGTCTATATTCATGGTAAATACACCTTGCTCCATTGCTTCACTTTGAAGACTGCTAATCATGTTTTGTCGCAGTGGAAATGTCTCGCGAAGACTCCCAGTCCAAGGTTTCCAAGCGCGACATTTTGTCCCGCCGCGAATTGGAAAGGGAAGCCGCTCGTGCCATCGGCGAGAATCTTGAGCCGCAATGGAAGCGTGCCCAGCATCTTTAGGAGAGGGACATCTGTGTGCTTTAGTGCCATGATTGCATGATCATTGCTATCTGTCAATAGGGATGTTGCAGGTTATAGCAAATACTTATTAATTCTTTGAGCAATGGAGTCCACTTCAGTTTAGATGTCTCTGTAACAACATCAAAGCTAGTTGGAAGTATACACGGTATATTTGATCTTGTCTGGCGCAATACTTATGGTAGGCCTTAATGCGTGCTATGGCCAGAGCAGTGTCGCGTGAGCACTAATAGAGTTTGACCAATTGCATACATGACCCTTTCTTGGCACTAGCCAAACTCCATGTGCAGAATTTGGGACAGTGGCGTTCATGACTGCCCGAAGCTAAGAACCCATTCTGCTGCTTGCTGTGTTACAAAGATTGTTGGAGCTGAGCGGTGCGGCCCGAAGCCACCAAAGCCACGGGGTTCAAGTTCTCCACTTAGATTCGGCTCGCGGTCGACTGCCTTGGATTCTGTAATGAAAATTACGCGTAGATGACACATCAAATACATGGATACTGCTTCTCGTATTTCGCAAATAGTAATTACACAAACAGCCTGACAAGGTCAAGATCGCATATGTATAACATATTGCTCTTCTCATTAAAAATTGAATGCACATAAGATTCAGAATATGGCCTGTCTTCCATACAGGCGAAGAGTAGCAAAAGTGAGATTTTGACATTCTTGAAGAATGTCAACTTCAATCGATAATCCGCTTCGTGGTGCCATTGAGCCACTCTATCAGCATCCATTACGGTAAACACATTGTTCGAGGGCTTTAATTACACGGTCCTTTTGTAACCTTCAAACCTTGCTTATTCCGTAAGTCCGTGTTTCAACATCATGCGGTCTGGGTGACGGGTAAGCAACTAGCGTCGGTAGAAGCAGCTAGAGCACTTTTACAGGAGGTATGATCACTCAAGTTGAGATTCAATCTTTACGTTGCGCACCAAAGTACTGAGGATGCTTCAATTGAAATTGGAGCGGGGGTTGCATATATGCTTCGGCCTCGACCGCAACTTTGGCACCATCAGGCAAGAATCTACCAGCCAAAATGACTAGGCATGTCTTTCCCCACGCTTCTATAAAGGCAATGTTGCGATCTCTCCGGTCCGCATCCTCACTGGCATCAACTCGGGCTTCTGTGAGATGCAGATATGCCAGCTTTGGGCTGGTGTGAAAATCTAGGGATTGATTCCCCCATCTGCACCTCATGGAAGGTCTGCCATGGGTATAGTCGCAGTCCCACCTTGTCTGCGCCGATGGCATCAATAGTGCCTGTCGCAACCTCAACCAGGAAGCGAGAACGATTTTCGATTGAGCCACCGTAATAATCCGCGCGCTTGTAACATTAGTCCTGCGGTCACAACGCGACCCTTACCACCCAGCTTGAGTTTCCAGTGAGTGTTTGTTTCCAGTACTGTCATGAAGGGAATCTGGTTTTGACCAATATATATATAGACTGATTGTGCCATCGCCTTGGACAGTAGAACTATCAAAAGACACCGGTGTTTTCGAGGGAGTAAAGGTCCAAATCAGGGACTAATGATAGATGAACGAAAGATATTCGAATGTGATGTGGGATTTCAAGGTAGATTCAAGTGATACAACCTATTCGCAATCTAGTCTAATCAAGCATAAATAACAAGTTCATCTGCGTTAAAACGAGCGGCTATTCCAATATTTCGGAAATATTGCACAAATATAAGCAATCCAACGCACCACTCTAGGCTTCAGGCCGAGTTTTGAGATGTTGAATACCGTTCCATAGATCGGAACTCAGACCAGAGGCAAGCTGAATGAACCGGTAGGAGTAGGAACAGGACGACCAGACGAGGAAACAGAACCAGCAGCCGAAGAAGACACGACAGGAATGGCAGATGCGGACGAGGCAGGGCGGGTCGACAGAGTGCTAGAAGGTGTAGGAGTGGCAGTTCCAAGGGGAGTGGAGGGAGTACCAGTGGGAATCAGGGAACGCTTCTGAGCACCAGCGGAGGCGACAACAGCTCCAAGAGACTGAGCATCGGACAACAAAGATGGCAGGTCGGTGGGGATTGACAAAGCATCACCACGCTTCTGGGCGCCAGCGGAGGCAATGGCAGCTCCAATAGACTGAGCATCAGAAACCAACGAGGGCAGGTCGGTGGGAATAGACAAAGCGTCACCACGCTTTTGGGCACCAGCAGAAGCAATCGCGGATCCAACAGACTGGGCATCAGAGAGTAGCGAGGGCAGATCAGTAGGAATTGAAATTGTCTCGCCACGCTTCTGGGCGCCAGCGCCGACAGAAGCAAGAGCTGCAGCGATAGACTGAGCATCGGATGCTAAAGAGGGAAGATCTGTGGGGATAGAGAGAGCCTCTCCACGTTTCACAGCACTACCACTAGGGAGTAGTGCGCCGGAAGAGGGGCTTCCAGAAGGCAACCCAGTGCTGGAAGCGAATGAGTGGGGCAGAGAAGCGCTGGTCGACGACATCTGAGCAGAAGTCGAACGAGGAGTAGAAGTGAACGCAGGGCGAGTTCCGTTGGAGAATGGAGCAGCCATGGCAGAGCCCGAGAGGGCAAGAGCAACAGCGGCGAAGGAGGTCTTCATTGTGAAAGTGTGGAAATGAATGGTTGATGGTTTGAAAGATTGAGGAGAATTGAAGAGTGCTCAGTCAACGATGACTCGGGAAAGCGAAGGAAGTCTTTGTGCAAAAGAAGCCTGGAATAGAAGACTGATCTTTGATCTGTTTGACGAAAAGAAATATAGAGGAGGAACACAAGGAGGTTTTATAACTTTTCAGACGATCGATCTCGGTGAAAGAAGATCGGCAGCATATCATCGAGCGTTGCGATCATCACCGATTCTCGCTCAAGAGCCGAGTGCCAAACCTTGCCCTGATGGCTGTCTCCATGCGAGGTGGACCGGATCCCCAAGGTCCCATAGTACAATGGAAAACCCTAACTGGATGAAACCAAGGCGGTCCAAAAAGCTCGTCATCCCACAACTTGATTTTGGAAACCTTGAGATAGCCGGTACATGAAAAACAATCTCAATGGGTCGTTTCATGTCGATCATATACCTGAAGTGGAAAAGAGGCCCTGGGTGAGACCAGCGGTACCGTAGATATGGACCAGCATCTGCAGGAACAGTAGAAAAACGTGCGCGACCAGTTTGATCCACGCCTCTAATTTGAGTCGAGCGTCTCCACAGACGAGATATCGGAGGGTCTGGGTGTTTGGAGAAGCACATGGGGTCGACGCATTTAGAATGAGCCCCGAGCTGGAGATAGCGTCCGTCGAATCAACACATCCAGAGCCAAAGGGACTTGAAGAAAATGGTGCCGACTGTCGATCCCGCAGATCGCCGTTCTTGGTCAAAATTCCGCGGCTTTGAATTATGGTTGACGAATAAGCGGCTGCTTTCTCCGATGAACCATTGGTTCTATCCACTTTATACGGTTTGCCGGGAGATTCTTCTTTTCGGCTTTGAGGTGAACTTCGGCTTTGAGATCTTGGAGATGCCGTTGTCTCGAGTCCTATCTTGCCACACATAGTTCCGGGGAATGTTAGAACTCATAATCATGTGTGGAGCAACATGTGGGAGTATCGAGAGGTCAACAACGTTCAGGCAGTCCGGGTACCGGCACAGGTAGCAGAGAGAACATGTCTTGATATCGAGAGAGGAAGATCTGCGGTATATTTCGGCAAGCCCCATCCCGAGTTAAGGCCGTTGATACCTGCATGAACGAGTGATCCCTTGATTGGAAGTGTCTGGGGGTCGGGCTAGCCGCGCTATTTCTTCGCTCACTTGTCAAATCACCTTACAGGTATTCATTCTCTGACTCTTGCCACCAAAAGAACCTCCGTCTCTATATGCCTTCTGTTGCGATATCAGTGGACCGGTTACCATCTAAAATGTTCCTACGGATAGATAGTCATCCGGATATCGAGTCGTAGCCCCGTCTAACAGACCGCCCGTATGACATGCGCTGTTTGGCTCATAGGCGCATGGGCTTATACACCCAAGAACTCGTAAATTATTGACTAAGAACACTGGCTATTCCTGGAAACGCTTCATGGGACCATATCGGGAGGTAAAAGCTCGGATAAAGCTACCCCAAATGAAAAGAGGAATGGCGAAGAGGATGCTCACGACTTGGATCGCGGTCATTTCACCAAAGACAGCCGCAGGCCCTTGACGTTCAATCCAGTCCGCAGCGTATAATGAAACAAGCATTCCGATAGTATTCCTAATAACGAATATGATGACCAATGCCTCACCAGTAACCCATGGGGTCGTCAATAACAATACCAATCCAAACAATCAGAATACTACATACCGGCTTGTATGAGTCCAACGAGTATGTCACGGCAACGTTGCTGATAGCGGCGACACCGAATGCTTGCATAGCATTACCAACTGCGGGACCGATCCAGTGTGTTTTGTTTGCGATGCAAAGACCAAAAATGAGAATTCCTGCGGGTCCAATCACGCCAGGGATCACGATAGCGGGCAATCGGTATTCCGGCAAACGAACACCGCCATGTCGGGCCGTGCTTCGCGTGGAAATAATGTCGATCAAGCGGCCGCCAACATAGAATGCAAGGATTGAACCGATAAATCCTGCTATCGAGAGGAGACCGAGGTCGCCGAGTTCCCAGTTGTAAGGGGGCTTCGTGAATGTCCGAGATGACATGAGTTGCACAACAATGTTCCTGAAATTTGGTCAGTGGTTGAAATTTGCGATTGGTTCGGGTGAAAAACCAGCCAACAGAAATGCCAATGGTAAACGAGCACCAGATCAAAGGCGGGTATGCGGCATTTGCAAGGATATCTATGAGAGCTTGCATGAATGACGCCTGGCGGTTAAAGCCCACGGTCAAGGACATCCACTGTATTTGTGATCGTTTCGCCGGGGAGGTACTGTCATGTCGCTGGTGGTAAGATGTTTCTCGGATAGTAAAAATAGACAGAACCAAGACGACGCCAACAGCAATGGCAAGGAAGTAACACATCCAGCGCCAGTTCTGCTCTTGAACCAGATAAGCATTGATTAAAGGACCGAGAAACAGACCTGCTGTCATTGCTAAATGAAAAAACATCATATAATGTCCACGATCCTGGGGAGCGACCATGTCCGCCACCACTGCGGGGACAGTGGCATCGGCCGCGGCAGCAGCAAACCCAGACAGGATCCGGGAAGCAAGTAGTTCTCCATAACTCACGGCTTTGCTGGACCACACATTCATCATGCATAGGCTGAGCATCGCAAGCAGATACACTGGGCGCTTTCCAATGACTCGCATGAGTGGGACCCAGAAAATGTTGCCCATTCCAAAAAGGAATACATTAAAACAGACAAGCTCGCCGGCTTGCGTCTGGGTAACATGGAACTCTTTGATGATGGGCTGGGTTGCAACAGTAAAATTGCTACTGTTGACATTGGCGAGGAAGGTAAACGAACAAATGGTCAAGTATGTGGATAGTTTGGCTGCTAGAGACCAATTCTTATCATTCTGTTAGTAGTGTCTCACGACGGTGGAGGGGTTGCGCTCTTCACCTGTGGGTTGTTGGGATCCGCAGTATCCGAAGACTTGGGGTCCTCAAGTATGTTTCTTTGGTCTGGTTCGGGCATGGTTTCCAGATGACTGGAGGTTGTATATAGTGAACCCTGCTTGTCTGCCATTCTACAGATCCAGGCTTCAATGGTTGAAAGATGAGTAGAACAAAAGAGAGGCCTCTAGAATCCATAGGGGGGTTTCGGGTTCTAAAGAACGGGGGTCGATCTTCCCCACAGACTGGGGGAATCTGTGATTGCGAAGCACGTCGGCAATTCCGAGTGGAGATGTTGGGAGTAGCAATTAGTGCGTTGAAGCCACCAATGTAATTTCATGTCCAGGATAGCATCGTGCTTAATCTCGCGTTGCGGTTACGTAGATTTATTCCTCTGGAGACAACCTCCAGAGGTTGGCTAGTTCAGATATCACAGTCCTTCAACTATCGCGTCGATCAGTCGGGATTTCCGGATTTGTCGTCATTTTCGGAAACTCAAGTAACATGCAGAGACATACCAGATGAGAAATGCTCGACTTAGACCCAATTGGGGCCAATTGGGACCAATGAAGGCTGATGGATTGGTCAAGGGTCGTCTGGGGAGAAGCCGACTTTGTGGGGAAGGCAGCCCTTCTGGCGCCAATTCGAGGTATATGCAATATCTGTAAACCTTGAGAAGCTGAACCGAGCTTCTCAGAAAGGCCTCTCCGAGTCAAATTAAAGTATCGACTTCTTCATGAATTGTAGAATGTAGAAATGGGAGTCGACGGGAGGCCGTTTCCGCCGCCAAGACTCCAGCTCCCCGAGCTCTCCGTCCTTCCTCTCTGCCCCTCCCCTCTCTCTCTCTTTCCACACAACAACATGGGTCTTTTCAGTCGTCTATTGAAGGTTGGCGCTGCTGGTACTGTCGCCTCGGTCGGCGTATTCTGGGGCGCCACGCGCAATGATGTCTTTGATCACATGGACACCTCTGATCCCATCTTCCAATCGACCTTTTTCAACAAGTTCAACCCCAATCGCAACCCAACTCTGCACGATGTCTGTGTTCGCCGCATTCCCCTCGACAAGATCAAGCCTGAGCTGGTAGAGGACAAGGGCAAGCTGGTGGAGGCCTTCTGCGCTGGTGTCTGGGGTGGCATGGGTAAGTCCCGATCGAAGCACCAGAGCTTCTACTGAATAGATTCTGACCTGGTTTCCATAGGATACATCCCCCAGCGTGCCTATTTCGATCAAAAGTACCGTGGCCCCGAGACTGCCCACCATCTCTGGAAGCGATCGGACCTTCTCTCCAGCAACTACGAGGTCGGTACCCTCATCACCGATCACTTCGAAGTCGTTGAAAAGACCGAGGACAAGATCACTGTCCGCTGTGGTGCTTCTCCTCGTGTCCGCGACGTTCGTCCCTCCGATGGTCTGTTTGAAATCGGCGCAGTTGTCAAGCCCGAGCAGGGCGTCGCAGAGTTCACTCTCAAGAGCTGTTTCTACCAGGGTCTTGGCAAGGCCGAGGCTCCACCAATGGATGACAAGGTTGCTTGGGCACATCGTCAATATACCAAGCTTCTTCTGGAGACAGCGGTGCTGAAGAAGTGCGTTCGGTAAAATAATGACTCGCGAGAGGCTGAGATTTGCAATGCAATCCGAGCCTGGAGTCTACGGGCAGGTTCTGCCGTGTACATATATCTAGTCATATTCTACAAGTGAATGGAGTCGGCTTGCTCGGAGCGACTATTATTGTTTGCTATACATCTTCAAGTGGATATATGAAAGATCGATTTCCCCAGGGCCTACTCCACAGTCTAGCGTCAAATCTTCACGTCAGGTTGAGGCTTCTCCGCGTCCGGGGAATCCATGCCATCAACTGAGTCATGGTCACTCGTCAAAGTGACTGCCAACACAGTTGGGATGGCGATACATAAGGAGCCCATGCAAAGACCCCAGTCCATAGCGAGCTGGGTCATCGCTGGCTTTCCCAGAGCATTCACGCGCCACGCCATGGCACCTCCAGTGCTCTGGAAGGTCTTGTACGCTCCCACCAGAACGGCAGTCACCGCGGGAGAGTTGGATTGGGCGCCCATTAGCCAGTAGCAGAACGACTGCCAAAACGCATCATATGCGCCATAAAAGATATAAAGAAAGATCGGGCCCACGGAGATGTCGGAATCCGTGTAATCAATGTCCTGCTTCAGACCTCGTTCCAGACGGCGATCTGACCATTTCTGGAAGACATATCCGCCTCCCCAGACGGCCATTCCCGTTACAAATAGGAATACCCAAGCCACACGGGCTCGCATTGGTCGGCTGAGACCAGGCATATCAAGGACGAGGCCAATGATGAGCCCACCCAGCATCTGGGCAATCCAGTACAAGGCGCCGTTGAGCGACCGTGTCCGGATGTTGAAGTTCATTCCGTTTACAGCGTTCTGCTGATACGAGTAGAACACATTCGCGGAGAAAAATAGTGGCAGCATACACAGCACGCGCCAGTCAACAATGGTATTGACTGACTGGCGCAGAATCTGTCGCCAGTTTTTCTCGTTCTCGAGTGTTGGCTTCAACTGAGCAGAGCGAACATACTTAGGTGGGCAAATGAGCACGCCCAATAGCCATCCGATGGCCATGATAATCAACAAGGCAATATATGTTCCATCGGATACAGTTCCGCTCTTGGAGTTATAGTTCAGACCAAAGCTGGCAAGAGAACCAACCCCACCGCCGAGATTGAAGATAATCCAAAAGGCAGCGATTGCACGTCCTTTCTGCGACTCAGGCACATATGTTGTCATGATAGCACCTTGCGCAACCCATAGGAATGATGCACCAATACCAAGAATGGCACCAGAAGCAATCACAAAGGCACCGTTGTTTGTGGCTGTCGGGGAACATATTAATGCATATCCAGGGACCAAAAGACGTGAGTGACCATACCATTGAAACACAAAAGACTGCCCGAGTACAATGGATATGTCCATCCCCCGAGCAAGAGGCACGCTCTGGGACCGATACGCTCAAAGATCGGTCCAACTACGAACAACGCAGTGGCTGCAGTAGCAGCGAGAAGAGCTACCGTCGCATTGGCAGCGACAGCTTGGTTGACCTGACCAGAACCTCCGAGACCAGTAAGTGCATTGTACATCTGTTCAAGGTCAATGCCAAACTCGCTTGTGGTTCCGGTGCGTGGAACTTACTCCTGGACAGCAGAAGCATATAAAACTCATTAATATGATCTGGAACCAACAGTGCGTCCAGATCTTGTAAAAAGTTGAGCGGTTTTCATTTCGAACATAGGCCAACTGACCAGATTCTTCTTCAACACTCGCCATTTTGTAAAGTTGAAAGGAAAGGGGTAATGCATTGGTGCTTTAATAGCGGAGGCCCAACCCCACGTTTCGGGGGTTGCATGCGAGAGCCGACGTCTATCTCTGGATCCATACATTATCGTAGCATCAGAAGTGTGGAGAACCTGTCAGCCAACCTCTGTCAATGTGTTTATCAAGAGCGCTGAGCCGTGTTGCCGTTATGGTATCAAGCGGCAACAGCCGAAAAACTCCGCATGAGGCGAAGTCTGGGGGAAGATTCTCCACAACTTGGCAGAAGTGTCCATTGCCACGCAGCCGATATCCTCGCTGTAACTCTGCCTCGTAACCCCCACAATATGGAGGGTTTTCCATATTTTCATCTAGCTGGGGCTCGAGCCTCAAAACTCTCTTGAATGTCCAAATTTGCGACGTGGTTCTTCCGCATATCTGTGAGAGCATATTGAAACATTGCGATCATGGATCTAGGAAGTTTATCGAAACTCCAGACGGAGGGGGTCAATCCTCGAACGGTACATATTGACCAGATGTCAACGCTAGAAATGTGCACTGTGATCAATGCGGATGACCATCTTGTTCCAGACAGCGTCGTCCCTTGCTTGCCTGCTATTGCCGGTGCTATCGACGCATTGACGCCGCGGGTGCGCCGAGGTGGCCGAGTAGTATATGTCGGTGCTGGCACAAGTGGAAGGTAAGTGGAGGCTTAGAGGTGACCATTCAGAGGCTAATAGTCTCAACAATAGATTGGGCATTTTGGATGCTTCGGAGATCCCCCCGACATTTGCTGCTCCTCGCTCGCAATTCATCGGCCTGATTGCAGGCGGGGATGATGCGATTCGGCAAGCTCAAGAGGGCGCGGAGGACAATGAAGAGGTTGGCAAGGCAGAGATGAAGCAGCTAAACCTGGATCCCGAAGTCGACAGCATCATCGGCATAGCAAGTTCAGGTCGTACACCGTATGTTATGGGCTGTCTGGCTTTTGCCCAAAGGCTCGGTTGCGTTACTATTGGCGTTGTCTGTGCAGCACCATCGGCTATTGGGAGTGCAGGGATCGCAGACTTCCTGATCGCACCTTTGCCAGGTCCTGAAGTAGTCACTGGTAGCACGCGGCTCAAGGCTGGAACTGTGACCAAGCTTGTTCTGAACATGCTCAGTACAGGCACGATGGTTCGCACTGGAAAGACCTATGGAAACATGGTAAGTTGTCCATAACAAGGTCTTTGGCTTTACTGACCTTTTAAGATGGTTGATCTTGTGGCTTCCAATTTGAAGTTGAAGCAACGATCGCGTAATATTTTGCGGAGGTTGAGCTCCAAGTGCCATTCTTTGCCAGATGAGGATCTGGATGCACTTCTCTCAAGGTGCAACCATAGTGTCAAGTTGGCTATCTTGGTCGCCGATACTGGAGAGTCGGTCGAGGCGTGTGAAGGATACTTTGAAGCTGCTGGTGGAGTCTTGGCCAACGCAATAGCTGCTGTCTCGAAGCCTGGTCAACAGATTACTCCTGAGGTCAAGTCTGGCCGGCCGTTTGTTTTGTGCATCGACGGTGGAGGTACCAAATGCGCTGCTGCGGTCACAAACGGGGCCAATATTGTCTGTCGAGGTTATGCCGGTCCTTGTAATTTGTATGAGTTTTCCCAGATCCCAAGATTTTCAGACGGAAGTTGACTTTTGGCAGAACCGATAGCATTAAAAACCTAGATGGGGTGGTAGCGACACTGCTGGAAGCCACGAAATCTGCCTTGAAAGACCAATTCCCAAGCGGCAGAGATCAGACAGATTCCGATTGGAAGAATTACCTGCAATCATGCTTCAGCTCCGTGTGGATTGGGCTTGCTGGACTTGATCGAGCTGGAGTCAAGGGATTGTTGGCGCCCAAGTTAGGAGAGGCTTTCGGGCTCAATCACACGGCCATCCAGTTAACCAACGATGTCGATCTTTTGACTGCCGCGGTCCCAGGAGAATTGGAGCCGTCGTCCATCTTGGTTCTCATTGCCGGGACTGGAAGTGTTGCCATGCGATACAGCCAATCGCGTGAAGGCTATACACGCGTTGCCCGGTCCGGTGGCTGGGGACATATGCTTGGGGATGAAGGGGGTGGATACGCTATCGGTCTGAAGGCCATTCAACACACGCTAGGTGTCTTTGAGGAAATCACTCTAGGGATTCAAACACGCGAGCCAGGTAGACTTGAACAGGCAGTTGCTGCAAAGCTGGGCTGTCCCGTTTCTGAAAATGCCGGCATCGACATGTTGAACGAGATACTCGCGAGCAAATGCACACAGGGTGTCAAGGCACGCATCGCTAGCATTGCCGAGCTTGTTCTTGGACTCATTGGGGAGGATAAGACAGCAGATTCCATTGTGAACTGTCAGGTTGCCGTACTAATAGGCAAAACACTTGGTCGACTGGTCAACTCCAAGGGGACTGATTACCAGCCATCAGAGACTTCCGTGCTTGTTTTGGCCGGAGGGCTGATGAAGAATGAGAGATATCGAGCTGTACTGGAACGGCAACTAGACCAGCACCGATTGTATTTCCGCGGCACAGTGGTAGTGGAAGATGCAGCGCTCACAGGCGCGAAATATTTGAGTTGATTGTTCTCTGTAAATACTTGCCCATTCCTCCAACTTCACTTCTCTCATACTTCACCCTTACACCATAATTGGAACAGCTTCAATCACCGACTCCATGCCTGGGTTTTGATTCCAAATGCCAGCGATCTCCAGTCCAGCGCTGCGCAACAAATCTCTCCATTGTCGCTCCGACCTTTCAACACCAGCCCCGATGCTCATCATTTGAATATCCATTGAAGCCTGCATCAACGGAGTCTTGGTGTCCGACAAAACAAAGTCCACGATAAGAATGCGCGAATAGTCCCGTGCCATAGCCGACACGGTGTTACGCAAGATTTGCTGGCAGATGTGATCGGGCCAGTCATGGAAGATGGCTCTGAAATAGTATACTCGTGCTCCTTTGACAGGCTGGGGCTCCAGGAAGCTGTATCCCATCACCTCAACCCCAGCGTCTTGACCGGAGACCCCTTCGACCACACTGGGCAGGTCTTGCAAGATCAATTTCCCTGGCAAATGACCATATTCTCTGCGGAACTTGCTCAAATCGTGGCCCTGGTTACCTCCAACGTCGACCAAGAATACGGTGTCTTCAAATGGCACGGCATCGCCAAGCAGTCGCTCAACGGGGTATGTGTTGAACCACATGGGTCTGCCCTCGCGACGGCTGGCCATATAGGAATTGAACAGCGTCTGCTGCTGTTGGTTACGTGCCAGCCATTCAAACTGGCTTTGGCCAACCGCCCATTGCATGGGTGAGCGAGTATAGTCCTGAGGATTGATATAATCGTGAGACCGGAGGTACTCGGGCAATTTGCTCAAAGTTGGCACTGTGAGATCATATCTATTTCTGCAGTAAGAACTCCGTGAGGAAAAAGCAAAGAATTACCACATCTTACATGCATGGAATCCCATCTCTGCCAATCGGTTGGGTGAGCGCCACTGTCTTCTCATTGGCAAAATAGACCTCCGAAGTCGAGGTACATAGCTCGAGCGATGTCATGACACGCATCAAACGGACTATTCACAAAATTAGCCGGTTCACGCCACCAATGCCGAAAACATACTAATCAAATCAGGCTCGGCGCCCGTATGTTCGGCCAGTTGAGTGGCAGAGACTCCCGTCTCTCTGTGCCGCTTCTCCACCAACACGGCGAAGATACCCAACTCTATCACAGTCCGCAACGCTGCATTTTGCGGGGGCTTTCCTCGGTCAGACTGGGATATTGACCTCGGTGAAAGATATATACCTGGTAAATCAGACGTAAAACGGTCTCTGTGGGAGTTTCCACTGCCGCTCTTAGCTGGTCGATCATTTGCAACAGTTCAAAGTGGGCTTGTGGAGACGACTCCGAAGCTTCTTTCATGGTCATCGCACTGATGCGATTGACTAAAGAATACAGAGGCGTGACGATCGTCATGTCGGATGTTCGGCGCAATTGCTTCAGC
The DNA here is from genome assembly GCF_028974205.1 of Penicillium antarcticum. Taxonomy (NCBI): domain Eukaryota; kingdom Fungi; phylum Ascomycota; class Eurotiomycetes; order Eurotiales; family Aspergillaceae; genus Penicillium; species Penicillium antarcticum. Next base: position 66,033 of record NW_026695300.1, on the reverse strand, counting down.
TTCGTGTGGTACAGTCTGGGATGATGGAACCCTCTGGCTGCTGATTCCATCTTATATACCCGTTTTTTCAAGTCACAGTGACATTGAGACAGAGTACTATCACGAGTATTTCTCCATTGTCCATGCATCGGTGTTTCCCGGAAACAGCCACAATTCGGGCGATATCAAACGTCAGCTCACCACCGCATTGAGGACAAGAGGCGATCGCCGAGATCATCCAAAGGGTGTACAGGCTTGGCTTACGGTGTGCGATTTGAATCCGGAAGATCTATTCTCTACTTACTCCGTTTACCCACTTTTCTCATTAAACCCCTGAAGGTACGAAGTACACGGAAACAGAGGCGACTCGGTGATGTGAGAGCTGATTTGTTCTATAAAAGGCGTCACTAGTGGCTACTAGTCACATGTACAAGTAAACTATTTTACCGATGCATTCTCTCCCCAGTCCCCCTATCTCTGAGCTTGGCCTGTCTTGGAAGCCAGCTATCGCCACTGTGAGCCTGGGAGCTGCGAATCTACATCCAATCATTGCCAAACTCGACGCCGCTGCCCGCAATGGCCAACAAGGACTCGAACTTTTCCACGATGATCTTGCACAGCTCGCCAAGACGCTCCAGCTGAATGACAGCTCGCCCCGATCCGCTCGAGACTACGAGATCGATGCAGCACACGCCATCCACCATCTTTGCGCGGAGCGTCACTTGCAGGTTTTAGCCCTGCAACCCTTTCGTCACTACGAAGGGCTGGTCGACCCAGCTCGCCATGGTGAGCGTATTGACGAGCTCAGGCACTGGGTAAAATTAACCAAAATTCTCGGGGACTCCCTGTTCATTCTGATCCCTTCGTCATTCCTCGATCCCTCCGAAATTACTGGTGACCGAGACCGGCTTGCCGCCGACCTGGCCGAGGCTGCCGATTTGGCATTCCCTGTACGCATCGCATATGAAGCACTGGCTTGGGGTACATACATCAACACTTGGGAGGATTCCTGGGACGTGATTAAACGGGCTAATCGACCCAATCTGGGAATATGTCTGGATACCTTCAACATTGCAGCTCGGCTGTGGGCCGACCCCACAGACCCCACAGGACGACTGCCTGCAAACGCCGACAAGTCTTTGCAGGACTCGATGGATCGACTCGTTCGGGAAATCGATCCGAGCCGAGTCCTGATGGTCCAACTTGCCGATGGTGAGCGGGTCGACCCACAGACGCCATTCCTCCACGTAGGCTTGCCCACGCTGCTAGCCTGGTCGCGGAATGCCCGTCTTTTCCCGTGTGAGGAGGAGCGCGGTGGATACCTTCCGATCCGCAAGGTCACAGATGCCTGCATCACTCGTCTGGGCTACACTGGGTGGGTCAGCATGGAGGTCTTCTCGCGGACAACCGGAGACGACAACCCGGTCGTTCCAGATGAGCATGCTAGGCGAGCCAGTCAATCCTGGCAGCGAGTTCTGCGATACTTGGGCGACAAGATGGAAAAGGGATCCAACTCTGTCGCATTGGATTGAATCACATCCATCCTGCATTGTTGCACGTGTATTTGATGGTTATTTTGGCAATTTTAAGGCATCAACAAACCTCTCACATTCCACAAAACCTCTATATTCTGTGCTCAGTAAAACGATCAATTCCTATTCATACCCATTACTCCACGAGGATAACCCCCTAGTTGAAGGTTATCCACTGCATACAGTCACGGAAGCCTCCCCGACGGAGTGGATACATGTAGATGTCTCAGATCGGCGGAATGGACTAGTAGAACCTGTGCGCTAAGCGTTATATGGCAAAAATATGCTGGGCCAATACACTCCTTTCGTCCAATGCCCACTGGCCATTTCTGGGGCCGATCTGCAATCCAGGAATGCTGTCCGGGCTTGTTCTAGAACTTTACAAGGCCGATATCAAAGAAATTTGCAGTGATCGGCATCCCAGGGCCCGATCGAACGGTTAACATTCCAAAGATGGCTCAAGGGACCGTTAGCCGAGAACAGCCGTGATTCAATAGTATATATCGGCCCCATAAGGCAGCATTCCAGCGGAGGTGTTCCCATTCTCCCTAGACGTTGGGATTTTCAATATGGACTATTGCAGATCCGTAAACTCCATACCAGTCTCAGAACCAATTTAAGTGCTGAACGCTAGGTCCAATTACTCCATACGTCATTTGGGGTGGCATCCTTGACCTTTGGCTCGGTCCATTCGACACTAAAGGGAGGTATATGTTTGCGGTAGATACTGGGGCAGGGCCTGCATGGTTAGCGTTTGCTGCGTATCTGAAAAGTCTCGATGTAGCACTTATGTGGTCCTGAAGTGTTAGGATGCAGTGAAGACAGCCAATAGCCAACAGTGGGCCGGAGTGTATTGGACACCCCCAGTCTGAACAAATGTCACCCAGCTGACGCTGAATTTCCTCGCTGGTCACACCCACAGGGTATTAGATACGATGTCGCCAAATGCGTGATCATGAGATCAATGTATCGTGAGGCAAAAGTCCACAAACGCCACTTTAGAAACATGGCGAGCTGAGCTGTCGCAATGGGATTTTCATACCGACGGGCGCAGACATCTCAGGCAGCTATGCAGCGTAACAATCCTTCATCTTCAATTCCAATGCATGCGATTAAGTGTGAGTAGTAGATGGCTTCAAATCAGAAGTTCAACGCATTTTTAAAAACCGTCGTGGTATATAGTATGGAGGTAATTCCACCCGACTATCATCAACAGGGGGGAAGACGTGGCGAAAAAAGGAAATCCCAGCCACTTGTCAGCACTAAAACGGTGCTGCGAGTGCTTGCATAGGGCTATCTCCGATCAGGATCTGGCCTCGATCAAACACCAATTCGATACATCCTAGTCTGCTAGATTTCAATAGCGGAGCCCTCTCAGCACCACAAACGATTACAACTACTCCGCGTAAGTTTACCTATGGGCAAAAGACGTGAGATATGTATCTCTTTCTCCACATCCGGAAGGACTTCCTTCCGCGTACTCCGAATGCAGACGATGCAGCCGGCAAATGAGTCCACACAGCAAATGGTTTGACCGTAGATACTTGGATCATACCTGGGCTTATATCATACTTCAACTCCATGGCTGCTGTGCCACCATTCTCACCTTTCCATGAAGTACTCTTTTACAATGGGTGTCCAAAGTGGTGATCAGACGCAAGCTGGCTCCTCAAGTACTATCAATCCTCTCGTTCAAGAGTTCGGACTACTGCAAGTCCTCGATGATTTGATCCGCCTAAGAGCTGCTGATGCTGTTCAACATCCGATTCTTGCCTATCCTCATTCGGAGAGTGATGCGGCCTCGTTTGATTATTATACCGGACAGGACTTGGATGATATGATTAACCAGGCCGTCACCAGTCTTATTGACGACGGATTTAAGCAGGTATGTTCTTCTAAAATGAATCATGACATAATTCCTGATAGTCAAAGTCAACAAAAGATAGATCTATCGTTGCGCTCTTGACGTTATCAGACATCAACCTGGTCGTCACATTCTTTGCCCTAAGTCGACTGGGCCACACTGTCATGATGCTTTCCCCGAGACTTTCTGGCGAAGCTTGTGTTGGATTACTGGAAATTGTGGGATGCAATACGATAATTTACGGAAAATCATCCAGTATTCGCACTACTTTGGGTGAGATTCTGCAACGAAAACTTGTCAGTTGCCGTCCAATGCTCTCGAACTCTTTGAACAATAAACCAGAATCATCCTTCTTGGTCTTGCATCGCAATCGGAATCCTGAAAAGGTTGCTATCATCCTTCATTCTTCAGGGTCAACGGGCACTCCAAAGCCACTTTTCCTCACTCATCGAGCTTTGATGACCCACCCACTAAGAGGTCCTGGGCTTACCTCTTTCAATCCTCTTCCTTGGTATCATCTTCACGGTCTATCGACTGCATTACAGGCTATGTGGATGCGAAAGACTGCCTACATGTGGAACTCTGCTCTACCATTCACGGCTGATCTTTTGGTTGCAGCTCTTGAGGAAGCAGAGCCAGAATCCATCGCCGCGGTCCCGTATATCCTTCAACTTTTGATCAATGATACTCGAGGTATCGCAGCACTCCGACGTTGCATGCTCGTCACCTATGGGGGTGCGCCGTGTCCCGATGAACTTGGAGATCGGCTTGTTAGTGAAGGTGTCCATTTCAGTGGTTCATTTGGCCTGTGAGTATTATTAATAATTTTAAAGATCCACAATCTGACAACGTCCGCAGGACTGAAGCTGGACTCGTCGCTGAATCAATCTCACGGCCGACGGGAGACCCGTATTGGAATTATCTGCGGTTCTTTGACAACATTTCTACTTATATCTGGATGAAACCTATATCCGAGTCTGACTTACTTTATGAGTGCGTCTATCTGGCTGGTCATCCAGCCCTGACAGCTTCAAACTCCGATGAACCACCAGGTTCATTCCATTCCAAGGATGTATTTACGCCCCATCCTACAATTCCGGATCGCTGGAAGTATATGTCGAGGCTAGATGATCGTATCAACCTCATCAATGGTGAGAAGGTTCTGCCTCTTCCTATTGAAGGCTGTATCAAGCAACACCCACTCGTCCATGAAGCTGTCGTGGTCGGACTGGGTAAGGCTGCTCCTGGTCTTCTGATTTTGAGAGCCCCTGAATCTGAAGTGGAGCATGCAACTGACGATGAATATCTTAATCACATCTGGCCAATCATTCAGGAGGCCAACTCGCACGCTGAAACCTTCGCGCGGATCTCCCGCGATTTGGTCGCTATATTACCTTCTGATGCCAAGTTTCCTCGAACCGACAAAGGATCCATGATCCGAGCCAAAGTCTACCAGCAGCACGAGGGGCTTATTGAAAGCCTCTTCCTCAAGGAAAATCAATTGGAGGGAAAGCTCGAGCTCGATATTGCCGAAACGGAGTCTCTTCTTCTCCAAATGGCTCGAGAAGAACTGAGGATTTCCATATCAGGAGCAACCGCCAACTTTTTCTCCGAGGGAGTTGATAGTTTGAAAGCGATCCATTTTCGGCGTCTAATCCTTCAACGCTTCAAATTCCAGCAAAGCCACATTCCAACTCAGAATGTTATTTTCGATGCGGGGAGCATATCGCAGTTGGCTCAACATATTCACACTTTGCAAAATGGCAATAAAATTGCAAGTAAAAACAGTGCTATATCGGTGATGACAGACTTGATCGAGAAATACTCCGCGTTCCAACGACATCAGCCTCGACAAGAGGTGTACCCAAATACAACGAGTGTGGTAAGTAGATCCCCTATTTATCTGAACATTGATCTAACAAAATACTAGCTTCTAACAGGAGCAACCGGTTCTATCGGTGCGCATACATTGTTTGAGCTACTCAATGACGACTCTATATCGACAATTTATTGCCTCACTAGGCGCGTATCGTCGCTGGAGACAGTAATCAACGCTTTGGTTGAAAAGGATCTATATATCAGCCCCGAGCAGATGACCAAGATCATCGCTTTCAACAGCTCTCTCGATAAGCCCGGTTTTGGTCTGAGTCTGGAAGAAGACATGATCAAACACATGCTTGACTCGGTTTCTCTAATTATTCACACTGCATGGCCCGTTAACTTCAACCTTCCTGTGTCCCAATTCGAGCCACATATCCAGGGACTCTACAACCTGATCCAATTTTCGCTCTCCGTTCATAGACCTGAGCCAGCTGTTATGATGTTCTGCTCCTCTGTCTCGGCTGCTCTAAGCTCACCTTCTGATGAGATACTCGAGGAGCCAGTTGCTTTGGATCATTCTTTCATGGGCTATGGACAGTCCAAGGTAGTCGGAGAGCGGATTGTGAGCAATGCGCGCCAGAGTGGTGCGAGAGCATATTCACTCCGAATTGGACAGGTCTCGGGTCACTCCAAGAAAGGCCTGTGGAATGACTCCGAAGCTCTACCGCTAATGATCCGATCGGCACTCACTATCAACGCGCTGCCAGATCTAGATCAAGAATGCTCCTGGCTCCCAGTGGACAAGCTTGCCTGCAGTATCCTCGAGCTGGCCAAATCATGCTCATCTCTAGCTGATACCCGGGACACCCAGGCATCACATTCATCTACGGCACAAAGGGATGACTCTATTTTCAATGTGTACAATTCTCGTTCGTTCCCTTGGTCATCGCTCCTGGACACTCTTAGACTTTGTGGGTTTGAGTTTGATTCAGTGCCCTTCGAGGAATGGTTGCATAAGCTTCGTGAGAGCGAGGCAAGGGGTGAAGAACGTGCCAATCCAGCGGTCAAGCTCATTCACCACTATGAGCAAATGCATGGAGGGAAGCGCTCTGCTGGGACGAGCAAATTTAAGAGATTTATCACGGACAAGGCTGAGAGGGATAGCGTTACTCTGCGAAATGGGCGATTACGAATTGTTGATGATGGTATTCTCAGCTGCTATGCCCGGGACTGGCTAGCAAGATGGAAGTAAATTTAGATTTGATCACCATGCGCAACGTTCTGATCGAGGTTCAAGCTGTGGGGGTCAGAAGTGCAAGTATTGGATGAGGGAATGTCTATCACAGATATATGGAGTTGTACACTTTTCATTAACTAGCTAAATTTCCCGCTGCGAGCTGGGTGAACAAGGGAGTGCGCTTCAAGAACTCAATAGACAGACTTGATCAAAGAATAGTCAAAAGTCGCTTAGGCCAGATCTAAGGCCTGCTGTACAATAAAAAAGGGAAACCGCCACCGAATACAAACAAACCGAAGGGCCAAACTTAAAGTGCAAAGGCAATCAACGCGCAGAGAACCGCGGGGGCACTCAGTGACAGCTTTTGAGCAGCTCCGGTGAAAACAGGGACAGCTCCGGTTGTGGACTCGCTGGAAACGAAGCTCCCAGAAGAGGTGGCTGCGGTCTCAGGCGAGACATCAGTTGGTGCAGAGCCCAGGGCCCGGGAGGGCTGAGACGCCACATTAGAGGGGGCAGCAGAGCGTGTCGCTGAAGGATGCAACCAGGAAGCACCGAATGGAGCCATACTTGGCGTCTCAGTAGGGGCCGGGGCCGAGGGGGCTGCACCGGATACTAAGTTTACTGGGGCCGAAGAAGGCACGTTGTCGTGTGCAGCAGCAACTGGGCTACTCTGGGCAGAGACACCTGTTTCAATGAATGGTTGGATTTGACCGACTGGGACGACTGCCTGCGATGTCGGAGATGATTGAGCAACAATTGCAGCTGCAGAGGTAGCTTCTTTGACCTGTTGGCTGTTGCCAGGAATCTCTGCGACTGGGACAGCAGGGGTGGTCACCACGGGGGTTGCGGGCAAGAGAGCAGCAAGAGAAGAAGATTTCTCGGCTTCGGGACAGATAGTCTTGGTCGAGGTGACGAGCGCCGTGATGGTCCGGGTCTTCTTAGTAGCATGGGACTGCTGAATCTCCTCAGTAGCGGTCTTTCCAAGGGCCGCAGCAGGAGCAGTAGAAGTAGGATTCAGTTCCTGGATGCTTCCAACGGCAGCTGTACCTTGAGAAGCCGACGAGTGCACTGCGGTGGCATGGTTCTCACCAGTGGACTTGGACACAACTGGAGCGGCTTCGGTGGTGGGAGCAGCAGCCTCGGTCTCAGAAGCTGCAGAATTGACAGGCGCAGCAGACTCGGAGGATTGGGAGGAAACAACAGCAGTTTCCTCTACACTAGTCTGATATATCTTGACAGAGTTGATTTCCCAGTAAGACTGCTCATACTGAGCAGGATGGTTGGCGACAAAGTTGTGGCAGCTTTGGAAGGAATCGGAATCGCTCATAGGGCAACCCGAGTCGCCAAAGACACCCCCAGCCCAGTCACCACAGAAAGTAACATCGAAGATGAAGGACTGAGCCTTGAAGGCATTTGCAACGTCGCATGATTCCTTAACCAGTGCCATGGGTGTGCCGAACTTGGTGACATCGGGCTTGCCGCTGGTGATAGAGGCTGGGATCGAGCTTCGGGGGAAATACCAAATCTTTAGGAACTCATCGGTCCACTGCATAGCATACACACCACCTCCCTGGCCATTGAATGAGGTGCCATAGCTGCCCTTGTGGCCCTCGATCACACATCCAACAGTTCCCAAGTCCTCACCACAGCCCGTGGCATTGACAACGCCAGTCATATCTGTGTCCGTCAAGCTGCATGTACCAGCGGTGTGCATGACAATCTCGTTGTGATCTTGAAGGTTGACACCCTCGATGATATCAATCTCTCCATCGCCGGGCCAATTCTTGCCAACGGACCAGAAAGCTGGCCATGTTCCACAGACGCTGCCAGGCATGTGGGCAATATCCGCAATGACCAAAGACTGGTCATAGTACTTTTTACTTCCAATGCGAACGGAGTCACGGCCCTTGCCGTTCGGGTCTAGTGTCGTTGTATGGTCGACTCCGAGGTATACACTGCCGCTGTCTGTCACCTTAACGAGGCCTGCGCTCTCGGCACTCGCCTTGTCGAGATAGTTGACATATCCGTTCGTCGGGTCGGATCCGGTGTGGAAGTTGAAATAGTCCAGGAAATTCTTCCCCTGCCAAGTCTCAACTAGGGAGTAACTTGTGGCGGCTACAGGAGAAGACAGTAAAGCGAGCATCAGCGAACCAGCGCTCAATGAACGTGAGGTAACCATCTTGATGGGCTTGCAACGAACAAGGTCCTTAAATGACTTTGATCTAGCAGTTGAAGGTAAGAAACCAGAAAAGAAAGTAATTGAACAAAAACGACTAAAAGAAAGGCAGACAATCCAGATTGTCAACAAGGAGAAAGGAATGTGAGCGTGTCGAACGTGTTCGCAGAACAACAGGAATTTGAGCCAAATATTTATTAATGCCCAGGTGCAGGTGCCCATGTATTTAGTTTTTCAAGAAAGGAAAGACCATTGAGGATCCATTCTTCCATCCAGTCAGAGGGACTGAGTGCCTGACCACTTCACTGTTGTATCCTACTAAGGCCGGGATAGGTTGCCATGTGCAAAAAGACCCAGGATGGCGCTCTAGCCAGAAGCCGAAATCCACCGCGACGAGGGATGATCCATTCTTCAGGGGTATAGAACGGCCAACGCACATTGCGGACTGGTCACTATCTCGGCGGTTAAGGGTGTGGGTGTCAACCTGAAACGTGCATCCCGCGCTATGGCGCACCCCCAAACAACCGATGAAACAGGGGAATATTGGCGAAGCCAATAAAACAGGGGGAACCTAAGGGCCAACAAACTGAGCAAAGTCATAAACCGTGAAGTTTCTTCGCCATAGTTGTGTATGATGTCGACGAGTTGAGTATGCGACATTCTTCCAGTGTTGTTGTGGAGACGCGGCCGCATTGTCGATCTAGAGTTAGTTTGCCGCTTCGCGCTCCACTAACCGCCTTAATTACTTGACGGCTTTCCTTCTTTTGAGTCTGGGCACGTCGAGTCCCACTTAGATCCTCTTCCCTTATTCCAAGAATAGGTCAAAATCACGGAGACCCCGGTGATGATTTCACAAAGAATGCGTTGGTGTGACAATAGAATACCTGCCACTGGAGATGGATTGTCAGCACGCCTTCTCAGAATCTGTATGCTAGAACACATATGGCTGCTCGGTTGAATTGCATTCACTGGGAGTGTTTATTCTAAGTTGCTACTCAGTTCGCGCTGTTGCGTTGTCATCCGCTAGGAAGCCAGAAGTATATATCACGGAAACAACCACTAAAATTTCACAGGTATTAACTTTGAACTCGCTACAAATCAGTTTCTGTAGATTCCACCACTCTGTGTCTACTATCATCTTCGATGGCTAATTGAGGCAAAAATTGGCAGCTTTCCATCAAGTTTGCGACAAGGAGGTAAGAACTGTAGGCTCTTCTACACCCGGGGTGTAGAGGTTGCATGAATGACAACCCATCCATGACAAATGATAATCAGTCTTCTTAACTGAACTTTAGAAATCTTGCAATGACCTAGAGCTACTCTGTTTCGAGTTGAAGATGTCCAGCCCTCCAAGGCTGAGATCTATAGGATCATTCGCTAGTCCCTGTTCTGACTAGCGTCCCATACTCTTAATCTTCAAAGCACATGACTCGCTGACTCATCACTCCCCCAATGGACATGGACATCTTTGCCTTCTTGAATTTCACGCCGACAGTATTCGCCGGGGTGGTCTGAAAATGGCCTTCAGACGCTCACATACTAAATCTCGCCATGGGTGTGCCAATTGTAAGCGAAGGCGGGTCAAGGTATCACGTAAATGCTCTCCCCTAGCTTCCACATCCTGACTCAATTACAGTGTGATGAACAACGTCCGAGTTGTACTACTTGCAGCCAGAGACAGGATGAATGTGTGTACAATTCCGAGGGGCCTTTTTTTTTCACAGAAAAGCAACGCCGAAGGCCCCAACGCACGAGGCGGTCTTCGGCAGACGATGTAACATCTCCCTCCAATAGAGGCACATTGCCTCTTCTTGATCAGTTCGAGGCAGCGGAGGTATCTGAAAGCACACCTAGACTGAACATGGAGCAGCTTGAACTTGAGCTCCAGTGGATCATGCATACGCATAAACTCCTAGCTCGCAGCGAAGAGACCCGCAAGGTCTGGGAGCTAGTGGTGCTAAAAGAGGCTCTCCAGGCACCTTTTCTGATGCATGGAATCTTGGGCCTTTCCGCACTACATTTGTCAAAACTTCGTGAGCCTGAAAGTCAATCCAAGTGGCTAAGTGTTGCAATTTCACACAAAAACATTGCCCTGTCCATGTTCTCCGATCAACTCTCCAATATTGACCGATCCAATGTCAAAGCAATGATGGGCTTTGCTGGTTTGGTAGTGGCATTTGGACTGGGAAGTGCCCTTACCCCTGGAACTGCTGATGGCCCAAGTCTGGACTCTTTGATTAAAATTTTTACTCTCTCGCGTGGTGTCCAGGCAGTCGCCAGCAGAGAGTTCGAATTCTTACTCCAGAGTAATTTTGCTCCTCTCTTCAACATAACGCAACCAGAAATATGTTTGCCCGATCATGTCATAGCTGCTTTTGACCGTCTCTGTGAACTAAACGCTCAGTGTGGCCAGCAATCTGTTCATCACAATTGTCCAGTCTACGAGCGAGTGATCAAGTCTTTGCGCGACCTAGCGGCTTTCACTTTAACAGAGCCCACATCAATGACTCTTGCCGCAGGCTGGGCTATTCGAGCACCAGCAGAGTATCTCAGTGATCTGGATCATAGAGTACCCTTTTCCCTCGTGGTGCTAGCCCATTACTGCGGATTTCTACACATGGCCTGCGAGAACTGGTGCGTAGGGCCTTGGGGCTCTGTGGTTTTAGAAGAGATTAGGCAGTCCTTGCCCTCTGACTGGCAGCCCCATATCAAGTGGCCGAAAGAGCAAGTCGGGCTGGCGCAAAGTAACCAACCGGGTACAATACCTATGGAGACTTGAAAGTAACATTTCGAAGAAATTGAGTTACAGATTCATTACAAACTCTTGCTATCATGAATGGCCGACTTTGAGAAACCGCCGTTACAAGCTACGCCTCCATGGCTCCACTCATCTCCAATGCCGATTCCGGCACGAACTTGCGCGTCTTGAAAACTTTCTCTGAGTACCGATCCCCCCGGCCAATAAGACAATTGATCTCACTGGGATGGACATATTGAAGAGCCAGCATTGCTACCAGCATCAACAACCCATCGAAGACATAGATGAACACTTCTTCTTTCATTAGATACCCATCATAGCCCTGGAGGTACTCCACAACACGAACAATCGATCGCACCAGAATTAGAACACTGGTGATGTACAAGGCAGTCAAGTGCCGACGCCACAGAATTGACAGTTCCATAGATCTCCCGGTGGGGTTGCTCATGATGCGTGACTGGAACACAAGGGCACTGATCATGAAGAACCCGAAAAAGATGATCTGCACGAAAAGTCCTCCGATAATGATGTGCTCACCAGTGGATGGATTTGTTGTGTCTTTTACCATAATGCCAGCGCCTGTTGACCCAGTCATTAGCCGAGTTCACTGTTTTGGACAAAATTGACTTACCAGAAGCTTGCATCAAGAAAGACAAGACATCACCCGCCACAAATATCTTGGTCAGCCATTTCAGTCTGATCAACGAGCACTTCTCTCCATCGAGCATGAATATGATTCTTCCGAGCGTCATGTAGACGCTTGCTGCCAGGAATGCCGGTGCAATCAAGATGAGAGCGCTTTGCATGATATACGGTCCCTTCGTGTAGTCCGGAGCCTCGATTGACGATAGCAGACGGCCGACATAACCGATCGTTTCGACTAAAAAATGAAAACAACATGAGAAATGAAAAAAGAAAAAAAAAATCTATGCTCAAGAGTATGGAGACTCACAGATACCGCCGATCAGGAATGGAATCATGAACCATGATCGCGTTCGCACCAATTGGTAGAAATGTAGGACGGTGCTCACACCAAGCAGCCCAACGAAGATACCTGCAGCTGGGCTGGATGGGGTATAGTAATAGAATGTCCAAGCCATTTTCTGAAAATAGAGGGAAAGTTCAAATGGGGAAAGTAAAGGAGAAATAATCCAAAACGCGCAGGTGATTGGGACACATTTATACGGCTGGACTGGGGCAAATTGATATTCTCGTGGCCTAGTTTGGGGTACGCGGATCCATGTCCTACAGATAGACAATTTTATCGTATTTCGCTCTACACTCCACTATAGGAAAGTCGGACAGGAAATTTCAATCGATAACCAGGAACCGGCTATGGGACTATTCGCAGCTGGATCCTCGTATTCGTGATGTTTTCCATTTTCGGGATCTAGAAGATAGTTGATTGGATGATGATCCTGAAACCCCAGGCTTATTGGGTAGATCATTGCAATCTAAGAAAGGCACTAAATTGTAGCTAGTTTGAACCCTTCGATGCCACATCAGACATTCGTATCGTTATACCAAAGAAGCCTAGTGGCGAAGACTTTTGAGCCTGGTATCTGTGGAAGCCGAGCCGCACCTTTCTAATGTCCTTGGTTCCAAGGCAGATAGAATATTACAGAACCTGCTGTATCTATTTTAAGCAAAATTTAAACAAAAGAAAACAATGGGGTCAGAAATTCTGTTCAGTAGAAAGGTCGGGGATTCCTTCAATTCTCTCTTTAAACCCCAGCTCTTGTATTCCTTCTCACATTAATCACCGGTACCAATATTTCGAGATTCTTTTATCTTGCACACCTCACTCGTTAAAGATGGCCGAAGGATTCAAGCTATACCACTACAGCCCATCATCTGGGACTGCTATTCCATTTGCTGCTCTTTTTGGCCTTACCACCGTGATACATCTGTGGCAATTGGGTCGAAATAGATCATGGTACTTCATACCATTTCTTATCGGTAGCCTCTGTATGATTCATTCTATCCACAATCCTCTCTCTACTATGTACTGACCGGTATGGACTTTAGTTGAGGCGTGCGGATACGTTGCGAGGTTCGTGAGTGCTGAAGAAACCCCGACTTGGACGACCAAACCATATATTGCACAAAGCCTGATGCTTTTGTTGGCGCCCGCTTTTTTCGCAGCCTCTATATACATGGTTCTTGGGAGAATCATTCGTCTTTTAAACGGGGCTTCGTGCTCACTCGTTAGACCATCATGGTTGTCCAAGATCTTTGTGACGGGCGATGTACTGTCGTTCTTCATCCAGAGTGGAGGTAAGCCGGATAATTCTAAAAAGAAGATTGGGTTCTGATGAGCACCGTTTTGATAGGTGGTGGTCTACTTGCTACAGCAAAAGACCAGTCGAAAGTCAAACAGGGAAACAACATGATTGTTGTAGGACTCTTCGTGCAAATCCTATTTTTCGGTTTCTTCATCGTCGTTTCCTTTGTTTTCCACCGCCGTATGCTCGCCACACCATTGTATGCCGTGGGCGATACCAAAATCCCTTGGACAAGTTACATGAGGGTTCTCTATGTTGCTAGCGCCCTAGTGATGATCCGGTCCATCTACCGAGTGGCTGAATATGTTCAGGGCAGTGATGGATATCTTCAGAGCAAAGAAGTTTTCATTTACGTGTTTGATGCGGCGTTAATGTTGATTGTTTGCTTGCTCTTTAATGTCTTCCATCCCAGCAAAATCCTGCCTCGAGCCTACAGGATAGAGGAAGAAACGGACGTGGAGATGTTGAACCAAGATGGACACACTGGTTACAGACACACTGGTTACAACAACCTTTGATTATCACTCGGGATCACTCAGTAGTGAGATGAATAATCAATTCATATATTCAGTTTTAGATATTTTGCCTTGCATGATAAGGACGTGACGTGGCCCGATGTTTGCCTCTGCCATCCGAAGGTATTGGCTCTGCAAAGAATAGTAATTGATTCTTTACGACGTCCACCAAACAATTAAATCCACTATGTCGAACCTGGGTGAAAATAATGAGCTCGAAGTCTCCATTGAGGATGAATTAAACGCGATACACTGCTATAAAGCATAGTCTGTTGGAACGTGTTTGTCTGATTCGACACAACTAGTAACTATTTAGAACTTTGAACAATCCAAAGATCACAAGTGAAGCCAAGCATAAGGTAATAAACGTCATTGGCAACCAAGTCGGCTGGCTTCACGAAGTGAGATGCTCTGGAATGGTCTGACTCAACAAGATGTCTACAATAAGGACCAAGATGTAGAGTCTGTGGAACAGCCCAAGCATTAAACTGGCCAGTAACCTAATCATTCCAAGCTTTGTATATATACATTGCTATTTGATGCATTGTCCAACCCGTGACTCCTCACTCATTCTGCTGGTTTTGGGTCCGGATCATCCCCCAACCATGTAGGGAGCAACCCCTGGAGGTTTTCGAGGGGGGCCGTGATCATCTCGGCGGCAGTCTCAAAGAGTGGCTTGTTTGGCACACTTGGACGTGAGTCGGATGGCACAAACACCTTGGCTCGTTGCAGAGCGTTTGCCAACTGCTCGCTTTCGTCGGAAGTAATGTGATTCTCCAGCTTTGGTAAATCGATTGTCTCTACATCATGAAAGTTTCTGCCAAGATCATCCATCAAGCCTGCGATCGTGGGAAGGAAACGTGGATCGGAGCTGCTCAAATCCTGAAAGGCATCAACTCGTTGTTTAATCTGTTCATGGTGTCAGGATATTCAATAATTGTCACAACCAGGCGCACCCACCGTGGAATGTTCTTTCCGATCTTTGTCTGCGATCGCCATTCCATCCGCTAAAAACTCTTCCATTGCAGGATAAACCACCAGCTCTTCGCTAACGGCATGGCGTGAGAGCTCCCCGATAAACTCCTTCTGGATACGGGCTTGCTCATCTTTGTCTTCCGAACTCACTATGGCATAGTAGTAAGACTGCATCTTCTTGTGGTCATTCTTGATTGCCTCGCTGATGTGGACCATATTAGACGATTGTGATGTAGAACTAGTTTCTCAAACCAAAGAAAAATTCCCCTTAATTCTGACAATACGGAAGCTCATAAACACCCACCGTTGCCTACAGTGGCCAATATGACGTCTCATAGTCAGAGATTGACCATAAGGCTCACGATACTTTCCCCATCGCCACCCATACGGAACCGCATTCCGACACGTGCGGTCCCTTCTGACGTTTGATGCATATCATATCGGTTTAGCAACTCAAGGTCCTTATGGCAATATGTATTTTAAAGTTAGCGCAGGCGAAGGCAACGAGAAAGACTCATATCTAAGATAGCATCTTGTGTGATTTCCTGTATTTTTTGTATCCAGATTCTGGTCTCATTGTGTTGGTAATCAATATGTACTTTAACATCAAGCACCAAGAAGCCATCTCTAGCTATGAAAATATAAATTACAAAATAATTTTCCTCCACCATTGTTCGCCATTTGAGGTATAACTCGGGGCAACACCGAGAGTGCTTTGCATCGGATCACAGTCTCCCGGCACCCCCTCCACCTCTACTTAATAATTCCCCTTGAGAAGAATGTTGAATGGCGTAAGTTCCTATTGTTCTTCTTTTTCGCCGTATAATACCTTGATCTCCTGCGGTGGTTGAAGTATCTAGGGTTTGCGGTAATTGAATATCATTCATTCAAGGTAACGTTCAACTTCCAATTAACCGCATCTTTCTCATACTAATTATGTAGATGGAACCCGAATACAGCCAATTGGCAGAAACTATCTGCAGACAAGCCAACGCTCATCCCAAACCACGCTACTTGGTTGCCATCGCAGGTATACCCGGCTCGGGGAAGACTACTACGGCCCAAAAGGTGGTCTGTCAACTAAATCGAATAACCCGAAAGGCAATCATTCTCTCCATGGATGGATTTCATCTATCTAGAGCAGCTTTGAACCAGCTGCCTGATCCCAAGGAGGCACACATTCGTCGAGGTGCCCCTTGGACGTTCGATGTCACCCGCTTCGTATCTTTCGTCCGTCAACTTCGCACCTGGGCAGATGAGACTCCGTTGGCAATTCCAGGCTCTGGGACATGGTCTGGTGCAGATATTTTACACGCACCAACGTTTGATCATGAGGCAAAAGATCCTGTGGAGAATGGCACTTGCATCACTCCGGATGCTTCGATTCTCATACTCGAGGGGAACTACTTACTTCTCGATGAGCCCGGCTGGCAAGAAATCGCAGGTTTGGCCGATTACCGCGTCTTTGTTGACTCGGATCCCCAAGAAGTACGGGGGCGGTTGGCTCAGCGTCACTTGCAGGCAGGCATTGAGAAGACGCTGGAAGAAGGATACCGTCGTGTGGATAGTAATGACTTCTTGAATGCTATCTTGGTTCGTGAAAAGCTTTTGACGCCGGACATGGTTTTAACGAGCGTGCCGGTAGAGAGTGACATATGAAATATACCAAATGCTGCATGTCTTCCCTAAGTTATCACTGCTTCACCTCCTGCTTGTGGAAAATATCTATTGTCATTAGACAACATAGGGCATAGACGCTGTCTTATATTTCACTCACTTGGAATCTCAGGCATCCAGCTTGCACGAGCCTTGCAAAAGAACTCACCCTTAGGATGCAAGGCTTCTGGGTCGTCAAGAGAGCCAACACAAATGTATCGGAAGAAGTCCTTGGCGGTATCCTGTAGCTGTAGTCAGTACAATATTATGTCTCTTGGTCATGGATCCAACAAACTCCATATTCTAGGACAAAGCTGCCACAATTATCACAAAACTCTCGATGGATTACCACTCCTGATCCATTATCGGCAGCATGTTCTTTTGGAAGACCCTTCTTCAGATGAAATGCGTCTTTTGGGACCTTTGCTGTCAGGCCATAGTTCGTCCCGAAAGCTTTCTGTTTGAGTCAGTGGGAGTATCAAGCCAAGACTGTGTAAAGACAAACCTTGCAATTATTGCAGTGACAGACAGACGCTCTGGCATCGTCGACGGACTCTAGTTCGAGCTCGTATTCAATCATATGGCAGATACAAGACCCTGTGAGTAGCATTGTGAATGCAAGTATACTGATATCAGGTATGACGTCAGAGGTTCAGCCAAGGACATCATCACTTCGTCCAGAGGGCTTCACCTCAACTTATACTCCCAATATCATCTGGTCAAGTGACTTTAGAATGACTCTGGTATGATGTTATGATTACGAAGCCTTTGCTATTTCCCATCTCCATGTCTTCACAGTCTGAGCTTCAAAAGAGACGGGTGGTATCTGTGTTTCTTTTCTCAAAGAATCAAGTTGCTTTATTTCGACGCAGCGAGAAAGTCAGAACATATGCGTAAGCTCGCAAGGCCTTTTTTGGACTTCTGTCTCAATTTTACTGACGTCGGCAGACACTAT
Organism: Penicillium antarcticum; assembly: GCF_028974205.1. Classification (NCBI taxonomy): domain Eukaryota; kingdom Fungi; phylum Ascomycota; class Eurotiomycetes; order Eurotiales; family Aspergillaceae; genus Penicillium; species Penicillium antarcticum. The sequence goes on along the minus strand of NW_026695300.1, from coordinate 48,280 downwards.
CTCGCTCCCATATCTGGCAGCCTTGACTTGGGCGAATCACCGCTGGCCGCAGCATGGCGTGAGTTGGAAGAAGAAACAACATTAAGCTTACGAGACGTGGATCTCTATCGACAAGGGATCCCGTATGTGTTCGCTGATGACTCGGTTAATCGGGAATGGACCATATATCCATTCGCATTTCGTTTGAAATCACGAAACGAAGGAGGCCATGGAGGGGAAGCCATTCGCCTCAACTGGGAACATCAAACTTGGGGTTGGTATGATCCTGCAGGAATTGAAAACAGTGACCGATTTGAGGGTGTGCCACGACTGAAGGACAGCCTGCGACGAGTCTGGTTCGAGGGTGACATGAACCAAGGAACCAGCAAAGCACTCAAAGCAGGCCTAGAGCAATTGAAGACAGATCATCAGAGCGGATCTCACGAACTGACCACCATCGCTGTCAAGGCATATCGACATGTGATATCCCAGATGCAAGAAGATATTGACGCAGAATGGTGGAAGACTGCTCGAACCGCAGCCTGGCATCTTTCGAAAAGTGGACGAGAAAGCATGGGAACAGCCACAATGAACGCATTCTTAGAGCTGATGCCCGACATGGAAGAAATCGTTCACCAGAACTTGTCCCGCGAGGTCAAATGGGATCGCTTTCTAGGCGTATTCGACCGCCAGCTGGACAAGCGAAACAATATGTCAGCACGCATCAAATGCACTTTCGCAGAGTATCTCCGACGCTCTTTTTCTAGCACTATTGAGTCTGGCGCAGAGAAAGATTCTCTAGTCATTCTCACACTGTCAGCCAGCTCTACTATTCGCGACAGCATTCTCGACACCTTTGCCTCTCTTCCCATCCGTCACCTAGACGTGCGAATTTTGGAGTCTCGGCCACTTTGTGAAGGAGTCCGCATGGCTTCATCCATTCTCTCCGAATTCCAAACCAAGTTCCCTCCTTCTTCTGGCCGGGTCCTAAAATTGACAGTCTACACTGATGCATCTGTTGCCATGGCTAGCAAAGGGGTGGACTTTCTCCTGCTAGGAGCCGACCGTATTTCAGCCGATGGCTCTGTTTGCAACAAAGTTGGTTCCTACCCAGCCGTATTGGCCGTCAAACAGGTCTCATCTGCCTCGGTATTGGTTTTTAGTGAGCTGGAAAAGGTAGACGCGCCTGGAACTGGAGAGTTGCATGATTACGAGGATAACGGACCCAGGGAGGTGATGGACTCGTGGATAAACAGCGGTATCAAGGCAGCCAAAACTTTCGATGATGCACTCCAGAATACTCGCCAGGAAGATATCAATTATGCGGTCGAGGTGAAAAATGTCTACTTTGAATGGATCCCGCCTTGGTGCCCAGATGCTTTTATCTGTGAGCAAGGGGTAATGGATATTATGGACATCAATAAGAAGGCACATCAGGTCAAGCTGGGAGTAGATAAGTATTTTGGTTCGCTGTGAGACCTAATAATCAAAGACTTCGTCGTGTAGAACGTCCGAGATACTCCTATGGTGTAAATGGATATGCTGAAAAGAAGGCACTGTGCATCGAAAAAGCAAATAAATGTAATATTCCATACAATAAATCACATGCCAAGACAGGATCGAGTATCTCCAAAGGCTGCCAGAAACGAAAGACCATCCCAACCAAGGCGCCAGGGTAGAGGACAGGATCGTGAAAGACCTCTACCCAAAGAAAAAAATGGGGCGGAATATATGCAAGAGGTGGATGGAGAAGGTATCATGATGCTCAAGCGTCGCGGACGCGGGCCTGTCGTTTGGCAGTGCCAATGTGGGTGTTGTGAACTTTGGTGGCAAACTTCAAGCTGGTCAAGGTCTCCGACATGTGCGCCTGGAGAGGACTGACCATGACGAACATGAGTGTCTTGGAGTTCCCACCTAGAGAGAATTGAAGTAAGTAGGTAAGCTGAAGGGGGAGTTAGTATGTGCCAAAGTACATAGCTTGGAGAAACGTACCTTGCTGTTTCGGTATGGGATGTGGCCTCCCTCCTTCCCTTGGCCAAGGGCCGAAATCACATCGCCCAGAGAACTGAGGCTGCGATTAATGTTTTGCGTCTCCTTCAGACGCTCGCCTGTGGCTCCACTGTGGCTCAGGCGTTCACTTCCTGCCAAGTCAACCAAGTTGAGAGTGCCCTCGCTTCGCTCGCCGGTGACGTGGTTGACACCGGTGAGCTTAAGGATGAAGACCGAGTGCGACCGGGATGAGCGCTCGTTGGCTTTGGTAGCTGCCACTGAGCGGTTGGCATCAGCATTCTTGAGGATGGACTCCACCATCTCGGGCGAGTCGAGATCGACAGTGGTAATGTCAGTGATGGTAGTCTTTCCCCGCTGCATGTCGTGACGGATCTCATGCTTCTTCTTGTCCAACTCATCGGGGTTACCCAGGAGATCATTAAGATTCTCATTGTAAACTTCGACAAAGTTGCCTGCCATTGAGTACCGCCAACCCTTCTCCTCCAGGCCCTGGGCAGTCTCGTAGATCTGGTGAACAGCACGGGGAATCATGCCATCAACCGATGACATTGTGTGAGTCTTGCCACTACCAGTCTGGCCATAGCAGAAAATGCAGACATTATAACCATCGAGGGCACTCTGGACAAGCTGACTAATTTCATCGAAAACCTCGGCGTTCTGGGTGGTCGGATTGAATACACGATCAAAGGAGAAAGTATTGTTCTTGCGACTGACTGTTCCAAGGCTGGTCTTTTCCTCAGGTCCCAGGATATTGATCTCCTTGGCATCATCGGCCTCATCCGGGTATTGCATGAGAGTAAGCTGAGAAGCAGGCTCATTCTTGAGCGAAGGACGAACACGGCAGAATACACGGATGTTGCCTTTCAGTTCCTGTACTTGATTGTGAAGTTTGCGACGCAGAGTTTCCTCTCTGCGCAACTTCTCCCTGATGGCATCTGTCTCAGCAAGTGCATCCATCATCTGCTGGTTGGACCGCTCAAAGGCTTTCGACTGCTCTTCTCTTCCACCCTCAAGGAACTCAATGTGGGCCTTCAGAGCCCGTATGGATGACTCCAGTGTGACACTGTTGCTGCTTGCAATGTCCAGATTTTGTTTGAAATCCTGGACAGATTTCCGCTCACGAGACAAGTCTTCCTTCAGCCCTTGTAGCTCAATATTCAATGTGTTAAGCTCCCGATCCTTGCGCTCCAATTCAATTTGCGACTTCTGGGTATCCAGCGCAGATTGCGAAGTGAGCTGGCCAAGAGCCCGTACTCGGGCTGCTTTTTCATCCTCAATTTCGCGGTTGAATTGCCTTTTTAGTTCACGAATCTCATCTTGATGTCGCAAACTCATCGTCTCCATCTCCTTCTTATTGCCTTGTTGAATTGATTCCATATTGATGCGCTGGCGTCGGTCGAGGTCGTCCATGGCTATTTCTTGGTCACGCTTGGCCTCTTTCAGAATATGCTCTGACGTTTGTAACTGGTTTCGCAAGGATTCCAATTCCACGCGCTGGGTGACATTAAGTTCCTTGAGGCTATCGCGAGATATTTCGAGCTCATTGACTGGAACAAACAATCAGTATCAGACGAATCGACCTTTCCAACAGGTTCGCTTACTCCTTGTCTTGTAAACCTCAACAGTCTCCTTGAGGCCAGAACTTGCCTGTCCCTGTTGGTTCATGTGGGACATGAAGGTCTGCATCAATTCTTCCATGTTGCGTTCGCGGGAATCTTGATCCCATTCGGGTCCTGTGGCATGGTCAAAACTTTTGGTCGAGGAAACTTTTGACAAAAACGATAGCTGGGGTCTGGGGGGTGAGCGCATTGAAGAAGCAGAAGGGGTTCTGAAAGGTCTGGCGGGCAAATTAAAGCATTCTGGAGGGGCTACAGCCTGCACGGGTCCAAGTGGGTTTGGGAGCGCACTGGGTCCATTGCAAGACGGGATAGAGAGCATTACGGGGATCGTCATTGCATGCCCTAGGTTGGGAGAATAGGGCTCGTTGGGGAGAGACGGTTCCGCCAATTCCCCAAACTCATCACAAGTATCTTCCAATCCGGGGGTGACGGGTCCAAGGGAGTAACGGGGGATTCGACTGGGAGAGAAAGAAAAAATTCGCATACCCTTTCGTTTGCCTAGCACGCTAGGGGAGGTGTCTTCCATGTGAGTATCTAATGCACTCGCTGCGCGCGGAATCGATGCGCCGACAGGTCTGCGACCGTTGAAGGATGTATTGGGTCGCGACATGGCGGAAGGGGGGCGGGAACCAGGGCCGACGGTGGAGGAGAAAGGACCATTTGCGGCGCGCGATGCAGGTGTGGTTGATCGGGACATGGTTGATGATGCGTACGAATTTCCCCGGCTATGCGCCTTGGTGGTTGGCTGCCGGGTGACGGAGCCTGGTCTCTTCGTTTCGGGGTTCGCTGTCTTGGGACGAGTTGCTTCATAGGTCGTTAGCTCTTGTTGCAACATGGCTTCAGTGTATTGCATACGCGACATGCTCATGGCCTTGCTCGCGATCGATCCTGGTGGCATGATGCCGGAGCGAGAGTTTGTAGTCGCTGAGCTGGCCTCCCGGAGTCCCTGCGGGATGCGCGTCCGAGTAGACGCCCTGGTCTGGGGCTGTCCAAGAGTTAGGAACATCAATGCGACATCTTGGGAACAATCAAAGTGGGGTGTTTACCATGTTTTCACCATCCATGTTAGAGTTCGACCGCCAGGTAACCGGCGAGTAAAGTATCCGGGAGAGAAGGATCAGCTCACGTCCAGCCACTGTCTATGATGACTGGAACTGGTTGGCAAAAGAATCAACAAGCAGTAGCATGCCAAACAATGGTCTAAGCGGAGAAGAACAAGTAGAGTCTCGAATGAGCGCAAACTGGTTTCTGGAGGGACGATATGCAGTTCGGAGGTAAACAAACGCTGACTCAACGGGTCGGGCGCTAGGCCACGTTGGGAGTAGCGTGGTATTGGTAATACAGGTCTGCACGTGACGCAATCCGGCCAAAAGCGCGCGATTGGCGAATTCCTGCAAAAAGGTGGTAATGGTGGAATTCGGGGAATTGGCTGCTCTTTGTTTCAGTGGACTGTTCTGTCTCTAGTCGTGGGGCGTGTGTTGCCTCCACTCGAATTCCCCATAGCTTGGTTCTCAACGTCCCTTTCACCTCCTTTTCTCTCTATACCTCTCATCTATTTGAGCTCTTGACCATGTCCGGACGTTTTGTTCGTTCCTCCAAGTATCGTGAGTATTATTCCTTCTCAGACTGCGCCATTACCCTCCCACCGACTAACACATACAGGCCACGTCTTCGGGCGTTCGACGAGAAAGGTAGACTCGATTACCTCAAACTCCGTCTTTCTATTCTAACCCTCGCTGTAGGACCAATGCTACGATAACCTTCGAGTCTCGCGCAATGCCTGGGATACCAACCTTCTCAAGGTGTGTTTTGCCTTCTGCGCCACCCCTGATGCCAACCCGCGGTCTTCTAACGTCCAGCGCATTTAGGTCAATCCGAAGCATATCGCCGTGAATTGGGAAGCAGGTGGCGGTGGGGCCTTTGCGATTATTCCTTTAGAGGAACGCGGCAAGCTTCCGGAGCGCATTCCTTTGTGCCGAGGTCACACTGCAGTTGTCTTGGACACCGACTGGTAAGGAGTGAAAATTGAAAGCATGCTTGTCCCCGACTTATTGAAGCTTTGCAGGAACCCGTTCAACGACGATCTGATTGCCTCGGGTTCTGATGATGGAAAGGTATAGTTTGACAAGCCATGGGTATCCCGGTTGCGACTGACCACGCGCAGGTTTTCCTCTGGCGGGTTCCGGAGAACTTCACCGTCCGCCCCGATGCCGAAGCGGACGATATCAAAGACCTCGCGCCTATCGGCAAGCTGAGTGGTCATCCTAAGTGAGAATTGTCCTTGGCACATCCCACCACGCTCCTGTATTGACCCCTCTATGCAGAAAGATCGGCCACGTGCTTTTCAACCCCGCGGCAGAGAACGTGCTGGCAACGGCCTCGGGTGACTACACCGTGAAGATTTGGGATATTGAGGCCGGTTCGCCCAAGCTCACCCTCAACATCGGTGACATCGTGCAATCCCAGTCATGGAGTGCCAACGGCTCCTTGTTGGTCACCACCTCTCGTGACAAGAAGCTGCGCATTTGGGATGTCCGCCAGGAGCGTCCAGCCCACGAAACCAATGGTCACACTGGCGCCAAGAACAGCCGCGCTGTGTGGTTGGGAGAACGCGACCGCATTGCGACCACCGGTTTCTCTAAGATGAGTGACCGTCAGCTGGCGCTCTGGGATATCCGTGCTGTGCGTGAACCTATCAACGGATTCAAGACCTTGGATTCCATCTCCGGTGTATGCATGCCCTTCTGGGATGACGGCACCAACTGCTTGTATTTGGCGGGACGAGGTGATGGCAACATCCGTTACTTCGAGCTCGAGAACGACAAGTTCGAGTTCCTTTCCGAGCACAAGTCTGGCGACCCGCAGCGAGGTGTTGCCTTTATGCCCAAACGCGGTGTCAACATGCACGAGAACGAAGTGGCTCGCGCTTATAAGACTGTGAACGACTCTTACATTGAACCGGTTTCCTTCATAGTCCCCCGTCGCTCTGAGAACTTCCAGGACGATATTTACCCCCCTACTAGTGGTCTGGCTCCCGCCATGTCCTCGTCCGAGTGGCTGGGTGGCAAGGAGGCAATCCCCCCAAAGATTTCCATGGCCAGTTTGTTCGATGGTGAGGGTCTCAAGGAGGTATCTGGAGTGGAAGAGAAGCCTACTGGGGTCATCGACACCCCCGCTCCCAAGGCCGTCGAACCCCCCAAGCCCGTTGAGGCGCCCCAGAAGACCCACGAGCCAGCTACTCTCAAGGCAGCTCCTGAGCCTGTCCCCGAGCCTGTCTCCATTGGACGCCCAGCTCCCTCCATGAAGGAGCAGGGGGCTTCAATGGCTGCCATGGTCAACAAGTTCGCCGACGGCGAAGAAGACGGCAACGTCTCGGATGACGATAACTCCAGTTTCGAGGAGGTTCCCAAGCCAGTTGAGCGTGCTACACGTTCTCCCGTGGCTGAAACCTCTTCGCCACGGGTCAGCAGTCCTTTGAGACCCAAGGAGATTGAGACCAAGTCTCAACCCGCCACTGCTGTACGTCTACTCATTTCCTGCATAAGCTCCTGATTGCGACGCATACTAACTGTCTCAGATCTCTACCCCATCTTCTCCGGTCCCCGAAACCTCCACTCCCCAAGCTGCCGTTCCCAAGAACGATATCGAAGAGATCAAGAACCTCATTGCAGAACAGACTAAGACCATCGCATCCCAGGCTTTGCAAATGCAAACGCTGACCGCGGAGATCGAGGCTTTGAAGAGTAAGATGAACTAACTTTCACCGCATATTTTTCTTTCTTCCTGACTTGTGCTTCGGGTTGGTCGGTGTTTGACGTACATGAGGTGCAGTGTGGATAAGATTTATTGTTTCTTTTTTTTTAGCGGAATTGTCAATACATTGGCCCTTTGCAAACAAAATTTGGCTATGATTTTAGTTCGATAGCCACAAATATGAGATATTCAGCCCTACCTCGAAATATGTAGTGTCTAGAAGCAGTCAGCGATATATTCTGCTTATGTCTATAGATTTGTGTGCGCATGAATTTGGGTCCACCCAAGAATGTGATTAAGCAATGGTCTATTATATATCTCAGCCGTGCCTGGAGCTACAGATCAATTCTCCAATACATTGAAAGGTGAACAACGCAGAAAATTCCATTAAAATTCCATTGTGTATCTAACCATCACGGTAGAATTTTCATCGAAATAACATGGACTAGTCAATATACCTACTTCAGAGCAAGCCGGTCAAGGAAAATGCCATGAGATGCAAGAAAATTAGAAAGCAACCATTCCCGACGCCATTCCCCCTAATGAAATTTTGTGTATGCAAGATGCAAGAGACCAGAGACTTATCCAGAGCTTAGAGCTCATCCTCATACTTGTAATTGATGCGGCGGCCCGCCACCACACGATCTTGACGATCTTGCCGGCTGTCTCGGCGACGACCAGACTTGGTCTGGCTGCGATGCTGTTCTTCGCGCTCGAGGCGCTCTTTATTTCGCTTTTCCCGCTCCAATGTGTAGGGGTCTTTCTCCGCCTTAGTTTTCTGAACTGATCCGTTTACGTGGTTCCGGGTATGGTCTTCATCTTCACGCTTCAGACGTCGGGATTGGTGGTCGTTTCCATTCGTGGAGGGAGATCGCTCGCGGCGAGAACGCTTGCGGTCACGATCACGCTCTCTGGGATGTTCTCGATTCCACTCACGCTCTGAAGTCCGATCTTTATCGCGAGTACCGTCTTTGCGACTGTCACGCTGGGTATCGCGCTCCCGAGGATGGCGGTCTCTTTCACGGTCACGGTCCCGATCCCGTCGACGACTGTCTCTATCTGCCTGCGTTCGGTTGTTTTCACGTCGACTCCCTCTGTCCTTGTCAGGGCGGTAGCTGCTGTTGATTCGGCTAGTAAGGTCACGTTGCTCTGGAGCTTCAAATGGTGCTTTTGTTCGGCCATTTGTTTCTGTCTGCCGTGCAATCCGGTGCAAACGGCCCGAGGAGCGGGCATCTCCATTGCGGCTTGAGGCGCGGCTGCGACTGCGACCATCGCGACTACGGTGTCGGCGTGAGCGGTGAGAACGAAGGCTACCATTCCGGTCCTTCTCACGATCACTTCCATGTTGACGGTGGCGTGAGGATCGACGCGAAGATGCCCGTGAAGGCGAGCGAGTGTGTTGGGCATCGGACTGTAGTTCGTCAACCCGGTCCATGCGCTTCAACTCTGGCTCCCGTCGGTTCTCCTGATCATATTCAGCATCATGTGCAGATGACGAGTGGGCACGCGAAGCTCGACTCCCCGGAGAGCGAGATCGTGTTTCACGACAGGCATCATTCAGGGGGGTTTGGCGCAGATCATCACTGGAAGAGTTAGAATATTGGAACGAACAAGGCAATCGAAACTTACGAAGCTCGGCCAGAGAGTCGCAAAACGCTAGTGTTGGGTAGTCCCTGCCGCATAGCACGCGGCGCAGCTGGTGCACCCTCCACACCTGGTCCTTCGGATCGGCCATGTCGATATCCCATGTTTCCTATGCCACCATTTGGCACTCCATCGATGGGCTGGGGGTTACATTCCTCAGTTTGTCCTGTATTTTCAGTATTGGGATTGTGATTTTGATTACCCTGTACATTCATTGGGCCTTGTGCGTATCCTGAATTAGCATAATGGCCTTGCACCGGCCCAAAGCCACGACCATAGCCACGGCCACGGCCTCGGAATGCACCGCGGCCATAACCTGATCCGTAGTAGGCAGACTGATCCGGATAGATATTAGATCCATATGCTCCTCCGTAGGGAGGGCCCGTGCCATTAGCAAATGCGTTTGGATTGATATTATCTTGGCCTTGCCACATGTTGTTCTGGGCGTCCCATCCTAAGGATCCATACATGCCCCCGTTGAAGTTCCCCGCGTTCATGCCCATGCCAGTCATGTTCATCCCGTAGTCACCAAAGATCCCTTGATTTGCCATTGGGTCCATCCCCATGGGCATTCCTGGGCACGTATTAGCAAGAGTGGTGGCAAAGAGAGATAGCCTGGAACGTAACTTACCCATCGCATTGGGGAAATTGAACATGCCAGTCATGTAAGGATTCATGCCATTTCCATTCCAACCCATTGAGAAGCCTCCCATATTCGGGGTCATTGCAGCGGAGTTGGTATCAGGGGCATCCTGGGGAGCGGGAGGATCCTGTGAAGGAGGCTCTGCGTTGAGGGCATCCTCGTTGGGTTCAACGGCCTGGTCAGCACCATCAGTCGTCTGTTCAACAGCTACCTCGGGCTGCACAAGAAGTCAGGAAATGGAAACACCGGGATAAGGGATGTGAGTCTTACCGGTGCGGACTGCTCGACAGCATCTGTAGAAATTGGGTCTGGGGCGCTCTCTTGCGTTGGATGTGTAGAATCCTCTACTTCGAGGTTCTCGGATTGAGGTTCCGCAGCAACAGGCGCATCGGCATTTCTGACTCCTGCGGTATCTTCACCATTTTGACCAGGACCAGCTTCCTGGGCGGGTATGGGATCAACAGGGGTGGCTGGACTTGATGTTATCGCGGCCTGGCGATCCTTCTCACGTTTCTTCTCCTCGGTCCGTAAAAAAGCCTTCAAAGTTGTGCGCAAAGCTTTGTTTGGTTTGCAGAGATCCGGGGAGACTGGGGTATGCGCGCAGACGGGACAGGTATCGGGCAGAGAGGTTTGACCTGGAGCAGAGTTTAGTGATAGTCGAGTCAACAATTGGAGAGCACATACAAGGTTCACAAATTGACTGGTCGCAGCATGGCAGGCGAAAAGCATCGACAGCAAGCTTGTTGCAAATCGCACATCGCAACTTGAACGGAATATCGTCCTGGGCTAGGGTACTGCAGGATAATCAGTATGGAATTCGAGATCGGCATTCCGGTCCACATACCTGACAATGTCCATCAAGCTGGGCGCATCAGCCGCCATGGCTGGTGATGTTAGAAAGAACCTCAGATCACAGCGGGCATCTCAACAAAAAAAAAAGCTCAGGTCGCGCGGAGAGATAGATCTGCCGAGAATGTCAGCGAAAAGCCACCAAGCCACACATGATCCTGAATTCCCTCAGATTAGATCAAGTTATTGGAGGTTCATCAAGTCACAGCGATACCATCGCGTGGTGTCATCTGTCCCTTTCCAGCTAAGATATCTTCATCGGGAGGTTGAGCTGCAAGAAGTGGGAAACATACTGTAATACAACGCGAAAGTGAATACAGAAGAGAAGAGGAAGAGAGAGAGATAGAAAAGAGTATAGCTGTGAAGTCACGATAAATTCAATTGCAAATACCAATACAAAATACAATGCAAATACCCGCAAATTACAGTGCAAATTACCTCCTCCGGACTTTAAATAGCCCGCGGCCCCCCCCCCCCCCCCCGGTCCCAGTAAAGCTTGGGCCAACTTTTTATTTTTCTATATCATGACAGAGGACTATCGGCCTCGTTCTCCTGATTTTTCCTCTCCTTCTCATCCTCCTCCCTCTTCTTCCTCTTATCGCAATCCGAGTGTGTCTCAGCAGTACGTTCCACCATATGAGGACATGGCCCGTCGTTCAACTCGTCTTGCCCAGCCTGATATCGCAATGCCCGAATATATGCCTGAACAGATCACCGAACCCGCTCCTGAGCCGGTCTCCGACTACGTCATAGAGCCTATGGCGCCTGCGCCTGTGAAGGAAGAAGAGATGGCACCAGCTCCAGCTGCGGCTCCGTTTGGGGCGGGGATTGAAGTAAAAACCAAGTTCCCCGTGGCGCGCATTAAGCGCATCATGCAGGCTGATGAGGACGTCGGCAAAGTTGCTCAAGTCACCCCGATTGCTGTGTGTAAGTTTTCATTTAAATGCGCTAAAAACTCGGCTACGCATCACAAACAATTACTGATTCCCTTTAGCCAAGGCCCTTGAACTCTTCATGATTTCCCTCGTCACCAAGGCCGCGCAAGAAGCCAAGGATCGCAACTCCAAACGCGTTACTGCCTCACATCTCAAGCATGCCGTCGCCAAGGACGAGGTACTCGATTTTCTTGCTGATATCATCGCCAAGGTGCCAGATCAACCAGCCGGCCGCAAACACGAGGATGACGGGAGCGACCAGAACGAGGGACGTCGCAAGCGGGGAGGTCGGCGACCAAAGGAGGAGAGCGATTGATTTCCTGCTCCGTATATGATTTGATGTGTTAGACGAGGGATTCCTGGCGCATAGATTTCTGACTTTCTTTTTACTATGGGCGTTACCGAGGCAGATCTGGGAGCATATTCTTTTGGATAAATGGGGTATCCGGGGTCGAGTCAGCCGAACCCCAGCGCGAGGTTGTGAAATACACACCTGAGTCGCATCTTTTCTTGACAACTTGGATGTGCAGGATGTGCCGTGACACGTAGATGGAGTATTCAGCTGTATACTTTAGTTCGGTCTTGAGTACGACAGCTAATTCCGCGCAACGGCAGATGTATTGCAAGTATGCACGAGGCCCCTGTGGTTTTGTTGGCACTGGTACTGCTCCATCTTGCAGTAGCGTGTGATGTTGTGTAAATTCAATGGTTACGCCTCAATACGCCGGCCAGTGTAGATCTTTTTCCAACCTAATCAGACCGTCTCCCTTCAACGTGTGCTTTTTAGATCATATAAATGGTGATCTAGGTAAATTTACGGGCTGTCATGCTAGGTGTCAATACAGAAAAGGACAGTTGAGAACTCGCAATCAACTCGAAAGAGAATACTGTGGCATCCAGTGTAGAGTTTCACTTCCTAAGTCAATACTTTTCAATTTAAGCTGTAACACTGTTGACCGATACTATATTCTTTTAAGATACTGAATATTCATATTTAAGCCCAGCTCTCTGTCTAAATTCCACTCCGTGCAATATCAGACAACTCTGAATATGGCATATGGTAAGTCGGGCATCGAATCATGCCCGTCCCCTCCTTGCAGACAATGCCAACAGACAAAAAGAAGCCGTCCAATACACAAAGCCGATTACAATAAGGTTCCTAAGATGTGAAGAGAATTTGTAAGCCATCCAAACAACACTATAGTTCTATTTCAATCGGGACTGGAAGAAAATTAAAACTTACCCGATATCAGAATTCGTTCTACCAATCGTATATTCCATTGTATCTGCTCCAGCTTGGACGTTGTATATGTGAGCAAATGGCTCTGTCTTATCGTTGAAGTTGGCCTCTGAGTACCATACCTAAATATGATGATAGTGGTTAGACAGTCCGATAGTATTCAGAAGGAGAGCAAGACGGATATAGACTCACTGCGGGCCAGATATACCAAAACCACTGCAAGTTCCACGTTTTGACAGATGTCAGGCGAGGACCACATCCTGAAACTGCCGAAATAATGGTACTAAACAACAGAGCCATCAAAGGCCCATCGCGCGGTTGTGTGACAGCAGCTACGATGCATCCAAGGCCATGTATACCTTTTAAACATGAAAGAGTAAGCAAATGTAGTCTTGTAAACATATTCGAGAAAACCTAACCCACAGTAGAAGTACAAGAAGTTCAGAGCCATTTGTAGACCGATAGGAACCACCGGCATTGTGAGAACCATGAAGAAGGTGGTGTAGTGAGTTGCGGACAGAAAGATCCGTGGGACAGTCGAAAGGAACTTTCCAACAAAATCAGTACTTTGAGAATGCCCAGCGTGAGCTTCTCTGTAGAATACTAGCTCTAGGCAATCAATATCGGTTAGCAAAATAGTCAATTCGAAGACAGCCAGGATCAATTTACTTTCAAGCCCAAATGCTCTGACACTAGCCGGACCGGCACTACAAGCTGCATCGATTCTCAGCTTATCATCTCGCCATATACCATACGTCAATAAGACCATAAGGATCAAGTCTGGCAAAGGAGTGACAGTCCTATTGCGAAACGAAAAGAAAAGATTGTTCCGCCAGCAATCGATAGCTCACCGCGGATGAGAGAGCCTCGAAAGGCGACTGACTGAAACAGTCCCTGAAATAGGTGTCCGCGAAATACATAATACGAAAGACCAATAACCATGCCAATAATTGCCCCAGATATAATCTCGAGGCAGAGACTCCCAGTTTGTCTACTTTGCTGGGTAATTTCTCGCATGAAGACCAACATAACTTGCTGATACCAGGATGTTCGTCGCTGTCGAATGGAGACCAACAACGCTTCGACAGACTCTATCGTCTCCTCGCGTGCCGCAATAGCTTCCTTGGTGATACTAGAGTCTTGTATTCCCTTGAAACCCCAGAGCAGGGGATTATAGCGATGTTGGCTCCGGACAAGAGCATCCATAATCGCATCAGCAGGATTGATTTTCTGGAGGGAATCCGTGCCAGATCCCTCTAAATGACGTAGCGCCTGCTTTGCCTGACCCAGATATATCTGCTTGCCAGCCTGCAAAAGTAATGAGTCGTCGATTAGAGCAAATATTTCAGCTCTTGGTTGATGCAGAGCACATATAATGCTCATCTCCTTGCGAGCTAACTTCTCGAGCAGTTTCATCAAGTCGAGTGCTGTTGTAGCATCCAGGCCTAATGTTGGCTCATTCAAAGCAAGGACCTTGGGTGCTGTCACCAATTCCAACGCGATATTAACGCGCTTCCTTTCGTCCCCAGACAATACTCTCTTCGACACGTCCCCGACCAGGGAGTTTTGGACCTTTTCAAGATCAAGGACTAATATCAAACTATCCACATGTCTCACTATGTCTTGGGAGCCACACAGATTTCCAATCCAAACGTGGGCTGAGAAGCGAACGTTCTCTCGGACAGTCACATCAGCAAGCAGAGTATCATCTTGTGGGACATATGCAACAAGATCTCTCAATCTAATGAGCTCAAGTTAGAATCTATGAGCCCATGGATAGAGGAGTCATACTCAGCACAGTTTACCCACTGGCCATTGACATGTAGGGAACCTGTCGTTGGTTTGGTGCGGCCGGTAAGAATGCTCATCAGGGTGGCTATTGAGAGTCAACACTCGTAAACTAGATGTCGACTTGGGTCTGCAACTTTTCAACCCACATTTTCCCGCGCCGGAAGATCCCATCAACACAAAAATTCGGCCAGCGCAAATGGTTCCATCTTGCGGGGCGAGGATATATCATCTTAAAAACCTTAGAGCTGCCTGCCAATTCCCTGAAATGTCAACTCCAGATGTGATCTTGTGGGATTCAATGGAAGAATGTTTTGGAATAAGTGGCCTTCATGATATTTTGACTCATGAGGGTGTGAGTAACGTTGCAGACCAGCATCATCATCTTGCTTTTTTTCCCGTGATAGCGCAGTGTAGCTCGAGGTATCTGACCCGTAACGCAAAGAATGACCGAGAAAGAAGTCCGGTTACAATGGCAACTACCAAGAAATCCAAGAGAAAGATACAGAGGAAACCCAGGGTTGGAATCTGCCGTGCACTTTCTTGGGGACAGACTGAGAGAGGTATACACCGGGTTGGTTCTCTAGAACCCAGAGGACAAAAGAAGCCTTTGGGGCAGGGAATCTGACTCCGGCCTCCAGGCGGGCAATATGATCCAGCCTTGCAAACTGCCGGTTCATATTGCCCCTGGGGCATGTCACAGATGTTGGCGATTGCTGGAGTCGTATCAATTGACACTCGGCAGTTGGTGGACAATATTCAGGGGGATGCTCAACATCGATGTTAAGACCTTTTAAGTGTTAGATTCGAGAAAGGGAGAGAGACTGTTTATACAAAGAAAACCATCCAAGCATGTTGCGTTCGCAGTGAATGGAACCGACAAATTCCCTGATAGACGCGTGGAATTTGAGGCCGACATGCGTCAAGATGAAGGGAAAGAGCAGGTGTACGATGTCTGTGTGCTATTCTATTCACGAACTATTATATATTGGAATGTCCGAGGTAAGATAGGAAAGTAGAGGTCCTATTCCCATCCTTTTCGCCTTTGTATAAGACATAATTCAGCATGACTCGTTCTTAACTAGAAATATTCCCCTTGCAGACAAGGATGAGAGCATCAATTTTCGCATACATGTAGGATGCAGAAGGGCTCACTATGGTAGCCTTTTTCAGGCCATGTACAGTACAGTACTGGGCTGCGTTTGTCCATCAATGGCACCCCTTGCCTTAGATTTGTCAATTTAGATAGTAGAATCAATATTAAATATAGGTTAGAGACAATATGAAGCATTGTGCTTTTGTCTTTAAAATGTTTGGAACAGGACTATCCACTTCATGTGTAGTGTCTGATATATAAACATTCTGCTGGTAGTTGTACTTCGTGCAATGTGATCACAGATGAGGATATCGGCATCTTTAGACAATTAAAAAAAAATGAAGCATATTAGACCACAACAGTAAGAATTGAAATAAACAAATATCGCTATAATCAGCATCCCCAAACATTGTCCGCTACTTCAGTACGGAGATCAGCATCACCGGCTCCACTCCTCCTCCTCCTTTCATCCCCGAGAATGGACTTCGTATGCGCCCCTGGCAGCTTTCAAACTCCCTGCTAATCAATTGCCAGTGGTCTCGTCTCATCGGTGGCTCGCGTGCCCTGTCCAAGCCCCCCAGAGCTGCCTCGCCCACGGAACGGTTGACGGCCTTTAAACGCGCCTGCAATGCTCTCCAGGTACGCGCTGCATCCGATATCCCTCAGCCCACAACTAATCTCACCAGCAAATATGGCGCTCGACAAATACTTCCTCTGGTGAACAATCGGTTACCCACGCGCGCACACACATTGAACGACTGAACTCGATCCTGAGCGAGGAATCGCGCGGGCCCGCACCGCACCCCTGTGTGGCATACGCAGCTTCATCTCAAGTCTTTGTCACAGTCACCAAACTTGCCCTCTCATTCTACGATGATGGGATCCTTCGGTCGGCCACAATCTTCTTCAACACCCTGATTGACGCCGAGGTGGACGGGGTGGTGGACAACCGGCTGTTCGCCCGCGCACTGGTGGATATGGTCCGCCGGGCCGAGAAGTCCTCTGATGAGATTGAAGGGAGGCTCGTGGAGTTGCTCTTCGGCATCGCCAACAACATCCGTCTGCAGCCAGTGATCTTGCCCGCGTGGTTTGTTCCTCGGGTATCCCCAGTCCAAGATGGCGAGTCCTCAGGCCCCATCGGGACGGAATTCGCAGGAGCTACAAGGAAAGACGAGTTCCCGTTGTTCTACCTGCTAGTTGAATATGTTCACCACGAGGGACGAGCTGGTGACTTTGCTCGTACAGGTTTGCTCTACATTATTGAGACCGCATCGCGGTCTAAGAACCTGGAGAAGTGGTTGATTGAGAGCGACCTAGCCACCCTCATGGCTACTGGCCTCGGTGCCCTTTACAGCCAGTTGGGACAGTAAGGTTGATTGCTACAATGATTTGGGATGAAGTGACTGACTGATTGAAGTTTGACATATACCGAAACCGACGAGAACGTGCCTCACATAGTTGCTTTATCCGACCACGCCAAACAAGAGACAGCCCTACAACCAACATTGGGCCAAGCGATGGATGCGTTCATGTCTTACTTGCTGTTTTGGCAGGACACCATTGACCATTGTAAATCTGTTGAAGTAAATGACACCTTACTTGACCATTTTCAGGTGCTTTTTCTCGAGCAACTTTTGTAATGATGTCCTTTTCCTATATGATCTACTAGCGGCTGATTCTCGCAGATATCCTTCATTATTAGAATCCTCCGACGTGGCTGGAGGCTCGACGGCAGCGGTTTTGACCTACATGTGCCGAATTCTTGATTCGATCGAGCAAGGCGAACTAGTCCATCGAATCCTACACTTCCTACTGGCATCGTCACCGAAGCCAGAGGAGCAAATGGACATGTCAGCGAGCCGCCGAAAATCGCTCAATGTGCTGGCTGCGCTGGCTGAAGAAGCCGCCCAGCCATCCCCTTCATTGTTTAACTTGCGCGATCTGGCGCTGCTAGGGCTTCAGTCATCCAATCGTCAAACTGTTCTGGCCACTTTGCGGCTTTTGACCACCGTCCTCCAAAGACACCATCCGTTTGCGCGGTCCCTCATCCATACCCTTCCTACCCCACCCGCGCAGCAACGGCCCGTTGGAGCATTGAATTCCGAGCTGGGGCATCTTTTGTCCATGGGGACATCTCTTGTCAATGACCCCACGCTGAACGAGTCGTACGAGAACTACGTCGCGGATGCTACATGGATCCTGGAGTCTCGCCTATGTTTACCGGTCTCTGCAGCAGAAGAGGACGAGGAGACACTTCACATGCCGTTTCAGCTTCAGCAAGACGATCCAATCGTTCAGGCACTATTTGGCTGCCTTGATACATTTTTCTCCAACAGTGTCATTGTCAACTTGGCGCTCACAGGCGTATTTATGAGCCTCGCGTCATCACATCTATTCTTGCTGGACGGCTGGGTGTTGGTCGATCCCAACCAGTATGATTCTCCGGCGTCTCTCGCGATTGTCGATGGGTTTGACGCCGTCCGGCAGGCTTACGAAGGGCCAACATGGCCTGCCACAGCAACCCCAACCCTTATATTAGCATTACAAAAACTTGTGGAACAAGTTCGGCAGTGGCAGCAGGACCTGCCTGATTTCGATGTACTGGTTTCTGCTCGACGAGAGATCTTGCACCGTGAGGATCGTCCCTGTACACCAGACCCATCTGAGCTCTCAATGCCCCCTTCAGCGGACGGCTCACGTCCCTCATACTCGGACTCTCCCGACCCTTCCGCCCCAGCGTCTCGCGGTCGGTCTCCGCACGCAGTGCATTCGAATGCGATAACTAACCCTCAAGGTCATGACTCTGTTCCCCCAGGATCACGCGGCTCTTTCAGTGCCCGAGCTGCTGCCGCCGAAGCTCTCCGCCGGCGTCTTGCTACGCCATTCCCACCTTCTGGCACAGACCACGAGTCGCCCTCCGAGGAGTCCGAGGAGGCCCCTGATTCAGAAGACCACTCTGAAAATCCACCGGTCGCCACTCTTGGCCATGTATTGACCAATGTGGTGATCCTGTATGAGTTCTTGCTCGAGTTGTCAGCGGTAGTACAAGTCCGGGGCAGTTTGTTTGAAGAGGCAGGTTACTAAATTCAAGAGAAATGTACAGATATGTAAATGGAGCAAGTCAAATACAACAACTACATGAATATCTCAAGCCTGTGAGCAAATATAGTCGGAGCCACTAACGAACGGCCCCTGGACAACGTGAAGAGTGCCAAGACTCCGCGACGAGTAGACCACGTAACTCATCCTCCTTTTCTCACGACATGGCTTAATCTTCCATTCTCCTGGATACCATTCCTTTCATATATCCATGCCACATGGCCCACGTACGTCATTCGGTCGACCGTGAAGACGCTCCATTCCTTGACTCCCCCGATCCGAGCTCCTCCGCACATCGTCATGTTCATTCCAAGCCTAGCATCGGCAGCCGGTCTGTCGACGCCAATGCCTCCGCTAGTGCCATCACATTCCGCTTCAAGCTGATCTTGTTCTCCATGATCCTCGCGGTGGAAATCGGCTTCGCCTTCTTGGAAGGCCCTATGACCCGGATCATGGAGGCCATTACGTGTCGGCAGTACTTTTTGGTGGCTGATCCGACTAAGATCGGGGCTGATGGACAGGTGCCAGAGGCTATGTGCAAAATTGGAGAGGTACAAGCAGAGTTGGCTGCGGTGAAAGGATACCACATGTTCTTCGATGGGACTTTGTGTAGGTTGATCGGTGCATACCTGCATGGAAGCGAGGTCTGATTGCTCCATAGGTGCTATATTGGCAATTCCATATGGTCTGCTGGCAGACCGCCGTGGCCGCAAAGCTACGCTCGCACTGTCTCTTCCCGGGTTCGCCTTGAACACGGTCCTTACACTCACTGTGCTATGGTTTTCGAATATATTCCCTCTGCGAGCCCTTTGGTTTACTGCCTTGACTTGGCTTGTCGGAGGTGGCCCTGTCGCGGCATTTGCTATCATATGGACTATGATGGCTGATGTCACTAACGAATCAGAACGGTATGGCAAACTTCTCAATCGGGCTTGTTTTGATAGAGGCTAATCGAGCTTCCCAGAGCGGGGATATTCTTCCAATTTGCTATCGTTTCTATGGGTGCAGACTTTGCTTCTAGTTCAATCAGTTCCTATCTGATGACTCTAAACCCGTGGATCCCGCTGATGATTGGATTCACAATTGTGATGGGCGGCGTGACACTTATTCTGCTATTACCAGAAACAAAATATGCTGTGCCAGACAAATCCGCTCCCATTGCTCCTGTTGAGCTTTCTGACCTGACGGATGAAACCGAGCCGAAGCATTATATACACGAAACTAACGAGTTGGAGCCATATCATGACGAGGCCGATGTCAATGGTGACCGGGCAAATGAACCTCCGTCTTGGAGTATTCCGTCTTATTCCCATCAGTCCGTGCTGGCCAAGTTCCGTGCCAACTACCGCTTCTATCTGAAGCCATATGTCTTCATCCTAAACCGCAAACCAGTGCTGCTCCTCCTTACAGCATTTCTCGTCTATCGCCTCAGTCGAGGGTCGTCCTGGTTCCTAGCTCAATATATATCGACCCGTTATGCTTGGACCTTGGCTGAAGCCAACTTTTTGGTCGCTTGCCGACCAATTGTGTCAATTCCACTTTTCCTTTTTGGTTTGCCATACCTAAAAAGTCGGGTCCTGAACCCCCGAAGCTCATCAACCGAGAAAGACCTCTGGCTCGCTCGTGGAAGTATATTTTGCTTAACACTGGGGACCTTGGGTATTGGGCTTTCCCCGTCCGTCGCCGCCTTGATCCCAAGTATGATTGTGCAGGCATCAGGATCCGGATTTGTGTTCATCACTCGGTCCATTATTACTACCCTGGTTGAAAGGGATGAGACAGCGCGCCTGTTCACTGCGGTTGAAATTATCCAGTCACTAGGCAACGTTATTGCAAGCCTTTCCATCACTACTGTCTTCCAGATTGGTCTGCGCCTTGGTGGGTTCTGGATTGGACTGGCATGGATGATGACCAGTACATTGTTCTGTCTGGTCGGAGTGGCTATCTGGTGTTTTAGGCTGCCTCCTGCTCCTACCCCAGAATTCGTGGTTGACGACTATGAAGAGGGTGACCATCCCCTATAGACTGTATATTATCCATAGACAAAGATACAAAAGAAATTCCACTATCCCTCGTTGATCTAGAAAACCCATAATGCCTTAGGCAAGAAACTCGTGTCACGTGGCATCGCATGTGAAGATCATCTCCAGCTATCTATCTTTCATCTTCAACTATCTATCTTTCCCCCGTCAGCATTTGCGACCTTCGCACTCCAAGTCGCAACCTCGGCGCGCGATCGCTTTCTCACTTGGCTGAGCGCCGTGTTGGTGATTGAGCTAGAATCCAGCTCCTCCTCTCATCATCCATGGAGAAATACTCACAATTCCGAGATAGAGGTAAGCCTTCCTCCACACTATCTGCCCTCTCCGCTGGATTCATGCTTATATCGTTCAAGGATCTGGCATCGCGCCATTTCTGCCTATACCCTCTGAACCACTCGGCCTCCAAGCTCCTCTCCGCGTCTTCCTCTTCTGCTTTCGCCTTCCGCTATTCATCTTCGTCACTCTCAGCTACTTTTTGATTCTACAATGGCTTCCCATTGGATCGCTGGGCAAGAAAGCTGCCCTGTGGTGCATTCTTGGCGTTCCGAGTATCTGGTGGATTGACCTGCAAGTGGACGGAGTGCGGAAAGGGTTCGTGTGTTTGCAATGTAAATCGTCTTGCGCCGATGCCTAATGATCTTTAGGTCCTTGAAACAACAGCAATCCCGTCTGCCGCAGCCCGGCTCGGTAATCGCCTCCTCCTTTACATCACCCATCGACGCGGTTTATCTGGCAGCTATATTCGACCCGGTCTTCACAGCCTCCTACCCAAACACTCGCCAAGTCGAGCGGATTTCCCTGCTTCAGGCTGTCCTGCGAGCTTTCAAGGCGCCGTCTACACAACCGGCGCCTGGTGCGCGCCTGGTGGATCTATCGACTCTGGTCGAGAAGTACCCCAGTCGTCCGATCGTCTTATTCCCAGAATGCACCACCACTAACGGCCGAGGCATTCTACCTCTGAGCAACTCGCTCCTGGGCGTTCCATGCAAAACCAAGATCTTCCCTATCAGCATACGATACACCTCTCCGGATGTTGTTACCCCCATTCCAGGAAGCTACGTGAGCTTCCTGTGGACGCTGCTCAGCAAGCCCACCCACTGCCTCCGCGTTCGCATCGCCGAGTGTATCACGGGCGGCAACGCAAGTGACACGCCAGGTCGTTTGGCAAGGAAGTCAACATATAGCACAAATTACCTTGACACATTGGACCAAGACGGCCGAGATGGCGAGGCCTCAGCCAGCGACAAGACCTTGCTCGATAATGTGGGGGAGTCTCTTGCCCGACTGGGCCGGGCCAAGCGAGTTGGTTTGGGAGTGAAAGAGAAGATGGAGTTCTTCCAGGCTTGGACCAAGACTCGTTCAACGTGGTGAACTTCGCACGTCGTGTCTCACTGCATATTTAGATATATCAATCCAATTTCTAAAAGCATTACCTCGACATGTTTTGAACCGTGAGACACGATTCACTCCATTGAGCAATCCTAACATAGTAAAAAGAAATACATAGGATTGATAAGAGCTGCGACTGGAAAGGGCGATGCAAGAAGGCTGTAATTGCCATTGTTCTCACATGGAACGACCGGGGCCAATTTGGATGTTTGATTCGCCTCGGCATGAAGAGGAAGCAATGTCTCTTGCAGGCAATAGGCCTCTACCCGTCCTGACGATCATGCCTGAGGGAAATCTAGTTGGACTAGCATAATTTCCGCCGGCCCCCAGTGGACACCCCTAGTCCTCACGTCGACTTCACCATTGGATGTTCTCGTTGGATCTTCCAGGAACCGAGCTCCAATGTTTATCAATTCCTTCATTGGTTCAATGCAGCTAAGCTGAGCTGGGCGGAAGATTGTTCTCCACGTTCCCCTGGTCCTCAGTTCGCTTGTCCCTGTGAGCCATCATTCGCTCTATCTTAGGCTCGTCGCATGAAAAAAGTCAATAAATCGTCGAGGGGCTTATGCCCCATTTACAGATTCTCCGCCCACCGGCTTAATGTATATATCAAGGCCCTTAGGCCGGTCTCGGCTTGCTGTGGATGAGTCTTTATATTTTGCACACCAAAAATGGTTCCGCGACGTATCCTTCTCGCATTTGGAGCCGCATCGGCAGTACTTGCAAGTGCTGACGAGGCCTTAAAGTCATGCCTCAAGTATGCTTTGACTGATAGTGGAACTGTCACCTTTGCCGGCGATCTCCTCTTCCAGGCCGCCGCGAATCGATATAATCTGAACATCCCTGTGACACCAGCTGCGGTGACTGTCACCACGTTAGTGTCATTGAGATCAAACCCACTTAGTGGGCCTAGCTCACAATCTCCAGCTCTTCGCAGGAGGTGGCAGCCATCGTCAAGTGCGCGGCAGATAATAGCTATTCAGTACAGGCAAAAAGCGGAGGACACAGCTATGCGAACTACTGTGAGTAATCTGAGGACAGAGTGGGTTTGATCTTCTAACTGACATGATATGATAAGGTCTTGGGGGAGACGATGGTGCTGTCGTCGTGGACTTGAAGCAGCTTCAACAATTCTCCATGAATTGTACAAACTGGCAGGCCACCATTGGGGCTGGGAATCTATTGGGCGATGTAACTCAGCGCTTGCACGACGCCGGCGGACGAGCCATGTCTCATGGTACTTGCCCCCAAGTCGGTTCTGGTGGACATTTCACAATCGGTGGCTTGGGCCCGACTTCGCGGCAATTCGGTGCTGCTTTGGACCACATTGTGGAGGTGGAGGTTGTTCTTGCGAACTCAACCATCGTTCGAGCATCTGACACGGAGAACCAGGATGTATTCTGGGCTATCAAGGGGGCTGCTTCGGGTTATGGCATTGTCACCGAGTTCAAAGTTCGGACCGAGCCTGAGCCCGGTAGTGCAGTGCAGTATGCATACAGCATCAAGGCTGGCAGCACTAAAAGGCGAGCTACTCTCTTCAAGAACTGGCAGGCATATATGTCCAATCCGAAGCTGACTAGGAAGTTGGCTTCTACACTAACACTGTTCGAGGATACTATGGCTATTACTGGTACCTTCTTTGGCACCAAAGAAGAATATGACAATCTCCAGATTGATAGCCAATTTCCCGGAGCCAACGGCAGCGCCATAGTCTTTCAAGACTGGCTTGGTCTCGTTGGTCATTGGGCTGAGGACCTCATACTGGATTTGGGAGCTGGAGTCCCAACCAATTTCTACTCCAAATCCAGCTCGTGGACCCCTCAGAACCTGATGACATCTGAAACCATTGGCGAGATGTTTGAGTTTGTTGATTCTGCCGATAAGGGCACTCTGGCATGGTTCTTGCTGTTTGATTTCCAGGGAGGCTACACCAGCGATATTCCTGCTAGCGCGACGTCCTACGCCCATCGTAATGTGCTTATCTGGCTGCAGTCCTACACAATCAACCTTTTTGGACCAGTATCACAGACCCAGGTTGACTTCCTTGATCATGTCAATGAACTTGTTGCCAACGACAAACGCCCCTATGCTGCCTACACCGGCTATGTCGATTCTCTTATGCCAAATGGCCCGGAAGCATATTGGGGTACCAATCTACCACGACTGCAACAGATCAAAGAGAACATTGATCCTAAAAACGTATTCCGGAACCCGCAGAGCCCGTCACCTGCAACGACGTAAAGCTCCACTCCTCATTGTCTATTTTGGCCGAATGTCAAGCCTGCCTTTAATTAGAACCTATTCGTGAGTGCCCAGCCAGGTGCGAATTATGTCATCTCAGTAAATTCGCCATCAATACTACAAGTTGCCTGAAAAGCGTTCCAAGCTCAGAATAGATGCCAATCCAAGGATCCCCCTGGATTAAGTTTGTTACACACTAATCACACCTTGGCAAGTCCGATGAAGACATCAAGAAAAATGACAAGCAAAGCTATCCTCACGTCGCAACTGACAAGCCTGCCATTGCGTTAGTCCAATCGCCTCTACAAGAAGTAAAATCTAACAGGTGCTCTAAACGAGGCACGAACGCGAGTAAATCCATAACTGTTCAAGGAAAGGTACAATTGTGATAAAGCTTGTCTGATTTTCTATAAAAACAAAAAAAAGCATCCAATAGTCTTATTATGGACACTGTCATTATTCTGGCGTCAGGTAACTCGGCCAATTTTTCAATATGTGAACGGGTAGCATCATTGAATCCTGTGAGCTTTAATGACAGAGACAGAGAAGTTCAACAGAAACAAACAACAATCTAAGTGTGCATAAGCAATAGGAATTGCCATATTCTGCAGTAAAACGGGCCTAGTAGACCTTCATGGCAGCTGAAACCGCCATGGAGACCAGCCCTCCAAGAATAAAGTTCACTCAGGTGAATGTGACAGAGCCCATAACCAGCAGTCCCAAAACAGCAATCCCTTGACGTGTGGGCGGGATGTTTGCTGCTGCATTGAAGGTCGGAGACGAGGTTGACGAGGATGTCGGACTGCTAATACGACTAGTCGGTGTTCCTGTGGTTGTAACATTGCCAGCGGACAGTATGGCATTAACCTCAGTCCACACGTCACAAACAGAGTAATCAATCATGCCTGGTACAGATGATTTCCCAAATATCATCCCTGGAGTTGAAAGGTTCTTCGCCGACGCAAATTGCGGCCAAGAAATGTCCTTGGTCGACGGAACGGCATTCTCTGCCATTGCGCTCCAAGCGTTCATCATCTGTCTGCTGAGGCTATACTCAGCAGATGTTGAGTTGCAGGTCCCGTTGACAATGTAGTCGTTGTCTAGGTTACCGAAGACGTATGGAATTTCAGCGGTGTGAGTGCTGCCAAAAAAGGAAACCGCCTTCTGGGGGATTGTGGAAAGCCAAGAACAACTGGGAGAGTGTTGGAACTCGTATGTCCATGTCGGGATATTTTTCTGCATGGCTTGCACCGCACCATACCATGCAGGGCATTTGTACGTGGAGTCGGTTACGACCTGTGACATAGCAAAGACAATGGCGAGTGAGGTCGTATTATAACCAGGAAGCTTGCCACTCGCAGCGATAGGTGCAGCATAGGCTTCAAAGTCAGCTGGCTTGTAATATTTTCCAACCAGCGAGGCGGCATCGCCAAAGTCTCGGCGGAGGAAATCTTTATAGATAGATGGTGATGCTTCTATCCCTTTCTTGAGGTTGGATGCAGCCCACTCGATAGCATAAACTGTACCTTCGTTGGAATCTGCCAGATGCCATTTGTTAGATGATTATCTTAAAAGCCTTCAAGCATGGTGGTGTACATACTAGATCCGAATACTGTTGGAACATTGACACCACTATCGTAAGGGTCCTTAGGGATGACATTGCCATCGACATAAGGATAAAAAACATGGCTCTTGGGGCTAGTAACACCCAGTGCACCGTAATATCCAACTCCTTGAGTAAGGAAAATATCGTTACTGTATGCTCTTTGCAAATCGGAAACTGTCTTGGACTGCAGACACGCTTTCTGTGTAGACTGTCAGTATCATCTAAGCTAGATCTCGCCCATGCCTATACTTACATCGTAAGGGCTGCATTTAAGCACTTGGGAATATGATGCTGCAACTCTTTGCTGAGTGGCATTGGAAACGAGGCTCCTACCACCACCAGATTCTGAGATGATGCTATTGACCAGATCAGGTGCTTGAGGAAGGGATCCAATGATATAGACATTCTCAGCACCCGCTGATTGCCCGAAGAGGAGCACCTTTTTCTGCATTTGATATTTCCCATTAGCTTTACGGTCCAGATTTCATATAACATTAGAGGCTTGACAAACCGGGTCACCGCCAAAGGCCGCAATATTTTCCTGAACCCACTGCAATCCAAGAAGGATGTCTTGAATGCCTTGGTTACCATATATTCCCGCACTAGACAAAGCTGTAAAGCCCAACGGCCCAAGTCGGTAATTGATTGTCACCAAGATTGAGCCGGCATCGGCGGTGTTGCAGCCGTCGTAAAGGGGATCTGAGACCGAGCCCTCTGTCTCTGAGCCACCGTAGACCCAAACTTTCACTGGAAGGTTTGAACCAGTGGTGGCAGAAGAAGGAGCCCACACATCCAAGTATAGACTTGAGGCATCGAAGTCAGCAGAGGCCACCACATTGAACAGGGGAAACAAAAAAGGGCAATGCGCTAACTTACCAGTCCTCAGAGGAAAGTGCAGATGAGTTTAATTTCGTAGGAGTAAAGTCATCCGAGAATTGAATGCAGGTCGGGGCGGACATTGTTGCATCAATTTTGCCCCGGGGAAACTTTGCCTTGTATGCCTTTGGGGGCTCAAAGCGTAGTTCTCCAACCGGAGGCTCGGCATAAGGGATTGCCTTATAGAAGACTGCATCTGGACCCCCAGCGCATTTCCCACCATCGATGGTACCAGAATCAATTGTTACAGAAGGTGCAGATAGTGCTACTGCTGCAAAGGTGGTCAGAAAGACCGCAGAAATGAGTTTCATGGTAATGAAGACTGAGGAAAACGAAGAAAAAAAGCTAGACGGTGTGCAGGGGAAAAACACGGCTGCGAGCAGT
Source organism: Penicillium antarcticum (assembly GCF_028974205.1). Lineage (NCBI taxonomy): Eukaryota > Fungi > Ascomycota > Eurotiomycetes > Eurotiales > Aspergillaceae > Penicillium > Penicillium antarcticum. The sequence continues at coordinate 21,087 of NW_026695300.1, read as the reverse complement.
CGGCCTTTATACCCCACGCATTGCGTTTACATTTGAAAGGATTTTCCGGCTAGCCGCATAATCCAAGCCCCCAAAGCATAGCTGGGGGCCAGGTACCTGAAGTGATGTCGGCTGTCAACTACGAGGCTTAGCTACTGCAGTTTGGCCCCCATGTCGATCCCCTAAGCCGTTTGCGGCTTGAATTGCGAGAACCAATGAGCAATTTAGTGGATACTTTTTTTAAATGTTCTAAGTTACTAGAAATAACAAAACAAGAACCGGGAAACTAATGAAGTCTCAGCCAGGAGAATGTGGCTATCGCGGCCCGTGAGTCTTGCGAAATTTCAAGTTAAGTATGCATTTGATATCTATTCTTTTTGTCGGAAGTGCCTAAAATGTTATGCCAATCAATTTTTCCCGATAAAAATAGGTACATTACTACTGTGGAAGCTCGTTCCCTCCACCGAACCAATAAGTTATCCATTTCGTCATATCACGACCCATCATTTGATTACCATAGTAGACACATACTGATCCATAGTATTGAATAACATGGATTAATATGATATTCAACCATCAACATGAATATAGATTTAGTAAAATTTCATTGCCAAAAAAGAAAAAAGATTCAGAATTATGGCATTTACGACGGTGTTCCAGACTGATGATGCCTGCGAAATAAACGATCATCACTCTTTCAAAGTTTACTTCACATAGTGGTTTCTCTACTTCTCAATGATGCATTTGCTTCACTCGATCCTGTCGATACCAAATACTAGATTTTAGCGCAATGCGCGCTGCCATGTTCAGAAAATTGCCTCCAATAGAGAAACCGAATGCTGTCGCTTATGTTCGTTAAGCCTGTTCAAAACCATCAAATATGGAATATTTGGATATATAGCTCTACTAGCAACCTCGTTTTCTTTCTCTTGAGATTGCAATCGAGAGCTCCGCTAAGATTCTTTGATAGAAGCCGCTGCTCGCTGGATTAAGCCTGGCTTTTTGCCAAGCCGACCTCCGCTTAGTGCCGACAGAAGATTGTGGTTGTTTACTGGATATTTGATATCATTATAGCATGAAGTGACTCTGTTTTCACTTGATCCAGGGGTAGCAAGGCAGCATGCAGGATCTTTGAGTCCCTAGTCGACATGAGCTATGCTGGAAGTAGAGAAGTTGTTAAAATGTTGATGGTACTAACCTTTGAAGACTGAGCCTTTTTCTCAATATGATCCTGAGCCCAGGACCCAGCGCTTTTAACATGTACGGTCTGTAGCTCCCCGGAACACAAGTTAGGGTAAATCAAGTGCGCAATTAGCGGCATTTCAACCTTCTGGGAGGCTAGAGGGGGTTTGAATCCTGTTGCGGTGACAGGTCGATTGGTATCAATTTTCTCGGTTGTGAAAAGTGGTTTGCCAAGTTTCTGAGATAGCACACTCAGGCCATCCTGTTGCTCACCGGAGACATCATATTTGAACTGCAAAATGGCAGCATGAAGACCGTTGGACATAAATAACTCCTGGTTTGCCCAATCCAGAAACGTGTTTGCGCGAGAAGAAGTCTGTGTCACACGAACGGCTCCTGCTGCAACTTCAACTAAAAGGCCTGTCACAAACGACGCTAACTCAGGAAATTAGGCTTAGATATCCGCAGCCACACTGACAACATCGAGCCACCGTGAATCCTAAATCTCCCATTAGAAATGTATAACCGGGACTCAGGGAGATTTATCGTAGAGGCGAGTGTTAACATACAATTTTCGCTTGATCAAATTCCTCCAAAAACCTCAAGAAAACACCCTGACAGATTCCACAATTGCCTAATATAGGTGCATAAGCGCGCTCAAAAGTTGGTACTTCCATGCTTGGTCCCCATTGGGGAATGACCACAGGAGAGGTCAAACCATGGGATCGGTCAACTCGTGCCTCAGTTTGAATTGAAGGGTGGTCGACATGATGTCTCTGACGTTCTGTGGCCTCTCTAACCCTAGCCAATGGGGCATCAGCCCATTCTGACTCTTCATATGTCGGTAGTCTTGCATGCTGCAAGTTCTCCGTTTGTGCCCAGACAGCCTCAGCTTGATCAATCTCATGCTGCATATCAACTGAGTAGACTGAATCATTATACCCGTCCAAGTCTTGCTTTGGGTCGGTGGCAGTGACTGTTGCCTTTCTGTTGATGGACACATCCATCATCGTAGAAGTACCCTGATAGTAGCTCTTCATATTGTTGATATATAGATAGCTCGACCGCTGCAGATAGCTCTGCGTATTGTTGGTGGATAGATGGCTCGCTGACTGCTGGCAACTCTACATAATCATGATTGACATAGCCTTCAGTGGAGAGCGTAGGTTGGATGAGCTCTTTGCTAATCTTTTCATCGGCCAGGATAACCTGACTGCTTTGCTTGGTGGAAGCAATTCCGGTGGAAGAATTAGAGATCGAGTATTGGTGGGACGAGCGATTCCAAGCGGCATAAATAGCTTCAGAAGCCAAGCCAATGCCTGCCTCTTTGAGTTTGACAACGAGTTTGCCCATGGCTTTGATGGGAAGGAGATCTTGGAAGCAGTGCTCACAGACACCGGAGATCTTGCCGATTTTAACTAGCGCTGATAATAAGTGGTTTTTATTTTCAGTGCTATAGGAATCTAATTCCCCAAGACCCCGCATCAAACTTGGCCCCAGATTGTCGATAAGGGACATTGGGGCCGAATTGCATTCAAATCTGGCCTAGCGTTGGGTACTTGGGATTTTCCTTTCTTTTTCTTTTTGCTTTTGCTTTTTTTTTCAAAATTCTTTTCTTTTCATTCTTGTTTGATTTCATGTACCCATTGCAGTAGTGTAGGTACATGTATAAGATAAGGGACGCGAGAGGACATTAAACTTTTGGCTAAAGGAACGCGCAGCAAGCCCTCGGACTGGGTGTTCACGCCTCGAGCACATTGGCATAGCCCGAGACCCAATTTGTTAGTGAATCTCCGAAAGACAGAGATTATACCTATGAGCTATTAGGATAATGAGGAATTCCTAGTCGAATTTTGCTGTGAAACCGAAATAATTATACCGAAACCAGGCAAATATCTGAGCAAGAACCTAAGCAATAGAATAAAAATACTACCAAACAATATAACCTATACAATCATGCCACATCAAGGTCTGGGACCGACTTCCAGTATTTTTCCCGAACCCTCAAAGTAAAGCCAACAGCCAAGCAAACGAAAGCAACAATGAGCTCATCAAAGACAGACATAAATAGCTGAACAGTATAACTTCCGTCGATTATGTTGAAAGTCGAGTTGGCAAGAAAGAACAGCAGCATGTCGTAAATGATACGCACAAGTATAAACGGTGCCGAAACGGCTGCTGCTGCCAGAGTACGATTCTCTCCTTTCTCGATTGAAGACCGAGATAAGAATAGAATACCAAGCAGTATGCACATCACAACCCAGTCACAAAGGTATAAGCTCATGCCGACTTTGGCCACTATATTTGGATGCTTCAGACCGTCCAGTGTCATATTCCATGTAAGTCCGGAGACTGTAAGAGCCAAAGCAACAATGGTGACAACCCGGAAAAAGGTAAAAGCAAAATGGTGAATACGGGGACGGGGCATAGATTGATTTCTGTTGACTGTAAGGAAATGCATCTCACGATAGTAGGTATAAAATACTTACGCCCTTGAAAGTAGGCCCGAGCATGTCATCAGCAGAGGGGATAAACCGATAGAACTGCAAATTGCAGCTATTGTATAGAGCCCGGTTGATGGGCTGTTGATGGTCGCTAGCTCGCAGCACGCGCCAACAATACGAACAATCGTGAATATAACGAGGAAGACAAAACCACCACTTTTCCGTACACCATGGCGGTAGACTAGGAAAGTGGCCACAAAAAAAGACGGGAGGTAGGCGATCAATTCTAAGATGGAAATTCCATTGCGGTAGGTGACTGCCATGATAGGCGAGATTTTTTTAAGCTGTCAATTCTGTAGATGCCGTCGGCCTACCCTGAGACATTTATAAACTTGTGAATTGATCGTCGCCAGCTCCCGTTGCTCTCCTGTACTTCTAAGAATATACAGTAGGATCAAGCCGAACTCGTTCTATGCAAGTTCTGATTCGCTCTCGCAATTGCGGCCATTTTCGGTTTAGCGGCTCGTGTCCAAAGCGCCAAGACAGGATTACAGCCTCAAATCTCTACACCGCATTTGCGCCCAAGCTAAAGCTAGGGGGCCATCTTGCAGTCCAACAGATCATGCTGGATAGCACGAAGCCTCGCACTCCGTAAACTCCACATCCGCGCTTTGTCTGTTAGTCCTCGGATACCAATGAGGTGTCCTGCAGCCGTGATAATCGCGAACCAATGACTCGATGAGTCTAACTGTCTATCTACCCGTGGCTAGCGTCCCACGGCTTGGAATTGCTTTCTTCTTTTACAAGCGGGGTATATTACTGCTGAATGTCGCCGACATCTGGACAATACCAAGCTTTTGGGGGCGTTTTTCTCTGGTCATTGACTTTATTTGGTTGTCATAGGCGATTGAGACCTCGCGAATTGATGAAACCATGCTTAGTCAGGCACTAATTCTGTGAAGGGGATGCGTGCCGCGTCCCATACAAGTCCTCACTCCGCACAATGATGAAGTGATACATTAGTTTGGGCCCCGCCTTAGGCTCCAGAATTGGTAATCTTAGTCGGAAGGATACAGTCTACCTAGAAACACCAAACCTAGCTGCATTTGACTCCGCAATAGGTGAGTACACGTGTCTAAGTCAGTTAGCAGACCAATATCCTAGGTTTGAGGCCAAGCCTGATAGCGCAGGTCCGGGTAAGCCGCAATTGGCGGGGATACTCTTTGAAAAGCTTGATATCAATTTTAACATCATCACTTTATTTCATCGGCAAACCTCAATCTTCCATCACTGAGGCTGAATTGGATATGACGGGTTGGGCTCATGCTTTCCGGGGACAAGGCTCTCCTCGCATCAGACGTCTAAATCAGCAGACGAACGCCGCAAAGCTTCAAGCTGCAGCGCACCATGAGCTTTCGCGTGTATCAGATGCATGAAGCGCCTAGTCAGACAATACGTTTCATGATATTTCGCTGTGACTCCATTAGAAAACTATTTGCCCGATATATATATTTCAAACAAAAACTCAGTTATTGACCAAAATTCATGGCTTAGTGGTGGAACCAGTGACAGTAGCACATTAAGTGGCTGGAGGTATCACAAATGCCTCGGGAGATATGCAGTCTTCTCAGAAAAGAGTTGGAAGTATCATCCAACCATCCAATATGACTTCAATTTCCACTAGACTTCTTGATTCATGATCTAACATCAGGCTTGGTACGATCCACACCTTCAGAGACTACCCTCCACGTCTACCTCAGGCCATGGGGGTGGTTGATGTGTGATTTCTTCATTGGTATCGACCCGTCTGCTATGCCAGACTGCAATCGTGCCATCCCCATTTCAATGGATAGTACCGTTGGAGTGAGACGTACCTCATTCAACAGCGCGTACGGAGCACATGCATGTAGGTTTCTACCACTTGATACCGATGCCATACAAGATTTATGAACATTCTGTTCATAGATGTAATTATTCTATAGAGCAGGCCACGCGTTCCGCTTTGCAACCGTCGTCCCTAGCCCTGATGGGTTAGATCCTATCATTAGTCTGTGTTGTCGTGGGGGCTCAATCCGCGCCCTTCAGCCGCAGATTGACATTCCATCTCCCCTTCCCCTCTTATGTTTGTCGCTTCACCTCATCATTATAGTTTTTTTGGTTGTTTTTGAATAATGGTGTACGATGGCAAACCGAGTAAAGGCTGCGGTAACTGCCGCTCGCGTAAGATCCGGTGCGACCAAGCGCGCCCCGCGTGCTGGGAATGTACTCGAACTAACCGGGAATGCTCGGGATATCGCGATGAGCTGGCTTTGATGTTCCGCGACCAAAGCGACTCCGTCATACGCAAGGCGCGCTCTCAGTCTACTGCCTCTACGATCAGAGCCTCCAGGAGCTGTGGGAACTGCAGGGCTGTCAAGCGACGCGTAGGTTCCACTCTGAATTTCCTTTCTTTGGCTTGCCCTCGATATTTACTGGAGGCCATTGCTCATTCTGCCCTGTCTTCTTCACAGTGCGACCAGCAGTCTCCTCATTGTGGACAATGTGTTCGAATGCGTCAATCCTGCCCTGGGTACCGTGACGAATGGGACCTCGTCTTCCGCGATCAGACTCACCATACAATTCAGCGATCCAAGGAAAAAGAGAGCAACCACGACGTCCCGCCCCCTCGCACGTTGAGCCCCAGCGCCGACGAGATAGGTGTTAATTATTTTCTCTGTAATTTTGTCAGCCATTCCTCTTTGCGTGGATGTCTTAATTACATTCCCTCTGTTTACCACAACGATGGGGAGAACCCGACTTTGGTGGCTAGCATGGCGGCCGTAGGTCTCGTGGCACTGGCCAATTTGACTCAACAACCCGAGCTGGCAAATCTCGCGCGCACCAAATACATGGAGGCCATCTGCAATGTGAATACCGCGTTGTCATCACCGGTCGAGTCCATCAAGGACAGCACCCTGATGTCGGTGATCTCGTTGGGAGTATTTGAGCACGTCTCTGAGTACAAGTCGTGGGCTCGACATGTTCAGGGCGCTGCAGCATTGGTAGTTGCCCGGGGCAAGAGCCAATTTACCAGCCCGGCAACAATCCTCATGTTTAATCAAGTTCGCGCGGATCTGGTGCTTGACTGTGTTCATAGTGCGAAACCCTTTCCACAGAACATGATTGAGTTGCAAGAAGAGGCAGCCAAGCACACGGACGTCTCGGGTGCATTCTGGCTCCTGGGCGTGTTAGGCACGCGCTGCGCAAATCTTCTGATGGGCGTGAGGGAGAATACGGGGGAAATCCCGTGGCCTGAATACCTGGAACAAGCGAGTTTGTTGGAGCGGGAATTTCAATCTCTCCTTATGCTCCTCGCCATACAGGAGCCCTATGAAATCACCCTGGACTCTGGTGGGGCGTCAAAATTAATTCATAACGGGCGGGTTGATCTCTATAGGGATCCTTGGGCAATCCGAGTCTGGAACAACCTGAGGAATCTTCACATGATTGTCTGTGAGATTTCGTTATATCTTCTGAACAAGATTCTCGTCACTGATCTTACCCTAATAACGACCGCCCAGGAGTCTCTGAAGCTGAAGCTCCAACTGATAATGCAAACCCTGTCAAGGCTGGGAGACGATATTCTAGCTACCATCCCACAGGCTCTGGAGTTTTTATCCTCGTCTTCTGAACATTCTCCCTCCGTCGATATCTCTTTTCGTGGTAGTGTGTCAGGCGGGTATATCCTCACCTGGTGTTTGTACATGGTAGGAAAATGCCCGGCTACCAAAGGTGAAACTCGAAAGTGGATTATCCAACGTCTCCAAGACTTGGGTCAGAACATGGGGATCTCAATTGCGCTGCGCCTGGTTGAAGATATAGTAAAGATAGACCAATCTGCCGGCTGAGTGGCAGTGACTTAACGCTCGGACCCTAACACCGGGTCAGCACTTACATACTGTTGGGTCCACATTATCTTCTTTTCTAGAACCATTATCAGTCTAAAAACCTCCCCTGCCAGGCGGAGCGGCCTTTTAATGCTCGGTCCCGTGACGTAGGCCACCGGCGTAAATACCGCATTCGAGCGAGGGTGATTGTTGCTGCGTCCTTTGATTAGATGGGGAGTAGAGTTTCCAAGACTCCAAATAGTCCGTACTGATTTAGCCGCATAGCCCGGGAGTGGAGTGATCGCGGACGGGACGGCTAGCGCAAACTATGAGAAGCAATAATTGGCCGAGCATCTCACATACCCGAATAGGGAAGCGTATGGCGGACACGCGCGCTAGTCTTCTAGCCTTTTGTAGCTGTTCGAAAGTAGTCCACGTTCATATCCGACCCCATTAAGTCGATCTCTCAAGCCAAAAGAGACACTCATATGCCAATTTATCCACTATTTTCTAGTCCTATTTCACAGAGGCTGAATGTTGAGTTACGCCAATCTCGCAGCGCAGTCCCAACTAGGCAACGGGGGCCATCGAACATGGGACCAACATTGTTTCCATCATCGTCACTCATAAGAGTTGCGCGAAGCATGCCTCATGTAACGGGAAGGATTGGACATAATTTTATAAAAGACGGAATTCTTCTCTCAATCACAATATTCCAGATCATTCATCATTGTTTTGCGTTTAGCCGACCCTGTCCCATCTCTTCGGCCTTGAGGAACCTCTTCATCTCGCCCATCATGCACTACATCTATCTGTGTTTTCTGCTTGGTGAGTCATCTATGAGTTCCTGTCGGTGGCCCTGCTATCATATTGATGCATGATTTAGTCGCAGGGGCAATGGCCATCCCTGGTCATCACATTCAAAGGTCCGGGAATCATATTTCCGAGGCCACAGCGACAGCAAAAAACATCCCTCAAGCCCAAACGAATCCAGTGGCAAGTACAGAGCCAACGAGTCCGCTCAATAATGTCAACCTGAATAATGGCACGGATGAGCTCGATCTGGCTAAATGGGCCAAGTTGTAGTGAGAGACTCAAAGTAAGACCGGAAGAGAATTTGAGCTGATGCTATTCAGTGCGGAAGCCTACTTCAACAATTCCACCTCTACCAGTATCCGATACTCTTTCGTTCGGGAAGACTTTCAGCGTCATAGCCGGAATCAGCCAGTGTTATTTCGACATTTCCGATACCGCTAGCTGCGAAAAAAATGTTGTTCAGCCGGCAGTTAAATACATTAAACTGGGAATCACAAAATCGCGTGAATGGTGGAGCAAGATTGGCGAGAGAATCACCAAGTCATGGACGCAGTCGCAAACCCGGGCTACGGCTTTTGTGACAGACTTCACTCATTAAAAATTGAATGCCAGGGGAATTAGTAGCTATCTTAGCCTGGGTCAGACCTCCCTGGCAACATTAAATTGCTCCTTTGGCTGCTGCCCATCTTCAATGTGGACTGAGGCTCGTGGCACCGCACATACCTTTGCATCTGGACTATTCGTTGCTACTCAATCTGATATTTCAAGAATGTGAGTACAACTGTGGCATCACTTTCATATGTTTTGATACTGACTCTATGACCAGTTTCAAAGACGATTTCAAAGACGTTGACAGCATAAGAACAGCCCTTCAAAACTCTGCAGAATTGTTGAAGAAGGCGACCATCATCGGACTGGCAACTTCTGCTATCAACATCGCCTGGGAATTGGATAGCGTTTTTATTGTCAAGGTGCCTAATAAGGTGAATGGCCAAGAGCCATCTGCCATGAATCTGGCAATACTTGATAAAACAGCCCGCACATGTGACAAAAATGGCACGTGTTACTTTTTTATCATTGCCCAGAACATCAGCAACCTCTCAGACCAAAAGTGGGTGGGAGTTCGAGGCCTCGATAAGCTTTCCAAGTACAAAATTACATCGCTTGACTTTGCACAGTCGGCTACTTGGTTTCGGGATCAATTTAGTGGATATATCACCTACCCGAACTCTTCAGCTATTCTTAAATCCCTTCAAGGCAAGAAGACTCGACCATTTCTCGGCTACTTTGTTAATGTGCCTGTTTTGGACTTCGTTAAGTCAAGTGCCACTAACTCAAATGAGACATATGCAGCAACAAAGAAGAATGCATCTTCAGAGAAGATTTTTTTAAGTGCTCTAGTGCACGAGACCAATACTGTCAAAGGTTGGCCGTACTATAAGATATCTCAATGAGCATGCACAGCACTGACCAGCATGGATGGCTCTCGCGGAAGTGAATGTACTTTGCTTTCCGGGGCTTTTCGTTGAATTTGTGCTTTTCTCTTTTATCACTGTGGGTGTTATGAGATTTTCAGACAGGCAACAAGCAGTTCAAACTTTGTGTAGAGAGACGCATTTGAGAACAGAACATGTTGATAGTTTTCTTAATAAGAAAGAGCTTGGAATTGGCCACTGATCCCACAATGAATAATTCGTTCATACCATAAGGACCAGGCGCCTTGAAAAGTTTAAATACATTGTGAACTTCCCGGCCGCACACATAAAACACTATGAATCTGTTAAAGTATTTGCACCCTATGGGCTAGTGCCGTTTGTTCATAACGTGTAGTTGGTAATTAGTACCTGCCTTGATACTCCTAAGCTACTACCAATGTGAGACAGCAAGCCAAGAGGTACGAGGGTCCATTCACTAAGACACTAAACTGGAGAGAAGAAGAAGAGGAGGGGAGGCGCGGAGCTATCTGAGAGACTAAATCAACCTCCGCTAGCCAATCACAATCCTTCCACGTGACAATATCACGTGATCGGTCACATCGTCAAGTCACATCGTCACATTACCCCTAGACTTCCGCAAAGCCCATTTTGGGCCCAAGGTTCCGGCCCAGAACCCAACCCGGGCCCAGCACTAGGCCCCCAGTAAACCCAGTTTGGACCCAACTCGGCCCAACTTTTGCATTATTTCAATCATAAAACTGCTCAGTTATCAAGATAACTCACTGTTTTTTACATCGGTTTTGATCTATACCTTGAACCACTATACTTTTCTAGTATAACTAGAGTGTGTTCAAAGCTATAAACGCGTAGAATCAACCTTAAATAAGTAGTTATAGTTCTTTAGGCTCAGAAAGGTCAGACTTTGCTATGGTAGGCCTCGAGATGGGGCGGGGCGGTTCTAAATTTTTGAACCACGAACCGCCCCTCGTAGACCCGCAACCATCCTATCTTAGAACCGCACCGCCCCGCGGGTCTATGCGGTTCGGAAGCGGGTCGACCCTTATAGACCCGCGAATGCATAATTTTGCCAAGAGTTTCCTCTTTTGGACGTATAATTTGATAAATCATCTTTATTATTTACGGTTATTAAACACTGTTTTGGTCTTACCCTTCTATCTATCCTAAATAACCACCAACCGTTTTGAAATTTGATGAAATATAATTGTATATAGATTATTTAGCATTGAAATTACCTACTTACCCTTATAATAGGATATATTAGTAATATTGTTGCGAGTTCTAGTAAAAGGTGTAGTTTGTTCGATGTATATAGTCGGAAATATATATTTGAAGTATCACAATATTAAGTGCAATATAGCTATATTTTCTGACGTACGTCAGAAAGTTACCTCTCTACTACTAATTCCCTCACAAGTATAGATAAATCCCTTAGTATCATTTATTAATGTACCTCAGAATTTAAGGGTATCTCTAACCTATATTCGAGATCCCTTAGTATCACTTTTTAACACACCTCAGAATTTAAGGCCTTTTTCGATAACTTATACGGTTCTTCTTGCGGGTTATACGGTTCTTCTTGCGGGTTGTGCGGTTCTTCTTACGGGTGTATAAGGTTCTTCGCGGTTCTTTGCGGTTCGAACCGCAAGGAACCTCGATATAGTGGCGCTCTCTATCCAATCACTAGATAGAATTCGATGTGGTCTATCTATATCTTCTATTAGCCCTACTAGTAGCCAATTCCCTCAAGATTCTAGTATATCTCTCTTCTTTACCTTCCCCCTTTTTATTTTATACTCAATTCGTCAAAATATCATAGAGCTAGACCTCTTAGTTCTTAGATAACTATCCCTTATCGATTTTCGGCGATAATCTAATAGATACCCTCTCCTTCCTTCCTTCTAACGGGCTATTTAACCTCGATAGGCGTGACACGCCAAATTCCACCCCTAACGTGAACTTTACCCGACTAGTAGTGCCTCCTCCGATTCCCGAAACACTCTAACGCGTTAGCCCTCCAAGAAAGAAGATCTATATCCTCTAGACTAAGATAGCGAATAATGATTTTATTGTATAGTGGCTATAGACTAAGTTTAGAAGTTAGATAAAACAGAATATCTTTGATATCAAGCACTAGTCAGAGTGCTAGGATCACTTTAAATAGGTTGTAGCTGCTTAAGATAGAACTCCTAAGGTTATATATAAGATTTGCAACTATATCCTAGCTTATCCTGCCGATCGCCACCGGGGAACAACCTATATAAACAAGTACTATATATAAGGGGTCAATTATCGGAAGCTAGTGCCTCGGTCGCAAGATATTAGACGGATAATAATAAACGGGGTATATAGAACTCTTACCTTTCATCTTTTTCTTTACTAATATTATAAAAATCTCTTACTAGGCACACCATACACCCTAGAGACTATATTTTACCTAGCAAGCCTAGATAGAGAGGTTAATTACCTTTATTACTGCCTCGCGGTTACTATTCCTCCTTATTGAGCATCCTGAATTCCGCGCCCTTATCGAAATAGCCCGACTTACTCCCTCTATGCCTAAAATCCCTTCCGTATTTATAGTCCGCCGGCACTTTAGGGAGATAGTGGAACAACGCTAGTATACTCTTCTTCGTAAGCTTCCTTAGGGCGTAAAACTCTCTATTACATTAGATTGCTAGACCTTACCTTTTCGCTAGTCTTTTATAGTAGTAACGGGCTACTTTCTTGACCAAGAGTGGAACTACCGTGAGATCTTACTTAGCTTTGAGCCACTATATAGCTCGTATATAGGGGCCTATCTAAGTATAGTTCTCCTAAACCTTCTTAAGAAGCATTAGGTTATTTACCGGGTGTTGACTATTACTACTGATAACGCGTCTAATAACGGTATATTGCTAGGTAGTCTTCAAGAGGCCGTCGAGTCTCTAGAGTTACCTAGGCATATTCCGGTTATTTAGATACCCTATATCGCGTATGTTATATAGCTTAGTCTAAAAGAGCTTCTTGGTTAGATAGATACGAACCCGCGGAACGATCGGGAAGAGATAGAATAGGTAGAGGAAGGGACTAGGGCCTAGCAAGAGAATAGGAAGATTGTGGTTACACTTAACAAGGTCTAGTGTTCTCTTACTTCTCTCTTATTTTATATACTAACTATTCTGTTATCTTCTAGGTTCGCAAGGTCGTAGTTTATATCAAAGAAAGTCCCTAGCGCCGTGAGAGTTTTATAAAACTTTAGACGGAAGAGCCAAAGCTTATGCCTATCCAAGATATTCGGACACGCTAGAATTCAACGTTCCTAATGCTCCGGCGTGCCCGGTAGCTATAGTCTACTTTTGATAGCTTCTATGCTAAATTCAACCTTACTAATATAAAGATAGATAAAGATAAATAGCGATAGGTTAATTATCTTCTCTTAATCACCTATCCCTTCTTTAAATTCACTTTATCTCTCTCAGCAACCATAGATATTACTATTTATAACGTCTTTAGCATCTATAATACCTTGTTCACTTATATTGATAAGGCAAAAGCCTAGCTAGCGCGAAAGAGGGTTAGTTAGAAAAAGGTGATAAAGTTAGCGCTAGATCATGCACGGGATAAGCTTGCTAAGTATTATAGGAAAACTAATGATGTTCCTAGCGATCTCTATGCAATTGCGACTATCTAAGGACCACGGAATAAGCTAGCGTTCTTCTCGGGAAAGGAATAGGAGCCTTACTAGGCGCCACGCTATAGGAAGTCCCTAGAGACTTATATTCAGCCTTACCAAGAGCGCTACAAATAGTCTCCGTCAACGATCTAGTCTATAAGAAACGATATATCTAATATTAATATCCTTATAACCCCTATCCCACGGGGGGGGGGCAGTCGGGGCACCCTGCAGGTGTGGGTTATTTCTTAACTATGGCAGGAAAAGTGGGCCCGACCCCCCACTGCAGGTGAACCAGGCTTACCCCCGACTGCCGCTGCCAAGCTTGGACCGATCGGTCTCAGAATTTGCTCAGTTCTAATAGAGTATCCAAAGTATCCGCCATTTGAGTTATAGCCCAATCGGACCGCTAGATAGGGTGTGGTTGGTTGGCAAAGAATTGGAAATCATTTTGATGGGGTGCGACCGACGGGTGTCAATACCGTAAGCACTGTATCGGCCTTAAGTATGGCGGCCACTACTCAATAGATTACGCTGTATTCGTATCTTACACTAGGCCATTCAGTGATTCAGGGGCTTTATACAAATGATCAGTCTTCACGATTTCACCCATTCCATCTACGTACAATATCTCTGCGAGTACTAAACATGGAACTCGAAATATTTCACTAGCCTTCGACTGCCCCAGTCATCATTTGTAAGAAATGCAAGGTCGCAGTCAGGCCGCAGTTTATTACCCAACACCTCCGGGGATCACACCATCGTTTAAACAGCGCAAATGCACAGAGTATCTACACTCAGATACAGCAATGGCCCAGTATTCAGCAATGTATCGAGTGGGACGTTCCCGCTATTATAGACGAGCCAATCCCCAATCTACCAGTTTACTCCGACGGTCTTTGGTGTAGAAAAGACCCAGCTTGCCAGTTTATCGGACGAACCGTTAAGACTATACGCCAGCACTGGCGTGATCAACATAGCTAGACTACACCTATCAACTATGGCGGTGGTAGAAAGCCGCCAGGGCCATCGGCCGCCGAGTAGCAGATTCAGCAGTTTACGCTTACGGTCCAATGCCAGCGCGCGTTTGCCTAGGGGCCAGGGTCTTATTATATCCGCGTACGTATAGTCGGAGCAGAGGCAGTCCCCGAGGCCGAATCGGCACCGACCGTACTCAGTGATCAGGTTTTGGATCAGATCGAACAAGCATTCATCGAAAAACAAGAACAGCCCCAGTTGATCGAGGCTAGTCAGCGTGACGACGCGAATCCATGGCTTCGACGGACCCAGTGGGCCGTGTATCTACGTGGAATCGACCCCCAAGACTTACGAGATAGCGTTATAGCACCCGATACCGAATCGGCCGATTCGACCGAATTAGCTGCTTCCGCTATTTGGGATTCAATGGCTACAGTAGCCCGAATCAGCCAGTTGATTTGTACGAAAACTAGCCATTCCATTCGCACCGAGGCCGTCCGTACGGAGCGGGACCGATTGCCGCATCAGCCATTGCAAGCGTACATGGATGCCGAGAATATCGAGAGACATACGATCCCATGGCAGCAAATCTTGATGTTTTTCGTGCGCACGCAGGCATCGCATGAATGGGCCAGTCCATATTACCGGTTTTCGAAACGGCAGCGTTTAGCGTGGAATACGCTTTGGAAACTGGCCCAGCCGGGATTCAGCGCGCCAGCCAGTCCAGCCAGTCCAGTCAGTGCTAGTTCCGACAGGGCCGGTTTAGATGATAATAGTCAGCGAATCGCCAGCGAATCAATAGCGAATCGACGCATCAATAGCAACTCGCCGTTTCAACTAGCGCCCATTGACACCGCGTGTCTAGACTTTTGTATTGAGCTTCTGAACCATCGGACCAAGGTAGAAGACTACGAAAGTGCGCTGATTTGTGCCACGGCAGTGCTTGGTCAGGGCGAGGCTGGCTGGCGTACCGCGCAGAGCTATCCACCCATTTTATCGAAGCTTATTAAGATCGCACGGTTTATAGTGGTCCATAAGGCGTTGAAGCTAGATCCGACAGCGGAGGCAATACTGTCTCAGCTTACGGAGCATCAAATGGCGGGCGAATGGGATCCCGAAAGTCCACTAGATTCACCTGAATTCGCATTTTTGACGCCGCCGACGCCGATATCCAACGATGACTTTTACAATTTCGAGACTGGCCCAGTTCTAGTATCGACCCAGTCATCCCATTTTGTCCAATTCAGCCAGGCTCAGCAGGGCCAGCGGTCATTTTGTGAGTGGGTGGCTGAGATGGTCAGTCAATTTATGGTCCGTGGAACGAATAGCCCGATGCAATGGCTGTTGGATCTCCGTACTTACGGCTTGAAGATCCATTATAACAGCACGACAACTAGCCACGTTGGCTGGATGAATCAAGACCAGCTATTGTATCAGCAATACAACTTTTCCATGGGGGACTTCCGGGGTTTCGTCCACGGGCTGATTAGTTCGACACGGCAAATACTCCGTGACGAGCTATTATTGAGCACGGAGACTGGGTCAGTTCCCGCGATTCCGTGGCGGGATATCTGCGATGATCCCACAGAGACGGCCCAGGGATGGAGTTTTTTGAATGACACCCGTACGCCGTGGCCCGTGGCTGGCAGTGAATGGATGATGAATCAGGTGCGAAACGGACCGCTACGGCATCGTTTTATTGAAAGCAATATAGGCCGGCTACGAATGACGGCGATTGACGTGTATCTTCAACGGGTGGCCCATTTTCGGGAGAAGCTTGCTATTGCCGTTCATGTCAGTGGGGGCCAGCCAGCACGTGCCCCAGAGCTATTAAGTATTCGACATTATAATACGAATAGCGGCGGCCATCGCAATATTTTCATCGAGGATGGGCTAGTGGCATTTGTGACGTAGTATCACAAAGGGTTTTACGCATCGAATGACACCAAGGTGATTCATCGGTATTTACCCCGAGAAGTCGGTGAATTAGTGGTCTGGTATTTGTGGCTAGTACTACCGTTTGTCGAGAGATTGGAGGCGTACGTGGAGAAGGTGCGGAGGATGGGCCATTCCGAAATTGAAGTGTAAGTCATGTGGTCCATTGGCCACTGATCCGTTATATATCGGAATTGCTGGGTTTCCATTATATATACCGGATTTATTGGGCAACTAGCCACTAAAGCGTTATATATCGGAATTACTAGGTTTTCCATTATATATACTGAGTTTATTAGGCCACTAGCTACTAATCCGTTATATCACGTTTCGATGCTAATTCCAATCAGTCATCAGAGACAGGCGTTTTTATAGTCCCCCGACCCCAGTACCGGCCGGGATTGGTCATCCGAACGACTCCGTGAAGTGCTGAAGCGTGAAACCACCATTGGACTTAATAGGCACGCCATCAATTTGAACGCGTATCGTGATATTGCTATTGGCATTAGCCGTCGGTTTATGCGGCCATCCAGCGTATTCCCGAACAACACGCGTCAGGACGTACGAGCGGAGGCATCCCAAGAGGATGATAAAGAGAGCATGAATGCGGAGCAATAGATAGGCCACATTGCCGATCTACAAGCGGCCCATTCATCCCACGTGGCCGGCATAATTTACGGCCGTGGGATCACCGAACAGCCCGGTACGACGGCCCACCGGCGAGAGATGTTTCGGCTTAGCAGCACCGATTGGCATCGGTTTTTAGGGTTTGTGTCCACGGATAACGGGGGTGCCGAGAGCGCATTAGGACTGGGCCAGTTTTCGCCGTGGCAAAAAGAAGCCGAAATAGGCCGTATAGAACGTCGATGGCAACTAACCCAGGCGGCTATAGAGCCCGAAATACAACGAATGATAGGGAATCGCGCGGTGCGGCTTCGGGGGGTACAAGCACCGGCGTTGGAAGCTATTCAGCAGGGCCAGAGTCCGGTAGTGGCAGTGATACCAACAGGGGGTGGCAAAAGCTTGCTATTCATGCTACCCGCGTGGATCAGCCCCCGTGGGGTGACGGTGGTGGTCGTGCCGCTAATTGCATTACGCGGAGACATGGTCCAGCGGTGCCAGCGACTCGGCATCTCGTGCGTAGAGTGGGAGAGCCGTCGGCCGGCCGATCAGGCATCCATCGTACTCGTGACACCCGAATCGGCCATTACAGAGGATTTTATGACGTTTTTGAATCGACAGCGTCTCGGCCATTGGCTTGATCGGATCGTGATAGACGAATGCCACGTGGTACTCAATGATCAGGCCAATTTCCGGCCCGCCATGGCCCAGCTAGGCCGTTTAATCGTGGCTCAGGCTCAGATAATATACTTGACCGCTACGCTGCCACCCACCGCGGAGGATCAGCTTTTACAGCGATTACGGACGACGCGAGAGAAGGCCCATGTGTTTCGAGCACGGACGAATCGGACAAACGTGGCATATCGGATCTGGCAGCCCACGCTGTCGAATCGATATCGTAACAGCTACGATTGGATCGAGAGCCCCGACGTGATCAGCTTTATCAGAGACCGTATCACGCGCGCGCGTGTGCAGACAGGCCGAGTTGTGATTTACGGGCCGACCACCAAGACGGTGGAGCAACTGGCCCAGCTGATTAACAGTGAAGCATATCACAGCCGCACGTTAGACCGCAAGGGCGTACTTGCCCGTTTTCAGGCCAATGCTACGGGGGTAGTAGTGGCGACTAGTGCGCTAGGAATGGGCGTGGATATCCCCAATATTCGGAGTATCATTCACATTGGACTTCCCCGGAGTTTATTGGATTACGCGCAAGAAAGCGGACGGGCTGGCCGAGACGGGCTACGCAGTGAGGCCATTATCATCCAACCCGACGGGTTTGAACGGCCAACGTGGGATCCCATTCACGAAGACCCAGTAAAGGCGGATGTCGAGCAAGACCGACTGAACCGATATATATATCAAGGATGTTGCCGACGGGTGATATTGGATGAGTATTTGGATGGCCACGTACGGCAGTATTGTGATACTACGGAGCAGCGGTGTGATCAGTGTGATCAGAACTGGCAAGTCAATGAAGAAGTGATAAGCGAGACGGCTAGTGAGATAGCTAGTGAAATGGCCAGTGAAATGGCTAGTGAAATAGCCAGTGAAATAGCCAGTGAACGTGAGAGTGACAGGAATGGGCCATTTCCAGCATCGGATCCCATGGTTTTGTCCCATGTTTTGAATCAGTCAGCGGAGACCCCCGTGCAAGCATTATGTACGGAGCCCATGGAAGACGTCCAGTATAGCTCCGTGGAGAGAGGTCAGGGTGTCGAAGAACTGAGCCAGTTTCCAGCCGATTCGGAAGCGAGTGGCCAGCGAAGTGATAGCGAATCTATTGGATTTCGATCCTAGGTCGGATCCGTTAGTCCGATATATCGCCGGAGTATTGAGCCAGTGATACGCCGTTAGCCAGTGATACGCCGTCAGCTAGTGCAGTCAATTCAGCTAGTGGCAACGCAGTCAATTCAGCCAGCGTCAATACAGCCAATTCAGCCAATTCAGCCAACGGCAATACAGTCAATTCAGCCAGCGGCAATACAGTTAATTCAGCCAACAGCAATACAGCCAGCGGCAACGCAGTCAATTCAGCCAGCAGCAATACAGCCAGCAGCAATACAGCCAGCAGCAATACAGCCAGCAGCAATACAGCCAGCGTCAACTTACGTGCCAACACAAGCTATTGAACGTTTCCAGCGCCAGGACCGAGAGAGACAGGCGGCCCGAGTCGTATACCAGGAAGCCCATCAAGACATTGCTAGTGAACTAGAGTTTTTGCAATAGTAGGCCTAGTTATGGCATGAACGATGCTGGTTTTGTACGCAGCGTGGACTCGATGACCGGCATGATTTGTACGAGTGTGGGATCTAGCCCCGAACTAGTCAGGATTCAGCCAAGAACTGGTGGATTCGGGTACGCCGGCAGATCAAATTTGCCGCATTTAGTGGCTGTTACGGGTGTGGAATGCCGCAGACGATTTGCAGCCGTTTTATCAATCCAGGGAGCCAGGGGCATTGCGTTTATCGGGGGTTATTGTTATCGGGGCTGGCTGTTATGGTGTACGGCGAGGGAAGTGAGGAGATCAAGGAAGCATGGGCACGCCGGTTACGTACGCAGGGGGTTTATATCGATGACGAGAATGGGCTTGTACGGTTTTTGGGGTCACGGCATGACGGAGACACGGTGAAATTAGTACACGAGTATATTTGGGTTCGAAAGCAGTGGATCGAGCGTGGCGAGAGGGTATAGTTTAGAGGATTGGAATATAGCAAAGGGACGGTAGTAGTAGTAGATATATAGGCTTAGAATCAGAGATATATATATAGTGATAGCAATTAGAAAGGAGTAGTATTAGAGGATTGGGATACGAGATATATATAGTGATAGCAATTAGAAAGGAGTAGTATTAGAGGATTGGGATACGAGATATATATAGTGATAGCAATTAGAGAGGAGTAGTATTAGAGGATTGGAATCCGAGATATATATAGTGATAGTTATTAGGATTAAGTAGTAGAAGTAGAGGACTAGAATATGAGATATATATAAATAGTACCGGCTATTAGAAATAAGTAGTAAGAATAAGGAACTATTATAGAAGAGATAACAATTAGTAGCGATTAGTAGTGTAGAGGGTGAGGGTTTGTAGTTAAGGGGTGAGGGTTTGTAGTCAAGGGGTGAGGGTTTGTAGTCAAGGGTGAGGGTTTGTAGTCAAGGGGTAAGGGTTCGTAATCAAAAGGAGAGGGTTAGTAGTCAAGGGGTAAGGGTAAGGGTTATTATAAATAGGTCAAAAAAGCAATAAAGTGTGACGGCTGTTAATATTTAGTAGTGAGTATAAGAGGTTTAGAAAAAGCGCATAAGTAGTAGTAAAAGGGTGAGGGTTAGGAGTGTAGAGGGTGAGGGCTAGTGGTGGAGGGTAAGGGCTAGTGGTGGAGGGTGAGGGTTAGGAGTGTAGAGGGTAAGGATCAGTGGTTTCGAGAGTAAGGGTCAACGGTATAGAGGTAAGGGTTAGCGGTATAAAAGGTAAGGGTTGTAGTAGTGGATTGGAATACGAGATATATATAATGCGTAACGGCAATCAAAAAGAAGTAGCAGAAGTAGAGGATTAGAATAAGAGATAGATATAAGGAGTGACAGCAATCAGAGAGGAGTAATATTAGTAAAGAACTAGTGACGGCTATAAGGTATAAAAGAGAGAGTATAGTAGCTATATAAGAAGTAGTAATAGGGTAGTAAACGGAAGAGGGTGAGAGTTATTATAAATAGGTCAAAAAAGTAATAAAGGGTAACGGCTGTTAGAATTTAGTAGTGAGTATAAGTAGTAGTAAAAGGGTGAGGGTTAGGAGTGTAGAAGGTAAGGATCAGTGGTTTAGAGGATAAGGGTTATAAGTATAAAGGGTAAGGTTAGTAGTGTAGAGGGTGAGGGCTAGTGGTGTAGAGGGTGAGGATTAGTAGTATAGAGGGTAAGGTTTAGTGGTTTAGAGGGTAGGTTTAGTGTAGGATATTTGGAAAAGGCGTATATAGGATTTAACGAGAGAGTATGATAGATATAGAAATCATAGTATAGAGGGTGAGGGTTATCGTAGTGGAAGGCTAAGGACTAGCGGTATAAGAGGTAAGGGTTGTAGTAGTGATAGCAATCAAGGCTTAGGGCTTAGGGCTTAGGGCTTAGGGCTTAGGGTTTAGGGCTTAGGGTTTTAGGGTTTAGGGTT